>NC_141897.1:14534937-15773743 GCF_030686135.1 Camelina sativa
AAATACCAATATCAAATAAATCCAATAAATAATAACCAATAACCACTTATAGCAATTCCAATAACCAACAATAGGGAATACATAGAACCAACAATCCTAACAATGTTTTAATAACCCAAGTCTAGTAACCTACCAATGCCAGACAACAACCAGTCGAGTCCCTAGAACATCTTCCTCTTCATCGCCTTGATTCCACGATCACACTTTGCCTTTACCTGCACCACAAACACAAATTGCAATGCATGAGTATTTTATAAACACTCAGTAAGGCAATCCTCCCATCTACTGGACTATACACAAGCAATAGAGATACTCTAACCATCAAACAACATTCAACAAACAAACCAGGCTCTGCATCGACCGACACAAGGCTTGCATCGACCGACACCAACTGGGGACTGCATCGACCGATGCTTGATATGCATCGACCGATGCAAGGTTCAGTTGCATCGACCGATGCTCCCATTGCATCGACCGACGCATGCTCGACATTACGCGGAAACCCTAATTGCATCGACCGACACCTCCACATGGCATCGACCGATGCTCCTAAGTCAATCCGCACCGTCCTCGCACTGCATCGACTAACGCACATGCCGAGCATCATTTTCTCCGAAGCTTCTCGACGGATCTTTGTTCCTACAAGCAACAAACTCGATCCCAAGCCACAAGAAAGCTTCCTAACGCCTCAAATAACATTCTAACAAGCCTAACAACACATAAACATACAGATCAGAGAAATCTCCAGCTTAGATAAGCCATGGTCATGTACTTACCTCTGCCACAGAAGAAATCCGACCCTAACAAAAGAAGAAAACGCTCCAATGAAAGCTCCTAGGAAGATCCCAGCTACAGATCTCTACAGAAACAGCTTCCAACTCCAAGAATCTCCCAAGAACGCTCAAGAACACGAAGAACTCTTCTCTCTCCCTTTAGTTTCTCCCAAAACGGCTGAGCTCGCCTAATGAGACAAAACACGAACTTAAGGGTTTTTTCCTTACCCAAAACGCAGCGTTTAACTTAAAACTCGACCGAGAAAACCAGGATTTCGGTTCACGGATATTACATCAGTCAAGGACTCTCGTGCAACCGTCTCCACGGCCCGCACACCTCCGACCGATGTACGAAAGGTCACCTCTAGGTGATAGACTCACGCTCCAGACATTATTTGCTCTCAACTTTTGGATTTTCCCTTACTCACAGGCCTAAGCCTTGAGTTTTTATTGGCTCCTTACAGACTGAAGCCTGCATGCCAAAGTATTGGCTCCTCATCGGGTTGCCACCCTACAGCGCGCCCCCGAATCGTCATCCGAAGTCGATATACCAACCATACTCCCAACCCACAAAGTCTTAGAATATGACGGTACTAGGAGAACCTAAGTCCCCCAAGAGTCGCAAGCAAACAATTCTGAACACGTCTGAGTCCTACCCCTATCTAGGTTTCCTCCTCGTGGCTCGCGTAAGACAACACGATGTCCTACCAACCACATACCCCCTCACTGGAATACCTCATGACCACCAACGATCATCTCACTACCCCACAGGCCGCCACAAAGGCCAAACAAATGTCCTAACCAGGACCGCCACCAAGGACAAACAAATGTCCTAAATAGGACCGCCACCAAGGCCAAACAAATGTCCTAAACAGGACCGCCACCAAGGCAATTCATCCCGAAGGACCGTCACGAAGACCACTCGTCCCGAAGGACCTCCTCAACAGACAACTCTGGCTAAACAGCCCGCCAGAAAGGCCACACATCTGGCTAAACAGCCCGCCACAAAAGCTACATAATGGCTAAACAGCCCGCCACAAAGGCCACACACGGATAAACAGCCCGCCACAAAGGCCACACATGGATAAACAGCCCGCCACAAAGGCCACACACGGATAAACAGCTCTCCAAGGCTCACAATCACCAAAAATGGACAACTTCTAACTCACATAAAACTTTCCGTTTTTAGACTTCCACTTTTGGAAACTTTCCTTTTTAGAAACTTCTATTTCAGGAAAACTTTCCCTCGAACACCGCCTCACGGAAACTTCGTACCCCGAACACTACCTCATCTTGTTACATAGTCGCACAACCAACCACCCCTAAGCGACCAAGTAAACAAGAGAGATGGGCTGGAATACTTTATTCCCGCTCCAGCCACATACTACAACTAAGACCACGCTAGACAAGTTCAAGTCGCGACCTGCTTCTCGAATCACTTCTTGAACCTTGCCTTCATCCTCGCCTCTGGCTCCAAAGTCTGCTCCTGAAAACCATCACAGTCCTATAGGACTCTCATCAAAGGAATCTTCTTCTTCCGAAGTTCCTTGATCCTACTCTCGAGCACCCTCACTGGTCTCGCTTCCAAAGTCATGTTTGGCTGAAGATCCTCAGGAATCTTAGCCAAAAACTGATCATTCTCACGGAGACACTTCCGCAACATAGACACATGGAAAAACTTATGAAATGCTCGCATAACCTCAGGTAGCTCCAGTCAATATGCCAGTGGTCCAACTCGCTCAATCACTCTGAACGGACCCATATACCTCGGACTCAACTTAGTCACAGTCAATGACCTGTTCGGACTCCGCAACATGGCCATCTTGAGGTACACTCTATCTCCAACCTGAAACTCAAGATCTCTCCTCCTCCTATCGGCATAACTCCTCTGTCGATCCTGAGCTTCCTTCATGTTCTGCTTTAGAACCTGAATCTTCTTGGAGGTCTCCTGAACAAAATCTGCCCCGTACATGCTCATCTCCCCCACCTGAGTCCAGCATAACGGTGTACGACACGACCTCCCATATAAAGCCACATAAGGGGCCATCCCGATACTCGCCTGGTACACACATCCTCAACAATCGAGCACACACATCCTCAACAAATCCTACAACGTCTAGATCGTCCTCTCTGACTGTGCATTTGTCTCGGGATGATAAGCTGTATTCATATGCAACTTAGTGCCCATCTCTGCCTGAACGCTCTCCAGAACACCGAAGTGAACTTAGAATCCCTATTGGACACAATGCTCGATGGCACCCCATGCAATTTGACTATCTCCTTCACATAATTCTTAGCCAACACCGCTGCTCGATCAGTCTTTTTAATGGCCAGAAAATGTGCCGACTAAGTCAACCGGTCCACAATGACCCATATAGCATCAAACGTTCTGGACCCTGGGAAACCTACCACGAAGTCCATAGTAATCATATCCCACTTCCACTCCGGAATGGGAAAACTCTTCAGCAATCCACCTGGTACCTGATGCTCAGCCTTCACTAGCTGACACACATCGCACCTCGCAACCCAACTAGCCACGTCCTTCTTCATCCCGACCCAGTGATAGTACCTCTTGAGATCACGGTACATCTTAGTCGCTCCTGGATTAATAGAGAACATGCCCGCATGAGCCTCCCTCAGGATCTCCTTCCTCAACTCCTCGTCCTTAGGCACACAAATCCGCCCATGCACCAAAATAGTACCATTAGCCGAAACCTGATACTCTGAATCAACATCCTTTGAGGCATTCACCAGCCCCAAATCCTTCTCCTGAGCCAACCGCACTATGCTCAACAGATCTGCTCTATCAGTTGCCATCAAACCCAACGGCTCCTGTGAAACAGCACACAGACTCAACGCACTGATCTCTCCTACCAAAGACTCCATATCTTGCTCCTGAGCCGAAGCTGACCGCTTCCGACTCAAAGCATCAGCAACCAAGTTAGCCTTACCAAGGTGATAGGCTATCTCCAAATCATAATCCGCCACCAGCTCCATCCACCGCCTCTGCCTCAAATTTAGCTCAGACTGAATGAATATATATATTTCAGGCTCTTATGATCTGTAAACACATGTACCTTTGCACCATAAAGATAAGATCTCCAAATCTTCAGGGCAAAAACTACATCACCCATCTCCAGGTCATTAGTAGGATAGTTGTTCTCATGCTTCCGCAACTGCCGCGAAGCATAGGCAATCACCTTCCCATGCTGCATCAACACACACCCCAAACCAACCCTTGATGCATCTATATAAACCACATAGGGTTATCCCTGCTTAGGCAAAGCCAAAACTGAAGCAGTAGTCAACATCTCCTTCAGGCTTGCAAAGCCCTCCTCGCACTCCTATGACCAACCAAAAAGAACATACTTCCCTATCAACTTAGTCATAGGATGTGCTCTGCTCGCAAACCCCGCACGAACCTCCTGTAGTAACCTGTCAACCCAAGAAAACTCCTAATCTCTGTGGCATTCTGCGGTCTAGGCCAATCCCTGATAGCTTGAATCTTCTCCGGATCTACAGAAACACCATCTACAGACACAATGTGACCCAGAAACCCATCTCACACTGCCAGAAACTACACTTGTTCAGCTTAGCAAACAACTTCTGCTCATGCAGCTTCTCCAAAACTGGTCTCAAATGCACTGCATGCTCCTCAGGACTCTTAGAATAAACCAGGATGTCGTCGATAAAAATGATGACAGACACGTCCTGAAACTCCTGAAACACGTTGTTCATCAATCTCATAAATGTTGCTGGTGCGTTAGTCAACCCGAACGACATCACCACAAACTCAAAATGGCCATACCTCGTCTTGAAAGCCGTCTTCCTCACATCTACCTCATCTATCGGGATCTGATGATAACCCGACACCAGATCTATCTTGAAGAACCAAGTAGCACCTCTCAACTTATCCAACAACTCATCAATCCTCAGAAGAGGGTACTTGTTCTTCAGAGTGACCCGGTTGAGACCCCTGTAATCAATACACAAGCGGAAACTCCCATCATTCTTCTTAACAAATAACATCGGCGCTCCCCACGGTGATACACTAGGACGGATGAATCCCTTGTTCAACAAATCCTCTAACTGCTTCTTCAGCTCTGCCATTTCTGCTGGACCCAATTTGTAAGGAGCCTTGGATAACGGTGTCGTCCCTGGTTCCAGTTCAATCGTATAAGGATCAGAGCGAGATGGTGGTAATCCCTGCAATGACTAGAACACATCCTCAAATTCCTCCACGGCCTGAATACCGCTAACCGTAGACTTTTCCACTGACTCTAGCATAGATATAACCAAATAAGCCTCACGGCCCTTCTCGATCATCTTCCCAGGCTGAATGGCCGAGATCACGAGACTCCCCGAAGTCGGTCTAATCCCCTGAAAAACCAACTTCCCTCCTAAGCGCTTAAACTCCACTCTACCCCGATGACAATACAGATGAACCATATGCTGATGCAACCAGTCCATCCTTAAGATAACATCATACAACTCCACTGGGTTGATAAACAAATCCGCAGGCCCAGACTCCCCCGCGATCTAAATATCAATACCCCACGCTCGACAAATGAATCTCAGAAACTTGTCTCCAGCAACTCTGAAAACTCCCGCACGCTCTCTGGGATCTCCCCCGATACCCGTACTCTCTTCACACTTCGGGGTAATGAAGCTATGAGTAGCTCCAGAATCAAACCTAACATGGGACTTAAACCCTCCCACCAACAAGGTCCATACACAAATTCATGTGTTGAGAACCTAACACTTTATCACAAGACAACATAAAATCTGAACTTACTAAGAATTTACAAAGACAAAGTACCAGAAATTATACCTGTATCTCCCCGACACTGGTTCCACCAGTCTCTGCAGTCGTGTAAACCTGTGGCGCCTGCTCAATCCGTGCCACCTGCTGGCCTCCTGGTTGCACCTGCTGCAACGCTGTCACTGCTATCCGCTGCAACTTGGGACACAAGGGCCTGATGTGCCCTAACTCCCTGCAATGATAGCATACACGACCTGTTGCCGTCCGAGCACTCCTCTTGGGACAGCTAGCAACTTGTGATCCTTGCTCTCACAACCGAAGCAACTCGCACCACTAGGCCTCTACATAACCTCCAATCTACTCTTGGTTCCCTGCGCAGGCTTGCCGCCCCTGCTATAACCTCCCTGATGATGAGCCTTACTAGGCTGAACTGCTGGGCTAGCCGCCACTAATTGTGCCCGGATATCCTCCTTGATCCCTGCTGCAGTCTCAACCAGCTCTTCACGCGTAGCATAACTCCTCCCTCTACAGTGAACCCTCAACTCGTCACGTAGGGCCCTCAAAAACTCCTGATTTGAGCCTCCTCAGTCTCCATATCCCGACCCCCATACCTCAGAGTCGACTGAACTCCAAGTCAAGCTCCCGCACTGCCGAGTCCCCTGAGCTAGCAGAAGGAACTGCACCTCCAACCTATCTAGTGCCTCTCTAGGAAAATACTTTTGGTTGAACTCCAAGACGAAGTCAGCCCAAGATATCTCCCTCTGCACTCTCCTAGCAGCCATTACACTCCACCACAACTGAGCATCAGCAGTCAAATGGTGGACCCCAATGTCCACCCAAAACTCCTCAAGACATCTCAGAGTATGGAAGTTACGTTCCACACTCGTCCTCCACGCATCCACAATAGTAGGATCAATACCTCCCGAAAACCGCTCGGTACCAATACGGCCCATCTCTCTCAGCATGCTGACATAACGAGTATGAACCCATACATCCGCAGCCACTGGCTGCTGCTCCTTCGCCACCACTGGTGGCACTACCTGAACCTGAGCTGTTGCCATTGGCGGCAACCGCGCTATCAACTGTGCCAGCAAACCCGCAAGGTCGACACTCGGGACTCCACCCACTGGGACTCCCACACCTGGAAACCTAACATCACCGGCTACTGGAGCATCAACACCGCCCCCTCCGGCCACACTCATGGAATCCCCCTGGATACCATCCGACTCGCCAACACCCTCGGCTGTCACACTCTGGTCTGCAGTCTCACTGACCATTGGGACTCTGCCCCTACCACGACCACGTCCGCGTCCATGACCATGTCTGCGTCCACGACCACGACCATCAACAGCACCCTCTCTAGCCATCTACACTACCATGAACAAAAGGCTAAGCACCGTGGTATCACATTGTACGCTCGAAGAGGATTTTCTAGGACTTCATTCCACACACAATTGACTAACTCACATAATCAATCAAAGCATGCAATCCCAACATCAACACCAGAAACCTAGTGAACCCAAACCTAGAACCGTAAGGGCTCTGATACCAAACTGAAACGACCTGACCAGTTTTTTTTTTAAATAAATAATAAATAAACTACAACTAGCTGTCCCATATCCACTAGCCACCCAACCACAATCACATCCAACAGTGGAAAAACAAATACCAATATCCAATAAATCCAATAAATAATAACCAATAACCACTTATAGCAATTCCAATAACCAACAACAGGGAAAACATAGAACTATCAAACCTAACAATGTTCTAATGACCAAATCTAGCAACCTAGCAATGCCAGACAACAACCCATCGAGCCCCCAGAACATCCTCCTTTTCATCGCCTTGATTCCACGATCACACTTTGCCTTTAACTGCACCACAAACACAAATTGCAATGCATGAGTATTTTATAAACACTCAGTAAGGCAATCCTCCCATCTACTGAGCTATACACACAAGCAATAGAGATACTCTAACCATCAAACAACAATCAACAAACAAACTACGCTCTGCATCGACCGACACAAGGTGAAACAACCCTTCCCGTTTTTTTTTTTAATAAAAATACTAATTCACTAGTGGTCCCATACCCACTAACAACCTAGAAACAATCAACAACAGCGGATAACCAAAAAAATTCCATTAAACCAATAAGAATTCCAACAATAACAATCCAATAACCAACAATGCAATAATCCAAAATCAACAATGAAATAACCAAGTTCCAACATTCTACAATGTTCTATGAACTCAACACTAGCAACCTAACAATAGCTAGATCACAATCATTCAAGCCTCTAGAACATCCTCCTCCTCATCGCCTTGATTCCACGATCACACTTTGTCTTTACCTGCACCACAAACACATATTGAGATGCATGAGTATTATTTAAAACACTCAGTGAGCCCATCCTCCCATCTACTGGGCTATACACACAAGCAACTGAGATTCCATTGTTAAGCTAAACAAATAACACAATCAACACATCAAATATGGTGTCGACCGACACCACACTGGTGTCGATCGACACTACTTCTGCAGACGCGAACTGCACGAACTCGAGCGTCGATTCACCGTTTCAAATCATCTCGAAACCGTCCCAAACTCACCCAAATGCCTTAGGAACCTATGGGAAACACAAAAACAACAAACCCAAGCAAGCAAACACCACAAATAGACAAAGAACAGCCAAACAAAAGAGATCTCAGGCTTAGATCAGCCATGGTCAAGCACTCACCTCTTTTGCAGGAAGATTTTATTGAGAAACGGTTGAAACAACACCTTAGGAAGCTTCTCCTTCGTTCCCAACAACAGCTCTCCCTTCTACAGATACAGTTCTCGCCAAAAACCACCAAAAACAAGCCAAAATCTCAAAAACCACAAGTTCTCTCCTTTCTCTCTTTTTCCTCTGCAAACGGCGACGACAACACCTTCTAAAACCCTTAACTTGTCGCTTCCCCTCTTATATACTCGGTTTAGATAACTAAACCAAACCAACCAAACCAAAAATTGTGAATTAAAACCAAACCCGATAAACCCAGAAATAGTGGTGTCGATCGACACACACCTGGTGTCGGTCGACACTCACTCTAAAAATCCAAAAACTGGTTCGCAGATGTTACACAAGGCTTGCATCGACTGACACCAACTAGGGACTGCATCGACCGATGCTTGATATGCATCGACCGATGCAATGTTCACTTGCATTGACCGATGTTCCCATTGCATCAAACGACGCATGCTCGACATTACGCGGAAGCCCTAATTGCATCGACCGACACCTCCACATGGCATCGACCGATGCTCCTAGGTCAATCCGCACCGTCCTCGCACTGCATCGACCGACGCACAATGTGCATCGACCGACGCACATGCCGAGCATCGTTTTTCCCGAAGCTTCTCGCCGGATTTTCGTTCCTACAAGCCACAAACTCGATCCCAAGCCACAAGAAAGCTTCCAAACGCCTCAAATAACATTCTAACAAGCCTAACAAACACATAAAGATACAGATCATAGAAATCTCCAGCTTAGATAAGCCATGGTCATGCACTTACCTTTGCCACAGAAGAAATCCGACCCTAACACAAGAAGAAAACGCTCCTAGGAAGCTCCTAGGACGATCCCAGCTACAGATCTCTACAGAAACAGCTTCCAACTCCATGAATCTCCCAAGAACGCTCAAGAACACCAAGAACTCTTCTCTCTCTCTTTAGTTTCTCTCAAAAGCGGCTGAACTCGCCTAATGAGACAAAACACGAACTTAAGGGTTTTTTCCTTTACCCAAAACGCAGCGTTTAACTAAAAACTCGACCGAGGAAACCGAACATGCATCGGTCGATGCACTATTTCGGTTCGCGGATGTTACATATAAGCATCTATGATTAATTTAAACCACCTAAAATTCACTGGACAAACCTGCATACAGACTAGCTTGGAGTCACTTTTCACTTTAATTTTCGTGTAACCTTTCTCAATAGCATGCTTCAATCCTAGGATTAATCCATGATATTCTGCTGCATTGTTTGTGGCAATTCCTAAACCTTGACGTATTTTACAAATCTGTTCTCGAGAAAATTGATATTAAGATACAGAACTGCATTCTCTAATTAAACAACCGTGGTTTTAAAAGAATTGATACCAAGCTTCCGTCTTCAGTTTTCAGTACTGCTGCAGCGCCTGAGAGACCAGGGTTTCCTTTTGATGCACCGTCAAACTCAATAATGCAAGTTTCCTACCACATTAGGAGAAACAGAATTATATCAACTTGAGAAAAAGATTCTGCATCCAGTCCATTGAAACTATGAAGTATAAGTGATATCAAAACACGCACATCTGAGGTATCACGAGATGACTTCAGCTTCGCAAGCTTTTCCAAGGGATCAAGTGACATGGAAGCTGAAGGAAGTTGATCCTGTGAAAAATGAATACACATGCAGTGAGCTTAATTCTTTCTCTCATAATCATCCAACTTCAAACTACAATCTATGACAGTTAATATAACCACTCGGTTCAAAATCCAACATCACGAATCAAGGCAAATGCAGATCACAATATAATATTCACCTGGAAAAGACCAGGAGCAAGAGCTCCAAACATATCCTCTTTCAAGTCTGAAGCTCTAAAACAATAGAGTGGTTTCTTCATTCCAACAGAAGAAAGATACTCATCTGTGTCTTTGAGCAACGAGTATCCCTTATAAACGCTAACCGGAAGATCATGTACCTGCCACAGCAACTTCTCTTATAATCCCACCTAAAGAAAAAGTATTTATATACATACACAAGAGATTGAAAAGGTAAGATGAATTCACCGAAGATCCAACTTGAGATTGACAATCACTTAAATCCTTATAGATTGCAACAATGTCACCCTTACGAACAACGAAAAAGGCGTCTTTCTCTTTATCCGAAACAGCGCTGCTTGACGTTTTTGATTTAGCAGTCGTTGATCTTGATGAGTAGCAATGAACACTAGATAGTCCAAGTGCATTCACACATGAAGAAGGCTTTAAAATGGATTTTGTAGGCATATTATAGAAGAAGCATTGATTCCAAGGAAAGTGAGAACTGATGACATAGCTGGACTTCTTAAACAGTCCCAAGTACTTCATACCCTTACAATGTAGTTAATTACAGCCACTGAGAGATTTATGGAAGAAAAACAAAAAAGCACACAACTTTAGTTAACTACAGAGACACAAGACCAAACTTTAGGATTATATATATCGCTATTGAAGAACACTGAAGCTAATAGCCTATTCAAAAATCACATTTTTCGCACAAAGACCACTAATAAGATACAAGTGGGACGATCGAAAGAGAAGAAAACAAAAGAAGAGACAACATACCTGAGAGGGTTTCGAGGAGGAAGAACCTCACCGGAGGCCTTTTTCTAGTCGGCGTTTGTGATTGGAGTTGTTTGAGCGGTGTTTCCGGTGACAACGAGACGCTGTAGTGTACCGGAACTGGAACTAGAAGTCAATTTTTTTGGTCTTTTCGTTTAGTATAAAGCAAGATTCGAAACGACGTCGTTATGAATCCCTATTTCGAAATCACCGTCGTTTAGCGTAAAACGTACTTTACACAAAAAGTTTTAAATTGGGTGGTTTAATCTTATGCATCTTTGTTTTGCCCAAAAATATAAAAAAAAATCTGTATGCATCTTTCATCTTTGTATGGAACATGAATCATGAATGTTACAGAGATTGTTCATTGTTAATATAGATCTTGCATTGGTCTCTATTAATAATTCCTAGGGGATAAATTGATCATAGGGTTTATACAAAGTCTCGCAATAAGCTAAATCTTTTTTTTTTAACAACAACCAAAAGATTGACTTACACAATCCAGTTAACATAGGTACCACATGCGATTGAGTACATACTTGTTGTGCTAATCGATCTACAAGTACATTTGCATTTCTTGAGATCAAGGTCAACGAGAAACTTGAGAATTCTTCCATATCTACCTTGATGTCGTCGAAATAGGTAGAGAAAGCCGGCCAGTCACACGGTGAAGACACCATTTTCACCAAATCTAAGCAGTCTGTGAGAAATGCTACATTCTTGAAATCATGTTTGATCATACGTCGCAAAGCCCACACAAAGGCTTCAACCTCAGCGTGAAGTGGTGAGAGACTGCGCCAAAAATTTGAGGCACCCATGAGCAGAGAAGAGTCTTGGGACGACATATACACCCAGGCTACACCTGGAAACTTGTATGTGTCTCGTCAACAAAACAACAGATTCCAGTATAAACAGTAGGAAGAGAAACACCTTCCCGCACCAACCGAAGCTTGGAACGCGGTGTAGCTGTAATACCCTCCTCCTCAACCTGAGCCGCAAACCAGGCTGTTGCCTCCCTGGCCGCCAACCGTGCTATCTCGGCCGGCCTTTCCACCTAATTTTCGAAAATAATTGCATTCCTAGATTTCCAAATATACCACAATAAGCTAGATCTGTTTTATTTGGTATTTGATTTTCTCATTTGAATTGTTTTGTCGATTTAACTTTACACACAAAAAAAATCTTCGATTTAGATTTTTTTTTTTCATACTTCTTTTGTTGATAGTCTCTATGTTTGCACACTACTGTATAACCTCTATAAATGAATAAAGTTGGCACCATAAAAATTTATTAATTTAAAGAGGTTTTAATTTATCAATAAATTAATAATTATTATTTTGTAGAGAGACTTTCCTAATTTGGTAATTTTTTTCAAAAGAAAAGTTTTAAAATAAGGTTGAATTAATATAACTAATCTTTTTCTAGAATGAAAATAATAATTATCATATTTTGAAGCGAATACTCAAAAAAATTTATATAGTAAAAATAGTTGAAATGAACTCTAACAAAAATTAGTGTTTATATATATATACATATATTTTGATAATTTTATATAATTATTAATTTATATTATTGATGGTACAATATTTTTATATAGGATTTTCAAAAAAAAATATTATCTTATTATTTTATCGAATTATGTCCAAAAATATATTCGCTCAACTTGAAACGAGAAAGATATATTAATTTATAGCGATTATTATTTTAAAGAGTATTAATTTATAAAAGTTCTACTGTATACTGTATAGACAAGGACAAA
Source organism: Camelina sativa (assembly GCF_030686135.1). Lineage (NCBI taxonomy): Eukaryota > Viridiplantae > Streptophyta > Magnoliopsida > Brassicales > Brassicaceae > Camelina > Camelina sativa. The sequence continues at coordinate 14,547,584 of NC_141897.1, forward strand.
AAGTTAAAAAGCTAAACAAAACGACATGACTACAAGAGCGTCGTACTAGTAGATTTTTTTTTTCTTTTCTTTTTGTGTTAAAGGGTAACACGGGTATTCAACTTGTATTTTAAGAGATTCTAGAGTATGCTTAAAATCACTTGTTATTCAATTGATGATTTTAAAAAATCTTTTAAAATCCTATGTTATTCAACTTGAACTTTATGTAAAATCACTTAAAATAATTCACAATCTCTTGTTATTCAAACAATCATTTATAAAACCTACTTGAAATCTATTGTTATTCAATACATCACAGCTTTTTTTTTAAATGGTATTTTGAATGATTCTAGGAGACTTGTTTTGTTTTTTTAGTTGAAAAATATTTATAATAAAATCATACCTGTTTAGGTAGAATTTTGAAAGATTTCAAAAAAAAATGTCTAATACGAAAAATAAACACAACTATTTTTTTTTTTTGGCTGAGGCTAAGGGAGCTTATGCAGGAATTTGGGTTGATAAAGATGGGTTTATTGCAGAAGGTCCGAACATGAATGTTGCATTTGTTGTTAATGGTGGTAAGGAGCTTGTAATCTCGCGGTTTGATAACGTTTTGAGCGGATGCACAACAAAGAGAACGCTTACACTTGCTGAAGAGCTAGTAAAGAAGGGGATGCTTAAAAGTGTGAAAATAATGGATGTGACAGTCGAAGATGGGAAGAAAGCAGATGAGATGATGCTTATTGGGAGTTGAGTTCTCATCAAACCTGTGATTCAATGGGATGAAGAATTTATTGGGGATGGTAAGATCATCATCATATAAACATTTGAAAGCTTCACTCTTGAGTAACTTAATCTACTCTGAAATTGCTTACATGATGGGTTCCTTTTTTGTCTAACTCAGGAAAAGAAGGTCCTAGAGCAAAGGCGCTTTTGGATCTGTTGCTCGAAGATATGAGCTCTGGTCCATCTTCCGTTCTGGTGGTGGCGATTGTGACCGTTGTTGCTGCGACTGTAATTATTGTTGCTGTTGCGGTGGAAGCTGCGATTGCCGAGGTGGTTTAATAGCAAAAGGTGAACCTGAGAAATCAAAAATGATTTGTGACTGTTGTTGCTGTGGAGGCTGCCTTTTCCGTTTAATGATCCGATTTTGTTTATGATACTTCGAATTATATACACGTTGTTACGTTCTTAAGAAGATGCAGACATCGTTACATCTTTAAGAAACACGTTGTTACGTTCTTAAGAAGATGCATACGTCGTTACATCTTTAAGAAAACAAAGATATATTTGAGTTGTAAAATATTTTAAAATCACCTAAAGTTAACAATAGAATCTCGTAGAATCACATTTCAGTTTTCTAAAAATATATATATAAAAGTTTTAAAACACAATCAAATCTTTTAAAAACTCACCTAAATATTCCAAAATTCTAAAATATTAAAATCCTATCAATTCTTTTAAAATACAATTCTTAAAAGTATACAAAGAAGGAATATAGAAACATTACAAGCAAAATTAAGTAGTAATCCTATTCATGGATTATTAGGAAAATATTAAGACGTAATTAAACAGGCTTAAGATGTTTATTAATTTGTTAAAATATTCAATTTCGATTCTCTTACTCACTTGTTTAACATCATTTCGGTTCTCTTCTTTTCACTCTTAGACGTGAACTAACTGAATTTACAAACCAAGGACATTGTATGATATACGAACTAAAGGGTTTTAGTTACTATCTCATATATAGTAAAATAATTAATTATTATAAGTTTATAACTAACATCCAGTCCTGCTATAACGTCGTGGTAATCCTTTACATAGAAAACGTTCTCGAATCAGCAGAACAATGAAAGATATCTCTCTGACAAATGAGATATCATTAAAGAGTTGTGGATTAGCCTTGACGACAGTTGACAGCTCATCTCTACATGTAGCCGCCATGTCCACCGTACAACTGACTTTATCTTAGATCACGATCCTTCCAAGGATTCGGCACCTTTGGGTTGGTTGATAGAGACACATTGATTCTAAAAACGATGAAGCCTCAAGAATAAGAATGGTGGAATGAATGGTTGCACAAGAGTTGCGGAAAGACTCTTGATATACCGGTTTGATCTTTAAGCCTCACACCAAAAAGATCGGATCTCTCAGTCTCGCACCAAGGAGATCGGGGTTTTGACTATTGGAATCACACCAAGTAGTCGGTTTTGATTGTTGGAATCACACCAAACAATCGGTTTAGTTCACAAAGAACAGAAGAGAATCACTCTCAAAAAGAAAAAGTTTTATAAAAAAAGTTGGATTGATTATTTCATTGATCTTACATGAGTTTATAAAGGAAAGAAAACTTGGTAACAAAGTCAAGTACTAATTATTCTTGAAGACTAAAAACATTAAAGATAGATAGTTGAATGAAGATTTAACTCTTGGTGCATGTATCCCTTCCCAAGGTGACTCTTGAACTTATTTTCGTCACTCCTCTTGGCCCACAAAATAAAGGGATTATTTTGGGCTTTCTTGGACTTGAATTAGTCTCAAAGTAGACTGGACTTGATAGATATCATCTCCAAAAGGTTTTTCCATGCTCTCTTTGGCCATAACCTCTTGAATAAGCTCATTTAGTGCATTTCTTAGCTGCTTAGCTTTTACTCTAGTCATTGGTCCTTTAGGTACAACCAATGGTTCCTCCGTAACAAGCTCCTCTGGTTCAAGCTCAGCTACATATTCCTCAGGTTCAAGCTCATCCTCCCAAGCTCCATCTATGATCACATCATCCCCCTCCTCTTGAAAAGGATTTGACCTCAAATCTGGATCATCTGCCACAAAAGGAACCAAATCAGAAACATTAAAGCTTGAACTCACATTGTACTTACCTTGAAGATCAAGTTCGTAAGCATTGTCATTAATCTTTCTTGTGATCTCAAAGGGTCCATCGATTATAGGCATCAGTTTTGACTTCCTTTCAGCGGGAAACCTTCTTTTCTCAAGTGAACCCACACTTGGTCTCCTGGTTTGAATACCATCTTGCGTCTTCCTTTGTTATCTTGTTTGGCATACTGCTTTGTCTTTTCCTCAATGTTTATTCTAGCTTTCTCATGGATCTGTTTGAAAAGGTCAACTTTCTTTTTCCCATCCAAGCTAGCTCTTTCACTCAAAGGTAAAGGGGTTAGATCCAATAGAGATAAAGGATTAAAGCCATAAACAATTTGGAATGGAGAAAACTTAGTTGAAGAATGAACTGATTGATTGTATGGTAACTCAACATGTGGTAAACATTCTTCCCAAGTTTTAATGTTCTTTTTCATCAAAGCTCACAAGAGAGTGGAAAAAGTTCTATTAACTACTTCAGTTTGACCATCAGTTTGTGGATGAAAAGTAGTGGATAATAGCAACTTAGTCCCTAGTTTAGACCAAAGTGTTTTCCAGAAGTAACTTAAAAACTTTGTATCCCTATCAGAAACAATTGACTTAGGCACTCAATGCAAACGAACAATTTTCTTGAAGAACAACTCAGCAACATGCAAAGCATTATCAGTTTTGTGACAAGGTATGAAATGCGCCATTTTTGAAAATCGATCAATAACCACAAAAACTGAATCTTTACCAGTTCTAGTTCTAGGCAAACCAAGCACAAAATCCATAGAAATATCATGCCAAGGCTGAGTAGGAATAGGCAAGAGAGTGTACAAACCGTTGGTTGTACCTTTGACTTAGATTGTTTGCAAGTGACACACCTTCCACATATCCTTTCAACGTCTCTCTTCATGTTCGGCCAATGAAAATGATCTTGCATCACCTTAAGCGTTTTTGCTATTCCAAAATGACCTATCAATCCTCCTCCATGCGCTTCTCGAAGAGAACAAATAGGCACACAAAAACGATTGTCATAGAAAAGGAACCCATCATGCCTATAGTATTTGCCCGCAGCAAACTTTTCACAAGCTTTGTACACATCTTTAAAGTCAGGATCCTTCTCATACAACTCTTTAACTTGTTCGAATCCCATCAGTTTAACATCAAGAGTAGAGATTAGAGCATACCTTCGAGACAAGGCATCAGAAACAACGTTTTCCTTACCTTGCTTATACTTGATGACATAGGGAAACGTTTCTATGAACTCCACCCACTTGGCATGTTGTTTGTTGAGCTTTTGCTGACCCTTCAAATGTTTGAGGGACTCATGATCAGTGTGAATCACAAACTCTTTGGGCCATAGGTAGTGTTGCCATGTTTGCAGCGCTCGAACCAACACGTACAGCTCCTTGTCATATGTTGGATAGTTCAAGGTCGCTCCTCCAAGCTTCTCACTAAAATATGCAATGGGTTTCTTGTATTGCATCAACACAGCTCGAATACCTACACCAGAAGCATCGCACTCAATTTCAAAGGTTTTAAGGAAATAAGGCAAAGTTGAGAGTGGGGTATTTGTCAGCTTCTCTTTCAAGGCTTGGAACGCTTCTTCTTGTGCTTTCTCCCATTTGAATCTAACATCCTTCTTGATGACTTCTGTAAGTGGTGCAGCTATAGTGCTAAAGCCCTTCACAAAGCGCCTATAGAATCCAGCTAGTCCATGAAAGCTCCTTACTTCTCCAACGGTCTTAGGAGTTGTCCAGTCTCTTATAGCTTTAACTTTCACCTCATCAACCTTAATGCCATCTACACTAATAACTAAACCTAGAAAGACAAGGTTATCCGTACAAAAAGTGCATTTCTTAAGATTGGCAAACAACTTCTCCTCTCTAAGAGTTGTAAGAACCGCTTCTAGATGCTGAACATGTTCTTCCAGATTCTTGCTATAGACTAAGATATCATCAAAGTAAACTACAGCAAAGATTCTGATGAATTTTCTCAAAACATGGTTCATTAATCTCATAAAAGTGTTGGGTGCATTTGTTAGCCCAAAAGGCATAACCAACCACTCATACAACCCATGCTTAGTTTTGAAAGCAGTTTTTCATTCATCACCCTCTTTCATGCGTATTTGATGATATCCACTTTTGAGATCTATCTTAGAAAAGACACAAGAACCATGCAGTTCGTCTAGCATATCCTCAAGCCTAGGAATAGGATGACGATACTTTACCGTGATGTTGTTGATAGCTCTACAATCAACACACATGCGCCAACTTCCATCCTTTTTGGGCACAAGTAGGAATGGGACCGCACATGGGCTCATGCTCTCTCTAATATGTCCTTTCTTCATGAGTTCATTAACTTGTCTTTGCAGCTCCAATTTCTCCACATGATTAGTCCTATAAGTTGGTCGGTTTGGAAGTGATGCACCAGGAACAAAGTCTATTATGTGTTCAATACCACGGATAGGTGGTAAACCTTTCGGATTGTCCTCCGGGAATACGTCCTCAAAATCCTGCAAAAGAAATGTTTTCTCACTCGGTAACACCGGTGCACGGTCAGAAAAACTTATGAGAGTTTCATTGTAAACAAACATAATCAAAGGTTGTTTAGAAAATAAAGCTCTCTTAACCTCTCCTTTTCTCACAAAGAAATTTGAATGCCTCACAGGTTTTCTCTCACAGGCCTTTGACTTGGTTTTTCTCAAACTCTCGCTCTCTTTTTGGTGAATTGTGTTTGTGGGGTCGCTCATGGTGTTTGTTTCTTTCCTGTACTAGGAATCAACTGATCTTGATAAACTTCATGAGGTGTCAATGGAACTAAGATGATTTTCTTGCCTTTGAACTCAAAAGAATAACGGTTGGTGAAACCATCATGGCTTGTTCTCCAGTCAGATTGCCATGGTCTTCCTAGAAGAATATGACTAGCCTCCATAGGTAGAACATCGCACAAAACCTCATCCTCATATTTCCCAATGACAATAGGAACCTTTACTTGGATACTAACCTTCATCTCACCATCATCATTAAGCCATTGTAGCTTATATGGATTTGGGTGCTTCTCCGTAGTCAGCCCAAGCTTCTTAACCATTGTTTCACTCGCCACATTAGTACAACTCCAACCATCAATTATGAGACAACATACCTTATCTCGGACATGGCACCTTGTATGAAATAGATTCTCCCTTTGCTCATGTTCCACAATCGCAGTTTGAACACTTAGTGACCTCCTTGCCACCAATATCTCGCATTTTGCTGGAATTTCTTTAAGTTCTTCTAGTGAATCAGAAATTACCTCTTCATTTTCTGATTCGAACTCTCCACTCTCCAAGAGAATCATGGTTCTTCTGTTGGAGCACTCATGTGCATAGTGTCCTCTCCCATGACACTTATAACACATCACATCACGAGCTCGGGTTCTAGTAGCCTCAGATTTGTCCTTGGTAACTTGATTGGCAACAATTGGCTTCACTTCAGCCTTTGGAAGAGCAACTGACTTTTCTTCCTTCTGGTAACTTGGTTTTGAGTTAGATGAACCAGCACCAAAAGTTATCCGCGTATAACTTTTTCTCTTGAGTTGCTTTTCCACCAAGATTGCTTTGTGTAACATCTCTTCAATCTCCACATAATGCTCCATCTCAACCCTATCCTGGACATCTTGGTTCAACCCACTCATGAATCTAGCCATAGTCGCTTCTTTTTTTTTTTGCCCTTTTTTGTCTCTATTTTTTTCTTGTTTTTTTTTCTTCTCTTTTTTTTTCTTACTATATAAAATAAAATAGAAATAGAAGATGAAGATGAAAAGATAGAAGGTGAAGATAGAAAATGAAAAGACAGAAATTGATGGAAAGAAAGGTGAAAGGTTAGAAGATAGAATGATAGATTACCAAACTCAAGGGTGTGCTCTGATACCACTTGATATGATCCTCCCAAGGATTCGGCACCTTTGAGTTGGTTGATAGAGACACCTTGATTCTAAAGACGATGAAACCTCAAGAATAAGGATGGTGGAATGAATGGTTGCACAAGAGTTGCGGAAAGACTCTTGATATACCGGTTTGATCTTTCAGCCTCATACCAAAAAGATCGGATCTCTCAGCCTCGCACCAAGGAGATCGGGGTTTTGACTATTGGAATCACACCAAGTAGTCGGTTTTGATTGTTGGAATCACACCAAGAAATCGGTTTTGTTCACAAAGAACATAAGAGAATCACTCTCAAAAAGAAAAGGTTTTATAAAAAAGTTGGATTGATTATTTCATTGATCTTACATGAGTTTATAAAGGAAAGAAAACCGGCTAATGAACTAATGCCAATGCTTGGTGGAGAGATCGGTCCACACAAGTCTCCATGAACTAATGCCAATGCTTGTGTTGCACGGAAACTAAACTTGTGTTGGCTGGGAAGGTGTTCCTCATTTGTTTTCCGGCTAAGCAAGCATCACATACATTCTTCTCATGTACTGTTCATGGCATTCCTGTGGTCATCTCATTCCGAACCATGTTATTTAGGACACCAAACCTTACATGTCCTAGTCTCGCATGCCAACGGCTAGGCCATGTCGTATCCTCCTTTTGAACTTGTAAGTATCTTGGGTAACTTATCTATCGGTGTTTTGTAAAGGCGATTTGGTGATCTTGTGACTTGTACAAGCATCTGTCCTGAAAGGTCTCTTAGATACAAGATTTGTTTCTTCATTTGTACCTCACACCCATTCTCCGTTGCTTGTCCAAGACTTATTATGTTATGTTTTAAGTCTGGTATGTAGTAAATCTCCTCGAGAGCTCTCTTCTCTCCTGCTTTACCAACAAACAAAATTGTTCCTTTGCCAACAATGATAACACAAGAACCATCACCAAATCTAACTTTTCCGTTGAGGCTTTCGTCTAATCTTAAAAAATAATGTTTGTTTTCCGTCATGTGGTTGCTTGCACCATTATCTAAATACCACACACTTTCACCGCCATTGTTGATATCATAGCTTTTCGAAACACCTTATCTTCATTCAAGAAGACTACCTCATGGACATAGAGTGCATCATCCGCCGTATGAGTTTCATTCAAGTTTGCTTCTTGTGGCTTTGGTCTCTCGGGACAGATTGATGAAAAGTGGCTCGGCTTGTCGCATCTCCAGCATATTATCTTTGATCTATCCTTCTTCTACTTTTGATTATTTTCACCATTGTCTCCTCCTGAGTTTTGTCCTTTAGACCTTCCACGTCCTCTGCCTCCCCCACCGATACCTCTGCCTCTACCTCTGCCTCGGAATCCTCCACGACCTCCACGATTGCTATGATCGTTGCTTGTTGATATGTTACGGTTTTGACTCACTTTGACCCCGTTTATTTGATAGTTTTGTAGTTGTTTGAGTCCTTTTCAGGTTATAATAAGAGGCTAGGAAGCTAAAAGCAAGGATTGGAACAGCAGGAGCAATCAGAGCGGAAAGGAGTTGAATTGGAGAAGAAAAACTGATTTTAGACCCAGGAGCACATGCTCCCGATTTCCGAGTACATGCTCCCACCTCTACGGTTTCATGACGACACGTGGCAAGCATCTAGGCGCCGATTCCTTGCCTAATTCCCCTTATTTTAGGCGATCCTTTGTGAGAGAAAGAGGGCTGAGATCGTTTTTTTATAGGGAGATTTGAATTTGGAATCTTTCCTTATTTTTCTCTACTTGTATGCTATTTAACCTAGGGTTTTTAGGAGAGAGGGATATACCTTTTCTTTTGGTTTTTGAGCGACGTTTTTGTGAGAGGAAGAAGAGCGGCTACCTTGTGAAGCATTCTCTGAACCCTTTTTATTTTTATGTCATTGAATTTCTCATCTTTTGCTATGATTCATTTCTGTATGTCTGAGTAGTTTTCTTTGCTAGATTAGGGGTTTCAAAAGGGGTTTCATGGGTTAGCAACAGAACACAAATAGGGCTTTATATAATCGATTGTCTTCACTATTGTTAGACTTAATGCTTAGGTTGATTTGATCACCCAATCTATGATTCTAGGTTTATCTATTCATCAAAAGTGTAATAGGTTGCTAGAAAAGACATTAGTGGGCAACTTATCCTAGACCTGTGAAAGTTGATGTGTAGGTGATTTGTGAACTTATCATTCCTGTTCTTTAATGCTTGTCTGCGATTATGGGCTCAAACGACAGTTTAGGGTTTATGGACCGCCGAGCATGTGCTCCGGATGTCTGAGCACGTGCTCCGCGTTTCCGCACAGAATCGATCAGATAGAGTTACTGATACCACGACAGTGGATCAGTTTATATTTATGTTTGAGTTCTAGACTGGTACTTAATCTATGCCCTGAATAGTTGTTTAGTTGCTATCTCTGAAATTCCCGAGAATTACCCCTGATCTAGTGTTTTGCTTATTGCATTTTTATACCGTTTTAATCGCGTTACTGTTACCAAACAAACCCAACTTTGAATTGTCTTAGCTTGAAATTGAACCAATAGAACCATAGAGTAAAACTTGGTCTTCGTGGGATTCGACCCCTAAGTACTACTTCTTTGTTGTGCACTTGCAGTAGGAAAATAGGGTTTAAAACTCTGTGTATCAAGTTTTTGGCGCCGTTGCCGGGGACCAAATTTTTACCTTTGGTTTTCGGCGAAATTACTAGACTAAGACCTTACTGATTTGTCTTTCTGCTTCTTCTTTGCGTGTGTTTCAGGTGCATGTCAAGAAGATCTACAAGAAGAAACAACACCGAAGAACTAGTTGCTTTGTCAGCCGCAGAGCTCTTTTGGCAGAAAGAACAAACCGCAAGAACAGAAAGTTTCAATTCGTCAACATGGGTGACAACAGAAACAATGAGGATATGGCTGCCGAGTTGCAGCAACTTCGACAACAGTTGGGGCAGTTGCTCCGTGCTCAACACGAAAGAGCCGCGCCGCCACAACCGTCCATTGGAGATAAGGACAACCCGCATGTGTTCTACACCAACCGAGCGGCGATTGTTCCTCCCACCATCCCGAGACAAGATTTTGAGATCAAGCCATAGATGATCTCTCTAGTGAAGCAGCACCTATTTCACGGTCTCCCAGCTGAGATTCCGATGGACCACATCGAGAATTTTGAGGAGATATGTAGCACCACTGGTTCAAATGGGATACCGCCAGACTTTCTGAAGTGCAAGCTCTTTCCCTTCTCTCTTGCGGATAGAGCTTCACGTTGGCTGAAGTCATTGCCACCTGGGTCTCTGACATCATGGGAATAGTGTAGATCTGCGTTTCTGGACCATTTCTACACCAAGGCTAAGACCGCTGCCCTGAGGAACAAGATTTCATCGTTCCAACAGCACACTGGAGAAGCCTTCTGCGAGGCTTGGGAGAGGTACAAAGAGTACCGTAGAGAGTGTCCGCACCATGGATTTAGTGATGAACAGATTCTGGGCATTTTCTATGATGGAGTTAACTGGGACTACAGAAACGCTCTCAACTCGGCCAGCAACGGGGATTTTATGACAAAGTCTAAGGAAGGAGCATATCAGTTGATTGAGAACCTAGCTGCAAGCTCCAGCAACAAGGCTCCTGAGTATGACAGGTCCGTGAAGGTCAACAGTGTCGATACGCAAAAGATCGACGAGTTGACAGCCAAGGTGAACCTTCTTCTGAAGGGGCGCCAGAAAACTGTCTATTTTGTCGATGAGACCGGAGACATGCCGCTAGCTCAGGAGATTTGTGATGGAGAGGATGAAACGATGGAGGTTAATTATGTGAGTGGGCAAGGTTTTGTGCAGAACAGGGGTTTCAACCCGAACTACAGAAGCCATCCGAATTTGTCCTATAGAAGCACCAACGTGGAGAATCCTCAGGATCAGGTGTATCCGCAGCAAGGAGCTCAGAATCAGATGGGTTATCAGAAAACCTTCTCAAACAACTTCCAAGGTAAACAGTTTGTGCCCACTCAAAACCGTTTCCAAGGGGGGAACCAGCAGGCATATACAAGCGCTCAGCAAGCACCGCCTTTCACCAACCAGCAGTTGGGATCTTCACCTGCTAGCAGCTCTCAAGATGAGCTGAAAAACATGATACAACAACTCTTGGTGAATCAACAAAAAGCTTCAGTGGAAATCAACGCTAAGGTCGATACCATGTACAATGACCTTAATGGGAAGTATGAGGCAGTAATGTCACATGTGAAGAAGCTTGATGTTCAGGTTGCACAGACTGCTGAAGCCGTGAAAAGAACTCCTGGGACTCTGCCCGGAAAAGGGGAAGCAAACCCGCGGAACGAGTATGTCAATGCGATTGAGCTAAGGGGAGGAAAGAAGTTACCCCCTAGAGAAGCACCATCCGCTAGGCTTGACAAGGGCAAGGGTATTGCTGAAGAATACCTTCCTCAACATGCTGCTGAGACTCCACCGTTGAGTCAAAAGGAAGCCGAAGCATCCAGCGAGCACGCGCTCCCGACTCCCGATCAGACCGTTCCTACTGAGGTACCTCCTGCACGCGTGTACACCCCTAGGGTTCCTTACCCTGTTCCTCCTAAGAAATCTCGCAAGGATTTGGAGGATGCAAAGTGCAAGGAGATGTTGAGAGAATTGACGGTAAAACTACCCCTAGCTGATGTTGTTCAGATGATACATGCTTTGAAGAGATATGTGAAAGGGTTAGTTTCTGGGAGAGTGTCAGAGGAAGAGAACGTGATGATGGTTTCAAGAGAGTGCAGTGCTGTGCTGCAAAACAAAGTGCTAAAGAAGAGAGATGATCCAGGGCGATTTGTCATATCCGTGAGAATTGGTAAAACGATTTTTGCAAACTCCCTCTGTGATCTAGGTTCCAGTGTGAACCTTATGCCATATTCAGTGACTAAAAGGCTGGGATACGAGAAGTTCAAGTCTACAAGGATTTCGTTAGTATTCGCGGATAGATCCACCAAGCGCCCCATAGGAGTGTTGGAGGATTTACATGTCCAGATATGGGACACGCTTATACCAGCAGACTTTGTGGTTTTGGAACTTGAAGAAGAACCACGTGACCCCCTGATTTTAGGTAGATCATTCTTATGCACATCTGGTGCGATTATAGATGTGCAAGGGGGAGCGATCGATCTCCAGCTGGGGGATATGATCGCAAGGTTTGAGATGAATAAGCTGCTCAAGAAACCTATGATAGATGGTCAGACTTTTGTGGTTGATGATGGTTCAGCGGTTGCACATGAGGTTACCGATGAAGTTCTCACTCTCGACCCGTTGGAGGTTGCCTTGACAAAGGCAGAGGGTAAGTATGGATTCTTGAATGAGGAAGCTGATGGTTTTACACGCATTTTGGATGCAGGTACACGGTTCCAGCAACTGGTAGCTTACGCCAGCCTAGACGATGAGAACCAATCAGGGGAGGAATCCGCCGAGGGAGCACCTGCTCCGGATTCCGGAGCACATGCTCCGGTGAAGTCAGCGGACGGTCCTTGGAGCGAGTTAAGAGCTCCAAAGGTAGAGCTAAAACCACTTCCAGCCGGGTTAAGGTACGCGTTCCTAGGTCCTAACTCTACATACCCCGTGATAGTGAACTCTGAACTAAACAATGTAGAGACCGCTTTGCTCCTTTGTGAACTTAGGAAGTATAGAAATGCTCTAGGGTATTCACTAGATGACATCCCAGGAATCTCACCTGATCTTTGCATGCATAGGATACATCTAGAAGATGAATCAATGACTTCGGTAGAACATCAGAGGAGGTTGAACCCGAATCTAAAGGATGTTGTTAAGAAAGAGATAATGAAACTTCTAGATGCGGGTGTAATTTATGCTATTTCTGATAGTTCCTGGATTAGTCCAGTTCATGTAGTCCCTAAGAAAGGTGGAATTACAGTGGTTAATAATGATAAGGATGAGTTGATTCCTACTAGGACAGTTACGGGACATCGAATGTGCATAGACTATAGAAAACTTAATGCTGCGACCCGTAAGGATCATTTTCCTTTGCCGTTTATTGATCAAATGCTTGAGAGATTGGCTAACCATCCTTACTATTGTTTCTTAGATGGCTATTCAGGTTTCTTTCAGATCCCAATCCATCCCGACGATCAAGAGAAGACCACATTCACTTGTCCTTACGGCACCTTTGCTTACCGCAGAATGCCGTTTGGCTTGTGCAATGCACCAGCGACCTTCCAACGATGCATGATGTCCATTTTCACTGACCTGATTGAGGATATAATGGAAATTTTCATGGACGATTTCTCCGTCTACGGGAGCACCTTTTCCGTTTGTTTGTCTAATTTGTGCAGGGTGTTGCAGCGGTATGAAGACAAACATCTGGTGCTGAATTGGGAGAAATGCCACTTCATGGTCAGAGATGGGATAGTGCTGGGACACAAGATTTCTGAAAAGGGGATTGAGGTTGACAAAGCCAAGGTTGAGGTGATGATGAGTTTACAACCGCGTAATTCGGTAAAAGGGATCCGCAGTTAACTTGGCCACGCTGGTTTCTACAGACGGTTCATTAAGGATTTCTCCAAGATAGCAAGACCACTTACCCAGCTGTTGTATAAGGAAGTGAAGTTTGATTTCGATTCTGCTTGCTTGGAAGCGTTTCACACGATCAAGGGAGCCTTGGTTAGCGCTCCGATTGTACAACCGCCAGATTGGGACCTTCCCTTTGAGGTCATGACTGATGCGAGTGACTATGCCGTGGGAGCAGTTCTGGGTCAGAGAAAAGACAAGAAGCTGCACGTGATATACTACGCCACCCGCACCTTGGATGAGGCTTAGTGCAAGTACGCTACAACCGAGAAAGAACTTTTAGCGGTTGTGTTTGCTTTTGAGAAGTTCCGATCATACCTTGTTGGTTCCAAAGTGGTTGTTCACACTAATCATGCGGCATTGAGGTATCTACTGACCAAGAAGGATGCAAAACCAAGGCTACTCCGTTGGATTTTGTTGCTTCAAGAGTTTGACTTGGAGATTAAAGACAAGAAGGGTATTGAGAACGGAGTTGCAGATCACTTATCAAGAATGAGGATAGAAGAAGAGCTACCCTTGGATGATAGCCTTCCTGAAGAACATGTTTACTCGATCGGCATCTTTGATCCCGCCGAGCACATGCTCTGCCTGGGAGCACATGCTCCGAAAACCCCAATTCTCACTAGGACCTTTGCTCCTAATGATCAAGTCTTTTTGTTCAACTCTAGGCTGAAACTGTTTCCCTGAAAGCTAAGATCAAGATGGTTCGGACCCTTCACCATCAAGGAGATTAGACCATATGGGGCTGTTGTGTTGCTGGACACAAAAGGAGGAGAATTTGTGGTGAATGGACAGAGGCTGAAGCCATACCTTGCCGCCTCTAAGCACCAAAGGGGTGAAACCTTCGCCCTAGGCGACCCTCCTATTGCCTAAGGAGCTTTCGAGTCAAGCTAATGACTTAAAACAAGCGTTGGGTGGGAGGCAACCCACCAGATATATAATGCTGAGTTTTTCTTTTTCTTTTTAGGATTTGTTTCTTCTCTTTTCGGTTTCAGGAATGTTGGAAGAAGACGCGGAGCACATGCTCGCAAGACGGGAGCAACCCGATGCACATGCTCGGCGAATTGAGAACCAAAGAAAAAGAGAAGAGCGATTGGGCCAGGTAAGTTTAATGAATTTCAGGCCCAGGCCCAGGTAACCCACCAAATCGCAAACCCTTCTCTCTTTTCTTCTTCCTTCTTTCTTCTACTCTTCTCCTCGTCGCCGTCGAAGCTCTCATTCTCTCCCATTGCTAACTTTTTCAAAAATAAACCGATTTCAGTGATTTTTCAGACTAGATTGCTTTATTATCCACCACAATCCTCAATTTCTAGTCCATTTAAGCACACACTCAAGGTACAAAATGGCCCCTAGACGCTCTACCTCGGGAAGAAAGAGCACAACAAAGAGACCAACCGACGATTCACAATCATTCTCGTGGCCATGGTGCGAGGGAGAACCGTTCAACATGAACGATGACTCGTTACCCGCCGAGTCTGACACGGTTTGGGATCAGAGGGACGCCAACCAATACAACAAGCTGCTGTCCGTAAAGATCGAGCCCACCCGCACTCTTTGTGATGACACGCTCAAGATGCTTGGCTTGCACGACCAAGTCTACCAGATATTGTGCCAAGCGCGTGTTGGGATCTTTACCACTTGGGAGGGCGACTTATACCCTGACTTGGTCCGGCAGTGCCTCGCCGTCACCACACTCACACACGCTGACCCCAAGAAGAAATCCATCATCGGCGCCACATTCTCTTTTAAGGCCGGCGGGCGCCGTTACGAATTGCCCCTGCATGACTTCGGCCTCCATTACGGGTTCTATCTCGAGGACGAGAACATGAGCTTCCCGAGGAAGTTCCCAGAGGCAGCCACCTTTTGGAGCTTGATAGCTTCGGGGCCCTACCGCTCCAACAAGGCCAGCCAGACGAGCATCTGGCATCCCGCAGTCAGGATCGCCTCCCGCGTCTTCAGCAACCTCGTCTTCAACCGCGACATCGGGAACAAAGTCCACCACGACGACTTGCTGATGTTGTACTTGGGGTGCAGCTTTTTGACACCCGCGGCTCCCGGAGCACATGCTCTGTTTCCTGGAGCACCTGCTCCATCTGATGTGCGGTGCAACATGGCTATGCACTTCGCTGAGATGATATGTGCTGCTAAGCACAAGACTTCTGGCCGTACAGAGAGGATTGGCAGCCTTCTCACTCATCTCTTTGAGCACATGCGGATCGATCTGACGAGGTATTCTCGTGTAGAGCAGAGAGAGCGCATTGACATATAGCATCTGGTCCACTCCCGAGTCATCCAGTTAGCCAACCCCTTCTACACATACCGGTACGGTGGCCCTGACGGTAATCAGGGGAGCCTTCGCCTCCCAGCTCCTGAGCTTATGCAGCTAGCCACGGTGGATGATCTGCGTTTCTCCCGCGCCCCACTACTTCTGGGAGATGTTTCGCCTCCACCTACCCAGTTTGATCCACCACCAGCGGACTTTGCTAGCTCATCCCACCACCGCGAGGACAGCGTTCCACCATTCACATCATCCGATCCTCAGGGTGAGTTTGATCTCCCACTGATCTCTGATGAGCCCGATACCGCTGAGTACAGGAGATGGATGGTCGAGTCGCAGCAGAAGAACAACAGCTTGATGCGGAGGATCCTGACGGCACTATCTCGCGGTTTCTGCCACCACACCACCACCACGTCGGAGGTACCGCCTTGCCCGTTCGGAGAGCGAAAGCCCAGATGATTCTGACGCCTGATCGTGGTTACACACACCATCATTGTCCTATCCGCCTTATTTTCTTTTCATTTTTATTGTTATCTTTATTTTTCTTCTTGTCTAGGTCTCTCTTTGGCTTATTTTCACACCGGAGACGGTGTGAAGTAAGTCCGGGGGAGGGTCACCTATGACATTTGTTTTCTTTATCTTTCTTTTTATTGAGTCAGTTTGTCATGTGAGTCGAACCAAAACTTGTGGGAATTAGGACCGAAATCTGTGATGTTTTTAATCATTTGTGAGTTTGACCGTTTTTCCTAGTGACCATTGTTGCAGAACTAAGAGTACAGAGACGAGCTAATACCTCTTCACATTCGGACCCTTCTCCTGGCCAGAAAAGCTTCATCCCATTAAGGTTTCACCGGAAAGACTTAGACTCTACTTTATTGGAACCTAACCGGATTTAAATTCTTCTCGTTTTGGGCATTAGAATAGGGAACGTGTCACATATTCAGGACTTCTTATTCATTTTGCCAATCTTGCTGATCCTGAATAGCTAGCTCATTTTAAGTTAGTACCCACCCCGAGCCTAACCTCCTTTCAAACCACTTGCACTTGTATTTTTGTTTTCTCATTCTGTGCAGCTATGTGCAAAACGGTCGGGGAGAGCAGGACTAACACAATCTCTAACTCGCTCTTGCTGGAGAACCAAAGAGGAAAAAGCCGGACGGACAGAGCACGTGCTCCAACCCAGCGAGCACCTGCTCCGAAATTATATAAATCCGAGTCCGCGAGTTGTTTTGAGCAGAGAGAGCCTAGGATACGGTCCGCATGCTCCTGGGGCAATATCAGAAGAAGATCCCCCATCATCCTTCATATGTCTAAAAAAAAAAATCAAAAAAAAAAATCAAAAAAAAAAAAAACGTTTAAGGATGATGGAAAGGGACCAGAGCTAGTGTTACACACCCCCGAGCATGCGTTGTACCCTGAGGAGAAAAGAGAGGCTGAGTTTGAGAAGATAAGAAGAGGAGAGTGATTAGAGGTTGTGGACATCAATGAGTCCACTCTCCCTTACCATTTTGTGCGATATCCTGCATCTCTTTCGAAGTAATGATAACTCCTAAACACTCTATAGCTCCACCATTAAAACAGCCTTTTATCTACCAAGCCTCGATTTCACTAGCTTAATGCCCTTAATGAGAAGCTCACGCCAATTTTGATTGAATGTAAAGAGTCTTTGTCTGGAAAGTGATCTTTTTCTGGGTTTGATTGCCAATTATGGTTCTGGTTTTGGAGATGTTTGCTGGAGAAGTTTTTGGTGAGAATCGGTATACTAACACATGTGGTCTGTAGGTCATGGTCTACTCACGGTTTCTGAGATTTTTGCGAGTTCCCACCTTGGCTCTCTTGGCGCTTGGTTTGAGTTTGTTTGAGGACAAACAAAGATCTAAGTCCGGGGGAGTTGATATGTTACGGTTTTGACTCACTTTGACCTCGTTTATTTGATAGTTTTGTAGTTGTTTGAGTCCTTTTCAGGTTATAATAAGAGGCTAGGAAGCTAAAAGCAAGGATTGGAACAGCAGGAGCAATCGGAGCGGAAAGGAGTTGAATTGGAGCAGAAAAGCTGATTTTAGACCCAGGAGCACATGCTCCCGATTTCCGAGCACATGCTCCCACCTCTACGGTTTCATGACGACACGTGGCAAGCATCTAGGCGCCGATTCCTTGCCTAATTCCCCTTATTTTAGGCGATCCTTTGTGAGAGAAAGAGGGCTGAGATCGTTTTTTTTATAGGGAGATTTGAATTTGGAATCTTTCCTTATTTTTCTCTACTTGTATGCTATTTAACCTAGGGTTTTTAGGAGAGAGGGATATACCTTTTCTTTTGGTTTTTGAGCGACGTTTTTGTGAGAGGAAGAAGAGCGGCTACCTTGTGAAGCATAACCCTTTTTATTTTTATGTCATTGAATTTCTCATCTTTTGCTATGATTCATTTCTGTATGTCTGAGTAGTTTTCTTTGCTAGATTAGGGGTTTCAAAAGGGGTTTCATGGGTTAGCAACAGAATACAAATAGGGCTTTATATAATCGATTGTCTTCACTATTGTTAGACTTAATGCTTAGGTTGATTTGATCACCCAATCTATGATTCTAGGTTTATCTATTCATCAAAAGTGTAATAGGTTGCTAGAAAAGACATTAGTGGGCAAATTATCCTAGACCTGCGAAAGTTGATGTGTAGGTGATTTGTGAACTTATCATTCCTGTTCTTTAATGCTTTTCTGCGATTCTGGGCTCAAACGACAGTTTAGGGTTTATGGACCACCGAGCATGTGCTCCGGATGTCTGAGCACGTGCTCCGCGTTTCTGCACAGAATCGATCAGATAGAGTTACTGATACCACGACAGTGGATCAGTTTATATTTATGTTTGAGTTCTAGATTGGTACTTAATCTATGCCATGAATAGTTGTTTAGTTGCTATCTCTGAAATTCCCGAGAATTACCCCTGATCTAGTGTTTTGCTTATTGCCTTTTTATACCGTTTTAATCGCGTTACTGTTACCAAACAAACCCAACTTTGAATTGTCTTAGCTTGAAATTGAACCAATAGAACCATAGAGTAAAACTTGGTCTTTGTGGGATTCGACCCCTAAGTACTACTTCTTTGCTGTGCACTTGCAGTAGGAAAATAGGGTTTAAAACTCTGTGTATCACTTGTCCACATGAGTTTTCCCTGGTCCTCCTTTTGACCATCATCGCTTATACGTTCTTCATATGTTTTAATTCTCCCAACTATGTCTTCGAATCCCATAGTCTTTAGATCCAAGACTTGTTCGAGAGAAGCTACGACCTGAATAAATTTAGATCTTGGAAGCCCCTTTAGAAACTTCTTAACCATCTTCGATTCTTCTATGGCTTCTCCCAAGGATGATGCTCTTGATGTTATTCCCTGTATTTTTCCTACAAAGTCATCAACCGAATCGGAATCGCTCATCTGGATCTTGTCAAATTTCGTCATCAAAGTTTGGGTCTAGCCTCTTTCACGCGTTCCTCTCCTTGGTACCGTGACTTAATGGCCTCCCAAATCTCTTTTGGTGTGGTTAATTCTCCTATTTGTAAGATCTGTCTCTCAGGGATGGACTGAAACAGAAGTGTTTTTGTCGTGACGTTCTTCATTCTATCCATTGACCCAGGATCAATGGTGTCCAAAGTATCGTACACCTCCAGCATAAGCTTCATCCTCACTGCCCAAACAGTATAGTTTGTAGAGGATAACATCGGTCATTGTAACGACGAGGTACCAATGTCTTTTGTTCGTGTTTGAACGTTGGTGTCGTCCCCCATGTTTGACAACGTGAGCTTCTTCTTAACTTCTTTTAATCACCGCTTTGATACCAAATAAAATCGAAACGTACTCAAAGATTTTTAAAAGAACTCTCTCTTCTTTATTGATTTATAAACTCTCTCAAAACTAAACCAAAACATTTAAGTCTCTTATGGAACAACTCTCCATAGACACTTGCTTATATAGAGATTAGCTTCTCCTAATCCTATATTGAATACAAAGCCTTATCTAAATTTCTTTGGACTTATCTAGACTTCTTATTTTGTATTCATCATTATCTCTTTAAGCTACTCCTTAAGAGATAACTCCTTCAAGCAATAGGAATTATCCAACACCCCTTTGCTTGCCCTGAACCTTCATAGAAACCGTTATCATCTCTGAAGATCCACCCTGATTGTGCTTTGGTTGTGGTGTTTTGGAAAGACCCATCATAGCTGCATTTTATCCAGCCTTGATCAGGTTTTGACCATCTCTCCATTGTTGCGGGTTGTGCACTAGGTACTGTCTGAATCGAGTGAAAATTATTTGATGTAATCATAGCATCAAGCCATTCCTTTGCATCTATCTTTGCTTGTCGGATGCATATATTCCACAGGATAATCGTTGTTGGTATAACAAGATATTTCTGCATTTCCAGAGTCTCCATAAGGTCCAGAACGGTATGTGTTTGGTGATATCATTCATATTTTGGATCTTCATCATCGATATCAGTTCTTGTATCTTGTCAGTTACAGAGATTGATGGATCCATGAGTTTGTTATTTGGTATGCCTGACCCCCTCCAAACAGCTTGAGCGAAATCACAGTCAAAGAATAAATGTGCTGTTGTTTCTATTTCTAAGCAGCAACGGCGACACAGAGAATTCTGAGAGATATGCCTATATCTCATAGTAGCTCCTGTTGATAAAGCCCCGGATAATAATCTCCAAATGAAATGTTTGATCTTTGGAGCGAGATTGCATTTCCAAACTTCTGTTTTAATTGCAGGATTACTTGGAGGAGGGTGAATACAATGTTCTGTGCTGTGTGTGGATAGCCAATATGCAGATTTAACCGAATGTGAACCAAACTTTGTGTAATGCCATCCCAATAAATCCCCTCCTGCTGCGCTACTCATAGATTATTTGGAAAATATCAAACGTAAACATGATTAAGAATTAAGATGTTTCTTTTTTTTTTTTTTTTGTTAAAGTGTTTTCTCCGGAGAAATATATGGTTCATCATTTCATATACATGAACCAAATAAAGTTTAATGTTTACTAATCAACGACTACATGATGAACCAATGGGTTTTACTGTCTCAAACTCAAAACCGTACGCAAACCTGTAGTACAAAGTGGGGAAAATAGCACAAAGATATTCGTTTTCTTAGGTAGCAAATTACCTTTACTTTCTTTTTGATATTAGAAGTCAAAATAGATCTCTTTCTTTATTGGGGTGGTTGCAAAATTAGACCTCTAACTTGAATTAATTTCAAAATTAACTACCAAGAGCATCATCTCTTGAAAGGAAAAGCGAGAAAGTCCGAGAGAGAGAAAAAGTTGAAGCTTCGTTCGCTCGCTTCTCCGGTTGTCCTTCCGGCGCCGGAGAGGACTTCACCCCTTTGTCTTTGTTTTTTTCTCTTTGTAGTTTCTTTTCTCTTATCTCCCGCTCCTCTGTGATGTTATTCTCCGCCATCTGTTTGGGTGTCTCTCGATGGTGGTGGTTCCGTTGATATTGTGGCGCATGAAGCGAAGATTCGTCGGGTGGTGGTTGCTGGTGAAGGCTCCGGTGAAGACGTTGGAGGACAGCGTCGAATCTATGGCCAGATCTGGTGGATCTATGTAACCATTTTTAGTTTTCCAAATCTTAGAGAACTTTTGTGATATTATTAACTTTTGGGGAAAATTGTGAGATTATTTACAGGGTGAAAGCATATCTTTCAATTTAAATGCTAATGGATTTTGTTTACTTTTTGCTGTAAATGCTAACATATTATGTAACATAAAAAAATGATTTGAATTGAAAGGAGCAATATATCAAAGTTTTAAATTTCAGTGCATACAATGTTTTTCTTTTTTTGGTAAATTAGATAACTTCTAAAATTTGCACATTAAAATTTGGTTCAGAATCCACAATTGGTTTGGTCAACCTAAGAAACTTGTGTACATAGGGAGAGAGGCTAGCATAAACCTTTAAGCTTTAAGACATCAGAATTAGAGGTGTCAAACGGGTTGGCCCGCATCCATCTGGGCCGTCCGCAGTGGACAAATTCTATTTTTTGAACAGCAACGGACTAGCCCGCTAAGCCCGCAGACATAAAAATTATGTCCAAGCCCGTCCCGCTAAGCCCAGCGGGTTAGCGGCTGGCCCGAGAGCCTATATAATAGATTAAAAAAATTAATAAAAAATATATTAAAATAAAGTAAAAATAATAAATAGTAATTTTAAAAAACAATTTTAAGTAAAATCAATGTTTATATTAATTTTTTATAAATGTTTTAATTTTTTTACATTAAATTATTTGTATTACCACATACTTTTAAAAGATATATATTTAAAATTATAGAAAAATAATTATGTATCTATATTAAATATTTATTTTTATTTAATATTTGAAGACCGTGGACCGATCCGCCAACCCGCGGATATAACCCGCTAATACCCGTAATCCGGTTGGGCTAGGTCCGCAAAGCCTGTTTTTTAACGGGCTTAATATTTAGTGTCCATGCCCGCTCTACTGAGGTACTATTTGGGCTAGTCCGCAGATATGGAGCCCGCTTGACACCTCTAATCAGAATATAAATAGTTCAAAAATGAGGTCAGAGAAAGCTTCTTGAGCGCATAGGTGATACGGCAAAGTACAAAACATTCCACAAAATTTCCACTTTCGATAGTAAATTCTATTTCTTAACACTAAATAAGACAAATATCAATATTATTATAAATCAGAGTAATCATATGATACTATAGGTACCACGTATTTTTTGTTCATAATAGATAACATTCTTTATATAGAGAAGGTTTACGTTAATTAATACATTGTCGACAACATCACATAAGACAATGTAATTACGAAAGACCTAATTCATAAGGTACTCTCGTTGGCTTCAACCACACATCTCCATCAAGAAGCCTTTTTACGGTAAAGTTAGTTGTTTCCTTGGGATCAGTTATCTTTCTAAATCCCTTCCATGTCACTCGTTTCTTTGCATCAGCTCCAGGGCCGTTGTTTTCATATTCTCCATAATAGAGAGTAGATAGGCGGCTAAGGTCACTGTGCCATGGGATCCAACCCACAGGATCGATAAGATCATCAATGAATGACTCCATAAAGACCACTCTTGATAATACACTCCACGGTCGTCCAAGAAATGACTTCACCGTTCTTTTTAGCGGAGCAAGATCTTTACTAGCCGTTATGTTACATTTCTGAAATGTAAACTTGACATCAAGCTTTGGCTGTCACGAGATTGAGCAGTTATGACATTGCTCTGTCCTTGGGATACCGCTGAAGCTTGACCGCATATGAAGTCTACCGTGCCCGTGATGTAGCAATCACGGTAGAACTGTTTCTTTGAGTGGGCGTACAATGTGTCTTGATACGCTTCAATATGTGCAACGGTAGATGATTACTTGATCCCCGCTAACTCGAAGTGCAACTGCTGGTCCCTTATCCGGTCCGGTGGTGTTCTGTATGCAGAGATCTTGGGCCATGAAGTCATCTCCATCGACGGCTGCGATTATATAAATCACGTTAGAGTTTTAAAAAATACAATAATAAGTAGATTATGTTCAATGCGTTCATGTGAATAATAGAATCCTTAAATCCATTTGGTTTTATTCGGTTTCTATACGATTCACTTATATATCTATTATAGCTTAATAACATTAATCAATAATTCTCTAATATTATCACTTTTACAGAATCAAATAATGACGTTAACATCACAACTATCGAAGAACATTGAAACGATAAAGATACTGTCATCAAATCTATTTCCAATTCATAATAAGTAGACACGATAAACTGACTCATGATAAATTAATCCATTTTTTTTATTCGGTTTCTATACAATACACTTCAGTTATCTATTATAGCTTAATAACATTAATCCATAATTCATTAACATCATTTTTAAATTCTTAACTATTGAAGAGCATTTAAACGATAAAGATACTTTCATAATCTATTTACTTTAATATTTCATTATGTTTACCATTATCAAACTTCAAACATAACATATAGTCCTATATCTTCCTACTGAGAGAAACAAACACATTCAATAAAATTTTATCCATCGTATAATTATGCTTTAACAAGAAAATATACTAAACTAAACTCAATGAATATAGTCAAACGCTAAAAAATTATACAAATCTTTTAGCAATCCAATCATAGTAAAAATTTAACCATCTTGTTTTTCTAGATTTATATTTAGTGCATATGATACTATATCCAAAATTTGATCTTATTATTCAAGTTAAGAATTGATTAATTTAGTAAAATTAATAAATATAGAAAAAGCAATAATATATTAGAGATAAAGAGATATTATATTACCTAATGTTGCGGAATCAAAAAATTTTGTTCCGTCTTTGACACTCAAATTCCCGGTTAGAATGGTTGCGTCTCTTCCGTCTCCAACGATGGTTAAATTGGTTTTCGGTTTACCAATTTTAACGATCTCGTCGTAAATTCCCTTTTTCACGTATATGACGAATCTTGTTTTGCTGAAAACCGGTGCCGCCGCCACCGCTTCGTTTATGGTTCTGTAGTTACCGGTACCATTTTAGATACCACAAAATTTGCTTTACTCTTGAGTGCCTACACATTAACGAACAACGTCGAAATTTTAAATAATCTAGCAATTGACTAACAAGAGAACACGTGTCAAAAATTATCTCTACGTTGTTGCTAGTTTTAAGACTTGTGGAGGTTTTGGGTTATAGATATTGTAAATATCTCCATATTGGCCTTTTGTCCAATTATGATAGGCTTGCTCTTTTAAAAATTATGATAGGTTTGTTCTTTTGAAAATTAGCGCAATTTTTTTTAACAATATGTAAATTTTATTGAAAAACCCGAGAAAACAAAAACTGAATAGAAACCAAATTTTTTTTCTGTTTTTCGGTCTTCTATGATTAGTTATAATACTAAAATTGCTCATAAACATGAAAAAGCGGAACATGAACTAAGAAAACAGAGCACAACACTTGTAAATAAAGACAAGAAGATTAAGCTTCAGCGATAAATTAATTTGATTAACACATCTTTTATTCAATCCGTGTATCGAACCAAGTACAAACGTTACATACTCGGATTGATACCATTTTTTAAAAAGATCAATTTTTTAAGAATACCCATTTTTATAACAAAAAGTTATCTTGGTTGATATCATATTTTTGCCATGAACGTATACATTTTTATAGTGGGCGTAGCAAATATAAAAGCATGTTTCAATTTTAAGGGATGTCGATAAATTTTGGTATACAAAAGAATACTTAATGTTTTAATTGTGAGATTAATATAACAAGTGTTTTTTCACTACCTTGGAATCAAGATTAGAGGACGTCGAAGGAACCACCATCTCTATCAAATCAGATGACGTTGAAGGAACCACCATCTTTAATAAGACCAAAGAAAGTTGAAAATGCAAATGTTAGACTAGAGAAACAAAAAAGGCTATTAGAGCAAAGATAAAAACTGAAAGCTTGGAGTAAGGAACTCAAAAACAGAGCACAGCACTTGTAAATAAAAGACAAGGAGATTAAGCTTCAGCGATAAATTAAATTGATCCACGTATCTCTTGTTCAGTCCGAGTATATATAACCATGTACAAACGTTTATAAAATATTCTAAAATAAATCTATTGTGGCCTTTTGTTAATCATGATGGGCTGCTATAATCTGTACTACATAAATTTGGTAACAACATTTATCAGAATAGTTTTTAAAACCCAATGAAGAATAAAAAACTGAAAACAAACCAATGTTTTAAGAACGAACATTCAAAATTAAATATTTTGGGTATCCTCCGATGGGTTTGTTGGTTCATGCTGGGTTCTTTCCTAGATAATATATGGGAGATTTTTATAAATATACCAAATTTTATAATAAATTTGAAAACTACACTTAATATTATAATTCTTTGAAAACTACACATTTTAAAATAAAAATGGACAGAAATACCCTTATTATTAAATAATTTTTAAAATTAAATAAAAATAATAAAAACTTAATTTATACTTAAAAATAATTAAACTTTAAAAATAAATTACTTTTAAAAATGGTTAAATTCGAAATAAATTATTTAATAAATAAAAAATATAACAAAAACGTATTTATTGTATTTTAAATAATGATTACATGAATCAGTTTTTGATCTTATAATTTTGAATAAAAAATAAGAATTTAAATATTTTTGTTGATATTATTTAGATTTAAATTTATTTAAAAATAAATAATTCAAGATTATACAATTTATAATATATATATATATATATCAATGTTTTAGACTTATTTTAATTAATGTTGATTTATTTATAATGTCGACTTTTTGAACAATCGTTTTGTTTTTTACTTCTATTGACTTAATTATCTTCATCATCGACTTATATTTAAACAGTCGACTTATGTTATGGCTAGTGGATTTATAACATAGTCGATTTTTTTTAACAATGGACTTATTTTTTTTGTTCATCGATTTATATTTGTTTTCTGTTGATTTGTTTATTTATTGTTGACTTATTACATTCTACATTGATTTATTAATAAGGTCGATATTTTGAATGGTTGACTTAAGTTTAATTTTTGTTGACTTATTTATTTTTCCATCGATTTATTTTAAAATTGTCGACTTTTTTTTTGTTTGATTGTTTTGTTACATAGTTGACTTTTGATGATGTTGACTTATTTGTTTTGTTTGTTGACTTATATTTTTTTCCGTCGATTTGTTTGGTCTTAGTAGACTTATTTCATTTTAAGTTGACTTATTAATATGATTGACTTTTTGAACTGTCGACTTATATTTTATTCATGCTGATTTATGTATTTTTTTTTTGGTTGACTTATATTAAAAAGTCGATTTATTTTTTTATTAATTGATTTGTTACATAGTCGATTTTTTTGAACTGTTGATTTATTTTCTAAAAGTTCACAATTTTTATTATTTTATTAAAGTTAACAATTTTCAAAACAAATAAAAAATATAATTATTTATCAAAAAAATTTTATAAAATGAAAAAAATTTGAAGAATTATTAGTGAATTATAAATTTATTTAAAACTAAAATTATCTAAAACATTTACTAAACATAAATGGAAAAAAGAATAATCCTAATTAATTTTATTTTAATTTTTATATAATAAATTTTTAAAATTAAATTACTAAATAATACCAGATTTTTAATCACAGTAACAGATTATTGGATCGTGATCCACGATCTAGAAATTTTAATAAAAATAGAATTTAGTATTTAAATTAATTTATAAATAAATATTATTTAACAGTTAACTAAAATCCCTATTTTAATGGAAACTGCAATTCGAGATTGATTCTACGAAGATTCTTGTTTTGGTAAAATGTTAAGTCTGATTCTTCGAGATTTTAAATAAACATTTATTTGACTGCCACTAATTTGAGTTTTGCAATTAACGTTGTTGCAGAAAAATGCTTCAAAATGATGATGATGCTATGTCTTGCTCGAAGAATGAGTTGTTAGGAGAAGATGTGGTAGATGATGAGGTAGATGATGAGGATGAGGATGATGATGATGATGATAAGTTTAGTGGTATCGGTGATAGTTTTGAGTATGATACCACTAATGGTTCTGATGAAGATCACGACGATCTGCAGGAAGAAACTTCAAAATTGCAAATGGAATCAAGTCAATTAACCATTCATGTGGGTCAAGAATTTAAGAGTAAGAGAGAGCTGCAATGGAGGCTGAATATGCTTAAACTAGAAGAAGACTTCCACTTTCGAGTTTACAAGTCAGAGCCATCTCTTCTTGTGGTTAAGTGTAATGGTGATAAAAGATGCAAATGGATGGTAAGAGCATCAAAAATAGACTCCACTTGTGAACGTTTTACAGTACGGAAATACGTATCGGTACATACGTGTCCCTTGGAATCAAGAAAACCTGGAAGAGTGACAGCAAGATTTATCAGCCAACTTTTTGAGAATGACCGAGGCGAAGATGGCCATAACAGCAAACCCGCTGATATTAGTAGCATGATGCTCATCAAATATGGTTTTGAGATGAAGTATTGGAACTCATGGAAATCACTAGAACATATGAAAGAATCAGTAAGGGGTACAGCAGAAAGTGGATATGAGCGTCTCCCAGCTTATATTCATTTGATCAAGAAATACAACCCTGGAACAATAGCGCATCTTGAGAAAGACGTCAATGACAGGTTCAAGTATTTGTTTATTTCATTCGGTGCATGTATACAAGGATTTAAATTCCTGAGGAAAGTAATTGTGGTGGATGGGAGTTTTCTAAAAGGAAAGTATGAGGGGCTTTTGTTAGTTGCAACTGCGCAAGATGGTAACTATAAGATTTTTCCCATTGCATTTGGAATTGTTGATTCTGAAGATAATGCTGCTTGGGAATGGTTTTTCAATAGATTGAGAGAAGTGATACCCGATAGCCCCGACTTGGTTATAATTTCTGACAGACACAAGTCTATTGCAAAAGCCATTACAAAGGTATATCCAGCTGCTCGACGTGGAATATGCACATACCACCTGAAGAAAAACATCATCACCAAGTTTAGAGGGAGTGAAAATTTGGGTTTGGTGAAACAAGCTGCAAACGCGTATAGTTTGCCAGAATTTGAAGATGCATTTCGTCAGATTCGTCATGACAATCCAAGATTAGCTAATTATTTAGAGAAAGCTGGTGTCACTTTATGGTCTCGTGCTCACTTTTCAGGAAATCGGTATAACGTTACCACTAGCAACATTGCTGAATCTATCAATGGTGCATTGAAAAAAGCAAGGGAGCTTCCAATTGTTTATTTTCTTCAGTACGTAGGGGATATGCTTAGTAGGTGGTTTTATGAGCGTCGACTGGCTGCTGCACTGTATGAGGCAAATATCACGCCTCGAGTTGACAAGATGCTGAAACGAAGATCTGTTATTGGGAAGCACTTAAAAGTGCATCCAATAAATACATACCGGTTTCAGGTAAAACTACCTACTGGAGATTGTGTAGTTGACTTTGAGCATAAGACATGTACTTGTCGCAGGTTTGACGTGCACAAAATACCATGTGTTCATGCCATTGCTGCTGCTAGGAAAACATCTTTGAGATGGGAATCTCTTGTAAGTCGTCACTATACGAAAACTTGTTTGTTTGGCGCATATGCAGAGAGTATTTCTCCTATAGAAGAATGGCTTATACCGCCAGAAATCGCTGTCCAAGCATGTCGTCCTCCTAAAATGAGGAAAAGATCTGGGAGACGTAAAAAGAGAAGATATAAATCTGCATTAGAGAACGCTACACAAGCAAAACGCCCTCGGAAGAAACATGCATGCTCTAATTGTGGTGTTTCAGGTCATAATTGCAAGACATGTTTGTTATGATAAATGATCAAGTTCTGCGAGAATAAATGATGTAACTTACATCTGATGTTGTTTTAAGTTTTTAGTATTTTTTTCGTTTGAATTCTATTGTCGTTCAGTTGATAAGTTGATTTCACCATACACGTGTACTGTCTTTTGTTTTTTTTTTCAAGCATGGAATCATTTTCTCTTAATTTATGTTTTCTTTATTGCAATTAGGAACTGATTATTTGTACATTATATGTTGCTTTGCTATGAGATCGGTTTGTATAATTACTATTTTTGATAATGGGAAGCGGAAGCTGAACAAGGTACGGTGCTCCGTTTTGATGACAATAAAACAGAGCAAGGGTAGAACAGAGGTGGCGTGAGTAGATGAGGTGTAAACGAGAGAGATAAGGTCAACCTGAATATATTACTATTTTGTTTAGATCACCATAAGAGAGCAAAGATTAAAAAAAGACCAAATGTACTAGAAAAAATGAAGATACAGAAGACCAAAGATTAAAAAAAGGAATTATGAATTCTTAACCCAAACGTTAAAAGAAAAAAATATTCCAAAAAAAGTGAAAAAAAAAAATTAATAGAAACCAACGTTCTTCGACTCGTTCAATATTTCTGCAGCTAACTTTGCACGGATTGCCTTAATGTGGGCATCATCAAGACCCTTGAATTCACAATGCAGTGCCAAGCATTCGATATACTTAACCGCATAAACTCCGCAGTCACCTGTTTGAACATTCTGCGGGATCTTATTCGGTTTTGATATCTTGTATTTAGCAACACTCAAACGTTTCTCTTTCTCTGGTGCAAACACCTTCAGCATGTAGGGTATCATCTGCGCATAAGGCTGGACATGCTCGTCCATTTGTTCATCATCTGCATACCCAATAATGCTGTCATACACATGGATAGTCCTTTTCGGGATACATATAGACAATGCAGCCCAGTGATTGGCTTTTATATGTATCACCACATATATGTTATCAACGTCTTTTCCAAGCTGCTTATTTGTAC
This sequence comes from Camelina sativa, assembly GCF_030686135.1. NCBI lineage: Eukaryota > Viridiplantae > Streptophyta > Magnoliopsida > Brassicales > Brassicaceae > Camelina > Camelina sativa. The sequence goes on from NC_141897.1 coordinate 14,577,510, forward strand.
ATCCTGCACTAGGCAACAGACCTGTATAGTAATCGATAGCACCTGATTGCCATTTATAATTCTTTGGGTCTTTTTTGAACTCTTTGAAGTTATTGCCAATGGCTACTCTGAATCCAGTATCCATAAATGCCATTCTCCCACCTCTATACGGACATGGACTAATCAAAGATCTTCTCCGAAATAATGTCATTGCTGCATCGATGTGCTGCAAAACCAACAACGTGGTTAAGTCTCAGTATTAAACAATACAAATAAGGAAATCTATTTTATAGCTTACCATATTACTAATATGTTTCTTGGGAGTCAATAGGTCTTTGAAGAACTTTTTTCCTACTTCTTGGCGTGAACTTCCGCATGGAACCGTTCTGATAAAAAAGATGCCAACTATAAATACTAAACTCTACTAGCATCATAAAAGGATGTGTTCAAGAAAATAATTAATAAATCTACAAATTAACTTACACATTACGAGTCATCCATTTGTCTAAGGCGGTTACCAATGCCTTTTCAACTGGCTCGAAAGGATCATAAGCCGTCCATGGTCGATCTTCGGTTAGGATCTTCTTAAGGGGATCATTAGATGTAAACGGGGATTTGAGCTCTGCAGTAAGCTTTCTACTCCTTTTGTCCTTATTAATCTCCTTATCCTTTTTCATCATAGCTTGAAGTTGTGTAGTAAATTTGTCTAGTTGCCTCGTCATAATTCGATCTCTTATTGAAGATGTATCTGATACAACTTTAACAGATGATGCTTCTTCTTCCTGACGATTAACACTTTCCACTGCGCAATTTACAGAATCATCGTCTGTTGGTAAATCTTCAATTGATATATCTTTTAATTCATACTTCGAAAGCTGCAAATTAAAAAAAAAACAAAAAAACAACACAAATACATATAAGTAGACTGCAAAGACACGATCAATACAAGTATTGGTCGTACGTGTATATATAAAAATCAATATAGTAATCACTTTTTTACATACCGGCTTTGCATGTTTTTCACTTGGTTTATTAGAGCATGTGGTGTCTTTCAGAGGATCATTGCTAGGGAACGTGGTGTTTTTCAGAAAACTATCGTCTTTCAAAAATTCTTCATGGACAAGTGCGGTTGGTTCTTTTCCTCTTTCGATAGCAGCCTCAAACTTATCCATCCTTGTTATCAGATTCTTACCTGTTTCTTGTATTTCTTTGATGCCCTCTTCAAGTTTATCCATCCTTGAATCCATCTTTTTAACAGCAACATCGAGTGAAGAGAAACCTTTATGTAGACGCTCTCCCATTTGCTCCAATGAATATACAAACAATGTCTTCAAGGTGTCATCATAATGTTTCTTTTTCAGAGGCCTACCTTCTTTATTGTGTGATTCACCATCTTCCTCTTCTGCTGTTTTCTTAGGTCCTTCTAATAGACCTTTATCTTCCCAAAATTGTTTCTCGAAGATTTTACCCGAGCTTCCAGAGATTAGCAAGAACATATTATTGACCGTGATATCTTGTTCTTCATCAACCCATATATCATCGGTACTATTATCCATGACACCTTTAACGAAAACCTGTAAAATACTATGATAGTTAAAGTGTATTTCAACAACAAATACTTTCAACGTCCTATAGCTATGGTTAGTTTAATCAACATTATTTTTACCTTAAAGACTAAAGACTAAACTACAAAGCAATCTTTATCAGACAACACTTAAAAACCAGCATTATACATAAAACAAGCAACCAAATTTAGACTTAAAATGTGAACATAAAACATACCAGTTCCTTGTTCTGGGGAAGATCATATCTAAATCTTTTTCTCGATCCCTTCCATCTCAGGAGTGGTGGAAACTCCATCATAGTTTTAGATAAGTTTCCGCATTTCTTTCCAATCGCTGGTATAGCTTCATATGCCCACACTTGCAATACTTGGACAAAGCCGTTGACACCATATGAATTTTGGCTCAAATCTGGCTTAGCTTTAAACAATGATTTAATTAGATGTTGGAAGGCTACTCTTCCCCACGGATATGCTTCAAATTTTTCACGATCAAGAACTAAATAAACTGCTTTTGAAGCTATTCTTTTCCCTGGATGACGAGCTAGCAATAACCGGAAAACCAAAAATAAATAGACCAGTCTAATCCTGTCTTTACTACCCCAATCCCTACAATTCCTAATTTTTTCTTCAATCATACTGTAAGATAGTCCTTTGTTCTCCATCAACCCAAGTCGTCTCCAAAACTGAGGGTCATCATCGGCATCCACATCCTCTTGGTTCTCAGCATCCATATCCTCTTGGTTCTCAGCATCCATATCCTCTTGTTTCTCAGCATCCATCAACCCTAGTCGTCTAAAAAACTGAGAGTCACCCTCAACATCGATATTCTCTAGAGGATAAGGTTCACAATTGAGCCCAGTAATTATCTTAAACTCTTTCAAAGAAAACCTCATTGCTTGTCCACCACAAAGAGTCCAAAACTCATACTTCTTCTTTGTCACAAGCTGATTCACTAGAAGCTCATGCACTATTCTAGCTGACCACAAGAATTTACAATCGTAGAATCTTAGAAGAACGCCTAATGGACCATTTCTGATTTCATTTAGCTCGTTTGATGGGATTTGGTTTGACAATACAGGTAGGTTGTCCAATCCTGAATGGTATGTGAAGCTTCTTGTGAATTCAGGTTCTGTCCCACGTGTAAACAACCGCATAGGCAGTGATCCTGGTGCAACTGTTCTTGAAGTTGTCATGATTTATCACCTGCTTGATTGAACAAAAGAATGATATATCTAACTGAACAAATTCTATTTATATATATATATATATATATATATTGAAATTCACCTTTGTGTCGAGATGAAAGAGCTTGTTGCCTTTGAACGGAGGTTCTGAGCAGTTCATAAGATGGTGTTCCAAATTAAGCCCAATTCAATCACTTTCTCCACACCTATTTATTATACAGTGTTCAGTTAGAAAATTAACTATATGCTCAATGGCTATCAACTGTGTCGTTTGGAGTTTGCAATAGAGAATTGAAAGGAGGAAATATTTTAAGAGATGATAAAAGTGAGAAAAGACATAAAATTGACATGAGATGAAACTAACTAACGTGAAAAACGTAGTCAATGACGGAGAGGGCACAAACCCAGAATTAGAACAGAACCCCAATTAAAACCCACACATGATTTATCACTTGCTTTAAATACAAAACCATGAGATGAAACTAACCACGCTGGAAAACGTAGTCGATGACGGAGAAGGCACAAAGTGAGAGCCGGCGACGGAAAGAATAAAATATTTTTTTTTCGAGGGAAGAAGAAAATATAACTGTGTGTTTTTTGTATTGTTTATGTTTTATAAAACCACTTTTTTATTTCTTTATCTGAATTTTAATTTTTTTTATTGATTAATATTTTTTATAATAAACTATTTCGTCATTATCTAAAATTTTTCAATATCTAAAATATAAACAATAATTTTTAAAAATAATTTTCTAACAATGATAAGTTTAATTATTTTGTGTTTATTTTTTTAACGTTTAATTAATTATTAATTAAGGACATATTTTATTTATTTTATCTTAATCTAATCTTTTAGTTATGGATTAATATTATATATAATAAATTAATTCATTATTTTTTAAATTCTTTTTTAACAAAATTTCAAATATTAGTTTACACAATGTTTTTAAAATTTTTTTTTTCAAATTAATTAATTTAATAATATTGTATTTAGTTTTAATTAATTTGTAATTGAAGGTAAAATAGTCATTTAATTCAATAAATAAGATACATTTCAAAGACTTCAAAAATTTAGTATAAATTTCAAATTTCCTATTAAGTTTAAGGTATGTTTTCAAATTTCACCATAATATATTGAATATTTCTATTGTGAGCTCTTTTTAAATGCAATGTAAAAAAGTGTATTATCCACCTTAATAAAAGTAATAGTCATGGTTAACACTACTAAATGCTTGCAAACAGAGAGAGTTAAAGGCTAAGTTTAGTGGCTCCTAAACCCAAATACTACATATAGCCTACATGTATTCATCATGTCCACCGTATAACCGACGTTATCGTAGAATCTAAGATAGTCTTTGTTCGCCAAAGATGTGAGAGTGGTATCAAAACAACCAATAGCAAGGTCTAAAGTTTCTGAGCATACCTTATATGAACTCTTAGGGGGGTGTATTGAATTGGGGATTTTAAAAGATTTTGGGATATTCTTAAATCTTCTGTTATTTAATTGATGATTTTTTAAAATCATCTGAAATCCTATGTTATTGAATGTGAAATTTATAAAAATCATTTACAATCTCTTGTTATTCAATCAATAATTTATAAATCTCACTTCAAATCTACTGTTATTCAAAAAATCACAAATTCTTTTAAAAAATCTATTGAATGGGATTTTAGAAGACTTTTCTAACATTTTTAGTTCAAAATTATAGCTTACAAAATCTCACCTCTAAAGGTGATATTTTAAAATATTTGTTTTAAAAAGACTTTTCTTCGATCTACAAAAAAAACGACTTCTAACACTAGCAAATTTTTTTCACACTAACGACTTTTCTTCCACACTAGCAATTTTTTTTTTTGTCGAACTCTCACTTTCTCTCTTTCTCTCTTTCTCTCTGGAAAAATCCTATAATTTGTTGATGTGTAATCGAGTTCATCTTCTGCAGGAATCAATGGATGGTATCTGGAACTTCATAATAGATAAGGTAAACTGTCTTGTATCTTGATTCTTGAGTAAAGCTTCAAATCGTTTTGTAATTAACCTCTTGAGAATCCTTACAGCTTATTTTCCCTAATCCTTTAAAATTTCTTAGCTACTTTTGAATTTGCAAAAAACCCAAAAAAAAAACTGCAGATTTGATTCACTTTTTGATGAAATTGGTGTTAATTTGATGGTATGATATCAAATTCATCAAACGTGAATCAAATCAAATTGGTGTTAAAAAAAACAACATGTCTTTATACGAACCCATGATAGCAAATGTTTAGGCCTCTCTCTGATCAGATTTGTACGAACCCATGATAGCAAATGCTTCATAGTAAACTAATCCAGGAATTAAAAATAAAGGGGGAATGAGTAGAGGAAATTTTTTTATGAGCTTTATGATCCAGCAGGATAATAACATGGCTGAAGATGTTAGCTACCATAACGTGGTTCATTCGTTTCAATTCCTTGTCAGGTACTTTGACCCCCTACTTGTGTTATTATTTGATCTGAATTTCCAAAGATTTGTATTTGAAGATGACATTCAGCAACACTTGGATCCTTTGTTATCTAGGTGTTTATTTTTATAAGAAGGCTAACATGACTTAAGTTACCATTATGAAACTGATGCAGTTATCCTGCTTCTGATTGGTTGTTAATACTGTAGGCATACCTCTCATTTGTTTGATATTGGCTGCCATAACTCTGTTTATTCTTTTTACAAATTTAAGTCTGAATGGTTTTGCTGACACTTGTTTTTCTCGCAGAAACTTCTGCAGGGTTACAAGCAAGGAAGTGGTATATTATGTAGCTGCTGCAATACAGAGGTAACACGCTGAATGCAGTGACTAATGTATGTTGACATTCTTTCTTTCTGGCAATTTTTTAGCATTAGTGGGCTGCTCTTTTTGGATCAAAGAATTCTAATATATGGGCTTTTCCCCTTCCTTTCTTGTTAGCTAGGGTTAGTTTATTGGTGTATATATATATTCAAGATCGGCAGCTTTCTTCTCTCCTACTATCATACTTGAAGTTTATTTTCTTCTCTGTCAAAGTGAGTATATTCTATTACTTTTTCTTTTCTTTATGTCCACGTTTTGTATCATGTTGCTCACTTTGGGAATAAAGAAAATAGAGAATACAAAACATGTTTGTGTGTATGTTATCCCATAGATATACATACCAACGAAAGAAATTTCTTAAGTTGGAAACGATTTGATGGCCAGCCAGTTTATAAATAATACTTGTTTGAGATCTGTGGGATATATCATAACTCATGAATTGTTTGGTTTTATTTATTTTTTTTTTTTTGTATGGTATGGCTAGTTAACGTACACACTACAATGGGAGATTCGTCACAGGCTGGGAAAGCTAAAGGTCAATATAACCAGTGGTTAGAACATGAAAGCAAGATGTTAGTCCAGCTGCTAGTGGATGCAATCAATCAGGGTTTTTGTGATGGTAATGGAAAGTTCAGCAAATTAACCGTGGAGACAAGAGTGTTACCAACACTAAACCAAAATCTTGGCATTAACAAAAGCTTCAAGGAGTATAAAAATAGGTTAAAGATCTTGAAGAATAAGTACAATGGCTTGTCAGATCATTTTCGTTTTAGTTCTGGTTTTGGGTGGGACCCTGAAACGAAGAAATTCACTGCTCCAGATGAAGTATGGGCTGACTATTTGAAGGTAAGCAAAATTATAACATAGAATTTGTGAACATAGTAGTGTTGCTCATATGTATCAAAATTACTAAAATGTTTTTATTTTCAAATAGGCTCATCCAGGTAAAACAAATCTGCGTGATGACTCATTTGAAGATTTTGGAGATTTACGAATGATTTTTGAATCAAATACTGCTACTGGAAGGAATGCTGTGGGATTAAGTGATGCCATTGATACAAATACATATGACGTTAGAGAGCATGAAGGGACAACTAATTCAAGTCATGACCAAATAATGGAAGATGAGGAAATAGCATATGAAGAAACATCTGTTCAAGAAGTTTTCTCTGCATTAGAGACAAGAAGAGGGGGAAAGCTACCTCCAAGAAAGAAGGCTAGAACTGAAACTGATGCACTTAACACAAACAAGGCTGTTGATGAACTGAATACAGTGCAAGATTCAGTTCAGCAGATTTTTGGCATGATACAAAAAAGATGGGAAAAGGAAAATGAAGAAAAAGAAGCTGAGGACAAAGCTAATAACGTGTGGGATGCTATCAAAGAAATTCCTGATTTGGATGATGGTTTGTGTTATGAGGCCATGACATTGGTTCACAGCTTAGGTATGAAATATGGATTCGTCCATATGTCTATAGAAGATCGCAAGGGATGGATTCTACGAAACCTTCGTAAACCATGAGATTGAAGTTGAATGCATCAACAAAAATTGAAGAGGGTTTTTATTTTATTTAATAGTTTTTCGTTTGCAAATTAGCAATACCTTATGAGCTCTCTTTTTATTTTATTTTTGATTTAAGACATTTCTTCCTTTTAAAAATAATCAACTCTTTTGTTGTTTCTTGAATGAAAGTTGAACAAGAGATATTTAACCAAAACAAAATTTGCAAAAGAATCATAAATTTGCATCTTTTACTTTCCTATGGCGGGTAAATTATGGTTCGTACGTATATTATGGCGGGTAAAAAACTAAAGACCATATTAGGGTGAATATATATATATGATTTCTTTCCTTCTCTCATTTGTTCTCCATCTCCACACTAGCCGCCGCCTTCCTCCGCTGTTGCTGCTCGTAAGTTCTTCACTCCATCTCCACATTGTAATATTATTATATGATTTTGTGTCTTTATATAATACATGTTCTCCATCCTCGTACATGCTTGTTCTCCATTTCCACACTAGCCGCAGCCGTTGCATCCTCGTATGTTCTTTTTTTTTTAATTAATTGTTATATAAAAACATACGTACGAGGATACACGTTTCTCCATCCTCGTACATGCTTGTTCTTCTTTGTGTCTTTATATAATACATGCTTGTTCTCTAGTCGATGATATACATGCTTGTTTATGTGTAAACTTTCTCTATATGATGATGTTTCTCTCTATAAAATACATGTTTTGTTTATGAGTTCTGTCAATGGTTTTGTGTAGGATTTTGATAATGGATCGCATTGTTCATGAAAGCGAAGAGATACAAGCTAGAAAAAAAGAAGACGAATGAGAAATTTCAAGTTAGATATTGATATCATGATGCTGGTTTTGTCAATCATTGCGAAGATTCAATATTCTGTTCTGCAGATACCACGCCAGATAAGAAAGCCAGCTACAAGACTTGGACATGAATACATACAAAACCAATTGGTTCATGAGAAACGTGACACTTTTCGACGTTTGTACCGTATGGACCCAGAAGCATTTTTGAATCTATGCTCTATTTTGAGATTGGAGATGGGTTTGAAAGACACAAGATATGTTTCAGTTGAAGAAATGCTTGCCACATTTTTGTTCATCGTTGGTCAAAATTCAAGATATGTTTCAGCTGAAACTAGATTTCAGAGATCAAGATTTTCAATAAGTAAGAGCTTTAACACAATTCTGAAGGTGTTAAAAGCACTTGCTCCAAAGTATATGGCTAAACCTGGGCTTGCAGTGCCTACAAAAATAAAAGATAGCACACGATTTTATCCTTATTTTAAGGTATGAGATTGTTTTCTTCTGCTTGTTTTCTAGTATTTCAAAAAGCTATATGACTAGCTAATTTTGTATTTCTATTTTCCTTAGGATTGTGTGGGGGCTATTGATGGAACTCATATCCCCGCAATGATAACAGGACAAGACTCGTCTAGCTACCGTAATCGGAAAGGACAATTATCGCAAAATGTGTTAGCTGCATGTAATTTTGATTTAGAATTTACATACGTTCTTAGCGGTTGGGAAGGTTCAGCTCACGATGCAAAGGTACTACACGATGCTTTAACTAGGAACACCAACAAATTAATAGTTCCAGAAGGTATGTCATTACATTATGATAAAACTAATATTCTTTGTTATTAATTTTTATGTTATCTCACTTATATTTGTATAACTTTTAAATTGTAGGAAAATATTATTTAGTTGATTGTGGATTTGCCAATCGTCGTCAATTTTTAGCTCCATTCCGAAGTACTCGCTATCATCTCCAAGACTTTAGGGGACAAGGAAAAGATCCTGTAACTGCAAATGAGTTGTTTAACCATCGTCACTCTAGCTTACGAAACGTAGTAGAGAGGATTTTCGGCATCTTCAAGTCAAGATTTCTCATTTTCAAATATGCACCACCCTTTCCATATAAGACGCAAGTAGAGTTAGTACTTGCTTGTGTTGTTTTACATAATTATCTTCGTCAAGAATGTCGTTCAGACTTGTTTGAAGATATTAGAAATGCTGAAGGAACTGACGCTGATGAAAGAATTGATGATGGGAATAATGAAGAAGAACAGCTTCATGGTACTCAAGACCAACAAAGAGTGCTTGCTAATAACTGGAGAGCAACAATAGCGGAAAACATGTGGACAGATGCTATGAATATGGGATCATGATACAATACTATTGTGCTTTATATTAGATTGTTTTCATTCTTTCTGTTGGTTTATTATTTTTTATCCAATACTTTTTATTGAGAAATGCTTTGGTTCCTTTTAACTATCATGTCTATTTTTTTTTCTTCTTAAATTAACCAAAGTGTAATCGAGTGAAATGTGAGCCTATTTGCTCATATATATCAAAATTACTAAGACGCAAATCTCGTACGTATGTTTTTATATAACAATTAATTTAAAAAAAAGAAGAACGTACGAGGATGCAACGGCTGCGGCTAGTGTGGAAATGGAGAACAAGCATGTACGAGGATGGAGAACATGTATTATATAAAGCTGTTTGCTCATATGTGATCAAGCTGTTTTTTTTTTCTTTCCTTTTTTAATTCTAAAATCACCTAAAATTTATAATCAAATCTCACTAAATCTCAAAACCCAAGTCTCAAAAAATCTGCCAAAATATCAAAATCTCCTAAAATTACACTCAAATCTCCCAAAATTCTAAAATATTAAAATCCCAGCAAATCTCCTAAAATCCCCAATTCAATACACCCCCCTTAGAACTGTGTAGAAACTGGATTTCCACAATGAATTTGTTTATGGGGGAAAACAAATTCAGTAAAGTAAACTCTCTAGAAAATCGATCTAAGCTTTGAAATTAGAAGAAAGAGAATTGATTTCGAAGAATTAGGGTTTTTATTGCTAAGAACAAGAAGAGAACTGAATAATTGTATTCAATAATGCATGCTTTACAATGGAGAAGTCTCTCCCTCTTTATACATATTCATAGATCGCATAATATATTAACTTTCCTTATGAGACGAACTGAAATAAGGAAAGTTGCTTTATCTCTTGGATCGGCCGCCGGGCGAAGTGGAAGTCGATTCTTCACCCTCGAGGTTGGGCTTCCTCTATCCGAATTGGGCTTAAATGACCGAAGTGAGTTTTTAACCGGATTCCCAGTTAAATAACCAAATTGTCTTTCTGGTTTAGTTCGGTATGTCGGGGATGCTAAATCTCGCACAAACTGCGATCGGTTGTGCTGTTTTCGAGTGATTGGAATTGCTTCATCATATATGAGATTTTTCGAGAATCATAATTAATCAAATATTTGGCGAGGTCAAAGTAATCCAGTGTTGCAATTCCAGGGATTGAATCCAAGACTTCAAAGCAAACTGATTCAATGATATCTCTATCCTTTTGTGTGCAGATGTCGATGATTTGACTTTTTGTAACTTTCGTATTATATCTTGCATATGATGAGACAACAAAAAGAAGTAAAAACACTATAGGAACCAAGAAAAAGTTGCCTTTAACATATCTAACCATTTTTAGTTTTCCAAATCTTAGAGAACATTTGTGATATTATTAACTTTTGGGGCAAATTGTGAGATTATTTATAGGGTGAAAGCATATCTTTCAATTTAAATGCTAATGGATTTTGTTTACTTTTTGCTGTAAATGCTAACATATTATCATAATATTATTATGTATCATAAGAGATTTTTATAAATACACCAAATCTTATAAAAAATTTGAAAACTACACTTAATATTATAGGTATTTGAAAACTACATATTTTGAAATGAAAATGGAAAGAAATACCCGTATTATTAAACAATTTTAACAATTAAATAAAAATAAGAAAAACCTAACTAAACTTTAAAAATAAATTACTTTTAAAAATGGTGAAATTCGAAATAATTACTTAATAAATAAAAAGTATAACGAAAACATATTTATTATATTTTAAATAATGATTACATGAATCAATGTTTGATCTTATAATTTTGAATAAAAAAAGAATTTAAATATTTTTTGTTGATATCATTTAGATTTAAATTTATTTTCAAATAAATAATTCAAGATTATACAATTTATAATATATATATATATATATATATTTTTTCCACAATTTATAATATATATATATATATCAATATTTTAGACTTATTTTAATCAATGTTAATTTATTTACAATGTCGACTTTTTGAACAATCGTTTTGTTTTTTACTTCTATTGACTTAATTATCTTTGTCATTGACTTATATATAAACAGTTGACTTATGTTATGGCTAGTAGATTTTTAACATAGTCGATGTCTTTAATGGTTGACATGTTTTTTTGTTCATCGATTTATATTTGCTTATAGTTTATTTGTTTATTTATTGTTGACTTATTACATTCTATGTTGATTTATTAATAAGGTCGATATTTTTAATGGTTGACTTAAGTTTAATTTTTGTCGACTTATTTATTTTTCCATCGATTTATTTTAAAACTGTCGACTTTTTTTTTGTTTGATTGTTTTTTTACATAGTTGACTTTTGATGATGTTGATTTGTTTGTTGACTTATATTTTTTTCTCGTGGATTTGTTTGGTCTTAATAGACTTATTTCATTTTAAGTTGACTTATTAATACGACTGATTTTTTTGAACTATAGACTTATATTTTATTCCTGTTGATTTATATTTTTTCTTTGTTGACTTATATTAAAAAAGTCGATTTATTTTTTTATTAATTGATTTGTTACATTGTCAATTTTTTGAACCGTTGATTTATTTTCTAAAAGCTCAAATTTTTTTATTAATTTATTAAACTTGATAATTATCAAAATAAATTGAAATATATAATTATTTTTCAAACTTTTTATTAAATAAAAATTTTTGAATAATTATTCGTGATTTATATATTTATTTAAAACTAATATTATCTAAAAGTATTTACTAAACATAAATCGTAAATGAATAATTCTAATTAATTGTATTTTAGTTGTTATATACTAAATTTTTAAAATTAAATTACTAAATAATACCAGATATTTAATCACAGTTGAGTAACAATTGAGTGATCCACGATCATTTTTATTTCGTTTATCTGAATTTTAATTTTCGTTATTGATTAATATTATCCATAATAAACTACTTCATCATTATCTATTTTTTTCAATATCTAATTTATAAACAGTGACTTTTAAAAATAATTTTCTAACATAAATTAATTTAATTATTTTGTGATTATTTTTTTAACGTTTAATTAATTATTAATTAAGGGAAAATTTTATTTATTTTATCTGAATTAAATATTTTTAGTTATTGATTAATATTATATATAATAAATCAATTCATCATTTTCAAAAACAATTTAGCAAAATTCCAAATATTTAGTTTACACAATGTTTTTAAAATTAATGTTTTTTATGAATTAACTTAGTTAAATTGTATTTATTTTTAATAATTTGTAATTGAGAACAAAATAGTCATTTTAGTGCAATACATAAGTTACATTTCAAAGAGTTAAAAAAATTTAGCATAGATTCCAAATTTTCTATTAAGTTTAAGGTATGTATTCAAATTTTTTCATAAAAAAATGATTTGAATTGGAAGGAACAATATATCAAAGTTTTAAATGGTCAATGCATACAATGTTTCTCTTTTTTTGGTAAATTAGATAACTTCTAAAATTTGCAGATTTCGTTGATGTAAAATTTGGTTCATAATCCACAATTGGTTGGTCAACCTAAGAAACTTGTGTACAAAGGGAGACAGGTTGGCATAAACCTTTAAGTTTAAGACATCATAATATAAATAGTTCAACAATCAGGTCATGGAAAGCTTCTTGAGCAATGAGCACATAGGTGACACGGCAAAGTACAAACCATTCCACAAAATTTCCGCTTTAGATAATAAATTTTATGTCTTAGCACTAAATAAGACAAATATCGATATTATTATAAATCAGAGTAATCATATGATACATTATCTATATTATCTATATAGAGTAGGTTTTACGTTATCTATATAGAGTAGGTTTTACGTTATCTATATAGAGTGACCAATATTTTTTTGTTCATAATAAATAACATTATCTATATAGAGTAGGTTTTACGTTAATTAATACATTGTCGACAACATCACATAAGACAATGTAATTACTAAAGGCCTAATTCATAAGGTACTCCGGTTGGTTTCAACCACACATTTCCATTAGGAAGCCTTCCTATAGTAAAGTTAGCTGCTTCCTTCGGATCAGTTATCTTTCTAAATTTCTTCCATGTCACTCGCTTCTTTGTATCAGCTCTCGGGCCGTTGTTTTCATATTCTCCATAATAGAGAGTAGATAGGCGGCTAATTAAAGTTATTTTCCCATATGAATGACTCCATAAAGACCACTCTTGATAATATGTCCCACGATCGTCTAAGAAACGACTTCACCGTTTTTTTTACCGGAGCAAGATCTTTACTAGCCGTTATGTTACATTTATGAAATGTAACGAGATTGAGCAGTTATGACATTGCTCTATCCTCGGATTGGTTTTCGAGCCTCAGTCTGACAGTTTTGGAATACCGTCGAAGCTTGACCGCAAATAAAGTCCACCGTGCATGTGATGTAGCAATCACGATAGAACTGTTTCTTTGAGTGGACGTATTGTTTATGATTTTGTAATTACTGGTACCATCTTTAGATACAACAAGATTCACGCTACTTTTGAGTGCCTACAAATTACACATAGAAAATTTTAATACTCTAGCAACTGACAAACAAAAAAATAATTGTCAAAAATTATCTCTGATCGCCGCTCTTCGTTGGGCAAGCCGTTTTCCGTATACAAAGATGTGAGCCATGAACCCATCTCTATTGATGGATGAAATAATATAAATAACAATACGGTTTTCTAATCACTAGTGGTATCAATGGCAAATCTATAAATATTTTTGACTGGATTCATTATATATTTCTTTTATAATAGCTATATTTTAAATTTTATAATCTCTAAACTAATTATTATTACATTTTTCAGAAAAAATGGTTTGCTATGGTTTAGCCTTTGATTTGCACATATTTTGCTTTTGTTTCTAATATTTTCTTCTAAATGTAGTTCTTCCAAAAATTTCACTTTTCCAATAGATATATAATTAGCATAAAATATTTTAAGTTCCAATTTCATAGATATGTTAATAAAATAATTTTAAAATTGTTGAAAGTAGAGTTATATGAATAAAAATAAGTGAAGTACTGAAAAACTTGAAAATTCTGAGAAAAACGTAAAAATAGGTTACAGCTCAATATAATAGAACAATGGTAAAGACTAAAAACAAATATTACTAAGAGATAATTTTGTTTTGTTTAGAAACGATGACTCGGTAATTCTTGAGGGTTTATACAATGAAAACATAGAAAATATTTAATCTATATTAACATTTTAGAAGTATATTTTGTGTTATGCCCTTTAAGTTTTGTTTATTTAAATTTTTATTTATAACATTAACCCCTAAAAAATTTCATAAATAACATTGCAGAGAAACTCAAATACTAAACTTTCTTAAATCAACCAACATTTGTTACATTTATTGCCATAAAATCTTAACAATATCTATATATTCCGATTTTTCCAAAAACAGTTCTACCCATTAAAATTTTAATCCCATAAAATCACCAAAATTATCTTTAGAGATTTTGTTTGTATAGACTTTCTATAGAAATTTTTGCTTTACATATTTTGATTGTAAAATATAGATTTAGTCATCTACATTACTTGATTTGAGGTACTTAGGGGTTGATTCCTTAGATTTCTCAAATTATAATAAATAAAACTAAATAATTATCTCGTGGTGTTACATTTGGTGTCCTTTAAGTTATACTTATTTACAAAGTTAATCCTTAAAAAATTGCACATACAAACAGAATCAATTAGATTCCTAAAATGTCTCTACAAATTTGGTTTATAATTTCCTTAAAAAATTTACATATATTAAGAAATTTATTACACTTAATAACATATGCCAAAAATATCTATACAATATTTTCTTCTTTTAAAAACTCCAATATTCAATAATAACTATATTGTTTCATATGAACAATTAAAACTTTAATGGTTATTAATATGCTGATAAAAATGCAAAAATAATTATTTCACGGGTTAAATCTAATAAATTATTTATAATATAAATTACTATGCAGTATATTGCAAAATAACTTTTATGGATATAATTCTTTCACGGATTAAATCTAAATAACTTTAAACTTACGGATTAAATTTATAAACACTAAAAATTTAAAAATACAATAATGTAAGAATAATTATTTTACGGGTTAAATCTAAAAAACAGTAAAAATTTCTGTTTTTATAACCATAAGAAATTTGATACGGTAAAAACGTAACATTAGTGTAAATAAAACTAAATAATTGTCGGGTGTTTGCGGTATACAACTGATCAAATTTTATAATTAATAATTAAAATACAATTATACAATCTTAAACACTAAACAAAATAAGCAAAATTAACAAACAAATACAATTTTTAAATTTTTTTTTTATATTGTAAAAATATTGTCCCGCTGTATACTGTGGGTTAAAATCTGGTATGCAATTGAAAACAATAAGTAATTAATTAATAAACTGAAATAGGCACCAAAATTCACGGTGGTCAATCTTATTAAGGAAGAGTTGTTGGTTGCTTAACTCTACGGAAGTACTTTAGCAAAAAGGACTTTAGTTACTTGTGTTTATGTTAATCTTAAGTAGTACAGTAATTAGCATAAGAAAATACATGTTCTAATTATGATGTAAAATACATTCTGTTCATATAAAAACGGAGCATAAACCAACTAAAGTGCCTTGAATGTTTTTAGTTTCAAAGTTGTTTTTGGTTTTTGTTTTTCCAGAATCTATTTTATGACCATTTAAAAATTTAAGACTGGTTTCCTTAAAATTTATGAAATGTATATTTTGAGAGATTTTGAAAATTTCTATAGAGAATCCAATATCTTATTTAATGAGATTTTGAGAGTTTTTTTTGCTTAAAATCTATTTTCACTTATTTTTCTGAATTTCTATTGATTATGCTATTTTCTAGGAACCAATAATTTTGTTCACTTATTTATCAAAAACATTTCTAAAAATATGCTAATCAATAAGTAAACCAGTTTTTTTTTTTTGTCAACATCTGTGAATTATTAAAACATTTAAGACATAGTATTTAGTTAAAAATCAATTAATCAAAATATTATTTCTATTTTCTTTATCACATAAAATCTGTATAGTAACAAAAAAGCTGTCAAAAAAAAAAAAAAAAACTTAACTATAATCTTAATTTATAATTATAGTTCTATATATTCATTAGAAAGAAGAAAGAAAAAAGAGAAAAATATACATACACTTCCTACTTAATAAAAAAAAACGATACAGTTAAACAAAATTTGGTAATTTAACTAATTTTCATAGAATTTAATTTAGAGTGTCAAAATTAGGGCTTTAAATTTTATTTTATTTTGCAATCTTTCTTTCTTCTTCCTCCTCCACATTCCCATGGCCTTCCACAACGGTTCTATGATCCCTGCTCTTGCCTACGCCAATTATCCACCGACAATGGAGGCGCAACCCTCTACGGCGGCGATTCCCCGGAAATCTGAACGACGGCGGGGAGAATTCCCGGCGGTTGTTGAAACAGATCAAATTACGATCGGTCAATCTAAGCAGCCGCAGTTTCTGAAATCAATCGACGATTTGGCTGCGTTTTCAGCTGCGGTAGACGCTTTCAAACGCCAATTCGATGATTTGCAGAAGCACATCGAGTCAATTGAAAACGCAATCGATTCAAAACTCAAGAGTAACGGCGTTGACATCGCCGCTTCTTCCGATTTCCATCAGCCGTTATCGCCACCGCGGAACAATGCTTCTGTAGAACCCACCTTGACTGTGAGACAATCGTTTCAGGATCCTGTACCGGCGATTTCAGATAAATCGGAAGGGGAACGTTTGTGTGAGTCAATGTGTAGCAAAGGTCTGCGCAAATACATCTACGGGAATATCTCTGATCGAGCTAAGCTACTGGAAGAGATTCCTGTAGCTTTGAAGTTGGCTAAGGAGCCAGCCAAGTTTGTCTTCGAATGTATTGGCAAGTTTTACTTACAAGGGCGTAGAGCTTTTTCTAAGGATTCGCCTATGATCTCTGCGAGACATGTTTCGCTTCTCATTATGGAGTCTTTTCTTCTAATGCCTGATCCTGGTGAAGGGAAGGCAAAGATGAAGATTGAGACTTCTGTTAAAGATGAGGCGAAGGCGGCTGCTGTTGCGTGGAAGAAAAGACTGATTGGTGAAGGAGGAGTAGCTGCGGCAGAGCTAATGGATGCAAGGGGTCTGCTTTTACTGATTGCTTGTTTTGGTGTTCCTTCAAACTTTAGGAGTATGGACCTGTTGGATTTGATACTGACGTGTGGGTTTAATGAGATTGCGGGTGCTTTGAGACGGTCACCTTTTCTTACCCCTATGATTTCAGGTACCATGTTTTGTCTTCACTCGATTAATTTCATTGCAAAGATGGTTCCTTTTTGTTGATAGGATCGATAGTGTCGAGTTCAATCTTTGTTTTCTTGGAGTAGAATTGTATGTACCATGCTATAAACTAGGAGAGTGGCATTTTAGAGTGCAGAACAAAATTTTAGCTAGAATCTAACCTGGGAAGAACTAGGAACTCTCAACCATAGCATTGATACAAATTTGGTGTTTGTCAGAACCAAACGAGATGTTGTTGCCTTGAAAGTAGTGGTTGCTGTGGTTTTCAATATTGCAAGTTAAAATCATATGACTTTGCTGTTCAATACTAATTACGCTTTAAGCAATGCCAAGTTGCCAACTTACTAGTGTTAAATAACTGGTCTTGACACAAAATTCTATTGGTCATAGGTATAGTTGAATCAAGTATCAAGCGTGGAAAGCATATTGAAGCTCTTGAGATGGTGTATAACTTTGGGATGGAGGATAAGTTTTCAGCTTCTACAGTTCTAACTTCATCCTTAAGGATGAGCAAGGAGTCATTTGACAAGGCAAAACGAAAAGCCCACTCACCATTGGCATTTGTATGAATTCTTCCTCGCATATTATGTACCTTTATGAACTCTTTTTTCTCTTCTGAATCATACCATTGTTCTCTCTAATTTCTCAACAGAAAGAGGCGACTGAAAAGCAGCTAGGTACACTATCATCAGTGATGCAGTTTATGGAGACTCACAAATTAGACCCCGCAAAAGAAATACCAGAGTGGCAAATCAAAGAGGAAATTGTTAAGCTGGAGAATGACACTCTTCACCTCAATAGAGAGATGGAAGAGAAAGCAAGATCCATCAGTTTAATGGAGGAAGCGGTACTTACCAAGAGATTGTATAACCAACAGATGAAACGTCCGAGGTTGTCACCCATGGAAACGCCACCAGTAGCTTCTTCATCATATTCTCCTCTGTACCGTGATCGAACCTTTCCTAGTCAAAGAGACGAAGATAGAGATGAAATATCAGCTCTTGTGAGTAGTTACCTTGGCCCGTCATCATCTTTTCCTCATCGCTCAAGTCTCAGAAGATCCCCTGAATATATGGTTCCACCTGGTGGTTTAGGAAGAAGTGTATATGCATATGAACATCTGCCTCCAAATTCATACTCTCAGGCTAACGGACAGAGAGTTCCTCGGCAGTACTCTCCGGTTCATGGACAGAGACATCCACGGCAGTACTCTCCTCCAATTCATGGACAAGAGCAACAAATACCATATGGTCTTCAAAGGATTTACAGACATTCACCATCTGAAGAAAGATATTTGGGTTTATCCAATCACAGGTCTCCTCGTAGTAACTCATCACTAGACCACACATAGGAGGAATGTAAATGCTTTTTGTTTTTGTTTAAGGTAGTTTATTTTTTCCCCACAATAGTCAAAATTTAAAAGTTAATTTTTAAGGCCTCTGAATGCAAAAAATGTTGCTCTCTGTAATTGACATTTCAGATGCTAATGTTATATGCTTCACAGGTTTTTAGTCAACCTCAGATACATCAATATCACTATCTAAATAGACCTCCGGCTCTTCATCATCTGGATTCGCTTCTTCTTCTGTATATGTTCCTTCTTGTTCCCTTTGGGTTGCTCGAACCATTGCAGCTTCTAGCCTTGTGTTTACAGTTTCCCATGACACGAGCTTTTCCATGAATGTATTTATGTATTCAGCTCTTCGGTTCTGCGCGTAGAACACAACAAATATGAGACCGTTGCGTTCAAATATAGTGAAAATCATTTGGCAATTTGATAGTACCTCAAAATCCAGATAGTAAGCGTGCTGTTTGACACAAAAGAAAGGAAAAAGAAAAGGAAGTCAGCGACCAAGAAATCAATCTTTCAAAGTCAAATGAGATATAGAGGGATGAGTAGCATTAGCATATATACCTCCCAAGTATCGATGGTGAGAAGTGGCTGCACAAAAGGACAGACCAAACGTGTGAGGATATAAACATCCATAATAGCAACAGAAAACTTTGATCTTCGTATTGGAAGTTTAGACACTTACAGAATAATCCCATACAAGCGGGTTTACTGCGTTGGGAGTCTTAACTATTACAAGCTTCTTATCTTCCTCCTTTGGGAGCGGATTTACGGCATTTGCAACTTCAAGTCTATTCGCCTTATCTACATCAATGAGTCCCCATAAGCTTAAGTATGGAAGTAAGTTGGGGGTTTGCATATTTGGAAGGGGGGCAAAGTCAAAAACACTCACATGCAAGCCATGTCCAACCCGAACCAAAATTAGAGGCTGCAGCCGACTTGAACCTTTCCAAAAATTCTTCAAAAGACCCGAAATCTCTCTCTATTAATCTGAGAAGCTCTCCAGTTGGCTTTCCTCCACCTCCAGGTTGGATAGACTCCCAGAAGAACTCGTGGTTCCAAGCCTGCAAGCACCTCATATAACTTCAATTCACATTCAATCCAGAAAAAACCAATCCATCCCACATTAAGAAACTTGCCACTATGACCAGTGGTCCTAATCTTATCCAATCCACAGTCCACAGTTCACAAGAAACAAAAGTTTGTCATGTCAATGAATGTAGTATCCAAGTGATTCTTGTTACGTTATAATGTATCTACCTATCTATAGGAATATTTCCACATAACCTGCAGATTTTCAAAACCGATACTGTCACTTATACTACTACAGTGTAACTTAGAGGTCCAGTCTAATTTTTTAGATGAGCAGCTTTAAAAAGCTTCTTTTCCTTAGAAAAAAAACAGGTGGAAAGCAATATTGCATATACTACCTGGGCAGCATTGTTAAAGGCAGGAAGCATATTGCCTCTGTTGTATGAAAGAAGCACAACTTCTTCCAAGGACAACGCATCTAGATCTGTGCCTACAATTTGTTTGTTCAAGTTCTCAATGTAAGTTCTGTAATGTTTTCCCCAGTGATAATCCAAGGTTTCCCGGCTCATATGCGGTTCCAGAGCATCCTACCCATATATCAAAAACACGAAGACACAGAGAGTGAGAAACATCTCCCATATGATTCCAAAGCAGGAAAGCTCATCATTTTTCATAATTATTAAGTACACGACTCACAGAGTGTCCAATTTGTTGTTCTTGCATACGGTCATACAAACTAAAAGTAATGTATAGCAGCAGAAAGAACAAAGCCTAGTATAATTATATTATATCAACCACCTAAAAGCAGGGTCTTTTCTAATCTAATTATATTATATCAACAACAAAATTCAAGAAAACGTACAAGAGAATATGGAGGAGGCTTTAACTCAAATCCCGCTGTGATAACACCGGAACCAGCCACCTTTGTCGGTAACCGTCTCTGTGCAATCCAAAGAAGAAAAAGAAAAAAGAAAAAAAAAGCAAAGAATGTGTGTTATTGAATCGAGAAGTTTCATTGAAGCATTTCATCGAACACTATCTATGCAGAGTTCCTTAGTCAAGTTATCACTAATAGAAAATAGAGTTCATTGAGCTAATTCAAACTTTCAAAGAGATATCTATTAGAGAAGTTGCGAAAACAAACCTTTTCGTTTCTTTTCCATTGCAACAGTTGCCGGTTTGGCCCTGTTGTAATTCACCAACACAAAAAACCCATAAGAAAATCATCAAGTGTTTCGTTCATAGAGAGAGAGAGAGAGAGAGAGAGAGAAAGATAGGAAAAAGGAGAGACCTTGAGAATGAAGAAGAAGAGGAGAGGAAATGGCTGTCACTGCAACTGTCATCATCTTTCCTCGAAGCGTTCTGATTTGATTATTTTTCGAAGATGCAACAACAACAACAAGTACAACAAGACCGACCCCCTTCTCTCTTGCTTAGAGATAAGTCAGTCTTCTTATCTCAATGTACATTTTTTTAAATGTTATTATCAATTTTTTTTTTTTTTTTTTTTATTATGTCCTCTAAACACAAACTAAAAGTTAACTTTTTCAATAGTCTCTATCTATGTTGCAATGGAATCCATAACCAGGTACGCGAATAGTTTGGAAACATAGAAATGGTTTTTTATTTTAATTATATGCGTTGAAAGCATATATATGTGCATAAAATGTTGAAAGCATAAATATGCGTTGAAAGCATATATGTAAACTAGATTAGGTCCATGTAAATATAAAAGAAAAATATACTGAATTTTGAGTAGAATTTTGAGTATAAAAAATCATCATTTTTTTCTATCGACAAACAGTCTGGTTAGGAAAATATATATATTTTTTCTGTATTAGTCAAAGTGATTCATATACATCCATGAGACTCAATGCACCTATTACTCCATGATCAAACATTTTAGCAGTTTTTATTTTCTTCCAAATTTTAAAACAATAAAATTGATTACAAAAATTAACTTGTATACATATGGCAGTGCGAGCTAGTATTTCATACTCCATTACTTTCATATACATTTGACCACATAGCCTCCCAATTACATAACTTCATCAAAACGAAAACCAAACTACAAACTAATATTTTGGATTTTTCAACTCTTCTATTTCTCTGGTTGCAATCCATCATGTCGATCAAAAGTGTCTTTTCTCTTCTACTGGTTATATTATGCACCGCAGCCTCAGCTAATGCTCAATTACCACATTTTCCGTTCCCTTTTCCGTTTACAAATCCATTTCAGCCGAGTCCCGGTATGTTTGGAATTCCAAAATTCCCCTTTCCGTTTTCAAATCCATTTCAGCCGAGTCCCGGTATGCCCAGAATTCCAAAGTTCCCCTTTCCGTTTCCAAATCCATTTCAACCGAGTCCCGGTATGCCAGGAATTCCGAAGTTCCCTTTCTGTTTCTAAATCCATTTCCACCAAGTCTCAGTATGCCAGGAATTTTGAAACCGTCCCAAGCAACTTCTAGTATGCCAAGGATGCAAGACATGGCCAAATGTTGGAAAATAGTTATGTTTATGCCAGGATGCTTTGCGGAGATCAGACAAGCTATAATGACCGGCAAATTTAACAGCATAGGTCCAGTTTGTTGTAAAGATTTTCTAGATGTTGAAGCTAACTGCACACCGAATCTTCCCATGAACCCGTTTTTCCCACCTATGCTAAAACAACAATGCGTCAAAAGTGCTGGACCTCCAACCACCGCACCCTAGGGTGCAACAAGTGGGTTGTTATGTGAAACATTATTATTTTTAAAATTGTGTTAGTCCCAAAATGTTTTAGAAAATTAAGAAGACGCGCAATGATTTTATAATAATAAAAATGTCATCCTTTTTATATTTTGGTCAAATATAAAATCTTTAAGCATTTCATTTTCATCTGTCCCATTGGCAATGAGAACAGCAACACATAACGCTTATAAACAATGATTTATTGTGAAAATAGTTTCTTGAATTAGATGTATCCGTTTCAAATATGCATAGTTGTAAATTTGTAATGATAAAAGATTCCATAACCGTAAGAATGACGGGACTAGCCAATATTTACTTATGTAGATAACTAAGCTATAGCCAATATTTACTTATGTAGATAACTAAGCTATGTACTAGTGGTTAGTCCTCTGCATAAATCACATTTAAGCAACATAATTGATTAACCAACGAAATTGTAAAGACTAGTAAACAGACCTTATGGAGGAGCGTTTGGGCATCATCCGGGACAACCGAGGATGTGAAGGAGAAACAGATGTAAAATTAGAGCGTAAAAAAGATTTTGAAGAAATAGAGACAATTATAGAAAGAAAATTGAAATGGAACAAAATTGAAAGGAATATGGTAAATTTAAAAATTTAAAAGCCTTTTGATTTGGGTATAGATTTTCAAAACCGCTAAACACTTAAGGGATTTATTGAAACCATGATTGTGGAGGATTTTATGGGATTTAGGTTATTTGGAATTTTGATAAATTTTAGGGAAGATGGTAAAAAAATTTCAAATCCTATCTAAAACTATGAGATTTGGATTTCTGTATTTTTAACTAAACAAATCTTTTCAAATTCTCAAGAATCACTAAAATTAATTAAAATCCAAATCCACAAACAATTTTGAATAACAAGTGGATTTTAATGTAGATTTTTAACTCATCAGTTCAATAACAATGGATTTTAATGGACTTTTTAAAATCCATGATTGAATAACATAGATTTGTAAATTTTACACAAATCACTTAAAATGTCAAGTTGAATACACTTCCCTTAATTTTTCGGATACAAAAAAAATCTGAAATTGTACCCGAATATCCAGTTTTTTCAGATAAATAATCGGATTTTCGGGTAAAATTTTGAGTTTTCAAGTTAAAAAAATAGATATTTGAATCTTAAATTATTTGTATTATTTTGAATATTTTGGATTCGGATTTGGTTTCGGATTTTTAGATTTTTGTATAGATGAGTTTAAAATCGAATAAAATAAATTTAAAATTTTGGATTTGGGTCACAGTTTTTGAGTTAGTTCCTATTTGAGTTTTCAGTTCTAGTTTTTTCATGCAGGCCTAATCTGACCTTTCTAAATTGATGGGTCTAGACGTGATTAACAACAGACGTGAGAGAGTTTTTGGTTAATCAAATTAATTATATTAACTAGGATTTAACCCGCGGTACATTGCGGGACTATATTTTTAAAATTTTAAATATTTAAAATACGTAGATTATATTTGTTTGTTATTTTGCTGTTGTTTTATTAATTTTTAAATTATATACCTATAAATATCTATTGAATTTACGGGACGATTTTAATGTTCATATATGATTTTAAATAAAATGGTTAAGTTTTTTTGTTTTTTAATATAAATGTTACTATGTTATCTAAGTTTTGACCGTGGTACACCGCTTCATTGTGTTTTTTAGGTAGAATCATATAGAGATATGTGAGAAATAATAGTTATTTTATGTGTTTAATATATATAGAAATTAATTATTTTCATTTTTAATTTATCAATTAAAATTCATTGTTATAAAAGTAAACAGATCATGTTACTATGCAGTGCATATATATATATATATGGTGTTTAAAAGAGAATAACAATTAATTTAGCCGAGATAATTTAGGGAAACTATATTATCACCTTCAACAAATGTAGAAAATATTAAATGTAGAAAATATTAAATAGAAACTATTAATTAAGCCGAGATAATTTAGGGAAACTAACAGATTTTTCTCTAAAGATCTATTAAAATAAGTTTGAAGATTTTTATGGGATTAAAAAGTTAATATGTAGAGTTGTTTATGGAAAAATTAAAATGTATAGATGTTGTCCAACTATTTATGGCAATAAACGTATCAAATTAGGTAGATTTAAATAGTTTCATTAATTGAGTTCCTACGAAATGTTATTTTAAAAAAATTGTTAGGGGTTAATGTTGTAAATAAGACATATTAAATAAGCAAAACTTGAAGGGCATAAACCAAAATGTACTTCAAAAATAATAATATAGATAGATGTTGTCCAACTATTTATGACAATAAACGTATCAAATTAGGTAGATTTAAATAGTTCTATTAATTGAGTTTCTACAAAATGTTATTTTAAAAAAATTGTTAGGGGTTAATGTTGTAACTTGTAAATAAGACATATTAAATAAACAAAATTTGAAGAGTATAACCCAAAATGTACTTCAAAAATAATAATATATATTATTTTTTAAAAATTTATCTTTTCTATTTATAAACGAGACTGATTAGAAAACTATCTTATTATTTGTTTTTCTATCCATAAACAAAACTTGGTTAGGAATTTTTTTTTATTTTTTCCATTCATAAACAAGACCGATTAGAAAACTATCATTTCTATCTGTTTTTTCTATCCATAAATGAAACTTGGTTAGGAAAATATCTTTTTTACCTGTCTTTTTTCTAAAGAGTAGAGACTGGTTAAGAAGATAATATTTTCTTTAATGTGTTAGTTCAAAGTGTTCATATATGTGTATATATCCGTCAGATTCAATGTACCTTGTTACTCCATGATCAAATGTTTTGATTGTTTTATATTTTCTTCCAAATTTTAAAACGATAAAAGTGATTACAAAAAGTAACTTGTATACGTTTCACAATGCCAGCTAGTATTCCCTACTCCATTAGACCATTACTTTAATATAAATTTGTCCACAAAGCCACATAATTTCATCAAACAAAACCAAACTGCATATAATCAAGTCTTCCATCTCTCTTGTCGCATAAAAGTAGAGAACCCAATCATCATGTCGATCAAGAGTGTTTCTCTCCTAGTGGTTATCTTATGCATTGCAGCCTCCGCTAATGCTCAGCTACCGCAGTTCCCCCCGTTCCCATTTCCATTTCCAAATCTATTTTATCCGAGTCCCGGTATGCCCGGAATGCCCGGTATGCCCAGAATGCCAGACATAACCAAATGTTGGTCGTCGTTTATGGATTGGCCAGGATGCTTTGCAGAGATCAGACAAGCCGTAATAACCCACAACTTTGGCAGTATAGGTCCAGCTTGTTGTAAAGCTTTTCTAGACCATGAAGTTAACTGCAACCCGTTTTTCCCACCTATGCTAAAACAACTATGCGTCAAAAGTGCTGGTCCTCCAACCACCGCACCCTAGGATCGATGCAACAAGTAGTTTGTTAATTATGTGAAACATTATAATTTTCAAAATTTGTGTTAGTTCCAAAATGTTTTAGAAAATTAAGAAGACGACAGGATGATTTTATAATAATAAAAATGTCATCCTTTTTATATCTTGGTCAATTATAAAATCTGATAACTATTTCATCTGTCCTAAATCTTAAATCTGTTAGCCACATAATGTTTTAGAAAATGAAGAAGACGACACAATGATTTTATAGTAATAAAAATGTCATCCTTGGTCAATTATAAAATATTTGAAGCATTTCATCTGTCCTAAATCCTCAATATCCTTATTATGAAATGAATCTCATACGACAAGTAGAGCGGCTTCTTGTGATTGATGAATTGAAGAATACATCACATACATTACATAGTATCAAACAAAAAATGTTACAAAATAATTAAAATAAGGAAGGTTACGCCCAAGCTCTTTTCCGAGGGGAAAGATCAGAAGTCTTGATATCATCTATCTTGGCCGCCATTATGAAATCATTCAGGCTCAACCCTCCTGCATTGTTTGTTCATCCAACAACCAACCATTTTAAAGAAACCATGTACAAAACTCAAATATCGAACAAGTAATAATATTTGTATGTTTAACATACCAATAGATGTGGTGGATAGTTCAGCTCGAACTTGGGTAGGACTTTCCAAATGAAGAGAAGGGTAATGACCAGAAGCTTCAGCAACCTTATGGATCCTGTTAATGAGTTCAACACCGCACCCAAAATCCCTCACTTTCCACATGCACCTTATTTTCCGACTGCCTGCTTCATCCTCCACTATACTCCATCCCAAAACCTGAACCGTTTACACAATAATCATAGAGATTGAAATAGCATAATAATATGAACATTACTACTTCATCAACCATATGAATGAAACTTCATGGGTTCCATTTAACCATGACAATGAGAAGAGTAACACATGACACTTATATAAACAATGATCTGTCTTGATTCACACCTCTCACTGCTCTCATGATATATTTTTTTAAAATTATATCTTTCTCGAACTAGATAGAAATAGAACCGTTTGAAATATGCATAATTGTAAATTTTGTAATGATAACAGATTCCACAACGATAACAATGAGTGGAGTAGCCAATACTATATCGACAACTATAGTAGAAATCGAATTTTAATAACACTTTGATCAACCAACGAACTTGTAAAGTTTAGTAAAACAGACCTTATGGAGGAGGGTTCGGGCATCATCGGCGGACAAAGGAGGCTGTGAAGGAGAAACAGGGGAACAATCAAGCTGAGAGAGAGACAAAACAGAAGCGTTAGGTATCAAAATCTTGTGCTCAGTGCTTTGGCATCCCAACACTTTGTCACCGAACTGGCTCGCTATCTCCTCAGGGTAAGGGTCACGAGCTCCGAAATCACCGAGAAAATCCTGCGCCAGGTTAGACCGGGTCACCGTTAACCGTCCTACTCTACGGTTACTCCTGCTCCCAGGCTGTGATAAACCGAACACTCTAAGGATGGTGCAAGAAGGTTTACGGAGGAGGTGAGACGACATTGAGACGTTAACACACGGCGGTGATGATGACGTGGCGGCCATCGGAGGCTGTGTTTTGCTCTGTCCCCGAAGAAGATAAGAAGCTTTTGGTTTCAGAGAAGAGCGTAAACGTTTTTAGACCACTGAGTTAAATGGGTGAGATGCCACGTCCCCACCAGTGGGACTCATTTAAAGTGATGTGCCACGTCATCATTAATAAGATCATAAGTGAGGCCCAGTCGCGACGTCACGTTAAGCCCATTGGAAGGTCCAAGATCCAACCGACGAATTTCTTGGGTACATGTCTACTTTGGTGAATGTAGTTGTTTTAAAGATTTTGTTAAATTTCCAAAATTAACCTTTTCGGGTATAATTAATTACGAATAAACCTTCCAATCCCTTTCTTTCCCGATTTCAAGCCCTAAAAATTCCGAAACTTCTGTTTTCTCTCTTTCGCTTTTTTACGACAGTCGCCGAGTGAGAGAGATAAAGTAAGAGAGAGAGAGAGAGACGAAGATGCCGCTGCACGATGAGCAAGAGCACGAGGTGTACGGAGGAGAGATCCCAGAGGAGGAAGAAGGAGAGATGGATACGGAGGAGTATGAAGAACACGGCGGAGATGAAGGAGCCGCCGCCGGAGATGAGGAGCTTGAACCAGGCTCTAGCTCTAGGGTATTTTTGATTCTTCTTCTTCGATCTATCTTTTATCTAATTTAGATATATATATATAGACCCTTCCCTTGTTTGTCACTGTATCTTAGTATGTTGTTTTGCTTTGGATTTTGTTATGATAGGACTTGGAGGATATGAAGAAACGAATTAAGGAGATCGAGGAAGAAGCTGGAGCTTTGCGTGAAATGCAAGCCAAAGCTGAGAAAGATATGGGAGCTGGTCAAGGTTTGTGCTTATATAACCCATTCGTAGATTCTTGAATCTTTTTTATGCCCAGCTTCACGTAAACCTTAAATTGATAGATTAGGGTTAGAGCATCTCTTGTTAATTAGGATATTGCTTTATTGGAATCTTTTTAGGTGAATCAACGATTCTCTCAAGTAATTTACTGTAGTATGGAAACCATTATTAGTTTTGTGTGTTTAGTGATGAATTCTATTGAAACGATTCCAGTTTACTAGGAAAGAACACCCTTAGCTAATCGTGTTAATGCCCTTTTGATTGTTGCATATCAATGAAGATCCTTCAGGAGGTGTTAGTTCAGCTGAGAAGGAGGAAGTGGATTCGCGATCAATATATGTTGGCAATGTGAGGCTTCTTCCACCATTAATTTTCCCATGTTTTTTTTTATTAATGTTTGTATCTTTTTCAAAGAAAGATTGTCTTTGTAGTGATTTGCGGTATCACAGATTGTTGTTTATTTCGTTGTCTCTTGCAATTGCTATCCTGCTTAGCTTTTAAATTCATAAGACCTTATTTCCCATCTTTGTTGCTTTGGGTAGTATCTGTGAAGTGTTAGTACCCGCTGATTCTTTGGCTTTCCTGTGTATTTGGTTTTGTGTATACTAGGTGGACTATGCATGTACTCCAGAGGAAGTCCAGCAGCATTTTCAATCCTGTGGGACAGTGAATAGGGTTACGATTCTGACTGATAAGTTTGGTCAACCTAAAGGTTTTGCCTATGTGGAATTCGTGGAAGTAGAAGCTGTTCAGAATTCTCTTATTTTGAATGAGTCAGAACTGCATGGTCGTCAGATAAAGGTGCAAACTCGTTTTACTGACATGGCTTCAATTGTCTATATATCCAAATATATGTCATTACTAAACTTAGTTTAATCAATTTTTCAGGTATCTGCAAAGAGAACTAATGTCCCTGGAATGAAGCAATTTCGAGGAAGGCGTCCCTTTAGACCCATGAGGGGATTTATGCCTGGACCTCCATTCTACCCTCCATATGCCTATGGGTGCGTTCCTGAAACTTCTCTGCCTTGCTCTCTTTTTAACAAAACTAGCAGTGTTTGGGTTGTATTGACTAGTATATAAAACCATAGATTGTGATTAAAAAAAGGAGAGATGAGAAGTTCATATGTTTGATTCGGTGTATATATATTAGTGAGAGGAATCATCATGTTCATAAATATTGACAATGGTTGTTCTCATGGTTTTGTGCAGGAGAGTTCCCAGGTTCAGACGGGCCATGCGGTACAGACCGTACTGATCAAGGCAAATTGGTGTTAAAAGTAGCAGCTGCCTTTCGGTTCAGGAAGGTGCTTATCATCATCAACTCGATTCTCAACTTGGTTCATCGGTGGCGCTGCAGTTGTTTCCATTAACAGAGAAGAGTTGAAAGAAGAATTGTATGAACAGAAGAGAGGAGAGAGGGGAATCATATTTTTAGAATTTCTGTACAATATTTGATGACAAGAGCAACATTTTGAGTTCCTTGTTCTTTATCCTTTTCAACACGAATCGCATAAAAAAAAAAAAACTCATAAGCTTTCCATTGAGAATGACCTCCATTTAGTTACTGCGATCTTTAACCTTTTTTTTAATAGGTTTTGTGTGTTTTGATCAGATTTGAATATTGATGAAATTATTTTTGCCATATTATGGGAAACAACTGAGAAGTAGTTGGTTAAACTTGCCAAATTCTCGAGCAGGTAACTCAATATTCGTCTAGACCAAAGAGAAGGAAAGATATAGGCCTCGCACGCAAAAAGCATGTGTACTCTCACACAAAGCATGTGTTTACGTGTTATAAATATATATCAATATCGCGGTCTATATTCGAAAAGACGAAGAGCATGAAACAAGTTACTGTTAGGAAGGTATGTCTTCGATGTTGAGGGCCGCATCAAAATTTTGGGTGTGCATGATGATACCGTCGACACCCCAAATCTGATGTCTGTCTCATCTAATCGAACAAATACTTTTTTTTTTTGCGGTGACTTTTTTTTTTCTCTTTTCACGCTTATTTGATTTTCAAATATGGTAGTGGATGGAACAGTTAAACAGTTTTAGAACTCTTGGTAAACAAAATTGGTTACTAAAATTTGTTCTCTTCTCAACCTAATGGAGAATATATATTCTTAGTGACCGATTTTGTTTTATCAGGTTTTCTAAAACTGTAACTGTTTCCCCTTTACGACAAAGACAAATCATAATTTTTTCGCGTTCAAATGGACTGAGAGGGGCTCACTTTTTAGTACTTAATCTGACTTTATTGTGATTCATTCCCCCTCATAAAAGGGACTCCGAGAAGCCATGCCAATCTCCTCGTAAACGTTAATAAGGTCATTCCCCTCATAAATGCTAATCCGAGAATCACAATAAAGTCAAACTATGTACTAAAAATGTGGAAAAAAAAAGGCTTGAATAGAAACTTCGTATATTTACATAAATAGGCTTGAAAATATATATAATTTCAAAAAGAAGATAAATACTTAATAAAGAGACTCGTTAAACCCTTTTTGGGACTTTCAAAGACGGTTCTTCTTCTTCATCGCTCTCCGCCGCTTAAAGCTCTCGACCTCTCTACCAAAAAAACCTCTCCAGCGCTAGCTTCCTCGAGTCTCTCTGTTTAGACTAATCGTTTTGTTTCGATTCTATCTCATCGAGGTTGATCGCGGTAACATAGAAACCCTAGCTCCGCGTGATTGTTCTGTCGCACATATGAAACCAACGTCGTGTGAGAGAATGGGTCGGGACAACGATCAGAAGAAGGATAAGAAGAAGAGAAAGAGAAGCCATGAGAATGAGAAGAGTGTTGAGAAAGTTGTAGCTAATGAAGAGAAGAAAGTCCCAACCCAGCAGAAGAAGCAGCAACAAGGACAACAAGGGAACGAGAAAGTCCCAACCCAGCAGCAGAAGCAGAATCAGAAACAAGGAAACTGTAATCAAAGCAAGAAGAAGAAGAGCCAAGAAGTTTACCCTTTTGGAAACTACAGGAACTACTATGGCTACCGAGTTAGTCTCTCCCCACTTGTTATTTTCGTAGTCTTGTTTCTCATCTTTTGATGTTAATATTGGTTAGTATCTGATTTTGGGTTTCTTTTGATATAAAAACGTAATGTATTAGATTAGCAATGACACGGATGAGGATCCTCGGCTTAAAGTATTGAAGAAAGTATGGTTTGAAGGCAAGGACTGTCTTGACATTGGCTGCAACAGCGGCATTATGACTATCCATATTGGTATGTTCTACTCATAAACTGTTCCACATCTTTCAATTCCTAGTTCAAATATTAAATGCATATAATGTTTCAAGGTGTGGCCTTTTGTGAAGATTAGTTACATGTCCTTATGAGAATGGTTTAGTAAAGTGTGAATGGGCTTTTCATTGTATCTGAAATCTCTCTGTTAGCATACACAATGTATAATTCTGAACTGATATTTGTTTTTCCGCTTCTTCAGCTAAAAAGTTTGGTTGCCGGAGCATTCTTGGAGTTGATATTGATTCAAGTAAGAACTATTGGCTGTCATATTATCTTCCAAGTTTTGGTTTTTATAGAAACTGAATGTTTTGTCTGTTTTAATCAAGTATATTCTCATATTAAGTCTAGCTCAAGTGACAACACAGAATTGTTGTTATTATTTTTCTGATACACATCTTTTTGAAACTTGTGCATTGAACAAAAGTTTCTTTGATTGAAGGTCGCATTGAGGATGCTCACTGGCATCTTAGGAAGTTTGTCAGAATGCAGAATTCTGCTAAGTCAAGTGAAAAGGAACCTAGTTCAAAGAGTGCACATGGAGCACATGGTTCAATGGAGCAATCTACTTCTCTCTCTAATGGTGAGACGAAGGAAGACAGCCCAGAAACTAAAGACCTGTCTCAGATTGTGTCGTTTCAGAAGGAGAATTTTGTTCTAACCCGAAATCTTGATGAGAATCGTTATGATACAATTCTATGGTAAATTACTACATGCCTTTCTGTTTTTTTGCTCCTTTTCTCACTTGTGTGTTTGGTCCTCTGTATTTTGGGAGGATTAGAAATAAAAGAACAGTCACCAGTTGGTAATGCTCACACCTCAAAGTGCTTATGAAATTCCAACTTTAGTTGAGAAAAGACTTGCAGGAGGTTTTAGTTAAATAATCTTATGTTTCTAAGCCTGTCTGTCTTGGTTTTCTAATGCTGGAATCTAAAATATCAGCTTTATTGATGATATTTTTATTTTTTTATGCAGTTTAAGTGTGACAAAATGGATTCATTTGAATTGGGGTGATGATGGCTTGATCACATTATTTTCAAAAATTTGGCGTCTTCTTCAACCGGTTACTATATCATACTTAAATCAGGTGCCCATAATTTACTTTTCGTATCTGCAACTGACAGTTGGGTTTGCTTTTCAGGGTGGCATCTTTATAATGGAACCTCAGCCTTGGAAATCTTATGAAAACAATCGTCGTGTCTCAGAGGTGTGTATAAAAGGAAGTTTCTTTCTAATTGCACAAGTTAGCTAGATATATAGTTTGAGTCTTTGTTTTCCTTGTGTGTTTGCAGACAACTGCAATGAATTACCGAAAGATTGTTTTGCGACCAGACCGTTTCCAAGAAATTCTTCTTGATAAGGTACTCTGTCCAGTCCATTCTATTCCTTAGTTCGCCCATACTTCTACTTGATCTGTAAATTCAATCAAGCGTAGTATAAGTGTGGTTCAAAGTTAGAATAAGAGTTGGTTAAAGTGTAGATCAGAATTGTTATGTAGCACGACCAACTTCTGTAACGATATAGGTTGACTTCTTTTTGTTGTAACCTGATGTTGTTGGCATATTTTGGGGTTGGAGCCTTATGTTCCATTACTTTTGTTTTGGTTTTCGCACAGATTGGTTTCAGAACAGTAGAAGATCTTACATCAAGCTTGTCCGGTGCAAGCAAAGGGTTCGATAGACAGATTCTTGCGTTCCAGAAATGACCAGTTGCGTCGCTGAGTTTTTGAAAAGCCTTTGTGAAAATCAAATTAATATGGAACGGCATGGTTATATTCCGTTTCATATCTAATATGTAAACTATTTTTGCTACAGCTTAGGCTCTCTAATCCAGTTTTTTTGGTCCTCTTTTTTTGTACACGGTTTTTAGTGATAATGACAAAAAAACCTTTGAATCGATAAATGAGAGAATCTTTGAATCCAATGAATCAACTTGATACTCTTCCATGTAAGCACTAATCAGCATGTTTGTCGAACATGTATACAATACTGGCCACAAGGGTTGGTAACAAGAATTACAGTGTCAAATAAATGTAGCTAAAGGGATGCCCAAGATGGATAAGGACATTCGTATTCCCATCCAGTTCCAGAGTATTGAACGCAATGCAGCCAGAGAGCCTCGTCATGCTCCTCATATCTGCGTAAGTTAGAAATATGAGACCATTTGGATGAAAACAATAACACACTGGTGGCTTTTAGCATTTATTTTTTTACCCTTGTGGGATCAACTTTGGGCAGTTTGTGCACATTGGATCGATGCTGAAATCTTCACTGGAATACACGTAGTCATCTGGAGAGACCATCTTTCTCTCACCCGCATCGATTCTTTTTGCAATATAGGTCTCAAGATTATCTATGTGTTGATTGAGATAAAGTGGGTCATTCGCTATGGGATGCCCTGTATATTGAAGATGCACTCGAATCTACAAAGGTCAAAACCAAAATGAAAAACCCCAAAAGGCCAAACTCTCTCTTATCTATTTTCCCATGGGTACTAAGATCTAGAGACCGAAGCTTTATAAATTTAGACCACATTCTATGTATGATGGCCGAAAAAATACGCATCTACTATGTATAATCGCTTGCTTTGCTTACTTGATGGGTTCGTCCTGTCACTGGTTCACACGAAACGAGGCTATGTGTCCCATTTGTAGCGATTCTAGTGAACTTGGTACATGCAGGCTTCCCCTTCACCTTCTTATCATCACCACTTGAAATGGCGTCCTGCATAAAACATATCCACAATCCGATATCATTACTTATAAGAGTTGAATGGAAGATTATATGCTTTAAATCTATAGGCATAATGTGGCTTTACCTCTGCTGTGCTTCTTCCTTCACTGCCATTATAATTTATGTTGGCGTCGACTACCATCTGACACAAAGTCACTCAGCTCATCAATATAATTCCGAAACAAAAAGTCCCAAGTGTTATCCATATTATATAACTCCCTCAAGATAAGCTGGTGATTTGAGATTCGGTTATTATGACTCGCCTCAAATCAATTTTAATGTTGAATAATACCATAGTGAGTACATGAAGTTGGTAATTTATAAACAGTTCAATATCATCAATTAACATGAGAAAGATTCCAAACCTCATCTTCTGGGAACACGCCAATAACCTTTGCAATATAACGTTTCTTCACTAGTCCACCCTCAATCTGAAACAATCAAGATAAGTACTGAGTGTGACATTTTGATTTACCAGAGCCAATAGCATCTTAGCAATCATAGTATAGCCAAGAAAAATGACACTAACTTCTACGAGTACCTGTTGCCTAAAAAAATCAGCTTTTGCAGCAGTTCTTGCTATGATGAGCAATCCAGAAACCAAACGGTCTAATCTGTGAATAGCTGTGAAATGATGCAAGGATAGCTCATATAGTATTATCTTAAAAAGAGTAAATTAAAAATCTATGTATCCTTTTCAAAATATCTGTGGCTGGATACGAAAGAGGGTGCCTAAATCATGCTCAGCATCAAGGATTCCAACAACCGTGTTCTTACGGTATTGACCACATGGATGCACCTAGACAATAACAAAAACACCAGGACTGTTACCAAAACATCAATCATAGCAATCATTCTGAATAAAACATAATTCAAATTCTCCAGCGAACAAATGAACTGAAAAACATCCAGTGAAACACTCACAGGAACAGAAGCTGGTTTGCAGACAGTAACAACATCAGGTTCTTGATGAAGGATAACAACATCATCAATCATCACCGGTGGTTCATGCCTGAAAACCTTTCACACATTTAGAATTTGGATTCACATTCAATGCAAAAACAGATTTCAATTAGCAAAAGCATAATTTAGTTTAAAGAATTAAAACCTGTGGAGAAAGTGAGTAATCTTTTGTGATGATTTCACAATGTATGAAACTGGTACAATCTCTCCATCAACTTTGATTCTACCACTTTTGACTGCACCAACCTGCAAATGTAATATCATCACCACACTTATAGCATCAAACAAATTCAATTGAGATTAGAGGAGAATGAGAGCTAGGTTACTTACATAATAATCACGAGGCCGTCCTTTAAATTCGTCGGCGAACAAATCCACAATTGTTTTCCCTGTCCATCGTTTGTTCACCTACATCAATTTCGAATCCCCCTGTGACTACTCTAGTATGAACAAAAGACCTAGGACTAAAGACGAATGATGAAAAAGCACTTACATGAGAAATGAACTCGAAGTAGTACGGTCTCACATGGCGTCTCCCTACAAAAACGAAATCAAGCAAATTGATTGATTGAAGAGGATATCGAAGATTGGACGAGGATTCGTTTTTTTTTAACCTCCATGGAAGATGTAGTCCTGTTTCTGTGATAGTTTAGAAGATGACTGCAAAATTAGTTGGTCAATACTCATGGTGTTTGAGCTAGTGGCGACGACTGTAGTAGTAGAGACGGCTTTCTCTACGCCGTCGTCTTCTTGCTGTTTCCGTTTCATTTTTTTTTTTCCGATTTTAATCTTTAGCGGTGGTACTGGTCGTTGTCAATCTTAACTTGGTACAGTTTTGGGTTTAACCAAGTTTTTAATTAAAAGCTTACAATAAACCAAAAATTAGACAATTTGGTTCGGTTCAATTCGGTTTGAGTTGAAAACCGAAATTAAAAATTCGGGTTTCGGTTTGAGCTTTATTATGGTAAGAAGGAAAAAAATATATATATTTTGGATTTTTCCCAAATAAAGAAAAATAGAAAAAAAAATCAAAAACAATAAATGATGACGTGTCGTAGCATCATATCCCAATCGCTTCTTCTTCCTCACTGCTCCCAACATTTCTCTGATTACAAGGAGCTTTGAAGCTTTCCGATTTCAATTTCCGTTACTCGACGATGCCTTCCTCGTTCTCCAAGCCGGTTTTGGATCCTTCGTATTCGCCTCCACCGGTTTCTCCTTTATCTCAAGACAGCTCGGAGGCTGAGCGCCGGCTTCGTGAGGCGGAGGAGAGGCTACGCGATGCCATGGCGGAGCTTCAGCGTAGACAGCGCTCCGCCGCGCGTGGTTCTCATGCGGAGCTTTGTGATCACTCTGACGTTTCCTGCGTAGCCAATGCCATCGGGAATTTATGTCAGAGCTTTCTTCTCTCTTATGGTGTTAGAGTTGGGATCGGAATCCTTCTTCGCGCTTTTAAGCTTGCTAGGGGACAGTCTTATTCTTCGCTTCTTGATCTGAAGGTGAGGGAATTGAGAGAATTGGGATTGTTTTTGGTGGCAGTTTCTATGGTTTCTGTTTGATCAATAGTGGAGATTTAGAGTCTTACGAGTCTGCTTCATCGTTCAATTTGTTACGATTCTTTCAAAATTAGGCTCAATGGTGGTCATTGACTTCGATTTAGAAATATGAGGCCGTTCCAAAATTGTTAAAATGCTGTTATCAAGAGGCTAAGGTGTTCAAATCTTGATGCATGCTCTATCATCGCTTCTTGTTGTCAAGCATTGCCATGTTGTGTTCTTATTTTCCAGAGACTAGATTGAATTTTCCAGTTGGGCTACAAACGTGTAAATGCACCTGTGAGGTGTTTGACTTTTGTTTAGGATGTGTCGAAAGAAGTTGTTTGCATAGGTCTCCCTTCAATAACTACTCTGAGTGTTGGTAAATGTGATTCACTAATACATGAACGTTGGTTGCAGCAACTTGTCTCAGAGAAAGATTTGATAGTGAGGGAAGAGGCATGTCGTATTGGTCTACTATTTGGTGGCTTTACCGGCTCATATCACGCCCTTAGATGCTGTTTGAGGAAGTGGAGAAAGAAAGAGACGCCACTCAATTCGTAAGTCTGTTCTTTGTTTTATGTTCGCTATTGTCTTCATGTTTGTATTGTTGTATCTGTTTTTTTTATATGCTCCTCTTGTTTGCTTGTGCATAGTGCTTGAAAAGTATATACCTTATTATGACTTTGATTAAGGGTGGAGCAGAGTCTTAGCAGGTTCAATTGCGGGTTTGTCTATTCTGGCTTTAGACGATTCCAACCAGCGGCGCACGCTTGCTCTATACCTCTTGGCTAGATTAGGCCAGGTAAATCTAACGGTCATAGTATTGTCTGTCGTACGAGTTATATCACCACACAGATGTATTTTTGAGAGTCTGATCTTTCTTCTTATTAATAGGCGGCTTACAATTCCGCAAAGTCAAAGAACAAGTTCCATCTTTGGGGAAGCCATTGGAGACATGGAGATTCATTACTTTTTTCTCTTGCATGTTCTCAGGTAATTGAGATTCTTTTTTTTTCAGCCTGTCTGAATACTAGTAATGGAAATGGTATAGATGTTGATTTTGTGTACTATACATATTCTCTCTAATCTGATTTAGTAGTGATTATGATCAGCAAACTAATTTTGTTGCAATGAGGTCGGTGCAGGTTATGTATGCCTTTATAATGCGTCCTGAAACCCTGCCAAAATCATATAGAGAATTTATTCAGAAGACTGGTCCAGTTGCAAGGCCTGTCTATCAGGCTGTAAGAGAGTGCTGCAGAGGTGGTCCAATCGATGTAGCCTCCTTATCAGACTATATTTCTAGTAAAAACCCAGCTAGTGACGTGAAGGTGGAAAAGTTTGCTTCCATCATTCCTTGTTCAGCTATTCATCCAAACACTAACTCGTGTCTGGGCCAAAATGCTAATGCAATGTCAGCTACATTCAAGAAAACATTTCCATTATACTTCTCCCTGACATTTGTCCCATATGTCGTTCTACACCTGCAAAAAGTAAGGCTTTTTCCTTAAAACTCTGTCGTTTCAGTCATTTCGATCTTATGGTTTATCCTTTAGTCAGACATTATCTGTATTTTCTGATTTCATCCTACACTTTCAGTTTGTGGCTTCCCCGTACCGGACATCTTGGCTTGCAATTAGGGATTCAGTTAGATCGACTTCCTTCTTGTCTGCTTTTGTTGGGATTTTTCAGGTAGTGGTTTTGACGTTTGATTGTGTCCCATCCTTTTGCGCAGCTAGTTTTCTGAAATCATTCCAAATATATATGTGCCTAAAAATTTGTTAACCAATTGCTACCAATTGATCCAGGCTTTCATATGTGCACATAGAAAAGTTGCAACCAAGGACCACAAGCTCGTTTATTGGTTTGCTGGTGGTGTAGCCGCCCTTTCGGTTATGCTGGAGAAAAAACCTAGACGCTCTGAGCTTGCCCTATACGTTCTTCCACGAGCAGGAGATTCTCTGTGGGAGATACTTATTAACCGCCACCTTCTTCCAGATATTAAAAACGCTGAGGTACACAATACACACCACTCTTGTTATTTCCAACTTTCTTCCCCTTTTGACAATGGAACTGATGTTTTATTTCAAACCATTGAAATCAGGTGGCTTTATTCTGTGGATGTATGGGAGGAATCATGTACTACCTAGAATATGAACCGGATACAATGGCTCCATTTCTGAGGGGACTCATCCGTCGGTTTCTTGCTAGTCAAATAAGCAATCCTAGCAGCAAATACCCTCAGAGTTCGTCGTATACGTATCTCCAGACTCTAGATGCATTAAAAAAACCGAAAACGCAGGAGAGCCGAGAAGGCGAAACTCCCAAAGCTGAAGAAAAGTATAACTTGGAGGCGATTCCTGGTCTTTAGAAGCAGAAGCTATCTGATACTGTATTAGCATCTCACGATGATATTGAACAAACCAAAGACGGCCCCTTTACAGATCATGATTTTGATTGTTGTGTTTGAGGAAGTTAAACCTTTACAGATCATGATTTTGATTGTCTTTCAGGAAGTTAAATGTGAACTTTCCAGAAGAGAAGGGTTAGTCTCCACAGAGAAAACTTAAGAGATTGTAGTGATTTATAGGATTTTAGGAGAGTGTCTATTATTATCTTTCACGTAATAACAACGACTGTCTCTTCTTTATTTCAATGAGAAGTTGCAGAATGGAGAAGATTGATGGCAAGCGAGCCAGAGTAATATACTCCTTTTTTCGCTATACCATTCATTGCCCTTGCTTGTTACTAAACAGTATTCAAATACAACTACACAAGTTTTCACTTGATTTATTCCTTTTTCGTCTCTTCTTATTCTTTTTTCTAATCTCGATAAGTTATATCCTTGTTCTAACAAACTTACTTGAACAAAAAAAACGTTTCGCAAGTTTCATCATGTGAAACAGATGGGAGATAAGTCAATTCGGCTAAGATCGGACTTGGTCTTTTGACTCTCATATCCAAAAGTTAATTTATGTCTATTGGTCGTACGTTTGGTGTGGTCAGCGATTCAGAATATCTGGTTTAGAACATATACAATTCATTAGATATCTGTACTATAATACAAAAGGAACGGACACTTGTAATGTAAGCAGATGTTCCATTTAAGGAATTCAAACATATGCTACGAAGTCAAATGTCAAAGGGAGTTTTGTAATAGTATAATTTCAAGCGATTGTCGTGATGGGTACACACACCTTCATTGTATATTCAAAATCTAGCTCTTCTCTCCTTTCTGCATCATCACCAAAATGGATACTTTTGAGACCCATTTACCGAAGGAGATCGTGCCGGATTCTCTCCATAACTCCTTTAATCATAGGCGTGAAGAGTATGCCATCGGCGGGAAGATTCTCAGGCAGCGGTCAGGCTTTGTCTTTGACTTGGACAAAGACGGTTTTAGCCCTCTGCATGCGGCTGCAGCAGCCGGTCAAGTAGAGACCGTGAAGGCAATTTTGGGAATTGATAAGAAGTTTTGCCGGTTAAAAGGTAAAGATGGAAAGAGTCCACTTCATCTAGCAACGATGAGAGGGAAAATAGATGTGATCAGAGAGATAGTGTTGAGCTGTGTTGATTGCGTAGAAGATGAGACTGTTCAAGGTCAAACTGCTTTGCACCTTGCTGTTCTACACCAAGAGACTGGAGCAGTAACGGCTATTGTTGATTTGATCACAGAGCAGAATCGAATTGACGTATTGTACAAGAAAGATGAACAAGGTAACACTGCTCTTCATCTTGCAACATGGAGAAAAAATCGCCAGGTAAAATAAATTATGTTGCGGTTGAATAATTGTCTTAAGAGTAGAACCAAAATCTGATTTCTTTCTTTTTGTTTTTTAATCTTATAGGTGATTGAAGTGTTGGTTGAGGCAATACCAGAAGAGTCAAGGTCATTTGAGGTGAATGCTATGAACAAGATGGGTCTCTCTGCACTGGATTTGCTGGTTATGTTTCCGAGCGAAGCTGGCGACAGAGAAATCTATGAGAAACTCATCGAAGCTGGAGCTCAAAGATGGCGAGACGTTGGTACCACTAATGTCGAGAGAACCACTTCTACTTCTACTTCCACATGCCAAGAGAGTTCCCAAAGCCACAAAAATCTTGTCAAGTACTTTACTTTCAAAAAGCACAGAGACTCACCATCAGAAGCGCGTAGCGCATTGCTGGTGGTGGCTTCACTAGTCGCTACAGCTACATTTCAGGCCAGCTTGACTCCACCAGGTGG
This sequence comes from Camelina sativa, assembly GCF_030686135.1. NCBI lineage: Eukaryota > Viridiplantae > Streptophyta > Magnoliopsida > Brassicales > Brassicaceae > Camelina > Camelina sativa. Next base: position 14,618,711 of record NC_141897.1, read on the forward strand.
AACCTGGCAAGATAGCTCAATACCTGCTGTATACCAGAACACAACGAGCGTGAATGGTACAAATCAACAAGCTCATATAGCAGGGCAATCTATCATGGGGACCTTCAATGGAGTTGCTTTCACTATGTTTGTGTTCTTTAACACAATTGGCTTTTCGGTTTCACTCTCTATCCTCAACATTCTCACACTCGGGTTCCCATTGCGGTTCCAGCTTCAGATTTGTATGATGGCTATGTACTTCTCGCACAACACAGCCATGACCAGCATTGCACCTGATCAGGTCAAGCTTTACTGCATTCTCATCACGTCCATCCTCGCTGCTGCCACCCCGAGTTTGATGAGGTTTCTCGAGAAGCCTATTAGCATGCTCGGACAATTTTTGGACTCCAGGTTACCGAAAATTTGTTCCATGATTTGACTTTCTTGGAAACGTTTTGTAATATAATAGCCAGTTCAATATCTACCTTTACCCAATCACTGTCCACAAATCACTATTGTTACCATGATTTGTTAAGACCCTTTTTTTTATTAGAGACCTGAAGACATATAATGTGGAATACCCTAGAAAACATATTAATTCATGCCTATGCTTCTATGTCGTTACAATACCAACTCATAGGTCTTCAAACACAGAAATTGGGATATTCTTATTCATCTGGGAGTTAACATATTCTGTGTTTTCTTTTTCCTATCTTACACTCGATCCCAGAAAACGTAGAGACGAAGACACGATTCTGCACACAACCACCAGCTCTAAGCTTCCTCAGTTCCCCATCAACAGCTCCCTTTAGTGAATTTCTAATGTCACCCAATGCCCAGACCAAGGATATATGCGGCCGCGGATCCTATAGGAAAAAAATTGAAGGCAAACACAGATGGGTAAAGTGTTGGTGACAGAGACATCTGTTACATACAAACAAGCTTTTTATATAGAATATATCAAGTGGAGACCTTGTAGAACTCTGGCAGATTGTGAAACTTGTAAACTTCATTAACAGCATCGATCTGCTTGATTATCTGAATCAAAGATATAAACATCAGTGCAATACCTAATATACGAAGTACCGAGAATGCAATAAACCTCTTTTGTACAGCATTACCTCGGACAGTCCTGAAGTGGTGATTTCGAAAGAAAGGAAAGAGCGAGTACAGTCATCATTCACAAAGACTTCCCACTTATTGAAATCGATCAAGTACCTGTCGAAAACAATTTCACAAGTCTCATCGTTAAATTGGTTCATATAGTTAGTATATAAAAAAGAAAATGTAGCTATACACCTCTTATGAAACTGAAGCTTTTGTCGAAGCATAGAAACCACTGAGTTAATCTGATGAACACGTATAGGAACGCTCCTTCCTAAGCTTATATGGAACTGTCTCCCCAATGCACGCTTAAACTTCTGATCATCCTTGCATAGAATGCTGAGTGGCTCATCAGCTTCAACCATATGAAGATTAGGAACAACTGATGCAACCTTCTTTAAGAAACTGACAATCTCCTTCTTCGGGTATGGAGGTATAGTAACTAGAACACATACTGATCCTAGTTAGCAAGAACATTTGAATGATTCAGAAGCTTAGGTTTTTGGAAAAAAGAGATTTAGTACCAGGGATGTAAACGTGTAACGCGTAGTTGCCATCGACGTGAGGGAAGTTTCTAACTCGAACCACAGGCTCTGTTGTGGAGAAATCCACCGAACCTTCAGATTTCAGAGAAAAAAAATCAGTATGAATCAGATTTGAGAGAGTAACAAGTTCGTGAGGATCACCTGTGGATACAGTGGATTCGAGAAGAGAAAGAGGCGGAGGAGGAAGGGGAATCGAATCCTTCTCAGCGGTTGATTTCTCGCCGGGATTAGCAGAAACGGAACAAGCAGGAGGATAATCATCTGTATCGGAGTCCGATGAAGCGTCGCCGTAAGAAGCTCTCAGTGCGTCCATTTTGCCCGGAAATTAAAGAAGAAGAAAAAAAAAACTAAGGAGGAGAAAATATTTAAAACCAGATTTCAATTTCAAGCCTGAACCAGAAATAAACATAATTAAACCAAACCGAACCGAAGCAGCACAATTCTAGAAAACTCTAACGGGCCGAAAATGGGCTTTTACCAAAAAAACTTACACCGAAGACCTAGCAAAACCCTAATTATGATGTCCCCTATAAATTGAAAGCAATCGCCGAGGTCAAACTCATCGTCAGTTTTTACAATCTAGGATTCTTCTCTCTTTTCTGTGAAGCTTCTTCTGTTTTAATCGTCGTCTTCTCTAGGTTCTTTAGGAATTTTAGGTTTCATGATACTTAGTATGTTTTTAATCTGTGTATAGAGAGAGTTGTTTGGCAGTGACGACTCGGAAAATTCAAGCTCAACAGACCGGAATGAGTCGTTTCATCCATAATTGGTTGATTCGTTTCTGTGTCGATACTCCCGCTGAACTGAGCCTTCTTCTCTCTCTCTTTTTTTTTTCTTGTTTTCGTTTTCGAATCTGAAATTTTCTAGGGAAATTGGCTATACAAATGAATTGATTTTATCGAGGAAAATTGTTTATGGTTTGTTTTTGGATCTTGATTGGGGTTATGAAGGAGATAGCGATGAGGATATACAGCTCCCTCTTCTGATATAGCTGAAGAGAATTGCTGGCAGAATCGAACCTAAAATCACTAGCCACTACTGAGTTATCTCTTTTATCATCCGCTCTGTTTTCTTGGTTTTATTCAAATTATATTAGTTATAGTAAGACGGTAACTAAGACTGGTGTGATAATGATGAAGCAAAATTAATCTAATCCAACACTTGATCTGAGAGTTGCTTTGTGCATCTCAAAGTGAATGTCAACCGTTTAGCTTCTGAATCTGTTCTAATACTTGGCCAAAAGTTTAGATAGTTGTGTTTATTTTGGATCCCCCCTGTTTATCTTAAGCGATCGTTTCCTGTGAATTTTGAAAATGAATTATTAATCCCTTGTTTTAATGACCACGTATTTGTTATTGACAATTGGATATAAACAAATTGGATTAGAAAAAGTTATTTTGGAATCACCCCTTCCAATCTTAGAATGAAACTTAATTATCCGTTTTTAATAGGCAATTGATACTTAACGATTTGGTGAATAGTGATACTCGAATCACATTACCAAATATTGAAAACATGTGTACAACTGACTTAAACCTAATAGACTGGTTAAACTGGAGGATAATAACAACAAACTTATAATAAGTCAAATACTGTACTGATTTTAAAAACAGGATTCAATAAGGTTTATGAGGGCCTTCTATGGAAGGCAAGGAAAAAATGGTCAGACGGAGTAACTCTTTATTCTTGATGCATACACCTTTAATCCAAATCTATTGTAACCTTCTTATAAACACAAATCAGTTTATCCAATAAAAAAAGATTCAGCAGTTCGGTTATAACAGATTCACTTCATATCGAGTAAAGGAAGAAAGTGAAACCAGTGAAGTCAAAGATATTATTTTTTGTAGTTCAGAAAAAAAAAAAATAGTCAAAAAAAATATTATTTTTCTCCTAATCAAAAAATAAAAAAAATTAAAGAAGAAAAATAAAAGCAATGGCGTAGAGAGAATCAGTTCCCCCAAGGAGGTCGGTAATGTCCCTGTGGAAGCCGACTTGAGAATTCCTTACTTCCACGAATACACTTTTTTATCTTTGTCTTTTGCTTCTGTTTCCTTCTCAGGCAAGTCTGTCTCTTTGCTCTCTCTCTTCATCCCCACTCTACACACACTTTCTCTACTCTTACCCTATCCCTCATTTATATTCCCACCTTTTTTTTTTAATTTTAAGCCCAATTCTTCTCATTGGCTCATTGTATCGTACCTGGATCCTCTGAAATTGGTTGTTTTGAAAGCTCTGTTTATGCTGTGAACTAGATCCGATCCGATCGAATTCGAATTTCAAATTTGATAACTTGGGCGTTTGTTCTTTGAACCTTTGATTGATCCCATGGAGAATAATAAGCAAGAGGAGGAGAACGGTGTTTGCTCCGCGGAGTCTGTCGATGGGAGCCTTGATGTTTGGAGTTGTCAGAATTCTGATTCTTCTTCCGCTGATCACCTCGTCGTTATGGTCCATGGCATCTTGGGAAGGTATTTAAAACCTCTCTCCGCTCTTGAATCAATTTGGGAGTAGAATTGTAATTGTTGTTTCCTAATTTTGGTTCTGCAGTACGGATGATTGGAAGTTTGGAGCTGAGCAATTCGTTAAAAAGCTTCCTGACAAAGTATATGTTCACTGTAAGACAAGTCTTCTTACAATTTTTGTTCTTTCTTTGTGACAATTTTTAGAATATTGCTAATTGGGATTAGTTTCCCTTTTCTGAATTACACTTTAGTTAGTGGTCCCTTTTTGCCTAATCTTTCATCTATTGAATTGGGTTGTTGTGTTGTTTTATCTCTTGCTACTATTTTGGTCTGTGTAGCTGGCAATTACCTCATATTGCCCCCCAAGATTCTTATGATCTTACTGTTTTTAAAAGCAGGTAGCGAAAAGAATGCGTCTGCGCTTACGCTAGATGGTGTGGATGTAATGGGTGAACGTCTTGCATCTGAGGTACGTAAGCCATCACAAACTTTCTTTACTCCTTCATTTAAACCATTAGGGAAGTCGGACTCTGTTTTATGTAACGAATATGTTTTTTGTCACAGGTCCTCGAAATTATTCAGAAAAGACAAAATATCCGTAAAATCTCCTTTGTTGCACATTCTTTGGGAGGGCTTGCTGCAAGGTATGCAATTGGGAAATTGTACAAGCCAGCTAATCAGGAAGAAGATTTGAAAGAACCGTTAGCAGAGAGTAGTGAAGAGCCTCCCAAAGGCACTATATGTGGACTAGAGGCTATAAACTTTATTACTGTAGCTACTCCACATTTGGGTTCAGTGGGTAATAAACAGGTAACTCTTCTTATGTGCATGCATAGTGTGTTTATTCTAGTGATTTGTTTTGCTAAATAGTCTTTATAAATTGTTTGAATTTGAAACGAATTTTTCTTTTACAAAGTTCATTGCATAACATGATTCTGGTGAATCACATGATTCTGGCACTTTCTTTACCCAACTTTCCCCAACGTAATGCATATAAGATATAAATGACACTTGCTTTCTTGAACCATGGAAATATATTTGTATTATTGAATTACTATTCCACTTATGTCTGGATGTTATTCTCATAGGAGTTGTTTGTTCTCTTCTTCCAGGTTCCGTTTCTATTTGGTTTTTCTTCTATTGAGAAAGTTGCAGGCCTCATTATCCACTGGATATTTAAAAGAACTGGCCGGCACCTATTCTTGAAAGATGAAGATGAGGGGAAACCACCCTTGCTTCGACGCATGGTGGAAGATACCGGTGATTGTCAATTCATGTATGCCAGCCTATGCCCCCATTTTTCACTAGTTCACCTAACCATGTCTCGAAGGTGTTCTCACTAGAAAACGTTTTGCTATTGCAGATCAGCGCTACGTGCCTTCAAAAGGCGGGTGCTTTATTCAAATGTGGGCTATGATCGTATCCTTTATGTGTGTTGTTTGTAGTAATACGCTTTGTAGCATATGAAAATTACATTTCGTTTCCTTCACTAGATCTGAATAGGCGTCGTTGGCTGGAAGACTGCATCTATTAGACGTGACAGTGAATTGCCTAAGGTAATTTGACTCTTACTGGATTACTTCATTGGTTTCAGAATTTTGATATGATGGGTCTCTCTAACAAATGAATAATTTCTTGTTTACCCAGTGGGAAGATTCTCTGAATGATAAGTATCCTCATATTGTTTACGAAGAGCTCTGTAAGGCATGTGATGTTGAGGACATACCAGAAGGCGAAAATCACTCAGACGACATAGAAGGTTAGCTTGCACTTGATGATATACTGACCGTTTAGGCGTTTATTAGTTTTGTTGTAGATATTATTGCTCACTTCCCTTTTTTCTATTTCTAATTTCTATGCCTTAGATCTCATTAGCTGCTAGAAAGATTAGTGTTTATTACAAACAATTTATATGTTGGTCTACCAGTTGTAGTGCTTCTGCTTTCTTATTTTAATAAACAGCATGGTGTATTTAAGACATAATTCCTTGTCGATTTTGCAGAAGAAATTATCAAAGGTCTGTCCTCTGTATCATGGGAAAAAGTTGATGTTAGCTTTCACAGTTGCAGGCAGAGGTTCGCTGCCCATAATGTTATACAGGTCACTCTCTCCTGTCATCCCTCACGTGTCCTAAGATATAACATTTGTTTATCCTCCTTGCTAAGGGTTTTAATTGCATCTTTTCGTGACAGTTATCTTTCTGTTGTTATTAAGCATGAACAATATCGTAGTGTTAATTCATTCTGATAGGATGAATTTCACATACTTTCTAGTCTAATAGCCTGTGTTATGCCATTTACAGGTTAAAAATGAAGATATGCATATAGAAGGAGCAGATGTCATAGAGCATATCATCGATCATTTCCATGCCTAAATCAGTAAAACTTTCATCACCCAAGAGTCTAGGACAAGATACCTAAGGACTCAAGTTTCATAGTAAAGCAACAGTTTTCCAGTCGGACGAGATATGTCACGTAGTTGTTTACACTATAAAAATCATCTCATTTTCTCTGTGATTGCTCAGGTAGCAAGATGTCGATTATGACCAATGTATTTGATACATGGTTTAGCAGCAAAGGAAAGCTTGTTCAGTTCAATTGTATCATGTATTATATTATGCAAGGAAAGTATAATTTCTGGAAGTTGTGTGCCTGTATATTTGTTCTATTTAGAAGAACCTACTGAGTTGGCGGTGTCACTTAATAATCAAAGTCTTAAACAGTCAGGGTGCAGCACTAAAATGCAATCAATACTCTCTCATATCCAGTATTCCCCTTTGTTTGTTCCCTTTGATTTAGTGACTTGGAATGATCAAGATACTCTTGTTTTGTTGTATGATGTGAACATGTTACGACCTTTAGCATCACGTACATCTGGAAGCCGAAGCTCAGGTGGAGCAGGTGACAAACAGATGGCTTAGGGTTTTTTATTAATCGTACTGAATTTTTGTGTCTTGGGCAGTCTGTATCTCTGCATTATGGACATTGATAATGATCTGACAAATACAGGTATGTAGGTTCAAGACCTCCTTAAGTTGTTGCCTTATTTCCTTTTGTATTTCTTCAGTATAATGTAAATATTCATTCTTATGTAATATTTCCACTTCAGATGTCCAACAGAGAATGAGAGGATTTGGGATCTGAATGGAACTTGGTTGTTGATCGAAAATCCACTATTTGATGTTTTGCAGCATGTTTTTTGCTTGGTTAAAAATGGTTTCATTGTAGAAGATGAAAATTCCGGTAGAACCAAAGTAGTTTTCCTGTCTCTATAGGACCCTTCCATTGGCCATGGAAACGTCTGTGTGTAGTCAGTCTATGTACTATACAAGCTCAGATCTTCCGAAATGTAGATATTTTATCTTTTGGTTCTCTTGAAGGTAGGTCCAGCTTTTCTTAGAGTCGTTTTGTAAGAATTTACTTCAGCATCATCAGTAACCAATGGGTTCAGTTATTAACAAGCTGCCATCTAGTTTGTTAAATGATGCAATTATTTGTTCTATGGTGAAATTTATAGGGTTGAAGCAATGTGCATCTGTTTATGGGTGTCTACTGTCTGCACTATTAGATGGCGACCGAAGTCCTGGATTTTTGGCCATCATATTGTTGAAAGGATTCATTACCATGATCTTGTAAGTTTGAGCTTCCTCTTTGTTCTATAAGAAATCAATCATCCTCTTGAGTTCTTAAAGGATTGGTAGAAAGAATTGCATTTAAGAAGAATGAATGAATATAGTAAATCAATTACGATCAACGAATCTAGAAGCTAGTTCACTACTTGAGGAATCTTGAATACAACCCTTGAGATTAACAAGCTCTATATATTATCATCTTTGAATGTTTTGCTTGTGATAGTAATCCAAAGTTGCTGATGTCACCTAATGTTCCCAATTTGATCCAGAAGCTCACGTAAGCACGAGTTGAGGGTATCCAAGAGATGGGTAAGGAGATAACGGAGGCACGGTGAATATTGTCATCTCCTTACTGTCTTCTCCGTCCCAAAACCCCATCCAACTTGACGGCGTTAACGGACAAGCCTCAGCCTGAGCCTGAACTTCTGCCTCTTCTCTCTTCACAGCTTTATGGATACACAGGTTACTTCCATGGCTTTCATCCTCCATTACTTGTCTCTTCCTCTTTGCCTTTAAAAATACAGTCTTATTATTGTTGTTGTTGTCTTCTAAGTCCTTGTACTTGCCTGCTTCGAGTGGAAAGTTAAGAATGGCTTTACTTCCTCGTAGTTTAAAAGCAGCCTTGTCGTAGCCTCTTGCAGCTTCCATGGCTGTGTCAAAAGTCCCTAACCAGACACGAACACCTTTCTTGTTTGGGTCTCTGATCTCAGCTGCAAACTTACCCCACGGTCTTCGCCTCACGCCTCTGTAATGCCTTTGATCATCCCCTTGAGCCACTGGTGCAGTAGTAGGAACTGCAATGGTGGCAAGAGGTGGCTTGCGTTGGCTTAGAGAGGAGGTGGTGCTGTGGTGGATGTTGGAGACAAAGTTCTCTAAGGAAGGGAAATCAGTAAGAAGGTGTTGGGCTATGAGATCTAAAGCTGATTGGTCTTGTTGTTGATGTGTAGATGCCATAGATGATGTTGGAGTCTCTTTCTATTTGATCGTTGTTTCGATTGTGGATTTTGGTTTATGAGATTGCAGGGTTATATAAAATTGGGAAGTGAGAGGTTTCGTAGTTAGCTTCTTCGTTGGATAGAGGAAGGATTCTTTTCAATTATTTTGACTTGTTTAGTTCTAGTGTTGGTTTTTGAGTGTGGCAAGTGGGCTTTAAATATTATAACTGTAAGATAAGAAAGGTGGGATTTTGTGGATTTTTCTTTATCAGTGAGGGGCCATCATCATCAAGCTAGTGTCTATTTCCAGGTTTCTTCATATCCAATACACACATTTTAAAATTGTTTTTATTAGAGAATTTTGAAAGAAAAATTGACACTTTTTTAAACTTAAGGGGGTAAAGTATAATTATATTTTGGAAAGATGGATGCAGGAGTGGCTGTCGGCTTGCCTGTTTTAGTATTTCTCGACGTTTGTTGGTTCAGGTCTTCCTTAAATTGTTGACTCATTGTCTTTGTACTATACTTCAGTTCAATGTTTGTATTCATTCTTTAGTATAACGTGTGTATGCAGTATATTTATTTTTATGTGATATTTCAACTTCTGAATACCAACATGGTTTGATATTGTGTAGCATGTTTTCAGCTTAGTTAAATGGTTTCAATGTATATTGTAAGGATATGAACATTCCGGTGGTTCCAAAGTAGTTTTCTTGTCTTTGTAGGGATTTTTGTCCATGGAATTCTCTGTGTGTAGTCAATTCTGTCTATATGAGATCAGTTCTTCAAAACGTAGATATCTTATCATTTGGTTTTCTTGAAGGTAGGTCCAGCTTCCCTTGGAGTCGGTTTGTAAGAAATAAGAATTTGTTTCACTGTCATCAATAACCAGTTGGTCAGTCGTTATCAAACTATATCTTGGCATCTACTTTATTACCTGATGAGATTTTTTTGTTCTATGGTGAAATTTATAGGGTTGAAGCAAAGTGCATATGTTTGTGGGTTTCTGCCCTATTAGACAGAGCGACCAAAGTCTTGGAGGCCATCGTTTTGTTCGAAGGGGTCATTAGTAGGTCTTGTAAGTTCGAACTTACTCTTTTGTTTTCGTTTAAGGAAAAGGAAGACATGCTATAGAAAATTAATTAAACTTTTGTGCTCGTTTAAGGAAAGGTAGAAAGATTCGCATTTAAGAAGAATGAATGAATATAGAAAAGCATTGTTTTTTTTACAATCAGCTAATCTTAGAAGCTTTTAACACAATCTAAAGTTGCTAATGTCACCTAATGTTAAGATATTTCCAGATTTGATCCTCGGACGTTTACGTAACCACTAGTGAAGAGTATCCAACAGATGGATAAGGAGATAAAGGAGGCACGGAGAATATTCCCATCTCTTTACTGTCTGCTTTGTCCCAAAACCCCATCCAACTTGACGGTGTTAATGGACAAGCATCAGCCTGAGCCTGAACTTCTTCCCTCTTCACAGCTTTATGGCTGCTCAGGTGGCTTTCGTCCCCTGTTACTTGTCTCTTCCTCTTTTCTTTCAAAGACACAGTCCTCTTGTTGTTGTCTCCTAAGTCCTCGTGCTTGCCTGCTTCGAGTGGGAAGTTAAGAATAGCTTTGCTTCCTCGTAGTTTAAAAGCAGCTTTGTCATAACCTCTTGCAGCTTCTATGGCTGAGTCAAAAGTCCCTAACCAAACACGAACACCTTTCTTGCTAGGGTCTCTGATCTCAGCCGCATACTTACCCCACAGTCGTCTCCTGACGCCTCTGTAATGCCTTTGCTCCTCCTCCTCTTGAGCCACCGGTGCAGTAGTAGGAACTGCAATGGTAGCAAGAGGTGGCTTGCGTTGGCTTAGGGTACTTGAGGTGGTGGAGTGGTAGATGGTGGAGACAAAGGTCTCTAAGGAAGGGAAATCGGTAAGGAGGTGTTGGGTTATGAGATCTAAACCTGATTGGTGTTGTTCTAATTGTTGTTGTTGTTGTTGATGTGAAGAAGCCATAGATGATGCTGGAGTCTTATTTGTGTTTTCGATTGTGGTTTTGAATGTGGGTTTTTAGTTTTTGTGATTGGAGGTTATATAGAGGTGGGAAGTGAGAGGTTTCGTAGTGAGCTTCTTGTGTTGGAGAGAGGAAGGATCCTTTTTCAAGATTTTGACTTGTGTGGTTCTTTTGTTGTTTTGGAGTGTGGCAAGTGGACTCTCTAAATTATTATTTTAAGATAAAGAAAGGATTTGAGGCTTTGTCTTTTTGTTGTGGAGGGGCCATATCAATTATGAAGCTAGTGTCGGCTTCCAGGTTTTTTTTTCATATCTAAGATACAAATTAATTATTAAAGAGAAGTTTTGAATAAAAAATTTGACACTTTTTTATATACTTTTATGGGTAATTTATATTTTGGAGAAGTTGGATGCACGAATGTGTTTGTCCTCCACTTGCCTGTTTTAGACAAATATGGCTGCCTTGGATTCTCTCGTCTGGGCACACTGGATTATATGATTTGCTGGTTGTAGACTTGTAGTAGCTCTTTTGGCCGAATTATTTGAAACTTATTATTTTGTTTAATTGTTTGAACTTTGAAATTATTCTGAGTTTGGTTACTTGATTTCTGTGTCTTTCACGGCTAAGCAATATAGTATAGTTATTATATAGAGCAACTTGCCTATTTTGGACAACGAAATGTTTGAAATTCCTTCATGCACATTCATGGTCAAGATTTGTAACTTCCGTCCATTTAATTATGAGTCCCCACGTACAAAGGGTTTTATGAGGTTTGGCTTCATAGCATTTCACGTATGGGTATGGGTTAGGTTAATCATACAACGAACAAAGAACTCCAAATATTCTTGTTGGCAAATAAAAAAAGAAGGAGATACTAGTTCCGATTGAATATGTATTCTGAGAAACACCTCTGAAAGAAATGTAAGAAGCAAAAGAGTGTTGGTTGGAAAACATTGACTTATATGAAAGTATGGACGGGGTGCGCATCACATACAGATTAATCGTATATAGTTTCAAACTATTGTGAGCATATATATACATACAGTAATAAGTTTAAAAATTTAACAAATATGAATATCTAATAATTTGATACCTCGAAGACTAGGTCGCCGAGAGAATTGGATAACAATGTCCAAATATGACAACAATCCCTATACGAAGGATCATCCAGAGTGTTTCTTCCCATTAATGTGAGAACCATACGTCCACTAGATACCATCTCTTCAGAACGCATTTTAAGAAATGTCGTAAAATCTCTCTGGAATTGATTCAAGTAAGCCTTGTATACACTTAGGGGACTTGAACTTGTTATGTATGCATTCATCTTGTTTTTCTCCAGTCCGTCGGGAACCTTACAAGTTTTCGATACCATTGTTTTAGTTTTAAGGAAGTTTAAATGTCTTTAGGTGAATAAAATATAGAGGAAGTTTATAGAAGCCTTAGAGAGGAAATGAACACTATAAATCGAATGTACCAAATGGAGACTCTTTCGAGGAAAGAGCCTTGAGTGAAAGGAACCAGGGAATCCAGAAACGAAGCATGATCCCTCGCTTCTGAGCTTCTTGTTGAAGAAAGTTATGAACTTGAAAGTTGTGTTGAAGTCGTTACCAGGGAGATCGTTCAGACGACATTCTATCTCAGGCGGATATTGGTTCTGTTCTCGACATAACACATTGATTGTGTTAACGATCTCACTCATTGCCATAAACGTGTTTTGCCCTGAAGAACACCCCAAATCAGCTACTTTAATGCACGTGGGAAAGTCCAAGTTTGTCACCATTTCCTTTGTGTTTCTAATCAAGATCGGCTTGATCATTGATAAAACCCTTCTCTGAAATAAATTAACAATAAAAGAGAAATGAGTATAGGCTCTAAGGTTTTAGGTTTAGGGTTTAGGGTTTAGGGTTTAGGGTCCTTTTTACTTTAGAACTTCTTGACACAATTGTGTAATGAGTTCTTTTGGTGCAATATTAACGTAATGAGTTCTTTTGGTGCTTCTAACCAACGATATATATATGAAAGTGATCATTTGAAGTAAAGAAGATGAAAGAACCGGAATAAGAGAGTTGGCAGCGTAGCTTTTGTCTCCATCTCCACCATTCATACACAGAGCACTCACAAAGGGATATTTATTACCACTCTCTTCATCAGAGTCATTACTTTCACTCTTACACCTGCGTCATATGAAATAATAATAATATATATAGATACATCTATCTATGTCAAATAAACATACACATATAATATGCAGTTTGAAAATGTATAATGTATTAGAGAGAAATACCTCAAGGAAGGATTGGTGTGGATGAATTTTGAATCCACTGCTCTCACTATTATGTTATCTGAAGAAATTAAATCAAAGATGATGGCTATTAAACCTTATGTTGTTTAAAAAGTTGACAACTTCGCACACTTTATTTATAGAAGGGGAGCATGATGCAATATGTATCTCAAATGTTGATATATGGTTCTGGACCTTCTTCTGGTCTTCTGGCTCCTTCGTGGAGTATTCATTGAAATATTAATTGTGAAAACAGGCATGTTCTAATTGTTGGATATATATGTTTTGTTCCATATGAATGTTTTCTCTGCAAACAAGACCTAACTATTTCATTAATTTTCTGCGTACGAGTCAATTTTGAATGAGAGATGAAGATCCAAATTAAAGTGGGCAGTGTCTGGAAAGCTTATAGAACTTGTAATTTAAATTCAATATTAAAATGCGGTAAACTCCATTTGCATAAATTCAGATAAATCTAAAAGTTTCTAGAGATTGCGTCAAAAATATTTTCGTAGTTACTTATTATGAACCTTTAAACATTGACTTTGGAATCATGTAATGGTTGTTACAATACACAATTCCACATTCAATTTCATCCCATCTGGCAATATGGATGGATTTATATAATAATTTAAATAAATAGGACAGAAATTGTCAAGAAATATCTCGAGAGTAGAATTATGATCAGGGTTTTTGTAAGAATATATGATTTCATCAGTTTTTGTAAGAATTAGTTGGTTTGGCCTAATGGATATTGATTCCAAACATACTTTTCTTTGCTCATATAGAGTGGTGTTTCAAGACCATATATGCAACCAGGACCGATTGTAACGTCTATGTTCCGGTCCAATTGTGTTATATTTCAATAATTAACAAAACGGCCAAAACGTACGTGTCTCAAAGCAGACCATCCTCTACTCTCATTTACACATGCAACGGCTGCATGAAAACACTCTCGACACGTGGTTCACGTCTCAAGCGACCCCACCAGCTCTCTCGCTCATCTCCTTTCATATATCTTGTAGCTTTCTCGCTGCTAGTTACTACTCCAAATACATTACGATTTCTCTTTGTTAATTTTCTTTTGCTTTTTTTTTGTTTTGGAACGATCGTAAAAAGAATCAATGGCGGACCAAACAAGAACACATCACGAGATGATAAGCCGAGACAGTACCCAAGCCCATCCGAAGGCGAGGCAGATGGTGAAGGCAGCAACCGCGGTCACAGCCGGAGGGTCACTACTAGTCCTCTCCGGCCTAACACTCGCCGGAACAGTGATTGCACTCACAGTAGCTACTCCGTTGCTCGTCATCTTTAGCCCCGTCTTGGCTCCGGCAGTAATCACCGTCACTCTCATCATCACTGGATTCCTCGCCTCCGGTGGCTTTGGCATAGCCGCCATTACCGCTTTCTCTTGGCTCTACAGGTATAATCTACACTGATACACAAAATGTGACCTACGCTTCAAACCTAGCTTACTCTGCACGGTATATTCATTGTATGTATAAAGAATTTAAATATTGGAGAATATGGTGAATGTATTTAGGCACATGACGGGGTCAGGATCTGAGAGGATAGATAATGCTCGGATGAAGGTGGGGAGCAGAGCGCAGGATACCAAGTTTGGGCAACACAACATTGGAGTCCACCAACAACAAGCACAACATGCTTCTTAAAAATTTGAAGGATTAAAAACTATTTCCACATTTACATTTGTCATTCATTGTTTGATCTCGTCTTGTGTTTTTTTTTTTTTCCACCGTTTGTGTTGAAATGTGTGACAATAACATGCAATGTATGCTGTAATCCCTTTTTTGTAGTTTTAACTTTTGTTGTGTGAGAGTCAGAGTATAATGTTTTGATCCTTAAAAGTTAAATGTTTTGTTATATAGAGAGTATGGTGTTATATACGTCGACTTCATCTGGTCAAATATTAGGTAAGGTTATATATGTAGTCTATTCATGATGAGACATCTTCATATCATGGAGGTTATATTGGGAAATGAAAAATACTTATAAATAAGATGATTATACAAAATTAACGCAGAACCTGAATCATTGCATTAACACTATAGTATAGCAAAAATTACTAATTATGGAGTTTGACCAAGGCTAATCAAATTGTCACAGAATATATTAATAGTGACTTGTCAAAAAATACTTATATCATTACAGTTTTATACATAGCCCATATATACACAATTACAAATGTCATGGAGTTAGATCCTTAGATGCCCAATCTTTGAAAGCTACATGCCATTGTTAACAGTAATATTCATTTGCTACCAAACTAGTGAAGCTTAATCAAGCATTTATATGAGCGGTTAAAATGCTTAATTCAAAACATACCATTTTTAGTCTTCAAAATCTGTCACATCATCATCTACTTTCATCTTCACTGTTCCAAAACTTTATTCTATGATTGTGAATTATATGTGGCGAAGTCATTAAGGACAGTAGCAACTAGCAAAGAGAGAAAGATCTCCCAAGTTTTTTCTGTGTTTGGCATCTATAAAAACATAAGCACAGCATAAATTTCACAAATGATAATTGTAATCTCCTTTTCCGCAAAGCTTAAATCTTTATTCATGAGCATTTCTTCTATATGAAAGCTATGATAAGGTTGAACTCCTTCGACAAAAGATATTTTGTGTTTTACAATTTCACTGGTTAGTGGTTACACTGACTACAAGTCACCAACTTAGATCTCCTTCAACCGATACAATTCATTTGTTGTGCTAACCTTATATTTGTCTCGACTCAAAAGACCCGGAAAAAGATGGAAAACTAAAAGGACCTGTAAAATACAAGATTATACATGCTGAAACGCAGAGAAGTAGTAGTAAGTACTGTTTGCCTTTTGTAAAAGATCTTGAGCATTAGTAAGTCAATTAAAGTACCAATGCAATCAGATGCTCCATTCCAGTTATCTTATTGACGACTTTCATAGTGTTTTCATGATCATCTAGATGCTAACAACCAGCATATCCTCCTCTTTGTGTATGTTTCATTGGCTGGATATAAAACTTATAAAAAGAGAGCAATAAATGAAAGATTGATTCGCAAAGCGCCACAGCTTCCTCTATTTTATTCAAGTCACAGGGGCTTGCTCTCCAAAGGAGTGAATGAGAAATTGCCTGAGAATATGGACTCTTTATCTGTGCATTACAAAACAGAACCATATAAGACAAGGCTTGTCTATTCGAGTGCAAGTGCGAGAAACAGAATTGAGGTATGCCAACTACAGCTTCTCAGTTTACAAAAAAAACAAAAATTGATTTGTATGTTGCAATTGATAGAGCACTATAAGAGAATGGGAGGCTAGTGTATGCACCTGTTAAAGATAAAGAACCAAGTTCTCTCCGGACATATCTTGCCATTGCCTGAAACATAAAAGCAATCAAAACTTTAACACATAGCCTAAACTTGTATGTCAGTGCGTGCGTATTGGTGAGAGAGATAGAGTGGAGAAAAGCATGCCTGTGCTGCTTTTAAATCCGTGTTATCAGGTGTTGTTGTTCCATCATCAGAAAATACGTTCCTACAATCCAATTCCATCAGACGATCTGTGAAAAATCTTTCATCTATAGCTGCCACAATATATACATTCAACCCGGACAATTTTCCTTTTCCAGTGTAATTTTCGGCGAGTTCAATGCATGGACCACAACATTATTGAAGCTTTACCTCCACAATTTGATTTGTAGTTCATTTGGTTTAGCTTCTGGAAGTAACGCGGCGTCATAGGCAACAACATTTCCATAAAATATCCGCTCCAACTCCTTCATCCACTTGGCCAACAGCAAGTTAACCTGCAATTTCAAGAAAGATCAAAGACCATCTTAATTATAAGGAATCTACAGAGAATAAGATTTATGTAGAAAACAAAAGCATAGGTGTAGCACGTACCCCAGCTTTAGATACCCTGAGTTCCACATCATGATTATAGATCTCATAGACATATTGACCAAGGTCAACACCTTCCTGTCCATCTTCCTTCAGGCGGCGTAAAACAAGCCACATATGAAGGACAAGCAGCGAAAATGTAATTTTAAATGTTTTCTCCAAGTTGAAAACTGCAGCAAAGACAATCACCAGATTATATTAACAACAATCTATTTGCAAATCAAAATTTAAACAAAACATATCTTTAGTGTCCTGTTGTACCATCATAGATTGCTGGTTTGTCAACTTGTGCAATGATCCGCTTGTAGATCACGTTTGCCCCACGGATAGACATGCTCTGTTTGCTATAGAACATCATCATCTTAAGTATGAAACGACGGATCCCAGCATAGTCTGGTTCATCAATTCTGAGAGGAGAGTCTTTGGGTATAGCCAAAGAACATGGCTTTGACAAAAACATCTTATCCAAGTTTACCTGTCAAACATAGAACAAATACATTTCGTTAAAGAAGACGGCACACGATATCCAAAACAAAACAGTTGAATAAAGAGCATGATTCCAAAACACAAATCTATATAAATGTAAAGGGATGAATCCAAATCAATCCTCGTTACAAGTAAAGTCCTAAATCAATGCAACAAACCCCACAACATGGTACAGAAAATGGAGAAGCAGAAGTAACTCTACTCCCGGATTCAGAGAGCAATTAGATTAAACTAGAACCAATAGTATCAAATTTTAGCTTTAACTTGGTGGAATCGTACAATGACATGAACATCACTACAAATTAAGTAGTTGCCGATCACAGACCTTATAAGCTAGTTTCTAACTAAAAACGAGATCTTTTAAAATGGGTAAAGCAAATTTGGATCACATACCAAAGATTTGCTAGGGAAATCCTTGTGGAGTGGAGGATCAGACGCCGTCTCCGCCGGAGCAACAGTGGCGTACCCATATCGCGAGAAAAAGGAGAGATTTTTCATCGGTCCATTTGTGGTTAAAGATCGAAGCTTTGAGGTTTGAGTAACGAGTCGACCTAATCTGGGTAACATTTTTGAGAAGACCCTTGTGGTTGGTTTTACCAAGAGGAATCAGTGAAGAGATTGAATGAGAGAGAGTAAGAATCGAATCGTAAAACCCTAGACGAAAAACCCTCTCTCTCCCAACTCCGGTGTGTGATTGAATTTGATGATGAGGCTCGCTACTCGTCCACGTTAGCGCTTATTCGACCAGGTATCTAACTTACGCCGTCACACGAAACGGTAAGCCTCAGTTAAAAAAGCAAGAACAAACAAAAAAAAAACTACCGAGAACAAACACATTCGGATCGATAGACTCAAAAGTTAAAACGGTAAAATGATGGTGTAATTTTTTATTTTGGTGTATTTTGCTTTTGATAAAGTCGAAGAAATGATGGCAATCGGATGTTAATTTACAAAAAAAAAAAAAATCACATTTAAAGAATTTAAGCAAACTTTATAATTGATTGATATAACATTATCATCATCCTTTTTATGTTGGAGAAGTATTAAAAGATGATGTTGTCGGGAAAAAAAGCTTAAAACTAAAAGATGTTATTCACAAAATTCACATCATTAAAAAAAAAAAAAAAAATCACGTCT
The DNA here is from genome assembly GCF_030686135.1 of Camelina sativa. Classification (NCBI taxonomy): domain Eukaryota; kingdom Viridiplantae; phylum Streptophyta; class Magnoliopsida; order Brassicales; family Brassicaceae; genus Camelina; species Camelina sativa. The sequence goes on from NC_141897.1 coordinate 14,637,180, forward strand.
TTTAAGTTTTAAGTTTTAACCAAACATTTAAACCTAAGGTCAGTTAGTTAACTAGATGTTGTTGTTGCGCCTCTGCCTTTCAAGGTTAATCTGGTTGCGGTAACCTGTAGCGTTGCCAACAATATTCGTCAGTTTAGCTATCTGTCTGTCCTAAGCTCGTATTCAAATTTTGTTGAGCCCTCTCCACCATATGGACTGATCCCATGGGCTGCATCTCGCAACCGTATCGTCCAACTACCTTATCTACACTACAAAAATTTTACAGAAACAAAAATTAGTTAACAAAACAAATCACACAACAACAAAAAAGAAAAAATAAATTACATAATCAAATAATTACAACTTTGGAATTCCGTGGTCTCTCACTCCTTCTCCGTCGTCCAGGATACACACCGTAGCTATTTGCCTGTTGGGGCTAACGTCAACTATTTCTCTCGCCTTCTGTCTGACTTTGTTGGTAGACTGGAAGAACGCTTGTCTACGATGCGTATTATTTCCGATCAACATGCTTATAGATGTTATGTTGGTGAAGTATTTTGGACGAAAAAGTAGTATTAATTAATAATTAGTACATGTCTATATGATGAGATTTTTGTTTGTTCAAACATTTGGTTACAAATTCCTTTGCATGACAAAGCGATAAGCATATGCACATATTTTGACCATATGCTAATGGCAGCCTAATGCTTTCATATCATATTTGATTCTTTATACTCTTCCTAGAATATATCCTGAAATGCACAATTTTTTTTTTATATATCTAGGAATGGTGATTTCAGGATATATCCTCTTTGACTATAAGCTTAAAACCTAATTTTAATTTTAACAAGGCAAAAGTATCGTTGGAATTTTACAAAATATGATAAAATATGTAGTGAGATATCTGGTTATGACTTATGAAGCTTCTCATATACTACAAAAAGGATATGATGCCCTTCTTATATATCATCACTCATGTGATATATTTGATGGAAAACACTAATATTCAACTTGATTAAAATTTATCGCATGTTTATTTGTTCCTAAGAAACGAAGCTTATTAACCAAACCCGAAGGCAATTTGATTCAGATTTGGGTGGTATGTAATATTCAATCGGATTGAATATCCATGAGATTCAGATACATGAAGGAAAATAAGTGTTGTTTCTCTTCGTTAAGTGTCCTTACTTATTTATGCCAATAGGACTTATTCTAACAGCTTCAAACTGTCCTCTCAGAAAAGAGAAGAAGTTCAAACATGAGTTGAAAAACTTTGAGCATGTATCTAAGTCACTTGGACTAGATGGTGAGTGCGCTCATGATCTCTCTGCAGCTTACAAGGGAGGTTTTGTCTTCTAACGATGAATACAAAGAGAAAGTTGTGGTTGTTGTCATATTTGATCGAAAACACTAATATTCAATTTAATTAAAATTTTATGGCATGTTTGTTTGTTCATGAGAAACAAAGCTTTGTTTAGTCATGGGTGTATTAACTAGACCCAAAAGGCCACAACCCAAACTCGAAATAAGTACAAAAATGCAGTGGATTTAAACCCAATATCTTAAACATTTATTAGTGCATGGTAAATCATTTTGCAACTTAGTTATTATGTTCTAGTATGAAAAGGTTAAATATTTATCTATATACATCTATGTATATTCTAAAATTCCTAATCGACCTTAGTTATTATATTATATTATATATGAGACTAGATGAGGACCCGCCCGATGTGCGGGTTTAAAGTTTTATAAATTAGATTAAATTTAACAAAAATATATTAAAATTTATTGTACGTTATTTATAAATTTTATTTTTGTTATAATACACTGATTTATATCGATTTACAAATCTTTTATGTATGTTACTATTAAAAGTTTATTTTTTTTACACCTGAATATATGTTACAAATTATTTTTTATCACCACCTAGAAAATGTCTATGTGAACACATTAAGCCAACTATTTTACTTTCACTACTGCATAGTTTTTTAATTACTAAAATTGTTGGCTCAAAAAATATTTTGAATAAAAAAATATATTAAATAATATACTAATCAATGATGTATCATCACAATAATTTATGGCCACCATGGAAAAAACCTCGGGCTCCGCGCTCATCTCTTATGGAGAGAACCTTGCGTCCAACCTCCTCCACCATGGAAAGAACCTTGGCTTCACCTTCCTCCCTTAGGGAAATAACCTTGCGTCCAACCTCCTCCACCTTCCTCCCTTGGGGAGATGACCTTTTGTTCAACCTTCTCCACCACAGAAAGAACCTTGGCTCTCTGTCCTCCTGTTTGGAGAAAACATGTTCACATCTTTTTGCTACCTCAAAATGGCTTGCTCCGAGCCTCCAACAACCAATGAAAAATTGCTTGATGCGCTTCTACTCGTTATCATTCTTTCGGATTGAATGAATAATGGTAACAATTATGTTTGCAAAAAAGAAGAAGAGTTTATGACCAATCAATCAATGTTGAGAAATTAGAAGAAAATTAATTTGACATAATTAAAGAAACAATAGAAAATTATAAGCACGGTAATATATGAATCCCAAATAATTAAAAGATGAAAATATAAATTAGATAAAAAAAATCTAATAATACTACACTAAATTTTAATATACAGTATTAGGAAAAGAAGACGCATATATTAATCTTTTTTCGGGTCAACATATTAATCTTACTTATTCCCAACTGAAAAAGGAGAAAGTATGATAAATTATGGTTTAAAAAAAATAAGAAAATTTTACCTTCCCATTAAAGAAAATTGCCCAATTAAACAAAGTTGAATGCAGTGTTTTTTAATAAACTATTTAAATATGAGACCATCTATGCTTATATAGAAGTGAGTATTTACAAATTTTAGAATTAATAATTAACTGTATATTTTCCTTAATCCTCTTTTCTATTTTTATAGAATTAATAACTTAAAATTAAAAATAAGTAAATAATATTATAATTTCAAGTTTTATGAAATATATATATATATATATATATATATAATCTCCTTGATGAGGACCCGCACATTAAAGTTTTATAAATTAAATTAGATTTATTAAAATTTGTTGTATGTTATATAAACTTTATTTTTGTTATAATACACTGATTTATATCCATTTACAAATCTTTTATGTATGTTACTATTAAAAGTATATTTTTATACCTAAATGTACTTTTGTATGTTACAAAAATATTCTTTATCACCATCTACAAACTGTCTATATAAACACATTAAGCCAAGTATATTACTTTCACTTATGCATAGTTTTTTAATTACTAAAATTGTTGGCTCAAAAATCATTTTGAATAAAAAATATATTATATAATATACTAATCAATGATGTATCATCACAATAATGTATGACCACCATGGAGAAAACATCGGTTCCGTCTTCATCCCTTATGGAGAGAACCTTGCGTCCAACCTCCTCTACCATGGAGAGAACTTTGGCTCCGCCTTTCTCCCTTGGAGAGATAACCTTGCGTCCAATCTCCTCCACCTTCCTCTCTTGCGGAGATAACTTTGTGTCCAACCTTCTCTACCATAGGGAGAACCTCGGCTCTGCCCTCCTATGTGGAGAAAATATGTTCACATCTTTTTGCTATCTCAAAATGGCTTGTTCCGACAACCAGTGAAAGTAAAAACAATTTTCTAACTTCACAAAAAATCTTTTGATAGTAACTAATGTTAAATTTCCCAATGTATTCGTGATAGTAACTATGCCAAAGTGAAAGTAAAATAGTTGGCTTAATGTGTTTATAGATAACATAATATACTAATCAATGATGTATCAACACAATAATGTATGGCCTCCATAGAAAAAACCTCGGCTCCGCCCTCATCCCTTATGGAGAGAACCTTGCGTCCAACTTCCTCCACCATGGAGAGAACCTTGGCTCCGTCTTCCTTTCTTGGAGAGATAACCTTGCGTCCAACCTCCTCCACCTTCCTCTCTTGGGTAGATAACCTTGTGTCCAACCTTCTCCACCATAGAGAGAACCTCGACTCTGCCCTCATCCTGTGTGGAGAGAAAATGTTCACGTCTTTTTCTATCTCAAAATAGCTTGCTCCGACGACCAATAAACGTCAAAACCTTTTTCAATCGTCACAAAATCTTTTGATAGTAACCAATGCTAAATTTCTCAATGTATTCGTGGAAGTGTCTTTGACACACCATGATGTAGCCTCTGTCTCTATAACGCTTCAACCTCCACATTGTTTAGTGAGCCCATGTCTACTCTCAGTCCATGGGCCCACTTCCCAAGTGGGCCCTACATCTATTCCCGGCTTGTGGACCAACCCATATTTGATGGCCAGTTTGTTACGTCTGGAAGTATTCAAAAACTTGATTACCGACCTTACAAATCAACAAATGATATTTTCTTGTATTTTGTCCTTACTCGCACGATTTCGACAATCACTTCCAGAAATATCACCCATCATGAAGTTCTCTCAAGACCCTTGACTGAAAAAATAAGTGCATTTTCGTGACGTATGTGGCTAAATCAATTCTTTTAAACATTTCCGCAAACCAGGGTGTCAGAGTCTTTGAGCTCCTATGGATCTATCAACAACGATTTATTTTTTTTCCAATCTATCTATCTATGTTTGTTGTACGCTTGTGTTTGATTAACTTATTTTATCAATTCATTAGGTTGATGAGCTTTTATTCGTTATCTGCCTTTGGGATTGAATGAATAATGGTAACAATTATGTTTGCAAAAAAAAAAAAGGTTTATGACCAACCAATCAAGGTTGAGAAATTGAAAGAAAATTAATTTGCCATAATTAAAGAAACAATAGAAAATTATAAGCATGTTAATATATGAATCCCAAATCATTCAAATATTAAAATATAAATTAAAACAATCTAAAAATACTACAATAAATTTTAAAATACAGTATTAGAAAAAGAAGACTCATATATTAATTTTTTTTTGTCAACATATTAATCTTACCTATTCTCAACTGAAAAAGGAGAAAGTAGTAGAAAAATTTGGTTTAAGAAAATAAGAAAAATTTACCTTCCCATTAAAATATATTCCAAATTAAACAAAGTTGAAAGCAATGTTTTTGAAAAAATTATTTAAATATGAGGCGATCTTTGATTATATAGAAGTGAGTACAAAATTTAGAATTAATAATTAAAAGTATATTTTCCTTAATCCTTTTTCTATTTTTTCAATAATTAATCACTTAAAATTAAAAATAAGTAAATAATATTATAATTTCGAATTTTATGATATATATATATATAATCTCCTTATAATTATTTTAAAAAACTTTGTTTTTTTCCAAATTCTGATTTTTTTATAATTATCTTTTTACTTTATTAATATTTTTTAAAACAGAAGATTATCTTTTTGTTGTAATCAAATTCTTCCTATTAAATATTTACACATGTCAAAATCTCAGATTGATAATTTGACATGACACATGTCAAAATGTTGTTAATGGCTAACTTTCAAAACCCAACTTTATATAATAAGATATTATTGTAAGAGTTCGATTACATGTTTTGTTTAATATATATCTTAAACTGTTTTCAATTTTATTTCTATCTAATGCATTACTAGATTATACGTATCCTTTATATTTTTGTAATACTTTGTTTAATATATATCTTATACTATTTTGAATCTTATTTATTTCTAACGCGTTACTAATATACATATCAATACAATAATACTACAATATTTCTAACCATAGCATGACACATCAGCTTTTGTATTCAAGCACAGACTGACACATCAATTAAAATAAATACTCAATCAAATTATAACAATTAATACACATCATCTCTAATTTGCTTACATGTCATCATTCTATCTTACCTTCCCGTTTCTCTTTTTGCTTCACCATATTTCGAGACTCAACAACCATCACTTTGAAAATAAATAAACAGAAAAGAGATTGGATTAGGGTAATCTGTTGGATTTCAATCTATAATCAGCTCTAATCCGTTGGGTGTTAATTTTAGGGATAAACAATCTCAGACTTTGTATCCTTTTTTATTTCTTTCTATCTCAGTAAACATCGCTCATCTTCAATTTTGATTCTTATTAATCGTGAAAGTGGAAAACAATCTTCTTTAGCAACGACCATGAAGAACAATCACGGTGATGGCGATGGCGATTTTTGAATTTTGGTGAAAACAAGAGGGCACCCAAAGTCCCACGTTGGAGGCTATGTGCGAAGATGCTGGCGAGGGAGGAGGAAGGTGAAGCCGTTGGGGCTGAATTGGAATGCTTATGGACCTCTGAAATTCGGTTACATCAGTTAGTTCAGGGAGAAAGTAGCAATGTCGCGGCTGCTACTACTGAGGATAGTACATGGAGGAAGCTGATCATGATTCGCATCACAAGATTGGCAAAGTGTACTCTGGCTTGCATGAGTTCTCTAACTCCTTTTTCTTGCCTATGTTTTCCTTTGAAAGAAGAACCTTCTAAAAAATGGAACTTGATATAAACTGGTCGAAAATAAAGTTTTGATTTTTCAATGAAATTGTGTAGAGGTGTGACCTTATCATCTTTTAGAATTTTGAAACCAAGCTTGTAAACTCTGCTCTAACATCCTTGTAGCGAATTTGCAGCTGCTTCTGATTTTATCTTGATTGTAGACTAAATTCTGATTTGTCCAATGTATCTTTATCATTGTTTTATCTTATTAATTATTTTTCTTTTTTTCAGGTTTCCACAACTCATGTCTTTATCATTAAAAAGAATTAATATGTCACATGCAATGATTAACTGTCCACTCCTCCAACTTCTTGATATAGCCTCATGCCATAAGCTTTTGGATGTTACTATTCGTTCAGCGGTCATTTCATGTCCTCAGTTAGAGTCACTAGACGTTTCTAACTGTTCTTGTTTCAGTGATGAAACTTTGAGCCATATAGCCCAGACTTCTACTAATCTGCATATTTTGAATGCTTCATACTGCCCAATATATCTCTTTAGGTTGGTCCTATTAGATATCTTCTTTGCTCCCTCCATTTATGTTGTCTCATTCTCTTTTTTCTTGACTTGATTTCCCTTTTGTTCTTTGAACTCAGCACATCTTCCATTGTTGATTGTTCATAGCTGTGAGGTTATGACATCCGCTTCTATGACTTGGATTGCTAATAGTTCTGCTTTAGAGGTCAGTGATCGTTCTACAACCTTTAACTATTTTCTTTTGTTTTCCACACGTTGTGGACCACACCCAAAAGCGTATTGTTCTACAATCTTTAAACGAAGACCACAATTTCAGTTGGGTTGACCACATCCACATATAATATGTTGCAGGTTTTGGAGCTTGACAATTGCATTATGTTGACATCTGTATCTTTGCATATCTCCTACTTTTATTGTATTGAGTTCTCATTTTTTATAGCTTTTTCTGTTTTTTACTTTATAACAGTGATTTGTGCATAGGTTGTATGAGGTATGATGATAAAGCTAAGTCGAATGTAGGTGTACTCATTTCTGTGCTTCTGCAAATTTATATTCAAAGGTAAATTCAATAAAACCAATACAATCTTTTTTTTAATAAGATAAAATTATTTTAGAATGAAATAAAGGAATTTGTAGCTACATAATGTGGTCTTACAAATTAAAATTCCTAAGATAAATAAAACACAAAACAACTATGCTTACTTTCTAATAGTGATTTGTGCTCCTTAGCTTTATGAGGAGGGGCTGTTCAAATTTCTCAAAATAACTATTTTCATTTTTAAATCACATTTCATAAATAACAGTGAAAGTATGTAAGAAAAAAAGAAAACAGTCATTCCAAATCCAAGTACCTATTTTAGGTTACATAGACAATCCAATTAAGCAATTCTACCAATAATAATAAGAAAAAAGTCAATAAAAACACACACGGTATATGTCATTAAATAAAAAAATCAACAGCCAAAATTAAGTAAAAATAATTAAGAAACAACAAAACTAATAAAATGGACCTCCAATACATCCTAGAACAAGAAAAATAAAACATTATACAGTACTCTACATTTCCTTAACAAAAAAACTAAAATAAAAATAAATAACAACACATAATAAAATAAAATAAACACATAAACATCCTTAAAGAAAGAAAATTGATTTTACATTACAAACAACATACGAAACCAAAAACTACAATAGTTATAAAGAAAAACAAAATAAAAAATAACCCTGCGGCGTAGTAAAAATCAATGGAAGGTTTTATATTATAGTTTAAAATAGTAAAAACTAATTAATTATCTACAACTTAAATATTACTTTGACAATTAACTTATATGTTATTCAACATAAGTATAATAGTATTAAAATAACATACAAAACCATATTAAAGTAAAAATATGTCTATGTAGTTTGACAAATAATAATTTTTCTAACAAGACAAAAAAAACACTATATAACAATTATGTGATTAAATTTGTAAAAACTACAAAAAACACCACAAAATCAAACTATACTAATATATCTTCCACAAAAGGTAAAGAAAATAAATAGAACATATATTAGGATTAGTTAGACTATTTATATAATTAATTTTACCCGATTTATATGTAAACATATATAAGCCATCCTATTTTGAGATTACTCTATTTTTATTTATTAGTGCATTTTTTCTATCTTAACATTGTATAAACTGTAGTTTTTATAATTATTCCAGTTAAAAAATATATATTTTCAATAATTAAATATATTTAAGAATAGTTACAAAAAGTATCCCGCAGCGTAGCGCGGGTCTAACCTAGTTCCTAATAAAAATTACATATGTATATGAAAAATTTTACACCTGCTTTAAAATTGTTCCTGATTTACTATTTCATTTGGTTTAATAGTCTTTAATTTACATATGGTTTTGTAATTAATGTTTCAATTTAGTAAACCGGTCTACTTGTATTTTGTAGAAAACTCGGATCAATCAAATAACAAAATCTTCTTCAATCTCCCTTCTCGCTATATCATCATCAACAACTTTCCACCATGAAATCTCTCTTCTTCTGAGATAATCCTTCTTCTTTAGCTTCGGCAATAAAGCAAAGCAAGTATAAACATCCAATTTAACTACATGTAAAAATCTCATGAAACAGAAGAAAGAGCTTGACATTAACATGAAGCTTGCATTGATTTACTCTCTCTCAGCTCATGTGAGAAATCAACATACATACGCATCAAAAAGTGACAACAATATTAGAAAGGCACAGAAGACAAGAACTCATTTCAATACTAAGAGCATCATTATAGGGAACAGTTTTGGGTGTTTTTAGAGTAAAAATATTATGAAAATAATGTAAGATCATTAGTTTAGATCTTTTGTCAAAAAGTTAGTTATCGGGAGAACATGTTTAAGATCATAAGATTTAATAATATAATATTCTTAAACATATTATAATTATAAAAACTTATAAATTAATATTTAAATTGCATACTTATATAAAAGCAATTGTATACTTATAAATTAATATAATATTCTTAAACATATTACAATTATAAAAACTTATAAATTAACATTTAAATTGCATATTTATTTAAATGGCATATTTATATAAATGAAATATTTTCTTTTTTTCCAAAAAATCTCGCCCAATCACGTGAAGCCACGTCGAATAAAAACTGGACTTAAATCAGTTCTTATTCAAGATCAAAAAAATAGTTCTAAGCCCACTATTCATTATTTTTCTAATTTTTTTGAGCTTAGAATAGGAAGGGTGTTTTTCCTATAATAATGATGACCTAAGTAAATATCTATCATATATATATATATATATATATATATATGAGGTTATATATGAAATGGTCGCTTCAATAGAATAATGGGACAGAATGAGAATATGTCCCTTCTGAGCATCTTTAATCACACACTCGGAAGCTTGCAAAATCGTTTTGAAATCGAGTAAACCAATTTTTTCATCTAAACCAAAAGCCTGCACAAATAATAATAATATTATGTGTTAATGTTTCCTAGCACGAAATTTTCATGATTAAAAAATCTGATATGTGTTGATCAAAATAAAATGTCTAGTGTCCCACAATAACAATTCCAGCATTTTTATTTTTTTTTGTTTTAGAAAAAAATCTAATTAAAAAAAAATCATTTAAAAAGAAAAAAAAAGTGTCTGTAACAAATTATCACGTGAGAGAGGAGACAGAGTTGGTAAAAAGTTTTTTTTAAGACAATGGTTATCTAATTTTACGTTATTTTCGTTTAGAGGAAGAAAAGAAAAATTATTTAATTAATTACAGTCATCTTTCTCTCTCTCTCTCTCTCTCTCTCACCTCAACAAAAACAAATTACACTTCTCCAAACCGAAACGCTCTCTTTATCTCTCAAGCTGTCATAATCGCCTCTGTCTGTATTCTCTCGCTTGAAGATAAATTTTCACAATTAGGGTTCTTCTACCCTTTGAGCTTTTTTAACTGTTCCATCTCTACTCTTAAAATATATATCTTTCATCTTCGTCTTCGATTCGTAGATCTCTTATAAATAAAAATAAAAAAAGAATTCTTGAATCTGTTCTTTACATCTCAAGCGGCAAATTCGTTCTCGACCTCCTTATTATTATTATTATTATTATTAGCTCAATCAATCCCCCAGCTTTAGGTTAGTTAGTCCCATAGACTCTTTTTTGAGGTCACTGTTCAAATTATCGCCTTTGATGATACTCATTGTTCTCTTAAACAGGTGATGATGGTGATTCAGGGTTTGGTATTGTTGTACTCTAGGCTCTCGTAGCGGCGAGAATGCCAGGCATTCCTCTCATCACTCGTGAATCCTCTTCGTAAGTCTCTTTTTTTTCATCTTTGAAGAAAAAAATCAAATCTTTCACCCTCTAAATAGATTTGGTGGTGGTGATGAATCACAGTTGTTCAAGAAGCACAGAGCAGATGTGCCATGAAGACTCCCGTGTGCGTATTTCTGAAGAGGAGGAGGTTGCTGCTGAAGAGAGCCTCGCTGCCTATTGCAAGCCTGTTGAACTCTACAACATCCTTCAGCGCCGTGCTCTTAGGAATGTATGTCTCTCGTTCTTTGTTTCTTTACCTCTCTTGTTATGAGTAAAAGGATATAGCTTTACAAGTAGTGGTCTACTACTTCCTATGAAAGTCTAAGTTTTGAGTTTACTTCATTTGCTATGCAGTCCTAATCATTTCTCTCTCTGTGTCTCGTGTAGCCCTTGTTTCTTCAGCGATGTTTGCATTATAAGATTGAGGCTAAACATAAAAGGAGGTAACTTTTTTCTTTTTTTTTTTCTGATCAGAATCTCTCCATAAGTTTATTAGACTATACCTCAATAATTCATTCCAGACAATGAATGCTTTCAAGTTTTTGGGAAGAAGATTTTGAGACTTTACCCACTGGTGGATTGTAATCAATATATTACTGCTGTGCAGAATTCAAATGACGGTGTTTCTCTCGGGGACTATAGATGCTGGTGTACAAACTCAAAAGTTGTTCCCTCTGTATATTTTGCTGGCTAGACTCGTTTCCCCTAAGCCTGTCGCCGAGGTAGGAGTTTCGATTTCAGGCTTAAATTTGGATTGATCTTTATTCTTTGTTACTTACCTTTTCATTGCTAACATTCTTTTTTTTCTTTTGAAATTCTCAAATTATAGTATTCTGCAGTATATAGGTTCAGTCGAGCATGTATCTTAACTGGTGGCCTGGGAGTTGATGGAGTTAGTCAAGCCCAAGCCAACTTTCTTCTCCCTGATATGAACAGACTCGCGTTGGAGTCAAAATCAGGATCACTCGCTATCTTGTTTATCAGCTTTGGTGATTAAGATTAACTGTTGTATAATATTTACTTAAAGACAATCATATAGTATTCAGATCACATGATCAAATTATTTTCTTTCTTGTAGCTGGTGCGCAAAATTCTCAATTTGGCATTGATTCAGGCAAGATTCATTCAGGTATTTCCTTTTCGTCAATGATATTACATTTTTATACAAACTACAAAGTGGTATCTTTTTAGCCATACCAATTTTCCTTGTCATAGTATGGATCAGGGATTCGGGGACTCCGAGTTATAAGAGTTTATGAAATTCGCTTTCTTCATAAACTCTTATCATCATGAGCGTTTTTTCCTGGCAGGAAATATAGGAGGACATTGCTTATGGAGTAAAATACCTCTGCAATCGCTCTATGCGTCGTGGCAGAAATCTCCAAACATGGACTTAGGACAGAGAGTAGACTCAGTCTCTCTTGTTGAAATGCAGCCTTGCTTCATAAAGGTAAAGACTATTGCCTAAATCGGCCCCTTGTGTTATATTATTCTTTGTTCCCTTTAGTGAAATGTGGACTCCGGATTGAACTTTTTTACATGTAATTTGAAAAGGTAAATTGGAAGTAATTGCTTTTTGTGAATATTATTCTGGCTTTTAGTTTTCAGTCTGGATTATTTAAATGAAAATTTTCAGAAAAACTTTTCCATTGTCCATTGTTGCAGCTAAAGTCTATGAGTGAGGAAAAGTGTGTCTCGATTCAGGTGCCCAGCAATCCCCTCACCTCGGTAACTCTACACACTTTGCTATGCTTCCATCCATTATTCTGAAAATATTATGTAATTGTAATCTTATAATTCTTTTACTTCTTATTTGAAGAGCTCCCCGCAGCAAGTGCAAGTCACCATATCTGCAGAAGAGGTTGGGGCAACAGAAAAATCTCCTTATAGTTCATTTTCATATAATGACATCTCTTCCTCTTCGTTGTTGCAAATTATCAGGTAATCTTCAGCAGTTTAGTCTACCATCCTTTTTCTTCGCTTTCAGCTTTCTTGCCTCATCACTTATAATGTCTTCTAATTTTATAAAATCTATTGACCTGTCTGCTCTCTCCCTTAGTCTATAGCTGTCAGTTTTCTTGATTGCGACTGCCCTTCCTCTAATGAAATATATATAATTGTCAGTTTACAAGTTGTTACGTACAACATATAATGTTTATCTCTTCAAGTTGATTCTAAACCTCAACATTCATTGCATAGGTTGAGAACACGGAATGTAGTTTTCAATTACAGATACTATAACAACAAATTGCAGAGGACTGAAGGTAACTTAGTATCATCCCTAACCTGTTTCATACCTATATATATATATATATATGTTATATTTGGTTCACTAATATATATTAATTTGCTATGTGTCTTGCAGTAACTGAAGACTTTTCTTGTCCATTCTGCTTAGTAAAATGTGCCAGTTTCAAGGTAGGCTTTCATTTCTTTTCTCATGCATACCTATCAGTCAAAGATACAGCTGTAGTAACTAGTCTTTGGAGTGATGCAATCTTTTCTTTTGTTCCCAATCATGTTGTAGGGCCTGAGATATCACTTGCCATCAACCCATGATCTCTTCAATTTCGAGTTTTGGGTTTGTAACTTCAAAATTCAGTTAAGCTGTTTGCTCAATTATTATTTTGTGGGTGCCACTAATCTGCTCTACTTGGTTTTTAGGTAACTGAAGAATATCAGGCTGTAAATGTCTCCCTCAAGACAGAGACAATGATTTCCGAGGTTGGCGCATTTTGTTTGCTTGATCATTAGATTCTCTGCTGTAGATCTTATAGGCTGTAACAGTATCATTTTTCATTAAAACTAATATCCTCTATCTATTGTTGACATTTGAGTGGTTAAACAAAGGAACTGGAATGTTTCGTTGCTATTTTTCACACTATGATCCTTGCTATAGTCCTTAATGACGACGTCAAATAGAATTAAAAATCACAATAACATTGCGGTGGCTGTTAACTTTTGTGGCCAAAGCTCGACTATAGAATAAAGTCCTGTATTATATAGGAGTGTCAAACCTATTTGAAGTAGTTGGTTCCACGATATATTTGAGGTGTTTGTAGATTTCCAATTTGATGATTACACTTGGCACAGTTTTCTATATCTGAATGTTCGCAAAATAAATACGCAGATTAATGAGGACGACGTTGACCCCAAGCAGCAAACATTCTTTTTTTCGTAAGTTATCTGGCCTATGTTGCCTTTAATTTTCCTAGCATTTGACATTCAGTCGTCCAGACCATAAAGAATTCTTCAATATATGACAGTTCAAAAAAATTCAGACGGAGGAGGCAAAAGAGTCAGGTACGGAGCTCAAGGCAAGGGCCTCATCTTGGACTAGGTTGCGAGGTGCTGGACAAAACTGATGGTATGTGTTTTGACTGAAATCATAGTTACTTACTTTTGTAGTATCGGCTTCTTTTGCTATGAGAGCCTTTCTTAGTTTTATAATTTACAAGTAATTTTCATTTTTATGTGCGTTCGACAACATTGGATCATTTTTCAGAGATTTTTACTTATTATTTTCAGATGCTCATTCTGCTAGAAGTGAGAAGAGCCGAATACCACATGGAAAGCATTATGAAAGAATTGGAGGTGCTGAGTCTGGTCAAAGAGTTCCTCCTGGCACGAGTCCTGCAGATGTGCAATCATGCGGTGATCCAGATTATGTGCAGTCGATAGCTGGAAGTACAATGTTGCAGTTTGCAAAAACGAGGAAACTATCTATAGAACGGTCGGACTTGAGGAAGTATGTTTGACTCTGCTGTCGTTCTCTCGTATTTGATCTTCATTGAACTACATATGATTCATGCTTGGAAATTTCTGTCCATGTTTCTTTACAAATAGCTTGCTAATCCCAAATGATGTGACTTGAGTTTTTCAAATTTTTTTCTCCTCCAGCCGTAGCCTCCTTCAGAAAAGACAGTTCTTTCACTCTCATCGAGCTCAGGTGATCTATTGTTTTTAGGTCTCTTGCTTATGAAGCTTGTAGTTGATTTTGACTTTACTATGTGGATAATCACAGCCCATGGCTCTGGAACAAGTACTTTCTGACCGAGATAGTGAAGATGAAGTTGATGATGATGTGGCAGATTTTGAAGATAGAAGGGTATGTTTTAGAATATAACATTTTTACAGTCTGATGTGCTCTATAAAGCTCAGTAGTTTGGTAGATATATGTTTCGTGTGAAAGTGAAAGGAATATTGAAGACTAGGCATGGGCAAACGTTCTATAGGGGAAAAATTGTTATGATAGAGAGTTGAATAAGAAATATGTGAGCAAGCAATGTGCTTATATAATAAATAGTATTTGTTAAAAGTCGCAGTGTTTTAGTTTGTTTTCGGTTCTAACACAAACACATTTTGTCTGATTTTCTACTAGTCAAGAGTGAATAATCTTCCTTCCTTTTACTATTTGTAACTTCTTTTTCTTCAGATGCTGGATGATTTTGTTGATGTGACTAAGGATGAGAAGCAGATGATGCACATGTGGAATTCGTTTGTGAGGAAGCAGCGGTATGTTTTATCTCTTTTCAGTACATGTGATGTTGAGTTAACATTATACAAATTTAGAGTGACATGTGTGATGGTTTGTGAGTTCTTTCTACTGGTATAAAAAAAAGTGAACGATTAGATAACATCAGCTTCCATGTTCACTGACTCGTTATAAGCATTAGCTTGACACTGGTTTTGGATCATTTGCAGGGTATTGGCAGATGGTCACATTCCATGGGCATGTGAGGCATTCTCAAGATTACATGGACCCATCATGGTTCGAACACCGCACTTGATTTGGTAATTTGACTCTCATTTACTCCATTGTTTTTTTTCAAGTGTTTCAGAGAAAGTGGTTTTTGTTGACAAAGGTGAGTTTTTTTGTGTGTAGGTGCTGGAGAGTGTTTATGGTGAAACTGTGGAACCATGGCCTTCTTGACGCCAGAACCATGAACAACTGTAATACCTTTCTCGAGCAGCTCCAAATTGAAAACCCAAGAAACCATTAATTTAAGTAGAAAAACCAAGAAAGAAGGGAGAGAAAAGAAGAGTTTTGGGGGTCTTATTTAACTACTTTTGGTGTTGAGGAGCATATTTATGCATGACTTGTCCTCTCTTTTTTTATAAATGTGTACATTGGCTCATCTTTGACCTTTGTTCTTCGACTAGTGCTGCTTATACATGTTCCTTATTCATTTAGGATTTATATTGGTTCAGGAAGTTAACATTGAAAACAGGATCAAAACAATTTCATTTAAATGAAATCAAAGCATTAATTAGCTGAATTCATTCTACTCTACAAATGTATAAATATAGGAGCCATAGGATGCACGGGGGATTACAAAAACACTTTGCCCTGATACATTTTATACAATTTAAACTTTAAAGCAAGCGAAGTACCTAGCAAATATGTTATGACTTTTGTTCTTGAGAGTTTTAATCCACAACTACTAATCCATAATGTTTCCACATATATTTTCTGTTTCTGAACTAAACCACTAAACCAATCTTTACTCCCAATGTATTGGTTTTTCTATTGCTGATCAATTCAGAGCTTAAGTATTTGGTTTTACCAATAGTTATTGAAAATTAATAAACGAGTAGGTAATTATACACGGGGGGGGGGGGGGGGGGGGGGGGTGCGCATATCTTTGTCGAACTTAAACCGTGTCTACTCATGCCGTCAATGTCGTCCTCGGTAAATAAGAGGAAGGCAGCACTTATGGCTAAGAAGAAGCTGTCGTAATCGAACCCAAATCTGTCACTTCCCGATGATTTGCTATTGAGCATCTTCGCATGAATCTCAAGATTTTACTATCCGACTATCTCCCTCGTCTCCAAGAGCTTTCGATCTCTCCTAGCTTCACCGGATCTTTACAAGGCTCGATCACTCTTAGGCCGCAACGAGACTTGTCTCTACATGTGCTTTCGTTTTTTCCCTGGCCCTAAACCACATTGGTTCACCCTATGCCGGAAACCTGATCGAACCCTAACCAATGACACCAGTAAGAAGTCAAGAAGTTGGTTCTGATATCTACAACATTGGCGGATCCGATGGATCCTTAAGTGTCTCGATTCTGGATTGCTTGTCTCACATGTGGCGCGAGGCTCCAAGCTTACAGGTGAAGCTACTGTCACTTTCTGCTAGCGTCCTTGACAGATCAAAGATATATGTAGCAGGAAGATGCAAAGATGGCAATGGCTACTCCAATTCTTTCAAGAACTTGTGTGAGGTGTTCGACACAAAAACGCAAGTCTGGGATGCTGAGCCCATTTCTTGCACCGAGACGAAATGCAACTTTTATGAATGTGAAAGCGCATGTGTTGATGGAAAGTTCCACGTGGTGACGGCTCCTCACGGGGAGATAGTTTCATACGATTCCAAGGAAGGTAGACGGGACTAATTTGGACGAGAGATGGAAAATATTTTGTATCATGCTGATCCCAGAGCGTTCAAGTGGTATGATACTGAGGTGAGAAAGTGGAAAAAATTGTGGGGTTTAGTAGGACTACCTAGGATCCCTCTGCAGTCTTCTGTTATATTGGCTGATTATAGTGGAAAGATAGCGGTTTTGTGGGATGATGATTCCTCTTCTTGTAGGCCTGGTGGCAAATATGAGAAGATGATTTGGTGTGCGGTGATTGCGGTTAAAAGTCGCTATAATGGTAATATATGGGGGGAAGTTGAATGGTTTGATCATGTTCTTGCAGTCCCTTTAACATATAATTTTGTGAAAGGTCTTGCTGTTACTGTCTGATGAATGTGTCACAAGGCGTGAACATGTGTTTTTTCTGGTGAATGCAATTATGATCAATGTATCTTCTTATTTTCACGGAGACAAGTTAATAAAACAGAGCATTCTCTGTCATTAGTACATTTAAATGCTTGTCAAGTTACAAGCGAAAGCAATCCAACTTTAAAAACACTTTGATTGCTCTAATAATTCTATACAATTTTTCGAAACGTTTTATATAGGTGTTGTCAAATAAAGCTCTCTTGTCTTCACACACTCTTCAGGGTATATAATACATTGGATTAGCAAGTTTGAAGGATCGTTGAGACATGGAGGTACCCAACAAATCACTCCATTGATCACCTGAATTGCCTCTAATCCTGTATCCCTCTTTCACCATCTCATCTCTCTTCTCAGATTTGTATAGTGTCGCCATTTTGTGCTGTTCCTCTGGAGATCTGCACATTACATAATAATAACGTCAAAGAAATAAACAAAAGATCGCAAATGGCAACGAACTGATGCAAAGTATGTATAAAACTGACGATGTTATGTTCTCTAAAACCATCTCCAGAGATCAAAACTAGCATCAACCTTTGCATAACAATCTAACTCATTGCAGGACCTAAGAAACATCAAACATCTACACTTCAAAGCTATCTCCACAGATCAAAACTAGCATTAACCATTGCAAAACAAACTAAACTCATTGCAGGACCTAAAAAACATCTATACTTAAAAGTTCAAATCCAAGAGCTACAAAATCGTTTTTATACCTGAGGATAAGCTTGTCCCAGTTCTGGAAACCAGCATTGATGAGGTTTTCAACAGTAACAAGCCTGTGACTCTCTTTCCTCCCTGTAAGCAAGAAAACTTTGTACCCCAAATCAACCACTCTTTGGTAAAGCTTCAAGCTTGGTGCTATAGCCGGTGCCACTCCTCTCTCTACCCATTTATCAAACTCCGAGTGATCAAAAAGCTCCAACCTACAAAAGAAACACCCAAAACAGAATCAACAAATCAAGTTATTATTATTCTAATCAAATTTGTCCTCTTCTATGAAATTTCTCAGGACAAAAGCAATCAAAAGAACCACATGAACACACACAACAACCATACATAAACAGAACCAAGTATGTATGAGATGTATACCCAAAGCCATGGTCAATGTAGTATGGAAGATTAGACAAAAGAGTCTCATCGATATCGAAAACCCAAATATCTTTGCCGTCGCCGGAGAAATCGACGCTGTTGGCAAAGATGAAAGCTTCCTCAGAGACTCTCTCCAGATCGGTGGCGTAGCCTTTACCCATGACGTAGTTCTTAACGTAATCGGCACACTCAACCGGAATCGTTTTCCACGGGGCGAGATTGTTCATCTCCGCCGCGAATCTCCAGGTCGTGCAATGCAAATCGACATCTTCTTCGGCAGCTTTCTTGTGCATGCTCTCGATTTCGGATGGGTACTCGAGAATCGAATCGTCTGAGAAGGCGGAGGAGGAGAATAAAGAAACCACCACGAGGAGAATAATCAGATAAATCCTCATAGTAGAATGGCCGGACAACGAAAACCCAATCGGAAAAATACGAAATTTGGGGGGGGGGGGGGGGGGGGTTTCTGAGAATCGAAATTGGGAATTAAGAAACTTGAGTCCAAAAACTAGGGTTTATATTTAGATGGCAAAATCGGAGAAAGGAATCAGAACAAAATTCGAAATCCAAAGAGAAGGGAACAAAATTTGATAGTTTCAAAAATTGGATTAAATGGGAATTTCGTACGAAAGAAGAAAGCTTTGATTTTAATTTTCAATGGGAGAAATGAAAATAAAATCAAGACAGTGCTCTGTTTCATTTAAGGCAGTGGAGGAGATTGTCAAAAGACAGGTCTGGTCGGAGACGTGTAGGAAAAGAAAGCCCAAAAATATTAAAAATACACAAATTAATTAAAAAGAGGAATCTATTGGTTTCGGGTTCGGATCTTAAAAGTGAAATGCAATTGGGTAGATCCGAATATCCGTCGATGTATATTTTGCATGTGGTGGCCCTTTTGATTGCGTATTGCCTATTTTACCTGACAGCTGATGCAATATTTTAACATATTTGGTTTGGTTTTTACTGTATAGTCATTTTCAAGAACCATAGCTAGGGCATAGTTTAAGAAAAAATATCATATGTGTATTATTGATTAATGTATTATGTTTTCAAGAATCAAGATCGATGTTGGTCTAGTGATTAATGTAATAGAACATATGTGTGTATAGTGTAAGTTATTTTCTAAATGCTAAATTGGTATTATGGTATGTGATGAATTGTATAAAGAATTACTGATCTCCAATTTCTTTAAATCATTCCAAGATAAGATATTTTCCAAATGAAAAAAATAGTGAAGTCAAACTTTGATTTTGACACTTTATATTTTATAAACGTAACAAATTCCAAAAACTCTTATAGATCATTAATCTAAACATCAATAGTAATAATAATATTCTGTAGTATACTAATGATAACGGATACTCGCACGCACGCTAAGCTACGCCTGCCTATACGCGTGAATACAGTGTTAATGCCTTAATGGAATTGATTGTTAATTACGTTTAAGTTTTTTCAACCAATAACGTGCTTTATACGGACTAATCATTTATTGTTAATCCCTGGTATGATCAAAACTTGTCTAATTCCTCCTTTGTCAATAAAACACTGTTTAACATGTTTCAATTTTTAAATCTCTCGTTGACATATAAGAGCTTTATATTTGTTTCATTTAAGTTATTTTGACATGTTTACTTCTCGGACAAGACAACAACTGTTCTGACTCATTCCAAATCGTTAAAAAAAAAACTAATTAGCACATATTTTAATTTATGAATTCATTTTGTACAATAGTAAATCGAAACATTTTTATGCAAACAGGAGAGTTACGAGGCTCAGTCTAGTTAGTGTCTATCTAAAAACTGGACGCCTTTAGAAGCTGTAATCAAACCAAACATGCGACTTTTAATTACGAGAATCTAATCAGATTTTAGATCGAAATGGTTTATTAATCGGTACATTCCAAATTACATATAATGGTATGCAATTCTATACATTTCAACCAAATCCACAAAGTAAAGAATAAATTAAAAATCCAAAATGGTAATACATTGATCGCCCAATAGAAATCCACAAAGTAAAGAATAAATAAACCTTACCAAAATAACAAAAACGCCTGCGAGAACACCTCGCCGTTTTTATAGGGTGAAAAAACGCTACGCAGTTTCAAAGAGAGGCACCAAAAACGGAGCGCGGGTTCTTTTATTGTGTTTCCTTTACTGATTTCTATTTCTCCATTCAACGATGGCTGCGTCAAGAGTGTGATTGGGCAAAAGGTTCACGTTTTGTAACGGAGAATTAGTCACCGGCGACGTCCGGTGGTTCTCCATCCACTCCACAATAGCTTGCCGGTCATAACTGTACCCATCAGCCGCAATACATGGATCTTTCATCACATCCTGCAACATAACAACATTTTTCTTTAAACTAACCTAACTTCTCTCGCAAGTAAACATCTGACGTTATGAACAAGTTATTTACCTTAAGTAATGGGCAGATGAAATGGCTTGGAGGTTGACTCGGGGCAGCGAAGAGCGAGTTTTTTGCTTTAGCAGCTACTTTCTTCAAGCTCTCCAATACTGGAAGAACCTGATCTTCCAAATCAGGCCTGTCTTTAGAACGAAGCTCTGTACAATAGAGCGCTAAAGCGGCTAGTTTCCTGGTCTCTTCTATTGGCCAGTTACCTGCTTTTTTATCAAGAAGCTGTATTAGCTCATCGTCGTCGTTGTTCTCCATGGCTATTTCTACTGTATATGTAAGTGCCATAGCCGGTTGAGCAGTAAGAAGCTGCAGAATGATCATTCCAAAAGCATAGACGTCTGACTTTGATGATATCCTTCCTGTTCGTTGATATTCAGGATCGATGTAGCATAACGTTCCAACAGGGCTTGTCTGTTTGTACATTGTGAACTGAGTTAACAATGGATCAACTTGGATCATTGTGGAGAGACCAACATCTCCTACTTTGCTGACATAGTTGTGATCAAGCAAAATGTTAGCTGGTTTGAGATCGCGGTGAATGATTGGTGTCGGCTTTGATTTGTGGAGGAAAACAAGCGCTGATGCGACTTCCCAAGCGATTCTGAACCGCACAAACCACGGGATTGGTTGACTATTGTTCACTTGGAACAGTCTATCTTCCAAGCTGCCATTTTCCATGTACTCATAGACTAGTGCGCCGTGTTCAGGACATGCTCCTAGAAGGAGTACCAAGTGTGGGTGCCTGATCTTGCTCAAGATTTCGAGCTAAAAGAAATAGATGTATTAGCTTTCTTTGATGAAAACGAGAAAACTTAATTTCAAACAAGAAGAGTTTTTGGTTAAGTACCTCTTGATTAAATTGTTTCGATAGACTGCTTTCAGCAGAATGCAAAACTTTGACAGCAGCAGTTGTATGATGCAGACTGCATTTGTAAACAGCCCCGTAAGCTCCCATACCGATCTTTAGATCTTCAGAGAATGATGAAGTGGCGGTTATGATTTCTTCCCAAGTGAACTCTTGGTATTGCAGCTTAGGAGCCACAACGGAACTTTCTGCCAGCTTCTCCTTCTCTTTGGCTTCACGGGTCGCCTTTATCTCGGCTTCTCTTCTTTGTGCAGCTTCTCTCTCTTCCCTTCTCCTCTTCTCAAAGTTCTTTGTTTCCTTTTCTGCTAACCCCTTAGTTCTGTCCTCCATTAGCGTTAGCTCTTCAAACTTCAGCTGATTTAGCTGAAAACCATAAAAGGGACAGTTTATTAGACACACAAACCAATTGCTAAAAAGCTTCATCAAATACAACTTTTATAGAGACTCTTCAAGCGGACCTTGCGAGAAGCATCCAACGTTTCTACTTGAGCCTCTGCATACATTTCATGAGCCTGTCTAAGCTCAGCTCTCAACTTTGTAATTTCTTTGAGAGTGTCCTGAATCATTGGAAAAAATATCACTCCCAAATGCTTTCGATTTCACAAGAGGTTCAAGAGCAATCATATCAAAAACATAATTTACCTCGTTGTCTGTGGAATAATCTCCACCTTGAGTAACATTTCCATGTTCATACATAGACATAGAACTCATAGCATCTTTTCTCTCATCAAAATCTCTATACCGAGGATTCCAAGAAACAGTGCGCGATGTTTCAGGGCTGCTTCTCTTGCTTACTTCCTCGGCAGGATCCGATGACATACTTCTAGTTTCATCCGAATCAGCAGAACTAGTTTCCATATGAACGGTAACACCTCTTACTATTGTCGGGAGATGTTGTAATCTCTTCTTGGATAGAGCATGTGGGTTAGATATGAGTGCATTTGACATTACATCTAATGAATGTACAAAAGAAACCAGAAGAAAACTTAGACTCATGAATCACACATCAGCTTCTGGTAAAAAGATTGATGAAGTTCCAAACCTGATGGTCCTGAACCAGAAGAACAACTGGAGGAATCCTCCGTTCTCTCATTACTAGAATCCAGTAAAGTTTCATTCCTCTCCGTGTCTGACGATAATTTATCTTTTGAAAGAATATAGACTCCTTTTGAGACAACATAGACTGTGCAAAGGTTTGACACAAAGGCTGACAACTTCTCGGTAATATTATGATTCCTGGAATTGTTTCAACACATATCTTCATTTTGAGAAACTCTGTGTGATCAGATAATAAATCCGAAAGATAATGTTTTAAAGCCATACCTCGACATGGCACCATGAGATGAACGTCCAATGACAAGAATGCTGATCAAATGCTCATTAACCTCTCTGGTTATTGCCACTGCAACACTATTTGATTCGAGCACTTGAAGTTCCACTGCAACCTTTGTTAAGAATATTCAGAGTGAGCTTTATTGGTCTTTAGCTGTAAGATATCTGATAATGGAAGACGAAGAAAGACAAAATAAAAACCTTTTTACGCTCGCACATTTTCTTGAAAGGTTTAAGAAGAGTGTCTTTTGTCTCCTGCATCACTTGTCGTCTATAAGTAGCCGCCACATCCTCTGGTGCCTCGGATACAGAGACCATTTCTCCCGCTTAGGAAGGGAACAGAAACTGGTATCAGGCTTGTAAGTAGTCACATAAAGTCCTAGGTAGCGAAGACATCTTTGGAACTTACTAGGTGTAGGTAGAGAAATAATCTTTGGATGGATGTGAATCAGCTTGAAAACGACATTTTTGTCAGAAGCAAACTTTTTGAGCGCCCACTTAACTACATTCTTGCTTTTATTGCTCCCACTAATAGCTATAGCAATGGTCAGCGGTTGAGAAGGAGACGCAAAATCAGAGCTATCCTTCTTAGGTTTGGTATCCAGAATTGTTTTTTTGAAAAAATAGTCCATTTCTTCGTATATATATATATCTTATAAAAGTCCAAGCACCGGCTTGTGGAGCCTCTAAAACGTCAGGGCCAGCTCTGCGCAAAGATGGTTTGCAAGGTCATTGCTTATCTTTCCTCCAAGCAACCTGTGTCTCAAAGCCATTTGGAGATATAAGTCATTCATAACATCACAACCTTAAATGAAGATCCTTGAGACAAACCAAAACAAAGCAAGACAATGGTCAACGGTTAACTATTTGATATCACATTGCTGAAGAAGAGAATTTAGGCTTTTGACAAGATATAGATTTCGAACAGAGAAAGCATCAGTCATCAAGAGATGCTATGATATTCAAAATCAATGTTCTTAAAATCCAATATCTAAACATAACAAAGCAACATTCCAAAGTCAATTTAGATATAATCCACGGATTTTGTAAATCAGAATCAGTTTCAGAACACACGGATTTTTTTATAGATTTGAGCTCATAAAGTTTTGAACTTTACAAGAACAAAAGCATGTGAACAAAAAAAACCTATCAAGCCAAGCATGATCACAATCTCTAATAAACATGAAAAAATTCATAAATTGGACCTACCTGATATATAAAAGATGTAACTTTAAGCTATGACAGAAGAAGAAAAAGGCTTTCTTTCTCAATTTGACATGTTCAAGTCGAAGAATAGATGGAATCTCAAAAACTCACACACACAGAGGCATTGATTGATGGAAGAAACACAAAAAGTTCGTGGCTTCGTGCTCCCAATTTCAGAGACAATCATTCTACAGAATCTTTTTATAAAGCTTCTCTGAATTAATATATAGTTTATATTATACTACTACTTAATACAAAAAAGAAAGATAAATTAAGAGAACTTGGTCATATTGCATGACTCATGATTATTATTGAAGATTCAATATTCACTCTTGGTTTATTCACAGAGTTACAGAGAAGATGGTCTCAAGTAATTTATCAAAAAAAATTTAAAGATAAGGTTTTTATCCCTTTAATAGTTTTTAAACGTGTTCTAGAAAAGAAAAATTGTGTTTATATTGATTTGAAAGTTTATGCATTCCTCGACAATTAGATTCTTATGAACGGACAATTTGCTAACTCCTCTTTACTTTTTTAGTTGTGGTTGTTTTCTTACACAAATTAACAAAACTATAAATTTTCTGTTTTAACCTTTATTAATATATTTTATAATTTTTTTTATTGGTCAACACATTAAAACAATAGGGATAAAACTAGAATATTTACTAAAGATTTGTATTGAAAATATAAAACGACAACTATTAAAAACAAAATTTATTAAAATAGGGGAAATATTTATTTATTGAGAGTTGGAACATGTCAATGTCTGTTATTATATTTTTTTTAGTGCATAGCCGGAAATATGCAATATTTATGATGTCTCTAATTTCAACAATCTATATATATAGGTTATAGATATTGCATCAAATATATATATATTTATATATAGAGAATATATATATGATGTGATACACAATTCTTATCATGATGTGATGCGATATATATATATATATATATATATATATATATATACAATTTCAACAATACATATAGATGTTGTTCTCTTTGTGTGTGTGTATGATAAGAATTCTAGAAAGAAAAATTGTAATTTCTTAAAAACAACACGAACTTATGACTTATCATTATATCAACCGTGAAAGATCGTCATAACCATACTTCAATGATGTAATAACTATCAATATATATATATATATATATATATATATATATCATTAAGTAAATCGGAGTAAACTATCAATAGAGCATCTGAATTGAAATGTCCATCTATATATTTTAAATATGACAACATCATATTATTTCACAACTGTCTCATGTTTACTTATGAATATGGATAGTTTAAAAAATACACGCACAAAAAGAAAAGAATAAATGTCGTCAAGTGCGAAAAAATAAAGAAAGATATATAGACGACAATTTAAATGTTGGGAAGACATCTTGCATGCTTATTGCAACCAACAATAAACCTCCCTGGCTTCATACTTGCTAAGGTCAATGATGATCATGCTGTCGAAAAAAAGAAAGTGGTATAAATTAAATCTTTCACTATACGGAGTGAAGTCTCGTCGAGATTAGTGATTACTACTCGTTTGTAGTATAAGAAAAATATATTAAATGATAATAATTACAACTGAATCTAAATGAATTAGATACGTATTTACTATCAATCAACCCTTAAATATATTTTAAGGATATAACGTTAATAGTTGTATATTCGTAGTCTATATAAACATGGTAATTTGGTATGAACTGTAAATTAAAGTAATCAAATGCGTTCTTCTGTTCTGCCATATGTACATATAAACCTCACCAAAATAACAAAAACGCCTGTGAGAACATCTCGCCGTTTCTATAAGGTGAAAAAACGCTACGCAGTTTCAAAGAGAGGCACCAAAACGGAGCGCGGGTTCTTTACTGTGTTGCCTTTAGCCCTTTACTGATTTCTATTTCTCCATTCAACGATGGCTGCGTAAAGAGTGTGATTGGGCAAAAGGTTCACATTTTGTAACGGCGAATTAGTCACCGGCGACGTCCTGTGGTTATCCATCCACTCCATTATAGCTTCCCGGTCATAACTGTACCCATCAGCCGCAATACACGGATCCTTCATCACATCCTGCAACATAACAACATTCTTCTTTAAAACTAACCTGACTTCTCTCGCAAGTAAACATATGACGTTATGAACAAGTCATTTACCTTAAGTAATGGGCAGAGGAAATGGCTTGGAGGTTGACTCGGCGCAGCGGAGAGCGAGTTCTTTGCCTTATCAGCAACTTTTTTCAAGCTCTCCAATGCTGGAAGAATCTGATCTTTCAGATCAGGCCTGTCTTTAGAACGGAGCTCTGTACAACAGAGAGCTAAAGCGGCTAACTGCCGGGTTTCTTCGATTGGCCAGTTACCCGCTTTTTGATCAAGAATCTGTATTAACTCGTCGTCGTTGTTGTTCTCCATGGCTATTTCTACTGTATATGTCAGTGCCATAGCCGGTTGAGCGGTAAGAAGCTGTAGAATGATCATTCCAAAAGCATAGACGTCTGATTTTGGAGATATCCTTCCTGTTCTTTGATACTCGGGATCGATGTAGCATAACGTTCCAACAGGACTTGTCTGTTTGTACATTGTGAATTGTGTTAACAATGGGTCAACTTGGATCATTGTGGAGAGACCAACATCTCCTACTTTGCTGACAAAGTTGTGATCAAGCAAGATGTTGGCCGGTTTAAGATCTCTGTGGATGATTGGTGTCGGTTTTGATTTGTGGAGGAAAACAAGCGCTGATGCGACTTCCCAAGCGATTCTGAACCGCACAAACCACGGGATTGGTTGACTATTCTTGACTTGGAACAGTCTATCTTCCAAGCTACCATTTTCCATGTACTCATAGACAAGCGCACCATGTTCAGGACATGCTCCTAGAAGGAGAACCAAGTGCGGGTGTCTGATCTTGCTCAAGATTTCGAGCTACGTACGAGCGAATTAAAAAGTATCAGCTTCTTTAACTTTCAAACCAAGAAAAAGTTTTGGTAGAGTACCTCTTGATCGAATTGTTTCGATAACTGCTTTCAGCAGAATGCAAAACTTTCACAGCAGCAATTGTATGGTGCAGATTACATTTGTAAACATCCCCGTAAGCTCCCATTCCAATCTTTAGTTCTTCACAGAATGATGAAGTTGCGGTGGTGATTTCTTCCCAAGTGAACTCTTGGTATTGCAGCTTAGGAGCCGCCACAAGGGAACTTTCTTCAAGTTTCTCCTTAGCTTTGGCTTCACGGGTTGCTTTCATCTCAGCTTCTATTCTTTGTGCAGCTTCTCTCTCTTCCCTTCTTTTCTTCTCAAACAACGTCTGTCTTTCTTTTTCTGCTAACTCTTTCGTTTTCTGCTCCATTAGCGTTAGCTCTTCAAACTTAAGCTCATTTAGCTGAAACCATAAAGACAAAGGGGGCAGATTCATTAGATACACAAACCAATAGCTAAGAAGATTCATCAAATACAACAAGTTATCCAATTTTTCTACAGATTCTTCAAGCGGACCTTGCGGGAAGCATCCAAGGTTTGTACTTGAGCCACTGCATACATTTCTTGAGCGTGTCTAAGTTCAGCTCTCAACTTTGTAATTTCTTTGAGCGTCTCCTGAAGTATTGAAAACACATATCATTCCGAAATGCTTTCGACTTCACGAGAGGTTTAAGAACAGTACTCTTATGGAGACTTAGTTTACCTGGTCGTCTGTGAAATAATCTCCACCTTGAGTAACATTCCCGTATTCATGGTTGCTAGACATGGACATAGAACTCACAACGTCTTGTCTCTCATCGAAATCTCTAAAACGAGGATTCCAAGAAACACTACGCGATGTTTCAAGGCTATTTCTCTTGCTTACTTCCTCAGGCGCACTTTTAGTTTCATCGGACTCAGCAGAACTAGTTTCCATAGGAACAGAAACCCCTCTTATTATTGTCGGGAGATTTTGCAATCCCTTCTTGGACAGAGAGTGAGGATTAGATTTGAGTGCGTTTGACATTACATCTAAAAAAAAGTACAAAAGAAACCCGCAGAAATATTAATATAAGAGTCATGAATCACAAAATGCATTGGTAAAAGATTGGTAAAGCTTTTAACCTGAGTTTGGTCCTGAACCTGAAGACCAGCTGGAGGAATCAGTTCTCTCATTACCGGAATCCCTTAAAGTTTCATGCCTCTCCGTGTCTGACGACACTTTATCTTTTGAAAGAATATGGACTCCTTTTGAGACAACATAGACTGTGCATAAGTTTGACACAAAAGCTGATACCTGTGCAGTAATATCATGATTCCTGGAATTGTTTCAAACGCATATCTTCAGTGAGAAAACTCTGTGCGGTCAGATAATAAAAACGTAAAATGATAAAAAGTTTTAGGCCATACTTTGACAAGTTACCATGTGATGAACTTCCAATGAAAAGGTTGCTGATCAAATGATCATTCACGTCTCTGGTTATCGCCACTGCAACACTATTTGATTCGAGCACTTGAAGTTCCACTGCAACCTTTGTTTAAGAAGATTCATAACGAGTCTCATCAGTCTTTTAGCTATAAGATATCTGACAAAAGGTAGACCAAGAAAGACACAAACCTTTCTCCGCTCGCACATTTTCTTGAAAGGTTTAAGAAGAGTATCTTTCGTCTCTTGCATCACTTTTTGTCTATAAGTAGCCGCCACATCCTCTGGTGCCTCGGAGATAGAGACTCTGTTTCCCGCTAAGGAAAGAAACAGAAACCGGTATCAAGCTCAGGCTCATCATATATATATAAAATATAAGGTGGAGAAGAAATCTTTAGAACTAATTACAAGGTGTAGGTAGAGAAGTAAGCTTTGGATGGACGTGAATCAGCTTGAAAACGACATTTTTGTCAGAAGCAAACTTTTTGAGTGCCCACTTAACTACATTCTTGCTTTTATTGCTCCCACTAATAGCTATAGCAATGGTCAGCGGCTGAGAAGGAGACGCAAGATCAGAGATAGCCCTCTTAGGAACCTTGTAAGGCACCGGCTTGTGATCCAGATATGAATTTTTGAAAAAAGAGTCCATTTAGTCCAAGCTCTATGCCAAATGGTCTGCTAAGGCTCTATATTCTTTCCTCGAACCCAATTAGTACAATAGCAATCTGTGTCAAAGCCATTTGGAGATAAGTGATTCACAAACATCACAACTGAAATGAAGATCCTTCGAGACAAAGCCAAACCAAAATAAAATATATAAAAAAGACAAATGGTCAACGGTTACTACTATTTGTCATGATATCACATTGCTGAAGAAGAGATTAATTTCAAAATCCAAGATTTTAAACATAACTAGAGATTTAATGAGTTTTGCAACTCAGAAACAGAACACACGGATATTTATAGATTTGAGCTCAGAAAGTTTCGAACTTTACCAGAACAAAAGCATGTGAACAAGAAACCCATCAAGCCAAGTATGATCACAATAACTAATAAACATGAAAATTTTATAAATTGGACCTACCTGATACATAAAAGATTTAACTTTAAGCTGTGACTGAAGAAAAACAAAAGCTTTGTTTATGAATTTGACGTCTGGAAGTCGAAGAAGAGATGGAATCACAAATTCTCACACATAGACATTGATGGAAGAACACACAAAAAGTTCGTGGCTTCGAACACACAAATCAATTCCACAGAATCTTCTTATATGGAGCTTCTTAGATTAATACTATATAGTATACAACTACTTAATACAAAAAAACAATAAAAAAGATAAATTAAGATAACTTGGTCATATTGCATGACTCATTATTATTATTGAAGATTCATTCACTCTGGTTTATTCACAGAGCTACAGAGATGATGATCTCAATTAATTTATCAAATTTGTTTTAAAGAAAAAATCATAAGGTTTTTATTCCTTTAATAGTTAAATCGTGTTCCAGTGTGAAAAGTTTATATTGTTTTGACAGTTTTATGCATTCCTCAACAATCTTATTAAGGATTTCTAACTATATAAGTATATATATATATATATATATATATATATATATTTTTTTTTTTAGATTTGGAACATGTCAGATTTATATTTATAAATATATTAGATAAGCGTCCGCACGATGTGCGAGTTTTAAAATTGTTGAAGAAAATAAATTCTAAACCCTAAACAATTTTTTAAAAATCGAAACAAAAAATATTTCTTGAAGTAAATAGTTTAATAATTTTAGTTAGAGATATTTACCTTCATACACTTATTTATATTTTTATATTTTAAATACATTATAACAATTATTACAATAATCTAAAGCTAATTTATACCCCACCAAACTTTTGCGAAATACTCATCATTACAAATATTATTATTGTCAAATTTCAATAACATTTCACAACTTATTACAAAATATCTTACATGCAAAGAATTCATCAAAACAACATATAATTAATAACCATGTACAATTTTATTGTATGTTTTACCATTAAAAACATGCTATTACACCCAAAATTATTTTATTGTTAAAGTATGCTCTTTATTACCACCTAAAATGTATTTTAAACAAATTAAACAAATTTTATGTTGCTTTACTTTCATTTTGACATAATTATAGTTCTTATAATTACTAAAATTGTTTTGTGATCTAATTTTTTAACCATAATTTTTTTTACTCCAAAAATATTTTGGATGAACAACTGGTGAAAATTATCTACTCGAGTACAATGATTTTATGACCAATCCAATAAAAGTTTTTTATTGAGAAATTGAAAGAAAGTTAATATAACATAATAAAATTAAAAATTTGAAAATTATAAACAATTCAAAATAAAAACTTTAGAAACAATAAAAAACAAGATATATGTCATAATCACGTTAAAGGATCGATGACATGTTTACTCCTCAGAAGTATCGCATTGTACCAAAATTACTTAAAACTATGACCTCGTTATTAAATATTCTCGAATCATAAGTTCTCAACTTATTTATATCCAATCAAAAGTTCTCATATATTTCTCTATATACCTGGGTTTAAACGGTTTACGAACCAAATCCGATAAAAAACCACATTAATCCGGTTTGAAAACAATTTTAAAACGGTTTACAGTTCTAACTTCCCAAATTTCAAAATCGCTTCTCAATTACTTGATCAAGTAGCTTTTGTTTCAGTACCGGAATCATTGACATTATCCAGAAGAGAAAACTATATATTTTGACCAGAAACATCAACCATCGATTAATCTTCGAAACTTATAATGTTACTAACTATAAAATCACTTTTGGAACATCTATCAGTATCTCCATCCTCGATTTCTTTGATTCTATTTCATTGCATATGATAGCTTCCATTGAAGAACCTGCACGAATAAAAGACCCACAATAGATAAACAAAAATATATCATGAAAAAATCAAAGGTCAAAGCTTTCTAAACATGTAAATTTAGGTAGATATAATGTTATTTTCTTAATTAACTGTCCTTTTACTTTTCAAAAATAACAATTCTTTTGACATAACTTATGTTATTCTTTTTAGATTTGTTATTCCCTATTTATTGATTAATAATAATGTACATGTTTAATGAATTATTTTTTTGTTTATACATGTCAAAATCTAATTAAGAAAACATGTATAATATAATTAGCGTACAATGAAAGATATATTAGTTTGTTAATTTTTCTTTTTGATTTAGGAAATTTCGTTTTAGATATAAATATGTAAATTTATGTAGATTTAATGCTATTATCCTAATTAGATGTTTTGAAAAAATAATAATTTTTGACACATGTCAACATCTCATTAGTATACTTGACACATGTGATGATTTTGTTAATGACTAATTTTGAAAATCCAACTTTTTATAATAAGATTTTATGATTAGTAATTTTTTTATTTCTTGATTTTTTAAAAGATTTTTATTTTAAAATTAGAAATTTTTGTAAAATTGACACGTGTCACGATCTAGTGAGTTAGTAACTTTTGAAATTGACATGTGTCACGATCTGGTGAGTTAGTAAGATTTTTTTCTTTTAAAATTAAAAATTTGTGTAAAATTGACATTTGTCACGATCTGATGAATTAGTAATTTTTGAAATTGACACGTGTTACGATATGATGAATTAGTAACTTTTGAAACCATACTTTATATAATAAAATATAATATAATATATTGTGTGTAGCTGGAACTACCTTTTCACAAATACGAAGATACTGTATATCAATTTAATGAGACGAATATTCATGTTTACTTATGAATGTGGCCCAAAATGTGGGTGATAGAAAATACAAGCACAAAAACAAAAAGTGATACGCATGCTCATGTGTTTACATTAAAATCGTGTTCTGTTAGATTATATTTGCAATTAAAAATATATGTCGTCATTCGTCAAGTCCTAAAAAATAAAGAAATAAGATAGACAATCTTAATTTCGGAAAACTTGTTGCATGCTTAAAATACAACAAACGATAAACCTCCGTGGCCTTCATATATACAGTAAAACTTCTATAAATTAATAATATTAGGAGTAGGAAAATCTATTAATTTATAGAAGTTTTAATTTTTCGATAAATTAATAATTATTAATTTATAGAGACTTTCCTAATTTGGTAAAAAACATTAAAAATAAGATTTAATGGTTATAACTAATATTTTTATAAAATCAATTACAATGAAAATAACAATTATACAGTAAAAATATCAAAAATGAACTCTAATAAAAATTAATGTGTCTATATATACATATATTTGGATAATTATATATTATTGATGGGACCATATATTTACAAAGTATTTTTAAAAAATTTATTATTTTATTATATTATTGAATAGTGTCCAAAATTATACTAGTTTCAACTTGGGATCGGAGAAATTTATTAATTTATAGAAGTTATTAATTATAAAGATCTACTGTACTTGCTAAGGTCAATGCTGATTCATGCCTTTCGAATGAACCAAGTACAGTATTTATAAATCTTTCACTAGTGAGTGAAAAATCTTGTCGAGATTAAAGATTACTAATTTGTATATAAAAAAATTATTAAAGGATAATTTATAAAACTAGAAAAAATCTAACATCTTTAAGAGAATGGAATAACTAGTAACTACTACTTCTAGTCGGTGTTTCAATCAAATTATAAAACCATGCACATTAGCCAATTTTTTTTTTTTTTTTTTTTTGACTCTCAGACCAATTGATGGAGGCAAAATTCCATAATTCGCAACATTTCTTTGCTCAATCTGATATTTTTTTAATAGAACCTAATCATTTCGAATTGTCGGGTGTTCTGATAAATATCTACTGTACCAACTATCAAGTAACCAGTATATCTTTTATCTTATAAGCACAATTCACCATACCAATAAAAATGTAACAAGTCAGCAAAAACAAATTAATTTTTAAAAAAAAAATAGAAAACAAATAGTGATGGTGGAGCGAGAAAAAAAAACAATTATACATCTGCTTTTTCCTTAAAACAGATTTTGTTGAAGGGTAAATTATTATTTTCAATTATTATTATTTTAAAAAAAAAATCTTTAAACCTTTTTCTCTATCATCACCCACGATCTCCACCTCTTCCACTTCTTCTCCGCCAAAATCTCTACTATCTGTATTTATAAAATCGTTTGATGGTCTTCTCATCCTTTCACATTGACTATTCGTACTTTCTTCATTCGGAAGAATCAATTTTACTATTTTTTTTGTCAGTTTACTATCTCCTCTTTCATTGATTATCTCGTATTTCTGTTTTTCAATTATGGGTCAAAGCTGATTGATTATCTTAACTAATAAATGTTTAACATGTTATTATCCATGTCCAGGAAAAAAGAGTTAAAAGTCGACGAAGTTTGAAGATTCTCATTGTCGACGAAGTGGATAAACGTGCTAAGACAACGACAAAAATTGTTTTCAAATAAATATTTATAAATCTGCAAGGTATTTCTTGCATATGTTTTGAATTCATCATTGTTATTCAACCGTTATCTCAAACATCAGTTAGGTTATTAACCCCTTGATTCCATCTCTAAGTATAGGTTATGGAAGTTAGCAGTTCCCCAACTATGACAACTAGAACAGAAATTGGTAAACTCATATTCACTTATCTTGGTTTTTTTTATTTTGCAAGCACAGAAAATTTTATCTTAGTAGTAAGGGTCAATTTATTTTTTTGGCATGTAAAGACCCGTTCATTTACTTTTAAAATCTTATTTCACACTTGCAGTAATTGTCCATTCTCTTTTTTTAAACGTTTCTTTTTATTGGCTTTTGCAGTGGATCCAGCAGATAATACCACATAATCATGATGAACCTTTGTATTTTTTCTATATTGTTGTAACGCCCGCGAATCAAAATTCTGCATTTTGGGGGTGGATGTTGACCGACACTCATGTGGTGTCGGTCGACACCACTTATTTCTGGTTCGACCAGATTGATTTTGATTATCGATTTGGGCCGGTTTGGTTTAGAAAAAACCATTGAACCGAAATATTTAAGTGGGAAAACGACCTAAGTCGTGTTTTATTTTTGTCTTGGTCGCCGTTTGTTGTTTTTGAGAGAGAAAGAGGAGAAAACAGTTTCAAAGAGTTCTTGTGAGAGTTTGTGAGATTTGAAGGCATTTTTGGAGAGATCTTGCTGTGAGAGTGAAGATCCAAGGCTAGGAACGTGGTGGGAAGGTTTCTGTGGTGGTAGCTTCGTCCTTTGGGCTTAGATCTCTTTGTTGGCTAAGGTAAGTGCATGACCATGGCTTATCTAAGCTAAGATCTCTGTTTATGTGATATTGTGTATTGTTTGGTTGTTTGTTTTTGGTTGTTTGTGAGTTTTGCGTAGCTCCTGAGGCTTGGATTCATTCCTGGGATTGTGTGGGACGAAGAGGAGAAGTTTGGAGGCGAGATTCAGAGGTTCTGTTCGAAGGAAATCACTGCTCGATAGTGGTGTCGGTCGACACCAACGCGAGGACGGCTCGAGAACTTAGCGAGTGTCGGTTGACACCATGTGGAGGTGTCGATCGACACCGTTAGGGTTTCGGGGGTGTCGAGCAGGTGTCGGTCGACACCCAAGTGGTGTTGGTCGACACCATATATCCAGTGTCGGTCGACACTCTTATGACAGTAACCGGATTGTGTCGGGTCACTTGTTCATGTTCCTGGTTTGTTTTATTGTTGTTGTTTGTGGCATGAGAGATTTTATTGCTTATGTGTATAGCCCAATAGATGGGAAGATTGCCTCACTGAGTATTTATCAAATACTCATGCATCTCAATTTGTGTTTGTGGTGCAGGTAAAGGCAAAGTGTGATAGTGGAATCAAGGCAATGAAGAGGAAGATGTTCTAGGGACTCGATTGATTGTTGTCTGGCGTTGCTAGGTTGCTAGAGTTGGGTCTTTAGAACTTATGAGGTTGCCGGTTCCTTGATTTCCTGTTGTTTGACATTGAAATGGTTATGATTGGTTGTTGGTTATTCTATTATGGATTAATATTGGATTATTGGTTCAGTTGGTTGTTTAATTGGTATTGTTATTTCGCTGTTGTTTGTGATTGTGGTTAGGTGGCTAGTGGGTATGAGACTACTAGTCATAGTTATTTATATTATTATTATTTATTATCAATTGTTACATGTATCAACATCATTATATCAATGTTGTGATTACTTAGGTGTTTTATTTAAGTTCCATGAAATTCAGAAATATTGTCATTGAAGCTTTGTGGAGCTTACTTCTTCGCCCCTTCCATTTCGACCAGTCACTTTCTCTCTCTAAGCTCACTTTATTTCATCCCTATGTTCTTTGTATGTGTTTGACAAAAGACAAAAAATGTTCTTTGTATGTAGTCGTGGTTTAAAGTATACCTTAATTGCATATCACTTTCTCACAAATCGTCTCAACATTTTTATTTTTTTGTTAGATTAAAAATGCAATTTGATTCTTATGTCTAACCTTTTTTCCGTACGAAGTACGGAGCTAATACTAGTATTCTTTAATCCATTTAATAATGTTGAAAATATATTAAAAACAAAATCTTGAAATCCTCAATCCGTACTATACCTTAGTCCTAAAAAATAAAAATGACTTAATAATTAAAAAATGAGATATGTATTTCTTAGTAATCCACCCTGCATCAAAACATATAATTACCAAATAATCATTCCTTAATATACTATTTGAAATAAAAATATTCAACATGATTAGATATTTTAAGGATTTAACCTAAATAGTTATACACGTCCCAAGGACGGTTCATCAATTCATGGGGTGATCATGTGGAGCATTTGAGTTGAGCAGCACCAGAAAAAAATTAACCAATATTTGAGGGCCTATTTTTGTTTTTTGTTTTCTTTTTGTTTGGCACATGGACTCTAAATTTATTGAGCCTACTAATTGGTACTCTAGGTAAACTGTGAAGTAATAAAATGCATTCTTCTCACATAGGTCTGCCATGTGTATATATCATCCTTGTGCATGGCACTTCAAATGAGAGAATACTGAATGGAGACCATACTAAATCATGAATCAATTCTTATCGACATGGAAAATATATATCCCAATTCACAAATATCATAAAATACATATATATATGTATGTATATGTATATAGTTGTTTGTTTGCCCTTAGTTGCTCGCATGACCTATCTTGTCCTCACGTATTTTTGTCGTCTCTATGATATATATGGGTACGTGATACTGTGAATATGTGTCAATCGTTTCTTTTCTTTCTTTTTCTTTTTGTCAACAACGCAAATCAATGAATGATATATACTATATAGTATGAGCCAAAAGATATGCAATTGAACTTGCATATTGAGAATAACGAAGATCAACAGAACTAAAAATTCTTTAAAAAAAAAAAAAAGTACAATGTCAATTTATAGAGTAAGGTATTGTTTCAAAATGTTATTTCAAAACTTGAATTTTTGCTATGAAGAGGCTTCCTAGAAATAAAATTTATATATAAAGTAAGAGACATGAATACTTTTCTTCATTGATAATCACACTCTATTACATATTATGATATGTATCATTTTTGCCCAAAAAAAGTAAATAAAATAAAGACAGGTATCATCATAATTTTCATTAATTCCCGTACACCAACCAAATTTTTTTTATTTTTTTAAAGGATATATTTCTTTTTAAAAAGGATAGGGTACGGTTGAACGTTAATTAATCTAGACTTATATCCGTCCATATGTATTTTTCACATCGCTTTAAGAAATTAAGCACATACAGTATGTATAACCAATAATACTAACCACGAGCATAACCTTAAGGAAATCAAACGGAAGTTTTTGCTTGATGTATAAATTCAAAACTACAAGCACTTTGACGATTTGATCATCTTCTTCTTTTTCGTTTCATTCTTGTGATGAAAGTGACTTCATTTTTTTTGGGTGGATAAAAATGTGTATTGTGTATATTGTTCTTTATTTTACACATGTTCATAATCATATTTAACACATTAACAAGATGCCTTATAACTTTTAAGTTATTGCTTAATCAACTTAAAAGTTAAGGTTTGATGACGTGATCCATATTCGTTTTTCTAGTTCAAGACCCTTAACTTCTTCGTTTTTTTTACCTTTAACTTCTTTCATTGTCCCAATGATCTTAAGGATTCAAAAGTATAACCAGGAGCATGCATGATAGTAATTAGTAACCAGAGCCGGCCAAGAGGCCAAGCAAGCCAAGCATTGGCTTGCGGCCGTACATAATAAATAGAAAATTTCGGACATTTTCTATGAAAGTTTTCCTTAGGCCAGTGACTTAGTTGTACTAATATTGGCACCACTTCACAGGTTCGACCCTCATGAGCTGCAATTAGTTTTTTTTTTTTTTGGCTTGTTGCCCTAGAAAGTTGAGCGCGGACTCTGATAGTAACATTGATATCGAGCTAAAGAGGAGGCGGATAACAAATTTGTGTTATATAATCATCCGCTGCTGAATGCACAACATAAATAATGAGATTACTAGATAGTAATCCATGCTGTAGCACGGGACAAAATATTTTCATATAAATTTTAAATTCGTAAATCGACTAAGAATTTTATTAATTCAAGTGTTGTAGTATAGGTGCATTATTCTCATGTAATTAAAAAAAAAATGTAGATGTATTTACTTTGGAACATGAAACACGTCTCGTTCTATCCCCTCACATCCCAACTCATCATCTCTCGTCTCATCTCTCGTCTCGTCTCATCCCTTCTTGTCTTTTCTCGCCCCGTATCCATCATGATTTTTCATCTTATGTTCGTTCTCTTTTAAATTATTACTCGTTACACAATGTTTACTAAAAGAGATTGGATAAAAATAAAGATGGGATACCAGAGTTCTTCGCTGAATATTTTTTTTATTTAGTTAGATGAAATTATCAAAAAAATTATAATTTTCAAAAATTATATAATTGTTTTCAAAAATACCAAAATTTTAAAACTGACTATTCCAAAATGGTTAGTTACATGAAATTATCAAAAAAATTATAATTTTCAAAAATTATATAATTGTTTTCAAAAATACCAAAATTTTAAAACTGACTATTCCAAAATGGTTAGTTACATGTCGCATAGTCAATCTGTATCAAAATTAGTGAAAACTTGAGTTTTGAATTTATCTACTTATATTTTTAAATTTCTTACTTTTATCTAAGATTTATGTCCCTTTTAAAAAAATGATATATTGGTTCTCATTATTTGAATTACCCGTTTCATTTTACATACTATTCCTCGTCTTAATACCATAACTAGACTGGACTTTTTCTCAAAATTTAATTATTTTTTCTTAAATTATATGTACATAAATTAGTTAATTAAATTACTTCAAAACACTGATAAAACATATATTCAGTCAAATAATAAACCCTTTTAGGTTGTAAAATTTAATTATATAATATTAAAATTTTCCATAAAAATTAGTTGGCCACTCTTTGATAGTGTTTTGTCAATATTTTAGTGTATATGTAAAATACCGCAACATGTATCGAAAATAAACATGATCATCATCTTCTTCACCTCTAAAACATAAAAAAATTTGCAATCCATCCATAATCATCATGCACAGCCCATGTCTGTTGAAAATGTTAAAATAATTTTTTATGGGGTGTTAAATCTTGTCTATTCCAGTCCTATCCCATCTCATCCCGTTAAAAATTTTATGTTCCATAAACCATTCTCTTTTAAATAATTACCCATATAATAATTTTCTTAATAAATTTTGGCTAAGAAATTTAAACAAAATAAATGTATTCTCCATTTAAATGTTTAATTTATATAGTTAGTAGAAACTATAATTCTCAAAAACTCTCAAAATATTTTCAAAAACACCCCATATTCTCAAAATACTCATCTCAAAATAGTTCTTTACATGTCACATAGTCAACCTTTTTTAAAAAAAAACAATTTAATTACAATGTTTTCCATTATACGAATTACCCAGTTCTGTCTCACTTTCTTGACATTTCTCATTGTAATACCATAAATAGACTTGACTTTTAATCATAATTTAGTTTACATGTTCAGATATGAAATTATGTGCATAAACATTAATATATTTTCGATGATATTAAGATTTTTTTAAAAAAAATTATATATAATCTTATGATTAAAAATTTTCAGTCTGTCTTTTGATTCGATTTCAGTTGAAATTATGTATTGTTTTTTGAATCTTTGATTAATAAAAAAAAGTTTGTAAACTCAAACCGATATATAATTTCGTTAAAATTGTAAATCTCAACCCTAACCACCTCATTTGTAAATCCAACCAATATATAATTTTGGTTTAATTGTAAAATCTAAACTCTAACCACCTCATTTGTAAACCCAAACCGACATAAAATTTTGTTATAATTGACAATCTAACCCCTAACCACCTCATTTTTAAACCCAAACTGACATGTAATTTCGTTATAATTGTAAATTATAAACCCTAACCACCACATTTGCAATGGCATGCCGACATATAATTTAGTTTTATTGTAAAATCTAAATCCTAATCACCTCATTTTTAAACCTAAAACGACACATAATTTCGTTCTAATTATAAAATCTAAACCCTAATTCTCATTTATAAACTCATACCGATAGATATCCTCTTTTAGTTGTAAAATCTAAAACAAAAAAATATTTAACGTTTTTAATTAAAATTATAAATAATTTGTTTTGCTTTTTAATTCAATTTTGATTTATTTTTTAAATAAATTATTATTTAGAAGATTCTTATTGAAAAGAATGAGGTGAATAGAAAGATATACCCCTACAGATGAACCTAAATATTTATCTTTTGAAAATTCCCCAATCTTAATTAGTGAGAATCTCATTAATTAAATTAGTTTTAATAAGGAAAAAAGATGGCTAGCTAAAACATGGTCATACATACCAAGTATATTATCTTCAACTACACGAAGTATATGTATTACATGGTCACATGTATGAACTATACGACGTTATGTGGTCAACACCATAAACATACAATCCGGTACACCGGTTGACTGATTCCGGCGAAGACCGACGTTGACTCCGGCGTTGACCAAAAAAAAAATATATCAACATTTTTTTTTTCTATTAAAAATCAAAATAAGAAATATTATATATAAACATTTTTGGTTTATCATGATTAAGAAACATATTCAATTCAATATATCTTTAATGTATTCATTCTTATAATTAGTTAGTTTTATTTTTGAAGCTAAATAAATGATTAAATAAAAATCATTAATAATTATTTTCAAGATATATATATATATAT
Organism: Camelina sativa; assembly: GCF_030686135.1. NCBI lineage: Eukaryota > Viridiplantae > Streptophyta > Magnoliopsida > Brassicales > Brassicaceae > Camelina > Camelina sativa. The sequence goes on from NC_141897.1 coordinate 14,678,277, forward strand.
ATATATATATAAATCTTTGATAATCAGATTGTTTAAATACTACAAAATCAATAAAATCAAATTCAAATACTTTCATTAGAAAAAATAATATTAGGATATTGAATTGAATATATTTTTAATTATGAAAAACCATTAATGATTTAATATAATTTTTTTTAAAAACAAAAAAATTAGAATACATTTTTTTAGAATACATTTTTTTTTGTATTCTAAATTTTGTTTCTTTAAAAGCAATTAAATTAAATCATTAATGGTTATTCATAATTAAAAAACATATTCAATTCAATATCCTAATATTTTTCTATATCTCTAATGTATTCATTCTTATAATTAGTTAATTTTTATTTTTAAAGCTAAACTAATAGTTAAAAAAAATCATTGATAATTATTTTCAAGATGTAATATAAAGGAATTTGCAAAAATACTCTTATTCTATACCCTTTTGCAAACATACCCTCAAATCAAATATATTGTTTTGCTAAAATTATTTTATAACATTAAAGTATATAAAATTATATAGTAAAAGTATCTAAAATTATATAGTAAAAGTATCTAAAATTTTATACAACATTTACCATGCAAGTAGTTGAATTTAATTTTATTGATTTTCTTTGATTTTATCTACTATTATTTTTCTAATGAAAGTAGTTGAATTTGATTTTATTGATTTTGTAGTATTTAAATAATCTGATTATCAAAGATTTATATATATATATATAGATATCTTGAATTGAATATGTTTCTTATCATGAAAAAACAAAAATGTTTATATATAATATTTATTATTTTTGAATTTTAACAGAAAAAAAATTTGATACATTTTTTTTTGTCAACGCCGGACTCAACATCGGTCTTCGCTAGAGTCAGTTAATCGGTGTACCGGATTATATGTTTATGGTGTTGACCACATAATGTCGTATAGTTCATGCATGTGGCCATAAAATACATATATTTTGTGTAGTTGAAGATACAATAGTATACTTGATATGTTTGACCATGTTTTCTCGTATACTTCTTGTATCTAGCTATTTTTTTTCTTTTAATAATAGTTGCTTATGAACAAAGATAACAGGTTGGCAGAAAAAAGAAAAAGAGCAAAGCTAACAGACCACTAAACTTTATCCATGTACGACATATTATTATAAAAATATAGTTTGGTTTTCTAAAAATTTTCTTCCTTTTTCAATTAGCGTTAAAAAAAAAGTAAACTTTCTGGTTATAAATTGTCCTCCCCAGTGGTAATAAACTAATAATAGTGCAAGGTTGCTTTGTTGTATCAGATTAGTACTAATTAATATGGTTTGTTTTTTACCACATTAATTTGTTTAACCTTCTGTGGTGAAAGAGAAACACATAGTAGAGATGTTATCTACCACCAATCCTCTAAAATTCCATTAGTGTGCTGCAATTAAACAAATCTCAACTTATCCAACAACTAAGATCTTAATAGAAACAAATGATGTACTGATTCAGATTAGAAACATATTTAAGATGTCATCAAAACCTTGATTCTTGATACTGTTAGTTAGAAAAAGAATACAAAGAAAAAAAATCTGATGAAAGAGAATATACAAATAAATGATTACTCAAATGAAGCATACCACCGATCACACATCTTTTGTTGCAACCCATGGCTCTTATGACGCTTGTCCTCTATGTATGCGTAGTGCACAAACTCGTATAGTTTTCCCGTGATGTTTGAATAATTTCTTTAGATGTTGTGTTAAATCTCTTCAAAATCTCTTTCATGTACAATGACTTGACCTGCATTCATTTTACACAGCACAAGCTGAAATGAGTGAGAACAATACATCAAAGTGAAGATTATAAAATATGAATCATTGAAAGGATCACCGAAAACACATATTAAATAACAAAAAGCTGAAAACTCACTCTTGGTTTCTTGTCAATCTTATTATGAGTCTTCCACTCTAAACACTCGACCAACTGTAACACTTTCATTAGTTTACCCTTGAAAACCTAAAAAGGCTTATACAAGAAAACAAAGGTTCATTGAACCGTTTTTAAAATTCTTTTAAGTTATAAGCTTAAACACAAACAGATTTTCAGGAGGATGTACTTCAAATGGATAATATTATACATAAGTCATGTTTATGAGAATGAAGCAGTGGTGTCTTACCTTTTATGAGTTCATGATCAGTACCTTGAAGAGCTTGTTCTTCATGTTTCTTATGTTTATTCTCTTCTTTATTTCACATGCTTTCACACCCAAAATAGCTTCAGCTTCCCACCGATTATATTATCATATACCATATATACACAACACAGTTTGTCTCGATATTAACTTATATACACAACACAGTTTTTCTCTGTTTCTCTCTATTTTTTTTTCTGTTCCAGTTAATGCTTACAACGCCATTTTCCATGTCCTATGAAAGTCCTCTATCCAATAACTGTGGGATCTTTAGCATGAAAAAACAGTGCTTCAGAACCATACCCAAGATCTCAGTCTTATATAAAATGGATAATACAAAAAATAAAAGATCTCTTACCATAGTGATTTGTTATTTTTCTTTGGTGTCTTAGCCAAACACTTCGTAGGGGAAGATTTATTCAGTTTCTCACAGAAGGAGATGAAGAAATCTGGGACCTGCAAATTTAAGAAAGCAAAAGGATCGTAAAGATAAACATAAACAATTTGATTCTGCAAAAAATCATTGATCATATTAGATCGAGTGAGAAGGGTCATAGAAATTTTCAGAATTGGATAACTAAAAGCTGAAAAACTCAGTTGCTAGTATCTATGTCAAAAATTTAATCAGAATTACTCATCCATAACACAAACAGAATTTAGAAATTGTTTTAAAATTCAATCAATAAACATGGGAAAAGTTCAGACAATTAGAAAAGAAAACAATACCCATATCAGCAGTAAAATCACCAGCCACAACATTCTCTCTGCAACTTATAGATAAATCAAAATGTCACAACATATGACATATACATGTGCCCCAACTACAAAATACGGAATTCTAAAAATGCATTTAACACAAACTCCCTTGATCCGTGGAAGAAATTAGCTTTCACATGAAAGTTCCATAAGTCGATTATTTACCGTTGTTGCTTCACTCAATCAGTCCCCAACGTTGAACTGGCTCAATGGCTCCCTGAGAAATCCAAATACATTTAGTTTTAGATCCAATTATTCACTTTAGAAAAAGAAAAAAAAAGTGACAGAGCCGGACCTTTGCTTATGGTTCCTAATATCGGAGAGTGTTTACAGATTTATATGCAGAAGATACAGACTTATAACTCACCTGTTGTGCCATTCATGTCGTCCACCATTACACTCTCTTGCAGCAAAACATTTAGTCTTGATTTTCCCAAGCTCCAGATCAAAATATCAAGAAATCTCCTTTATCATCATCATAAAAAACTACATCCAATGAAACAACCGACAATATCACAAATCATATTCATCCTAATCGTTTCAAAATCAAAACATACAATCCTTTAAAATTGAGAGAGAATCAAGCTCAAAAGATCTAATTTTGCCCAAACAATGACTTGAAATCAAAATAGATCTTACATATCTATTAGCGGACGTACAATAGAATAAGAAGCAATTAGGGAGAAAAAAAGAAAGAGAGAGTGTCGATATCTTTACGTACTGCTTTGCTGCCTTTGCTTTCTCCTTGGTGAAGCTCAATCCCAAAACATCATCGTCCACTCTTCTGCTAAAAGAGAGAGAGGCGACAGAGAAAAAGAAGTTTCGGGTTAGGGTTTTGTTTCTTATTTTTAATATTGACAGAGTAATGGACGGCTAAGATTAAAAAGATCTCAAAATATACGGTCAGGATTTAAAATAAATAGGCAATGAACGACTGAGATTATAACATAAAACCGGGTTAGATTACCGGGTTTATATGACCCGCGTGTTTATCTGTTTTTGTGAGAGATAAATAACGTTTTTGTCCTTTCTAAAAAATATTAAAATGGTCTTAACTCCAATGGCATTTTATTGTAATTTCTCACAAAACAAAGGTTACTTAGTTAAAATGTTTTAGGATTAATAGTAGGGATATATTAGGGTTAAAATTGGGAACGTTTTACATCTTGATTTTTTTTTGGATACTACTACATATAATATGTTTACCATATATATACAGTATGTTCTTCCTTTTTTTTTTCGTAACATTGCCATGTTTGATCACTATTATATATACTTTTCTAATTTCCACTCTCATATATTTTTTTTTGGAAAAAAGATAGTGAACTACACCAAATATAACCAAGTATAGCTGAATACATGACCATACATACCAACTTTAAAAATGTATAGCTAACTACACGAAATAAATGTATTGCATGACCACATGTATCAACTATATGATGACATGTGCTCAACATCACAATCATTTTTATTATGGTACACTGTTTATCAGAATCTGGCGTTGACTAGATATGTCCAGTGTTGACCAGCAAAACTTTTTTTTTTTTAGTATTAGAAACAAAAGTATTAAAAAAATTTTGGTTAATCATTTATGGTTAAAAAAACATATCTATATCCAATATAAAGATATATTATATATATTTAATGCATTCAATCTTATAATAGTTAGTTTTTATTTTAAGTTCAAAACTTAAATAAAACTGAAAATAAATCTTTAACAGTTTTTAAGATATTGAAACTTAAATTAAAACCGGAAAATTCATGTTATAATAAATAAAATATGGACAGTATTTACTTAATATTGCAATTATTTGGTAAATCAACATATATCTTTCTGAATACTAATTACATTAGAATATTATAGCATATTAATGTGTTTGATGTACATTACACAGTTTTATATTGTTTGTTTGCTGTATTTGCATCATTATAATATTGTAATTGTGAGAAAACAAAATTTATTAATTTTCTCAACCACATAAATTTAGTTTTACTAATCCACCGATATGGAAGTATGGAACATTAAAACACACATTGTTTTCTTCATAGATTGAGTAATATATCTTCGTTTTTAAAAATTCAAATCACAACATATGCAGCACAAATTATAAGGTTAGTTTCAAATTTGTACTTCTCAATTAGTATAGTAGGATATGTGGTAAAATAAAAGTTTTAATATCTGAAAAATATATTAATGATTTTTAATTTATTTAAAGTTAAGTTTTACAATTGAAAAAAAAACTATTACAAGATTGATTGCATTAACAAATGTAAAACATATCTTTATAATGAATATAGATATTTTGTTAATTAATAAAAGGCCATAAATTATTCTATAAAACAGTTTTATTCTTTTTTTTTAATACTATAATAATAAAAATTTTAAAAATTGTGTTGGTCAACATTGGTCAAAGCCAGTCAGGTCAACGCCGGATCCTGACAAACAGTGTACCGGAATAAAATGATCGTGATGTGTGGCAATGTATTGGGCTATACTTCGTGTAGCTGAACATCTTTTTCCTTTTTTTTTACTAAATGATATGATTACCAATATATATTTTAAAAAAAAAAGTTGAGATGAATTGCATAGAGTACTATACACAAAAGGAAAAAAAATAAAAATCTCACTTATATTACTTAATGTGATGTCAACAAAAAAAAAAAAAAAAAAAACTTATTATAAAGGGATGTATTATAAGTTCGAGGGATGTGCAAAAGTTGTTGATTTACGTACTAGCTAGGGGGTTTCGATTCTCCTGAGAAGGGAATAGAAGAATAAGAAGTTTCTGAATTCGATTCTAAAATCATCAAGTATGGAAGAAGATCCTAGTAACGTTGAGTTTGTTTCAGTGGTGGACCGCAGAGCGATGGTAACGAACAAATTTCGTCTTCAGCGGAAGCGAGAAGCTTCTGAATTGAAGGAGGACGAAGAAGCTGACAAGGAAAACCTCGCTGAAGCTTCTGCTAAACCTAGTTTACTCGTTCAAGCAACTCAGCTTAAGCGAGATGTACCAGAGGTTAGTTACTGATCAAATCATCTTAGAAGAGAAAGAGATGATGGAGCGTTTATCTGATAAGAAGACGCTTATGTCTGTCCATGAATTAGCCAAAGGTATCACTTATACAGAGCCTCTGTTAACTGGTTGGAAACCTCCTTTAGATATTAGGAACTTGTCTAGTAACCTCCTCATTTACAAGATAGATTGAAACCAAGCTAAGCAAAATCTGTGATGGGATTTTGATTAATGTTCTTGAAGCTCATCTTATCCCATTGCTTCACCAGCTGAATCCAAAGTGTTTTTACCTGAAAATGAAGGGAGATTATCACAGGTATCTTTCTGAGTTTAATGCTGCTGAAAGCACTTTGGTTGCTTACAAATCTGCTTCCGTAAGTGATTCTTTACTTCATTACAACATATTTGAATGTTATGTCTTGTGTGGCTATATAGAATTGATTTTGTTCTTATTGTTATATTCTCTGTAATATAATCCAGGACATTGCCACTGCTGAGTTAGCTCCCACCCACTCACCCAATAAGGCTTGGTCTTGCCATCAACTTCTCAGTGTTTAACTATGAAATGCTGAACTCACCTGATCGTGCTTGCAGCCTCGCAAAGCAGGTTTGTGGACAGCGGATTTCACTTTTTACATCATGTGAAGTTGTTAACTATAATCATACTGAATGAGCTCTCTTGGGTTTCTGCAGGCATTTGATGATGCAATTGCTGAGTTGGATACATTGAGTGCGGAATCATACAAGGACAGTACTCTGATTATGCAGCTTCCTTGAGACAATCTCACTCTCTGGACTTCAGATATGACAGTAAGCATCAACACACTATACATTGATCATTGTTCACTTTAAACCAACTTCAACTTGGGATCTTTAGATGGTGATCATATAGTTATCAAGAGCTTCTTTGTTCTGTAAATTGACATGATTGTTTCTTTCTAGTCATTAGGACGAAGCAGGAGATGAGATCAAGGAGGCAGCATCGAAGCGTGATGGCGCAGAGTAAACCCGAAGGAGAGGAAGTCACTTTATTTTATAAAAAGTAGAAACTTTCATGTGATAATCTGAGTGAGGGATAGCTCAGGATTCTTATAAGGACACACTTTAATTGTTGTTAGTTTGTTTGGTAACTTGTATGCCATGATCTTATTGTTTTTGCTCTGTATATTGTGTCAACATTTTGGAGGATTGGATCATTTCCATCACAAAGGTATTTAACAGTGCATTAATAACTAAAGTAGACAAAACAAGAAACCATATTTATGACAAAATGTTCAATTCAAAAGAGAGAAAAGATCTGAAACAACACCCCGTGATAGACAAGTTACTACTAATAATAGAAGAGAGGAACAAAACCATAATAAAACCCCCTTAATGTAGCTAGCTAATTAACACTTCCTAGAAGTTATTACTAGACCATAACCTCAAGTTCAATGGCTGTGCAGAAGAAATAAACTAGATCAATCAAGTTACATCGATTCAAGAGACAAATCAAACATTATCAGACACCAAAATTAAGAAAGAAGCTTAGCATGTCTCAAGAGCAAAGCAGAGTACTCCACGGCACCTGAAAGTCCAAAGACTGATCTTGTCCTTGGCTTTTAAGTTGTTACCCTTGACGACATCGTTCCAGCCCCAGTTCAAAGCGTAATTTAAGGTTCCATGTCCAGTTTCCTTCTCCATCGGCCATAGCTTAAAACGCAAACCCCACTTTTCACATCTTTGGTTCACAAGAATCGTTCCCACACCGATAGTCTCATCTATGGCTCGAGACTCCCCTGGCGTCAAGAATTCGTTTCTGATTAGCTGCTGGAATGGCACTAAGAGACGGCTCTGGGCTGATTTGACATCAGTCGGTGTTAGACACCTCTCAAAGATCAGCAAAGGGTTTGCGGCATCAGCTCTCATTCTTCTCATCACCTGAAAAATCCACTCCGGTGCCTCTGTATCCGTCCTCGTTGGGAAAGAAACAACCTTTGCTTTCTTGAAGTTACCACTCTTCTTCTGTTTCACGGCACGCCTCTTGCGGCTTGTTGTGTTCTCCTTTAGGCATGGTTCGTAACTAGGGTCGTTCGCCTCTGTCTTCTCAGACATAGCCGTTTTGTAACCGAGGAGTAACGAAGGGTAATTATAACAACGAAGGTTCAGGAACGATGAAGACGACCCATCAAGATCATCCAAGTTTCGTCGTACCAATCTCTTCATGTTCTTCTCAAAGAGTCTCGTCGCCTCATCACTCTCTCGGCGGTAGTCGTAATCTTCACAGACAATCTTAGATTTTCCCTTCTTTGCACGTAGTAGCTCTGCATCTAAAAAACTAGGGTTTTGTGTGTTTTTCGTCTCGTGATCATCGAGCGATGAAGAAGAAGACATCATAGAAGTCCCATTAGGGTTTTGTTGTGTGTATCTCATATTCACCAAAGACGTACGATCTTTTCTTCCTCGGGAAAAGGTAGAAGAAACTCTTCTCGCTATCTTCTTCTCCACGACGACGACGTTGTTCTTCTTCCTGAACCATAACGGCAGTATCCACAAGTAAAAACAAATTCGACCACATATCCTTACCTGAATCCGTGAGATGATTCATACTCATGGTGATCGAACTGAAAGAATCTCGAATAGGAAATTTTAAGACTCAAAAAGTTGTGAGAGTGAAAACGTGATCAGGAAGAAGGAAATTGTTATTGAGAGGAGAGAAACTAGCGAAACTGAAGAGAAAAAGTGCCTTCTCCTGACTTATATATACTTACATTAGGGCTAGAGTATTTTGTTTTTTCCATTCTTGTGTTTGTGTTTAGTGGTTTAATTATTGTGATTAGTAACTAATTATAGCCGTTGTAGTCAAGTTAACATGAATGATTAGGGTAATGCTATAATTACGATTTAGTCCCTATTTAGTATTTTCCTTTTTCCCGAGAACGAGAAAAGAAGTAGTGAAATTTTTTTTGGAAGTTTCTCTGCAGCTTCGTTTTTTTTTTTTTTTTTTTTTTGTTGGTATGTATTTAGTTTTATTATTAATTAAGTCTTTTGGCATTTACGCTCGACTTCATACAATAAACATACAATCCAAAACAATGAATAGTCTATAAAAAAGTTAGATTCACCACCAGTTTAAGGAACTCGGAATAAATAATGAGATCATCATTGGGTAAAACTGGAACGTAACATCTTGATGTTTTTTTTGATACTATGTAATGTAAAATATGTTTGCCATGTTCGTTTTTTTTTCTTTGATAACATTGCCATGGTCACTAACTCACTATTATACTTTTCTAATTTCCACTTTCATTCAGTTTTTTTTCACTGAATAATATGATTAGCAATAGATCAAGTATTAAAAAAAAAAAAAAAAAGGTTGACATGAATTGTTTACACAAATGAAGAAAATAGGGAAACTTAATGTTGGTGACCAAAAAAAAAAAAAAATTGGAAACTTAATATTTTTTTTCCTTTTTGGTGAATATGGAAACTCATTGACTTATACATAAGAGGCCCATTAAAAGTTTCAATAAACAAAAGATAGCATATATTATAGAAGAAGATCCTAGCTACGTCAAAATATTTGAGGCTCTCTAGTACTCTACCCTAGCAAGGTTTCGATCCTCCTGAGACGGGAACAAATTCGATTTTGAAATACAATCATGGAAGAAGATCCTAGCTACGTCGAGTATGTTTCAGTGGAGGTCCGCAGAGCAATGGTATTTGACAAGATTCTTCTTCAGTGGAAGCGAAAAGCTTCGGAATTGGAGGAAGAATTAGAAGCTGACAAGGAAAACATCGCCGAAGTGTTAGGGGTGGATTTCACCTCAACAATAGGCCCAGTCCAGAAAAGGCCCAAAAGGATTAATAGGCCGAACAGGGTATTTTGGTCATTTCAGATGACGAACCGACACAATAATCTATAAATAGTGAACGTACAGCGTACGGCGAGAGGACACAGAAAATGGAGAGGGAATTCGTACAAGAGAACAGGTTCTCGCAGTATCAATTGGATGAGCTCTCAGCTTGACAATTGTTTCCTTCTCGTCGTTTTATAGCTCGTAGTTACCAATTGTAGCCCAACTTTTTCATATATAAAAGAGAACTTCGACACTCTAAATACCGAACTAAAACTCTCTAATTGTACCGATCTGGACATCAACACAAAGCTTCTGCTAAACCTAGTTTACTCGTTCAAGCAACTCAGCTCAAGAGAGATGTACCAGAGGTTAGTGCTACTGATCGAATCATCTTACAAGAGAAAGAGATGATGGAGCGTTTATCTGATAAGAAGACGCTTATGTCTGTTCGTGAATTAGCCAAAGGTATCACTTACACAGAGCCTCTGTTAACTGGTTGGAAACCTCCTTTAGATATTAGGAACCTGTCTAGTAAACGGAGAGACTTGCTTAGGAAGCAATGGCATATTATTGTTAATGGTGATGATGTTCCTCCCCCTATCAAGGACTTTAAAGATATGAAGTTTCCTAAACCTGTTCTCGATACCCTCAAGGAGAAAGGGATAGTGCAGCCTACTCCAATTCAAGTTCAAGGTCTTCCTGTGATTTTGGCTGGGAGAGATATGATTGGGATTGCCTTCACTGGTTCAGGAAAGACTTTGGTTTTCGTGCTTCCTTTGATCATGATTGCTCTCCAAGAAGAGAAGATGATGCCTATTGTTCCTGGAGAAGGTCCCATTGGTCTTATTATTTGCCCTTCTAGAGAGCTTGCTACTCAGACTTATGAAGTGATTCAGCAGTCTGTGGCTCCTTTGGTCGAGGCTGGATACCCGGAGTTGAGGTCGTTGCTATGTATTGGAGGAGTTGATATGAGATCTCAGTTGGAAGTTGTGAAGAGAGGTGTTCACATCGTTGTTGCAACACCTGGGAGGTTAAAGGATATGCTCGCCAAGAAAAAGATGAGTTTAGATGCTTGCAGGTACTTGACACTAGATGAGGCAGATAGGTTGGTTGATTTGGGTTTCGAAGATGATATAAGGGAAGTCTTTGACCACTTCAAGTCTCAACGTCAAACGCTTTTGTTTTCTGCCACAATGCCGACAAAGATTCAAATCTTTGCCAGAAGTGCTCTGGTGAAACCTGTGACTGTTAACGTAGGAAGAGCTGGAGCTGCAAATCTTGATGTGATTCAGGAGGTTGAATACGTCAAACAAGAAGCAAAGGTTGTTTACCTCCTCGAGTGTCTCCAGAAGACCTCTCCACCGGTTTTAGTATTCTGTGAGAACAAATCTGATGTTGATGATATTCACGAGTACTTGTTACTGAAAGGAGTAGAAGCAGTGGCCATCCGTGGAGGCAAAGATCAATAAGACAGAGAGTATGCAATCTCTTCGTTTAAATCTGGGAGAAAAGATGTCTTGGTTGCGACTGATGTTGCTTCAAAGGGTCTAGATTTCCCTGACATACAGCATGTTATAAACTATGACATGCCAGCAGAGATTGAGAACTATGTGCATAGGATAGGACGAACAGGTCGGTGTGGTAAGACTGGGATAGCAACGACATTTATAAACAAGAACCAAAGCGAAACCACGCTGCTTGATTTGAAACACTTGTTGCAAGAAGCTAAACAGAGGATTGCTAAACATTTATGATCCAATGGAAGAAGCAGAGACAATTGCTAATGCAAGTGGTGTCAAGGGTTGTGCGTATTGTGGTGGTCTTGGACATCGTATTAGAGACTGTCAAAAACTTGAGAACCAGAAGAGTGTGGCCATATCTAATTCTAGGAAAGATTATTTTGGCTCTGGTGGTTACAGAGGAGAAATATAAATCTTGTTTTGATCCCTTTGCAAGATATCTAATCTTAGCTTGTTACCGAACTGTGATGTTTATGTTCCATGTTGTCCTAGTACATCTTTTAACTTGTCTGATAGGCAACTCTGATGATTTTTGCCACTGTATTTTGATATCTGTCAATCTATATAACTCACTTGCGTTAAAACTAAACGCACGATTTTAAATCTCAATTGATTATTCTACATATTATAAAATTTTCTATGGCTAATCTGCTAGAGTACAACTTCCCTATTTTGATGCAGCCAACTGAATTATCATGTAGCTTTCACGTTACATTACATCTTGAATTAATGTTTGCCATGTTCTTTTTCTAGGTAACATTGCCATTGGATACTATAAAATGTTCTTTAGCTAGGTTCCAATCTCATAGCTTTTCCACTTGAGTCACGTATAGACAAGGCTCTATATAAAAACCACATTTACATGCATGTTGTTATATCTCTGGACCAGACGCGAACAGAGGTATAAGGCCACGCAAGACTTGAGCTGATAAATGGTGAGCCTCAAAGATCTCTCCGTCCAAATTCCAAACACTCTCTTCCCCAAATGATGTAAACGTGAAAGCTCGCGTCTACATTACCAAATACATTTTGATCAGGACCCAAACAAGTTATAATGATTTGAAAAGAAAATTATTTTACAAACCTTATGATATTCCACAAACTCAAAGTTCAAAGGTTCTCCACCTCTTTTCGCAAGTTCGGTAAGGTGCCTGTAACCCATTAGAATCGCTAATATAAATAGGCTTTACTCATAAAATGAATGACAATAGGAAAAAAACCAGACATTACCATAAGTATTTGGGACGAGAACAATCTTTTATGAGTATGAGATGAAGGAAACCGTCTGAGAGGTGTGCATCCACGACAAGACCATCAGGTGCTCTTTCATTTCGGTTTGACATCACTGCAGCACCTATACTCAGAAACCTCCCTTTTGTTCTACACCACCTTGTGTTTTCTGGATACGAGATAGGTGTTGTGTGTATATTATTTCCATCCTCAGCCTTATTGTTACAAATGCTGCATTTTGCACGACATAGTATTTTCTCTGATCTTGTGGTACTTCGAAATGGCCACGTTTTACTCCGCGTGTGTGGGGAAGCTTTACCATTTTCTGATTCGGCTTCTTCAAACATCACCTCTGCCTCATATGATCTTGCATTAACATATAAACCAACAACTCAGACAATATTGCTACGCTTGGAAGAAAACTAACATAGATCATTTATCAGAAATTCCACAAATGTGTAGCACATCTCTTGGCAGTGTAAATTGGTTAGGAATGTACCTGTGCTTCAAGAATATCTTAGTTCCAACATAATCATAGCGCTTGGGACCCATCCACCGATACTTTTCACTTTCTGAAATGACATCGCCATAAAACCCGTATCTGAACTAATCAATTGTACAAAAACTCTGTTAAAGATCGAAGCAATCAATTTTCATATCATAGGTTCTAATAGTTAAAGATATTGAAGTGATTTACTGTATTAGAAAAACGAGGGTGCCACTAACAATTAGAAGATAAAATTTGGGGCTTGCAAGTGAAGGATGAAAACTATACTTGACAGAATCTGCCATTCCTTACTACTAGAAAAACATCTCACTAAAAAAGTTTGGTCATTACCCAGCAAATGAGGCTGCATAACGAATAAAAGGTTCAATCGTCGAGGTTGATGCCGTTTTCCACCGCACAACCTGCATTGCATCTAGAAAGATCTTTCTACCTAGAATGATATGCAGCGCAGATGTTACAGGATCACGAGCTCCTGTGGTGCTGTAACACGAAAAGCATAAAAAGTAGTTTAAAACTTTAAGCTTATCAGAAGCTACTTTACATTAAGAGTTACTGAGATACTCCAAATCTCTCAAAATTTGTTAGGAATAGAAAAAGAGAACCAAACAGTAGAGACTGAAAATGCATATGCAGTTGCATGATAATCTTTACTAGCGGAAGGATGACTATGACTATATGCTGATAAAAAAAACATACCATATCACTATAGCATCAGTTGAACCTGCCGGGATGAGGCCGAATCTTGGCCTTTCACCACTGAAGGGATGATCAGGAACTTCAATTGCGAAATTCCCAACAAAAAAAGAACAAGATAAAGTGATTTAATAAGACAGGGTGAAAACCGAACAACCGGAAGCAGGCAATGTAATTGGATGTCTTGTAGAGAACTAAACCCACTGACCTTCACATGAGCCATTGACGGTCCCTGTAGGTAAACAATAACACCCAGAGATTACAACTTGTTAATAGTCACAGCGCTTCAACAAAGATTAGAAAAAGGTGATCATTTACATACTGAAATTCATGAACTCTTGAACTGAATCAGGAAGAAGAGGATATTGTTCCTTTTGGTCAGTCTCATGAACTGCATCTCCTTGTTCTGGAACTGAGGAGCTACCGCTACTTCGAACAGAATTGAAAATCTCTGAAGGACTTGGAGGGAGAGGGACTTTAAGTCTCGGTAAAAGATATCCATTAAGGATTTCATTGAAGAAACCATCCCCACCCTGAACATAGGTTGTTTTTCAAGATATAGCAACAATCATATCATGAAAAGAAGATTTATGATCTACAAGTAAGCGCTATGAGGAAGAAAATGTGACAACAGACAGGAGTGGAGAACCTTCATCAAGTTTCATTAACCATAATTTACTCATCAAAGAGTTATAAACTGAAGGTTATTTCATATCACAAACATATTTCACAAATGCACTGCGCGAATAAATCACTACAATCATTGTCAAAAGAAGTACTTGGGTCAATGAACCATAAAAAAGAGGTCTAAAACTTACAACAGCTATGATGCCATCATACGAATGGAGCTCTTTATTTTGAATAGATGTCATTACATCAAATGCATGTCCTGCTCGTTCTGTTGTAATCACCTGATTTAAATGGTAAACCAAGAATAGCCAACTAAGGACCATAACATTGAAAATGAGAACATTCATACCATACATAGCATGGAATTGAAAACATTCATGTGTATTTCTTCCTATGTGAGCGAGCTATAGTATCACAAGGAATTATGCATACAATGGATGTCGAAACGGACAGTCACTATTGGCTAGCATATAGCCTAATAACATCTTGAATGGCAGATATTGTGGAGAAGTCATGTTACAATATATTCTAAAGCAATATATACAGAAATATAAAACTTCTCATTTACTGCAAAAATAGAGTATGACTAGAGAATAGAGATAATGAAACCAATAACTACTAACCTCACAATACAGCAATTACATTACATTATAAACAACATTTTCCCCTAAATGCTCTACTATAACGCAAAATCAAATCAGGTTTTCGAAGAACCAAAATTGCCATCAAAGAACAACCTATAACAACTTTCACAAAAAAACAGTAACAAAACGACCATTCTGCTAGTGATGAAATGAAAAGCAGACCTTGGTAGTAACTTTAGCGCGGATGAAGATCTTGGAAACAGTTTCCCAAACCTTGGAGCCATTTCCTTTGCCACTTTTTGGATGTACGAAAACCTAAAGAAGTGGGAAAGCAATCCAGTCAAAAGCTTTCATCAAATAGTAGGACCAACAAAAGTGCTACAGCCTAACAACAATAAGACTTACCAAAAGATTTCTTGGTCTATCGACTTCCTTGATCAAAGAGTAATTCAACTGATCCATCCAACTCTGACACGTCTGCAAATCCATATGACCAAAAGTGAACTCGGCAAGTTTCCAAAGACAAGGCTCCTTTGGTGAACTTTGAAATCCGTGAACAGTGAACCGATACATCTACATCAAAGCAGAGAGAGACTCATTACACCTGTAATCTCCTCCAGAAGTGAAAACAACAGACAAAATAGGGAAAAAAAAAAAAAAAAAGAAACCTCTTGAGAATTTAGCAAGCGTTCCCGGAAACAATCTTTGGCATGTCTAAGTCCAGACTTTGGAGTATGCAACAATCCATAGTTTAGAAACTCAACAGCATAAATATCAGAGAATTTGATCTCAGTTTTGCAATCTTGAGAATTTCCAATTCCTAAACAAGTCGTTCCCTCCTGTCAACCATAGAAGAAACTGGCTTCATAAATCAAGTCAACGAACACACAGTCATATCTGATGGAAACTTACACAATCTGTAGCATCCAAACATCTCCAGGATAAACCATCATGATTCCTAGAGAGCAAAACTTCGCCAACGTGATCCAAGAAAAAACAACCGCTCAATAACCCACCGTCGCGATCTACGTTACCCCCGGAATCAGGAAAACTAGAATCATCATCATCATGAGCTTCCTCCATTTCGAAAATCGCTTACAAGATTAGCAAACCTCAAAATAATTTCGATTATTATTTTATTTTTTGGTAGTAAAAAAGAAGGGACGCCAATAATATTAACGGAAACCAAACGGCGGGGCGAAGACGGAAGAGATGGGAACCAATCAGATCTGCAAAACGAAATTGTCGCGTAATTGCATAGTTAGTCCCGGCCAAAACACTGGCTTTTTTGCATATTAGTCCAACTCTATATTTTTATTAACAAGATAAGTAAACAAATATGAACTTTTACAAGTCCAATATTCATCATGTTGATGTACTTCATATCATAATTTATTACTAATTATAGTTATTTTGCTTTAATTATTTATTTTTTAACTAAAACAATTATTTACACAAGAGTATAGTTTCTCGAACTACTAATTGATTCGTAGGAAAACTAGTTCTAAATAACGTAGAAAGCCTTCAAATTCCATCACATTTAGCTTCGGTGACTTTGCTTATCATTATAACTAGATTTTAACGGCGGGCGAGATTTTTTTTTTATTTATTTATCTAATTTTGTCATTATATAATTAATTAGTTTCTTAAAATTTGTAATTCAAAATGCAATATAATATTTATTTTAAATTAATTAATTTTATAAAATGCTATTGGAATGTAACATGAAGATATTATCAACCCGCGGTCCACTATAGAGTTTTTTTTCTTAAATTTTTAATATGAATATTTTTATATTTTTCAATCTTTAAAGTGTTAATCGGAGTAGTATTGTATTTTTGTATTTTTCGTGGTACTAAATTTATCTATATTTAGTTTAAAATTTGGTAATTCCACTTAACTCATTTTATATCGAACTAATGCCAAACTGTGGAATATACAGTCAACTTTATGCGTTAATGAGTAAATAATAATAAACATTAGATGTGATAATGAGTTAGCCAAAAACATCATTTATAATAACCATAATATCCATTAAAAAGAAACTTATGCCTTACATCGTCCAACTTTTCAAAATAGATTTAAATCTGATAAATCAAGTTTGTTCAGCATTATGGCGTCTGCTTAATAGTCTTTTCTCTTTTGCTTTGGAGCCTGTAAATTAAAATCAAGAGACAAATATAATAGTTTAAGTGGAGATACGAAGAAGTCAAAATAGATACTTACATTGTTGTGACATGAGCCAGATATGACCATGACAATGCTTTTGGATCTTGAAACACAATATATGGTAGTAAATAAGCTTTTGGTTTTGTTATGATCTGCGAGCATGCGGTGAAAGAGAACTATTTATAGTGTCAATGAGATAGTAGGTTATTATGTGAGAGTTTAGTTTTATTTGTTTGCAAAAAATTAGAAGCTCAAAAAATTAAAAAGGAAACTCGAAGAGATTGAGTTCTTAAGCGGAGAAGACCATTTTCGTACGCGAGAGCTTAGAAGCAACACCGGTTCCATATAAAACTCATGAAAAAAGGTTAGTACCACAATCTATCCCTTATAGTAACAACTTTAAGAATAAAATAAAAAAAAAAAATTAGGTGGATAAATGTTCTTATATCTTTTGATTAAAATTTTAGAGATGAAGGTGTGTGGTCGAAAGTGTGTGGTCATCCTTAAGGTAGTTCCATGATAAGTTGAAAGTCTTTGTTTTATTTCCATCTGAAGGCATAGAATTAACTTGGCTAGCATTCATGATTTGTCCTCGGCGATGTCTACAAAAGTGAAATGAAAAAAAAATATCATGAGAAAAGAAACATTGTGGATTATATTGGTATAGTACTAATTAAGTCGTATACTCGTTAACGTAGTAGATACGTGATTATAAGAAAGAGGCTCTCAAACATAAAAATTGAAATACAAACTACGAAAAAACATTATCTTATAAAAATATACCTTGGTGGTTTGACCAAAAAAAGAAAATATACCTTGGTCTTGTGAATGCTTGGGACTGAGTCTAGTAATTGAGCTATTGCTGGAGTCGAGTAAAGTTTGGAATAGGTTTTTGCTTGATGAGTCTAGACTGTCTAGTAATCGATTAAAGATTAGTATTTATAGAGAAGGTAGCGTCTAGGTTTATGGTTTAGGTGATATGAGAATTTCTTGGAGAGAAAGTAGGAAATCAAATATACGAATCACGAAAATGTTTATTCCAATTTAATTTAGGCTGTTTTAATTGTTAATTACGTGATTCATTAATGATTTACGAAGACCTATTATTTTTTGGTATGTATTTACGCTATTTTTAGCTAACTTTACGGTATTTAATTCAAAAATAACGTGATATTTGAAAAATTACAAACTAATTGTTTTCGATGATTTATTTGATATGTTTTGCAGGATTTAAGCCGATTCAAATAGAATCCACTAAACAATTAAAGGGCCAAGAAATAATCCAAATCCAGTAAACAATTAATTGTGATGTCCGTTTGAAGGATCCGACTCAATAGGTCGGTTTGAGGAAAACACGCGGACCATCAATTGGATCTGCGATTTATGTTTTTATTTAGACAAAATTACCCTGATTAATTTACGCTCTCCACAAAGCTTAATTCAGTGGCAATTTTAGTAAATAGGCTAGACATTTTGGACATTTGTTCAAATATACTTCTCTTTTAATTATAAGAAGATGGGATTATTATGATCATGATATCATAATGGTATTGCTTTTTGTTTATGATATGATATAATTCTCGTTGTACTGGCTACTGCTTAAATAAAACATAACCAACTTGATATTCTTGTTTTTCTATTTTCTATACCCTATAATATAACACATTAATCCATATACACACGAACTCCGTTGGATAAAACTGAACAGAGTTATTCGATCAAAGTTGAATTGAGCGATTAGAATCTTGTTAGCTCAGACAAGGGCTCCGCGATTGCCAAAATGTCAACCTCCTCGAGTACGATCCATGCCAACATCCCTATTTATAATACATTACACCACTTACCAAACTGGTTAATGTAAGCAAACACTTAACATAATGAGCCCTGATTCAACGTTTAACACATACAATCAAACAAAATTGGAAGATGCAGCTTCTTTCTTCATGTACACATATAACCATATATGCAACGATCATGAGACAGTTGATTATATAAATGCTTCCGACTCCTAACTAATTTAAATTCCTCAACCAACAAAACATGCAGACATTGAAACACATACTCATTAAGACAGATATAGATAGAGTTAGCCTGAGGACAAGAACAATGTTATTATAGTTAATCTGGATCACTAGCCAGAAATCACACCTGCCATTTGGAAGCTTGAGAGATATTATTATATATCAGTATCAATAAAGAATCAAAGGGTGAGAACAACGATTTTATCAAGTATCGGTATCAATATGTCCAATGTAATTCAGCATACCCTGTTGCCTTCAGGTTCCTACGAGAAATGATGAGTTCCCTATGCACACAAGAGACAAGACAAACAAAAGAGATAACCTCAAGAGCAAGAGGATTATATCTTGCATCACAAAGAATAATAGATATCTTTAGCACTACATTACCACCAAAAGTTTTTAGGGCCAAATGGAAACAGGACAGAAGATATTGTGAGTAAATGAGAACGGAAGACAGACTTAACACACTGATCAACCGTAAATATGAGTATTATGAAATGAAACAAGAACCCCAGACATATATAGTCCTACAAAAGAGCAGCAATTATTATCAGTAACACAAATAAAAATCTTATGGCCTTTCTGGAAACGCAATTGTCTGAACTGGGAGCTTCCAGCCTGAATCTCTGCATATTTTACAACAGCATAGCAAGGGTTAAGAGGTGAGTCCCAAACTTCCAACAAGAAAGATGTAAGAAATCAGGGTACAAGAGCTCCAAGAAACATCACACCTGACAAAATTAACAATATCAACAAAACAAAGATTCGTGTTAATGAGCCATATACAATAAGAGAGACAAACTTTTGAAATCTAAGCTACTCGTAGTTTAGATCTTGTCAAATGAAAAAAAATCTGAAAAGTGAAAACAAATGTTTCCATATGGGACAGAAAACACATTATGAGTTACTGATTAAACATAGAGCAAAATAGGGTAGACTGACAAAATTCGAATATCCAACTCCCCAATTCTATGTTTCAGGATTGAATACCAGGACAGATGCTCCTTTAGCTGTGGGAATGCTCACAAACACATCAGTGACCAGCTTATGAGTAACAGCAATTAATTATCATGAGATAAAACTAGGAAAAGAGAAATAACATAAGCAGGACGGCTTTCAAGAACTAAATAATGGACAAAAAGGCAATCACACTACATCATGTTGCAAGACTTGGTTCATCTGGAACCGAAAGTCTAAAAATGATACTGAGAATTAACAATTTGGAAAACGTTGCAAAAGTTGAGGAAGAAAAGGTTTTATCATATTTTGAAAGCTATTTGATTCTTTTTTTTTGGTTCGCCAAAGCTATTTAATTAAATTCCCAATTTTAATTTCAAAACCTTTGGGGAGAACAAAGAATAACATCAGTTGAGGACATCTTACCTCTCCACTACGGGGTGTCGCGCTACTTCATTTCAGCCATGAACTTCTCATACTCGGAATCTCCAACACTGGATGGATTCTCTGCAGGTGGCGGTACTGGAGGTTTCGGAGCCCAGGGTGCGTTCTGTGAATATCCAACAGTGGGCGGCATAGGGGGGTTAGGTGCCCAAGGTGCATTAACAAGTCCTTGTGTGTGGTCAGGTGTTGAGACAGGCGGATTGTTGGCCCATGGCATGTTACCCATGGTTTGGGAATGATCAGATGAGGCCGGTGCTGGAGGAGGTGGAGGAACAGCATTGTAATAAGACGGATAGCTCATATATGGATGCTGTCCAGGCATAGTCGTGACGGAGCTACCATAGACATTTGGTGGTACAGACGAGGTAGCAGCACCACTGTCAGCTTGTACTCCTGGTGGGAAGCTTTGCTGGGGTTCACTAGAAGATGGGTTTTGAGTAGTGCCAGGTGGAGGTGCTTGTGCCACGTGAGGAGGTGGTGGTGGTGGGTATTGCATTCCATAAGGAGACATATGTTGACCATGGACAGGATGGTATGAACCAGGAGGAGGAGGGGGAGGAGCATAAGGAGAATAGGAGGGAACAGGAGGACCCCAAGGAACTGGAGCTGTTGCATAACCTACAGGAGGTGGCAGTTGACCACCAGTTGCATACTGTTGAGAAGGATAGGCATTAGGAGGCTGGTTTGAGGGAGGATAACCTTGAGTTGGTGCTTGAGGGGTTGGAGGTCCTGGAGGTGCAGTAGGCGGTGGCGATTTACCAGCAATCCTGACAGCGAGTGTTCGGCCTTCGAACCGATATCCATTCATTGACTGAACAGCAGTATTAGCCATCTGGACATCAGCGTACTTCACAAAACCATAGCCTTTGCTCAGCCCAGTTATACGGTCCTTGATAACCTTTGCCATCACAATTTCACCAAACGATGAAAACAGATTAATCAAACCATCGTCCTCAAGCATCGGAGGTAAAAACCCAATGTACAGATTTGTTTCATCATATTCTTTGGACGGGGGTTTGGTCGGAGTCGACCCTAAGCCAGGATGCGCACTTGCACCATTCCCTGCATTGTTAGCCCATGGAGGATTACTTCCCGAACTTCCAGGACCAAGAGCCAAGGTAGCACTCTGTTTGAGAGAAGATTCAGGGACAGTTCCTCCTAACTCTGCCAAGAAGTTCTGATATTCATCATCCATTTTCTTCCCAGTAGTACCCTTCACCGGGCAATCAATAGTAGGGTGTCCACCATCACCACAAATCTTGCAAAGAACTTCACTCTTAAAGGTATTGGTACGAGAAGGACACGCATACTGCCTATGTCCTGGCTCACCACACAGTCTACAGAATTCTTCGTCCCTTATTGTCCCATTCAACGTGGCAAGTTCCCTGAGCTGTTGCCTCTTGTGTTCGTTCAGGACCTCGTCAACAGGTTGCAGAAGCTTCTCAACCATACCCGCAGCAGCTTCAAGAGCATCCTGAGTCTCAGCCTCGACTAAAACATGCAAGTCCTCATTTTCTGAAGGGTCATATTTCAAATCCTTCTTTTGCTGATGTCTACCTTCTTTCACAGACCCTTTACCCCGAATTACAATTTTAGCACCTGTCTCCCTCTCCATTCTCTTCTGAGTATTACCCCTAGGGCCAATAATCAAACCAATAAAATTGTAACCAGGAAACTCCTTCATCGGGATGAAAAGCTTCTTCTGGAGCTTAGGAGGTCTATAATCTGCCGGAGGTTTAAAAGCCGGATTCTTCTTGATAATCTGAGCAATAATTTCTTGTCTTTCTCTATTCAACCTCTCCCTTGCTCTATACTCTCTAGTGTTAATCCTGATTCCCATGTTATCATACACAGGCTCTGGTGAAGGAGACCTCTGTCCTTCCGGTCTATCATCCAAAGGCATACCAGACTGCAACATCCTACTAATCTCAAGCAACCTACTATTCAAAGCCTGAATCTCAGGATCAAACTCAATACCTCCAGTGAAATCCTTCATGAAATCAGGCAACTGAATCTGCGTCTTCGGCTCATCATCTGCCCATCTCGACTTACGCTTCCTAGTCCCAGTACCGGAATCATTACCCCCTTCAACACTAGCGTTATTACTTGACTCAGAAGGCGGAGGATCCCACCGGCTCCGACGCTTCCTCCGGCTTGAAGTCTCCTCCTCACCACCGGACTGATCCTTATCGTTACCACTCAGCGTCTTGCTAACACCGTTCTCCGATATCAAAGGGCGTAAGAGCTCAGGCTTTGCTACTGAGCCGTTAGTGTCTGGATTAGGAGCAGAAGAACCGTTTAGAGCCACGGAATCCGGATTCAAATGATCCGATGCGAGTGGAGCAGTGTCTCCATTGGAGGGAGGAGGAGGCTGCTCTAGGGTATGCGAATCAGAATTGGAATTGTTTAATTCGACGGACGCCATAGCGAAACTCAAGAATTAGGGTTTCAGATCTAGGCGAAGGCGGATGTGAGAGATTTTATCGAAGGTTAAGAGTACAACGAGAATGACGACGACACAATATTACAAAATTAGTAAATTACATTGAGAATCCTTAAATTGAACAGAGGCGGCTTAACTTTGGTGGGCTAGAGAAGAAATTAGGCCCATAGGAAGCCCAAATAGCCTTAAGATATAAATTTGGTTTGATGATTGTTGTGAAATATAAGTATTATTACTAATATACTAGATATTCATCCGCTGTATATCGTGGTACTACTTTTTTATAAAGTATTTTGTTAGTAATATAGAATTCTACATGTATTAAAAGTAGAAATGTTATATCGACCGCTAATATTTAACTACGTAGATTTTGTTCATATATTTATAGAAAAATAGATGTTATAGTCATAAAATATAAAAAACCAATAAACTAATTGACTTGTGGTTCAACCGGTCCGA
This sequence comes from Camelina sativa, assembly GCF_030686135.1. Lineage (NCBI taxonomy): Eukaryota > Viridiplantae > Streptophyta > Magnoliopsida > Brassicales > Brassicaceae > Camelina > Camelina sativa. Next base: position 14,701,702 of record NC_141897.1, read on the forward strand.
CTAATTGACCTGTGGTTCAACCGGTCCGACTAATTGACATGTGGTTCAACCAGTCCGACTAATTGATCCAGCAACCCGAAAGACTTCCGGTCCGGTTAAACATTGTTGTTTATTGATTAGGCCGATTGTTTAGGAAATGTATTTATGGAGAAAAAATATTGTTTTGTAAAATTGGAAACTTAATATTTATTAAAGTAATTATAAACTTAATACTTAATGTTAAAGGGAGTGATTCCGATTGTTTTGAAAATTTTATCAGGATAGGAAATCTTGTTTCCAAAAATCAAAACTTAATATATTTGCTAAATGTATCCAAAAATGTATATATAGATTAACTCGCGGTACACCCCGGGGCTAATTTATATATATATATATATAATTGTTTTATAGATTAACTTCTTATATAACTAATGTTTAATTTGTATTTTTTTAAATGTACAAACTCACTTGGTATGAGCTAATTAATATGAATGATCTTTTATAATTAAGCTGCCAAACAAAAATACAGTAACATTTCACAAGAATAATTATTTAATCAAAAATCTAGAATTTCAGAAATATATGTAGTAAATAAAATAAAATAAAAATATTAGAAGAATTGATTAAGATGAAAACTCATTTGGTGCTTTTAATTTCAGTATTCGATTCATGCTTTATTTTATCCTACACAAAAACACAATGCAGAAAACAATAAGTAAACGAACATAAGAAAAAACATGGCCACGGATAAGCAGTTAAGCCAAGATAACGCAAATTAAAAGCAGGCAGTCATTACTCATTAGAGAGAATATGATAAAAGAGTAGTAGTTGGTCATTCATTATTTATGGATTATGGTAAGGTGACCAAGCAAACAAACTGTAGGGGGGAAAGATGAATATCTCTCCGTTCCCACGAAGAAGAGAATGACACCAAACTTATGACTACTACGGAGCAATAAGACAACGCCAAACGCAAAGACACCAAGACATATGATATATGTAGAGGGGGAGAGAGATCTAAGATGATGGATCCTAAAGAGAGCTGACCACAATCGGCGACAACACCTACTTTGATGGCGACCTTCTCGATGACCTTGACGACGTCTAACCCTTCCACAACCTGCCGAAACACCACATGCTTACCATCGAGCCAATCGGTCTTCACGGTGCAAATGAAGAACTGAGATCCTTTGGTGTTGGCTCTGGCGTTCGCCATCGACAGGATTCCTGGTCCCGTGTGCTTCCTCTCGAAATTCTGGTCATCGAACTTGGCCCCGTAGATCGACTCGCCGCCTGTTCTGTTCCCGGCTGTGAAGTCTCCTCCAGTTTATGATGAAATCTCCTCCCTGGCACATGAAATTAGTCATACGATAGTTAGTTATAGTTAGCTTAACGAAAACAAAAAGCAAACGAACATTAAAAAAAACAGAGTGAAAGTGAAGAGATAACCCGATTGCAGTCGAAAATGGTTTTTATAGACTTGCAGAAACATAAATTTCGGAGTGAATAATTTGATTTTTGACTTAAACTTTTAATTTATTGCTAAAATTTTTTAGATCACAATATTAACAAAAGAAACTAATAGAGATATATTAGGAAACAGTATTTATAAATTCAAAATAATCTTAAATCGAATATCTTAAACCCAATTGGTAATAAATTAGAAATTATACGATAATGATTAAATATAGATAATTTTGGTAAGTAAAGTTAATAAATAATAGGAGCGAAATTAGTAATAAAGATTGATTCGAATAATAAATAATTAAATATCGTAATTAAAAGGTTGGTAATCGGATACTAAAAATAAGGAAAGTAGGATCCGCGTCATTCTATCCTTGATCCGAATCTATTATTCTTAAACCGATTAATATTAGTTTCTTAAACCGATTAATTAATAATTAATACAATGACAGCGTTGTAAATAAGTTAGAACTTCAGGAATTTTTTCATAATGAAAATGTATATATAAATAGAGCAATTTTCAAAGACTCAAACATACCCACTAAATGAGTTTTTATTACTATATACCATCATTAGTTTTGTTGTCTTAAATAGTACAACTCTATTTTTTTCCTGAAAATCCGATGAAAATAAAACAAGCTCCTTCATAATCATATATATAAAAGTAAGGTTTCACTATCTCCTTATTGGTCCACTTGGCAATGCAATTATAACAAAAAAAATATTTATATTAAAATATAAATTTAAAAATAATTAATTTTTACATTTAACTCACATAATATAAAACTGAAATCATATAAATTCCCCCTATAAATTATGCATTAACTTTATTTCTCCACTAAGTTGTATTAATCAATTGTATTAAAACAAAACAAGAAATTATAATTGTAACTCTCATTTTTCTAAATGTAATTTTTCATCATTTCTCTTTCTATAAATACTCATTATCTTATTCTCATAGTTTATCACTCTTTCATTCTCTCATCTTCTTCCACTACTCTCAAGTCTCTTTTTTTGTATTTTTTTTGTTATTGTTGTTGTATGTGTTATAAAAAATCAAATCAAATATCATTGTAAAAGCTTAGTTTTAGAGTTTGTATGATATGTATATCTTATATATATTTTTTAATCTTTTAAAAGGTTTATCTCCATTTTCTATTTTATATTAACATCTTATAAGTCATTATTTTCATACTTTCTTACAATATTCACCACACAATAAGATCATGAAGTTGAAATGAACCATATCTAATTATCTATTATGTCTCTCGTTATCTCACATATTCATGTATCATTTTTAATAACTTATAAAGATCAATATAATTATCCATTTATAAAATCTATTATATATATATATATATATATATATATTTTACATTGTTCTATTTTTTTAAAGATTCATCTCCATTATCTAGTTTGGATTACCATCTTATAGTAATCATTCTCTCCTCCTCTCCCACCAATATCAAATGTTGTTATATCTTATATGTGTTGTAACTTGTAAGAGTTTGATTCTATATTTTAATTTAGAAAGTATTATATATATTTAACATTGTTTTCAATTTTTATTTTATTTATATAAAAAGAAAATATTTCTTTTATATTTCTTGCCTATCTAATCTATTCATATTTATTTTTTAAATTTGCATAGTTAAATTAAAATCAACTTTATTTGAGAATTAGATGTTCCTATTTATTTTTAAACGATCAATGTGTAACATAATATATATACGCATTTTTCTTGCAATCACAAGTTCCATTTCGGCATTTCCATTGCTTAACTCCATGGTTAAACTATAATATATGTTATCCTATTTGTAGGAACAATAACATACTTATTTAATATATTTAAAAGAGCAGATGATTAATCGAAATAAACATTTCTCCAAATTTTATAATTCAATCAGTGTGAGTGTACTTATAATTACTTTGAAAAACCTTTACATCGAAGTTCATAAAATCATATAAGAAAACTAAAATACTATGTCACTTCAATTTGGAAGGAAACACTTGGTATTCCTTTAAAAAAACTTCAAGACACATATAAAAATTTATTAATATTTAGCTCAATTTAAAAGCATAAAAGGTCATTTAACTCAAAAATAACTTCTATCCAATAATTCCATACATTCCTCCCACAAAAAATATATATATATATAAATATATGTGTAAGATTATATTTAAATATTACAGAATTTTTTAGTTAGCTAAACTTATAGTCACAGATATACAATATATATACATAAGAATTTATATTACTTATTAACACCATAACCCATTATTTGCTTAACTCAAAATTGGTTTCAAAGCCAACTAAAGAAAAACAGAAACGATCTTATTGATATTAGACCAAAACATGGGCATACAAACATAATCACTTACACGGAAGATAATTTTTTTTAAAAAATAACTTATTATTATAACATCAACATATGAAGGTTTACATAAGCAGTTAATTAGAAAATCTAAAATACAATAAATGTACTGGAAACAATATCAGTCAATGATAAAATTGGATCCTCAAAAGCAAGAAACAACATCCTCATAATTCATAAAAAATAAGCGCCACAATTGTACACATTTAAACAAAATGGTATAAACATATATTATATAAATACAAGTGACTACAAAGCTTGTATAAGCCTAATTAAAACGAAATAATATAAAAGAGAAAACGAAAAATACAAAAAAAAATCAAGAAAGTGCCAACTACACCACAACCCACGCGTTGCGTGGGAAGCACCTAGTAAAATCTTAAAGTCTATATAATAAAAAAAAAAAAAGGAAAATCACATTTTAAACCTTCAAAGTGTCATTTAGTATCACTTTAAACTTTGAGATATTTTCACTAACACTATAAATCTTTAAAATGATTTCATTAACATTTTAAATCTTAAAATTAACTTTCCTGTTTGTACCACCACGAAAGATGACGGAACAGTAATATCCGTCAATGTGAAATAGTTAAACTATGTTGGTTTGATTTAAACACTTGTTTAATTAATTTAATTTAATTTAATTATTTAAGATGATTGATAAAAAAAATACATCAAAGCAAAAAAGAATGAAGAATGAGAAGTAAGGTTAAAATATTTGCCAAATTTTATATATTTAGAAGATTCATCAGTTTCCAATAAAAAGTCAATCGATTTGAATCAGAATCCAATAGAAATGCATTTATTAAAAGGATTAATAATGTGAAAAGTAACGTCATAAAAGTTTTGTCTACAATGAAGATGAACACATATTTATTTTTTATCTTTTTGTTTATTTATAAAAAACTAAAACTAATTAAAGTTTAATTAAACCAACATAGTTTAACTATTTCACGTTGACGAATATTATTATTCTATTATTTTTTATGGCGGTACAAAGATGAAAGTTAGTTTAAATGTTTAAAGTGTTAGTAAAATCATTTTAAATGTTCAAAGTGTTAGTAAAATCATTTTAAAGGTTTATAGTGTTAATGAAATTCTCTCGAGGTTTAAAGTGTTACCCATTAACACTTTGAAGGTTTAAAACGTGATTTTCCCTATATAATAAAACCTCAACCCTAAAAACTAAATAACTACTAAACAAAATCCTTAAATTATAAACTCTTAAAAAATTATTTTAAATGTTTGTTCTTTGTGGTATTCTTGGACTACAAATTTATATTCATTTTCAATTCAGCCTCTATGAAAATACATGTCATGAGGTTCTATTCATTACCATATTTTTTTGTGAATAATTGAAAAAAAAATTGTTTTCTTTAAATTATGTTGAATGGTTGTGGCCCTATGAACTAAAAATCTAGGATACAAATGCTTAAACTAGGATTTAATAGACTCCAAAATAATTTTCTCTAAAAAAACCTTCTCTCAATAATTTTCTACTTGATGGCATTAATTCCATTGATGATCCACCGAAAATGGATGGTAAACAATTGCAAGAAGTTAAAGATCATTTTTTCTTTATATAAACAAGAGGATGAAAAATTGGATTGTTAAAAGCATATTCTCTTACAGAGTCCAACTTTTCTTCTTTCTAATGTATAGTTTGGTGTGTTATTAACTAAAAGAAGATGATGATGTATATTTTGTTTGTAAATTCTTATATGTATGTGATTGACATTGTTTAAAAAAGGAATTAAATTATTTATATAACTGCTTTTATATATTTATAGATCTATTTTACTGTGGCAAAATGTTGGTGGAAAGAGAAATAATCAAATAATTTAAAAAAAAAAAAGAAGAAGTGGAGAGAATGATCATTCATAATATATAATATTTGATTATATCAAGACACACCCCAAAAATGTATGGCTTGCACCTAATACTAGCTATAACAGAGTACTGATCATATCAAATAAATTAAGAAAGGGAAAACATACATATTCCTATGATTTGGAACTATGTTGTTGGAAATAAATAAAAGACATAATAATCTTTTATTGGTTCATACTCTCACATTTTTTGTACAGTTGGTATGATAACCACCTATTTTTGTCTTGAAGTTTCAAATTTGATCATATATATTTGTTTGTTGTATTATCTTTTGTTTAAATTATGCTTATATTTTGTATATTTTTTTGTTTTGCTTATATCTTGTCAAAGTCTTTTCTATTTTAAAATATATAAGAAATTAAAATATTGATAGAGATTTTTTAATAATATTAATTAAATACATTAAACAAATTAATTTTAAGCGTTAAAATACCTTATATGATTATGTCAATTTATATAACTAATATTCTTTGCTTTCATTTTTTTATTTTTTAATAAGTTTGCTTCAATTTAAATATGTGAAAATCGAAAATAGCCAGTTTTAATCTGCAAGAAAAGTGTTATCTTCTGTTTGTAATTCACTACTCTGAGACCATTAATGAATTAAATGATAAAATTGAAATGGTAACTTTATAACTATGTGGTGGTTGCGTTTTTGCTTCACAATATAAATGAATTAACTATATTTTTTTGTGACTATTTAGTATTTTCATTAGTGATCTTCTTATGCTTAATATAACTGAAAACTCCCAACGATTTTTTCAACTTGAGGGCAGCTTTAGTTTGATGAGCTAGCTAGAACTACTTATCACATATTGCATCATTGCTATTATATATAGAGAGAAAAAAATTGGAAAGATTAGTGTGAGCAAAGCAATCACCATAGTCCTTTGTCTCGTGGCTAGTAGATAAAAGATTATCCCTCCGCTGATTGACCATTAGTTTCTAAAACAACAAAGAAAAGTTTTGTTAAGAAAAAAAATAGTTTTTTGTTTACTTCTAATAATTTTTTTAATTATTCATAATTTAGTTTTAATGGGGTCAAGGATTAAGAATCGAATAAATTGAAAAAAAATATCATAAAACCTGATATATATTTTATATTAATAATTTAATATACATACAAGGTTTAAATAATATATATATATATATATATTGTGTATTAATATTGTAATTTGTGACTTTTGATCAATTTGATAAAATTTTACTATAAATATTAGTTTTACATAATAATTAAATATGTCTTTTGATCAAAACCTGATAAATTTTTTAGTTTACAATTAATATGTTAGTCATAATATTTTGCTAATTATAATTGAATGTATCTTAAAATAATTAAATATATTTAATATATATTAGTTATTAATATTGTATAATTCACAATAATTATTTTACACCAAAAATGGTAGGATGGATAACATTTTTCCAAAAAAAAAACAATGAACTATAATATTGTTTTTATGATTACTTAGTATTATTTTCCAATAATTTTATTACTAATAAAATTGTTTAAATTTATAATAAATGGTGTTTTGATATACTGTAGAATAAACGAAATTACTCTATTTATCATTTCTACTTATATCAAAAAAAAAAAAATTATTAATATTATTTCACTTTAGGAAAAGAAAAAAGTAATTAAACGATTCAATTCAATTCAATTCAATTCGTGCAAAGTCTTCGACCGTGTCCCCAACCTTCTCGAACTTGCCTTTCTCATTGCTCTCTCTGAACCTCAAGTAATCCCCGCATTTAAATGACCGAAACACCCTCGTACCCTCACAACCTCCCACGACTTCATCAGGGGCACACACGACTTTCTCATCGTCGAAGCACCAGAAGAAAGCTAGTGAGAATCTGTTACCGACGAAACCACGTCGTTTCAAGACAACTCTGTGCTGAGACGATCTCAGCCGCCGATTGGTCCATGCATGCAACAAATCTCCGACGTTGACGACGAGAGCTTCGTCTTTAGGGTTAATATCCATCATACCAACCCCGTCTTTGCATCTGACTTGAAGACCTCCGATGTCGTCTTGATCAACGATCGTGATGCAACTCATGTCGGTGTGCATTCCTAGCCCTTCGATCAAATCTTGATCATCATGATCATTATCATGTTCTGAAGGGATTGTGTAGTTGTTGATCCTGAAGTAGCCATGACATTTTCCAAACTCAGATTCGTAATATTTGTTAATAAGATCGTCTCCGAAGCTAGAGAGGATTGCTTTCATTATCTTCTCGCATAGTTCCGTCATCTTTTCTCCATATTCTTTCATCAACCCACTTCAAAAAAAAAAAAAAAAACATCATATATGTAACAGTGTAGACATCGGTTACATTCATGTAACTTATGTAGGAAAAAAAAAATGAAGTCTTAAATACACCTATTTAAGACTCTTTCACATGATTTACAATATAGAACCAACCTAATATAGATTCAAGATGGACCGGTCAACTATAATTACTATTCTTACATTTTCAGTGCGGTTCTATGAAGTAAAGTGTCCGCAACACAAGAGGACCGGTCCTACTAGAATAAACCATACAGAAATGGTTAAAACTCATAAAAACAATATCCCTAATTTTCACTTTTGTTTATTTAATGTATCGCAAAGAATATATGAGTGCATGCATAAATGCTAAAAGAGGATGCAAATATGCAATGCGCACATGTGAAATAAATTAAGAGTGACCATATTATAGTTGGAACTTGGAATCATACTTGTTTTTCGTTATCTTTTTTTGTTTGACAATCCTATTTTATGTCACAAATCGGTTTATAAATTACTATTTATTTATGCGTATCTTCTTTATTAAAAAAACAAAATCCTGCAGGAAAAAACAATTTGCATGAACATTCTCTAGGAGGACAAATAAGTTGAATTATGTAAACACTTTATAAACAAAACGAGAACGTCCAGTCTGATCCTTTTGAATTCATTAGAGGATGGTATGAACATTTTAGCAAAAGGTGGATTGCATATAAATTGGTTCAGAAGGCAGCTTAATTATAGTTGCATTCCTTATTAAAAAAAATCAAAAATATGGAACGATTTTTTAAATTCAACTCATTAAATGGCATCGTTTTGAGGGTTGCCAAAGAAAATGTCAACAAGCATGTCATTTATATATTTTTAAAATATACACAATATATATATGATGTATGTATACCTGAACTCTTCATAGGTAGCTTGGTCCGAAAAATCATCCACGGAAGACTTGGCCGAGGCGTAGAAATCGGGACCGGAGACACGGAGGCTTTCGAAGAAAGGAGATGCAATGAAACGGGGAGTGTAATTAGGCGCTCCCATCTTCATTTTTTCCTCGTCTCCTAGACCGAAAACTCCACCGGAGAATCGCCGGAGTTTTCGGTACATGTCGCCGGAAACGCCATGGTTGGTTACGTAGAAGAAACCCCACTCCTTACACGCATCTTGTAGTGACGACACCGATGACTCGCTTAGAGGCTTTGAAATGTCAAACACTGGAAGTTCCAAAGACATTAGTTACCTTCAAATGATGATTATGAATGTTGCATATATATTTATGCTTTTGGGATACAACTTAGTTTCGTTTTGGTGCTCCAAATAGGTTTAATTTATACGTGTGTATTTATATGTGTGTAGAGGTAGCCGGTTTATTAGATTATACAGTATATTGTTTATAATATTAGTTCCACTATACGATTCTTATATAATTTGGTTGAACTCTCTTTACGAATAAATCTAGATGCTAATTAATCTTTGTCGTCGTTGCAATAATTAAAACCAACTACCACCTTTTTTATTCTAACTATTTCTACATCTCAAGATGTTTGGTCCTAAAGAAAGTTGTGAATAATTTAAAGAACTCGAGATTCTTGTTCGTCCATTTTGCTGGGATTATATATTTATCGCAAAAATTAGGGAAATTGGAATGCTTAATTTAAAATTAAGATTTTAAAATTGGTTACACACTCCTTGAGTGCGAAAATGAGAATCCACCACCTTAGGTGGTAATTTATCGTACGATAACAATCGAAAAAGGTTAGAAGAAAAACCAAAACCAAAGAAGTCTCAAAAGTTAATAAGATTAATTAAAACATAAGTAATGGCTGTAATGCATAAGATTTGAGTGCGGAAGAACAATTTTGTAAAGGTTAACATAAGATAGTTAAAACAAATTGATTTAGAGAGATTAGATTTTGTTTTACCAAAACTTAAAGAATTACATTTCGAAAATGTAGTATATGCGCACATAAATTCTTCTGCCTAGATGAACATCGCATATAATTTTTTGTTCTATGAAAAATTGAGTAGTGGGCTAGCACTTAAAAGACCTCCCAATTAATCGGTGTTGAAAACACTAACATTTTTGTTTAATAACATATAAAATCATAGTTTCGTAGAGTATATGTATATATTATTAATGTTAAGTAAGATTATTATTATTATTATAGTATGATTTAAGTAATGAAACTTTTATATGTCCCCTCGACACACAACGCATATTATAATTGTCATAAACTCAGCCGAAATAAAATGGTTACAGTTGTCTTTGAGTTGAAAACTGGTTTTTATTTTCTTTTAAAATAATTAATGAGAATATGAACATAGTGAAATTAGAATATTAAAATGAAATTAAAAAACACTTCCTATAGTTATTAAACTAACAAGGTCAAACACATACAGCTAGCTGCTCTGCTCCGTTCCGGCTCTGTAGGAAAGTTTGGAACTCCTCTCATTCTCGATAATCTTAAACAAATCATATTTAATGATGTGGTTGCCAAGTTAATTTATTTGTATACGTGGTTAGCCAAATTAACTCTCTCTTTTTACCCCATTTTTTGACTAAAAGATTATACATAATATTATTCATTATATATCTTAGCTAGATGAATGCATAATGGTATGCTCGCTTGGTTTACTTTTCAGATTCTAGGAATCAGAAGACGAACATGTATGTTGATATGAATAACACATTTGTAAAAATGTATTGTATATGTTTGTGAATTGGCTATACTTATACTTAATTCCACATTTTAAAGTACCACTATATATAATACTATCAAATGTAAGTTTAATGCAGTACTCTACGGGTTATACAATATGGAAGACACGCAAAAACAAAAACTCATATTATAAGGTCGGGACATGATGATCCTTTGCTGGCCATTTTTTCTTTGCAATAACCCTTTTCTTCTAATTTCTTTAGTGATTGACTAACCGGACTGACTGAGAATAAATATGATTCATTGACATGATATAATTGAAATGTACAAGTGGCTTACTAAGATGTTTAAATACGTCACAATGTATTAAGAATTGGCAATTTGGCAAATTAACAAAATTGCTTTGGTTTTAATTTAGTTTGCACTGATATTAATACAACCTAATTTTCATGTCTGGATATTGAGACCATTGCTTTGGAAGCTGACACCACGGGATTGGAATTACTAGCTAGAGAAGATATCAAAAACCAACCAACAACACATGCATGTCTAGCTTTGGTCCAGTTTTATAGACATTACTAATTTTTTTGGTTAATCAAACGGATCGATCACCTTACCTTGGCTTTTCTCCAATTCTGAAGTTGAAGGGGTCATTGTAGTCCCATCTACGAGTTCATGGAACGGGAGCTATGGAACATTGATGCCTATCCTAATAAGAATGCTCATGGAGTTGCTTGCAGACCTCTTCACTCTGTTGGCTTTGCATTAGTCTGTTCTGTCGTTAGTTTGCTAGTGTCTTGTGTTAGCTTTGTCTTCATTTTATTTTTATATTCCGGTCAGGAACTGTTGTGAGTCAAAAATTGTGTTGGCAGTAGCAATATATTCATGACTAAGCCAGGTCACTATTAATTCGAAAAACACATCACAGCTAATCGAAGAGGTCCGTATTATTTTAGTATCGGATCGGCTAATAATTACCACAACATTCTATCATCTACTTTCATATTTTATACTTTGCGCCTGATTTAATCGCTAAGTTTCTCAATATTTTTTTTTACAGATCAAATGGGACATAATGATACAAGTTTCTCTCAAATTCAGTACGTTTTGCAAATAAAACTGGAATTAACTAAAAGCGCCACATATCGAATAATTAAGTATAATATATAACTGTATTTTATAATTGAAATCGTTCTGTAATACAAAATATGATCCCAGCAAGTCTTGAAAATAATATATTCCTATGATAAGCCTCTCTATTCAAATCATCTCTCTCTATATATACTCAATAGTAATCAGAGACATCAAACCCCTAAATTAAAGAGGAAGAGTTTCAAAATTTTGCCTAATTATTCCATTAAGAATGGTAGTTTCTTAGATAATAAGTGAACTTTTTAAATACCTGCTTGTAAACTTATTGAATCTTTCGTGGAAAGAGACCATACCAATTCACATCATCTTACTTGCATGAGAAGTAAGTAAGATCTGATGCATCAGTTTTCAAATGTCGAAGAGCTTTGTGGGAGCTTCTTCTGGAGTGACGGTGAAGGGAAAAGGCCAGCCCAGAGGACGCTTAGCTGCAAGTGGCTTGACTGGACAAAGAGATGGGTAACTTGGTTGGTGACTTGTCGAAGAAGCAAGCGCAGCATTACTGTTTGACGGCACAGAATCAGTAGCAGAAGCAAGAGCAGGCAACTTGGGCCATGCGATGATCCCCACAGGCCTACAGATTCTGAAACCAGTGTTGCTTATAAGTGAGAGTGGTGATCGTTCTTGTTGATCATGCTTCTTGCCTTTTTCTCTGTTTCTAGGTGACTGTGTGATTTGGTTTCCCTTGTTCAACTCCTTCACTTCTCCTTCTAGCAATGTCTCCATTGTTGGCGAATCCTCTAGTAGCAAAGGTGTCTCTGATGAGTCTGGCTTTCTAGGAAAGTTCTCGTCCACTGTTTTCTTAAGCCATCCCATGCCTTCCTGCAATATTTGCATTCATAAAAACACAAATGTTTCATCATTCATTACCAGCAAAGTGGCATCTCATAGAGACAGAGAATTTCTTTGATCACAGACGCTAAATGGACTCAGTGGGTTTCTCCAAGGGAGTTTCCTAGTAAAACTACTTGATAGTTACTAAATCATAGCAAATTTAGAAGATTTTACATTTTAAGTAATGGTTCAGCTAGAACTAGTAAGAAGTATAAGAGAAGAGTGTTAGTGTTTAGAAACACAATCTGGGATAAGTATACCTCCATTTCACGCAAGGTTTCTCCAATTATCACTAGCTGGTCCTCAATTTTGTATTTCTTCTTCAGCAGATCAGTGTAGATTTCCTGAGATGAAGCAACAGGGATGTTCAAAAAGTAGCATAAAACAGTATCACAAGATAGAGAGATCTGTTACTGTTTAAAGCTCTTACCTTTGCTGGAGTCATCAGATTATCATGGTCCACGTTCTGAGTAGTAACATAAGAATTAGGTGTAGTCACGATAACAAGCTCATCCTCTTCCTTCTTTGACGCCAGTTTCTCCAAATCCCTTCTCAAGACCAAGACAAACATGAGTTACACAATTGCTATAAGATAACAAAAGAGATGAACATATAACCAATTCAATATAGGTCAGTCTTGTACCTTTTCAGGCTACCTAATTCTTCTCTGATCTCACGGATTTCACCGGCGCAGACAGGATCTTGAGTAGGGTTGTCACCAAGCTTCCAACCAGGTGGAGGCGTCCAGTAAGGATCTTCAACTCCTGCTTCTTTCCTTATGTGATTCAAATCAGAACTCTCTAACCAATACTCCATTGCCCCATCTGCATTGTGCTTTCTCATAAACCTATCTTGGCCACCAGGAGCCACCTTACCTGCCATGTGCTTAAGCATATGATCTAACAGACCCGTGTCACCAATGAGCTTCCTTGCTTCTGACCTTAACTCTGGCCTGAGTATGGAGTTGCCAAACACTGCATTTTTCTCCTTCATCACTTTTAACATGTTGCTCTCAGCTAGTTTGTACCTTCAAATTCCAAAACTAACCACAATCAATCAAATGAACCAAGGCAAATCCAATTTCAGAGATCATCAAATTTGTTAAATTAACATTCTCACTTTACCTATCAACAGACCATCTGTCAATGAACTTCTTCTCTGCTCTCCTCTTATAGACCACAATTTGATTGTCCTTCTGATCATAAACCTTAGCCCTCTGAGCGAGTCTCTGATCAGTGCTTGACTCAATCAGCTTTCTCTTACGATTTCCATCAGTTACCTCCTTTGCAATCTTTTTAACCTCTTCAGTTTCATTCCCATCATCATCATCATCTTCTTCCTCAGTCTCTTCCTTGCGAACCCCTTCCTCCTTCACTCTAGAACCCTCCTCACCTTCCGTGTTCTTCTTAGAATCAATATGACGACTCTTGTACTGCACACGCAATCTCCTCCCCCACTTAATCATCCCTCCCGATTTAAGCTCAGACCAACACTTACCCTCCGGTGAAGCCGCGCGACAGAGCCTAGTATTGTACGCCGGTTGAGAAATCAGCTTGTTCCTGCGAGAAGAAACCCAGAAACTCCACGAATTCCTATTCAGAGAAACTTCATGAGGAGCTATTCTTCTGTAAAGCAAATCTCCAGCTAGCTCCGAAGCCATCACATGACTCTCGTCGAACACAGGAATAAGACCTTTACCACCACCGCCGCTCCTCTTCTTCAACGGTTTATTCCGGTTCATCCTGGTGAAATCGAAATGCGATCGGAGTGAGTACATGCTTGGGTATCGGAGAGACACGTCGCTCGCCGTGATTTTGCTCACCTGCAACCAAAAAAATCGCCAAAATCACTCAAAAACCCAGACGAACAACAACGAAATAAACGAGATCCGTCTCTAATGGTGAAACAAACAAACAAACAAACAAACAAAAAAAGCAGAGAATCCGTTAAAATACCATGACGACTCTAATCGATTTGAGATTTTCCGGCGATCTCTGAGGAAGAATCGAAGCATCGATTTCGTAATACGATCCAACTCTTATATGCGCGATTGCAACTAGAAGGAACAAAACCAAAACCAAAAAAAAAAAAAAAAAAAAAAGCTGGAATTAGAAGAAAAAGCGAGAAAAAATCAACAAAAAAATGAAGAAACGAAAGCTTCAGCGGAGCTGTTTATTACCATTCAAGGTCGGTGACGACGGCAAAGAGTTTTTCCCGGCGGTGGCTTCTCTAATCGGATTCCGTTTCACAAACATCGTTCCCTTTAGAAGAAGAAACAAGTATAAGTTACTCAGAGAGAGAGAGAGAGAGAGAGAGGTTCACTTTTTTTTTAATGATGAATCAGAAAAATGGAAATGGTTAAGGACTGAGAGAAGGTGAAGGACTATATATTTGAAAACAAGCCGACTGACTCTGCGAGAGAGTATAACAAGAAAACACACGCGCTTTTTGGTACGCGCGTGGGAGACACATAGGAAACAGAGCCGTGATGATTTTATTTTCTTCTACCCGTTCATGAGAGAGTGTGGTAGAGAGAGAGAGACTCAGCAAAAAAAAGAGAAAAAAAAATCACAGAGAAAGAGAGAGATCTTTACGCTCATGATTTTTGTTTTCTCTTTGATGATCCTCCCCCACTCTCGCCGATCTTTAAAAAAAAAAAAAAAAAAGCTGAATCCGTGAGCATGAACGGAAATATAAACTGTAAAACACATAAACCCAGAAAATATATTACGTGTGTGTGCATGTCACGTGATGATTAGTTTCCTTTCGCAGCAAGTTGGACAGATTTGCCCTCAAAGTGTCTCATACGTCATAACTGTGTGTGTTCGTTCTCTTTCGTTCGGCGGAATTGGGTTGTATACAAAAAAAGAATTACCTAGTGATACAACAGATCTACGCCACGTGGAATATTTTCAAAAAGAACGGTGGTAAGATGCTGTTACTAGCGTCGGGACCGACTACGCACGTGAGGAAATCGACTTATTTTTTTGTTTAACAGTTTGATTAATTTACTCCGTTAACAACATTTTGTAGGAAAGAAATAGTTATGAATTCACATGTTCTTTTATTCACATTTATATCGATTTTTTTTTAATCATTTAAGCATTAGTGTCTCTAATGTGTATGTATCGACCAATTATACATTAATTAAGACTGAATGTGTAGCTTTCTTTGTTGAGCTGAATCTATATATTTTTTAAATAAGCTAACATTATGTAAATCATAGTAGATTATAATGTATTTAACGCATTAATAACAAGTACTAATAAGCTTGATGTGTTTTGATTGGTTGGCAATTTAACAATATCCACTAGTTAAAGAACTCGTCTGTGAGATGTGCATGTACTAATTAGTGATTTCTACTTACAAATCTTTGATAGAGACAACTATTGTAAAAGTAAAACCGTCTTTTTGTTATAATTTTTGGTAAAAAAAAAAAGAAAAGTAATAATAAGACTAATGATAATTTAGAGCTTTAGTCTCGTCTTTATTTATTCACTTTAGAATATTGTCTTTTATGACGTCCGGATAACGTAGCATAACACTTGCCTAATATTATTTTTGAACCTGGTTATACGATTAAAGTTCTTGTGTTTGTAAATGACTAATTAGTCTAATTTCAACAAATGGAGCATATACTTATATAGAATATAGTTTTTGATTTATGGACATTTTGTTATCAGACCCGGTTCGACGCCTCCTTTTCAGATCCGGTTTAATCCTGCATCCTGAGTCCTGATTCTTTAATGGTGTGGCTATGGGACGTTAAGATATGGATCACAAAGATCAGTCGCCCGGTTTATTTAATGACTAGTCGTTTGTCGTTATGTGGATGTAGAGAAAGAAACATTCAATAATGATAACCAGCCAAAGGAAGACGACGATGCACAAGTCCATTTTTTATGCGTTCGAAAAAGATGTATACACTCAAAATTCATAATTCCATGCATATCAGCTGAATAGTCAAAACTGTTAACACCAACTAAAAAAAAAAGTTCAAACATTTTCTATATATGTCTGTCAGATTAATTATTATATTTTGTTCATTTTCTAGTTTGAAATTTTGACTAAAAATAGTTTTAAGAAAAATCACGCAAAACGTAAAAAGGCCTAAATGGGCCAAATCTAAGCTGAGAAAACTGGGGGATCCGATTATGAGATGAATCAACAGAAACGGGTCTGGATACCTTCAAAACGGGTCGGATAATGAGTTTTTCGATCGCCGAGGGAAACAGAAAGGTCAGTGCTTTGTCGTCTTCCACCGTCTCCGGACCAAAAGAGCTCAAGTCACGCAGCAACCAAAGTACAGATTTTTCGCCGTGTTTCGATTGCAGAAAGCGCATAGGCTTTGTACTTACCCGATCTGAAGTCAAACAAATACACTGCTCAAACCAAACGAATGTCGAAGAGCTCAAGATTCCGTTAGCAAAAGCCGGTCGAAACCGAGATTTCAAAGAGCCACACTGGTTAACTTCCGACCCAGATCACGGCCTAGGTCACCGAGAACGTGGTATGTCTTTTCAAATGCTTTCGATAGGGTTTAAGGGTCGGATCAGTTTGAGTTATGATGCACAATTTTATAGCTTTAGCTGAAAAATTGGGTCTTTTTTGGTGTGTATACATATTGTTCGATGAAAGGAGTTTTGGGCAATTTACAATGAACAACGTAGGAAACTGTTTGGGTTTCAAGAGCAGAAACAGTGTGAGCAATTTGCAGTTTAGCTCTGTTGTGGTTGGGGCTCTGCTAATTTAGTGTTTGGCTTTTCGAAACACCGTTTCAACCCCACTCAAGCACTGCTAACGACTGCTACTCTCTCTGCCCGTGTATATACATTTTTCTTATTAGTTACAAACAACATCCAACTTTATCAATACTATGAAAATAGCACAGTTGACTTCCTTTTTCTTTTATTTTGTTCTACTCTGCTTCTAAGACTGTGTTTAAAGGAGCTTTTTTTTAGGTGTCTGTTGGAATTTTTAATTGATCTGTGGTCTTTGTGGTTTCTTTTATTATCTCAAGTGTGTGTTGTGTTGGTCACTCACTATATACTTTGCCATAATTATTGTGGTACAATTTTTGCATTGCCAAATTCTTTGTACGTTTCCTAGTGTTTGATTTCTGATAATGTTATGTGATACTTTCTTTTACAGACTTCTTGGCATGTTATGGATTTATTGATTCTTATGTTTTATCTTTGACTTATCTCTCGATCAGTGGCAGAAATCTATGGAAGGTTCTGCAGTGGCGGAAGGGCTGTGGGGACTTGCGGATCACCACCAGAAGCTTGGTGAGATCGGAAAAACCATAAAGTGCTTGGAAGCCATCTGCCAGAGTCAGATCTCTTTCCTTCCTCTTGTTGAAGTCAAGTCTCGCCTCCGTGTCTCTGCCCTTCTACTCCGTTACTCTCACAATGTCAACCATGCGAAGTCTCATCTTGAGCGCTCTCTTCTTCTCCTTAAGTCTATTCCTTCCTCCTATGATCTCAAATTCCGGACTTAATAGCTTGCTCAGCCATTGTTATCACCTCCTTGGTTCATTCCCTCCTCAACGCAATCTTCTCCTCAAGGCTCTCGAACTCGCATCTTCTGTCCCTCAGATGTTTCTGCCTGCCTTTGGTCGTGCAATTTCAACTCTCAGCTCGCTAACACGTTCATTAACGAAAGCGATTTCTCTTCTTCTCTCTCTGCTCTCGAGTCTGGTTTTTTCTCTGCTTCACAAATATGTTTTACTGAGCTCCAGGTAGATAGTCTCTTGTCTATTTTTGCGTTTGATGTTCAGGTGATCTTTGTTCTTAATTATTTGAGTCTGTACTGCAATCAGATGTTCTTCACAGCTTCCATGCTTCACGTTCATATCATACAATGGACCGATGATTATTCAGTAGGAAAAGGCTGTTCAGCGATGCGATGAGATCTGGCAGACCCTTTCTTCAGACAAGGTTATGTTACTGTACATCCAAAATCTATTCTTTGCTCAGTTCACTTCTGCATGCTTGGTTTGTCCTGCATCAGCTAATTTCCGTTTCATTTGTAGACTGATCGCTGTCCTGGTTTGTTCTTCTACAATGAGATGTTGCATGTTTTCTATCGCCTCAGGCTCTGTGATTATAAGAACGCTCAGCACCATTGTCGACCGCTTAGACCAGGCCATGAATGCTCATTCTCATAAAATGCAGGAGATCCAGCAACTTCTGGATGAGCTGAGTTCAGTAAATCATAGTCTCTCCCGCTACGATCTTCCTTCCAGAGAAAGGTCGGCTCTCTCTGCAAGGACAATCTCAACTTCAAGAACGTGTAAACGCATTATCTCCGTCTTCGACCACTGATAAGTCTCTGGAGTCTGCATACTTTGGCAACACAGATCGTGGATGGACAGAGAGGCTACTTCTTTCACCATCTCCAATTGATGGAGAGTGGCTGCCAAAAAGTGCCATCTATGCTTTGGTCCATCTTATGGTAGTCATATCGGGACGTCCCAAAGGGACTCTTTAAAGAGTGTTCAAACGTATCGAGTCTGGATTGCAGATCATTCAAGGTTGTCCTGTTATCCTTATCACTTGAAGTTCCCGTTATCTATTAATTCACTCCTATTATTGCATTTTATCAGCACCAGATACTTTCTTTCTCTTGTTACACTGAACTCACCAGAAAACTTTGCCTCAGAATTGAATCGGTTGTAATTAGTGTTCCATTCTCTTAGTTCACGTGGCTTCTGTGAGGAAATTAGCCTTCTGCTTTTAGGATGCAACTAAGAAGATTAGGGGATTCCATCTCATGGCATGACATGTTGTGTGTTTGCTATGTTTTATGCAGATGAACTGATCAAGCTTGGAATTACTGAAGAAGTTAGAGGTTCAACCAACTCTCTATTTTACCTACACTTAGTTGAAGCAACAATTCCTTAATGTTGAAGCTCACATTTTCTTTTTCGTGTTTCCTCTCTCTCGGCAGAAACTGATTTGCGGCGCACAGCTATCTGGATGTCTACGATTTTTCTTATTCTACAGATGCATTTCCTTGAGATAGAGTGGCTTTGGAACTTACAAGGTCTGATTATGTCGAAGCAGAAGAGGTATATAATCGGTTCTTTTTTTTCTATATTTGTTGTTGCCTCCCTTCACCACGCCACTGTGATATAATTATTTATCTCAGTTAACCAGCTCTGTATGCATGATCGATCAAGTTCCCCTCACATAGGCCCTATTAGCGGTCTTCTCTAGCATCATGCTTCCTTGAAGGAAAATTTGACTCTTAAGTATCGTTTGTGCAGGCTTTAGTTGAGATGAAAAATTTGTTTACTCGATTTCCAACGATTTTGCAAGCTTCTGAGTGTGTGATTGAGATGCTCAGGGGGCAATATTCTCATTCTGTTGGTTGCTACGATGAAGCTGCTTTCCACTGTATTGAAGCGACCAAGGTAAAATTTATAACCTCATGTATATGATAGATAATCTCATGTATAGGTTTTGGAATGAGGTGGTTTTATGTGCCTATTTGATATTGGTCAACCTAATTCCTTTTTGCTGCCATGATGATTTAACATATAAAATGTTTTTTCAGCTGACAGGAAGTACGTCAATGCAAGCGTCATGTCAAGCTTTTGCAGCTGTTTTCTTACCTCACTATTGGAGATGCTGAATCATCATCTAAGGTTTGACATTTTCATGGATGTTTATATACTCTATATTGCCAGTGAGCTTAAGAGGCTGCTTTAAACCTCTGATATGTCTTTAGGCGCTTGATTTAATTGGACCACTCAATGGAATGACGAATTCACTATCTGGTGTTCGTGAGGAAGCTAGTATTCTCTTCGCATACGGTCTCCTCCTGATGAAGCAACAAGATCTACAAGAAGCAAGGTATGTGCTCACTTCTCAGTTTTGTCAAAGGTGGTTTGCTTTGTGATTACACTTGCGCATTGGTCTTGTCTCAGCTGTTGAGATCTCTACCCTTTTTTGTCTTCAATGATTATGATCGTGCAAAACCAAATTAGAATAGGATGATGCGCCTTATCTGTGTTCATAGATAAGAGAAAGAACTATGTCAAGAAATATTAACTAAATTCATAGTATGTGAAGATATGATTTAATGCTCCAATGTAATGTATGATATCAATGCAGAAATCGTCTTGCCAAGGGTTTGCAGATCGCACATAATCATATGGTAACCTGCAGCTCGTTGCACAGTATTTGACACTCCTGGGAAATTTAGCTCTTTCCTTGCATGACACCGTACAAGCCAGAGGAGATCCTACGATCCTCTCTACACTTGCAAAAAAACTCTATGATCTCCCAACTCAGCTATGGATTCTATCCATCTTCACAGGTGATAATTAGAATTTTGTCGAAAAAGAATTGCGTTTTTAAAAAAAGTATGACCACAGTTCTGAGCATAACATCTGATTTGGTGATTACAAGCTCTTTATCAGCAGTTGGGTGAGAAAGGGAACGAAATGGAGAACGAAGAATTCCAGAAGAAGAGATGGGATGAGTTGCAGTCTAGACTTGCTGAAGCGCGTTGGATCCATTCATCACATTGAACTGGTGAAGACCATAGGATCTCTCTTCTGTGTGTTGTTGCAATAAGATATATCTTAAATTTATATAACGCAATCTGCTTGTTTACTGCTTTACAGATCGCGAAAGCTAGGATACAATTGCTTCAGGTCGACGATGCACAGGGACAGTCACTAGCAGCTTCTGGGCAATCAATGCAAGCGAATCTGGACATTCCAGAGTCTGTTGGTATAGAAGGTCCATCACCTGCTCAATCATCTTCAAGGCTGGTTGGTTTAGACACCGGAAAAAGATGGGGGAAACGAAGGGTGTAACTTATAAAGACGGAGAGTACCTACGGTTTTTATATTAAGTGTGAGTTGTGTAGATGTGTAAAAAGAACTGTTGTAGTTGTAGGACCTAAGTTTAGTCAGTGTTCTAATCTGCGCAGCAAGAGCAAAATGCTTTTTATTAAGTGTGTTTTATCCGACATATATCTGAATGGATAAATCAATTCAAAAGAATTCCTCAGGTAACAGACTTTTGCTTTGCTCCGCTATGTAGCTTGTTCTATCCCAACAAGTATGGACTATGGAACACAGGGTCCAACGTTTATTGTGGCGAAAAAAGGATATCAAATTAGATGGATCATACTCATGCTTGATCTATGCATATGGTGGGTTTAACGTAGCATAAGACCGTCTTTCATTGGAAGCTGCAGTATGCTTAGCAAGCATGTGGGTGTTGTTAACACTCGTGGTGGTGGGGGAGTATGGTTAGGAATGGCACAAAGCATATTCACTTGCCAAAAAGCAGAAATGCTTCTATGTCCACTGGCTAGCTATACACAAGCAAGCAAGCTGTGTATATTTTTAATCGGTGCTTGTATAAACCAGGTAAGTCTTATATAATAAAGCTATGAATTTGCAATCTATTTCATTTAGATGGCACACTACACATAACATTAAAACTGCAGAGGACATACCTTTTTGAATGTATTATTAAACAAGAACAACATCACAACATCACAACACAAAGATCCAGAAAAGAAAGAAAGAGAAAGAAAGAGAACGTTTTGGTAAACTATAATATATGAGGATTCCCTTTTACTATATCTATAAGGGAAGAGGAACTATGTGCATATTAACATTGTCCTTATTACCTATTTAAACCTATTCTCTGCTTCAGACAAGAACTTTAGTGCAATCTTCCATGCAAGGCCGGTCAGACTGGTTACTTCTTATGCAGAGAAGTGCGACCTCAACAACTCTTTTAACTTCTCCTTGTTTAAAATCACTAGAACTCACTTCGTTTTCTGTGTATACTTCTCGTAGAAGAACATCCTTTGGCTTGTTCTGTATCAATCCACCGGCATTCATCAGCTTACCATTTGTTAAGATTTCCAAAATAAGTTGTCCAAAGTTGTAAATATCCTTTTGCTGCTCCGTTCTTATTACGTTCATCTGATCTGCTTTAGAGAGTCTAATGTTAGGAAGAACAAAGAAGGATGTGCAGATGATCTACATATCTATATACACTAGTGCTAAAAGTACCTGTGTTTGCAGTTGAAGACACCAAGCCTTTGTTCAAATGTTGCATGTATTTGAACCCAAATTCACCCAAGCAAGGCTCCATCTTATCATCATCAAATAATATATTAGTCGACCTCACATCTCCAAGAGGAATTGCAGGGTAGCATTCATGGTGAAGGAAGCAAAGTCCCTTTGCAACTCCATTGATGATCTTCTTCTTAGTTGCCCAGTCTTTCTTCTTTCTCCTCATCTTCTCAGCTAGAGTCTCGGTCTGCAGGTTATTATCATACAACACATACACAAGATGATTGTTGTAACAAAACCCTAGCAACCTGACTAGATTGACGTGTCTTGCATTCCCCATCTGAGTTAAAACGTTCAAAACAACACTCTTCTTCTTATCTAGCAATTCGATTTTTCTCACTATGACTGTTATTCCAGTTGGCAGAACTGCTTTGCTCACTGAAGCTCGAACTGCTTCAGTAGGTTCAGGTGAACCAAAGCTCATCAAAACATCATCTGCTGTGAAATGAGGGAGTCCAGCGAAAGACACCATCTTCCATTGACCTTGACTTCTTTGACGAATATAGTACAATGCCAAAGTTGCAGCTAACATTAGCAGAATAGAGACTAGACAAGCCACCAGAACAGACACAAGCTTCCTTGATCTGTAAGCTGAACATGATTTCAAAGGAAGCCCACAGAGGTTTGCATTGCCTTCATATGCATGTTTCCCCATTGATTGAAACACTTTGTCAGATGGGATGGAACCACTCAAGTTATTGTATGACAAATCCAAGAATGTCAAATGTGGAAGCTTTGCTAATCTCTCAGGAATCCCACCTGTAATGCTGTTTCCAGCTAAATCCATCTTCTGAAGAGAGCCACAAGTGGAAACAGTTGGTGTTAACATCCCTGATATATTGTTATTGCTCAGTTCAATAACAGTGATCGATTTGCATGATGCAAACTCAGGGAGACCACCAGAGATACTGCAGGATGATGCAGAGAAGTTCCGAAGACGAGGAGCAGACCAAATATGTGGTGGAAGCTTGCCTCCTAGCTCAGGGTTATTGGATATATTGAAGTAGTCAAGTTTTGTAGCTTTGGATATATCTAAAGGAATGCCTCCTGTGAGTTTGTTTCTAGAGAGGTCTATGTATGAGATATCAGGAAGCTGGCTAAAGCTAAAAGGGATCACACCTGAGAATGAGTTATCTTCAAGCCGGATACGAACTAGCGTTGAACAATTGGAGAGAGATTGAGGTAGAGTTCCAGTAAAGTTATTGGAGAAAAGCATGAGCTTGTAAAGAACACCTCTTGAGCAAATACCTTGTGGATTTCACCTTGGAAAACTGTTGGTGGAAACGTCGACCCATCTAAGCTTTGAGTTCATCCCCAAGCTTTTTGGAAGTGAGCCAGAAAAGTAATTGTTCCATATGAAGAGAGTATCCAAAGAAGGTAGCTGAGCAATCACTTCAGGGAGAGTCCCACTCATTTCATTGTACATAAGATTCAACAGCCTGAGATTCTTGAAACCTGAAAAACTCTCAGGTATGGTTCCAGAGAGATGGTTGTCTGAGAGGTCTAAGTTAACAAGAGAAGTGATTTGTCCAAGCTCCCATGGTATTTCCTTGGAAAGATGGTTCTTGAAGAGGAACAAAGATTCAAGCTTTGTGAGATTGCTGAATGTTTTGGTATGGAAGCCAGAGAGATTAGCTCCAGCGATGTCGAGGTACTTGAGCTCACTCATGTAACCTATTTGCCAAGGGATCACTCCTTGGTATGAGTTATATCCAATCTCCATGTGAGTGAGAGTTGTGAGATTCCCAAGCTCTTGTGGTATGTTCCCACTTAGCAAATTCCCACAAGGTGAAGAAACTCAAGACTCTTGAAATAACCGTACTGACTCGGGATCGAGCCAGTGAAGTAACTCCCCGCAAGATTCAGTACTTTGAGATTCTCTAACTGAGAGAGATGGATCGGTAGTGGACCAGAGAAGATATTGCTCAAGGCGTCGAGAAAGATCAGATTCTTGAGACTTGATCCATTACCGTTGTCGTCGGGGAAACGTCCGGAGAAGTTGTTCCGGCTGATGTCAAGGCTTCTGAGATTAGTCAAGTTGAAGAAGATCTCAGCCGGAAACTCACCGGAAAACGAGTTGTCGCTGATGTTGAGTTCAAGAAGGTCAGTGAAGACGAGGAACTCGTTCCCTGGCAAATCCCCTGCGAGATTCTTGGAAGAGAGGTCGAGGGAGACAACAGAGGTTGAGTCTTGGTTACATCGGACACCAGACCAAGAACAACATGCGAGAGCTTTGTCGGAAACTCCTTGAGTGATGATGAACCAGTCTTTCAAGCTGTTGGAATTGTCGGTGAGATGGGATTTTAAGGAGAGAAGAGATTCTGTATGAGGGTCAGCTGCAACAGAAGTCAAGAAGAAGAGGAAAAGATAAAAGCAAGAACAGAGTTTATACTTCTTAGAAGACTCCATTCGACTTGAAAGAAGAAGAAGAGAAGAAGAAGAAGAGAGTCTGAGAGAGATCTACGAGAGGAAGCATAAAAGCTGATAAAGAAACACAAAAGATGATTAGCAAATGAAAATCTCTAGAAACAGTGGAAAGAAAGGAAAAGTGAGAAACACTTTGATGGGGGAGTGTGCTTTTGCTTTTGAGTGAGATAAAGCTGAGTGCATTGATTGCTCTCTTTATATACGATACAATATTTTTAGTTCTTTTGTTTTCTTGGATTCTCTCTTTTTCTCATTATAAATGTTAAAAAAAATCACAAATTTGATCTTACTTGAATTAATAAATAAATGTTACAACCTGTAAAATCATCATCATTCATGTTTTTGTCTATTGTATGTGTTCGCTGTTTATATTACTAATTAAGTTTTTGTTTTTTCCTAAATTTAGTAGGTGCATGTGCTTTCAAGTAAATATAAAAACTTTCAATCTATATACAATACTAAAAATTATGTAAATAGAATAAGTAGATGATTTATTTTGTAATATTAATTTAGGGAAATTGTCTGTTTTTTTTTTCTTCTAAAAATACTGTTTTTTGTCGTCTATGGTTAAATTATAAAATAGAAATTGTTCAGAAACATGAATAGCAGAAATAAACCCCAAAATACTATTATCAGTTTTCTTAAAATCAGTAAAGTGTTTTTTTTCTAAAAATACCACAATACAAAAACTAAACTTTCAACATTCAAAACTAAACCCTAAAATCCTAAACACTTAACCCTACCCCTAAAAACTATATCCTAAATCTAAAATAGTCAACTCAATTACTCAAACTTAAAAGAAAACAAATTTACACCTTTTAAAATTGAATTTTTGTGTTTGTGTGGTATTTTAGGAAAAAAAAGAATTTTCGTTTAAAAAAAAATAGTATTGATATTTTTGAAAAAAAAAAGACTTACAATGTGGTATTTTAAAGAGTTACTTGTTAATTTATATAAGTTAGAAAGATACAATAAGCTAATAATTGAATTACAATCTACAATTTGAATTTGTTGTTTATTTTAAAAAACTAATTAATATTTAAAACTATAATGTAAAAGTTCAATTTAGCATATGATGAAAATATTTAACAGCTACAAGGTAATGAATCCTTGGTTAATACTTAATAATCCTTATAAAAATGTTTATTAATTTATTTATCTGTTGCCGTAGATCTCGATCTCCATCAATGTTTTAAACTTCGACCAAAATAGATTGATTTTTAATACTTGACCAAATTAACCAACCTTTATCTAAACTGAGCAAAATTTTAAACAACCAAAATAAACCGAACGCCAAATAGCAATAAACCGAACAGATATCACATAATACAATACCTAATCCAAACCGAATCAAATTTTGTTTTTCCGGTTTAAATCAGAACCACTTTCTTCCATAACCGTATAAACCAAAAACCGGAGCCACCCGAACCGAGAAACTCGAAGACTCAAATTCCAAGTCGTTGTCCAAAAAGACTCACTATTTCTGGGTTAAGACAGAAGTAATAAAAGACGCGCAAATCAGTTAAAGAAGAGATATAGCCTGAAGCAACAAGAAATGTCTGAATTTGGTGAGCTTGTCCAAAACCAAATCAAACCCTCAAAAAATGTCAAGCCTTTCAATAATCAATCGTCGACGACCCAACTCTCTCTTATCCGATTCTCTTCTCCTCAAGATCCTCGGGAAGCTTCCTGATTCACACAGAGCAACAACGACGTCTCACTCGTCTGCAAACGCTGGCTGAGTCTCCTGGGTCGTCGTCTCCATACTCTAAAGGTTCTTGATTTCGATTTCGTCTTGTCCGGGAGGCTTGTCTCGAGGTTCCCAAAGCTCACGGCATGTCGATTTAGCGACCGTCGCGTGTATGAATCCGCCGGTCAATTCTGGTATCTTGCTCTGTCACAAGTCGATTACTTTACATTTATCTTCAGATTCGTCGAATTGGGATTTTCTTGATGAGAATCTATTGCACAGTGACGTAATTGATAGAGGGCTTAGCGTATTAGGAAGAGGGGGTTGTGATTTGCTTAAACTTGTAGTGATTAACGCTACTGAATTGGGATTGCTGAGTTTAGCTGAGGACTGTTCTGGTTTGCAAGAGTTAGAGTTGCACAAGTGTAATGATAATCTCTTGCATGGCATTGCTGCGTGTAAGAATCTTAGAGGTTTGAGATTAGTTGGAAGCGTTGACGGATTGTATAGTTCATCAGTGTCTGATATAGGTTTAACGTTTTTAGCACAAGGGTGTAAGAGGTTGGTGAAGCTAGAGCTTAGTGGTTGTGAAGGTAGCTTTGATGGGATTAAAGCAATTGGGAAATGTTGTGAATTTCTTGATGAGCTGACCATTGTTGACCATAGAATGGACGATGGCTGGATAGCTGCGCTTTCGTATTTTGAGAGTTTGAAGACACTTAGGATTTTTTCGTGTAGAAAGATAGATTCTAGTCCTGGACCGGAAAAGTTGTTGCGGTCTTGTCCAGCTATGGAGAGTTTGCAACTCAAGAGGTGTTGTTTGAATGACAAGGATGGGATGAAAGCGTTGTTTAAAGTGTGTGATGGAGCAACAGAGGTTAGTATTCAGGATTGTTGGGGATTGAGTGATGATTCTTTCAGTTTGGCAAAAGCTTTCAGGTAACACTTTGCTTTAGATCACTTCCTTGTAATATGTTTACTCTTCAGTTGTCGAGTGTTGTTTTGCGGGCTTTTGATAAATCTCCTTTCTCTTTGCAGGAGGGTGAGGTTTCTGTCTTTGGAAGGATGCTCAGTCTTAACATCAGGCGGTTTAGAGTCAGTGATTTTACACTGGGAAGAGCTTGAGAGCATGAGAGTAGTGTCATGTAAGAACATAAAAGACAGCGAAATTTCTCCCGCGCTCTCGTCTTTGTTCTCACTTCTCAAAGAACTAACGTGGAGACCAGACACAAGGTCTCATCTCTCATCGAGTCTTGAAGGTGCGGGGATTGGAAAGAGAGGCAGCAAATTCTTCAAGAAGAGTGTTCTACATTGAAGAGTGTTCTTCAAGAAGAGTGTTCTACATTCTGTTATGTTGTATTAGTGCTCGCATTCTCATGTACCTTGAGAACTCTTAATATAGACAAACCACCCTTAGTTATCTTCTTCTTCCTTGGGGCATTACTCTGTTACAAAATAATACGTCCCAAAACTCTTATGTATGGCAAGGTAATGTTCTGTTGTTATGTATAGTAATAAAACTCTTGCCGTTCACAATACTAAATTTCAACTTTAGCATTTGATTTCATAAAACATTGTTTGAGTTACTACTTTAGATCTCTGAAGAAAACTATCAATTTAGCTCAAATACAACTTGTGTTGCAGTCATCGCAAATCAACCACAATAATAAAGAATAGCATCCATATAAGTTATATATTGGAAAAACTCTCTCAACTAATAATAATGCAACGAATTACAAAGACGTGATATTTTCAACATGATTCGTCACAGGCCACACTGTCAAGTGATTACTAGGGCTTCTTAATCTTTCTGAAGAAATTGTAGTTTGGATTTCGACTTTTCTAGGAATACTTAGTTTCGGATCATAGTAATAAACATATGATGCATGCTTACTCCAATTTACGTTATGGACTACAACGACTTCACCGCCAGGAGGAGTGACCTTCGCAAATCTGATCCGACTTGTTAAACCTTGAAGCATGCCTAAAAATGTAAGTTTGGACCATTCTTGTTTCTCGGCATCCTCCATAACCCACATATCCACATCCTCGTTGAAGAAGGTGTTATCGCGACATATGCATGCTAACTTCCCTTGGTAGGTTATAAGAGTGGATTTTTTAAGGTGAATTGGCATGTTATAGGTTTAACATGATTAAATCTCTGGGACCTAACATCGAAACTCAACAAAACCTCACTCCGGTTCGGATTCCATATCACTGCTTTGTAATAGATTACTCCGTTGATGCAAACTGGAGTTCCAAATGGATAGTGACTTCCAATACCGCATTGTATATCCATCCACTTCTTATTGGGATCTCCCAATGTGAAAACTTGACAAGGCATATAAGGAAACATTTCCGGTGGATATGATATTTGTTTAGCTAGGCACACTACTTTGTATTGATTCTCCAAAGGGTCGTACCCGAATAAGTAGAACAACAACCTTGGGGGTGATCAGGGTAAGGAAATATCTTTCCTCGTTGTAATGTTGTATATTTTGAAATCATTATAAGGTGGTGATCTCCGAATCCCGACCAAGCCGCATGCGTATTGAAATTGAAACCTTGTTTTTTTGCCGAAGGTTCTTCCACTGATTTCCTCGTGGTGGAGTTGTTGTTCTTGGTTTGTGATTTGATGAGGTTCATGACCATACGAGAAGTCGGATGTAGTATTATATTTATATTCATGATGCCGGTTGAAAATGAAGTGAGGATAATGCGATGGTTGTTGAGTCATGATCGTGTCTATGACTATGAAGTCTTTGATAATACTTTTCCATGGCTTCGAGACGCATTGGAACCTCACGAGATACTTTGTCGGAAGTTTCATGAGTATCTCCACCTTTAAATCTAGAGGTAGACTGTTGATATTATTGCAGGATCTTTTCCTGGCCATGATCACCCCGGAGAAGCTGTGATGTATAGGAGGAGATTGTGACTTGAGTTCCTCTATGCGTCTTCTCTCTTCTTCTTCTTTTTTTTTTTTTTTTTCCTATTTGTTAACCCTAATTAACATTAACATGTAACCTATAACCTATATAATGTACACTTTATCAAAAGTTTTATATGCTAATATCATAATTTCCTTTTCTGAACGTAGATGTGATGATGATTTGCTTTCCTATTTAGTCGTAATATATATATATATATATATATATATTTTTTAAATCTATTTTCTGGTCAGAATGACTAAAAATTATTTAAAGGAGAATATAAACTTTACAAATTCCAAGTCTGAAAATTGGTTAAATTCATCTTTCTTATTGTATAAAGTAAATTATGCATTTTCTTTGGGTTTCATTCGTTTGATGTTCTCCCGGCGGAGCTTGTTCCCTTGCTAAGGTAAGATGATGTTGATGGACGTTTACGGAACTTGTTTAGTTCCATGTAATGCTTTAGTTTCAGTTTAATAATATAGGGGTTTCTCCGTTTTCTTACCAAATAAAATAAATCTATATATAATAGGAAACCCACTTTTGGGGGTCAACTTTAATCTAGCGGATGGGATTGTTTCTATTATATCATCTAACGGTTTAAAATTATTGATGATCCCAATATAGTAAAACCTCTATAAATTAATACTCTATAAATTAATAAACACTATAAATTAATAAATTTTGCTGGTCCCAAGTCGGGCCAGTGTAAAAATTAACAATATTCGATAAGATAATAAGATAATAATTTTTTCGAAATCTTCTTATAAAATATGGTCCCAATAATATCATAAATTAATAATTATGTAAATTTATATATATATATATATATATATACTGATATAATAGTGTATGTTTCTCCTAAAGCTCAATTCTATAAAACAATTGTAATGTTGTATTTTCAACCTATAATAATATCTCTAAAATATTTTATAACATGTCATACAAATAATTAAAATTTAAAGTTTTAATTTTTAGATATGCATCATTTACTATTTGATAATTTGACAGATTATTAAAATAGGAGAATTGATATTATTATTCATAGATTTGAATTTATGTGTCTCATGTGTATAAGTCAATTTGTCTATAATATTTGTAATTTATTGTAAATAGTGTTTTCTAAATATTACAAGTTCAATTCCTAAACCATAAAATTTATAACATCCGAAAGTTTAATCTTATTTTGTTGTAGTTGTTCCAATTCATAATTTTTTTTAAAATAAACAATTAAAAATATATCTATAAATTAATAATTATTAATTTACACTATAAAATAATAATAATTAATTTATAGATAAATTAATATCACTATAAATTAATAAAATGTCTTAGTCCCAACATTATTAATTTATAGAGGTTTTACTGTAGTTGCAAGTTTTTTTTTCCAACAATCGTGTTTATTTGTCGTACCCCTATCTTTTAAAAATTGCACCTATTAAACTCTTTGTTAATGATCTCAAAAGTTGCAATGTTTCGGTCCAACAATTGTGTTTCTTCGTTGCAACCCCAACTTTCCATGTTGACACCCGTTAGTTTTCACATCCTTTTGTTTTACACCTGTTTATTTATATAAAGTTGCAATGTTTTGATCCAATAATTGTGTTTCTTCGTT
This sequence comes from Camelina sativa, assembly GCF_030686135.1. Classification (NCBI taxonomy): domain Eukaryota; kingdom Viridiplantae; phylum Streptophyta; class Magnoliopsida; order Brassicales; family Brassicaceae; genus Camelina; species Camelina sativa. Next base: position 14,733,102 of record NC_141897.1, read on the forward strand.
GTACTCCTAGCTTTCAATGGTTGCACTTGTTAGTTTTCACACTTTTTTGTTTCACACCTTTTTGTTTTCACACTCTTTGTTTTTTTTATATATATGCAGATTTTTATGGACTTTGAAAAGCGTTTTTGTTCTTTGAGTATGATTAATGATCTCACCCTTTGTTAATGATCTCAAAAGTAGCAAAGTTTCGGTCCAACAATTGTGTTTCTTCGTTGCACCTTCAGCTTTCTATGTTGGCACCCGTCAGTTTTCACACCCTTTTGTTTTATACCTCTTTGTTTATATAAAGTTGCAATGTTTTGATCCAACAATTGTGTTTCTTCGTCGTACCACTAGCTTTCAATGGTTGCACTTGTTAGTTTTCGCACCTTTTTGTTTCATACCTTTGTTTCACACTTCTTTGTTTTCACACCTTTTTGTTTTTATATATATACAGATATACAGATTTTTTATGGATTTTGAAAAGAGTTTTTATTATTTAAGTATTGTTAATGATCTCACCCTTTGTTAATGATCTCAAAAGTTTCAAAGACTCGATCCAACAATTGTGTTTCTTTGTCACACCCCCAACTTTCCATGTAGGCACTCGTTAGTTTTCATACATTTTTGTTTTACACCTCTTTGTTTATATAAAGTTGCAGTGTTTTGATCCAATAATTGTGTTTCTTCGTTGTACCCCTTGATTTCAATGTTTGTACTTGTTAGTTTTTGCATTTTTTTGTTTCACCCGTCTTTACTTTCATATTTTTGCATCTTTTCATCGTACCCCTATCTTCAAAAATCGCACCTATTAGTTTTTCACATTTTTTTTACCTTTCTATGTTTTACACCTTTATATTTTACACCTCTTTGTTTATTATATATAAATTTTTATGGAATACAAAAACAATTTTCGAATTTATTGTTTTCTGAGTATTTTTTATACTTACAAGTTAATAAATAAAATCATAGATTTATATTTTTGTATATTATAGCAAACTCACTTTTAGGGGTCCATTTAAATATAACTGATGAGATTATTTTTATTATCTCATCTAACTGTTTAGATTTGTTAATGATCTTAAAAGTTGCAATATTTTGATCCAACAATTGTGTTTCTTCGTCGTACTCCCAGCTTTCAATGTTCACATTTGTTAGTTTTCGCACATTTTTGTTTTACACCTCTTTGTTTAGATATATATATATATATATATATATATATATATATATTTTTTTTTTTTATGGACCTTGAAAAGAGTTTTTGTTATTTTACTATTGTTTAATGCCTCCAAATTTGAAAATTATGAGTATTATTTTCTTTCAATTTATTAATCAACATTAATTCACTCATCTTTGTTAAAAAAATTGGATTGTTTTCTTTATTGATTTATTCATCTAACTTTTGTTTGGTGTCGTTTTCCATCTAACTGTATTGATCATCTCTTTCAAGTATTAATTTAGGTAATTAATTGTGATTTCTAATTTTTCATAGATTTATCTTTTTAGTCAATTTGATTGGTTGCCGTTGCAGCTATGAGCTCTTTCTCCCTGATTCTCTTATTATTATTTTTTTATAAATTTTGATAGAATAATGATTTAAATTTTATTCTATGTGAATATCTTTCAAAATTGATTATCTGAGTATGATTCGGTAAACCTAGATTTATACATCTTTAACATTATTCTCTTATTGTCTCTAAGTCGATTTTTCATTTTTATATATATAACAAATATTTTATTTAACTAATATGATTAATTCATCTTAGTCATTATTTATGACTTTTATATTATACAATTAAAAAATTACCAAAAAAATTTCACTTGAAATGTGAAATTAACAATGTTAATCATTTTAACTTTTCACTTTCCGCATCCTAGTTATGATAATAACTAACTTTTAAGAAACCAAATTTATATAATATATTAGATTATTATGTTAATAACCGATTTTGAGAAACTATATTTATAATAATATTCCTTCTGCTTAATAAAGAGTGTCATTTTTATAAATTTCAAACAAATTAATAAAACATTGAATTATACATATATTTATATATATGTCTTTCTATTTAATAAGTGGTTAATAGTTTAATTAGATTTAGATTAAGGGTAAAATTAGAAAATTTGTGTTAGTTCATGTGAACATTAGATATCTAAACCCGCATATTAAGCTAATCATAATCTAATAATCAACAAACACAATTCAATGTTTTCAGGCTCCCTAGTAAACAAGTAAAGTGGGCCAAAATACACACAATTTGAGTATAGATGTGCACAACATGACAACACCATCTTTGTCTCTTCTTAGTCAAAGTCAACTCAAATCCCACCGTGATTCCCATTACCCCCAATTTTTTAATTTAGTTTTTATTTAATTTTCACTCCCCAAAAAATAAATAAATTTTCAAAACTCTCTCTCTCTCTCTCTCTCTCTCTCTTTCTCTCAAAACATCTCTTTCATTGTATCCGTTAGAACAGTTCGTAATCCGCCGCTAAATCAAAAACCCAGAGAGATAGAGAGACTAGATCCAATCCACCGTTGAAGTTGAAAACGATGTCTTTTAGGGAGAAGATGCCGACGAGTCCTAAATCGCCTCTGAGAAGGAGACGCTCGAGCTGGACCGGTCCATGGCTAAACCACCCAACGACGTCGTTCAAGCAAGCAGTCTCCGCCGTGATTCAAGCCCAATCACCGAGATCCAGGTTCAAATCCGCTGCTTCTGAATTCTCCGACGTCGATCGAACACTTTCGTTGTCAGATTCCATCATCCTCAGGATCCTCGAGAAGCTTCCTGAGTCTCAGAGCGAAGATGTCTCACTCGTGTGTAAACGGTGGTTGTATCTTCAGGGACGGCGTTTAAAGAATGTGAAGGTTTTAAATTGGGATTTTCTCATGTTTGGGAGGCTTACCTCGAGGTTTCCTAAGCTTACGAGTGTTGATTTGGTTAACGCGTGTTTGAATCCCTCGAGGAGTTCGGGGATTTTGCTTTGTCACAAGTCGATTTCGTTTCATGTATCTACGGATTCGTCGTCGGATTGGGATTTTGTTGAGGAGAATTTGTTGCATTGTGAAATGGTTGATAGAGGGGTTAGGGTATTAGGAAGAGGGAGCTGTGATTTGCTTAAACTTGTTGTGATTAATGCTACTGAAATGGGATTGCTGAGTTTAGCTGAGGACTGTTCTGATTTGCAGGAGTTAGAGTTGCATAAGTGTAGTGATAATCTCTTGCGTGGTATTGCTGCTTGTGAGAATCTGAGAGCGTTGAGATTGGTTGGAATTGTTGATGGATTGTATAGTTCTTCGGTTTCTGATATAGGTTTGACGATTTTAGCACAAGGGTGTAAGAGATTGGTGAAGCTGGAGCTTAGTGGTTGTGAAGGTAGCTTTGATGGGGTTAAAGCAATTGGGCAATGTTGTGAAGTGCTTGAGGAATTGAGTATTTGTGACCATAGAATGGATGATGGTTGGATAGCGGCGCTTTCGTATTTTGAGAGTTTGAAGACGTTGAGGATTTCGTCTTGTAGAAAGATAGATTCTAGTCCTGGACCGGAAAAGTTGCTTGGATCTTGTCCAGCTCTGGAGAGTTTGCAACTCATAAGGTGTTGTTTGAATGATAAGGAGGGGATGAGAGCCTTGTTTAAGGTGTGTGATGGAGTAACTAAGGTTAATATTCAGGATTGTTGGGGACTGGATGATGATTCTTTCAGCGTGGCTAAAGCTTTCAGGTAACTTGGCTTTAGATTACTTCTCTATAGATGTTTCCCTTCAATTATTGAGTTCATGGATTGTTATTCAAATGGTTACTTCATAGAGCATAGGCCATGGTTTTCTATTAATCCTCTTAGGTCTTTTCACATCAAGATCCCATAAATTTAACTGTGAAAAAGTAGAATGCAGCTTCTCCGAGAAAGTAACGTGTTGTTTAACTGAACTATATCATAAAAACCTAAACTTCGTATTGGTGTTGGTGTTCCACTTGATTTTGTTAGCGAGAGACATAATTCCATGCTATGTTGACTGAAGTTTTTAATATGGATGATGATAGGCATTAACTGTTTAGCTTCTCTGAGAAAGTAATGTGTTCTTTAACTGAATGGTGAAGACTGAAGAGCATTACTGGTTTTTGCTTTAATTTGTGTGCTGATAAATACAACAACTTGCACAAAACCCTGGAAAGTTTTTAGAAATAATGAACGTTCTGCTAGTTTAACTCTTAAGGTAAGTGTAAAAGTTAGGTCATTCTGTTAGGGTTCTGATCATCTTTGTATCTTGCAGGAGGGTGAGGTTTCTGTCTTTGGAAGGATGCTCAGTCCTAACAACAAGCGGTTTAGAGTCAGTAATTCTACACTGGGAAGAGCTTGAGAGCATGAGAGTAGTGTCATGCAAGAACATAAAAGACAGCGAAATATCAGCGGCACTCTCGTCTTTGTTCTCCCTTCTCAAAGAACTAACGTGGAGACCAGACACAAGGTCTCATCTCTCATCTAGTCTTGAAGGTGCCGGAATCGGAAAGAGAGGCAGCAAGTTCTTCAAGAAGAGATGATGTTATCTAATGTAAGTTCTCGCATCTCATGTACCCTGAAAACTCTTTGATATTGGGGCATCAAAATCATTACTCTGTTGTAAAATCCTATGTATTGCAATGTTCTGTTGTTATGTATAATAAAACTCTTTGTTGTCCATAATCTCAATTTCAATTTTATATTGACATGAAAAGAAAAAATTCAAACAAAAAAAATTTACAAGTAAAAAAAGAATTGTTTTAGGTTCTTCGATCTCTAGAGAAAAAAAGTTTGAGAAAGTCAAAACATTCAAAGCAAAAGAACCTTGATCGAGTTCGTCTCAAATCCTGTATAGTTCTCATAGCTTCGTTGCTTCTGTAAGCTCTCATGACCATGTCCTGTTTCACTTCCTCTTCTCTAAACATCAAATCCGCCACGTCATCTTCTCCGTAGAAGACATCTCTCCTTCCTGCTTCAACTAAACTCTTCCGTTTACGTAACCCTTCAACACTCGCCTGAAAACATGGCAGCGATGCAGAAACTCGTGTTTCCGCCGCCGGAGTTGACACAGGTAAGTCTGAATCTTTTCCGATCATCTTCTTCTGATTGATGTGGTCCTTTGTAATATCTAAAAGAAAATAAACGTAGGGCAGAGACTTGCGTACCTAATTTCGTAGTTATCGTTACTTATAAGAAAAAAAGTTTTGTTATTTTAATATGACTAGGTATTTTTTTTTATAAAAATATAAAACGTGTTACGATCTTTTAAAGATTCTTTAATGTTTCTCATATTTATCCAAAAGAAAGATAAATTTAGCAAGCTACCTAGAGGAAAAATTCATAACTAGTAGAATAATTCAAATTACATAATTAATTACTCATTAAAAAAAAAATCTTAATTTTAAGATAAGAATAAATCATTAATTATACATTGGAAAAGAAAAACAGAATCCATCTATGTGAGTTTGAAACAAACCAAATCAGTTTTACATAAAAAGATTTAGAGATGATGAGGTTGACACAAAACAAAAACCTTGAATCTTGGTTGAAACATTGAGGACTACAATGGCCTCATCTCAAGATCAGAGCTATGGTGTGAGACCGGGACAGAGGCACTCATCTCTTGAACTGGTGGCGGGTTAATAACAGTCATGGGCATCACAAAGTTATCCGAAAGACGGTTCTTCATCTCACGGTGCTCTTGACAAATCGCACAAAAGTGAAGGCAACAATGCACCATACATGGATCACAAGGAGAGTTCTGTTTCCATCAATCAAACAAAAACACACATTTTTCAGATTCTTTATCGATTATTAGATGTTACGAAAGAAGCTTTTGATTTTATTATACCTTGAGATGATATTTCCTCTGTAGATTTTGACGGACGTTTCCAGTGTAGATACCACACATCCACCAAACAAACAACAAGCCTTCACATATAAGAAAAGAGGTATGCGGATCTATACCGGGAACACAAGCAACAATGGACGCAGCAGTAAGACCTCCTTCAACTACAATGGAATGGCAAATACATGCTTTGGTACACGAGGTTTCCTCATCACTCAGAGTCTCATAGACACGTCCAAAGAGAACACTTGGGCAAATTAGTCCCTGCCAAACTGTAAAAGAGTGTGTTCAAGACATGGGAAGTGGACTAAAAACTAAGCTCCTAGTTGTAGTAAAGATGAATAAAAAAATGACAGATCTGTGAAAACTCTTACAACTAGTCATGTCCTCAGTACAGCCGAAGATTCCGGTAGTCCAAGGCTCATCAGCAGGAGCTTCAAAATTCTCAGGTAAAGGTTGGCCACACTCGTTACATTTGTGAACAGCTAGCTACGGACATGTTTCAACACACACACACACACACACAGAATCAGAGCACAGATCCATACAGATCAAATTGTCAAAATCTAGAACTGAACACTAATCGAGCCTGCCTTAGTCAAAACTGACACAACACATAGAATCAAATTGATCATACGAAGAACACAAGTCAAGGATCTCTTGTGAAAATCACTAACATTATCGGTTAAAAATCAGAATCAGTAGTAGAGTAGTGGGCATATTACATGAGAAACCTCAATGGGTTGATTGAGTTCGCCGGGATTAATCTCATCGACGGGAGCTTGCTCCTTTGTTAACTTAACGTACCTCGACGGTGCTCCTCCGTCCGACATCTGAAACCAAAATTAAGATCAACCCAAAATCGAATTGAAAAAGAGAGATAAGAAAAAAGGGATCTTGATTCGAACCATGTGAAGGATTTGGAGAAGAAACCGAAGAGTGATGATCTCAAAGGTTCCGTCTTGTTCCTCTGTAATTAAAGAGAAGAGGGATGTTTCTGAGGCTTTGTTAACCAAACTGTTATTCAAAAGACTAATTTGGTCTTCTTCTCTTCCGTTGACTCACCATAAACTAGTTACCAAAAAAACTAGTAACGCATTCAAACAGGTACATTTTAGAATAAAAAATGTAAAAGTTAGGAAATTAGATTTTTTTAGATTTATATAAAAACTTAGGAAATTATTAAGGGTAAACATTGAATATGAAATTATATATATATATATATATATATAATCTCTATAATAAATTCTCTACTATACTATCTACATAAATCAAACACAATTAACTTTTTTTTAATAATAATTATAAAAAACCTAAGATGTCCAAATAGAGTTTCATAATTAATACTTCCTCCTTTTCACAATGTAGTATGTTTTAGAGAAATTTTTTTGTTTCATAATATAGAATGTTTTTCAAGTTTCTATGCAAGTTTTAAATTTAATTAATATTTTATACTATGCAGTATTGTTTCTGATTGGTTGAACTTGTTCAAAATAAACATTTTTTAATCTTTGTGTTTTAGTTAAAAAAAAATCATTTTATATTTTGAAACTGAAAGAGTATTATAGATATTTATAAATCTTTTGTTAAAATTTAAATATTATGATTCTTCTATAATCTTTGTTTACTATTTTTTTTATTAATTGTATTGGATCATCATAGAATACATAAAATTAATATAATTATAGATTTTTTTTTGCAGTAGTCGTGATCTGAATTTTGAAAATGGATATGTATTACTCAATCAATGAAGAAAATTTGTTTGTTTATCTTCCCACGTCATTTAAAATTAGTAGACAATTGTTCAAAGTCATATTACAGATAAAACCAAAATAAATCTAAATCTGAGTTAGCATTGAAAGTTAATTTAGCAATCATCCAAATTTGAAAGTTTGTATCTAGTTTAAGTTGGATCTTTAGCCCAACCATTCAACTATATCATATAAAAATAAAAATTCTGAACATTTATAATAGAAAATGTTTAAAAATGTCACATGCGAGAATTATATAGTGGGAAAATTTTGGATCAATATTAATATGAATTTAAAATATCCTAACTCGCTACACCATAGATAAATCATCATTTCACTATAGCACCTTGTATAACAAAGTGTTTAAATATTTCGTTAACTAACATTTAATCTCGAAAAAAATATTAAGCTCTGGAGTCACTTGATCACATGCATGCATGTATTTGCATTTTCGGTCTACGGAGCTTTCCTCTAATCCCATACGCGAAGAAGCTCAGTTGGATTTTATACTTAAGCAGGCTTAACCGACTTAGACAACTAGTTTCAAAGTGATAGGATGCGGTAGTTACTAGGCTACTAGCTAAGCTCCAAAGAGAGAACTATGAGTAGGATAAATAAGTACGAGTACTACAAACTTTGCTTAAATTGTGGTGGCCGGTCATATGTAATACTTATGTTTGTCAACCACGTAACCTGAAATAGCTTAGAACGATAAAGAATCAGACACACTAATTATTAGTATCATGCAAGAAATTAGAACCCGTAAACAGCATTAACTGAATTAAGATATAGCTAGGATCTTTCATGAATGATTAATTGCAACTCAAACATTTAGTTTTAGCAGGAGTTTTTTTCTCTGTGGTATCAAAACAGCAACTCAAGCAAATAATTTTGTTTAAGTAGACGAAGAATGCCGAGAGACAAGAATCTTTCTATAGATGTCTTAAAAAAAAAAACATTATAAAAACGCAATATCATTACGAATTAAGGATGTTTTATAAAAACGCAACTAATATAAAATATTATCTTGATATCATGTAAGTAACATCGAGATTGATAAAACCTGGAAAAAAAAAATAATAATAAGCCAACAAAATGATGGACTCACTCACCTGTAGACGGAAGGTCACATTTACAGGCAGGCGAAAATGGCTAGACTCTGTGTTATATAAACCTGTAATCTTCTGCATAGTCTACAAAGGTGTAAACTATACTATTAATTTCAGGCGCTACTAAACCTTGGATTACAACTTGTTCCAGAGTGTTTCTTTCGGGATTGAAGTAGAACACAAAGAAGGGTTTAATATATGGATAGTCCAGGGACAGAATAACTTCACCATAAGCAGTCACTCCAACAACGGACATACGACCTTCAAAGCCAAATTCTCGAGCAAATGGTATTCACGATGCAGCCATTCCTGTTTCTGGACATCCTCAAGAATCCACAACCGCAACCGGATTCTAGTAAATTGTTGACCGTAGTTCCTGATTCGGACCAAACTGGTCACGCCTAATTTACCCTTGTAATTAATCAGTTTTCTGCTGCGAGAAGAACAACTGAATATGCTCTCGGTAGTAGAGTCTTCATCAAGAAACCTAAGCTTCTCAGACCTAACATCAAAACAAGCTATTTTCTCAATGTTTTGGTAGCCAGCAGCTAGGTAATACAAAACCCCATTAATGCATATCCCTCCTCGACTTTTAGGATAATGGTTCACTCGAAGTTGGACCTTCCTCCATGACATTCTTCCAGTTCCTAATGTCAGGATATATCCCTCTCCATGACGATTTTTGGTTACGGCCAGTACCTTGAACTGTTTGCTAATCGGATCATACCCTAAAAGGCTTCTCGAATGGTTCTTCCTTTTCATTTGAGGTAATCTCGCGTACTGTCCTGTGCTAGGGTTACATATCACCGGCAAATCATCTCTCTCATCCTCTGAGATTTGCATTCTAGGGAAATATAGTAAGCTAGAAACAGGGTCAGACACTTCCTTTTCGTCAATGTATGCAATTGGTAACTGCATATGAAAATCGGCTGCTACTATAAGAGAAGGATCGTTCTTATCTAGATTGTGAGGCTGAGGCGATGAGTACAACCACAAGTTACGGGAATCTTCTCGGACTGCGAATAAGAGACGTGGCCGACTCGAAGACTTAGTCAAGAACAACTCGGTGAAATCTGGACGGCTAAGTATGGACGCGCAGAACTTGGATGCGAGACCAAACCTAGCGATGGACTTGGCAGATGATCTCGATAGTATCTCGAGAATGATGTCAATCGGGATTGGATCGGAGTCGTCTTCCATATCCATTAAATTTCAAAGATTGTGTGTTATTATTGATTGACCTACCGTAGGATCTAGTTTAGGGGTTTAAGAGCAATCTCTCTTGGGCAGAGTTAAAAAGGGGTGGGCAAAAAACCATAACTCGAAAAACCGAAATAAATGATTTGGTTTGGTCATTGTTTAGTCTAAAAAAATTATTTGGTTTCAGGTTGCCTACGTAAAAGTTATTAAAGTGAGACCATATATGAATGAAGGAAGCGGCGGATAGGCTGTTTGTTTCTATGATAACCAAACTTGGGCTATAAAAACGTGATTTTTAAAAAATCTGATCCCGACTGAATCGTCTAATATTACATAGATTTTGTGTCTTTTACATGGATTTATCACGTTCTGTTATTTTCTTTCACTGTTGGACTTAATCTAAGATTGGTAGTAGACAAAAGTCGTTCATCACACATTTACATTTACAGTCTTACGAGTTTGCTTACCAAATATGAGAAAGCTTTGTGTAGCTGCAAAACCAAGAACCCCCAAAACAAGGTATTCATTCACAAACAAGCTGAGGTTTTTATTTGAATCAAAGACAGAAATCAGAAAAGGAAAAAGACATTTGTAATGTTTATATGAAAAGGTTTATCCAGGTTTTACACAAAGGCCAACTAGCTTTGAGATAGGCCAAAACCATCAACACAGACCTTGTTCTTGGGACCTCAACACAAACCATCGATACTGTTCTTGCTCCCACCAGAGAATTCCTTACCTACTGTTTTATTATAACCATCCACCACTTGAATTTGGAAAAGATTTATCAAAAAGTTCATAAACAGCTGTGTGGGAGTTTACCCGATAGCCGATACAAATCAAAATATCAAGCCGACCCATCCAATGTGTTTCCTGGGTTCGCAGAGATTCCTTTATTGAAAGCTTTTTTTTTGCAACCAAATGTTCCAAGAAATGTAACAATTATACCTAACCCCAAAGCCAAAGATTATTCAAACTCAAAACTGAAACCAACTTCTAGTAAAAGGATGACTTCTAGTCATATATTTGTTACCTCAAATAGTATCTGTGTCATTCAAGCCCAATATTCCCTATTCTGTAGTCTTTTCAATCAGAAAAGTATATCAAACTAGAAATGGGTACCAACCGACGAAATAAAAAGAGGCTATAGCATCCCAAACGTTGTGAAATACAATGAAAATGTAAAGGTTATATGGTTATACCTACCTCAACGCTTTTGACCTCTTAACAAATAACCGATGAAGGGGTAAGGTCTCAAACTCTTAGAATAGCTGTGAACCGGGTAGAAAGACAATTTTTATCCATAAATTTTTAAACAAGGAAGTTCCAAAACAAAACACATGCTCATGAAACTAAGGGGGATGTCACAATGTCTACCTCATTAATTGCAAAGTTCCTTGGCCCCAAGACATAGCGACAACACATTTATCTCAAACTAGTGGTGGCAAATGGGATTTTCTACACCCTTCTGTGGCTAGACCTTCCATGAGGGTCTCCAACTAGTACTGGCGAATGGGGCTTCTTGACACTCTTCTGTGACCAGACCTTCCATGAGGAGATCGTGACCTGCTTCGATCACGACCCTCTCTCCCACTTCTCGATCTCCTGTCATAAGGCTTTCTATGATCCCTACCACGGTCTCTGTGTCTATCACCATCTCTGTCCCGATCCCGATCACGGTATCTATCTCTATCACTAGACCCACTCCTCTTACTCTCGCTTTCCTTTTCCCTTGATTTCCTCTTATCATCTACTTCTTTTCCTCTGACTAGCTTTTCTTCTTCCTTTCCTTTATCTTTAGCAGCCTGGAAAAGAAAAGAAAGAAAAAAAAGTATCACTATCTCCATCTTCCAAAAAGCAGCTTAAATGAGACAAGACTCCAGTATTAATTTAGAGACTTACTTTTTGTTCAGCAAGAAACTCCCGGACCAAGCCATAGCCAACATGTTGTTTTCCAGTGACATGAGACTGCGTCCTTTCTACAGCATCATTAGCCACAAGGAATGATCCACAAACCTCACACAGTGCCATCTTCTTCTCTTGTGCCATAGCAAGTACCTTATCAGTTGGTCGTTGTAACAAGACTGTCTTCTCAGCATTAAGCGCTTCCACCTACAAAAGTTATTGAAAGTTAAGCACTCAGTACACTAAATTTTTAATCATATTTAGGTGCCACTAAGGGTGTAACTGAAACAGGGAGGAATCAAGTCATATTCCACGATTTAGTATGACTAGTCAAAACTTGGAAACTCATTTTCTAGAGCTTCTTTAGAACTCAACAGCATGGTAAACAAATAGTACCTTTCTCATTAGCGCTTCAGCTTCATCCACTTTGCCCTCTTCACCAAGTGCTTCCACTTGTTCCAAAAGGTTCTTAACTTTTTCCTCCAAAACAGACAATTGTTCAGCTTTTTCTGCAGATAGAGACGGTGGTGGAGGCGGCTCAACCTCTTGTGCAAGGCGTTCACGTCCACGCCTGACCTTCCTATCAAGATCATTCACCTGTAACCAATTCCAATCTTAGTGTACAGAAGACTCGATTCTCACGAAAAAAAAACTAATAGAAATGACAAGCATTACATACCAACTTCTCGCAAAACTGTGCAAGCTCAGCCTCGAATTTAGGCACATAGGAATCATGCCTTGGAGAGTTTTCGAAGCTGAAACAGAAGAAGAAACAAAAAAAATCAAAACTTTTTGATATAAATGCGTAAAACTGCGCTCTGAGGTAGGCCTAATTGTAACCTCTACGTATAACATTGATGGACATATATATATATATATATGCAAGATAGCCACACATGCTTTTAGAAGTAGAGCACTACAGTAAATGGTCTATTTGAGCAATTGCTTATTCAAATGTAGGTATATTAATGTCACACGAATCGATACAGATTTGTAATTAATCAGAATCAAACATAACGAAGATCTCAATGGAGCCTCACCTCTCTTTCAACTTTGGATCATGAATTCTCGAGCACGCTCCTGAAAGAGAAACAGAGACAAACAATGAAGCTAAGAATCTAACATGAAGAAAAAGCATATCATACAAATTTACAAATAGTGTGACTAACCAAGATCGCTTCGAGTGTTAACGAAGAGGTCATGAGGACAAAATCGAACCATATAGAATGCACAGACCTCTCTATCGTCCCACTTAACCTCCTTGAACCCTCTTCTCTCTTCGTCTGTCAGATTACGAGCTGCAAACATTAAAAAAAAAAAAATCACCAAATTATTCACATGGAAACCATAGATTAAAAGCTTTGGAGAGCTCAATTTCGGGGATAAAAAACTGAAACTAGATTTTTTTTTGCTCTTGGATGATTCATTCACCTGCTCCCATAAGTTCGTCTAACAGAGCTCGCTGAGCATCCATGGTGGGATACGAAGAAATCGAACTGAATCAAATTGAAGAGAGAACAGGCAATTGGCAGAATCCAATTTGGAGGATGATGGAGGAGGAGGAGGAGGAGTGATGATTAGGGTTTCGTTCGCCACGAAGAAAAAGGGCGTCTATCGTCGTATACTGTATTATATAATAATTAGTTCATATATATTTTTGCATCAAACAATCTTATTCTATAAATATTGGTTCTCAAGTGTGTCAATTTGATTGATTTGAAATTTTGACATGGGTAAGTATAAACTTTTTACTTTCATAAATTAAAAAAAAAACTAATTATTAGAAAACTAAAATTATATACAATTTTTAAAATATAAAAATAATTTTACGACGTATATAAAAATATAATAACTCTAACATTAAATTACTAATTCTGTCATTTAGAATCAATAATTGACTTTATAATTGATTTAAATATGATATTATATTAATTAATTGTATGAACATCTATTTTTATATAAACAACTAAATTGTGTCTTAAAAAGTCGGATAAATGGCTGGTCAGCAAAGTTGCTATCAAAAGGAGAAAGAGGCGATGATTAAATCGGTAGCAACCGCTGTTTAGACGTTTGTGATGTCTTGTTTTCGCATACCAAAAAAAATCACATCCAAATTTAGTAGTACAGTAGCGAATTACTAGTGGAGTACAAATTGTCGACAATGGATATGCATTGATTAGCTTGTGAGAAATTATGTTCAAGTAAATAGTTGGGCGGATTGAGTCTTAGGAATGTCAATAATTTTAATTCGGCTTTGTTAGCTAAACAGTTATGCTAATTGAGGTTCCAAACTCAGAGTTTCTTTTTTTATTTTTAAACTGTTCGCAAGAGTTTGAATAACCCCCTTCATCGGTCATTTGAATAACCCTCTTCATTTGGACCCTTGCAAACTCTTAGAATAACCATCTTCTCTTACTCCTTATTGCTTTCACTTAATCTTTGATAAAGAAGATCAATAATCTATTTTTTCTGGTGTGTGTTTGGTTTGGTAGTGTTTCTCACATTATGAGAACACAACCGTTGCAGTAACGATTCAACAGCTACATATATATACAGTTACCTTTGAATGTTCGTAATAGCACCTCTTAATAATGTATACATATAACATATATATGTATATATATTACTTATATAATATAATTAAGAGAAAGGAAGAGGGTTATTAATATACCCAAATTCTAATACATTAATCGAAACCGATTCATCACAGTGTCGTTTTTAATATTAGAATTCACAATGTTAAATATAAACGTGAACTTTATTATTAAACCGTAAGACACATAAGTCACATAAAATATAAAGTATTCTTACACTCAAAACACCTAGTATTAGTTGTATTGGAATATTAGTTTTTACGAATTTATAGTATTGTTTTAATTTCTAGTTTTTTTGCTTCCAATAACATATAAACTTAAGATAGAAAAAAATAAAGTACAAAAAATGGAATAAAAAAAGAAGGAAGATGAATGAAAATAACATTTAGTAAGAAATTCAAATACTTTAAAAAATGTACAAAATAGAGTGAGAAGAAAAGAACTTAGTATGATCTAAACAAAAAAAATTGGAAGTTTTTTTATTAGATAGAAGTTTTTAATAAATAAAGAAATCATAATATTATATTGGATAATCAAATTTAATTTGGAAAAACGGTCATTCTAATAACAAACTTGTGGAAAAAATAATCAAATCGAAGGAGAGAGAAATATGAAATCAAAATGGAAATTAGAGATTCAGGAAGGAAGAAACACGACTTTGTCCTAATTTTGACATAAGGAAATAACGTTGTTTTGACAAAATAACGATTTTGAACATTTAATTAAATAAAAAATAAAATTGACTAATATCATAATTAAATTGGCGAAGTCAAAACAGATTCGTGTGTTTTATGTCTTATTAAACATTAAATTTGTTTTGGCAAAAATGCATAAGTTATTAAGTTCGTCTGTTAATTAAATTACCATTTTGGAAAATAATTTTTATTTATTAGATTTCTATTAAATATAAACCATCTCTTAAAGGCGACAACCATATGTAAAAGACTCTCATGACGCCTTTTCTCTCTATAGGCGATCAAGAAGGCGATTTTTGGTTTGTTAACCACTATCGCCGTTTTCTTTCTCTTTCTCTATCTTGGATTGTTTTTCCGACAAGTTTCGACAGTTATAAGTTTGGATTTGATGTTTTCCCTCTGCGATATGTTTGTGTTAGCAGTTATTTGATCTCGTGTTTGACGTGGGATAACTGCCGTGGAAAACCGCCATGGATACAACCTTATATATTGGCCGGATTTTGTCTCTTTGTCTCCAAAACCGTCTCCCTCGTTCTTGTCTTACTTTCACAAACACGTCCAACTACTGCGGCCATGAGTGACTACATTCGAAAATCTTTACAGAATCTCGACTTGGGAATCTCTGATACCCCTATCGTGTTACCTTCTGAATTATGTGGCAAACCAAATGATGAGAATCATTTCTCTTTAATTGTATTGGTGGTGAATGAGAAGAAACAAAATCTACGAGCAATTGTGGATCAGTTGCCCAGAATCTGGGGTTCTGCGGATGCTTGCCGCAGACGTATACTCAGTGAAGGCAAAGCCATTGTCATTTTCCAGACTGAAGAAGCGCTTAATCTGGTTCTGCACCGTGGCCCATGGGCCTTTAATGACTGAATGATTGCGGTACACCGATGGTATCCTAACATCTCTGATGAGGAAATCAAGATCATCCCCTTTTGGATCCAAATAAGGGGCATTCCAAATTAGTTTCTTAACACTGCCATGGTAAACTATATTGGTGATCAAATAGGACATGTTGCAGACATCGAATTTGATGAAAATGCCAACCTTGTGGAAATTGTGAGAGTTCAAGTGACCTGGAATTATGACACACCATTACGTTTCCAAAGGAACTTTCAGTTCGGGAGTGGTGATAACACAATCCTTAAATTCCGTTATGAGCGACTCAGAAATTTTTGCTCTGCGTGTGGATCCTTGAAGCATGACAAAAAGTCATGTCCACTGGAATTTGAAGAGCATCCAAATGATGATGACAATGGTGGCAATGATGGCTATGATCGTGATGACTATAACAATCCTGATAATGATTTCAATGATCATGAGTCTGATACTAACACTTTGCAGACTATTGCACCGGATGGAGAAATTCCAGGATTGCGGACTGTCCCTACAAACAAAGAATTCATCATTACAGAGTCAGATGACTCGGCTCCAAGCGCTTTTGAAGACACATATTTAACGGCTGAGAGAATACACTATCTTTTCACAAAGCATGCCAAGGGTAAGAATCTGATGCACAATGATCATATTGAAGTTACATTCACCCCTGGAGCTTGTTCTTCAAGGAATGGTCTACAGAGGAACCGTGAAACAATGGAACTGTATTATAAACGATGTGAGGAGGCAGAGGATTTGACGGTCCTGAATCAGATCCGTAAGAGAGGACGAGCAGAGCCAGAGGCATCTTGTAGTGGTACAGCTTTGGACGGAGGCACGGGAGGCCCGATACCCCCAGTACCTCCATGAGAGTCATCTCATGGAACTGTTAAGGCATTTTTTCGCCACTGACACAATTTCGTTTAAAATGTTTATGTCGTATTCTAAAACCACATGTTTTATTTCTATGTGAAACTCTAAATAGATGTTATGTTGTGACTGATTTTGCTTCTGTTTTAGGATTTAACAATGTAATAACAGAACCCCACTTGGTAGGAGTGGTGGTTTAGCAATGATGTGGACTAACAATGTTTCGTTGACCAAACTATATCAAGATCAACGAATCATTGATGTCCATGTTAACTTTAATAGGATAAGTTTTTATTTGTCTGATGTCTATGGAAACCTGGTTCCATCTAGACGAAGTGAGTTCTGGCAATGTCTAGAAGATGTGAGAGAGAGTAGATCGGGGCCTTGGATGCTTACATGGGATTTTAATGAGATAATCAGCAATGATGAAAAGATAGGTGGTCCACAAAGAGAGGAATGGACCTTCAGGGATTTTAAACACATGAGAACTGTCTGTGATCTGAAAGACTTAAAACATAAGGGAGATAGGTTTTCATGGGTGAGAGAAAGAAGGAATTACACAACCAAATGTCGTTTGGACAGAGTGATGATAAACTCTGAGTGGTATGCAAGTTTTCCACACGCTGATGCATAATTTCTTGAATTTAATGGCTCAGATCATAAGCCAATACTCACAAATATAACTCCACCACAAAATTGTCCTCATAAACCTTTTAGTTTTGATAAACGACTAACTCAAATTGAGAACTTCGAAGAGGTGGTTGCAGAGAGTTGGAATTCCTGCAAACAGAGAAACCACTATACTATTTGTGACCAAATCTCAGCCTGTCGCAAAGCTATGGCGAGGAGTAAACATAGTGCAAATTTAAATGCTACAAAGAGAATTGACCACTTCCAGTTCACCTTAAACAAAGCAATGGAGAGCCTTCACACACCTGTTAGACGAAACATTTCTTGGTTACAAAATGAGTTAAACAAAGCTTACCGTGATGAGGAATACTATTGGCAGAAGAAGAGTAGAAATCAATGGCTCAATAATGGTGATCTTAACACAACATATTTCCATGCAAGTACAAAAACAAGATATACTAAGAATTATATTTCCTCTGTTCTAGATTCAGAGGACAATATATATCAGGGCGATCATGAAATAGGGAGACATGCTCAAGAGTATTTCACAAATGCTTACAAAACAAGCAGAATACCAGTTTCACCTTTGGATTTTGGCGACTTCCCCCCAACAGTTACTGCAGAAATAAATGAGGAGCTCACTAAGGAGTTAAGTACAGAGGAAATCTACGAGGCTTTAACCTCAATCAGTGATGACAAAGCACCAAGACCCGATGGGATGACATCTCGTTTTTATAAACATTACTGGAGTACTATTGGTAAAGATATCATACAAGAGGTGAAAGATTTCTTTGATACTTCCTACTTGAAATCAAGTCTAAATCATACTAATATCTGCATGATACCAAAAGTAGATTCACCAAATATTTATCTGATTTTCGACCAATAGCCCTATGTAATGTTTTGTACAAAATCATCTCAAAATGCCTAGTAAACCGCCTTAAGTCACATTTAGACAACATAATATCAGATACTCAGGCGGCATTTATACCAGGAAGATTGATAACGGATAACGTTATGATAGCACATGAGGTGATGCACTCTCTAAAAGCAAGAAAAAGAGTATCAGAAAACTACATGGCTATTAAACCAGATGTTACTAAGGCCTACGATAGAGTAGAATAGAACTTCTTGGAAGTAACAATGCATCTGTTTGGTTTTTCTGAAAAATGGATACATTGGATAATGGGTTTGGTACGATAAGTAAGCTACTCTATGCTTATCAATGGTACACCACACGGAATGATCATTCTTGAAAGAGGAATTCGTCAAGGTGGTCCACTTTCACCGTACTTATTCATTCTTTGTGCGGATATAATGAGTCATTTGATCAAAACAAGAGTTCAGTCTGGTGAAATCCGTGGAATTAAGATTGGAAATGGAGTACCGGCCATCACTCATCTACAATTTGCACACGACTCCCTATTCTTCTGCCAGGCTAATTCTTGGAACTGTAAAGCGATCAAAGAAGATTTTGATGTATATGAATACTATTCAGGCCAAAAAATCAACACATCAAAATCTGTCATCACTTTTGGATCACGATTTCACGATCACACTCATAACAGATTAAAAAAGATTATGGAGATATCAAATCACGGTGGAGGTGGCAAATATTTGGGACTTCCTGAACAGTTTGGCAAAAAAAAGACAGAAATGTTCTCCAACATTGTTGACCGAGTGAAACAAAGAACTGCATGTTGGAGCACAATGAAATTGTCTACAGAGGAAAAGAAATAATGTTGAAAATGTAGCTTTAGCAATGCTAGTTTACTCAATTACATGTTTTAAACTACCTATGGCGATTGTATCAGAGATTGATGCTGTACTACAAAGATTCTGGTGGGAAAAAGGAAATGCTGAAAGAGGTATACCATGGATAGCATGGGAACAACTGCAGTATTCAAAAAAGGAAGGAGGATTGGGATTCAAAAACTTAGCAAAGTTTAATGATGCTCTTCTAGCAAAACAAGCATGACATTTATACAAATATATAGAAAGCCTCTTTGCAAAAATTATGAAAGCTAGATCTTATAGAGACTCCTCAATCTTAGATGCCAAAAAACGAGTCAATCAATCTTATGGTTGATCTTCTTTCTTGGAAGGTTTGGAGCTCATCAAAAAAGGCTCAAGATTCATCATTGGGGATGGTAATACGACTTGTGTGAACATAGATAATGTCATCTCGACACATCCGCCAAGACCCTTAACGATCATACATCAAGGAAATGATATGCACATTGCACAATTAATATCTGATTCAGGAGCCTACCGTACATGGTCACAAGAAAAGTTATCAGAACATATCGCTATCCCTGATCATCAAGAGATCCACAAAATATATTTAGCCAAAACAGCTTTACAAGACAAACTTATTTGGCATTATAATAAATCAGGTGAATACTATGTTCATTCTGGATACTGGCTTAATATGCATCATCCTGCAAACAATTTAGCACCACCTGCAATTCCTCATAGCTCAGTGTGTCTCAAAACAAAGATTTGGCGCCTAAAGATATTGCCAAAGATAAAACACTTTTTCTGGCGTATCCTTTCTCAAGCTCTCCCGTCTATCACTAGATTAAATACTCGAGGTATGAACTTAGATCCCATTTGTCCAAGATGCTTCAAAGCAGATGAGACAATAGATCACAACTTTTTTCAATGTCCACAAGCTAAAGAAATATGGGATCTTTCTAATATTACAATACACTTGTTACTCTCACCAATGTTCACTAGTGAACAATATATTGCCACTTTTTTGGATTCGAGTTACATCCAAAACCTCCCAGAAAGTACAAAACAACTTCCCTTTTGGTTACTTTGACACATTTGGAAGTCTCAGAACAATTTTACTTTCAATGCTATACAAGACAAACCAATAACAATTATTCTTAGAGCCAAAGGAGATGTCTCCGATTGGCAAATTCATAATCCTCAAACACATCATCACCAATCACAACTGCATTTGATTTCGAATAAATCATGGAAACGTCCAACAACAACTATGCTTAAATGTAACTATGATGCGACATATAATCAACTTTCTTCCACGGCAAAAGCGGGATGGATTCTACGAGACAAGACTGGAACAACAAATGGATGGGGATCTTCGGTTCTTGGGATAACATCTTCACCTTTAGAAGCGGAAGCAAATGCGCTTTTAACGGCGGTACAACAAACATGGATAAAAGGAATTACTTTTGTTTGTTTTGAAGGGGATTATGAGATTCTAACCAAAATTTTGAACAACAAAGACATTGACATTTCCTTGGAAAATATTATACAAGACATTCGAGAATGGGCAAAGAAATTTCAGGAAGTCCAGTTTAGTTTCACAAAAAGAGGCTGTAATAATGTTGCTCATTTGCTTGCAAAATATGGTTGTAGTTCTTCTATCTTTTACTCAAACTGTTTTTCACCGTCTAAATGGCTAGAAAACCAATTGTACTGTGACTTTATTCAATCATCAATATAACAAGATCACTTTCAACGAAAAAAAAAAATCATCTCTTAAAGGAAATGTTCAACAAAGATTAGAGTCCACAAGAAAGACAAGTCTAAGCCCTTGACATAACTAAGGTTCTTAACAAAATGAGATTCATATATGTATAGTCATGTAATGAGAAATTTGGACCGTAACTTTGAGAGTTGTCTCAAAAAAAAAATCTCTCTCTTCAATTTTATGAAATATCAAATCTAATAGTATTGTTTTGCTTTTGGTCACAACCTTAAGTTCTTTCCTATCTTTGTCTTTCATTTGAATAAAGCTCCTTGATGAGCTACTTCATTTATTGTCCTTAATAAGCTCTTTAACAGCACAAATCTTCTTGCTTTGAGATTGTCAACCGGAGGCACCACTTAGAACGCCTAATGGGATCCTATACGATTAAGCGTTTATACTACAAAACATTCTACAAAAACATTATATTTTATGAAACATTCTAAATATAATATTATAGATAAAAAATAAATAAATTTATATATCAGAAAAATGACAGCTACAACTTCACCTAGCTCCACATACAAATTTGGTTGTTCTATACTTTGAAACAACCGGATTATATGACAGCTACAGACATTGTTATTCGTATACCAAGGAACCAGTTTTGGCTCTTCCTCTCATCTCACGCAATGTTTAGTGGAAGCCATTTCCACTATGATTTGGTCTAACTGAAACGGCTGGTCTCTCAGATCTTTCTCTTTTTCTCCACGCAATGTCTAGTGGAAGCCATTTTCTAAACAATAGTTTTCTAGAAAACACGAAAACTACGTAACCATGAATATTTCAGCGGTGAATTCTGAGTATTCTACTAGACACCAACTACTGTTGGCTCTTGGATCTTGGTCTAGTGGTTTTTGATGCAATTAAGAAAGCATTTACTACAAATTTTGAAACTTGTCTTCTTATATTTTATCAAAAGTTCACAAACAATACAATATGACAATGGACGAACCGATTTGTTAGCAAAGTCTCGTAGGCTAATCGAAACTGATACGACGCATCTTACAAACAAGATTAGCTGTAGGGAAATCGAGTTCACTACCAGCTTCTGATTTCATCACATCCTTGAGCTCATCTCTCGGTGTAGCCAAACACGTCTGAAAAGTTGCAAGAACTGGCGGAACTGGCATGGACAGAGCCGAAAGCACATTGCTCAAGTACTCTATATCTACAGAGAGTTGTTGTGCTCCTCGGTCTGAAATGTATTGGATTCCTCTCAGTTGGTCCATGTACAGGGCGGTTGCGCCTTCTGCTACCTGTTTTTTTTAAAAAAAATTAGTGGATAAGGTCTTAGCATATTGCAATCTGAGGTTGACTAACGCATAAATTAGACTTACCTTGAACATCCACTCCGTTGCAAAGAATTGGGCATCCTCGTTGTTTGAGTCACCATTGGTTGAGATTCCTTCAGCTAGAGGCTCAAGTTGCTGAGGCAACGTAAGAAGATATTCTCCTACACTTGTAACATAAGACTGAGGGTACGAGCTGAAGTTTGGTAGAGGAAAAGCAGTTTGTTCCTCCACGGAAGACCAGATTGGTAGGCGAGATACTTCCCCCAGGCGTTGCCTGACTTTTGAGATAAGGACATCATAGACAAGTTCGTTGACTGTGTCGGCAAATGCAGCAACTCTCTGAGATGCCAAAGGCAGGGCGTGGAACCGTGGATCTTTAGACTGCAACAAATCAAGGGAATAAGGAAACAAAAGGATAGTTAATTCAGAAACTTTCTAAATCAAGACTACAGCTTTTCAGTACCTGCTCCAACAGGTTTAACAGTTTGTGAGCCTTCTCCGGAACATCAACCAACCGAATAGCTGCCACATCCAGGGAAGCTCGTCCAGCCATAGACAAATCTCCAGCAGTTTGTTCACTTTTCAAATGTGATAGGTTTTGATCCAAATTTGTGCCAAATAATGAAATAGACAAGCTGGAGTTTAATCTAGCTAGAGTGGCTCTCAAAGAGGCTTCAAAGACAGAAGACCTGCTCGTGAGACAATCAGCAACAGTAAGAATTTGTAGTGCTCCCTGGACAATGGACCATTCTTCATTTGAAGTCAAATCCATCTTGCGAGAGCTCTCCCTTTTCTCTGCACTTGCCTCTTTCTTTGAGCCAACTCCATCACCTGTACCATCCACTCCACACACAACTCTCAAAGATTTGAGTGTTTCTTGAAGCATTGAAATATATTGCAACATTATGTCATCTAACGCAAGTATCAGCTCGTCTGCCTCTGAGCCGCCAGTGAAGCCGATACACCTTTCAACCGCAGCTTCAAGAAGAAGAAGAACTTGGGGAATAGACTCTTCCATCCTACGTACTGTTTCGCTGAGTTCGATTCCTTGAGCCCCAACACCACGAGTAACAGCCCCTCTAAGATCCACCACTGCAATTTCAGAGGATAGAATAGCACGTTCCATCTTCCCATATCTAAAGAATGATAAACTCTTATGTCACAAACAGCCTTTAAGAGCCATATACCCAAAATAAGTCTCATCAATAAAATGAGAAAATCTCTAAATCCTAGAGAAGTACACAACTTGAAAACTTACTTTTGCTTAAACGATTCAAAGGGTGAGTAAACGGCCTTCAGCGTATCTATTAAGACCCTAAGTTCAGATTCGGCAAACAGGTGCTGTATATTTCTTGCAAAGGAACCAGTTACGTTGTGCAGCTCAATCAGAGCCTCAAGATGTTTAGTCTGAATATTAATACCCTTGGGCAAGTCTCCAGATAATAGATCCATCACACCTGTTCAAGTTAAACATCAGAACTGTCAGCATTTTCCTAAATACACAAAATACAAATATAAACCAAGTTAAAATAATAGTCAATTGTCTGAAAAAATTTCAGTCACTAAATGAAAAAAAAATGTTACAAATAAGTTTTTTTAAATGAAAGTTCAGATTTCCTGCAACTCTCTTGAATATCGACATATTCATAACATTTGCCACTATGCACAAAAATTACAAACTAACAAGAACAGCCAAAAACTTTAGCTCATGTAAAGGCAGGAGAAACTGACACTCTTAGATCTATCTATTAAAGCACGAGGATGGTACAGTAGAACAACCAAAAAAACAACGCAATCCCAATCCAGCTGGGTAAATGGACTAGGCTAAGAAGGAAACCTAACAATCAAACTGTACTGACATCATATCCAACCTTTGGCGAGTGCTTTCGTTTCAGGAACAGCATCTCCTGTTGCAAGGTTAACACGAGAAACAAAACTAGCCCCCAGTACCCTCATGGTCTCAACCAACAGCTTTGGGACGAGAGTCATGTAGTCATCAGGGAAGGCAACCATACACCTGAACAATCATGAAAGCAAAAACGTACTACAGTGATTGATACTTAAGCTGCAATCACATGATTGGGTATAAAGGTCTGACATACTGTCACTGGAAGAGCCTGGTAAAAATATGCAGCTACTGTAAAAAAAAAGTAAACATTTTACCATTTCCACTCCTGCTCAAGATAGAGTAGCATTTCGTCGTAAAAGCTTGGCAGCCAACTGGCAAATGATGTCTGAGATGATGTTAATTGAAACTCATCACCGCTAGACAACCTTTGACTTTCACTTCTCTCATTGGCAAGCTTGTTGGCCCTTTGCTTTGTGTCAAAATCTTCCCAGAGTTGCTTAATTGGCTTTAGACGGACTTCTGAATATTGCAATTCCATAGACTTGAATCTCCCAATCCGGATTAGAATTCCTCGCAAATCTTGAACGACATCAACCTGCCAAATTTGGTGAAAGGCTTTTCAGAACAATAAATAGCAACATACCACAACCTACATTAGTTAGGTTTTGCAGATATATGGGTTCAAACCTTGTGATATGTTAATGCATCGGTAAGACGTGGCTGCACCATTTTCTCCAGCCTGTCTTCCAAGACCTCTAGTTGCTTTCTAACATTAGCAAATTCGGCAACCTGTTGATCAAAATTGGAGTTAGAGTGACGATGACAACAGACTTAAATCCATAAAGTACTGAAGCTGATATTAAAATACCTCTCCAACGGCAGACAAACAATTTCTCATGCTGGCAAGAGTTTCTGCAGCACGAGGAAGATCGCCACTGTTAAAAACACTCTCAACCGTCGAGCTTAACTGAGTTAACCCATCAGCATCCTGTCCATATACCAGAAAAACGAAGATCAATTTCCAGATCAACCCCAAGTGTCCACATGATGGATAAAAATATTACTATGCATACTGACCTGTAGTGTTTTGTAGGCAGCCTCCATTCTCTGTTTGACACTATCCACTCTAGCAAGGGTAGCTATACACTCTGCTGAAGAACCCTCTGCCTGCAAAGTACCAATTTCGATAAGAAGGCGTATTACCATACTCTTTTGAGATAGAAATATAATAGTAAAGCTTGAAGAACACCCAAAATCAAGTTGATTTAATCAACTACATTGCGCAACTCAAATGCACACAATTCTGACTGAATCAGATCATCAATGCCCATGATTAATGCATAATGACTTGTGATCTAATTTAATAATCTAATCTAATTTTGCGAGAAGGGATCCAAACAAAAGCTGAGATTGAAATCTCCAAACGAAATCACGAGTTGTGCAGAATCAAAAAATCCAAAGAATAAGCAAAAATGCGTACCTTCTTGAGCTTCTGGAGGATTCCAGCAACAGAACCACGCAGAGACACGGCATCATCACGGAGACGCAACACGTCGCGTGTGGCGCGAGGAACACGAAGGAGAGCGCCTCCGCTCTGCTCTTCAAGAGAAGCTCCGATCTCCTCGGAGGCAATCTGGAGCTTCATTTCCAGATCCACAAGATGTTTCTCGAGCGAATCCTGCGGGTGACGCGCTTGGCACGACGAGTTAACCCAACGCTTCGCATCGAACTTCTCATCTGAGAATGGACCTAAATCCAGCATCATCCTGATCGGAGATCACTCACTCCGATTCCTTTTAAGACTCTTTTCAACTTCGAAGATCAATGTCGAAAGAGAAGAAGATCCTCTGATTTCGCAGAGACACTGTAAGTTGAAACTAAACCAAATCGATCTAAACCGACTTTAAATTTCGGTTTGCATTCGGTACTACAAATCCTCAATCTACACAAACCGAAGATAAATTCACAAATCTGGGCCCAAACCAAAAGTAATGGGCCGTTAGAGATAATTTTACTTGGAGACCACGCACTTCTAGAACCATCCATCCTTGAGTAAAACTCACCACTCTCCAGCACCTTCTTCGTCTCCTTCACTATATATAAAGCCTTTCTGTAACAACTTTTTTTCCGATCAAAGAGTCAAAAAAATATCTAATCACTCGCTTATTCTTCTTCTAATCTGCAAAAATGGCGTCATCATCGTCTATAGCTCTCAGGAGACTTCTCTCTTCTACCGTCGTCCCTCGCTCCATAAGAGCAGTTCGTCCGGCGGCTGCTTCTTCTCGCCTCTTCAACACCAACGCCGTCAGAAACTATGAACACGGTGACGAAAGGAACCATCGCTCAAACCGACATGTTTCTCGCCGCGGCGGCGATTTCTTCTCAGGTAAATCGTCTCCTCCGTCCAATTTCGCTTTATAATTTCCCGATCTGATACATGTTTGTGATTGATCTCTCGTGGAGATCGGTAGAATCTGAAAAAATTGGTACGTTTGTTTGACACAGACATGTTGGATCCGTTGATTCCGACGAGAAGCTTGAGCCAGATGCTAAATTTCATGGACCAGATCAGTGAATTCCCTTTGGTGTCAGCAGCAGCTACGCGTGGAATGGGAGCTTCAGGAGTTAGACGTGGCTGGGACGTGAAGGAGAAAGACGACGCGTTGCATCTAAGGATCGATATGCCTGGACTTAGCAGAGAAGATGTGAAACTTGCTTTGGAACAGAACACGTTGGTTATCAAAGGAGAAGGTAAAACAGAGGAAGGAGATGATGTTTCTGGAGATGAGGGACGGAGGTTTACGAGTAGGATTGGGTTACCGGAGAAAGTTTACAAGACTGATGAGATTAAAGCGGAGATGAAGAATGGTGTGTTGAAAGTGATGATTCCTAAGATTAAAGAGGATGAGCATAACAATGTTCGTCACATAAATGTTGACTAGAGTTACGTTTTTCTTGGTGAATCAAAGCAAAATTACATTTCTTCAATGGACATTTTAAAAGCATTAATGCACTTTGCTTCCTTATTCTATAGACTTTGATGTATCATCACTCAAACATGCTAAGCAACAGAGCCACGAACATGTACATGATGCACCAAATTGTTGATAAAATGTAACTTTGAGGGTGCTAAATAGAGGTCAAACAATTCTAACCGTGGAGTCTGTGTAAACTTGTCAAACTAAAGGATAAAATCAATTATTAGAATTGTCCCACATCGAGACTTGGCAATATTTGGGACTAATATAAATAGTACATGGATCCCTCCACTCATGGCCAATTGGTTTTGGTTTGGATATCCATGTTTACTAATATCAATCAATTTCTTTTCATTCATAAAGGTCTCAGATTAAGATTGTAAGATGATGTATCAATGATAAAGATAAACTACACTACTTTGAACAGCCGTGGCCATACTTTGGAGACCATAGCACACGGCGAGCCTTCGTCCTCGTCGTCGTTATTAAATTTTAAGTAACTTTTTATTTATTCACCGCGCCGTCTCAAAATTTTTTTTGCTCTTTTTTTTTCGAGAAAGAGGACGCAATTGCCGGTTCTGAAGAGAATTTTACAATCGTCGACGAAGAGATATTTTCAGGTTTGATTGAAATCTCTCTCTGCAGACTCCATCATTGTCTTTCCTGTTTGATTTTTATCGGCCTCGATTTGTTCGTTGAATCGTTTCATTGTCCCCCAGCTCACCTCTCTCCTTTTTTGTTAATTGATTCCTCAGTTCCTTCGATTTTAGTAATTTTTATGTTTATGTTTCTCAGTTGCTCGATCTTGTGAACTTGGCGGATCATGTTTGTGAATTGTACTTTGCTCTGGTTGACCTTCCCGGAGCCGACGTTATAATTGTCCTGCTTACATAAGCTTCATGTTGATGCAGGGGAGTAAGGGACTTCATGCTAATTTTGATTTAAATGAGACTTCTGTGGGTTAAGTCTGAGTGAGAAGGTGCTGTAATAGTTTCTAATGGGGATAAGATATCTGCACATTTCTGTGGCAACAACAGCTTTGAGCTTTGTGGGTTTACAAATCTGGAGTGAGTTGTCTCTTGATAGACATAGAGCTGATGTTTTGATTACCAAGAACGTTTCTTTAGGAGATTCTGAGCTTGAGCTGCTTCTGGCTTCTCACACTACAAGTCTACAATTGCCTTGCTGATAAGTTTTGTGTTTAATGTCTACATTCTTCTTCTTCTTTCTCTCAAGGTGTAACTCATCGTCTTTACTTACAAGGTTTCATATTAAGTTATTTTGGTTGGTTGTCTTTCTTAAACTCTGATTCAGGGTGGGCTAACCACAAATTAGTGAGTTTTTTTTAACTTTTGTCTTACGTAGATAGAAATTTCAAGTGTCTTCTTTGAATGTGCGTGTGTTGGGGTGTGTGTCTTTTCTTGGAATGGAGTTCAATCTACAGCTCTTAGTTTGGTTATTAGAAACAGCATGAGAATTTAGTTTGCACCTGTGAGTTGTGGTGTGTGAAGCAAGTAATTCTGACGCGAAGGAGTTAAGACTTAAGTTTTTCGCTAGTTAAAATGACTTCTTTGAATGAAATATATCTAGTAGTTGGAGCTCCATACTTGGAGAGTAATAGTAGACTAGCTTTTTCGGGAAATGTCTTTCAACCATTTTGTGAGGATCTAATAGCTTTTTAAATTCCCTGCAGACTTTGTTTTTTGGGGATCTATATGCCATTGAAACTAAAAAGCTGGTGGAAAGACTTGCCAATTACATCATTTACAAGGTAGTTGTTTGTACTTTGATGAAAGACAGTAGACTGCAACCGAAACCAATCCACATCTTCTATCACTTACATACTTATATTATATCTGGAATATTCTGTTACTTTGTCTCCTTTACTGAATATCTGAATTGTTGCAAAAAAAGGACGTAGACGAGATTCTACTTAAACTGACAAGCAGTAATGTAGAATAACAACTATTTTCACCACTTTATTTGATTGGCATATCTATTCTGTTTGTTGTATCTTGTAGATGTTTGCCTTTGTTATGTTAATAACTAGAGTCCTTTTTGTTCCTGGGTTTAGGGCACTTTTCTGCCGTTGGTGGTTCCACCAACAGTATTTCAGGGGGTCCTATGGACAATCTGGTTGACTGTTCTATGTACTCTTAAGGTATGACATACTTTCGTGTGACTTTCTTAACTTATGATCAGAAAATGCTGAATTTGGTCTTCGAGACACCTAATGAGTAGTGAAATGTTGTGTAGATGTTTCAAGCTTTGGCTAGAGATCGGCTTGAACGATTGAATGCATCTCCTTCTTCTACTCCTTGGACATACTTTCGTGTCTATTCAGCCCTGTTCATGGTTCTCTCTGCTGTTTTGTTCTGGTATTTCCTAAACTTTGTGGAACCATGTGAAATGATCAGTTGCGGCCTTTTCATCCCATTTTTTTCTTCCAAAATATGACTCTTCTGACGGCGCATATGCCAGGCACTATTATATTGAGCGGAGGAGATGTTGTGTCTAGAGTTCTCACGTTTATTAGACTGCATTTCAATTAGGAGAATAGTGATATCTTTGATTCATACACCAGATCTCTGTTGTATGAATATCTGTTCTAGTGATTGAAGACTGAGCTTGTTCTTCTCTGAATGATTTTTGTCCTATCTTGCAGGATAAAGCTTTCCTTATGATATACAATAGAATTGGTTCATCTCTGTATTTGTTGTTACTTTTTGAGCCATGCAGTGTAGCTTTTGAGACCTTGCAGGTACTTGAGTAAAGATTAGCTGTATTCATTGTTTATGTTGCCCTTCTTTGTAACCATGCCTGACGAAAATAGAGGTTTTATTAATCGCATAATGGATAATTTTTCAGGCATTGTTGATTCACGGGTTTCAACTCCTTGATATGTGGATCAACCACTTAGCAGTCAAGAATTCAGATTGCCACAGATCAAAGTTTCTTGATTCTATGACAGCAGGTTTGTCTTGTTTTGGCGTATGATTGTAATTATATCTTCTGTTAGACTGCACACATGACTCTTGGATTATCCTTGGCGTATTTGATGTTTACATTACTGAGTTTGACCTCTTACCCTTTAATAGGCTCATTATTGGAATGGAAAGGCCTACTTAACCGGAATCTTGGTTTCTTTCTAGACATGGCTACCTTGGTAATGGCCCTTGGTCATTATTTTTACATCTGGTGGCTCCATGGAATGGCCTTTCATATGGTGGATGCAGTTTTGTTTCTCAACATACGTGTAAGTCCCCTGATCGACTTTCTTCGTAAGAAGTGTCATTCTACTGGTTGTTCAATAGGCACAGATCTAATTATTGAGTTCTTTGTGTGTTTTCCCGTCTGATTTTGCCAGGCCCTGTTAAGTGCAATTTTGAAACGGATAAAAGGATACATTAAACTGCGAGTAGCTTTAGGTGCTCTTCATGCAGCTCTGCCTGATGCAACTTCGGAAGAGCTGCGGGCATATGATGACGAATGTGCCATATGTCGGGTATGCTTCTGCTAGATATTTATTAGCGTCGTTGCATTTTTCAGTAGCTAACCAGTCTTTGATTATTACGAATGATAGGAACCAATGGCTAAGGCTAAAAGACTTCACTGCAACCACCTTTTTCATCTTGGATGCCTGCGATCATGGTATGCTAGCTCTTTTATGCTGCCACCTTTGTGCTGTTACGATTCTGTGAGAACTGTTAATCACAATGATATTTTGACCCAGGTTGGATCAGGGTCTAAATGAGGTTTACTCTTGTCCTACATGTCGTAAGCCACTTTTTGTTGGTAGAACTGAGAATGAGGCGAATCCTAGCAGAGAAGAAGTCTTAAGAGATGAACAGTTAGCCCGTCAATTTGAGAGACAAAACAGTTCTGTGCATGCACGAACCACTGGGATGTTTTCAACCGAGACGCCAAATTCCACTGAAAGTGATCCTTGGAGGTTGGGTTCATTGTTTTCTTCATAAGTGCATTAAAGTAACAGTGTGTCCATAACAACATCATCCACTTCCTGTGATTTTGTCTGGCTAAAATACTATGTATTGTCTAATTATATTTGGTTCTTTTGATAGCAAGTAATCGTTGGTTTTTGAGAGAACCAAGCTTGTGTCCCTATGGGTTTCTAACTAAAGGTTGGCTTACTTAAAATCACCTTTTTCTCATGCCATGTAGGAATTCAGGACTGAACTCAAGCTGGCTACAAACATGGTCAGATCAGGGTGTTGATGTCGCGGGTCCCTCTGCAGGCTCCAGATCCGTTGGACTGGGGCAGGTTCAAATGATGGTGAGACATCTTGCATCTGTTGGGGAAGGTTATGCTCAGAATGCACTTGACGATGCTACTTGGGGTCTCTGGCCAATGAATCCTTCGCAAGTATCATCGATTCCGTCTACAAATGTTCCTCCTGCTGGTGATGGAAGAACAGGTGGTCTGCATCTGCGAACTGTCTCTCGTACAGAAAATAGCATGGCGAATATACTAGCTATGGTCGAGACAGTGAGAGAAGTCCTGCCACATGTGCCTGATGAAATAATTTTCCAGGTAAATATTAGATCCGCAGTCGGTACTTTGATGAGCAAGCACTATTTCTGGCTGAATTGGTAGGTCATTTCTGCATCAAAATGAAAGGATAACATATGCATATATGTATATGTGATTCATAATTTTCATCGAGAAACTGATGGGCTCAATTTTCCTGAACCTAATGGCCATTTGTTGTTCACTTGTTTGCGCAAGTGATTAATGCTTCGACATGCCAAATTGTGTTACTTGTAATATTATTTTGACTTCATATTAAAGCCTACTACGATTCAATTTTCTTTTAGGACCTGCAAAGAACAAATTCCGCTGCTGTCACAGTGAACAATCTTCTCCAGATGTCATGATAGGTTTACCTAAAAGTAATGAGCACTTCCATTTCGAGCTCAGGTTTTCCAGCATAAGATAAACGGATTCGGCTACATCCTTGTCTTTAAGTTTCACTCACTACCACACATTTAGAATCGTTGTTCTGCTGTAAATAGGAGGCATTCTTGCAACAGACTTTGCAAGAGGAAGAGACTCTAGAGTAGCTTTTGTTCATTTGCTATTGTGTGATAAATAAAGCTCTGATATTTGCAGAGTCCTGGCGGTCGTAAAACATTTTGGAGGCTTCCTTCTCTGAAGGTAGAAACCAGTCTATGTGAATGCACTTCTGGACTGATGCTACCTCCAATTGTATAAGAGCGTGTAATATATTACAATAACAAATAGAAGTAAACTACAAAATGGATTGTTATTGATCCAATAGATTATATGTGGTATATTCAATTGCTCAACTGTTTCCTTAAAGCTGGGTCCTCCTGTCTACACTACACTGGTTTCCTTAGCTTGAAGTTGCAGCCTTGCAGGTTTGATGGCTTCTTGGAACAGAAGAAAGACATTCTCAGGGAACATTCTTGGTCCAGATGTTGGTTTCTTGGTTCTTGAAGCTCTTTTACTTTGAACTAACATGTGTTATTTGTTTTAGAAACAGGCAGGATTTGGGCAATTCAAGAGGACTTTTTGGAGACAAGATGTCTCGGGGATCGTGTCAAAGCTCAAAAAGTGGTGTTAACAGTCATCGTCAACCTCCAAACCATTCTCGAGGCAGACAAAAACATTTAAGGTAATTAAAAACAATGCCTTCAAAAAGTGCTTTAAGTTATTGACATATCATATAATAATGATAACAATTCGAAACATGCTTGCATTTTCTTAATAGAATATTTACCGTGGTGGTCGGTAAGTTTTGGGGATTGAAATGGCATGGAGACAAGAAGTAGTAAATCACTCGTTTTTCACCGAGGTTTAAATGTCCTTTTCCTTTTGTTGTTTCTTTCTCTCTTTTTTGACTCATCTTTGGCTTTTCCCATGAGCTTTTCCAGCACATTCATCTGGATTGATAAAAAAAAAAAACACTTTTTTCAAATACAAGTGTGAACTTGCTCTTATTATATAGTGTCTACTACCTACCAATTGCTTTTAACGTTCCATAACCCTTATAGTCGTTAAGCCTTGTGAACTGTTTCTGTTGTGACCAATGAGCTCAATTGCCGCTTCTATCCTTCTTTTGTTTCTGCTCTTGCACCTCTCTGATTCTCGTCACCTCGACAATGTTCACATCACTGCCAAGGTTATTTCTTGATCCAGATATTAACTTACTAGCTTACCGGAGTCTGTCTTTGCACACCTTCTCATAACTAAAGGCTTCTTTTTGTTTTGTTTTTTGTTTCTGTGGCTCAGGATCAAAATGTTGTCTCTGGTTTGACACCTAAAGAACCGGTGGAGGTTTCTCGGTTTGTGCCGCGTGCAGTGAAGCACCGCCGTCATCGGTCGCCGCTCTTATTCGCAGATTATCCGAAGCCGTCCACACGGCCTCCGCGTCATAACTGAAACCTCTCTCTTTTAGTTTTTCATCTTTAGAGTTTTTTTGTATGTGAGAGAGTAAATAGGTCCTTGACAATTTTCTTATTATGTTTCCAAATGTGGAACTTTGTTTTTTTTGTGTGGAGTATAATAGATTTCATATGTTTTCCTGACAAAAATCTATCCATGACTGCTCTCAAAACATCTCGATTCTGACTACCTGGGCCCATTTACTGGGTTGAAGCCCAATTTTGGCTCATTTACAGTCGTCTCCTATTAGTTTTGTTTCCAGTTTTTTTGATTGTTTCACTTCGCAATGTTTGTCCACAACATGAATGATTAATATCGTGTTCTGTCATTTTTAAGTGAAACTTGTTTTTATATAACCAGAATGGTTCGAATAAGTTTTCAAACGTTATAATCACAAACTATATATTTATTATATTTTAAAAATAATAATCGAATTTTGACACAGCTATAAATTATAGCTGCTATAATAACTTCACTTAATAGCGACGTCTTTATTGGGCTGGTTTTAATCGTTTTCGTTCCACTTTTGTTTTTGTTTACTCCATAAAAAAATGTATCACTCAAAGATTAAGAATAAGGTGACCTTTTACAATGCCTTGATAAGAATGTGAGAATAGAATATTAATCCGTGTGAGAGTATACATATATATAAATATATAATACATGATTCTGTTTTTAACAAAAATAAAATACATGATTCTGTATCTTTTTGTACGGTTGTTTTTCTTTTTAGATTCTACTCCAAATTCTCTCAAGTATTATATAATTCATTTTCTAACTAGATAATTAACCCAAAGTTCCATAACTTCCATAAACTTAAATATTAATAATTATTATGAAAAGGAAAAACAGTTTATAGGCAAATTGACTAGTTCTATCGACTACTACTCATTTTTGAGAGACCGATTTAATGGGGGAAAAAAGGACAGAGTGATCAGGACATAAGCTACATGATGAATAACATTTTTGCAAAATTGGAGGTGTATGAGCATGTGTTGTACAAGTTAGCTGGCGAGTAGTTTATATTTTTTCAAAAAGCAAGATGTTTTTTCCATTGAACTCTGTTTATTGTTTTTCTTATCGAAACGATAAATTATTAACTATTCAAATGGTTAGTAACTGAACGAACGAAAAATTGGCAAAAAAAAATATCCAATATAACCGCGATTAATTACATCTATACTAATGAGAACTACCTTTTACCTCTGAAAATTTAATCAATTTATAAGATTAGTTACTAATTAGGTTATATCTTTTGAAAAGATTTTCCTAGGATTATTCTTTTTAATTGGTAGAATTTTTTTTTTAATTTATGTAGTTAATTCTATAGTATATATGTGCAATATATACCAAAAATTTATGTTTTTTTTTTACATTAGAGTTTAACTTCTGTATCTAAAACCAAATTAAATCGTACTATTGACAATTACAAGTGAAATCTTTTAAATTTTTAGCAAAGTTGTGAAAGTTGTTATTGCATTGTATGCATGTTGACCCTTAGACAATGAAACCTTAATAATATGGAACCGAAAATTTCAATTGATATTAGTACTATAGTAAAACCTCTATAAACTAATAGGTTAGGACTTTAAATTTTTTATTAATTTATAAAAGTTTTAATTTATCGATAAATTAATAATTATTAATTAATTAATTAATTAATATTTTATTAATTTATGAATAGATGTTTTTTTGTTTTTACAGTTATGAAATATTTATTTTAAAAAAAGAAAGAGAAAGATTAGAGATAAGCTGCAACAATAAAATTTCGTTTTATTAATATATTCTCTCCACTATTTTTTGATGCGATTTGAGAAGACAATAACATTAATTTTTGATGCAATGAGAAAAATTAGAGTTGAGTACTAAAAGGAATGTAAATTCAAGACTAGACAAACAACACCAAAATCATATGTCACTAAATTTTCTTAGATATACATATATATATATATTAGTTTCTATCATTATTATTTTACGATATTGATGGAACTATATATTTATATAGGATTTCTAAAAAAATATTATCTTTACATTGATCTAATTTGGGAGTGAAAGAATTTATTAATTTATAGAAAGTATTAATTTATAGAAGTTTTAATATAATATTTATATAATATAATTAAAAATTCTAAAGAGATGATCAAACTAAACGAAATTAGTATTCAAGAAAAATAAAAAAGAGTTGTTGAGGCATGAGGGGATGGTCAAAGGAAGGAGCAGAAACAACGGCGTCAAACGAGAAGATTCTGACTGCTAAAATTTCAATTTCCAAAAGATCTTCTTCCAATTATTTTATTAATACTCTACTACTAATAGGATTTTTTTTTTTTGACCTCACTCTACTACTAATAGGATTAAACAATAGTAATGTATATAAACATAATTTATTCATTCGCAGATTAATATTTAGTTAATTAAAGATTAGTCGGGAAGCAATGAGAATCCAACTGTGTGAAGTGGTCCTACAACCTTCCCACAATTGGCACCGAAGGCGAACGAACCCTTAC
Organism: Camelina sativa; assembly: GCF_030686135.1. Classification (NCBI taxonomy): domain Eukaryota; kingdom Viridiplantae; phylum Streptophyta; class Magnoliopsida; order Brassicales; family Brassicaceae; genus Camelina; species Camelina sativa. The sequence goes on from NC_141897.1 coordinate 14,769,126, forward strand.
ACCTCCTCGAAAAGCCAAATCTCTTCTTTTTTTCTTTTTTTTCTTTCCGATTTCAATTTTCTTACAGTCTTTCATTTTCGACTTCCAAATTGGTTCCTCTAGTTTGTCGTCTTCTTGTCAGAATCTTTGACCGTCTTCTTCTTTGTAATAGTATATGGCTTCAATTTTTACACTGCCCTCTCGTCAAAACTAAGTTTGAACCCGACTTTTTTTTTTGTCAACACTTGAGACCTTCTTCGGCTGTTTTATTCATTTGGTGTTGTTTCTTACTTTCTTTTTGTTTATCATCTACTTTGGTCAAGTAAGTAACACGTAACAATCATATTTTTTTTACTGGTTAAACTGATTATTCTTTTAGACTCATCAGTGATATTGGTGACCACATCATTCATATATTTGATATGGACTGACACTGACTGATTGTTTTTTTGTTAATTGAATTTCCCAATATTGCTGGTAAGTTGTAAAATGATGATACATTTGCTTTTCTAACTTGAATATCATTTTTTCCCATCTAATGAATGTGATCATATTAATTACAACTGTCGTTCCTAATCCTTTTTAATGGCACTAAATTTACTATAAGAATGTCAAATGTTAATCCCCTTATTAGAAATAGCTTAAAATAAACTAAACAGATTACATGCACCACATCACTTCACATGTTTGCGATGCTACTAAACTAATCGCACAACAAGGCACGAGTATCCCCGTCACGTAAGCGAAATCGTATGGTCAGAATTACATATTGCTCAACGATCCACGTGGATCCTATGGAGAAGAAAATGACTTTTATTTATTATTATTAATTAAAGAAAAGAAAAGAAAAAAAACCGTCACCGACCTAAATGCCACTACCAGCTGTGTCCGAGAGCGACCGCACCCAAAACGAAAGCCATCTCACGGTGGCGGGACCATCACCAACCCCAATTGAATTCATTCGACTTATCCACGTCAGACCTGACTCACCGCTTTTATAAACCCAGCTGCCACGTGTCTTCCGCCTTCGTTTTGAGATCCACTTATGGGTCCCCATTTTCATCGGCGGTTTCTTTGGAACTAACTTATTAATCATTATAAACCTAATACTACTTAAACAAATATAATTAGGCACGTTAATCTAATTAATTAATTTAAATTGATTAAATTACGAACCAAGGTGTAATGTAAACTTAACCAACCACCACCCGGTACGAAGAAACTCGATTTTTTAATAAAATCACGGCGTTAGTACACGCGCTAAACTTTTTTATCTTAGATGTCACGCGCAGTTTTCATTGGCTACGTGTAGTACACGTATACGTCACCTGTTTCTCCAAAATTTTCTGGCGAGTCAACAACCGTCGGGAGACAACAACAACAACAACAAAAAAAAAAAAAACTTTCTTTTGGTCTGTTTTTGTTTTTTGGTTACCTTCTTATATTTATAATTTTACTAATATCACAGAAAAATTTGGACTTTTATATATATATATATATATTTGGGGGGGGGGGGGATAGTTTCTCTGCGATTTTCTCGGGGCACTTATATTCACCAGTTGGGTTCTTTTTGGCAAATCTTCCTTCTTCCCCATTTCTTTTCTGTGTCCCTTATTTGGTTGCCGAGAAACCGCAGAGAACCCAAAAAAAAAAACAAATTTAGAGAAGAAGAAGAGAAAAAAAAAGTCTCTGTCTTTTTTAAAAACCATTCGTCGTTTCAGGTTTCAGTTTCGAAACTTGTATCTGCATTTTCCTCAGGTAATTTCTTAAATCAAAGTTTCGTCTTTTATCCCATTTTGTGCATAAATTAACCATTTTTATAATATCCCCCTTCTCTGTTCTTCGTTATGAGCTGGGATTTTTCAGTTTTTTTTTTTTTTTTTTGGCTAAAGGGTTATTGTAGGTATTGGGGGATGTTTATTTGTTGTATGATTTAAATGTATGAACTGTTTTTTTTTTTCTTTTTTTTTTAATAAGAACAAAAAAAAGACAGGATTTTGTTTTCTGGGTTAAGGAATTTGGTACTTTGTTTCTTTTGGGTTTGGGATTTTATGAGAGAGTGACAATGATTTGTCAAGCTTTACGAGCAACACATTTTGAATTTGGTGGTGGTGGGTCAAATATGTTTTTCAGTTTGTCTATTCTGCAAGTGTGTGTGTGTTACTAAAACTTTTTAATGTTTCCTTCCATACCATATTCTGATGTGCCTTCTTTTGTTCTATTAGTGGCAATTTGTCTCGTTTTTTTTTTTTTTTTTACCATTTTCTGAAATGTAGTTTTACAACAGTAGTTTCTATACAAACATTTGTATCTCTGATGCTTGTAAATGTGGGGTTTGGTCAAAAATTGTGAATGATGAGAGAGTTTCTGTATCAGTCAGAAACTCTATTTGCAGATCTAGTCCCTTGAATTGTCGTAGAGGTTGTTCTATATACGCCATTATGCCATATCTCTCTCTGGAAATACGACAAAGTAAAGTCATTTCATGAATAATGTGTTTTCTTGATTACCCTTTCGTACAACTGTCAGCTAAATAAAGACAAAGAAATGTTACAAACATTTTTGTTTCTTTCTCTTTGGATAATAGCTTTCAGGTCAATGTGTAGTTGCTTTGGTATCCAATGTTTTCCTGTTTTAGCTTCAGAGAATTATAGTGATCACACCTTTACTGGTTCTGTTTTCTTGCTTGGCTTCTACAGTTCAGGGTCCAAGTTTCTCTGAGGGAGAGGATTCTTTAAAGAATTTGAGTATATACGTGAAGTTGTAGAGCTTCTTCTATCCAAGAGAAACTCCGATATATTATATAGTTTGCTAATAACAACATCTTGGTGTTGTTATGGACATAAAATCTGGTCACTCATCTCCTGTAATGACTGATTCTCCACCGTTAAGCAGTGCAAGATTAACCATTCGTCAGAACAGAATCCCTTACTCATCAGCAGCAGCGCTGTCACAGAACAGTAACCTTCTTCTAACCGTTCCTAGAAAGAAAACTGGAATCCTTGATGATGTTAAGTCTAATGGTTGGCTTGATGCTATGAAATCTTCTTCTCCTCCTCCAACACTAGTTAACAAAGATAACTTCAGCACTGAGGCCACAGATATGACTTACCGCGAATGGATGGTTTGTCCCCTTACTGTCCTCTTTTTTTCTCTTTTCTGAACATTGAGTCGTTATTGTGATTTTGCTAATCTTTTTTTTTTTTTTTTGTGATCATGTTTTAGCAGCTCAAGTATCCATCAGCTCTTGCTTCTTTTGAGAAAATCATGAGTTTTGCAAAGGGTAAAAGAATAGCATTGTTTCTTGATTATGACGGGACACTTTCGCCTATAGTTGAGGAACCTGATTGTGCTTACATGTCAAGTGCTGTAAGTGTTTGACTTCCCCCTATTTAACTCAATTGCTAAAACAGATCAAATTTGTGTGCTTCATCATCCTAATTAAATACTATATGGTTTACGCCTTTTACATGTTTAGATGCGTAGTGCAGTGCAAAACGTTGCCAAGTACTTCCCAACTGCGATCATTAGTGGAAGAAGCCGTGATAAGGTTAGTTAATGTTTACTTGTTACATTTTCATCATCAAGAACAGTTTCGTCTGTAGTCTAGTGTTTTTAATAATCCATTTTTCTTCAGGTGTACGAGTTTGTTAATTTGAGTGAACTTTACTACGCTGGAAGCCACGGGATGGACATCATGAGTCCTGCAGGAGAATCTTTAAACCATGAACATAGCCGTACTGTATCAGTCAACGAAAAGGTTTATTTTTCTTACCTTTTGTCTGTTTTCTGCAATATATGTATGCTAGGTATATCAGATTCTTAAATGTGACTTTGGTAATTTTCAGGGGAAAGATGTAAATCTATTCCAGCCCGCTAGCGAGTTCCTACCGATGATCGATAAGGTATTTACAAGACATCTTCGGATGTAATGACACATATAGATTTAGTAATAGCAACATTCATTTTTGATTTTTGAGTGAAATTATTTTCATAGGTGCTTTGTTCTCTTGTTGAGAGTACAAACGATATCAAAGGGGTCAAAGTAGAAGACAATAAGTTCTGCATCTCTGTCCATTACCGCAATGTAGAAGAAAAGGTTTGAATATCTCTCTATTCAATAACTGGTTTGCTTCCTTTAAAAAACCAATACACTTTTCTTTAAAGTTGTTATATTTGTTACAGAATTGGGCATTGGTTGCACAGTGTGTTGATGATGTCATCAGAACATATCCAAAACTACGGCTAACACACGGTCGGAAGGTAAAACATCTCAATTTTTCTTGAAAATTTCAAGACAAAAACAAGTTTGAAACGTTTTCAAAGTTTGATTTATTTGGTTTCTTGGTTGGTTTGTGTTGCTTAAAAGGTTTTAGAGATCCGACCAGTGATTGACTGGGACAAAGGGAAAGCTGTGACATTTCTACTCGAATCTCTTGGTAGTTAAAAAAAGCACTTTCTTCTCTGCTTCTGTTATGAAATCTTTGTTTGGTCATTGACTCTTGAAACATTTTTTTAAAAGGCCTAACCAACTGTGAGGATGTTCTTCCAATATATGTTGGGGATGATCGAACAGACGAAGATGCATTCAAGGTATTACGAGAGGGGCCAAATCACGGTTATGGTATATTAGTCTCTGCTGTACCCAAAGACAGCAATGCCTTTTACTCTCTTCGTGACCCGTCTGAGGTAAACTAAAACATCACTCTACTGAGTACTCGAGCTACGTTTTTCTTTTACCTATATGAGTTTTGATTTGTTTGTAATCTATCTATCAGGTGATGGAGTTTCTGAAATCATTGGTGACATGGAAGAGATCAATGGGTTAAGTAGAAGAAGTAGTAGAAGAAAATGGTTAACGTTAATATATATATGATTACAAATATGGAAGAAGTTTAGAGGATTATTATTGTTACTTTCGGCTTTATACAAATACCGTTGAGATTTAACTTAACGATATCGGAGAAGAGATCACATGAAGGCTTCAAAATATGCCGGAGATCCTTTTTTTCCGATCAATCTCTTTATCTTCTATAACTGTAAATTCTACTCTTTTTTTTTTGTTTTTTTTTGTTATCTTGGAAAACTGTCTTTTTATCTCCGGATTAACTCAAATCATTTGTCTCATTTGGATTTGATGTTTTATTGTGAAGCAATTACTTTTAAGTTATTACAATTGGACAAAATGTCACATTACTTTCACATTCTTCTCAATAAAAAACTTTTTAGCTAAGGAGGTTTGCAACGTTTTGGGAGCCTGGTGCACCAATAACCTATTGGTGGATTGGGATATCCACAGTGATGGATTATGATCGATGCCCTGCAGGGCCAACTTGGAGTCCGTTGGGGCGGCTAGCGGGGTCTACGAGACGGGTCGGTCAACACTCGGCTGGTGTCGGTCGACATCTCCCTTCCAGCGAGATGATGTTTGTTTTCCTGGTTTGTATGTTTTGTTTGTTGTTTGTTTGGAACATTGGAATCACTGTTGCTTGTGTGTATAGCCCAGTAGATGGGAGGATTGCCTCACTGAGTGTTTATCAAATACTCATGCATCTCAATTTGTGTATGTGGTGCAAGTAAAAGCAAAGTGTGATAGTGGAATCAAGGCAATGAAAAGGAGGATGTTATAGGGACTCGATTGGTTGTTGTCTGGCATTGTTAGGTTGCTAGAGTTGGGTCTTTAGAACTTGTTAGGTTGTCGGTTCCTTGTTTCCTGTTGTTTGATATTGGAATGGTTATGCTTGGATATTGGTTATTCTCAATCGGCGACAGTTTGTCCTGTGGGAAGGTTGTTAAAGGGTGGAGACTAGGGTTCGAGGAACGCCTAGCGCACCAATAACCTACTGTAGATTTGGTTAAGTAGTTCCATTTGCCACGGTGAAGGGTTATGATCGATGCTCTGCAGGGTCAGCTTTGGGTCTATGGAGGCAAGCTAGCAGTGAGGCTAGTAGGGTCTATGGGACGAGTTGTTACAATGTGTTAATACGATGAAAATATTAATCCTCTTTTAATTGCTTATGCTAGGAATCTTGGTTTTCTTTGGCCAATTGACTATGAAACATCTTTTCAGGCGTACACAATTGTGAGCATGTACTTTCGATCTATGTCTGGGGATGATCGAACAGAGGAAGATGCATTTAAGATTTACTCTGATCATAACCCATTTAGCTATTAAGAAATAGTTTTGACTTAAGGTGCAAGTAATATTAATGTCAGGTTTACGTGATGGACCGAAACAATATTGCATGCCTTTTACTCGCTTCGTGACCCTCCTATTTGTGGTTACACAAAAACTATTCGTGTATTTTAACCAAAAAATTAATCAATGTTAGTGTATTCATTATCGATTTTAACCAAAAAATCGATAATGAATACACTAATAGTCACATTACACAAAAAATTAATCAATGTTAGTTATTACATCACCTTCACAACAAGTAGTACAGTGAGAATTCAATCTATATGCTAATGGTTAATATAAGATTCATTATCGATTTTCGACTCAAAAAATTAATAATAAAAACTTTCCTTTTATCCTCTATTACAATTCCTAACTCAATCTTTATGTCGTAGTGCTCCACCGTTCACAACTCAAAAAAGACAAAAACAAAAACAAAAAACAAAAAATAAAAAAAATCATCCAAATTGATTTGATATTAATTGATTGAAAAATTCAATTTTAAAACTAAATTACAATTTTAACATAGTACTAATATATACATATAAACAACAAAAATAGAGAATTAAAAATATATACTAAAATTAGAATTAAAATTAATTCAGTACTAAACCGAACCATATTAGAGTCGGTTTTATTTTGATCATTGTTCATTAGTTCCTCCTAAACAATCAAAACCTATATTCATTGCATTTGCATCTTAAAAATAAAACCTTAACAGTTCTTGATTTAAAATATTGTTACTTTCGGCTTTGTATAAATACCGTTGACATTTAACTTAACGGTATCGGAGAAGAGATCACATGAAGGCTTCAAAACATGCCGGAGATCCTTTTTTTCTGATCAATCTCTTTATCCTTTTTTTTTTTTTTTTTTTTTGAGCGAATAATCTCTTTATCTTCTAAAACTGTAAATTCTACTCTTTTTTAATCTTGGATAAACTGTCTTTTTATCTCCGGATTAACTCAAATCATTTGTCTCATTTTGGTTTAATGTTTTTATGTAAAGCAATGACTTTTAAGTTTATTAATAGGACAAAATGGCACATTACTTTCACATTCTTCTCAATCTAAGCTTGAACTAACTATTGCTAAGGTCTACAACGTTTTCGGGAGCCTGGTCTATTGGGTGTCCCTCTTCCACCTGAACTCCTCCTCCCTCTTGCAGATGACGAACAACTTCTATCTACCTCAGCCTTAATCTCTTTGGTCACCTTTAGATCCCAAACCGCTTCTCCTATTTCTTACCAAAAATTAAACAAGACAACAACAATTTGAATATATATAGCTAGAGTAAACATTTTATATAATGTAGTTGAACCAATCCAAGTCGAACAAAAGTTTTATCAAAAACCCAGTACAAAAATCTAATGGAAAAAAAAAAAACTAAAATCGAACTGCCAAAAAAGGTTAAATTTATTTTCTTTGAATTATCTATTATTTTGAGATATGTTTTGTTAAATTTGGAATTGAGATCAAAAGTATATAAAAGTAACCGAAAATAATAATTGGTTGACATTAAATTTTTCTATTTTGTAAATCAAAAAGTTGAACTACAACAAAACCAAAATCGGATTTGGCATATATAAGCACTTACTGGGGTTTGAAGATTCAGATTCGTATGGTAGTACTCGAGCCTCTGCTGTGTTTGATATTAATCCAGAGAGCAACATAAAACTCAAAGTTAGTAACCAAACCTTATACATTTTATTAAGTATGATTTTTTCTTCTCTATTTTTGAAGTATGTTATTAAAGTATGAGTTTTAGAATGTGAGTGAATACTTGAATATATATATAGAGAGAAACGAACACATAATTGCGATGTTAATTTCAATGTTTTTCCTTAGAAAATAAAAGAAAGTCACACATTGTCAAAAAAAAAAACAAAAAAAATGTCACACGAATTTGTAAGATGGAGCTCTTGTTCTTTTCTTTTTCACTTTGTTGAAAATTCGTAGTTGACTCTTGAAATGTAGTATCACGTCTTTCTCTAAATAATCGTTTTAATTGTTTATAATACTTATGGAGAAAGAACAACTTATTTGACTACTTCCCAACCGCTATAATTTTAGTAGAAGAAGCCGTGATCACTGATCAGGTTAATGTTTTTACTTGTTTCATTCTCTTCATCTAGCTAATAATTTATGTAATTTTTTTTTCTTTTTGACCTATGAACCGAGCACCACCAGCAGATGTGCTAAGCCGACACTAGGTACTGTGGATAGCTATACTTCGCTTTATATTATTGGCTACTTTTTGGATTAAAATTGAAAGATATTACCGAAGAAATTAACCAGATGAACATGAGACGTTAAACGAAGTAAAGGACCAAGAAACATCCAGTGAGACATATTCAATGAGATAAAGTAAGAACATTAAAGATTAAACGTGATTCATATTATTAAATAGTTTGCAAGATAGATAAAATGATAAAACTAATGGCGTAATAATCCAGGATATTTGTAAATACAAACGAATTTGAAAATATTAGTAGGGTAAGCTTTGCCAGGCACGACTTCAAAGTAGCAAGTATTAGGAAGTGTTCTCACTGCGTCGCAACATTCTCTAGATATCCATCGTGAATCTCCATCTGCCAATAATCTCACCGCATAGATACATCCTGGCACGTTATCTATCGCTGTTGTGAAACATAGGTTCGTATTTCGCGCTTCCGATGGTCGGAAACTCAATGTTGATATTAGGGCCAACAGGAAAAACACCACTATGGTTTGTTGTTTTTTCATTTTTGAGAAGTTCTATTTTTATTTTTTTTCTTACAGTGGGTTTGTGGGTTTGGATTGTGTAGAGATAATGAGATATTGTTTCGTATTTAAAAAGAAGAGAATTTTATGCTAGTAAGGAATGTTTTTTTATTCATGTAATTTGATTGAAAAGATTGGGAAAGTTATCTATTTTTGTTTGACCCATTTACACATTTAAGGATATTCACAGTAAATTTGTATCAATTATGCTATAGTATCAAGAAGAGTATATAAAATTATGATTTGTGTCCATCTTTGAGATGTAAAATATTAAAATTAACCGATTAACACAAGGTCATTCACCTCTGGCCGTAAACGTGAAACTGAATACAACAACATTTCGACTGTAACCGGAGATATGGATGATGGGGTTTGTATTGTTGAAGAGAGATGATGTAATTTGTGTGTGTGTGATTTATTTTAGTCGAATGAACAGTACATTTATAAGATAAACACAAATACTTGTTTTTTTTTGGTCAAACAAGAACAGTACATTTATAAGCTAAACACAATTGTACTTTGACCGATAAATATTTGTTTTTGTTGGATTCAAATTTGTGTCCAGTATACCATTATCTATATTTGTTAACTGATACTGGATATTTCAAAGATATATGATTTTCACGATCTATTTTTTGTATGGTTTATATGAAACATGATACCAAGTCAAAACATATGAACTAATTCGTGGATTTCTGTTAATTAAACAAGTGTGTCAATGTTCGGAATTGGTAAAAATAATAATTTAATTGTAATCACTTCGCTTCATCTCTTGTTTATTATCATTTATCATTGAAAGATACACCAAACATAAATCATGAACTTGGTCCTGCAGCTGCCGGGACCGCAAAATCACAAAATTCTCTGAAGCTAGTCATTGGTAAAATTATGTCACCTTTGACTTTCAATAAGCAAGTAGGAGGAAGTGTTGCGAATACTTCTCTGCAACACTCTACTGATAACCATCTAATGTCTCTGTACTAATACCGGTAACTTCAACACATCGTAACAAATAATGTGCTTCCGATGGTCGGATGATAGATGCTAAGAATCTTGGCCCAAGATTAGGGCTACCAAGAAGATCATCATTTTGGTTTGTTTTAGTTCCAAGTTTTTGACAAGTTTCAAAAAGAATTGGTTTTGTGGGTTCAAATTTTATGGAGTTGAGAACTTTGTTTCAATTAAAAAATAGAAAAATGTTTTGCATTGTTTTAGACCAACAAAATAATATTGGTTTCTCTGAACCTCATATATACCTTCTTTCTTCTCTGCAATTTAATCTTTAATAAAAAAAATTCAAATCATCAACTCTGGCACCGTCTTCTTCTTGAACAAATAATTTGTTTTCTACATTTTGAACCCTTCCATCATGCTTATCACGATGTTCCACCATCTTCATCCTCAAATCCTCGCTCACCATGATAAGATCACCGTTTTCTTCTTCACCTTTTGTAATGATCATGATGTCGTTGTCTCTTGTAAATACCTTTTTTCCATCTCTTTAACGTGGACTATTGCTCCAGCTTTCCTATCATGAATATGATATTATTCCTCATCGCAAATTGGACCTCAATCATAGACACAATATGTAGTTGAAACCCTATCACCAAAAGCAATTCTATCATTGTCGCCATACACACCACCGATCTGATCATCATAGCTTTTTCTGGAGGAAGCATAAGTCACACTCTGTTTCTCCATATTCATATATGATATGACATATCCTCGTTGACCTCGTTGGCGACAGTAACACGTTGTGTGTGTACAAATGGCACGTGTTCCACCGCTTGAACATTGACGCCATCAACATCGTCTTCCAAACTTTTGTCATCAACGTCACTTGTGTTGACACAATCACTGTGTTGTACGTCGGCAACATCGTCTTTAAAGGTTAGAGCATCATCGTCCTCAACTGCTTTGATATCGAATTTTGGAGCTGCATAATACACCATATAAGTCAAATCTTTGCTTTTCTCATCGTAGATATCGTAGACGGGTTTATCGGCAGCGTCATTGCCTTGAAAGCAAAAAAAAATTTGTAATCCACCACACGTGTTCGTAGTCCTTTCGAATTTTGTAAACGATTATGCACCAAACTATAGTAATGACGAGGTAAAAAGTGTGCGCATAAATTCTGCTTAAGTTTATCCCAAGATTTAATGGGACTTTTCCCAGCCTGCTTGCGTGTTATCTTCACTTGTTGCCACTATGATTCGGCTTGTCCCACTTGTTGCCACTATGAAACCAATTGATCATCTGAAACGTTTTGAAACTCCAAAAAAAATTCAACATCCATAAGCCAATTTAGTAATAAATCACTATATAATTCACCATAAAATTCGGGAATATCCAACTTAAAATCCATCATAAGGAAATCAAACCAACAGAAACGTGATGAATCTGATACCAACCAATAGAGAGCGTGATATGTCTATATTTTTCCTCTGCTTAACATGTATTTGTCATGCATTTAGCTAGGATAACTAGTTGTTTTGCATCATTTTCTAGCCTTTTTTGTACACTTTGCATATTTAGGTAGTTCTTGCATCATCTTTGCATACATCGTGCATTTCAGAGTATTTCAGGTATCTAGGAGATGTCAGAAACGCATCGTTCGAGCCACATCATTCAAGCCAGCCTCCCTGCGACCACTCGACCCCGTTCGAGCCAGTATGCCACTCGACCAACCACGCCAGACATCCCACTTCTTCCACCTCTTTGATCGAGTCGAGTGAAGATTTTACTTTGGGATTCAGCTTTTGACGTCTTCATCAAAGTTGTAGGGAATTGAGTCATCTTTCTAGTTCCGTTTATTTCAAGCCAATCAGAGGTGTGCTTCAATAGTTATCATTGTTTTAGTGGATGCGTATACACCCAGCTTGAGCCAACACCACATCCGTTCGAGCCGACCTTCGAGCCACCGTTCGAGTCACTTTTCGCGCGCATCACTCGACTTCACTTGAGCCACCTGGGTCGAGCCACAATGAGATTGCATTCCACTCGACACCCACAGACTCAATCACACATGTCAGGAAGAAAGATGCTTGGTCTCACACGCTTCAGGAGATTCCCAAACCGACTCCTTACCTTGTAGATTTAAGTTTTAGGGCTTTACATGTTTTAACTATAAATACATTTTGTTACGTCTTTGCCCAAAACATCCTTTTTCTCGTTTTGTTATTTTCCTTAAGGTTTACCGAGCACCTAAAACGTTTTGAGACTTGGTAATCCGACATCTTTGAGTTGATTCAGTTTTTGCATTTGATTTCTGCTACAAAGTTGTTCATCCCATTTTTATCTATCTAATGTGCTTGATTCAATATTTTCTGAGTTTGTATTGTTGATGATGATTTCTAGATCCGAGTAATGTGATAGTTCTTAAGGATGGGATAGATTAGGTTGAGGATCTTAGTGTGTAGGGTGTTTAAGTTATATATGTATGATTCCTTTCTGGACTAGAGTAAGAAACACTAGTTTCTCTCTGATCAATTGGAACTAGGTTCGAGACATTTTCACACCCAAAAGGTGTTTGATGAAATGTCTGACCAACTAGTGCCAAAGACTTACATTCCTAGCCTAAGAGATTAGTTGTCTAGGGTGATTGTTGACGTAAATAAACTGATTAGCTAGGTTTAGAAGTGTTTGAGTCTGAGTAGCTTCTGACAAGAGATTGAATTAGCTAATTTGTGATGTTCATTGTCTATGGATAGCTTGCTTGTGGCATGTTAAACACTCTGTAGACTGAGAGACTCCACCAACATCAATTACCCCCATCCTTAGGACTTCTATCTTTCTGTTTTTTATTGCATTCCTGAGACTGTTTCGGTTCTTGCTGTTTAGTTCACGCCTAGACTCGTTTCTATTTTTACTCATTTTTACTTCTTGTCGTGCATTCTCGTTTCTAGTTCTGTAGCTCATTTACATTTTGCATTCTGGTCAGTTTAGGATTGTTAGATATAAAACCAGTCTTTGAATTGGCTTGACTTGTGATTTCTTGATTGCATCTTGAGTGATAGCAAAGTTCCCAACTGGATTGACACCTTAAGTATTACAGCTACATAAGGTTAATTGAACCTGCTAGGATAGACACACAAATCATAGTATCAGAGCGGAAGCTTAATTAACGGACGAGAACACTAGATATTCAAGAGAACTCGGATTCACAAACGAATCTTGCCTATAACGTCGTAACTTGACAAAGACGCAATAAAGATAAGGTTGAGATCATAAACAATATCGATGTGGTTTTGCAAGTTCTCCTTCCAGAGCTTGAATACAAGTTCTTAGGGTTGAGAATCCTGATCTCTAGGACTTAGACAAAGCTTTCCTTTTTTTTTTTGGGCAAACAGTTGTTTCTATTCAATCAGACAGAAGCAATACAAAGAGAGGGATAAAAAATCCCAAAGTTTATAAGGTAACATACAAAAGCTTTCCCCAAAGCCATAAGCATGAGCAAAGATAGAGAAAACATCAAGCAAGGATCCAAGATAGCTATGAAACAAGTGCTATGGAGCAGTTGGAGACATGCGGAATTAAGGTTGCAGGAATGGACATCATCAATGAGCTCGAGAGATGACAAGTTGGTCACAGTCAAAAGACATTGTGCCCTTGATATGGTAGGTAGAGCCAAAGAGCTCGCCTGAGTGAAGAGCAGTAGCCGAATCAAGGCCATGGCAAGGAGTTGGGGGACAAAGGCCCGGATGGTGGTGGAGGTAATGATATTGGGTTGCTTGAGGCAGTGGTCTTTGAAGCATTTGGCCGAAATTTTCGAGGGGTGATTGTTGGTAGAGAAAACTCTAAAACCATAATCATAACCTCGGTAATGTGTCATCAAAACTGCGGTGCCATGAGACTTCAAGAGCTTAGGCGAAGTAAAGTTAACCATTGGAGCTAAAACCAGGGTTCATAAGCAGCATGTGTAACGTCATATCATAATAGGTGGATCCGCTCTGCCATGAAAATGGTGATCAAGAATTCCGCACAAGTTATGAAGCCAATAAGATAATGACAGATAGAAACCATGCCTGAGCTTCGAGCGAGAGGTTGATTGTAGGGTTTTGTACACAGTAGAGCTTACCAATGAAGTGATTAGCAGGTGCAAAGAATAAGTGTAAAACCGTGACAAATCAGGTGGATCCTCTCTGCCATGGAGATGGTGATCAAGAATTCCACACAAAGATTGTGATCGGCAATACACGGACCAGGAAGCAACATACCTGAGCTTTAGGATATATGGTGGGTGATGGTGGTTAACAACACTTTGATACAACTAGTTTCGAGATTCACCCGACAATGTCATAAGCTGAGCAAATACCAAAGTTCTAACATACCCTTTGTACATCCAAGACAGCCTATCTAAATGGGTTCTCTGATGCAGTCTTCGAACACCAAGTATAGCCAAAAAGTATAGAAAAATTCGATAGGATAACATAGGGTTAGATAGAAAGAACCTGGGCTTTTGGAACTTGGGCAAATCCCTCTGTAAAGCTAACATGCCGATCTTCGCTTTGATGGTCATCCACAGAAGAAGTGCTGTGAAAGACCGGGAGAGATGATACGCACAACGGGTGACCATGGAGATTGAAAGAATTTTCTTCGTCTCCGGTGAAAGCAGATATAGAGCTGTCAAGCTCAGGGGATGGCAAGTGGTCAAGACGGTAGTCCAATAGCGGAGAGAAATCAATTTTCTGGAGGGTTCCTCACCAACCGTCGTCTCCGTCTCTGCCTGCCAAGGCTCGGGTGACATTGGGGAAGAGAAATCTGCAGAGGTGATTGCCATTCCGGATCGATGTTTAACAAGACAAGGGGACTTGATTTCTGTCGGCAGTGAGACTGAATCAGGGATATGGAGAGAGGAGGTTCACAGAATCCTCCGTCTTCTGTAAACGTTTTGTAGCAATCCTTTGTCTGGATCTGGTTGATTGAGGAAGGGTTGCGTCGATTGCAAAACGAGAAACAAAAAGAGAAAAAATGATTGAAAAAAGGAATTAAGCAAGCAGAGAAAACAAAGAGCGGAAGCTATGGTCGAGATATCCCGATGCTGGCGAGCAAAAGCTCCACCGACGTCAGAGATGTTTGGTGGTGGTAGCTCCTCGATATTCGGGCTTGGGTAAGGTTTTAGGGCAAACTCAGTTGAATTTACAAAGTTTTCCTAAAACTTCTTTATTCAATAATTAATTACAATAATGATTTACGTCTCTTTAAATAAGAGAAAGAGAAAGGAAACTCTAATCTTAAAAAGAAGCAAAAGAAGAGAAACATTCTAAACCCATATAAACATCAAGCCCACGAGAAACTTAACCCAAATACCGAACTAGCGCAAACATCATGTTGTGTATATTCTTGTTAGAAAACAATATATATGAAGAAAGTTTGACTATAAAGGCCCTGTTCGTTATGTGGTGTCGCTGCGACTCCTTCCAAGCGATCAAAATTTAAACGTCGATATGGCCAAATAAATGGTGATAAATGAAAAAACTGTTGCTGCGATTATTTTTACGAAGGTTGCCGGTGTGTTCATGTGTCGCCAGAAAAAACAGCGACAGCTAAAATGATTACTGCGACTCTTTTTCATATAAGTGATGACTTTTTTAATAGAAACAGAGACTCATGTCTGGGTTTTAAACACCGACACGTTAACTTTTTAATCGCCGAAAGTGGTCGCGGCGACTATGTAAACGAACAGGCCCAAAAACTAATTTGGCAAGTTCATATATCTCATTTGAGGGTATGTTTGAAAAGAGTATAGAATAAGAGTATTTTTGCAAATACTTTTATATTACATCTTGAAAATAATTATAAAATGATTTTTTTAACTATTAATTTAGCTTCACAAATAAAAATTAACTAATTATAAGAATGAGTACATTAGAGATATAGAAAAATATTAGGATATTGAATTGAATATGTTTTTAATTATGAAAAACCATTAATGATTTAATATATTTTTTTTAAAGAAAAAAAATTTAGAATACGAAAAAATGTATTCTAAAAAAATGTATTCTAATTTTTTTTTTTCTTTTTAAAAAAATTATATTAAATCATTAATGATTTTTCATAATTAAAAACATATTCATCCTAATATTATTTTTCTAATGAAAGTAGTTGAATTTGATTTTATTGATTTTGTAGTATTTAATAATCTGATTATCAAAGATTTATATATATATATAGATATATCTTGAAAATAATTATTAATGATTTTTATTTAATCATTAATTTAGCTTCAAAAATAAAACTAACTAATTATAATAATGAATACATTAAAGATATATTGAATTGAATATGTTTCTTAATCATGAAAAACCAAAAATGTTTATATATAATATTTATTATTTTGATTTTTAATTGAAAAAAAAAGTTGATACATTTTTTTTGGTCAACGCCGGAGTCAACGTCGGTCTTCGCCGGAATCAGTCAACCGGTGTACCGGATTGTATGTTTATGGTGTTGACCATATAATGTCATATAGTTCATACATGTGACCATGCAATACATATACTTCGTGTAGTTGAAGATACAATAGTATACTTGGTATGTGTGACCATGTTTTCTTGTATACTTCATGTAGGTAACCATCTTTTTTTCCAATATGAAGAGTTAGATCAAATCCATAAAGTATATATCACCTTCATTTTTAATTTTATTTTAATAATAAAAGAACATCTCAATTTTAATTAATATGAAATCATTCATAATTAGATATTTAAAAAACATTAATCTATAATATTAATTGGGAAGCACACTTAGACATTAAAAAAAATAAACAAAACAGAATTCCATATAATGCCCCTATTATAAACGGTGTATCCAAACAGATTTAAAAACATAATAACCCGTTTACAAAACAAAAGATGCAGATCTTATGTTGGGTCTGATTTTGATCCGTTCGGATCTTGATTAAGACACGCTGATCAGAATAATGACATGTGTTGCTTTCCATTTGCTATCACATTATAGAAACTAAAAACAATAATAAATTCTATATATTCGATTAGAATTATAAGATACCATAAAAATTGTGCTGAATATTAACACAATATATTCGATTACCATTTTTACATTTATACAGAAGATAACCGTAAGGTACAATAATAGTGAAATCCCGAAGCTTGCTGAATATTAACTAATATGATATTAGCATTTAAATTGACAGTAAATAAAATATCAAAACTTGACATAGCTACTACAATTCAACTTATAATTCGAACTTGAATTTTTTAATCCAAGTCGTGATTAACGCGATTCGAATTTGATTTTTTTCTCCAGATCTTTCTAACAAACAAAATCTATATATGAACCTTAAAATCTGTAAAAACAGAAAATCTAATCTATTGCCTAATTCGGCGTTACCAACATTTATTGCTAAATTTTTTGTTTGCCCACTGATCCTCCTTATAAATAAGTACTATTCTTTTCATTCTTGATTCACAAACCAAACCACCTATTACTTCAATAAAAAAAAATTCTTAAGTATCTTATCCCAAAATGTTATTTAATCTTACTCTATTTAATTTCTGTTTTTTTTTGTTATATGAAATTTCACGTTTTATGTTGTGAGTGTACTAGACATTTGATGTGTTGTGAAGATAATCTTAAAAAGAGAAGTAAACCAATTGTAAGTCTATATGAATACAATATAGATGAGCTATTCTTATATTTTTGTTTTTAAATCCATGTTTTGAAGTGCAGATAATTAGCAGTCTCAAATATTTTCTCTTAAGCATTTGTTTCTTTGATTAATGTTTCAAAAGCTCTGACCACCAAACTAACACGGATTATTGTTTGTGTGCTTCCGTCTCTTACGTATGAGACGGTAGACTTTCCTTCTCTAACCTATGAGACGGTAGGTATAAAAGTGAGGCGCGTAGAATGGTAGACATACAATTGAGGTGTTTTGACAAAAAAAAAAACAATTGAGGTGTATAAAAGTGAAGATCTTGCATACATGCTATGCACACATACATTGTCAAATCCAGAGAGACTAATGAAAGTCTTAGCAAATAAGACTATATGTTTTTCAAATTTTCGATGTAATTTTAGGAAAACTACAATCACATAACTTCTCTTTTTATTTGTCTTTGTAGGAGACAAAGATCCATGCTTGTGTGAAAAAGAACAAACATCTGTTTCAAGAGGCCAATAACAGAAGTGAATCCTTAGAAAACTTTGGTCTAATGCACTTATCCTTATAATGTAATGTTCATAAATTTTTCATGAGCTAAAGAACTCTCATATGTTATCTTACTATAATTACCTTTTGTATTTCTAAACATACTTGATTTTTTAAACATGTTTTTGTAGAAGAATATAACAGCAGACCTTGATATAATTGTTGCTTCCATCCATTTTACTGAAATCGTTTTGCAATATTTCATTTATTGCTTGTCCACTGTTGAAAACTTTCAGAAATGCTTATCAATTTAATTATAATCATCAAATCTCTAAAAATGCATATGAAATTTACACTGATAAAATTTTTAAGCAAACTTACCAACCATATTATGAAAATTGCATAACTACTGTCTCATAGGTTAGAGAAAAAAAGTCTAACGTCTCATACATAAGAGAAGGAAGCAAACAAACAATAATAATACACACTTTTTTTTGTTTTCAATATTACACATTTAACGAATCAATGTCGAAAAAGATCTAAAGAAAACATTGAGGGTTGCCAAGGTAAAAAACAAATCAATGTTGACGAAGACCGGAAGAATGAGTACATGTGTGTACATTGGATTAAACCCTAAACCAGACGAGACTAAACCAGTAGGATACCAATGGAGTAAGTGGCTAAACTTTTGCATTTACAGTTCTATGTTTTTCTTTCGATAAAACCATTTAAAATTAATAACAAAAAAAATCATCATCTTTCTTTATAGAAAACATGTTTAAAAAAAAAATTATCTATCATAAAAATGTTTTTCAAAAAGTTACATAAAAGTAAATAGTTAAAAAAATAAAGAAAGAAATGACAATATAGATGAACCAGATACAAAATAACAAAAATAAAGAAGTCAACTAATTTTGTAATATTTTATTATATTGTATGACACACTATGAATTATATTGTGTTTCCTATGTATGGGACTTTGGGAATTTTTGGTTCTGTCTTTTCCCGTTTTCAATCAGAAATACAAAATTTATCTCATACTTGCAACGTCCATATTGGGAATGTATTCTGTTATGGGACGAGAATTTGAGAATATGTATAGTACAAAATCGGATTGAACGGGAAGGGATTATGACCGCCCCTAAGTATTTGTATTGTCTTAAACGGGTTTTAATCAGTTGTATCAGTTTTATACTCAATCAACTGTATCGGTTTCACGAGTTCAATAAAAATCTAACCAACTATTACTCCGGTTCAGTTTGATACCGATTCAATCGCTAGATCATTCTATTTTAATGTACAGGTAAAACCTATATTATTTTTAATATTCAAACGTTAATTAAATGAAACCAAACCAAAAATCAAACTAAATACTCAATTTGTATGAGATTGAGTTATAAATACTATATCAAAAAAGTTTATTTACAAAATATAATTCGGCACGAACGTGCGATCCGCATCTAGTCGTTCTAAAATGCATACTCATTGAGGGAAAATTAATTAGTTTCATCATTCTCAGTTTTGGTAACTAAAATTAAATACAAGTACGTTGGGAGCTTTAGAAGAATTGTTCTTTTTTTTTTTTGGTCGGATTAGAAGAATTGTTCTAAAATGCATACTCATTGAGGGAAAATTAATTAGTTTCATCATTCTCAGTTTTGGTAACTAAAATTAAATACAAGTACGTTGGGAGCTTTAGAAGAATGTGTATTTTACTTCTTGTTTTAACCATCCTTTGCATACTTTAGAAGAATTACGATATAAATACAAACATCGCACCCATTTAGATTGCTGCACTAAATTATACTTAGAATGCAACAACAGTTTTTTTTTTTTTTTTGAATAATGCAACAACAGTTTTTAAATACAAAAGTACTAGATTAAGACCCGTGCTATAGCACGGATTGAAATTTCTTTTATTTATATTGTAGTTTTATATAAAATATAATTTATGTGATTATTTTAAAAAGTTGTTGTGAATAAAAATTGAGTTCCGGGTTAAAAATGATTGTTTTTAAAAGTTGTTGTGAATAATATTATTTTTTGAGATTTTGTTGTCTGTTTAATTAAATATTCTGTGGAGCTTTTATTTTATTTTTTTGGAATATCCTTTTCTAAGAGAATCTGAAATCAAGATTTAACTAATGGTTACAACCCATATAACCTATAACCTATCAAACAAAATTTCTTTTATTTATATTGCAGTTTTTATATAAAATATAATTTATGTGATTGTTTTCAAAAAGTTGTTGTGAATAAAAATTGAGACCCGAGTTAAAAGTGATTATTTTAAAAGTTGTTGTGAATAATATTAAGTTTTGAGATTTTGTTGCCTATATATGGTTAATTAAATATTCTTTAGAGATTTTATTTTATTTTTTTGGAATATCCTAAAGAGAATCTGAAATCGAGATTTAACTAATAGTTACAACCCATATAACCTATAACATATCAAATAATCAAATAATTAATCTTATAACCTATATTATATAGTCTACACAAAATGTTGTGTACTTCTGTTTTATTATATAGGGGATGTAAATTACAGATTTCTTACTATGATTTCCTTGGTCTTGTATTGGACTATTCAGATTTGTCCAGTCTTTAAAGTGCAATCTCTCGCATATAGTCTGAAATCAACCAATAATCAATTGAGGAAACAGAACAAGAAAAAAATATTAGGATATTTCTGATAATCATTCTCTAAATTATTCATCCAAACTGCATAATTATTCAAATAGGCGGCGACCTTTCTGCTATCTGGCTCCATGTTTGTAATTAGATTAAGTGAGCAACCTCGTAAAGTATTTCCTTTCCTCGTAAATTATTCCCGTTTATTTTACTCAGGAGTCTATTGTCACCTTCTATACTTCCTGTTTTCTTGTCAATTAGTAGTGTATTACCTCAGTGTTTTGATTTCTTATTTGTTTCACTGTTTTGATATCGATCAAGCTTCCGATCATTATATACAGACTAAGCTGAAATAGCCTGGTGTAATCAAAGTACAAGACCTGAGCTATTCATTCTCATCGCTGGAGACTGGGGTTATATTTAGTATCTCGTTGCTATTAATAACGCCATCAGTTCCGTTAATTTTAGTATTGTACATCTCGAAGATGGACACAAATCTTAATTAATATATACTTTCCTTGATACTATCACATAATTGATACAAATTGACTGTGAATATCCTTAAATGTGTAAATGGGTCAAACAATAGATAACTTAACCGAAGGTCATTCACCTGATCTGGCCGTAAACGTGAAATTGAATACAACAACATTACGTATGGAACCGGAGATATGGATGATGGGGTTTGTATTGTGGAAGAGATATGATGTCATTTGTGTGTGTGATTTACTTTAGTCGAATGAACACTACATTTATAAGATAAACACAATTCGTTTTTTTTAATGTCAAACAAGAACAATACAATTTGACCAATAAACATTTACTTTTGTTCGATTTAAATTTGTGTCCGATATACCAATATTTATATTTGTTAAGAATTGATACTGGATATTTCAAAAATATATGATCGATTCATCTTTTGTATGGTTTATATATGAAACATCTTATTATATAAACTTTAGTTTTCAAAGTTAGTAATTCATAAATCGCAACACGTGTCAAATATCGATAATATTTTGACATGTGTGAAAAGAAATTTTATTTAATAATTATAGAAATATTAAAAAATCCTCAAAATAAAAAAAATAAAAATTAATATTTTTGAAAGTATATAAAGCCAAAAGTAATCTATTATTTCACTAATTCTAATAGGAAAGTTATCTATTAAATTACTAATTTCAATAGGAAAATATGTGCAATTAATAAGGAAAATATTTGCAATTTAATTACAATTATTTTTTATTATAATCATATAGTAAAAATAAATTTGTATATAAAAATGATTAAAGTATGAAAATATTTAATGTGTTAAAATTAATGATTAACATAATGTAAGAAAAATAAGATAATCAAAATAAGAAATTAATGTAATTTTCTTAAGTTTTTCAATCGGTGAATGATTTGAAAATATATTGAATATTATGTTATTATATAAAAATGGGTTTTCATAGTTAGTAACTCATGCACTCACCTTTTACAAAGAATAATCTAACCGAAGAAATTAACTAGATGAACATGAGACGTTAAACGAAGTAAAGGACCAAGAAACATCCAGTGAGACAAATTCAATGAGATAAAAGTAAGAACTTTAAAGATTAAACGTGATTCATATTATTAAATGGTTTGCAAGATGGATAAAATGATAAAACTAATGGCGTAATAATCCAGAATATTTGTAAATACAAACGCTTTTGAAAATATTAGTAGGGTAAGCTTTGCCAGGAACGACTTCAAAGTAGCAAGTATCAGGAAGTGTTCTCACTGCGTCGCAACATTCTCTAGATATCCATCGTGAATCTCCATCTGCGACTAATCTCACCGCATAGATACATCCTGGCACGTTATCTATCGCTGTTGTGAAACATAGGTTCGTATTTCGGGCTTCCGATTGTCGGAAACTCAATGGTGATATTAGGGCCAACAAGAAAAACACCACTATGGTTTGTTGCTGTTTCATTTTGGAGAAGTTCTATTTTTATTTTTTTTCTTACAGTGGGTTTGTGGGTTTGGATTGTGTAGAGATAATGAGATATTGTTTCGTATTTAAGAAGAAGAGAATTTTATGCTAGTAAGGAATGTTTTTTTATTCATGTAATTTGATTGAAAAGAATCGGAAAGTTATCGATTTTTGTTTGACCCATATACACATTTTAGGATATTCACAGTAAAATTATGATTTGTGTCCATCTTTGAGATGTAAAATATCAAAATTAACCGATTAACAGAAGGTCATTCACCTCTGGCCGTAAACGTGAAGTTGAATACAACAACATTACGTATGTAACGGGAGATATGGATGATGAGGTTTGTATTGTTGAAGAGAGATGATGTAGTTTGTGTGTTTGATTTACTTAAGTCGAATGAACAGTACATTTATAAGATAAACACAAGTACTTTTTCTTTTTTTGGTCAAACAAGAACAGTGCATTTATAAGCTAAACACAATTGTACTTTGACCGATAAATATTTATTTTTGTTGGATTCAAATTTGTGTCCAGTATACCATTATTTATATTTGTTAAGAATTGATACTGGTATTTCAAAGATATATGATTTTCACGATCTATTTTTTGTATGGTTTATATGAAACATGATACCAAGTCAAAACATATGAACTAATTCGTGAATTTCTGTTAATTAAACAAGTGTCGATGTTCGGAATTGGTAAAACTAATAATTTAATTGTAATCACTTCGCTTCATCTCTTGTTTATTATCATTTATTATTGAAAGATACACCAAACATAAATCATGAACTAGGTTGTGCAGCTGCAGGGACCGCAAAATCACAAATTTCTCTGAAGCTAGTCATTGGTAAAATTACGTCACCCTTGACTTTCAGTAAACAAGTAGGAGGAAGTGTTGCGAATACTGCTCTGCAACACTCAACTGATAACCATCTAATGTCTCTGTCTAATACCGCTATCTTCAACGCATCGTAACATCCCGGCACTTTGTATATCCTGTCTGTCATGCAATAAACTTCTGGTGGATGTGATTCCGATGGTCGGATGATAGATGCCAAAAATAGGACTACCAAGAAGATCAACACTTTGGTTTGTTTTAGTTCCATGTTTTTCACAAGTTTCAAAAAGAATTGGTTTTGTGGGTTCAAATTGTATGGAGTTGAAATCTTTGTTTTGATGAATAAACAGAAAAGAGTTTTGCATTGTTTTAAAGAATTGGTTTTGTGGGTTCCATGTTTTGGTGTATTTACTTGTAGAAAAAAAAAGACTTATGAAGAAAGTTTGACTATAAAAATTAATTTGGCAAGTTCATATATCTGTTTACCCCTATACATTTATGCATATTAGAAGATTCATGGTCAATCAATTTCTACTGTGTAGGGAAATTCATTGAATATGAAGAATTAAAATAAAATCCATATAGTGCATATCACCTCCAAATTTTTTATTTTATTTTAATAAAAATCATCTCAATATTAAATAGTAAGAAATCATTCACAATTATATTAAAAAAAAATCACTAATTTTTCTAAAATGCATACTATTTAAGGGAAAACTAATTAGTTTCATCATTTTCAGTTTTGGTAACTATATTTAAATACAAGATTACATTGGGAGCTATACTGAATGAAAAATATGTATTTTACTTCTTTTGATGATCCTTTGCATATTTTACTTTGACACAAGAACACACAAGATTAGTAGAAACTAGAAAGTCATCATAAGCATATATGTCAAGTAAATGATACTTGATATAGAAAGATTATGAGCAGTGTTCAAGAAAGCGTTAGACGGTAAGTGGGCGGTGACTCAACGCCTAATCAGAAAAAGCGGTTATGAGTGAAACATCTATACAGTATTTAAAATATCTAAAATTATTTTATTTACATGCTTTTGCTTGGTTTATATATGAAACATGTTATAGCAATTAGGAAGTCCAAACATATGATTTAATTCATTAAATTATGTTAATTAAATAAATGTTACCGTATATTTAATTTTCAGCTGAATATTGGCAAAAATTACAATGTAATTAGATTTTTTTGCATATTCTATAAATTGATATAGTGTATTTTTATCAAATTATAAATTAAAACATATTCCCGACAAAAGAGGAATATTTACATCTAAGATAATAAGCCTTTTAAAATGAAAGGAACAAGATGAACAAGAGACGCCAAACAAAGCAAATGACAATTGTATCATGATATTTTAAGCTCATAGGTCCAATTAATATCTTGACCAAAAAAAAATCTTATGTTTTATTGGTTTTAATTTTAAATCATTTTCATATCAATTTTTATTATTTTAGTATTTTTATTTTATTAGTATATCATAGATTTCATAGCTATTTTTTTAAAAAATAGATGTCATAGCATAATTTAAAATTTTAAAATATACTAGGTTTTCACCCGCGGTACACTGCGGGATTAAATTATAAATTATTATATTTAAAATAATAATTTTTGATTTATCTAGTTTTCAAATTCCCAATTAATTAACTTTTTCAAAATTAATTTATAATTTTGTTTAAATGTATTTTCTTCTTCTTATGTTTTATACAATTTATAACCTAATTACATCAATTTTGTTAATAGATAGAATATAAAATTTTAGATTTGTTTTGTTTTATAGAATTAAACAGAGGTATATGCCTATATGGTATTTTAGTGTATATTATTGTTTTGGAATATTAATAATGTGTTATAGCATGTGTAATATTTTGTAGTTCATATACTAAATAATCTATAAGTTAATTTTCTAAACTATCATTACAAATCTATAGTATATGAAATAAACTAATAGTTCTATAGTCAAATCTGACATGCTAGGCGGTCACGCAACAAGTTCAAAGATTTTTAATCCACAAAAACTTATCATACGAAATCCATTAAAGTAAAAATAGTATGTGAGGCTAAAAATCACTTTTTATCAAATCAAATTTTCAAATTTTTATCAAGTAAAATAATTTTTACAACTAAATATTTTATTAAAATTTATATCTTATTTGATACATGAGAGTTCAAATAAAAATTAGGAAATAACTAAAAGACTCATTAGTATTTTCATGATTTTGGTATTTTATATATAATAATTATATCTAGATAACCTGATAATTTCAGATTTTCACCAATATATCACATTAATATATACATACATACTATAACTCCACTTTTTCTTTGGCGAGATAGACACGACATAACTCCACTTTAAAGAGGCTTTGAGATGTCAAAATAACTTAAATGCCACATCTTTTGTGATTACATCTTAGGTTTCCTGATAATAAAGTCACAAACACACACAAAAAAATTCCAAAACACAAACAAAAGAAAAATATTGTTAGAAATTGTAACATCTGCGAACCAAATTGTGGGTTTTGTGGATGGGTGTCGATCAACACCAACAATTTCTGGTTTGACCTGATTGATTTAAATCGTCGAATTCGAGCAGTTTGGTTGAAGTGGAATCCCAAACCAGGGTATTTATGTGAGAAGACCTGACGGTTTCGGTAAAGCCACTTTTACCTGTTCCAGAGAGAAAATAGAGAGAAAAGAGAGAAGAGAGTGTGTTATTAGGAGACCTTGGAGATTCTAGGCTTATTTGGTGAGATCTGTTTCTGTGGAGTGGAGATCTGGTGCTAGAAACGAAGGAGAAGCCTTCCAAGATGTTGGATTCGTTGTTGTGGGTCAGAAAATTCCTGCAAAGAGGTGAGTGCATGACTATGGCTGATCTAAGCCTGAAAATCCTTTGTTTTGCTTGATTTATGGCTGTTTCTGGTGTTTTCTTGGTTGGGTTGTGGTTTCCTTGAGTTTCCAGGACCTTTGGGTGAGTTTCGGACGGTTTTGAGGTTTTGGGAAGCGGTTCTTCGACTTTTGGCTTCAAGCAGAACGTGTCTGCGTAGTCGGTGTCGATCCACACTGAGGGTAGTGTCGGTCGACACCATTCTTTTCAGTAGCGGCTGATACTTGTTTTCCTGCTTTGTTTGTGTTTGAGTGATGTTTGTTAAACATTGGTTTTTCAGTTGCTTGTGTGTATAGTCCACTAGATAGGAGGATTGCCTCATTAAGTATTTGTGATAATACTTACGCATCTTAATTGTTGTTTGTAGTGTGCAGGTATGTGGCGTGGAATCATGGCGATGAGTGAGAGGATGATCTAGGGTCTCGGTTATGTGTTGTTGGTCTTGGTTATATTTATTAATGTTGGAATCTGGTTTAGTAGCATGCTAGGTTGTTGGTTAGAATGGTTAGGAATGTTCCTGTTGTTGGTATGTTTCCGCTGTGCATATTGGTTGTATGATGGTTTGTGGTTTTGACTGGTTTAGTTAAGTATTATGGGATGATTAATTCTGATATATATATATATATATAAACGGGTCAGGTTGTTTCAGAAATAGAACTATTTTGAAATTGAGCACTTTATTACTATCGACATTAACACAACAATATTGTCAATCAATAATCAACATACGAAGAATAGAAAAATCTATTAAAAAAATATGCATTGAAGATCTATAACAGAGAAAGAAGCGTAAAATCAGATTTTGTCATGTTATCGTTCTAGTACAATGTGTTCTTCTTTTTTTTTTACTAATGGGATATAGCGGATCAAAAGGATTAGGAGGATTAGTTTTAAATACGTAATAAAAATAAATTTCTGAGCAAGCAATTATTTTTATATTTTATTTATCATTGCCTTGAATATATCAAATTGAATGGCAATTATTTCAAAATCATACAGTTAGTTTTTTTTGAATGATTTTTTAAATTCAGAATTTATGTAGAACAATTACACCGAAATTAATGGGATTTGTTCCTATAACAGTAAACCGAATTGATGTAAAACATTTAGTTTCTATAAATAAAATTCGAATATAGATAGAGTTAATTTATTTTTTAAATTAACTATTTAATGCTAATGACATCCTTATAAATAGGTTCCAACTCTAGGGTTTATCTGCTAAATGTATATATAAATAAAATCATGAGAGATACATTGAAAAATGGCATCTTACATTAAAATTTGGTAAATTTGTAATCATTTATGAATCATAAATTAATTGTTTATTTAGCAATCCCTAGTTTAATAATACTATCTGTTTCATAAAGTTTCATGTTTAAGGTTATGCACACATATTAAAAACAAAATAATTCTTATGCCATTACTTAATACTGCTATTTGTCTTAGTAATTATTATAATAACTCTATTTAATAGTATAACCGATGTTTAGCTCCATTTTTCAAGGACTTCGACGGTTTCTTACATGGAAAACTCAAAACTGCGCATTAACCAAGTCTATTAACATGTGGTATGTGAGTTGGAATAGCGTGCATTTGTTCAACCGTGCGCTTTACGTAAAGGTAGGTCATAGGTGCATGGGAACTTGATCGATTAGTTAAGTTTAAATAGTTAAACTAAGACTCGTACGATTTACTCGATCACACACATTTCGTTTTTGGCAACCAATCGCAGACACATTTATCAGTGAAGATTCGTACTTAAGTTTTACACTCATGCGCGCACATTTATATTTTTGTTACACACATGAAGCATTTTGTGGTAGGTATAGCCAGGCCCGGCTCAATATTTTATATGGGTATAGCTTACCGTATTTTCTGATTGTTTCACATGTTTCCCTAAGATCGAACTACAGTATAGTATACTCTAGTCAAACAAATAGAAATGTTTTTCCCCACTTGAGAGACTTTTTGTTGTACTTGAATAATTTTTATAAACATGGAGAATGCATGATTCACAAGCTACGTACCCACTCGTACAAATCAGTAACTCCGTTTTGTTTCAGATGTTTATAAACTTAATAATATCACAGGGAAACATGCATGTTTTGTTTGATCCGATGACAAAAATCAAACAAATCATTAAAAACTTAATAATATCATATTAAAACAGACGACAACATCCTAGAAAGTAGGAAAATCTTATACGCATTCATAATTTTATTGATGATGAATTAATCAGAAAAAGCTTTTTGAAATTTATGATTAGAGTAAATAATTAATGACCATACGATATAAAAAAAACAAAGAAACTTCATGTTTGGTGACGGTAATTTGGTATTGGTGACGGTAGTAAGGTTATTGTTGATATCAATAATTAGTTTAAACATTTATTTGTTATCATGGGTTAAAAAAACTTCCTTTTTTTGTTGTTGTCTCTTGGGTCTAATTTATGTGGACACAAATTGAATGTCTCGAAAATTTACATGAGTTTTTGCTATAAAGCCTTCACACAATTCGCCCATGTAAGTTATTATTTTTAACTATAAAATCTGGAAATTGAGAATGTGATGTATATATATTACTAGAAAGTAACTCAAGCGATGTGTGGTTTATGTATGCATTATTAACTTGAAACATAAAATGAAGTTTCTATTCAATTATATATGAAATGTACGAATGTAATTGTTAATATATGTCTTAAAAAATAATATTCATAATACTACGGTTCAACTACAATTAAAGTACATATTACTAAATATTTTTGATTATAATATATTGTTGAAATTATTTAAACAGTATGTTACTCTAGTAATAAGACCATTACTTATAGCAAAGTCAACTATATATGATATTTCCGTTAAATAGTTAAGATAAATTATATTTTTCTATATTGTTTTCTTTTTGGAAAAAAAAACTGAGAAGTAGTCTAGAAAGAAAAATGTAAGATCTTACTTAATTCTTTTGATAGATAATTTTATGTTATCCTATATATTAATTTTATTGTCATCATCTAAAAGTAATAGTTAACAAAAAAATATTTTTATATATGATAAGTCAATTTTAAAATAATTTATTAAAACGATATCACAAAACAAATATCTTATACTATAAGTTTAACCAGTTTTTATAAAAAATCGTGAAAATAAAAGTGTGTGAAATTTAATATATTATTTTATTTTCCATATATTGTCTCTATTTCTAATCATTTTAATATAATTAACAATAAATTAATTTTTTGAAATTATTATTTTCTGTTATATCATAGGGTGATAAAGCAATTATGTTATGATACCATTATGTTTTTTTAGTACATATGTATTAAAGACAATCAAACTGTAACTTATAAATTACTATTAAATACAAATTTGAGTTGTGTCTTTAATACAATATATATGATTATTGAATATAATGTGAGTTTTTTATATATTAGAAAATCTTTTATATTTTTAAATTAGTCTATCATAAATTAATTTGGTTTCAGTTTTTACTTTGAAATGTATGAAACCATTTTATAGTAATAGGACAATTAATTACAACAAAGTTAATTAAATTTTGTATGTTCGTTAAATAATTAAGAAAAAATAATATATTTATAGTTTGGTTTTTTAGGAAAAAAAAACTGATAAGTATTCTAAGAAAAAAAAAGGTGTAAGACCTTACTTTGATAGATAAATTATGTTGTCTTATATATTAATTTTATTTTCATATATAAAAGTAATAGTTAATAGCAAATAATTTTATAATATTATAAGTCAATTTTAAAATAATTTATTGAAACGATATCACAAAACAAATATCTTATACTCTAAGTATAACTAATTATTTCTAAAATTCATGAAAATAAAAGTGTCCTAAATTTAATATAAATAAGTTTTTTTCACAATATAAATATGTTTTATTTCTAGAAATTGTCTCTATTTCTAATTATTTTAAAATAAATAGTATAATTAATAATAAATTAATTTTGAAACTATTGTTTTCTGTTATTTTATGGGGGAGATAAAACAATTATGTTATGATATCATTTTTTTTAGTACATATGTTTTAAAAACAGTCAAACTGTAACTTATAGAATACTATTAAATACAAATTTGAGTTGTGTCTTTAATACATTATATATGATTATTGAATATAATGTGATATATGTATATATATATATATATATATTAGAAACTCTTCTATATTTTTAAATTAGTCTATCATAAATTAATTTGGTTTCAGTTTTTACTTTAAAAGTATGAAACCATTTTCTATTTTTATTTGGTTTCAATTTGTTTATATTTTTTAGTTGTGCTGATCAGTATTTTTTTCTATAGTGTATGATTTCATTATTAAATATATTAAATGCTAAAACTAAAAAATGGAAGGAATATATTTTTCTAATAATGTTGAAAAAAAAATAAACTTTACAACAATTATCTTTTTTTAATAAACTATACACCACATAAAATACAAATTAAATAAAGTTAAATAAAAAATAGAATGTTAAATTTAAAATTAATGAAAATGACATGTGTCACAAAAGTAGAGTGTCAAATGTCACATTTTGTTAGGCAAAGTTAGAAAAAACATTCTTTTATTATATAAGACTAGGTTAGATTCGCGCTACGCCGCGGGATACTTTTTATAATTATTTTAGATATATTAAATTATTGAAAAAATATAATTGTGCTTGAATTCTAAAAAAAAAGAATAGACCACAAATTGAACTGAAATCAAAACCAGTGATGCATAAAATAGAGCTGATGCGAACCTCGACAATGTCGTATTGTGATAAAGGCAGAAAATTGCACCGTTGTACTTACTCGATCCCCGAGTTAAAATCCATACCACTGTTTTAGGACCAGCTTCACAAAACCAAACTACGAGCTAGAAGAAATTGTAACCTAAATTCATCATGAAACAACAAAAACAATCAATTTCAACACAATATAAACATTCAGTTTTAACCAAATAGTAACCTAAATTTAACTGAAAATTGAAACCAGTGATTTATCAAAGTGAGCTGAGACGAACCACTACGAAGCTGTAAGTGGTAATCCATCATCGTTGGTAATGATGGTGGAGAAAAAGAAGCAATCCACCACAACCGATCGACCAACGATGGGGCTAACATCAATGTCAGATCTGCTCAGATTCGTAGAGAGAGCCATGGGATGAACAGCAAAGTCGCGAATCGGAAAAAAATACTTTTATTCCTTCGACGGGAAATCTAGTCACCAAATATTGTGCTTAGTTGTATTAATTGTCTTAATTTGATTGAGTATTCATTTTAATTGATGTGTCATTCTCTGTTTCAATACAAAAGTTGAGGTGTCATGCTCTGATGAAAAACAAAGAAGTTTTATTGTATTGATATGTATTCTTAGTACGAGTGTCTCGTATATAGTAGACATATATATGGCCATTGTTATAACTTATATATATGTTGAACTTGAAAGACGTAAATTGTTTTATTTTATACTATTGGAAACAAAACGAAAAGAAAAACAAATTACTAAGAAATAGATAAATAATAGTCATGAACTCCTGGATATAAAGTAGCAATATGTCGATGTCTATGGTATGACCCCATTATTTCTATTTAAAGAGCCAAGAGTTCAAATCTTGTCTTCAGGTGAACTAAAAGACAGCCAAATATGAGTTTATGCTCTGATTTCATTGAGGGATTAGACGAGAAGATTTTGGAGGACTTGACGTCCAATGTGAAGCAAATACAAAACAATGTATTGGAGGAGATACTCACTTTTAATGCTAACACCGAGTATCTTCGACGTTTTCTCCATGGGAGCTATGATAAAGAGCTTTTCAAGACGAACGTTCCCGTGGTGTCCTACGAGGATGTGAAGCCTTTTATCGACCGTGTCGCGAATGGAGAGTCCTCTGATATTATTTCTGGCAAACCCATCAAAGGATTCCTTCTAAGGTTCATAATTTATATTTCTTGGCTTTTATATTATCAGTGGTTGTTATTTGATCAATGTGAGTACTGATGTTTGATACTCAAGACTCTAATGGTTTTTTTGATGTAGTTCCGGAACGTCCGGAGTAACACGGAAGATGTTTCCTCGTAACAACAAGTACTTGGAAAACCTCAAATTCATCTATTATTACCGCTCGCTCGTTATAAGCAAGTAATAATAATAGCACAATTGTGTTTTAAAAAATATAAACATTTTATTATATATTTGTAAAATCAATGATGGAAGTCTCTCTTTTGGTTTCATAGGCATATAGATGGTCTTGAGCATGGAAAGGGGATGGTGTTTAACTTTTGTACACCAGAGAAGACAACTCCTTCTGGTTTGCTATCAGCAGCTGCGACAACAAGCTTCTTCAAGAGTGATTATTTCAAGAACCGATCACCATGTTGGAATTGGTCATTCACTAGCCCTGACGAAGTCATATTGTGTCCAGACACCAATCAGACTTTGTACTGTCATCTTCTATGTGGCATTGTTCAAAGAAACGAGGTTGTGAAGGTTGGTGCCGCCTTTGTTTCTGTTTTGATCCGAGCAATCGTTTTTCTTGAGAAGTTTTGGAAAGAAATTTGCACTAATATCCGTTCTGGTCATCTTAGCGAGTGGATCACTGATATTAGTTGTAGGGAATGTGTTTCAAAGATTCTTGGAGAACCTAATCCTAAATTGGCTGATCTCATAGAAAACGAGTGCATCAAGAAATCATGGGAAGGTATAATCCCAAGACTTTGGCCTAAAACCAAATTCATTGAAAGCATTGCAACTGGTCAAATGGCTCAACACATCCCAACAGTAGAGTTTTACTCTAACAAGCTGCCATTGATTTCGTCGAGTTACGTATCTTCAGAAATTATGTTTGGGATTAATATGAATCCTCTTTGCAAACCTGAAGATGTGTCATACACATTTCTGCCCAACTTTTCATATTTTGAGTTCCTACTTGTTGACGCGGGTGACAAAGTCGAAATTGTTGATCTTGTGGATGTCAAGTTAGGGTGCTTTTACGAGCCTTTGGTCACAAATCATTCCGGTGAGTTAATAAACCTTTTCTTGACCAAAATTGTGTGTGTATATATATATATTATGTTTACTAATCGATTAATATTTTTGTTTTTGTTTTTGCTAGGCCTACACAGATATAAGATGGGTGATATTCTACAGGTGACTGGATTTTACAATAGTGCACCTCAGTTTAGATTTGTGCGTAGAGGAAATCTGACTCTAAGTGTTAATATGGAGACAACGACAGATGAAGACCTTTTAAATGGGGTGACACATGCAAAAATTGTTCTTGAATCATCAAATTTGATGCTAATGGACTTCACAAGCTATGCGGATATTTCTACTAGTCCAGGTCACTATGTTCTTTACTGGGAACTCAAAGCCAAATACAACAACAACGACGACATTGCTGAACTTGATAAAAAGGTTTTAGCAGAATGTTGTTATGTGGTGGAAGAATCACTGAACAGTTATTATAGAGACTATAGGAGTAGAGAAGGATCAATTGGAGCTCTCGAGATAAGGGTGGTGCAACAAGGATCTTTTGATGCTGTCATGGAGTTTTTCATCAACCAAGGCGCTTCTTCGACTCAGTACAAGACACCCATTTGCATCAAATCTTCCGAGGCCTTGGGGATTTTAGAGAAAAGGGTTCATGCTCGGTTCTTTACTCAGTAGTCCCTGCCTTAATTTGAATCTCTCGTCATAATCATCTTTATGTCATTTGTATGCATATTAAAATAAAAGCTCGTGGACAAACATTACGGGACGAGGCAAAACTTGTACCCTTCACTTATATGTTTCGCTTTTCTTTTTTTGTATTGAACTTTTTCTAAGTGTGTCTTTTATGCGTACACGAATTTGGTTTTGCAGTTGCTTACAAAGTTACTAGAGTGGCTGAGTCCACTTTTTTTTCCTCTGTCACTTTTACTTTTAGGGAAAAAAAAATTTGGCAGAGATTGTCCCCATTATAGATACTAGGCCCAACCCAACGGCGACGTAGGGAAAATGTGGTACGTTTTTAGAAATTAGAAAGATCAGATAAAATGTAACGAAAGAACAAAGAAACAAAAACAAAATGGAATAATTTGAAAACTTGATTTTCATGTATTTTCTCAATCTGTATCATTTTGTGTAAATCCTTTTGTTGTAATTAATTATTTGACTTTAAAATATTACTACTAGTAGATTGAGACAAATATTTCTGTGATGTGTATTAATTTCAGGTTATTTTAGTAGTAATATAACTTAAGGAAAGTATTTTATTAAGAAATAAATTTCTTTAATCGTTAAAATCCCATATATATACGTTACAGCCTTTTTAGATATATACTACCATAAAAAAGTAGTCTTGGTTGGAAATTACAGAGCAAATATAAATTAGCATGTGGGATGTGGCCAACATTAATTAATTAATTAATAGGAAATTATTTTTCTGCATCGCTAAAATCATGAATATATTTTTCATTAAATTAGACTTTGGAAAAAAATATTAGTTGTTAGAATTTTTATTTTCTTTCCTTAATAACACTTTGCAATAATATTCTAAAACACAAAGTACATTAGAATATATATACACATACTATAAAATACACATATCTATCTACAGGAATATATGAGTTGGGTGTATCGTGACTTTTAGCATCGTAGGATCCTCTCACAATCCCAAAACGTATATATATATATTTTTTTTTTTTGTCAACAAACATTTACAAAAAGAAGAGTATCTCTAGATTAGAAATTTTGTATTAGTAAGTGCAATCTACAAACATTTATAACCCAAAATGTCGTAAAACACAATCATAGCACACAATTATTTTCTACCACAAAAACACTAACAAAAATCAAATCTTTTATGGAAGCTTCCTCAACTAATCACAATTTACCCATCGTTAATGGTAGGTAATCAATCGAAATTAGAAAGTGAAAAAAAAATAAACCGGTTAAATATCTATAATTTCACACACATTTGTTTAACCGTTTTACAAACCGGTTAATTCGGTAAACCAGTAAATTAATTAATACGCGTTTTAGTATCATCAACAAAAAAAAATAAAACTCGTTCTTTATATTGGTTTGTCACATTAATTATTAGTATTTTTGTTCTTCAATCTCTCTTTCTCTTTGTCAGAGCAGTTTCAAAAACCCACACACACACACTTTACACACTCTTCATCTTCCTCCTTTTTGCTTCTTCGTCTTCGATTTTTTTTTTTTTTTGGTTGCTCAGATAATTGTCGTTTCTGTAACCGAAGATCATCATCGACTGAAGAAACCTAGATTTTCTCACAAATGGCGGCTACTGATTTTGTCTCGCGGTTTTTGGTTTTCGTCTGCTTGGCTCTTCTCTTTGGCTTCTCTCTCGCTGGTGATCCTTACGTCTCTTACGATTTCACTCTGTCGTACATCACCGCTTCTCCTCTCGGTGTTCCTCAACAGGTCTCCTTTCGCCCTAAACCCTCTCTTTTTTTTTTTTTTTTTTTTTTTGCTTTTCCATGTGAAATTGAGGTTTAAGTTGACGTAATCAGATCATCTTAGGTGTTAAAATCTAGTTGATTTTGCTAAAAAATCATATCGTAGTTGTTTGCTCTGGAGATCTAAACATTACGGTTCGTTCGTTCGTCGGAGGTGGTTGGTTGGTTACTGGGGGTTTTTTTTTTAAGCGAGTGATGATGATCTGCTTCTTCGTTTCATCACCTAATTTGATTTTGACGTTTAACTTGTTCTTTGATCTAAGAAGACGAACTGTTGTTATCTTTACATGTTGATTTGGGATTTGGAGTTTTGCTAATGATGTATCTGATTATATTGTTGTTCCTTTGTAGGTTATAGCCGTCAATGGGAAATTTCCAGGTCCTGTGATTAATGCGACTACGAACTACAATGTTGATGTTAACGTAATCAATCATTTGGATGAGCCTCTTTTACTCACTTGGTGATGATCCTTTTAAAACATTACTCTGTGGCACTTTTTTTTTTTCATTTGGATGAGCCTCTGCTTTATGTGTGATGATTCCTGACATTTTTTTTGAAATTTTTTTTGGGTAGGCCTGGTGTTCAGATGCGGCGTGACTCGTGGCAAGACGGTGTTCTTGGCACAAACTGTCCAATTCCTCCTAAATGGAACTTCACTTATGATTTTCAGTTGAAAGATCAGATTGGAAGTTATTTCTACTCTCCTTCACTTAACTTTCAGAGAGCTTCTGGTGGTTTTGGTGCTATCATAATCAACAACCGTGACCTTGTCCCTATCCCTTTCCCTAAGCCTGATGGAGAAATCATCTTCATTATTGGTGATTGGTATACTCAGAACCATACAGTAAGTGTGTAGTACTGGGTGTTTATTTTCTTGTTGATTATAAGTTTCAGTGTGTTTACATATGTGAAACTCTGTTTTGTTTTAGGCATTAAGGAGTCTACTTGACTCTGGTAAAGAACTTGGGATGCCGGATGGAGTTCTCATCAATGGGAAGGGTCCTTTCAAGTACAATAGCAGTGTCCCTGATGGAATTGAACATGAAACCATTAATGTTGATCCAGGTAACATTTTGAGAGTTGTATTGCAACTTTGCTTACATTCTGTTCCAGTTTGCTTCTTATTCGAATTTTGGTTGAGGAGTTTTGTGCAGTACTGGATCTCCAGTTTCAGCTCTTTGTTCTGTCATTGTATTGCAAATCAAAGTTGGCTTTTAGATTTATTCCCTCTTACTTCATTCGAGTTACATTTTTCAGGGAAAACATACAGGATCCGCGTTCACAATGTTGGTATCTCGACAAGCTTGAACTTCAGGATTCAGAACCACAAATTGCTTTTGATTGAAACTGAGGGTCGGTACACCTCCCAAATGAACTTCACAGATTTCGATGTTCACGTGGGACAGTCTTACTCTTTCTTGGTCACCATGGACCAAAACGCTACAAGCGACTACTACATTGTGGCCAGTGCTAGATTTGTTAATGAAACAGTGTGGCAAAGAGTCACAGGTGTTGGCATTCTCCATTATTCCAATTCCAAAGGACCTGCTTCTGGTCCTTTGCCAGTTCCAGCTACTGACGTTTATCACCCTTGGTCCGCAATGAACCAACCAAGAGCCATAAAGTATGTCTAGAAAACTCTTCAAGCAAGTGAATATTTGAATTGAGCCTGTAGCCATGTAAATGTAATCCTTATGCTTTTCATTTGCAGGCAAAACACATCTGCAGGTGGAGCTCGTCCAAATCCGCAAGGATCATTTCACTACGGACAGATAAATATAACAAGCACATACATCTTGAGGAGTTTGCCTCCAACAGAAATCAATGGGAAAGTTCGTGCAACGCTTAATGGTATTTCATTTGTCAATCCAAGCACCCCCATGAGGCTTGCAGACCACCATAAAGTGAAAGGAGATTATAAGTTAGATTTCCCAGACAGACCACTTGATGATAGGCATCCACGACTAGACAATTCTATCATCAACGCTACATACAAGGGCTTTATACAAGTTATCTTCCAGAACAATGACACCAAAATCCAGAGCTTTCATATGGACGGATATTCGTTTTACGTGGTTGGGTAAGTAAATCATGCCACTCCTGGGTACATATATTATATTTTCGATCAGTTTCACTGCTCTAACGTGGATTTTCAAAATTTGGTATTCCAGGATGGACTTTGGTATATGGTCAGAAGACAGGAAAGGTTCATATAACAACTGGGATGCAATATCACGAAGCACGGTTGAGGTTGTTTCTCATTTGCAATCTGTCTTTGTTCACCAACTGTACTTATTATAATATTGGTCAGCATATTTACCTAATTGGATTTTTTTTTCAAATGTTTGCTTCAGGTTTATCCAGGGGCATGGACTGCTGTACTTGTTTCCCTCGATAATGTCGGAGTTTGGAATATCCGAGTTGAGAATCTTGACAGATGGTATCTTGGCCAAGAAACATACATGCGAATTCTAAATCCCGAGGAGAACGGAAGTACGGAAATGGATCCGCCCCCAAATGTCCTGTACTGTGGTGCTCTTCAGAACTTGCAAAAGTAAGGATCAGAAACTTCACTCTCTCCTTCTGTAGTTTAACCTTCAGATTATGAAAAAAAAAACTAAGTAACTCTGCTTTGTTAATTTCTTGCAGGGAACAACATCACAGCTCTGCTGCAAAATCAATACCAAATGGACCGTTGAAACTAATTTTCAGCATGATGATTATATTTCTTGCCTCGTCTTGGTCTTTCTGCTGATTCCGTTGCATCATCTGCGAATCTACTCTTGTCTGGTATTCTGATTTCCCATTGGTTAGGGATGTAGATGGAGAATATATCCAACTGTTGAATTCGTTGTGTTTCTCTCATTTTATTGATTTTTAGGTACTCAGATGCGTTTGTGTCTAAGGCTTTGTTCTTCGTAGTTATATAGGTTATTTGGAGTTCAATCATGATCCTTGTTCAACTCTTTGCAACTGTATCTAAAGCTCTCTTTTGTGGATATTCTACATTAATATCTACCATTATCCTCGTGTCCTTAGTATCAGAGATAAGCAATATTAATTGGGACAATCATTAGGATCACATTTTGGGACGGCACAGGACGAGAATCTCATTGTGATCCGTCATGTTCCATTCCTGAATGTCAAATGAAAATAATAATAGGACATGATTTGTATACTCGTTTTCGCAGTGTCTTGAACTGAAAGCTCGGTTCTCCATCTATAGCTAAAACTTAAAGTTTCATGATATGCATACTGACTTATATTCAAAAGTTTAAAATTTATTTATTGTAATTTTAAGTACGGATAAACCAAAGACTGCCTCTAGAGCCCGGAAGTGAAGGGTATTCCCGTGCGTGGGAGCCACGCAGCCCCGGCGATGAATTTCCCAACAGTGAAAGCAGATGCATCGGAAGCTCTACCCAACACATGATACCCTTTCCAACGGACACGCCACCTTGTGGATGAAGCTGGTCCGGTATTCTTATACTCTGCGTAGAACAGAGTGTCAAGACCAAACACCGAACCTTCAATCCACGGTGACCACCCGACCGGACTCACAACAGTATCTATATACGTCTGAAGAACTACAGTGCGTGAGTACTTCATCCAAGGCCGGCCCATATAAGTCTTAACGCTACTGAGCACCGGTTTTAGATCAGGAGCCGGTATGATTTGTGAGTTATGGATAGAGATCCCTGTGTTCTGGAACGGATCAGCACGACCTTGTGCGGTTATTACATTGGCTTGACCTTTAAGTGGCCGACGAGGGAGGATGAGACAATTTTGGAAAACGGCAGCTGCATTTCCGAAGATGAAATCGACTGTTCCATAGATGTAGCACTCGCGGTAAAACTGGCGTTGAGAATGGACCATCAGTGTGTCTTGGTATCCTTCAATCGAACATTTGTAGAAGATTGAGAGGTCGGACGATGACCGAAGTGCCACGGCTTGTCCCTTGGCTGGACCAGCTGTATTCTGAAACGCTATGCCTTTGGCAATGAAGTGAAGTCCCTCAATACCTGGATCACACGCAATGTAAGACAACTGTTTCACAATGAGAGAAAAAATGACATAGAATCTTTTAAATGGTAACGCTTACACATTTTGCGGGGGAAAAAAAAAACAACGGTTACGTTTGTTTATTATATAGATATATTTTATAACTTTTTAAGTAATGAACTAATGATAATAACTGATTACGATCCCAATGTATGATTTACTTTGGACGTCTCCGCCATGAATCTTATCGATTGGAAAACTCAAGTCGTACTACGGAATATTCGATTTATTTTTTCATTAAATGACATAGATCACTTGTTAGATCCAATCTACTAATTAGAAATTAATGAAAACAATTAAATTATTTACCGGCAGTAGCGGAGTTGTAAGTGGTGTAACCTCCTTGGACACTTCGACCACCGGTGATAATGGTGGATCTCATTCCATCTCCGACCAACATTATGTTATCATTATTGAGACGTACGTTTATGTTTTCTTGATATATCCCTCTTTTCACATATATTACGAATCTCTTTGACATTGACCTTCTTCGTCCAGCCACGTCAATAGCCGCTTGCACCGTATTGAACTGTCCCGATCCGTCTTTAGCCACCACGAGGTTGGCTCGAACGGTTCTCAAAAGTCTTCTATCTTTACCGGAAACCCACGTGGGAAAATCAGCGGTGGTGGTTCCGTTGTTCACGGCGGGCAAGAGGGCTCCGTTGACGGCTAAGCAGTTGCTGATGAGGTGGGAGATTTTGGTGTTTGAAACGATGGGTGTGATGAAATCTGAGACGTTGAAATCGGTTGAGCCGCGTCGGCAAGTCTCTGTGTTGGTAAGTGCGGTACTCAGCCATGTTTGAGCGTCGAAGTCGGTGCACCGTTCAATGGCTTTTGGAGACACGCCTTGCAGCGTCCGGTTTAGTTGCATGATCGTGTCTCCGTAGAGGTCAATGCAGTCTGTCAAAACAGCTTGTTTCTTGCAATCTGTGCAGTTCTGCCCGGAATTAGTCAACTCGTCCCTTGCTGATACGGCCCGATCAATGGCTGCTTGCACCAGCATTACTCGGAACTCGGATAGTTGTGTCGGCTGTCGAAAACCATTGTGGTTCTTGAAGTAGCATTTGCATGGATCCGGGTATGGAGTTTTGTCACACCACCGGTCAATACCTTGACCGGTTGTGGAATTGCCATCGGCTAAGGTGGTGAGAGGACGGAGGCAGAGTAGTGATAGTAATAGTAAATGTAGAGATAGAAAAGAGAATTTTGGCAACATCATCTTGATGTGGTTTTGGTACTGTGAGAGAGGGTGGAATCGAATGTAATTCAAGGTAATAGCTAGAGACTAGAGAGTGGGAACATGACTCCAATCTATATCTTAAATCTACAATTATATATTGTGGTGGTATTGAAATTTAAAGCGAAACAAGCAAACAAAATTTATATTGTGAGGTTATGAATGAGATCTACCTTTGCTAGCTCGATGGCTGCTGTCTTCTTATTGCGTGAACGATACTATCACTTAATTTTAGTAATAAAGGTATTGTTTTAGGGGTTCTTCAGGATATATACTCATACACTTTAACCAATAAATTGTTGTTTTTTTTTGTAATATTGGCTTCTTAAAAAAAATCCTTATGTAAATTGGAGTTAAAATCGTGCATGTTATAAACAACTGATGATATGATCAAAAACTTTATAATTACGTGTTTAGTTCTCTTTTACTTATCTTTTATAATGGCCCTCCATGCATTGTTATGTTTCTTACACGATGTTTCAAAACGCTTGATAAAAAGGAACGATAAAAGTAAGAATTTTCTCATTATTTGACATCTGGTACTAGTAATAAAAGCAACAATAACTCGTTTTCAAAGTTCTAACTTTTGTAATAGTTGATAACATTTTGTTAGTATAGTAGATAAAAGTTTGATTAATTAAACAATTACAAAGATGTCACTCAACTTTTCTTTTTTTTAAGAATTATGACGTCTTCGTAATTTGACTAAAAAGTTATTGAAAAATCAGTAAGGAACAAGAAATTCTTAAACAATTATACTTTTCCTAGAAGAACGCCGTACGAGATCTTGAATACTGAAATTAAAAATTTAAAAATCCGACAACAATTAAAAATCCTCACTTGAAGGTATTAAATATGAGTATTAACATCCTAACTATGTATTAAGTATGAGTATTAACATCCTAACTATGTATTTAATATGATTATTAACATCCTATGTCTAGAATCCAAGATGTAAAAGTCATTTAAAATAAAAAGCTTAGTTGGTTACTTGCTTATATCCTTTTTCTTCTCTGCCGATGTGAATCCTTCATTTCACATGCTACTTATATTGTCAACCAACATAATTAACTATCATGCACACTCAAATCTACATTGAATGCAAAACCTGTCAACATTGTTTTAACTATCAGCAAGACTGGATTGTTTAATTTGTTGTTTTAGTGTTTTCATTAGTTAGCAATTTTCTTTACGTTATCACATATAAAGAACAGATCTGATTATATATGTTTTTATTTTAGTTTTATGTATTGAAAACATAAGTTGAGTATTTTCAGTATAGAATTGCTATAAAACACATTTCGGATCATTATATAATTTAATGATCATGAACGTTCAACTTGTCGAGAGAGATGGCATGTTCGTGTTCTCTAATTAAAATACTTCGAAAGAATAAAATATAATGACCCATGTGATCCCTTGAGTGTTCCATGCACACTTACTCACACAATTAATCTGTAAAAACAAAGAACAGAAGCGCACACATAGTTTAAATTAACAAGTCCATTAATTACGCGCAGACGTCATTAAATCTTCTATTAGAAACCACTCATAATAGACAATCCTATATACAACAAGATCTTGCTTAAGTTAAATAGAACATGCTTCTAATATTCCCGTTTCGATCTTTGTTTCCGCAAGGTCTTATACTGAATTCATTATGCTTAAAGCTAAGGTTCATTCATATTCCTAATGAATTATATTTAGAAATACAAACTTTTACATCATTGTAAACTAAAGCATGAAAAACCAAAGACGGCCTTTAAAGTCCGGAACTGAAGGGTATGCCAGTGCGTGGCAGCCATGCAGTACCGGCGATGAATTTTCCGACAGTAAAAGCAGATGCATCGGAAGCTTTACTCAACACATGAAACCCTTTCCAACGGACACGCCACCTCGTGGACGAAGCCGGTCCGATATTCTTATATTCCGCGTAGAACAGCGTGTCGAGACCATATGTCGAACCTTTAGTCCATGTAGACCATCCTACGGGACTCACAACAGTATCTATATACGTCCTCAGAACTACAGTGCGCGAGTACTTCATCCAAGGACGTCCCATATATGTCTTAACGCTACGAACCACCGGTTTTAGATCAGAAGCCGGTAGGATCATTGAGTTATGGATAGAGATCCCCGTGTTCTGAAATAGATCAGAACGACCTTGCGCAGTTATTACATTGGCTTGACCTTTGAGTGGTCGGCGAGGGAGGATAATACAGTTTTGAAGAACGACGGCTGCGTTTCCAAAGATGAAATCGACTGTTCCATAGATGTAACACTCTCGGTAAAACTGGCGT
This sequence comes from Camelina sativa, assembly GCF_030686135.1. NCBI lineage: Eukaryota > Viridiplantae > Streptophyta > Magnoliopsida > Brassicales > Brassicaceae > Camelina > Camelina sativa. The sequence goes on from NC_141897.1 coordinate 14,812,552, forward strand.
TGCGAATGGACCATCAATGTGTCTTGGTATCCTTCGATTGAGCATCTATAGAAGATTGAAAGGTCTGAGGATGACCTGAGTGCCACGGCCTGTCCCTTTGCCGGACCTGCCGTGTTCCGGAACGCTATGCCTTTTGCTATGAAGTGAAGTCCCTCGATACCTAGATCACACGCAATTTACTAATTTAGCAAATTGTTCCAGGAAAAAATGAAATAAAACTTCAAATCATAAATGGTACGTTTATCTAGATAGTTATAAACTTATAATAATGCTGTCACACTAAAAAATAAATAAATAAAAGATTAGTGAAAATTAATTAATTTACCGGCAGTGGCGGAACTGTAAGTGGTGTAACCTCCTTTAACACTTCGACCACCTGTGATAATGGTGTATCTCATACCATCTCCGATCAACATTACGTTATCGTTATTGAAACGTACGTCTATGTTTTCTTGATATATTCCTCTCTTCACGTATATAACGAACCTCCCTGACGTCACCTTTCTCCGTCCAGCCAAGTCAATAGCCGCTTGCACCGTCTTGAAATGTCCTGATCCATCTTTGGCCACCACGATGTTGGCACGCACCGATTGCGATTGTAGAAGTCTCCTCTCTTTACCGGAAACCCACGTTGGAAAACCCCTCGAATCACCGGTGGCGCTCTCGTTTTTTCGGGCGGTCAAGAGGGCTCCATTGATGGCTAAGCAGTTGCTGATGAGGTGGGAGATTTTAGTGTTTGAAACGATGGGTGTTACAAAATCCGTGACGTTGAGATCGGTGGAGCCGCGTCGGCAAGTCTCGGTGTTTGTAAGCGCGGTGCTCAGCCACGTCTGAGCGTCGAAGTCAGTGCACCGTTTACCTACACTGGTTTTTGAAGACACGCCCTGGAGCGTGCGGTTTAGCTGCATAACAGTGTCTCCAAAGAGTTCAAGGCAATCTGACAAGACGGCTTGTTTCTTGCCGTCAGTCTTGCTGGAATTAGTCAATTTGTTCCGAGCGGATACGGCCCGAGCCATGGCTGCTTCCACGAGTAGTACTCGGAACTCGGATAATTGTGTTGGCTGTCGAAAACCGCTGTGTTTTATGAAGTAGCGTTTGCACGGATAAGGGTACGGAGTTTGGTCGCACCACGGGTCAATGCCGGTAGAATTGCCGTTGGCTAAGGTGGTGAGAGGACGGAGGCAGAGTAATAATGAATGTAGTAATAGAAAAGAGATTTTGTGCGTGATCATATTCATCATGTTGCTTCTTTTGCTAACTGATGTGGTGTGGTGTGAGAAGGTGGAATTGAATGTAGTACATTAGTAAAATGTTAAGCGAGTACAGAGTAGAGATCGTGAGAACATGATTCCAATCTAACTTATATATATATACTTATATATTGTAGTGATATATATATATATATATATCAACATTAAAGCAAAACAAGCAAACAAAATTTATATTATGTTTACGTACTAACCAAAACAATTCATGTACTATGAGGTCATGAGTGATGTCGACTTTATTGCGTGAACGATCCGATCACTTTCGTTTTAGTATAAAGATAATAGGGGGTTTGAGGAAGTTCTTTTATGGTAAATTTCTTCGATAAAAGTCCTTAGTTCAAATCTTGAATATTATAATATGTGGATGACACAAAAAAAACACTAAAAATAAACAGAAACATAATAGATTTAGAATACCTATATGGGTTTTGCTTGGAGGGCCATAATAAGGATGATGACTTTGACCGTACGTGTTTGATACAATAATATGAGTTAGGGTTTAGTATTTTATGATTAGATTAGAGTTTCGATTTCATGGTTTATGGGTTAAAAGTATAAGTTGTAAACAATTATTCTTTAGGTTTTTATTTTCTCATTAGGTAGTTAAGACGTTTCGGCTCTTCCCATTACAATTTACGGTTCATATTCTCATGCTAAATGTCCCTTATATATGTGACATAATGTATATATTGTTTACAATTAATTATTTAATTTTGTACAAGAACAAGAGCAAAACCAGTTTTTGTTCACTGAGGAAAAAAGATTATAGCTAGTAAGTAACACGTAACTTTCGTGTGTGTTAAGAGTGAAAGAGAGTTAAACGGTGGCAATAAAACTATTCAGAGTCATTACTTATGATGCATTTTTCCATTGGAAGATCTAGAGATAATTGGTAACTTGTTTTTTTTTTCTTCTTGTTCTGGTTGTTACTTATTCTTAGGCTCGGAATGGTAACCGCAGTTTTAGTAGTGCGGGACAAACAATTTGATAGTGCGGTACGGTTCAACTGCGGTATGTGCGGGACAAATGTATTTGCCGGACAAGTGCGGTTAATCCAAAATAAGCGATACAAAATAATGTTTGATTGGTAAAAAACAATAAACAGTACAGAATGTATATTATTTTATTAATTAAAATAGAAATTATTTGTTGATTAGATATATATTCTAAAAAGAGACTAAAAAAATTGTTGGGAAAAATATTCAACAAACTTATTATTTTTAATCAAAATTTTTGTTAGATCAAAAAATTATTAAATTTCTTTTAACAACATAAGCACAAAAACAGGAAATAAATATACTAAGAAAATTTGTTGTTATAAATATTTTTGATAAAGAAAATCTTCTTTCTATATTATTTTCTTTTTTGCAAATATTTTCTTTCTATTATTAAGGCTTTGTCATACCAAATAAACAATATATGTATACACGTTTAAAATTGCCATATAAATACTGGTTAATTTTTTTTAAATGAAAATATGAAAAACAAACCACATGTTTCTTAGAAGTTAAACCCTAGTTGCATCTCCTTATATTACTTGTAGCCGTCTGATTTATCTTCTTTTGATAAAATAATTATTATTATAATAAAAAGAAATAAAAAATAGAAATTGGCGTTTTTTTAGAAAACCTGCTGAGTAAATGGTGCATCTCTTTAGGAAAGCGGTATAAGGCTTTATCCAAAGGTCAAAAACGCATCTGTTTTTTTTTTCTTTTTTTTAGAAAAAAACGTAAATATTAAAAAAACTTGTGATTGGTGTAAGGAAAGCGTTTTTTACAAAAAAAACACTTTCAAATCCGCTTCTGCTGGTTCCCAATCACAACCTTAGGCCTTAAATGGTGACCAAATAGAGCGGGGCGTTTTTCCAAAAATCACAATCAGCAATAAATACACCAATCACATAATTATACATGTTTTGCGGTTTTTGAAAAACTATAAAAGGAAAACCGCTTTAATTTTTTGTTATGTCTTGTGAAACATAAAACGCACTGCTTAATGAATACTCTCCATATATGGTGCGGGACTAAAATCCTCTTTCCATAAATGTATGATTCTGTAATAAATGATAATACATTATTTGTAAATAACAAAATAAATTTTAATAAATTCATCTATCTTTTATATAGAAAAAAGTTAGTAATCAATAAATAAATAAGTTAAACTTTTAGTTTAAATAAATTTGGGTATTTAAGGGTCATAAACATATGCAATATTTTTTTCACAAATACAAAACATATATTAATTTACAATTATATTAATTATTTATAAATTTACTCATTTATTTAGACAAAATTAATGAAACGACTTGACCCGTTTTTTTTAATAATAAATAATAATAATATAAATAACTATGACTAGTGGTCCCATATCCACTAGCCACCTACCACAATCACAAACAACAGCGGAATAACAAGACCAATTAAATAACCAACTGAACCAAAAATCCAATATTAATCCATAATAGAATAACCAACAATCAATCCTAACCATTTCAATGTCAAACAACAGGAAACCAAGGAACCGACAACCTAATAAGTTCTAAAGACCCAACTATAGCAACCTAGCAATGCCAGACAACATCCAATCGAGTCCCTAGAACATCTTCCTCTTCATTGCCTAGATTCCACGATCACACTTTGCCTTTACCTGCACCACAAACACAAATTGAGATGCATGAGTATTTGATAAATACTCAGTGAGGCAATCCTCCCATCTATTGGGCTATACACACAAACAATAAGATCTCTCATGCCAAAAACAACAACAATAAAATAAACCAGGAACATGAACAAGTGACCCAACACGATCCGGTTACTGTCAGAATGGTGTCGACCGATACCAGAAGGTGTCGACCGACACTGAACATCTGGTGTCGACCAACACCACTTGGGTGTCGACCGACACCTGCTCGATACCCCCGAAACCCTAACGGTGTCGACCGACACCTCCACATGGTGTCGACCGACACTCGCTAAGTTCCCGAGCCGTCCTCGCGTTAGTGTCGACCGACACGACATTGGTGTCGACAATGATTTCCTTCGAACAGAGCCTTCGAATCTCGCCTCCAAACTTCTCCTATTCGTCCCACACAATCCCAGGAATGAATCCAAGCCTCAGGAGCTACGAAAAACTCACAAACAACCTTAAACAAACAACCAAACAACACACAATATCACAGAAACAGAGATCTTAGCTTAGATAAGCCATGGTCATGCACTCACCTTAGCCAACAAAGAGATATAAGCCCAAAGGACGAAGCTACCACCACAACAACCTTCCCACCACGTTCCTAGCCTTGGATCTTCACTCTCACAGCAAGATCTCTCCAAAAATGCCTTCAAATCTCACAAACTCTCACATGAACTCTTAGAAACTGTTTTCTCCTCTTTCTCTCTCAAAAACAACAAACAGCGACCAAGACAAAAATAAAACACGACCTAGGTCGTTTTCCCACTTAAATATCTCGGTTCAATGGTTTTTCCTAAACCAAACCGGTCCAAATCGATAATTCAATCAATCTGGTCGAACCAGAAATAAGTGGTGTCGACCGACACCACATGAGTGTCGATCGACACCCACCCCCAAAACCCAGAGTTTTGGTTCGCGGGCATTACATTTAATAATAAATATATATAAATGAGCACTATCACCATTTGAACCCAAGAAAAATATTCTCATTCTCTCTCTCATAAACTATAAATAACAAAATGAATAACATTATACATATGCTATAAATAGCAAATATTAATAACCTATGAATAATATTTTTAGTTGGGCATAAAAATATGTACATAAGAAATTTAAACAAATTTGTTTATTTAAAGTTCTAAATATCTTTTAATTAACATAAATCATATAGAAGTTTTTTCATACCATTATTATTTTTGCTAATTTAATCAGACAATTATTATAGTAATTGTTACAGTAATAATATATATAACTTTATTATGAACCACAATTATTTTTTCACCAATCAAAGATTACTCAATACCGCTAATTCTATATAAACCGTACTTTTTCCGCAAATATATTTCTCCTGCATGAACCGCAGTTGAACTGTACCGCACTATCAAATTTTTTGTCCCGCACAGCCATATACGTTGTTACCATTCAGACCCATAGTTTAACTAAAAACCTTAGCAATATAAGCTAAAATAAACTAGTTTTAAAAACAACTATACTTTTCCTAACTTCTATTACAGACGTATTAATGATTTGCAGCGATTATAGCTAGAAAAACGCCGTACGAGATCTTCGATTCTTGAAATAAAATTAAAATATATCCAACAACGATTAATTATCGACCGTCACTTGAAATTATTATGATTTATGAACGTCCAAAAAATATAGAATATCCAAGAAGTAAAATGTCATAAGCAAACGCTTTAGACTTAGTTTTGTTTTTTGTTTTTTTATCACTTAGACTAATTAGTTTTTTTTCTTTTTTTGATAACTCACGGTAAATCACTTAAACTAGTTGCCATGTCGTTTTCTCTCTCTGGCTCCTTCTGCTGTAAATCCTTCACATCACGTGCTATTAATATCGCCAACAAACATAATTAACTATTACATTCAAATCACAATTAAATGCAAAACCTGTTAACATTTTTTCTATGTTATCACCCAGACCCTAGTTTAGTGTCAACTTTCTATTTTATTTTTCTTTATTATTTTTGTAACGTATATCACATATAAGTATATAACTTTGCTTGATCGAATTGAATCGGATTGCGACACTATTTAAAACTAATCTTATGCTGCTAAAATTTTTTGTCATTTTGCCAATATAAATTTAGTAATTTCAGAATATTGTTTTTGGTCTACGGTCTACTATATGCATTTTGAATAACTAAATAATCTTTGATTTATTATGTAACATTCAACTTTGTCGAGAAAGATGGCATGTTCTTCTTATCTAATTAATACGTAGGGAAAAAATGACCCATGCATGTGATCCCTCGAATGTCCATGCACATACTCGTCCCATGGCAATTGCCCCTCTCGCCATAGATATGAGCCGGGGCTGCTCTCACGCAACCACCAGATTTCTCGTACATCTCCCGTCATGCTCTCTTGCTTATTTTAAGTTTCATCTTTGATTTCTAAGATTATTGTAAACAACTGTTTCGTCACGAAAAAATATCTTTTTTTTATCGAAAATGTTCTAATATACTAGTAGTATGTATATGCGGGTCCAATATAAGTCATGTTACGCCTTATCAACCGCTTGCCAGTTTCCACCCGTACGTGATTAGCTTCATCATCGAGATGTGAAGGCTCGTTTTGTGTATCAAAGTAGACGAGGAACTATATTTAGTCTTATTCTTAGCCACAACCTTAAAACATTTCTATAAAATCTTTTTGCGAAATTAGCACATCGAATTTTGAGAAAATCATTTTCCGTAGATCAAATCGGATCGCTAGATAAGTCACAACAGTTTCACAAAAGGACCAATTTCAGAACTAAAGAGACACAGCCGGTCCATAGGCCAAACCATTGAATCATTATTTTGCCGCTGTATATATTATATACAAAATTTGGTCTAATTTTCTCAAAAGTTTATTTGGTCTAATGGCGTTAGGAGTGTTTGTGAAGACTCACTCGTTACGAGTTCACTATGTCATTTTTTTTATCTTTCGTCTTTGTTTTAATAAATATTACAAATATTCAACCTTTTTTTTTTTGATTGCGGTCCTTGAAAAGTTAGCGACGGCTCTATAAAGAGATATACATTTCGACTTTTGTGTATAATTTATTTTCAATCGTTTATTTCGACATATTTGTCGTATTTTCTTCATAATTTTCAGGTATCCGACATGTATAATAGAAATATACACTAGCAAAAGTCATAATAAGTTGAAGTTGCGTAAATGTCAAGAAGCACATGGAATGGAAACTTATGGTTATGGATTGGATCTGTACGAGACAGGACACAGAAGTTGTCGTTGACTTCTCTCCTTTGCATTCTCTAAAGTAATGATGATAAGCACTTATTATCCCCCGCAGTATTCGCTTATCATTTTCACATAAATGTGATTCCGATTTTTGTTTTCAGTTTTCCAGAATAAAAGTAATTACGAACATGATAATATGATAGTGATATTATTTATGTCTTGAGAAAATAGTGTCCACAAAACTAAGGTGAAAAGTAATTTTGATGTTCGATGATCAACATGCATGGGCCATCAAATTTAGCTCTATGGACTTTTCTCTCTTAGCTCTATTTCTAATTTTCAATTTCGCCCAAGGGCAGACCTGGCTGACTGGCTCCCCCATTCATAAACAAATCTAAATCTGTTTTTTTTTTTTTTTTTTTTTTTTTTGTGTGTATTACATTCTATATATTTTTAAAAAATATATAAGATCATATGATTTGTTTTGCCTATTTTGTAGTGTACTTTTCACTTTTAGTAACCTTTTATTAAAATGTAACATATAACATGAGTAAGTTATAAGTATGTTTGACAGATTTACACTTAGATTGCCTAGAAAACCAATTTTTGGAAAGGTGGTTTTAGAAGTAGAGTAGAGTAGAATAAAAAATTACTACTAATGTGTATTTTATAGCAAGATGATTTAGCACCATTCGGGTTAACTTGGAATGAACCAAGATACACCAAATTTGGTTGAATAGTTTATTGGCTCGGTCATTAAGCTATTAAACTTATGTGAGATTAAGCCAGTTCAATTCGGCATCGGTAACAAGTCATCAACCAACTTACCAAGAGAAATAGAAAAGATTGGATCGAATCTACTCAATTTAATGAATATTCGAACATATCTGATCCTATATTTTCCAACTTTTGAAAAGGTAGTTTTAGAAATAAAGTAGAGTCAAACTAAAAATTACTACTAATGGTATTTTTGATGAACTAAAGTTTTCCTTATTACTACGCGGGATAACACGATAATAAATGGAATGAAATATCAATGAAAAAAAAAAAAAAAGGGAACCACTTAATTATAAACACTTCTTTTTTACATATGCTAAATTTGATTTGTTAAAAAAATCATTGTATATTATCTCAATTAGAATATTTATCTTAACATTTATGCAGTACATTTTTATGTCACCCTTTCTTATCTTTGTATCCAAACAAGTCTCAACTAAATTCTCTACAATCCTTACAACCAAACACAATCATTTCCTTATTTGATAATATTAATTTCCTAAAATTATCTACCTAATTTAAATCAATATGTTATATTAAAATATAATTCTCCTTGCAATTTTATTTAATCTTATATTTAATTATTTTAACTACTATTTAATACATAAAGTTAATAAAATTTTAGATTTTTTTTTAGCATATGATGTGATTTGAATTTTTATAAAAGGATATATATTTTAAAAATTGTCTTAGGATATTTATAACCAAATAAGTATATTCACATATAGAACTCAAAATGCATTTTTAAATTACAATAGGGTGCCATCACTTTTTGGCTTTTTGCCAACTTCGGGTCAGATTTTTAACTAAAATTATAACCGATTCAATTATCCGGATCTTCCTTAAGATTATCGAATATTTTGGACTGGTTTTTAATACATAGCGTACTTATTTACATCCAATTAATGCTCATTGTATCTTAGGAAAGATCTAATTTCCATGCCGAATTTTTAGGGCTGAGTTTGACAAAAAAAATTGATAATACAAATTCTGTAATCACATCCCTATAATATAGCAACTAATTCAAGATGAATACATTTTAGAAAATATCAAATTTGCGTTTAATAAACGATTATATATTTGATAAGTTCTTATTAGCTTTAAACGTACACTATTAATCCAATAATATCAATTGAGAATCAAAATATGAATATGTCATATCATTCATTCTAAATCATAACTAACCAAATCATAAAATGTATATTCTCAACTTGCGAATCAAGAGTTTATACAAAACCTATCTACAAGTGTTAACAGTATATATAAATGCAATTCACCATCGACTACAAGCACCACTAAACTATTATAATATTATATCAACAAAATAATAGACATGTGGTTTATTATTGTTGTTGTCCTTTCAACCGTCGTTTGCTTATTTTTTGTCAATCGTTCGCTTTATTGTTGGTGTTATCAAGGCTTTTTTTGATCTTTTATCACCTGCTCCTTTGGAACATACTTTGTTGTATTTGTTTTTTGGAAGAGAAACTTAAAAAAGGTTTCCTGACTTCACTAGTTTCACTCTCTCTCAGTGAATTGACAATGCCAGTAGTTGCATGTTGTTCTCCCTCACATCTAAGTGAGTCTGAATATCCCCTGTGGGTGTTTTTTTTGTGTAACATGGTCTCACTCTCCAAAAAAGGATGTCATAACTTAATCCTGACACACCAGCTATGTGCTGAGCATTGAACTTGATTCCGAGCTTTACTTGCTATCTTGGCCAACATCCGTGCATAAGCCTTTCTTGTATTTCTGTTTGATATCAGGGCACTCGAGGATGATAATTTGACAATGATTTGGAGATTAAGGTTGGATATTAGACATCAACATTGTGTTTTAGAGGCCGATGACCAAAATTTAATTGTGAATGCAAAGGTTCTTAATTACAAAAGTATTTTGTTTTCACCATATGTAATAGCTGATTTCAGAATGAGATTATACCTTTGATATAAAATTTTGGAGGGTAGTTCTTGGATTCTGTTCTACTGGTGCAGCAGTTGGTACACTATGTCATCCGCTGATACTATTTAAGTTCCTATGATTCTCACTAGCTCTCATTCTCAACAGTCATAGTGTTAAGTATTTACCGTCTAACATACTTAAGAAATGGCAGCGAATGATGTCCCTTGCTGTGAAACCATGTTCTGGGTGTACATACTCGAATGTGTTGTTCTAGTAGCTTTTGCAGGTTTGATGTCAGGATTGACTCTTGGGCTCATGTCCCTTAGTCTTGTCGAGCTCGAGGTCATGATCAAAGCTGGTGAACCCCATGAGTGCAAAAACGCTGGTCAGTTTCATTAACCTGTTGACCTGTTCATACTTTATTACTTATATTCATACTATCACCATCTAAAAAAATTTGCAACAAAATGGTCAGAAAAGATTTTGCCACTCGTTAAAAACCAGCACCTTCTCTTGTGTACTCTCCTCATAGGCAATGCTTTGGCAATGGAGGTAATAAGCTTAAGTGTATATCTGTGGATACAACTTATTTGTGTTGTGCACACTGTGCTTTTTTGAAAGTTCTGAGTCAGTATATACTGACTATGTATTTTTTAATGATAAATTCTAAAAGGCTCTACCGGTCTTTGTCGATTCCCTGCTTCCAGCTTGGGGTGCTGTCCTGATATCTGTGACTCTCATACTTGCATTTGTCGAGGTGGACAGAATTTGAATTAGCTTTTCTCTGCTGATCTCAGCTTTAAACGTTTGCACAATAGCTTACTATTCATTTTCAACTGTTGTAGATTATACCTCAAGTTGTATGTTCTCGGTACGGACTGAGCATCGGTGCAAAGCTATCGGTTTTGGTTCGGTTGATAATCATAATCTTCTTTCCATTATCTTATCCAATCGGCAAGGTAATTCAATCATCTTAACATCAATGGAACTTTTAGACTTTTAGTGGATCAATTGAGTTTATGATTAAGCGGTAATTATTTTGTTAGGTAAAAGAATTCTTAAAAATTGTCTTCTTTCAATGCCTCAGCTACTCGATTTGCTGCTTCCAAAAAGACATTCTAAACTTTTAGGACGAGCAGAGCTCAAGTCACTTGTCTACATGCACGGTAATGAGGTTTGTTTCTTTCAAGAACTTGGAAGGCTTTTAATTGTTCTGTCAATATTAGGGTGATCCATTACTTTTTTTCTTTTCAACTTTCTGTGACCATTTTCTGATAATTATTAGGCTGGAAAAGGCGGGGAACTGTCTCATGATGCAACAACGATCTTATCAGGAGCTATGGACATGTTTTAGAAGAGTGCCAAAGACGCAATGACACCTGTCTCTGAGATATTCTCACTCGACATAAGTTCTAGGCTCGATGAGTAAATTCTATATAAAGATACCTTGTCTTCGTTAATAATTATGATCGGCTCCCTTCCTGTTTGTGAGCTATAATTCTTTCTATAAGCTATATACAGAAACTAGGTTAATTAGCTCAAATTGGATTTTCCGAAATTTTTAAAATTCCTTATTTGAACACACCTTGTCTCAGATACACCTTGTCTATGGTCATACATACCAAATATACTATTATATCCTCAATTACACAAAATACATGTATTACATAACTACATGGATAAATTACAGTAGAACCTTTATAAATTAATAAATTTATCCGGTCTCAAATTGAGACTAATGTAATTTTAGATACTATTCGATAATATAACAAAATAATAATTTTTTCAAAATCCTTTGTAAATATATGGTCTCATCAATAATATAAATTAATAATTATTTAAAATTATCTAAATATATGTATATATCGACACATTAATTTTTTTATTATAGTTCATTTTTGATATTTTTACTGTAGAAAATTGTGGAATATTCTTAATATTCTCTGCTATTGAATCAATTATTCTTAAAAATCATCTGAAATTTTGTGTTCTTGAATTTGAAATTTATATAAATCATTTAAAATTATTTATAATCTCTTGTTGTTCAATCAATAATTTATAAATCTCGATTCAAATCTACTGTTATTTAAAATATCACAAAGTTTTTTAAAAATCTACTAAAAATAAAATTACTTGTAATATTAAATTGAATACACCCCCTAAATCACCCTCTTACAATTGGTTTGGCCTTTTTAAGGCCGGCTCAGGAGAACCGATGTGAATCTTTAATAAAATACAAGCTTCCAACTCCATCTTATGTAAAACTCTTGTATCGTATTTTGAAATCCATTTTCAAAAAACCGAAATATTTTTAATTAACAAAATCCAGGTGGGTATAAAACACTTTTATTAAGTTACATAAACCAATAACTCTTGTAAGATTTGTCTCTTTGACTCTTTGTAGTAACTATATGAGTCTGATTGGTGACCACGTTTAAACGAGGCGGTTAGAAAATTATAAACGGTTGTAAAAGAGGCGGTTAAAAAGAAAGCAGTTAAAAACAATGGATAGAAAAAATGGTGTGGTAAAAGAGAGCGGATGAGTATGTAGCTTGATTGGTAACATTATAGCGGTTGAATAATACAAATTAAATTAAATTATGACAAGTTGAATAATACAAATTAAATTAAATTATGTCAAGATTGGTGGTAAGGATTGAGCTTGGTACAGGGCTAGAACTGCCGACTTCAGTTGAGATACATGAAACACCGGGTGAATGTTACTGTGAACTGGTAATTCCAACTTGTAAGCTACTCTTTCAACCTTCTACAAAATCTTGTACGGACCAAAGAACCGCTGGGATAGTTTCTCATTCCTCCTTTGAAGCAGGGAACTCTGTCTGTATGGTATCAGCTTCAGATAAACCCAGTCGCCTACCTCCATCTCTACTAACCGGCGATGCTTATTCGCTTCTTTCTGCATACGGTACTGGGTGAGTTCCATATTCTCTCGTAGATCTATCAGTAGACTGACATGGTCCTGCAGCAACTCCTCCACCATTGCATTAGGAGTACGGGTATCTCCATAGCGTATGAGTTTTGGTGGCTCACGGCCGTAAACTGCAAAGAAGGGCGTGTTCTGAATGGACGAGTGGTAAGAGGTGTTGTACCAGAATTTTGCCCATGGAAGCCATTGAGCCCAGCCTGTCGGTCTCCTACTTGTGAAACAGCGCAGATATGTCTCAAGGCACCGGTTGACAACTTCTGTCTGACCATCTGACTGAGAGTGGTAGGTTGTGCTTCGATTAAGAGTAGCCCCGTGTAACTTGAATAACTCAGACCAGAAACTGCTGAGGAAGATACGATCCCTGTCTGATACCAACCTCTCTGGAAACCCATGCAACTTTACGACTTCTCCGATAAAAGCTTCTGCTATGATCTTCGCGGTAAAGGGATGCTTTAAGGCTATGAAGTGAGCGTATTTGCTTAAGCAGTCCACGACTACCAAGATCGAGTTAAACCCTTTAGACTTTGGCAACCCCTCCACAAAGTCAAGACTCACATCTGTCCAAACTTGGGTAGGAACAGATAACCGAGAGAGTAAACCCACAGGTGACAAGGTAGAGTATTTGTTTTCCTGGCATGTCTGACACTTGCGAATGAAGTTCACCACATCCTTCCGCATACCTCTCCAATGAACTTCTTGAGTGAGTCGCTTAAATGTTTTTAGAGCTCCTCCATGCCCCCCAATTGCACTTGCATGAAACTGCTCCAACAGCTTTAGAATGAAAGGAGATCCTGGTGGTATCGCTAAGCACCCATTCTTGTACAGCATACCTCTCTCAAGATTGTAACCGGGATGATCGGTTGACTTGTTTTCTAATGCTTCAAATATAGCTCCTAGTTCCTCATCATTCTTGACTTCCCTCAATAACTCCTCCTTGTCCAGGGTCAATGGAGCATTTAGAGTAAGTTGGTGCAAGTTCTCCATTACTGGTCTCCTTGATAAAGTGTTTGCTACCATGTTTTCTACCCCTGGTTTGTACTCAATGCGGTAGTTGAGTCCAATGAGTTTGGCAGCCTACCGTTGTTGGACCGAGGATACTGCCTTCTGTTCCAGAAGATGTCTGAGGCTTCTTTGATCAGCCTTAATCACAAACTCTGGACCCGTTAGGTAATGCTTCCATTTACTGACTCCTATCACAATTGCCAACAATTCTCGCTCATAAACCGAATTGACCCTCCCCTTGGATTAAAAAGCTTAACTGAAAAGTGAGATTGGTCTCCTGTTTTGAGACAGAACCACTCCAAATCCTATTCCAGAAGCATCAGTTTCAATTGTGAACTCCTGATTGAAGTCTGGCAGAGCCAGCACTGGTAGACTAGTGACTGCTTGTTTTAAGTGATGGAAAGCTTGAGTAGCCTCTACTGACCAAATGAACCCTCCTTTCTTGAGTAGCTTCGTCAAAGGTCTTGCGATTTGACCATAGTTCCTGATAAAGCAACGATAATAGCATGTCAAACCCAGAAATCCTCTCAACTCTGTGATAGTCGTGGAAGTGGGCCACTGAAGCATTGCCTCTACTATGTCGGGATCCGCAGCACTCCTTCAGCTGAAATTTTATGTCCCAGGTAAGACACCTCTGCACTACCAAACAAACACTTCTTTGCGTTGGCGTAGAATTGATTCTTTTGCATCAGGTCTAGCACCACCTTGAGATGTTGCAGATGCTCTTGTAGGCTGGGGACGAAGATGTCATCAAATAAAACCAAAACAAACCTTCAAAGATAAGGTCTGAAAAGATCATTCATGATGCTCTGGAATGTGGAAGGAGCATTCGTCAAGCCAAATGGCATAACAAAGAATTCATAATGCCCTTGGTGGGTTTTGAATGCAGTCTTCTCAACGTCACTGTTTCTCATCCTGATTTGGTGATAACCTGACTTAAGATCCATCTTAGAGAATACCTTTGCTCTTTGCAACTCATCGAGAAGCTCTTTTATCACGAGAATCGGGTATCTGTCTGGTATGGTCACTTTGTTTAGGGCTTGATAATCATCCCCCGTCCTTTTTCTTCACCAGCAAGACAGGGCTAGAATATGGGGGTCTGATTATTTGCGCGTCGAGCATCTCATGTACTAGCTTTTCAATCTCATTCTTTTGTATGAATGAATAACGGTACGGTCGTAGGTTGATTGGAGATGTACCAGCTTGTAGATCGATTGTGTGTTCCCTGTTGCGTGGTGGAGGAAGGCTTAAAGGCATCTCGAAAACCGATTGCAACTTTGCCACCAATTCCTGAACTGCAGCTACTTCAGGTATCTTTTTGTCCACCGGTTCTTTTCCTTCGAATAGAGTGGTCAGCTCCAAAATGTAGGCTTCTCCTTTCTGTTGGATGACTCTCTCCATATAGTGAAGAGAAATTGGCTCCTTGCTAAGAGCTGGATCAACCACAATATAAACCCAACGCGGACCAATCTTCCAGCTCCAGGTTCAGTTAAGCCAGTTGATCCTTGTATCACCCAAAGTCGCTAACCAGGAATATCCCAACACCACGTCTGTACTGCCCAAATCGATCACCAACAATTCCTCCATGATTTCTACACCTTGTATGCCCAACAAGGTTTCAGAGACTCGACCTTTACCCTTAAGTACTCTACCGCCACCCACACGAACCCCAAACGCATGTGTAGTCGTTATGGTTAACCCGAGTTCCTTCACCAAACCATAGTCTACAAAACTCCTGGTAGCTCCAGAATCTACCAATACCACTACATCACGATCAGCAAGCTTCCCCATCATTCACATGGACTTCTCATCAGTAAGACCGAACATAGAACTCAGAGACAGAATTTCATACTCCTGTATTTCCTCAACGTCAGCCTCCACTTTTTCTTGATTTGGTTGTTCGTCTATTGCATCACAATACTGATCTTCCTCCTCAGCCACCTCCAAACATTTCAACTTCTGATGAGGTCTGCGGCGATGACCTGGAAACAACTTATCTCCACAATGTCTACAAGGGTTGGTATTTCGAGTTTCAAATCCCCCGGTAGATCGCTTGAACTCCTTATTAGTGCCCATTGGTCGTTTGCCCTGGGAGTGGCCGATTGGCCGTGAGGAGCTTGAACCTTGTCCATGTGTTTGGGAGTAAAAGGATCTCACCGTCTACCTCGGCTGTAAACTAGTATTCTCAGCTTCCAAATGCTCAATCATCTTTGTTGTATCAACTATCTCGGCCAAATCGAATGGTCTACAACGCACCACCTGATCTCTGATACTCTTCCTCAGTCCACGAAGAAATGCAGATTCCAAGACGTCATCAGAGACGTGAGGAAGCTCCACCGCCAACTCATCGAACAGCTCGCGATACTCATCAACACTTCCCTTCTGGTGAATGCTCATAATTTGGTCCAAAGCGGACAATCCTCTACTCGGTTTGAAACGAACCTTATATTTCTGCATAAAGTCCTTCCAACTGCCTATCCTCTGTCTACCATAAGCCATTCACCATCAGGTGACCGCGAAACCAATAAGACAAGAAATAGCCAGATCTATCTTCGCATGTTCAAGTGTTCCTCTACTAGCGAAACACTATTCTAACCGAAACAACCAATCGTCAGGACTCTCACCTTCGAAAATCGGCAGCTCCAGGTGTTTGTTAGGGTACTCCGATGTATAACCTTGCGAAATGTTGTGTTGGTCCAGTGTTGGAACTGAAAAACGCAAGGTCGCTGGTTTGAGGTGAGATTCCTGCTATGGGTTGGGTAGGATTCCTCCCGCGGGTTGACTGCTAGATCCGTTCAAGGGTGTCGTCGTCGGTTGGTATGGAACCCCCGAGACTAGACTGATGAAACCAGGAGGAACGGAATCAGCACAGGAACTAATCCCAAGGGTTTGGTTGCACAGGATCTTCTGTAGCATATCCTTGATGAATGTGATGTCAGCATCGTGACGGTTAACTCGTTGTTCCAATGAAGTAGACGGCGGTGACATCTGGGAGGGTGACTCGAGCTCACTTGCATCAGTCTGGATATTTTTATTGACAGCCGTTTGTGGAGGAGCCATCAATAGCTCTCAACAAAAGCACCACATGATAAGGATAGACCCTACCTGAGAGTGACAAGACGTAAGAAGAGAAGAGGAGAGAAAAAGAGTGATAATGCACCTATAGCGGCGAAGATTAAGATAGAGAAGAAAATAGAAACTTTATGTTTATTAATTTGATAGGGAAACCTACGCATATGCTCCTTTATTAAATACAGCTTCCTTATTAGGGCTACTGATGAAATGACAACACATTGATTAAACACAACCATAAGCTTTATTTGATTATTAAACCTTCTACTGGATTCCGAGATTTTGACGTTCTTAACCACTTTTGACTTTCTCTCACTGTCTTGCTCTTCTCCCTTTAGTACTTAACTTCCTTTTCATGAAAGCCACTGGTACTCTTAGGGTGTCGTGTAGTTTTCTACTTCTCTTGGTTTTTTAGAGACGTTTGCTGACTCAATCGCCGGAAAGTTAAAATGTTCTTCCCATATTATATGTTGATTAATCAATTATGTGCTTAGCTAATTTGAATTATGTAAGCAGTTTTGTGTCTTGCTTCTATTAGTTGTTTGGGTTTGGCCAATTTTGTTTTTTCATTTATAAAAAGAGCTTCTTAGTTTTGTTGGGTCTGAACTACTTTAAAGCATTCTTTTGGTGGAGGTCATTTCTTATCTTGATCCCCCTTTAGTTTTTTTTTTTTTTCTTTCTTGAAGCATTCAGTGGTTATCTTGGGGTAAAATTATCGCACTAAACTCTTAACGCACTAAACTATATAATTTGGGCTAGCTTCCTAATTAGCTCGGTTTAAATGTGGATTTGGTACGGTTCAGTTCGGTTCAAATGTTCAATCCAAATCCAAAAAAAAACAAAAAAAACGTAATATAAAACTTGGTCGACGTTACCCTCTAACTCACTTCCAATCTCCGATCGACGCCAAAACTTAGCTTTACCCAATTCCGCCGGAGAAGATGCAGCAGAGGAAGCCGACGGCGGGAAGACCAAGTGGTACCGATGGATCCGATTTCTCATACCGCATGGTCGTTGACTCTCGTGAGTTTACAAAAATCCCAAGTCTCCTCTGTCTCCAGATCCTTTTTTTTTTTTCTCGATTCTGTCTTGATCCGTGTGTTGGTTTCTGTTTTGTTTTAGGTTACACGAAGGTCACTAAAGAAAAAGCTCGTCTCCGTCCTTTGATCTTTGTTCAGGTACTCTTTGAATTTGATTGATTTTGGTCTATAATTCGATTTTGTGATGCGTTTGCCAACTGTTACATTGTAGTTCATATGATCAGGTTCTCACAATTGAGGGAGTTGAACAAATTGCAATTAGCTCAAATCTCATATGCATTGCCAATGTTACTAGCTAACCAAATCTTTTAGTTTAGTGTGTAGCAAATTCATAGTTAAGTTTTGATGTCATTTATAGTGATCTTGAAGTCGTTGTAGCATTAGTTTAAATGCTTGGTCTCGGAGATGTATAGCTCGCTCAAATCTTTCAGGTTTTGGCTTTTGCAGGCTGTGATTTATTTAATCGGAGTATCGTGTGCGTTTCTGACAACAACTAAAAAGGATGAGATGAACACCCTTGCAATTGCAGCTGCTGCTGCTGGCTTTGTGTCTTCATTGATAGGAGAATTAGGTTTTAACCCTCTCTTCTTTATTGTTCTGCCGATTACGCATATCGAAATGCATCCTCTTTTTTTTTTGGTTTATTTATATATGTTTGTTGTCTCTGTTAAATAGGTTGCAGACGCAGCAGAGTAAACCTTTTGAGGCTCTATACGGCTACATCTACCATTGTTATGGTTCTTTCGGTGTTTTGTGCTGTTAGGAGCAGATTAACAATGGAGGTAAATGAACTTAGTCGAACAAACTTTACCTCATGAGTCAACTAGCTGATAAGCTTTGCTTAGTTAGAAATACTTGTTAAAGATCCGATAATGATCCAAAGCAGACCTAGCTGTGGTCTAGGGTGATTGTATTTGTGGTAGTAATGGTATCACAAAAGATGAAATTTAGCTTGTGCATTGATGCTATCACCTGACTCTCGATTAATGATGTAGGAACGGGATAGCTCGGGAACAACAGCAAAGCTTGAGCTCGTAGGGTTCATTTGTGCTCAATTAGGTAAAACATCCAGAAGATTCTACTCAGTTCTTCTTCGAGTACATCCAGATACTACTTGAATTAAACATTTGCGGGTTATAAATATTCTGTTTTCTTGTGTCGAAATGCAGGAGCGGTGGTGCAGATATTTGTGATCGTTGTTACGGGTTCCCTTGTCAGTAACATGTCTCCACCTACGAAAGCAGCATAGGGAAACAGAGAAATCGGGCCAGTGTCAGTGTGTGATTCTCCTACATGAAGAAATTTGAAGTTTTGAACGGTTTTTTTTTTCTCTACAAAACGAATATTTTGTACAACTCTTGTTAAAAATTACGTTAACCTTTTCAATTAACCATTCAAAACACATTAACACATTATGGGTAGAGTGATGCACCATAAGATTAAGTCCTACTCTTAAGATATTTGTACATAGTTAGAAGTGATAGCAGAATGGTACGAGATCGTTAAACGCAGCAATAAAATGGTAAACGTGACAGAACTTCAAAGCTAAATGATTGGCACAACTAACAAGTTAAATCTATGCTAGTTTCTTTAAAGTACAAGTTTGAAATAAATTTTTATTTTCCAAAAATTTACAAATTTTTATATGACTTATCTATGTATCCAAATAATTTTCAAATAATTGTTAGCATTCATCTATTAATATATTGTTCCACAATAAATAATATACACATTTTTTTATTCTTTTGAATCATCATATAATACATCAAGTTATAAAAATCATCTTTTTTTTGTATATATTGTGATTGATTTTTTTTTTAAACGGACATATGTTAACTAATTAATGAAAAATATGTATGGTTAACGGCTAAAATGTTTTAAAAAAAATTCATAGTTATAAAGTAAATAAGATCAAAATGAACCCAAATCCGAATGAGCATGATGCTTAACTTAACAAACATCCAAATTTAAAAGTTTGTATACAGTATAATTTCTGTATATCATTTTTTTTATGAAATGTCTAGTTTATTTAACAAAACTTTTATTTTTACCATATAATTTAGCAATATATCAGTGTCATTTAAAGTTTTAGTTAATATTTTTATTATAGTGGAATATTTAAATTTCTGATAAATAGTTGTATTTTCAAGCTTAAGTATATTTTTCAATCAAAAATATAATAAAATGAGTAAATTTTTGTTATATATGTATATATATATAAAATAGTGATGGCAAAAAAAAAAAGTATTTGATTCTTTAATTCGTAAGCTATCGTGATAATCATGTTTAAGATATTCAAAGATACTTTTACGCCTTGTTTTTGTCATGGTCTATTCATTAGTTTCAAAAATATTAAATGCCTACTTAGTACAAATCATGTCCAAACGCAATTGACATATCAACTATGAATTAACATTATGGTGAAACAAATTTGATTTATGGTATACAACAATATGGGTGGGATAATATACAATTTATGATAACTATGATAACTATGTATAAAAATTCAATATTTATCAATTTTATTTTTTTAATTTGAAATTTTGATCTCTAATCAAGTTGATTTATCATGGCTAGAGTTATAAATGACATTAAAAGAATCGCTTACAACAAAACATCTAAGATCGAATCAAAACGAAATAGACATATCAAAAGTTCAAAACCAAACTCAAGATCTCAATAATTCTAAAGAACATACAAAAATTCTCAAATTTAAAACAACTAGAAAATTACGATGATTGCTTATTTTGAAGATAACTACTTATTATTTGTTATTAATTGTGTGTTTTTTATTTTCTTAATACAATTTTAGTAAGTTCTTTGGAATATTGATGGCTTCTATTGTGGTGATGTTTGAGACCAAATCGTACCTACAAACAAGCATACTTGAAATTTGAAGATTAAATCAGTGGTATGCTACTAATTTTTTCTTTGTTTTGATTTTTTCTTATAAGAAAAAAAAAAATCAACGCTAAAGTTTATGAAATAATAAGAAACGGAAAATAGTCAAAGACCAATTAAAAAATATGATTTAAAGTTTTGAACATTTTGGTAAGCTTGTATTTATCTTGGGAACCATAATTAATTAATTAAAGATATATGATTAAGACTACAAAAACTTTTTGCGATATATTCTTATAAACTGACACCAAGTCATTAGGCAATACAAAGTATACCCCTACAAATGTATTCTCCGTCTTTTGGACTGTTACATAATTTTCATATGACCAATGACTAAGTTAGTAAGCGAACATTTTTTTTATGAGAATTTTACACAATATAAAAAAAATATTTATTTTCATTTAGAAATGAAATTTAATAATTTCAGTTACTTTATATGGATCTAGAATTTATTTTTACTTAATAATCTTAGCAATTGCATCAATATGTTTTGCTTACTCTGGATAGGAAGGATGACTAAGTTAATGAGCCAACATATGTAATAAGTAAA
Source organism: Camelina sativa (assembly GCF_030686135.1). Taxonomy (NCBI): domain Eukaryota; kingdom Viridiplantae; phylum Streptophyta; class Magnoliopsida; order Brassicales; family Brassicaceae; genus Camelina; species Camelina sativa. Next base: position 14,833,906 of record NC_141897.1, read on the forward strand.
TAATCTGTAAGGAAATCTTATGAAAATTAAAATGAAAACCAGAGGTCTTGTTTTTAATTCTAAATGTTTATAAATAAGTCTTCAACCCATAGACAAATTTTTGGAATTATTTTTTTTCTCTGTATAACTACAATTACCTTGAGAAGAGAAAAGTTGAAATACATTAAACAAAAAAAAGATAATGATAGGATTTTATATCTATCTTATAATTAAACAGTAAACAAAATCTAATAAAAAATAAAAAGAATAAGAAAGAAAATGAAGTTAATCTCTGAGCTCTTAATCTTCCTTTCAAGAACCCATATAAGAAGAAACAAAAAGAAGCAGACAAATGGAGAGGATTATGAGGGAAGAAGAGAGGAACCTTAATCCGATGGACTACCTAGTTGCCCATCTGCGGGAAGAAATTTGAAGTTTTGAATACTTTAGTTTTCTCTACCAAATGAACAGTTGTACAACTCTTGTTAAAAATTACGTTAACCTTCAATTAACCATTCAAAACACATTGCTGATAGAGCGATGCACCATAAGATTAAGTCCCTTAACTATGTCGTCAAAATACAATTCACAGGGAAAAAAGATGAGCTATTTGGGGTTTTAGTACATTTTCAAAACATAATTAGAAAACTAGTACATTCACTATTTATAATTATAAGAAACCACGTTGACCACTATTTGGCTCTGTTTCATTCCTTTTTTTGCCATTCAATAACATTCGAAATTACATGTCATGCCATTGAGTATTTTACAAATAATTTACATAAAATAAAAGTTTTTCTTTCTTTGTTTTTTATGTTTCAATCGTCTTCTCCGCTACACCAAGCCAAAGATAACGATTTCTCTGATTCATTCATGATTACACAATTTGCCAAAATAACAGATCACAAAAGTTTAATTGAGAAAGATTAAAGACTCCTCCTTTAAATCCCAGCTTTGTTCTTCTTCTATCTCTTGGTCCATCACTTTTTTCAACAAATTAATTTTCATCTCATGATCTTTTTTTCAATAATCCAATCTTATTTTTTTTTGTTTACAATCACTTTTCTTCCATTCCTCTTTGAAAATGACTGATACCAAGAGAAAAACCATGTTAAACATCGGATTTGATTATAAATTTCTAAGTTAATGATAAATTTATGAATTTTGCTTAACTTTAAAGAGAAAACTATAAGAAAAAAAAATTACAGCCATCGGCTGCGGCGTTAGGGTTTCGCTGGGAAGAAGAAGCCACGAGGGTAATTACAATTTTATCCCTCTAATTTAAACAAAATTTTAAATTAACATCTAATGTGGTTTGAACCCACAACACTATAATAAATTGAACAGCTTTAACCACTATGCCATTATAACTTTCAACAATTATTAGCAATTTTAATTTTATATAACCTATTTACACAGAAAATTAATGTTTTTTGGACAATATTTTTGTTCTTACAACTTAGTAAATATACAAATATATTCATACAACTTTTATAATTACAGATATATAAACATATATACATTTTATTTGAAATCATTAAAAACGTACACAAATATTATTGGATAGTTTTAATCTATTTAACATGTTGATAGTTTAAACCGTACAACTTATTAAATGTACAGATGTAATGACCCGTACACACATTTTAATTCGTACACTCATATAGTGTACAGAGACGTATATTTGAATTGGAACATATATATGTATATATAAATCCGTACAACTAAAATATGTGTATTCTTCTGTACACCTAACAAATTGTACGAATGTCTTTTTGTGCAATTGCCAATTTGTAATTTTACATCCTTACACTCGACTCCACTCTCTCATCTATCTTACTTCTTTTCTATAATAGAAATAGTAAAAAAACATATATTTCTCTTATTACAAATACTAATAAGATTGTATATAATATATACATATATATTGGGCTTGTTCGTTTGGTTGACGCAGGCGGCTGCGGCTGCGGCAGTGGCTGCGGATGCGTTTACGTTTTAAATCGTTGAATCGAAACAACGTTTAAAAATGTTAGACGCAGGTTGCAGCGTTTGCCGCATCGTCTTGACGCATGTACCTGCGGCAAGCAAACAAACAAACATACATGCGTCTGCCGCAGCCGCAGGTACCTGCGTCAACCAAACGAACAAGCCCATTGTATACTATCTTAGTTGTACAAATACATTTGTACACTAAATGAGATGTACAAACCAATCATGTAGCCAGCATCGCCTCAATCAATCGCATAGTCGTAGACGCTATGCGCATTGCCCGGCGTCCTGCGTCATGCGTACCGCGCACTGCCCGACGTCATGCGTCATGAGTACCGCGCACTGCTCGGCGTCCTGCGTCCTCCGTACCGCGGCGTCCTGCGTACCGCGCACTACCCAACATCCTGCGTCTTGCGTATCGCGCACTGCTCGGCGTCCTGCGTCCTGAGTACTGCGCACCGCCTGGCGTCCTGCGTCCCGCGTACCGTGCACTGCCCTGGCGTCATGTTTCCTGCGTACTGCGCACTGCCCAGCGTCCTGCGTCCTGCGTACCGTGCACTGCCCGACGTCCTGCATATTGCGCACTGCCCGGCGTCTTACGTCCTGAGTACCGTGCACTGCCCATACGTTCACAATCAGCTCGCCCGCGCGTCCACAATCAGCTCGACCGCGCCTCTATAACCAGCTCGCCCGCGTGTCCACAATCAGCTCGCCCGCACGTCCACAATCAGCTCGCTCGAGCGTCCACCATTAGTTTGTCCGCGTGTCAGTTACAACACGCTAGTGTACCGCGCACCGCGCCAGCCTGGTTCCACGAAACAAAACGCCGAGACAATTCTCAAGCGACCACCAAAGCATCTAACTACTATACGCGTACGATCTCGCAAGCATTCAGCCATCTCACGAAGTATCGTACGATCTCGGAAGCCATCAGCCTTCTCGTCAAGTATCGAGCCATCTTGCCATGTATCGAGCCACATCGCCAAGCATAAGCGATCCCCCGTACAATCTCGGAAGCCATCAGCCTTCTCGACAAGTATCTAGCCACGTCGCAGCTCTTGCTCGAACTCGCCACTCTTGATCTCGCGCTCTAGAGCCCACAACAAGGAGGATGAAAATACTCAAGTATGCCAACGTATGTCGCCCGTCGTCGTTCCGTGACTCAACGCCATCATCTGCGCGTTTCTCCTACCACCCTCGGCGGTATCTCGCGAACACGCCATCTCCGCGAACTGTGAGTCACGACTAGCAGCCCCGACGCGCGACAGCGAATACGAGCACGCCACGAGGACGTCACGGCCTCGCCAAACCTTGAATACGCCGGTTGGATAGGCGCTAAAGTCGACACTACAATCGGGCGCGCTTTGGAGTTGTTGCATCGTCACACGAGCCATGAATCCTCCGCGTCAAACATACACCACCACGCCGACATCGCGTACGCACCGACACAACCATCTCACAAGCCCCCTGCCATCGTTTCGCGACTTCCGTACCAGCGCGTCAAGGCGCCACTGCGCCAAGCTTCCGCGAGAACTCTACATGTCGCATGCACCACAGTGCTACGACTTCCGAAACACGACCGCACAACCCGCTACATGCCAACACGCTAAGTCTCGAGTACGCTAAATATTGAGCACGCCTCCGAACTTGGATCTGCAAGCCGCTTTGTACACATATACGAAGACAAAAAAAAAAAAAAAAAAACACGCTCGACAATATCGAGCTCCTGCTTTAACATTCTTTTGGATATGATTATCTCTAAGTACTCACAGGATAAGCCGGACGCAAGAGCCGCACCCAATGAGTTTTTTGGGTAATACTGCCTAGCTACCGATTAGCTTACACATCGTCGCCCTGGCCAGGTGTATGATTATAAAGGCGTTCCACATGAATGCAATGGTGAAATAATCCACAAACTTTACTTTTGTAAAGATTGAAAGTCGAGTCCATACTCGCAAGCGCTCTGCATGGGTGCAGTGGTGAAATAATCCACGTCCTTACTTTGGTAGGACATTTTAAGCCGAGCCCAGACTCGAAATGAGCTAACAGGAAGCGGAGTGAGTAAGTCGAACCCCGACTCGCAAACACGTAATTCCTGCAGCACCCACAGGGTAAGCTGGTGATGCGTACCGCACCTAAATTAGTACGACAAGTCCGTCTTGTCTACTCAAGATGTTTCGGGGAAAAACATATCCAAGATAAGCCAGGAGATGTCCTGCACTGCAAAATATGCCCTGTAAACAAGAAAAACGTCGCATCTCTATTTTGAGGGTAATTTCGCAATAATCTAACTTTGCGCGACAAAAATCAGCAATAATCAACCTTTGCGCGAAAATCATCAATAAAAGTACGAATGGCCAAGCTCATAAAGCAACCAAGTTCGCAATACCAAAAAAACAAAAAAAAAAGGAATAAACGATAATAAGAAGACGTATCACTCTTGATTAGTCTCGTCGGCGCCTCCGACAACAAACTCCAGGAAGTGCTCGAGATCATCTTCACGACATGACTTCACGTGAAGGTGCAATCACAAAAACAATCTAGCTGTATCGCATGCACGCCTCGACGCCACAACTTCCGCGTTTGCTCCTAGCCATGTCAAGCTAAGTCATCTCGCCATTTCGTATGCGTGCCTTGATGCCACGACGTTCCCGTATGCTCCTCGCTGTATCACCTCGCGACCTTTCCACCAAAATCTCGATTTCGCCAGGACCTCGAGCAAGCCACGATCTCAACCTCGCTAGGTCTTGAACACGCCGATTTGACAAGCATCAGAGTGGACACATCGTCACGTGAGCTATGACTCTTTCGCGTCAAATATAACACCATCACGCCATGCGTCCATCAACACATACACGAGCTAGTTACCTCGCCATTAACCACCATGCAGAAAAATCACCTCTACTTCGAGACGCCCCGGAAAGATAATGGCGCCACTGTCAGTCCCGATGTCGTCACTTTATCCCCTGCGTTTCTACAACAACACGCGTGCTACAGAACTCTATACAAACACCATTACGCAGACTCGTCGCCACCGCGCCTCAACCAATGGATCAGCACGCTAGAACAAGTCTTCAATACGGATTCAAACGAACCTCGCAATCTCGTCTGCACCTCGCCAAGGTTTCATTGACGCGGCATAGGCGGTACGAACAAGACATCTCACAAACGGCAAACTGCGTATGGCGTCCTGTGTATTGTACCCGACAAGCTCAAGCAAGCCATCGCTCATCGGACTGGGGGGGGACCATTGTTGGATATGGGTTTCGCCCCCAACATTCTATGAGGCCCAAATAGAATACTCTCAAGATTTTAGGGCCTGAAGTCATGGATATGGCCCATCTGGCCGCAAGGGGAAAATCGTTATTTGCAGAAAAGACAGAAGGGGCCCTAGGTCAATGGCACACTATAAATACAAGATGTCATTGTTAGAGCTCTGGATCCGAAATCTTGGCAATCAGAGAGAAAAGAGCAATTATTATCGTGTTATTTATGCTTAGATCTTTGATTGCATTTTCTGTAAACCTTTCTTTTAAATTCTACATTAATAAAATGACAAGTTCTAATTTATCCCCACTTATATTCGTATTAATAATATTGTCGATTTTATACCTCAACCGTACCTACGGGAAACAATCTATATTAATTAATTTCAGACGACGAAAATGTTATTATAACTGAAGAATAATGAGACTGTGTTGTATGAGGCTCACGGTCATGTTGTTTTCCAGCCAAGAACACCAAGTGGCCCATGTTAATGTCATGTCTCTTCTCAATTCTCATTTTTTTTATTTAGGTTTTTTCAATATTCTTGAGAGATTAGTATTATTGTTTTCTATGATAATATAATCAGGGTTCCTATGTGGAGACCGTACTTATCACATGTTCTTTGGCTACTATATGTGAATATTATGGCGACGGTCTATGATTGTATATATCATTATATCATAGACCACGGGATCAGCCAAGGCTAAGATATATTTTTTTTTGTCTTAACTCTAAAGGCTAAAAAGCCTAAAATATCAAGTTCGAAACTTAAAGAATAAAATATTAAAATGGCAAGTAATACTTAGCCATAATGTAATGAATAATGATAATTGATAAACATTACACGTCCTTAATACGTTGCAAATGACAATAGAAAAAATACATCGCATTAACGTAGAACATTAGAAAACACTCTATTCATGTTCAATGGACCCGCGTCACCCGCCATACTTGGTTAGGAGTTTGTATTTGGACCTTTTTAACTTTAATTTCTCCTCTTTTTTGATATTCGGATTGCACATATATAGAAGAAAACATTAAACAGTATCGAATTATGAGTAAAGAGTAAGATTCTCATCATATTATATAATTTCTGTCTTGGTTTTTTTTTTTTTTTGTTAAGTTTCATGAAAGTGTAACTCAAAAAAAGTTAACTACTACTAGATTAGTTCATCTCCTTTCTATTACTTTAATTAAATTTCGTCGTATTTCATATATCTAAATCAAAATGAATTAGGAAACGGTACGTATTAAATATGGCTTCAATTCAAATAACAAGTTATTTAACTTGTAAAATGCCAAGTGCCAACCAATACAAAAATTATGTGTCGTATAGTCATAGGTAATACATGACAGACCAATTTGCAAATAATTAATTCTTTGAAGAAAACTAAAAGGACCGATCGAGAAGAATGAGTTATTCCTCCAAAATAGGAGATCTAATCCATGTTCATCACATCACGTGTCACGTACTTAACATTTCATTAGGCTTGAATTGCGGACTAAACTTGTAATAATGTTCTAGTTTTATTTGTAGACAATTTAAGACTTCCTAATTCCTATACTATTAATTTTTATGTATGTTCTCTTTTCACACCATACATTATTTCTGAAATTTTTATCTCTTTTCACACCCAAAGGAGCGTTCTCGTCGAACAAATAAAACAACCAATGATGATAGTTGCTAAAGAAATTAAGATACCATGCATTAGATTGTTCTCTATTCGAATATAGTTCGGTTGAATTTCTCTTCATATGCATACAATTTACGGTTTACATTTACAAAAAAAAAACAAAAAAAAACAGAATAAAATTTCCGCATTAAATTACAATTTTAAAAAAGCTTCACAAGATCTACAAATAGTTTCTGATTGTTATGAACTTATGACCCAAAACTGACTTTAGTTTATAGCAAAATTGAAATGGTGAAAAATATATTGGCATCAATCAAAAAACTTAATTAACAATTAGATGTATGAATGAGAGGAGTTAATGAGATCGTTAGTCCCTAGCAGACTCAAAATGGCCGGCGAAGTCAAATATTATCAATGAATGCGGATATTATTATAATCAAGGCTTAAATTATTACTTATTAGTGGCCTTGTTGAGTATACACTTTTTAACCATAGCAAAAGAAGAAAGCCATAATCACAACTGAATTATCTTTACTGTTGTATAAAAAAACACCATTCGTATTGGGAATATCTAAGTTCGAACAGTTGAGAGTTGACCCTGATATATTATTATACGATCTCTTGACCATTTTGAAAAATGAAGTTACGTACACATACACATTATACGATCATGTTGTTATATAAAGAAACTTGATACATCTAGATCGATATAATTAACCAAAAACTTACATTAAAGAAAGAAAGATCTATTCAGTTCCTTTTGAATTTAAAAACCAAGATGTGCATGTGTGTTGTATATATATAACACACACAACATACAACATAGTTTCATAATTCGTCTCAACAAAATTTGTCCACAAATACACGAAAGAAAATACAAAAAACGGAAGCTGGAGCCACCATTAACATGTCGCAATTCCTCTTATACTCTCTAACGATCGTCTTCATATTCCTAGCATCGACAAACATCCAAAAAACAGCAGCCGGTCGACCATCCTACTCCCAAAACCACAAAACGTTCGTGAAAACGGCTTGCAACTCGACAACATCCCCTGGCAAATGCTACAAGTCTTTATCCTCATACTCCACCACCATCAAATCCGACCCTATCAAGCTATGCATCACCGCGCTTAACCTCAACGTGAAATCCGCAAAGGAAGCAACGTCCGTCGTCTCTAAGCTTCTCAAAAAGTCTCAGAAATCCACCGCGGGACGAAAGAATAAAATGTTACCGGAGACACTTATTCTCAAGGATTGCCTCGAGGAGATGAGGGACACAATTATTGAGCTCAAGCAAGCGATCACAGAGATGAAGAATCTAGAAGATGGTGATTCGGTGGCTGAGCATATTACAAACGTTAGGACTTGGGTGAGCTCGGCGTTGACAGACGAAGGGACTTGCACGGACGGGTTCGAGGAGGTGAAAGTGAATAAAGAAACAACGAAGAAGGTTAAGAAGGTTGTTGAGGAACTTGCAATGACGACGAGTAATACCTTGGCGCTTATTACGAATCTACGTTACTAGCTAATGATTTTTTGTTTTTTTTTAAAAGTTATGAAAATTATTGATGAATTATTAAATTAATCACCACTCCTTGCATGTGCATGTTTTCTTCTTTTTTTTTCTTCACGTCAAAATTGATGCGACGAAGTTATTGTATCTACTATATTATATTGTATCATGTTAGAGTGCATTTAATTAAGCCAACTTGTATGACATATTATATATATAGGTTTATTATGCTTTAGTAAAATGTCAAAAACTTTAGCAAATAAATTATACTCCTATTCAACAACGAATAACTAGTTTAACTATAAGTCTACAAACAAACAAAAAACATTTCATTACTATGAAAAACAAACAGCCACGCATGTGAATTCCGCGGTGCATGGTTACTAGAATAGAGTTGTCTAATTTGGTTAAGTCGAATTAAAATAGAATCAAAATCATACTAAAGCTTGAACCAAATTATTTTATAGGATAAATTGGTGAAAGATATATTAACCTTGAAAAAGTAAAATTTTTTTGTGGGATAACCATGATAATGTTTTTTCATTACTATTAAGAAAATATCCCATTGAAAATAACTTTTTAAGTGGCATCTACGATTACGAACGTTTAAAACATCAAAGATTCTCACGATAAGTTTTCAAAATACAGATTCTTGCCAAAATCATTCAAACATCTCGAGTTCGGATGGCCACTTCAATTTATGGAGTAAACTGCTTCCCTGTTACACAAAAAGTGTTATATTGGATATTTTTATTTATTTCACAAAAAATGTCATTCTATATTTGAAATATGTTTTACACTAAGTTTTATAGTTTATTCTTTAATTCAAAGCTCATTTTTAAATAGAGAGACACACATATAATTTAAGTTTTTTTTTTAATTTGTGTGAAATATGTTAAAATGATATTTTTTGTAAAGTAATAACATAACCTTTATTTCTATTTCATTTTGATAAATTTTAAATTTTGTATTGTTTAACACATTTTTAATGGTCAATTCAAATCTAACATATGAGATTATTTTTATTCTTTCATCTAACGGTTTAAATTTTTAATGATCTCAAAAGTTGCAATGTTTTGATCAAACAATTATATTTCTTCGGGGTATCCCCAACTTTCAATGTTTGCATCTCTTAATTTTTTACATATTTTTGTTTCGCAACTCTTAGTTTTTCGCACATTTTTGTTTTACACCTCTTTGTTATATATATTATGGACCTTAAAAAAAGTTTTTCTTTCTATGAGTATTGTTTCACACCTCTGAGTTAAAAAAAATCTAATTATTGTTTTATTCGAATTATTAATCAATGTTGATTAACTCATGTTCGTTAAAATCTTGATTGTTTTATTTATTGATTCATTTATTCAACATTTGTTTGGTGTCGTTTTCCATCTTATACATGCATCGATCATCTCTTCCAGTATTAATCTAGGGAACTGATTGTGATTTCTAATTTTTCATAGATCTATCTTTTAAGTCAATTTAGTGGGTTGTAGCTATGGTTATAAATTTCGATAGAATGATGATTTCAATTTTCGTTACGTGAATATCTTCCAAAATTGATTATCTGACTAAGATTCGGCAAATCTAGATTCATATATCTTGTTAACATTGTTCTCTTATTGTCATTAAGTCGATTTTTGTATTTACAACAAAATTATTATTTGATTAATTTGGTTTCTTTGGTATTTGAGGATATGGTTGATTCATGTTAGACATTATTTCTGAATTTCATACTATACAGTTAAAAGATTACAATAAAATTTCCACTCGAAACGTGAATTAACAATGTTAGTCATTTAAAGTTTTCACTTTTTCGTTACAATAATAGGGATGTCACGTTGAAATAACTTAATATTTATCCCAATTATAGTTGATATCAACACATTTAATTTCAGATCATATAATTCTGTTTATAAGAAAATAATTTATCACTAAATACATAACTTTGTTTATCGATGATATCTCTTTGCAATAACATTGTGTCTAATAACTTTGAGATTGATAACCATAGTCAACTTACAAGATTCAGAAAAGTTAGGATTTTTAATTTCCTTATAGAAAAAAAGTTTAAAGGATTTGATGATAAAAAAGTTTTTATATTTCTATATTTTCTAATTGAAAATTCATATGATGTTAGTATTATAAATCAATAAATTTATATAAAATATTTTTCAAAACAGCAAATTAAGTTTTGAATGAATTTAAATGATGCATTATTTTTGACTACATATGTACAATACACAAGAATTATTGAACTTTTGAAAAATATAAAAATTGAAAAAGATAAACAAAATATAAGAAAAACATGAGCAAATTGTAAGCAAAATATAAGCAAAAAAAAAATTATTTGTTTTTTGTTGAGGCAGACGAATGAGTCTTTTTTTTACTACTATAATATCTCTGTTGAAATAATAACTACATGGATGTTGATTTCATATTAGAAGATTTTGTAATCATCCCATCAATCTAGGAGCTGTTGGGAGTATTTCCTTCACCGCACTCACATAGACGTGCAGTTTTTCTTCCCTTCTGCATTGATCAACATACTTTCTTATATTTCCTTTTCAGCAGAGGAGAAGAAGGTTGTATTGGTGGATCTCGCGTCAATTAAAGTCTATTATTTCCTGGTCCTCTCTTCCATCTCCGTCATCAGGTCTTTGCTGGTCATTGCTTCTGCTGCATGGTTCCACGTGACAGGAAGTAAGGAAACAAGAATTCAAAAAGCAAGTTAGAAATCCAAAAGTTAGATTGGTCTTTATTTTATCATTTATTATTTTTTATTTTTGCAAAATCCAAAAAGTTGTTGGATTCTAGATGTTGATTTTTGGATTTTATAATTAAAAAGTTTAGCCAGTTTTCATTGATAATCTTAAAACCCTCTTATTTGAGTTTTGAGTTTTTTTCACTATTCTTAATAAATTTTTAAGAAACGCCACACATATTATAATTTTTTTTTTGAGTTTTTCACTTTTCTATTTTTTTTTAAAATAGCAAGTTAGAAAATCTCTTATTTGATTTCTCCTTTTTATCCAAAAAGACAGAATGTATATACATTAAAGTAAATTAGAGTACAAATACAATATTAAATTTAATTTGACAATCATATCATATGGATTACTAAAAATATATCCACTCTAGAAAAAGCAGAATAATTCTAAATTTCTAATTGCCCATACATTTAAATAAATTATTTTTTATAAGAGCAAAAATCATCAATTGAATATAGTTTTTTCCCGAAAAAAAATGATAGATAAAAAGAGATATGCTAATAACTATTGCTAGTTACTAGTAATAAGAAGTTCCAAAATATGAAAAGAAAAAACAAATAAAGTATTTATTGTTATATTTTTTTACAGAATAGTGTTACTAAGATTGTAGAAACTAGGTTTCCACAATGAATTTGTTTATGGGGGAAAACAAATTTAGTAAAGTAATCTCTATAGAAAACCGATCTAAGCTTTGAAATTAGAAGAAAGGGAATTGATCTCGAAGAATTAGGGTTTAGATTGCTAAGAACAAGAAGAGAACTGAATAATTGTATTCAATAATAGATGTTTTACAACAGAGAAGTCTCTCCCCCTTTATACATATTCATAGATCGCATAATATATTAACTTTCCTTATGAGACGAACTGAAATAAGGAAAGTTGCTTTATCTCTTGAGTCGGCCGCTGGGCGAAGTGGAAGTTGGTTCTTCTCCTTCGAGGCTGGGCTTCCTCTGTCCGAATTGGGCTTAAATGACCTAATTGAGTTCTTAACTGGATTCTCAGTTAAATAACCAAATTGTCTTTCTGGTTTAGTTCGGTATGTCGGGGGTGTTAAATCCCGCACCAACAAAGACCCAAATGTAGAATGGTCTTTGAAAGATTAAGAAGTTCAATCTTTGTAATGTTTTGCTTGTAAAAAAAAACGACACATCAATTCACATTTTAGCCTTTCCAATGTTCTTTTTATTTTAGTTCGCGTCTCAAACGCCATGCCGTTTTTCATTATTTCAAAAACGGCAGCACATCGCTTTGTCCCCTACCAAAACCCTGAGCGCTTCCTCCGGACAAGCAAAGCCGCAAGAAGAAGCAGAGCAATGTGGAAGCTAACGCGGCGATTGCAGCCGCATATCAATCCGAACCGATGGGTAATCCGAAATTTCCGGAGCGGAGAGTCTGGAGACGCCACTGGTCTCTACGGCTTCGATCATCTTAAGACGGCTAAAGGGTTTCAGCGCTTCGTCGCTGATGCCATTGAAAGGTATGATTTTTATCAAATTAGTATATGTGTGCTTTGTCAAAATAAGCCATTGATATTGATGGGGATGGTATTGTAAGCTTAGTCATAATCATGGTGTGTGTGTGTGTTTCATTAGAGAGCTCTATTGTGGTTGTTTATACGGCTACTGTGCTGTGTTGTGAAGTTATTTGATTATTGAAGAAATGATTCTGGAACCATTGTCTTAGGTCTAGTGAGTTGGTGAGCTACATATCAGGAATGCCTTCGTCTCCAGAGATTATTAAAGCCATGGATGAGATATCAGACACGGTGGGGTTCTTGCTGCACTTATGTTACTTGGTACTAGCTCTTATGGTGCTTGTAGACTTTTAGTTACTGCTGTTTTTCTGAATTCGAAATATTTTGTAGGTTTGTTGTGTTGTTGACTCTGCTGAACTCTGTCGACAAACCCATCCTGACAGGTCTCTTTCTTTTTTTTCTAGTTCTGAGCTTCAATACTTGTTTTATAATGCTCTGTTGATATTTTTCTTAAACTTGTTTCCTTTGCTCTATTAATATGATAGGGAATTTGTTGAGGAAGCGAATAAAGCAGCAATTGAGATGAATGATTATCTACATGTGAGGTGACCAAGAATTTGCTCAGCTTTGATTTTCTTTCTTCGTTTTACGTGTTGGAATCTTGGAATGCCTATAACAAAGACATGAAAATTCCTCCATCTTTGAACATTTTGTTCTTGTTTGGATATGAATACGCACCTGTCCAAAAAGATCTGCAAATCAATATATTTTTCCTTTCAGCCGTAGAAACTTGAGGCATTTAATGTTAATCAAACTGAGGATATAACCTCTCTAGACTCTCATCCATGTCAGTAGAGTAGACAGAGTTGAGTCTATGTTTATTCTTGGCGATTTCTTAACTTTTTCTGCCTTATTGATGTTCAGCATCTTAACACAAACCATACTTTGTATGCTGCGGTGAAAAAGGCAGAGCAAGATTCTAACTTGCTTACCAAAGAAGCAAGTAGGACTGCACATCACCTCCGAATGGACTTTGAACGTGGTGGCATTCATCTAGACTCTGGTTTGTTATCTATTGCGGATATTTCTTTACCCTTTAGGCCTTTATAATGTGGCTGGTGTACCTGATGTTGAATGCCTCTTTTATTCTTTGCAGACAAGCTAGATAAAGTGAATAGCTTAACAACCAACATTTTTCAGTTATGCAGGGAGTGAGTACCCATGAATACACAAGTTTTGTTTCTATTGAAACTCTGATATTATAATGGTGCATTGTGCTGTTAGAGCTAACTTCCGTTTGATCTATATTCAGGTTCAGCGAAAACATTGCTGATGATCCAGGACATGTTGATATATTTCCAGCATCACGCATCCCTCGCCATATGCATCATCTTCTCAATCCTATCTATCGATCCACTGAAAGGGGTCAAAGAGGGGCTACAAGAGCAATGCATAAGTCGAAACAGAAGGGATTTCGAATAAATACTGATCAACGAACCCTTTCTTCCATTTTGCAATGGACATCAGACGAAGAGGTGCCTACTTTACCTATTTGTTCTATCTCCTTTTTAGGACATCCTTTTATAGATAGAGGTGGGAGATTAATCAGTTTCTCATTGGTTACAAGCGTTTTATAATAAAGTACCCCAGAGTGTATTAGAGACAGGGAAATGTGCTTTGAAGTTGCATTAATTATGCACCTACATCCATTTTTCTGTTGACTACTGTAATTCTATACCTCTATTTTCAGGTCAGAAAAATTGTATATATTCAAGGGAACTCTGTTCCTCATGCAAATCACGGAGTTCTTGAGAAGCTTATTGCTGCACGCCATGAGCTTGCCCAGGTTAGTACATATTCGTTGATGATGCTATGTAGTATATTCCCAGTGTTAAAATATTACATTTACTTTATGTAATAGCTTCTTTTCTTTTTGTTGCTGTCAGATAATGGGGTGTAATTCTTATGCTCACTTTATGGTCGAGCCAAACTTAGCAAAATCGCCAAAGGTTGTGACATCCTTCCTACAAGAACTGAGCAAGACAGTCAAATCAAAGGCAGACGAAGTAAGCTGACCTTTGCACTATATCTGGCATTTTTATTATGTTCTTGCTGTGGAAAATTGAGGTTCTAATAATCAGTATCCCATCCCTGTAGGAATACATAGCCATTAGAAACTTTAAAAGAGAGAAATGTGGTAACAAATCTGCAGAATTGGAGCCATGGGATGAGACTTACTATACTTCAATGATGAAATCCTCCGTCAATGATGTGGACACCGCTGTAAGTTGTTTTTATATTTTAATATCTGTCTAATGTGCTGCAGTATTATTATACTTATTTTTGTGCTGCAAAAGCACTTGGGTTTCTGTATCTTCCTTTAGGGATCTTTTGGTTATTTTTTCTCCCTCAAGAGAGACTGTTGCGAAGACTTCTCTCATCATGCTCTCTTTGGATATTCTTGTACAGGTTGTAGCATCATATTTTTCTCTGCCTCAATGTATTGAAGGCCTAAAACTGCTTGTTGAATCATTATTTGGTGCAACATTTCATACCATTCCGCTGGCCCCAGGTGAATCCTGGCACCCAGATGTGCTGAAATTGTCTCTTCATCACCCGGACGAGGTATGTTGGTTACAAAACTAAGATAATCCTTGCATATGTCTTGTAGATGCAAAAACAATAATGCTTCACACTCCGATTTTTTCATACCACAACATCTTTGTTCCCGTTCCCCCATGCTCACAAATCATGCAACTGTTTCTTGCAGGGTGATCTCGGGTATTTTTACCTTGACTTGTACTCTAGAAAAGACAAGTACTCAGGGTGTGCTAGCTTTGCAATCAGAGGAGGACGCAAGATTTCTGAGACAGAATACCAACTTCCTGTATGTTACTTAGTTATTTCCCATCATATCTTTAATCTTATGGCTAAAAATATGAAGATTGGCATATTCTTACACACTGGCTGTTGATCTAATTCAATTGCAGATTTTGGCTCTTGTTTGCAATTTTTCACGAGCTCGTGATTCATCAGTTGTGAAGCTTAATCACTCTGAAGTTGAAGTTTTGTTCCACGAATTCGGCCATGCTCTTCACTCTCTGCTCTCACGAACGGTGTTGTACAAATTTATCAATACAAGCTACGCATGGTCCATCCTCAAAATTTCGCTTTTGCTTTGCTGATTGATATGTTTTCTGGTTTTTGCAGGATTATCAACATTTTTCTGGTACCCGGGTGGCTCTTGACTTGGCAGAAATGCCTTCAAATCTATTTGAGTGAGTATAATTCCCAACGATGTAACTCTTTTTCAATACTGTTTCAATTTTGAGTTAGTGGTACATAATGAATTTGCTCATGCGTCCCTCAGGTACTATGCATGGGACTATCGCCTCCTGAAGAGATTTGCCCGGCATTACTCTACCGGTGAGATAATACCCGAGAAGTTATTGAACTCATTACAAGGAGCGAGGAACATGTTTGCAGCAACTGAACTGCAACGTCAGGTCTGCTTAATTGATTCACCGATCAAATAGGCTCTCAATGCAGGAAAAAAAAACAAATGTGGGTTAGAGAGATCAACGTCAATTTCTGTATGGGTTTTTTGTAGGTGTTTTATGCGCTGATTGACCAAATGCTGTTCGGGGAACAACCAGAGACAGCGAGAGATGTTAGCCATCTCGTGGCTGAACTGAAACGGCAACACACGAGCTGGAACCATGTCGAAGGAACTCATTGGCATATTCGATTCAGTCACCTACTTAACTATGGAGCAGGTAGTACATATCTATCTACATAAACGTCTTGAAAAAAATGCAATTTCGGAGATGTATCTTGAACTCTGGTGTATTTATGCATGCAGGGTACTATAGCTACCTATACGCCAAATGCTTTGCGTCAACAATATGGCAATCAATATGTGAAGAGGATCCTCTTTCGTTGAGCACAGGAAAATTGCTGAGAGAGAAGTTCTTCAAACATGGAGGAGCCAAAGATCCAGCTGAGCTTCTCACGGATCTAGCAGGCAAAGAGATCATTAGTATTCATGGTCAAGGCATTATCCCTGCAACCACAGGCCTTTTAAATGAGCTGAGACTATAAATGAACAAATATACTCTGTAAGACACTAACTTTTCAAATCTTTTTAGTTGATAGTGAAACAGCAAGCAGTTTGGTTTTGAGCAAACACCATGCCGTTTTGAGTGAAATATAATGATCACTGGATAATTTATTTCTATCGGATAAAAAAAAAAACCAAAATGGCGCTACAAATCCATTCTTCGTGTACCTTGGCCTCGAGACCTTATCATCTTCATCGTCTCTTCAGTACCAGAAACCCTAATTTCGCAATCAAATCTCAAAATCCCCAAATCGAAACGGAGGATCCAGCTCAACCGAAGAATTCTTCAAGCTCTTCCGGCGTAGGATTCGGTTCTGCGGCTAAGAAACTGAGTGCGGCGGATACATCAGGGAATAAGAAAGGGAAAGGGAAGAGAGTGGTGAATCGGCGTGCACCGGTGGAGAAACCGGTGTTTATGAGCGAAGAAGGAGCGGCGAAAGCAGAGGAGCAGAGACAGAACGAGAACGCGTTTCTTCTTACTTGGCTTGGGCTTGGTATCGTCATCCTTATCGAAGGACTCACACTAGCCGCTTCAGGTACTTCATTTAAAACGCATGCTGAAGATGATTATACGAATTTGGGCAGTTGCATATAACTGTGGGATCTTTAGCCGAGAACAATCATTAGGTTTGTTTATGGGATGTTGTAGCTTACGTTTGTTAAGTCAATGAGCTGAGGTTTAGCTAGAGAGATAACGGATGAGCCAAGTGTGAGCTCATTACGTTTGTTAAATCAAGAATTTATCGTGATTCTAGTTTCGTGATTGAGGTAATCTAAGATTTAGCTAGAGAGATAACAACTGATCAAGAATCATAGAAGAGTGATGGTTTGGTCATAACTCATAACTTGACAGGCTTGCCTCGCTTGTATCGGAAACCTAAGTGTGTATCTGTATTAGACTCACTTTCATGCTTAGACTATATCTCTGATAGTTGAGCTTTGTCATCTTACTTAATGTTACATCACTTTATAAGGTGATTATGTGTGATCTGTGGTCTGATTCTTTTGTTGTGAAAACAAAGCTTGGTCTGATGCTTTTATGGGTACAAAATAGAATGTGGGACTGGTTACAGCCAGAGTAAACAACTGTTTTTCTTTTCGACTTATACATATAATAGTTGAGAATAGAATTCACAGAAGATAGAATTGAGGGGGATAGTGATACACAGTTATTGAAAACTATATTGTGTTTGTTTTGGGCTCTGCAGGCTTCCTCCCTGAAGAATTGGATAAGTTTTTTGTGAAGTATGTGTATCCAGTGTTCACTCCATCGGTTGTATTATTTGTGGCTGGGACAACTGCATATGGAGTTCTTAAGTACATACAGAATGAGAAAATGAAGGGTCAAGAGTGATACTATACAAATATTCGAGCTAGACCATATGAATAGAGAGAGAGATTGGTTTCAAAACCTGTGTGTTGCAAGTGGAGTGGATACTCTTAAGGATGGTTTCACTTTGGTTATGCGATCCAAAAAGAAGAGTTTGTGTATTGAGATCTGACCTTAGTCGTTATATATGCAGAGAGTTGGTTATGTAAAATGAAAATCAGTTTGATGTTATTCAGGTGCCATTTTCATTTTAATCCTCAACAAAAATGAAAAATCAAGAGTCAAACCATAAATGTTATGTCTAGTTGCCATGAATACCAGAGAAAAGCTCACGGGCCGGCCTGACCTGACCAGTCATGGTAGGGCGTACCGATTTATCTCTCTGGACATATATATTAGGGGCAGATCCGGTCTATTCAGTACTAAACCTGCTACATTGTCACAGCTTGGACAGTTTGGTTTCGGTTCCAAGAATATCGAGTTTTTATTACCAATCCCTCTCTACTTGTACATTCTTAAACACCAAGGCTGTAAAGCAAACATGGCTACAAGAGTCTGTTATACAAATGGACCGGAACAAAAGAATACTTGACCAAAATGAACAAGTCCGAGTCTTCTTGTTCCCTCTAAAAGTAAAAAGTTCTTTTAAGGGAGATAACTAATATAAACACAACATAATAATGATGAATCACCAAAATTTGGGGGTGAAAGTCAAGTATTGGGGCCCTAATAGGAGGCGCCGCTAAGTCCCTCGCTCCCACTATCAAGACATCGTGCTATTGATTTGCTCATTTGTTATCATTGTTTTGATGTTTGATTATCATGAGGTTGATTCTCGTCTCTTCTTTTTCTATAAAAAGTTTCTTTTGTTGTTTTTTTGTTTATTTGTAATATTCCCTCGGTCTCACAAAGATTCGTATGTTTATAACTTTTTATACATTTTAAGAAAACAATGATTATTGAGTTTAAATATATTTTTTTTCTTTGACTAAAGAGATATTATTTAATTTTAAACCAATAACAATTCAAAATTTTAAATATTTTCAATAATTACTTCTTGAAGTTTACAAAATATCAATTTTTATGAGACAAAAAAATATCTCAAAACATCAATCTTTATAAGACACAAAAGAGTATTAACTAGTACTATATACGTAGCTTCTTTTCAAAGTCTCTCGTCTAAGTTTGCGGACTTGTAGTTGTAGACTTCTCTCTTCACTTAAATTGACATCCAACTACACTACTACTACTTCCTTTGACCCTTTTGTATCAAGGCTTTGATTTTTTCTTCTATATTGGTTTTGATTTAGAAAACATTATGACTGTAAACTATTGCAACATTTCTTTTTTGTTGTTCTTTAATTTGACTTCTTATTATAAAAAAAAAAAAAGCATCAACCTTAAGCTCAGGTAACACACCCACTAATAAATACTTGTGAATTCAATGTAACGATACGTAGAGCTACTATCGTCCCTGTTGAAAGACCACCATCAATGTATCTTTCAAAGAAAAGTGGCGTTGAATGCAATAACAAAATACTGACTACATTACAGGCGTATGCATTCATGATTTCATGTACTCAAAATTGTTAGATACTTATAGCAACACTAACAAAACTCTTATGATGAAAAAACTGCTCGACGAGTTCCTTTTACATTTTCTTTTTTCTCTTTATCTTTTTTCTCCAATTTCATTTTCATACATTAAAGACACTTTAATCATGTGAATAATTTGCTCTCTTTTACTTTGGATTGAGAGAATGGTAATTGTGTTTCAGACAACTTGTCTGACTCTGGTAAAAGTTTATGTGGTGCTTCAACTCTGTAAACTGTAGTAAGTTTTTTTCTTTGTACCATTTAAATGTAATGATACTGACAACTATAAAACAAGATTGCATCTGTGAAAAAAAGAAGTAAAAAACAAAAGTAAACAATAAGATTGCCTCAAATCAGGGTAAATAAGTTATGATTGTCTAAGGTGAAAAAAAAAATCCAAAAAAAAAAACAAACATTAAAAGGACAATTATGTTAGGTTTGGATCTTTCACCTACCCTTCTTCTCACACTCACACTCCTCAAAAAAATATCTCCTTACATATCATGATTTATCCTCTTGTCTTCTGTTTTCGTTTTCTTACACTTTTTTTCCAACTTGATGGTGTCTTGAGAAAATATCTCCCAATAAATTTCAAAACCACACATAAATATTTACTTAACTATTAGACCCAATAAACGATATGCTACATTGATATATACATCTTTCTGCGCTAGCTCCAAACAGTTTTACATAATCTTGACATTAAACCCATTTACATACATAACTTAAGTTTATGGTTTACAACTAACTATGTCATTTTCGAGCTATGCGTGATGAACATAAGCGTTCTCACGAGGATTATAGTTTTAGAACAAACATAAACATTAAAACTTATGATCTTAATCTAATTACATTTGCAATTAGTATTTTCCGTGATGATCAGCCATAATCCTCAAATATGGAATAAGTTTAGTTATCATGAACATTTTGAAAACTTTTTTTTCCAAAATATTAAAATCAACGTTTATAATTGCAAATTTGCAATCATTATGCAATATCTGAATTTTTGAAATGATTAACGAAACAAAAACCAATTATGTTAATAATCAAAAAGATAACTTTTGTCTTTTGTTAAGATAACTCGTGCAAAATTCAACCCAATTGAAATAAACTCATACTTAGTTAAGCCTTTAGATATATTTCGCATTAAGACTGGATTTGTTTCAACAAAAATAAGAAAGGTAAGCAACATATGCGACTCTTTTTCACATAATCAAGCAACTTAAATAACACTATCATTTAACTAATTTTTTTAATAATGCATCGACACACAAATCCCATTCTTGGTCATATTTTTTCCACATCGTCGAGCTCATATGCAGAAAGACAAAATTATCCTTCCCAAAATACAAATTAAACACAAACCAAACCATTTTCACTTCACTTCTCGCTACTAATCAAGCGCATTGGGTCCGGTACAGTAACTAACCACGTGGCTCCATAACCACTGGATCAAATACCGCCGTCGGATCCCATTTACATTATACGTGGCACCACGATGATCGTTCAACATCTGTCCTGTGTACGAACCACCACCTCCCGTTCCATAAATACCCTCACAAAGATCCGCTATCTCAACCGGAGCCACCGGGTCGGGTCCTGCGTACCAAGCGTTAACCAACGGGTTCGTCGCCAGCTCAGCAATCTCGTGAGCTATCACACTTATCATCCCATCTACTCCGATGTCACCGTTCGGCGATTTAACCGGTTTTAATCCCGGTATATACTCCGGTACAGCGAACGGATAAGCACAGACTCCGGGACAAAGCTTCGCCGAGTTCCCAACCCAAGCGTACGGCAACGTGAATCCAACGATCGACGGGAACGTGAAGTAGTGGAATCCACAGACCTGGCCGCAAAAATCTTGGACGTAGACATCATCGGCGGTGAGGAGGAGATACAAACCGCTCTTGGGATTAACCGGCAACGGCCGAGATCTAGAACCGACGGCGGATTTGATCACAGACTGAATCGATAACCGGGTGAGCGATTTGCCGTGAGAATAAAACCGGTCGTTTTTTTCTTCGCCGAGACGAACTGTACCGGTAATGTTAGATCCGGTTTGGTCAGTGTAAAGCTGTACGGTTTTCCACCAACCGGAGACAGAAGGGTGTTTGGATCCAACGGCTGAGATAGAGTTGATGAACTCGCGGATGATTTTTTTCTGGGATTTTTGCCACGTGCCGTACCAGATTGGGTGGACGGTGATGTTGTTGGTTAGGACAGGACCCATGTGGTAACGGAGGCGGACGAGGTTTGATGAGCCTTCGAATTTTTTAGAAGAGCCGAAGATTTGATCGGAGCCGTTGGTTTTAGGTGGGTATGGACGGTATCCGGTAACTTGTGCCGGTGATGTTAAGAGAACCGTAAGTACTGTGAGGGTGAGGATCACCGGAACTGAATGCATGTTTTTTTTCTTTCTTTTTTTTTTCAAGGGATTGGGTGAAAAAAAGTAAATAATAATTGGAATGAATGAGAGAAGATGAAGAAAAAAATTAAAAGAGAAAAATTTGAACTGGTGGACCGACTTGTCTGAAGAGTAGAGATAGGGAGTGTCAAGTAAGGTGTATATATAGCATTATTTAATTCATTTTTACATTTTGTTATAAAATTAAAATTTAATTTGCTTTTGGCTCATTCATCCCAAAATAGAGCTTTTTAATTTGTTTGTTTTAGATGGAGGTTAAGGACTTCTAAGATTGCTTTTGGTAGCCACAATATCCTTGTGGTATGAGTTTGTATCGTTTTTGTTGTAATTAATCATAATAGCCATATTTGAAAAAAAAAAAAAAAAAGATAAGAAAACATAGGAGTATTTTCAGTTTTTTTTTTCATAGTTAAATTGTCAAACTGCTTTAGATCACACTGGAAATATTTTGGTTGGTTTGTTATAAATGTTTAGAATAAGTATATCACATAGAGACAAGCACAATGTGGTTATGAAATATTGTAATGAAAAAATGAGATTTGTATTTCAACTAATTGATTTGTTAATGGGTGAAATGGAAATTATTATTAAAGTTATAAAAAATGTAAGTAGAGAATAGAAAATAAATGTTTTTAAGAATTTAAGGAGTAGAATGTGCATAGAGAAATGGTGTCGAAAAAAAAAGGGGTAATGGAGGACAGATGAGAGAGATGGAAAAAGTGAGGTGGACAAGTAGGACCTGTAATAATAACACGCGGCGTCGTTAATAGCCGTCCGATTATTTTTTCATCTGACGTTATCGATCAAACCCTCGTTTTTGTTCTTTTGGTTTCCCCATTGCGCGGGAAATCTTATTCGTTTTCTTGCAAGGGTAAATATGAAATTTTCACTCTCAACTATTTTCTCATTTTTTTCCTGAGGTATGGGACCTCACTTTTCAGAATTACTAATATATTAAAATAAAAAAATAAAAAATGGACCACCACGAGTTTTGGAAAAAACACTCTTTGTAAGTGTTTAAAAAAGAAAAAATTGATATGTGTATTTGTTATTTGTCGTTTTTGGGCAACTTGAAAGGATAGTAAATGAATAGGAATATCGTCGTGAACTAATAAGACCACTAATAACTAAATTGGCTTTTTGTTTTTAATACCCAAAAATATGTTTTGTGTTTTCAATATTACTCTAATTCGGTTTTCCATCTAAATATATATCAGTGCGACATGTTGTTCGAAGAAGTCAATGACACATCAAATTAGGCTTGAAGATAAGGCGATATATATCGCTTTAATTTTTCAACACAAACTTTGGTATGATAGCAGTTCTGTTACTCGTAGCGATTGTATCGTGTCATCATCACCAACGATAGTTTTATGTGATTGTGGCGTGCAGTTTTTCACTCCTGATATGAAGTTGATCGGACGTTAATTAGCGACAGGCTTCGGAACATGATTAATGAATTACTAGATAAATGACTAATCAACACCGGATCATTGAGAGAATGACCTTAATTAAATTAGTTGAAACCGAGTTAAACAATATACCTAAGCTTGAATATATTGAGAGAATGATTGTAATCGCTAATCGCTATCAGCAATAGTATGCAAGATTGAAAATCCTGTCACCCAAACAAGTAGGCAGCTATGATCCAGATTATTGAGGCATTTTTTTGGCTTTAGCTAATTTTATTTTAAAAGTTACCATCAACAATATAGTACCTTGTAATGAATACGATAAATTAAGAAGATAAATAACAATAAAATTGATTTAGTCACCTATATGTTTCACAATACTATAAAAGAGGATATACCATCCATTAACTCAATATCTATCATAGTTAACCTGAAAGTCTTGAACCCTAACAACAAAAAACCTACCTAGACTTGTGGTTTTACGTAGATACCAAATGTCCACGACTACAACTCTACAAGTTCAGAGCTCAATTATATTATAAATCTCAATAATGCACTAATATGGTAGGAGAAAATTTGGGAACAAGTAGCTAGCTAGAAAACCCTAACCACGATTTCTACACCATATCTATTATTCCAATTTTCTTAATAATAATAAATAAACGTCAGAATTTTCTACGTTAGTAATACATAAAAGAACAAAAAAAAAAAAAAAAAGTTAAAGAATTAGGGACACATGAGCACGGATGCTACTATATACGAGGTGGTGCTGGTGTGAATCACTGTATCCCATAAGTGCCGTAATTCGCATTTGAAGTTTTCCGATGAGAATATTTAAGCTTTGAATAGTTGTACAGTATGCTCCGGATTAAAATTAGACTAGTCTGCATTTAATTTATCATTCATCATTGCATACCAGTATGCATTTGTTGCATACTAAAAATTTTACAACTCCATACCATTGTAAATTCACTATTGGTCTGCATTTTTCATTCTGCTCCTCAAAAGCTCCATATTAATATAAACTATACTAATTTGCTCTATACCACAGTCCAATGTTTTGCATACCAATATTGCATTATCCGATTTACACCATACCGTACAACCATTCAAAACCTTAGAATTTCGGTTTGTATATTATACTACTAGTTTCACCATTTTTAAAACCATCACAAAAACAGAAAAAAATATATTCCGATAACCCAAAAAGACATTAAAAAATCGGATATTAGCTGTTCGTTTGTCCTCGTCAGCATATTCCACTAAAATCTACGAACAAAACATCGGTTTTTATCTTTTGAAAATTTTATTAAAATATTATCCAAAATAAATGTGAGAAAATAAATAAATGAAAAACAAAACCTGGGAAGGATAAGGAGGGATGGGCCCTGTCTCAATCGCGGAGCGAATTGCGCGGCTCTCTTGTCAATGTTTATTGATGTGAACACTTTTTACTTCACTTTTTTTTTTTTTTTTTTTAAACTTTAAAAAACAGATTATTATTATTATTTCCTTTGTAAAATGGGGGAGTTTGTCTATAAAAATCCGTATAAAATTAATATATATATAGTCAGCAAAGCAGTAAAAAGGAATCGTACAGCTGAGATTGAAAGCTCTCTGCTCAAAATTGGTCCACTTTAAAAATTTTATTTTGGGGTTAGGGGGAGGGGGGGTCTCACTTTTACTTGGTTTACACTGACGTTACGGTGACACAGAAGGACAACCACTGACGACACCTGGCATATATGTGGATTTATACGCTGACCTGGCACAGTGTTGACTCCTTGTTTTTAATCGACACGTCATCGTAGTGTGAAAGAGACAGACGTCGCGTGAATTTTGCGGGACTTTTTTTTTCTAACTCCAGCGCGTCAAGGATACGCTCCGGTCCATCATCGATACTTTTTTTTTGTTTGGTCGTGTGCATTAAATTGGTTTCATAATGTAAATTTTGTGTAGACCACTAGACATTAGAGTTGGTGTTTTATAAATTTTTGTAACGTACAATTTGCCAATTGACTTTCTTTTTTTTTTTTTTTTTTTGTTAAAAACCAATTGACTTTCTTCACAATGAGCTTTTTTCTTTTCACGTTTTCACATTCGTGAATAGTTCAGTATTTATCTAATTAAGATTTCTGATGAAACATATAATAGGTAGCTTAGCTGGATTGGGTTCTTGTACGATGTTTTTTTTTCAGAGATTTATATAGTTCATATGTCAACATTTAGGCTATTACTAGCATTCAGGTCTGAAAAAAATAATATTCATCCGTTCTTTACCAATGTTCAAAATGACATCATTTTATCTATTGTGTGACAAGAGCGACCTACTCATGCCCACACAAAAAATATCTATGTAAAAATCGAGTGGATACGGTGAATATATATTTATCGTGAGTTTTGCTGTTTGGACCTTTTGTATTTGCTATCAATATTTTTCACTCAAGAGTCGAGATTTAATTTGTATGTATTTGCTTATTTTGAACTTTTATGTCGTAAATGTTGGGATCAATAATTTAAGGTGACAGAGGCGTGACCCACATGAGTGATTTATTTACACTGCTTCGGTTAAACCACAAACAATTTAATTTTTGTTTGCCCAAGCAATTGAAATAGATAATGTACGCAGCACCATTAATATTTTATAAACCACGAGTAGACAAAATATTTCAGGAGATCTTTTCGACATAATATAGCTCTTGGAAACAGATTACTAGTCCATTAATTTTACTATGAAAAATCTTGTTTCTATTCTGAATATACATCTTATTCGAAGAAATCATCAACCCAAACAATTGTATATCTTCAATACATGTGTTATAAGTAAACCTTTATATAAACTAGGTACTGTCCCGCAAATATGAGTGGGTTGTTGTATTAGTTATGTTAATTCATTTTAGTTTATGTAATAATAATAAAACTATTAGAATTTTATGAGAAATTTTTTAAATAATTTGTTTAAAAATGATATTTCTGAAAAATGAGTTTGAAAATAATGTATTTTTGAAATTCTCCCTAAAAATACATATATAACAAACAAATTTTGTAAATGTCAATAATACACTTTATTAATTCAAATCATACAATATCAAAATATATCATTTATTTAAAAACTATTGTTAATGATAAAAATATTAATTTACTATGATATTCAAAATTTACCTAAAATATTTAATAATTAAATTCCAAAATTAATTTTTAGGGAGAATTAAATATATTTTCTATAAAATCATATGAAATGCAATAAAAACATCCCAAAGATTAATTTATTTTTTAATCTTTTTTTATATTCAACTTATTGCTAGGTAAAATTTTATCGAATTATTCTTTCTAGTAAAATTTTGGAAATGGAATATCAAATTGTGTTTTATATAGAAAATCATTAAATTAAAATTTTTTGAATTAAATAAACATTATAATGATCTTTATACAATTATATTTTGGATCACAAGAACTAAATATAATGATTACAATTTTTTTGGAGGTAGGAGAGAGTTAAAAATTTTATTTAATAATTCGATTATAATAGTTTATTTTGTTAAAACATTGCATACTTTCAAAAATAAAATAAATATACATGAATGAAGATGATTTTTTTAGCTTCATTCCCTCATTGGGCTTTGATCGAAATTTAGTATTGTTGAATCTGCATCTATAATTATTTTTTACAGCCACCAAAATTTTATTATACATATGTAATTAAAAATTAAAAACTAATCAGAAGACAAAGAAGGGAGGAAGAAATACATAAACAAAAAAACATTTGAACAAAATAAGATAAATCTAACAAAATATATAATCACACTCTTATCATGAGTTATGAACCCATGCAAGAACATAAACAAAACAAAAAAAAATTTAGAATTTGAGAGATGGTGGATGATGATGTGAGAATGGTTATTAAAAGGATTTCAAGGGATGGAAGTTACATTTTTAAAATAATTTATTATACATATGTAATTGAAAATTAAAAATAATAAGAAGACAAAGAAGGAAGGAAGAAATACATAAAAACAAAGAAATAAATTTTGAACAAAATAAGATAAATCTAATAAAATATATATTCACACTCTTACCATGTGTTTTGAACCCAAGCAAGAACATAAATATATATATATATATATATATATATTTAGAATTTGAAATATATTTGATGATGATATGAGAATGGTTATTTATAAGATTTCAAAAGATGGAAGTTACATTTCTAAAATAATTTATTACACATATGTAATTGAAAATTAAATAATAAGAAGACAGAGAAGGAAGGAAGAAACACATAAAAAAAACAAAATATAAGATAAATCTAACAAAATATATAATCACACTTTTACCATGAGTTTTGAACCCATGCAAGAACATAAACCAAACAAAGAAAATATTTAGAATTTGAGATAGTGGTGGATGATGATGTGAGAATTGTTATTTATAAGATTTCAAGGGATGAAAGTTACATTTCTAAAATAATTTAATTAGAGGAGTTACAGTTATAATTTATAGTGTGTTTGAATGAAAATGAATGGAAAAATAGTCAATTCATATTTATGTAATTTCAGTTACAATTTAGTAGTAAAATGTGAATTTAAATTATAGATTAATGTACAAAATTATATTTTTACTTAATTTAAAATAAATATTATTTTTTAGAAGTTGTTTTACAGCCACCAAAAATTTATAATACATATGTAATTGAAAATTAAAAATATAAGAAGACAAATAAAGAAGGAAAAATACCTAAAAACTAAGAAATAAATTTGAACAAAATATAAGAGAAATCTAAAAAAGTATATAATCACACTCTTACCATGAGTTTTGAACCCATGCAAGAACATAAACAAAACAAATAATATTTAGAATATGAGATATGGTGGATGAGGACCGACGTACTATTTCCCCCTCAGAACTATCATATCGTGCTAGTTTCCCATCGATCTTTGCCTTCTTACTAGTTCTCCTCCGGACTTATATCCTCCGACTATTTCCCCCCGAATCCATACTTCTGCGCCTATTTCTCCATCGAACTGGGTTTACACTGTTTTGAGTCTAAACCCGATAGAAACCCATGTTAAACCGGTATAAATCATGAGCAATTTCTCAAAATCATGAGCAATGTCTCTAGATCTTAGCAACCTATATAACATTAAAGAAAACATATAAATTAAATTTGAAAATAAATGAATTGCTTGTCGTAGAATATTACTCTCGACAGACTTAATAAACCTAACCTGGCTGACCCTCCCTTGCTGCACATCAGTAAGATACAACAAGCAAAAGACTCATCCTTTGATATGACCCACAAATCTCAAAAAAGAAGGTAAAAAAAAAAAAAAAGAATAAGCAATGAACGACGTCCAACCACCATATCGTAAAGGTAGTTATAATGACACAAAGATATCAGCTCAACAACAATGTCGTCAACACTAGAGAACATGGCTGGGTTTCACAACTTTGCGTATCTCCATATACTTTGTTCAATGTCTGTTTTTTTTACTTCCCTTACGCTTTTGTTTTTGTCAGTCTTCTGTTCTTCATTCACAACCAAAGTCAACTGTCGGTACTCCTGCATACATCGCTCCAGAGGTACTGCTTCGTCAGGAATATGATGGCAAGGTAAAGGAGGCTTTAAAGAATTGCATATGTAGTCTTCTTTTTTCCCATGGATGAATAACTAATGATCGAGTGTTACAAAAATACCAGATTGCAGATGTATGGTCATGCTGTGTAACCTCATATGTCATGTTGGTTGGAGCTTACCCGTTCGAGGATCCAGAAGAGCCGTGAGAATGGTTATTTATAAGATTTCAAGGGATGGAAGTTACATTTCTAAAATAATTTATTATATATATGTAATTGAAAATTAAAAATAATAAGAATACAAAGAAGGAAGGAAGAAATACATAAAACAAAGAAATAAAATTGTATAAATTATATAAACACATTATTACTATGAGTTTTGAACCCAAGCAAGAGCATAAACAAGACAAAGAAAATATTTAGGATTCTAGATATAGTGAATGATGATGTGAGAATGATTATATATGGGATTCCAAAGGGTTGAAAGTTACATTTATAATATAATTTAATTAGATGAGTTACAATTATGATTTATAATGTGTTGGAATGAAATGAATGGTCAAAAAAATAGTCAATTTATAATTTATGTAATTTCAGTTACAATTAGTAGTAAAATGTGAGTTTAAAGTATAGATTATTGTACATTATTACATTTTTATTTAATTTAAAATAATTATTAATTTTAAAAAACTTAAATGCTAAATGGACTAATAAGGAGAAAGTGAAACCTTACTTTTATATATATGATTCATAAATTTTTCAAAAAACAACAACATCAAGTTTATAACTTATAAACCCAAAACAATCACACCAGTATATCAAGGAGATCCAATGATAAAATTTGAAGAATAAATGTATAACTTATATACTATTAATCAGATTATACATAAATTGCTAAAATTAAGTTTCAATTATGCATACATAGCATGGCAAGGATTCTTATCTTACCTAGTGCTCAATAACAATGTTTTTTGGGCCTTTATCATTTTACTAGAGCCCATCTTTATTACTCTCGCTTCACGAAATATAGTTTAAAGCCCAATTTGGAGAATATGATTCGAATTAGTCTAATCGTTTATTACTACTTTTATGATTTGCGAAAATATTAAAGGAAATAAAGTAACGATACTTTTGTGAATTTTCAGCATTAATTTTGATTATTAATGGCATTAGTTTTTTTTTTGTTTTTTTTGTCAGTAATGGCATTAGTTTCTAAAACAGAAAACAATAGTACATTACAGTTTGTACATAAAAAATCAGATCCTTGAGCATTTATAAATCTTTCCTTTAATTATACTAGTGTTTAAAATAATTTATAGTTCGAAAAATGGGGACTTGTTTTTATTAAGGGATGAATGAACTATGATTGAAATTTGAAAGTAAGAAAATCGGGACCAAAAAATCAGAAACCAAATTTTAGACCCATATATTTATTTTCTATAATCAAAATTTATCACAACTCTGACAAGAAAAAGGTTTTTGGTAATTAATAAATACAATGATTAGATTTTTCAATCAGATCACATATATTGTTTCTTCTACCGTCAATAATCCGAATTATATCAACAATTAATTTACAATTATATTTTCAATAAAAAATTAATAAATTATCTTAAACACAATGACGTTTGAATGAAAATACTTATGAGTACTTTAGCCTTGATAGTATTAGATTAGTGATAGAAGAAATATTTTTTTTCGTTTTGACCAAAAAAAAATTTGTTTAGCTACCAGAAAAAAAATGGAAAACAAACTTTAGTTAAAGAGTGTACTAAATATTACAGAATTTGAATTTGTCCCAAAGAAAAACAGAAATAGAATTTGAAATATACATAAACCAAAAAAAAGAAAACAAATAGAACATGCATGCCTTCGTCAGAGTGGACCAAGGTGAACGGAAAAAAAGATATCATACAAACTAACTTACCATAACTAAAAACATTCTAAAGAGATCCAACGGTTCATATCAATAAAAACAAGATCTGACGATCAGCTTTAATCTATCTCTGGATCTTTAAAAACAAGAACACAAACACTCCTTTTTTTAACTCTTTTGTCTGAATGGAAACAAAAGCATGCGACATCTCTGTGTCTTTATCATCTCTCTCCTCTCCTTGAAAAACTGAAACTTTAAAAGCCAGCGATGAAAGAGAAGAGATAAAAAAAAAAAGTTTAATTCTTTCTCATCTCCCTTTAAGCTTCTTCAAGCTTCATCAACATACTCTCGAGCTCAAAACTAAACCCTAGAAAGAAGACAAAAATGACGGCGACACAAATGCTGCTTCATCTTCTTCTCCTCCCACTTCTCTGCGTTTACTTCAGTAACCTAATCGGAGCAGAGCCCAACACCGACGAGTTACAGACACTGATGGAGGTCAAAACAGAGCTTGACCCAGAAGACAAACACTTAGCTTCATGGAGCATTCGTGGAGATCTGTGTAAAGACTTTGAAGGCGTTGGTTGTGATTGGAAAGGACAAGTTTCTAACATTTCTCTACAAGGGAAAGGCTTGTCTGGTAAAATCTCTCCGAACATTGCAAAGCTTAAACATTTGACGGGTTTGTTCTTGCATTACAATGCTCTTGTCGGAGATATCCCTAGAGAACTTGGTAACTTGTCGGAGCTTACGGATCTTTATCTTAATGTTAATAATCTCTCTGGTGAGATTCCTCCAAACTTCGGGAAGATGCAAGGCTTGCAAGGTTAGTCTTTTTTTAATTTAACTTTAACCTTAATCATCGATTAAAATTAAAACCTATAGTACTATTTAGCAATGTCAGATCTTTGGTTTGTGCAAAGTACTTGTTCCAAGATTAATCAAGGTTCAATTGAGATTTGAAATCTAGAAATCCGAGCTCCATGTTTTAGGGGTTTTTAGTTACTTCACTATTTCTGATAAGTATTGAATAAGTTTTGAAATGGTAGATGGACTTTAATGCTTTTTTATGATCTGTCTTCGAAAACGTCATTGTCATGTCTTTTTGATAGGATTCTTCTTCTTGTAATTTTCCTCTAATGAAGAATAGTCAATAAATTTATTGCTAACTTTAAAAGATGCAAACTTCGAATTGGAACCATTATTTGCTTACTGGTCCCAACATAACATGGCCTTGAATTGAAGATACTTGTACTTCTCTTGATTTAATCATTGTTCAATAAGATCATTGATTCAGTTACTCCAAAAAGCTTTAAATTTGAGTTTGAATTAGTAGTAGGACCAAAATTCTAATTCTAGAAATCAATTCTAAGTTAACGGATGTAGAAAGTAAGACAAAACTATGTTTCTGGTATTGCTAAGCTGATATGGTCTCTATTGTTGTGTAGTTTTGCAGCTCTGTTACAACAATTTGACAGGAAGCATTCCAAGGGAGCTTGGTTCACTGAGCAAGCTCAGTGTTCTTGCTCTTCAATCTAACAAACTCACGGGAGCTATACCCGCGAGTTTAGGGGATTTAAGTGCTCTAGAGCGGCTAGATTTGAGCTACAATCACTTGTTTGGTTCTGTACCAGGCAAGTTAGCTAACCCTCCTCTGCTACGAGTTCTCGACATCCGCAACAACTCTCTCACTGGCAATGTACCTCCTGGTAAGACAACTGATTCCCTCATTCGTTATGTATATGTTAAGACTTATTTTATTTGTGTAGTGTTTCTCATTGTGGTTTATGTTTTCTTTGCACCAATTTGACAGTACTGAAGAGACTTAATGAAGGTTTTGCTTTTGATAACAACTTGGGGTTATGTGGAGTCGAGTTCCCCTCTTTGAAATCTTGCAATGGCACAGCTCATGTTGGAGCCAAGCCATTCGGTGCAACTGTGACCGATGTTCCATCCCGAGATATACCACAATCAGCTACTCTCCGGTTACCTTGTAATGGAACAAACTGTAATGCTCCTCCAAAATCTCACCAAGGTGCAATCCTTATTGGTTTGGTTGTCACGACCATTGCCTTGTCTGCTGTTAGCATCCTCTTGTTCACGCATTATCGTAGACGCAAACAGAAGCTTTCAACCGCTTATGAAATGTCGGACACCAGGCCCAACAACTCCGTAAGAGGAGGCTTTAGGAAGAACAGTGGTTCTCCATTAGCTAGTCTTGAATATACCCATGGTTGGGATCCACTTTCAGACAATAGGAACCTCAGTGTCTTTGCTCAAGAAGTTATCCAGAGCTTTAGATTCAACCTAGAAGAGGTTGAAACCGCTACACAGTATTTCTCAGAAGTGAATTTGCTTGGCAAAAGCAACTTCTCCGCGACTTACAAAGGAATCTTGAGAGATGGTTCTGCTGTAGCGATCAAACGGTTTAGTAAAACCAGTTGCAAATCCGAAGAACCTGAGTTCTTGAAAGGACTCACCATGTTGACGTCTCTGAAACATGAAAACTTGGCAAGACTTAGAGGTTTCTGCTGTTCAAGAGGCCGTGGAGAATGCTTTATCATCTATGATTTTGCTCCAAATGGAAACCTACTGAGCTATCTTGATCTCAAAGATGGTGATACACATGTTCTTGATTGGTCCACAAGAGTATCCATCGCCAAAGGCATCGCAAAGGGTAAGGCAATTACTTAGTGTTCTTGATTCCCTCCACTTGATTTTATTGTTTGTTTATGCGTTTGATGTTTGTGTTTAGGGATTGCTTATCTACATTCATACAAAGGAAGCAAACCCGCATTAGTTCATCAAAACATCTCAGCGGAGAAGGTCCTAATCGACCAACGATACAATCCACTGCTCTCAAACTCAGGTCTCCACACGCTTCTGACAAACGACATTGTTTTCTCTGCACTCAAAGACAGTGCAGCAATGGGCTATCTCGCTCCAGAATACACCACAACAGGACGTTTCACCGAGAAAACCGATGTCTACGCTTTCGGAGTTCTTGTGTTTCAGATCATCTCCGGGAAACAGAAGGTTAGGCATCTTGTAAAGCTTGGAACTGAAGCTTGTAGGTTCAATGATTACATCGATCCAAATCTTCAAGGAAGGTTCTTTGAATACGAAGCCACAAAGCTAGCTAGAATCGCGTGGCTATGCACTCATGAATCTCCCATTGAAAGACCATCCGTAGAAGCTGTTGTTCATGAGCTCGGGAACTGTAGTAGCTGTCTCTGAGAATTCTCTTTGAGGCCAGTTTGTGATGTACCTTAGGAATCAAGGAAGGGTTTGTTAGTCACCTTTTCTTGTTGTTTAGGGTTAAGAAAATGTGTTTGTTCCCTTTCCCAGTGACGTTTAAAACTGTTCGATGTGTTGTACTTCTTGTTGGTATGATTTGTTCTGGTAAGCTCTTAGAAGAAGACAATTACATTAACTTCAAAAAGGATCAGTAGATTGAAAATAATTATGGGTACTTCGTGTTATAAACTCCTTAATAACTTATAACTCCTTCCACATTTCAAAATCTAATTACAGTATTGTCATAATAAATAAAACTCAAACGATGCTTACCAAAAAAAAAAAAAAAAAAAAAAACTCAAAAGTATGGGTTCAGAGGAAAAAAACGGAAACCAATGGGCTAAATTCGTCCAGCAAAAGTTCTTAAAATTACATTACATATTCACCCCAATCTTTCTAACATTTGATAAGTGATATATATTGATGATGGTTTGACTCATAGTTATAAAAAGTTTGATATATATTGATCGATGGTTGACTCATAGTTATAATAACTTTGATATATATATATTGATCGATGGTTTGACTCATACTTATAATAACTTTGTCAATCTTATTATATAAAGTTGGGTTTTGAAAGTTAGTCGTTAACAAAATTTTGACATGTGTCAAGTTATCAGTTTGAAATTTTGACATGTGTAAATATTTAATAGGAAGAATTTGATTACAACAAAAATAAAATATTTTGGAAAAGCAAATTTTTTTAAAATAATTATAAGGAGGTTATATATATATATATATTTCATAAAATTCGAAATTATAATATTATTTACTTATTTTAAATTTTAAGTGATAATTCTTAAAAAAAATAGAAACAAGGATTAAGGAAAATATACTTTTAATTATTTATTCTAAATTTTGTACTCACTTATATATAATCAAAGATCGCCTCATATTTAAACAATTTATTCAAAAACATTGCTTTCAACTTTGTTTAATTGAGAATATATTTTAATGGAAAGGTAATTTTTCTTATTTTCTTAAACCAAAATTTTCTATTACTTTCTCCTATTTCAGTTGGGAATAAGTAAGATTAATATGTTAAGTAAGATTAATAAGATTAATATATGAGTCTTCTTTTTCTAATACTGTATTTTAAAATTTATTGGAGTATTTTTAGATTGTTTTAATTTGTATTTTAATCTTTGAATGATTTG
Organism: Camelina sativa; assembly: GCF_030686135.1. Lineage (NCBI taxonomy): Eukaryota > Viridiplantae > Streptophyta > Magnoliopsida > Brassicales > Brassicaceae > Camelina > Camelina sativa. The sequence continues at coordinate 14,869,323 of NC_141897.1, forward strand.
AGATTCATATATTAGCATGCTTATAATTCTCTATTGTTTCTTTACTTATGCCCAATTTTTTTTTTCAATTTCTCAACCTTGATTGGTTGGTCATAAACCCTTTTTTTTTTTACAAACATAATTGTTACCATTATTCATTCAATCCCAAAGGGAGATAAAGAATAGAAGCTCATCAACCTAATGAATTGATAAAATAGGCTAATCAAACACAAGCGTACAACAAACATAGATAGATAGATTGGAAAAAATAGATCGTTGTTGATAGATCCATAGGAGCTCAAAGACTCTGACACCCTGGTTTGCGGAAATGTTTAAAAGAATTGATTTAGCCACATACGTCACCAAAATGCATTTATTTTTTCAGTCAAGGGTCTTGAGAGAACTTCATGATGGGTGACCTTTCTGGAAGTGATTGTCGAAATTGTGCGAGTGAGGACAAAACACAAGAAAATATCATTTGCTGATTTGTAAGGTCGGTAATCAAGTTTTTTAAAGACTTCCAGACGTAACAAACCGGCCATCGAATATGGGTTGGTCCACAAGCCGGGAATAGATGTCAAGTGGGCCCATGGACTGAGAGTAGACATGGGCTCACTAAACAATGTGGGGGTTGAAGCGTTACAGAGACAGATGCTACATCATGGTGTGTCAAAGACACTTCCACGAATACATTGAGAAATTTAGCATTAGTTACTATCAAAAGATTTTGTGACGATTGAAAAGGGTTTTGACATTTAGCGGTCGTCGGAGCAAGCTATTTTGAGATAGCAAAAAGACGTGAACATTTTATCTCTACACAGGATGAGGGCAGAGCCGAGGTTCTCTCTATGGTGGAGAAGGTTGGACACAAGGTTATCTACCCAACAGAGGAAGGTGGAGGAGGTTGGACGCAACGTTATCTTTCCAAGGGAGGAAGACGGAGCCAAGGTTCTCTCCATGATGGAAGAAGTTGGACGCAAGGTTCTCTCCATAAGGGATGAAGGTGCAGCCAAGGTTTTTTCCATGGCAGTCATACATTATTGTGATGATACATCATTGATTAGTATATTATGTTATCTATAAACACATTAAGCCAACTATTTTACTTTCACTTTGGCATAATTACTATCACGAATACATTCGGAAATTTAACATTAATTACTATCAAAAGATTTTTTGTGAAGTTAGAAAATTGTTTTTATTTTAATTGGTTGTCGGAACAAGCCATTTTGAAATAGCAAAAAGACGTGAACATATTTTCTCCACATAGGAGGAGGGCAGAGCCGAGGTTCTCCCTATGATAGAGAAGGTTGGACGCAAAGTTATCTCCACAAGGGAGGAAGGTGGAGGAGATTGGACGCAAGATTATCTCTCTAAGGGAGAAAGGCGGAGCCAAAGTTCTCTCCATGGTGGAGGAGGTTGGACGCAAGGTTCTCTCCATAAGGGATGAAGGCAGAGCCGATGTTTTCTCCATGGTGGTCATACATTATTGTGATGATACATCATTGATTAGTATATTATGTACTATATCTTTTATTCAAAATGTTTTTTGAGCCAACAAATTTAGTAATTAAAAAAGTATGCAGAAGTGAAAGTAATACATTTGGCTTAATGTGTTTATATAGAGAGTTTCTAGATGGTGATAAAGAATATTTTTGTAACATACAAGAGTACATTTAAGTATAAAAAATATATTTTTAATAGTAACATACATAAAAGATTTGTAAATGGAAATCAGTGTATTATAACAAAAGTAAAATTTATATATAACATACAACAAATTTTTTAATAAATTTAATTTCATTTATAAAACTTTAAACCCGCACATCGGGCGGATCCTCGTCTAGTTGTCATACAAAGGTGCGTATATGTATGTCCTCCATAGTATGAGTCAGGCCAATACACTTAAACTCTACTCCAAAGTTTTCTCTAATCCTCTAATTGGAAAACAAAAAATTTGTTAGGAACATATTAAACTATAAAATTAATTTAACAAAAAATAGATTTTTTTTTGTCGTTGGATATTTCTCTTTTTGTAAGATAAACTTTAACATTTTTAAGTTTAAAAATTTATACTTTAGAAATATGCAAAACATTATAACTTCATGTGATTTTACAAAAAAATACATGTTAAAAAACTTTAAAATACATGAAAAACACACAGATTTTAAAAAATATTAGCATTATAATGATAAAAAAAAATATGAAATACTGCACAAAATATGAAATCATTTTGTTGGGTCGATGAAGAAGCTTATTATCTATATATCAATGGAGTATTACCAAAAGTTAAAAAAATTAAAAAATTCCCAATTTTTATATCAACCCAACCTAAAATTTTAGTATCAACAGTAATTATTATTTTTTAATTTTTTTATTTGTGTCGTCAAGGTATTCTCGTCGATAAAGACTCCACTAGATACTCTATCCAATATGACATATTGTAGAAATCTTGATGCATATACATAAAAGAAAATATCAAATATTACGACTAGTAAGATTTTTCTACACATATTTAAATATTTTATCCATTTAAGTTTAATTATTCTGAATATTTAAAGTTTAAAGTGTTTATAATAATATCGTTTAGTGATGATTATATTAAGCATCCTTTTGAGAGTGAGGTTACGTTCTAACTGTGCTCACCAATGCGATAAAAAATGCTTAGAAAATAATCTGAAAACGTTGGGTTATTAAAAAAAAAAGTGTGTATAATATTTATATGTATATTATAATTGATGGGTAGTTAAAATAAAAAAAAACCTGTAATATTTAGATTTATTTTCAGTGTTATTATGATTAATTTTCCAACTAGTTACTGGAAATATAAATAAAAAGTGATTCAATTAGGTTAACAAACTCTAGGGTACATTTTTTATTTTTGATATTGAGAATGACTCAATATCAAATTCATAAAGTCACAAATTGGATCTAGATCTCTGGATACAAAATTATAAAGTCAATGAATTTTACATCTGTGAATCCGTTATATAAAAAATAAAAATAAAATAATTTTAAATATATATATATATATATATTTTTGGCAACAACATAAAAGATTGGCTCTAAGAGAGAAAATATCAAATTTACACAAATACTTTTTCCTTGGTCAAAAAAGGATTATACGAAAATATCTAAAGAAGGAAGAAATAGGTGACGTGGACATTGTATAGCTTCACTAATCCTAACCGTCCAAGTTCTCCTAAACCGCTTGATCGGACGGTGTCTAAATAAAAGACTTTGATCACAAACGAGACTTGTTCTTCTTCTTCTTCTTCTTCTTATTCTTGAAAAGCTTTTTTTGTTTTGAGTGACGCGTAGAGATGGGGAACACGTATTGTATCCTCGGTGGTTGTATTGATCAAGCGAGCGTTGGTGTGGTTGAACGTTGGGGTCGATTCGAGCATATAGCTGAGCCAGGTTGTCATTTCTTTAACCCTCTCGCTGGTCAATGGCTCGCCGGAGTTTTATCTACCAGGATCAACTCTCTTGATGTCAAGATTGAAACCAAAACTAAGGTTTTGTGAATTGTGATCACTTACTTTTGTTTTGATCTTTGGTAATTTTGGGTTTGTTATGTATTATTATTGTAAAAATTTCATGTTGAATTAGGTTTGTGTTTTTGGTTGTTGTTGTAGGATAATGTGTTTGTGCAGCTGGTTTGTTCGATTCAGTACCGTGTAGTGAAAGCTAGTGCTGATGATGCCTTTTATGAGCTTCAAAACCCTAGAGAGCAGATCCAAGCTTATGTCTTTGATGGTACTTTTTTTTCTACTTCTCTGTAAAGATTTGGTTTTTGTTTTTGATTCTTGATTTGTATGTTTGTTTTTTGAATCATAGTGGTTAGAGCTTTGGTCCCAATGATGACGCTAGATGCTCTTTTTGAACAAAAGGGTGAAGTTGCCAAGTCTGTTCTTGAGGAGCTTGAGAAGGTATAACTCGTTGTTTCTTTAATTATCTCATTCATTTGTGTATGTTTAGAGACTCTTTGCTCATAAAAAGATAGAAGAATATCAGTTTGTGAGATTATTGATGTTTTTATCGTGATCCTGCATTTACTGAGCCTAATGGATGAATCTGAGCCTTGAGTAAGTGCTATTCATGTAGACATGTTTTAGTCTTTTAGTTACAAGATTTGATGTATATTTGGTTCTGTTTGAGACTCTTTGTTCATGGTAATATAGGTATCAGTTGTGTGAGATTCTTGATGTTTTGTCGTGATCCTGCATTTGAGCTAATCAGTGGGTGAATTTTGAGCCTTATAAAGTGTTATCATTGATATGTGTGTATTGCATAGAGAAAACTAGAAGAATAATAACAAATATGCCTACTTTTGGGACTGGTGAAGAGTTCTGTAATGGTCATGATTGGAATTTTTTCTGCAGGTGATGGGTGCTTATGGATACAGCATTGAGCACATTCTAATGGTTGACATCCTTCCTGATCCTTCTGTGCGCAAGGCAATGAACGAAATCAATGCAGGTAAAATTTAGACCTTCTCCGGGGAAAATGTTTCCGCTACACATTGAAGCAGAAACATTTATACTTTATATTATTATAGGACTCTCTGTTAGTATGCTTTGTCAATACTTCATGGGATGTTAGGACTCTCTGTTATACTTTATTTTGTTTCTCAAATACTTAAATGCAGCCCAAAGGCTCCAGCTCGCGAGTGTTTACAAAGGAGAAGCAGAGAAGATTCTCCAAGTGAAGAGAGCTGAAGCAGAAGCCGAAGCCAAATACTTAGGCGGTGTGGGAGTGGCTAGACAGAGGCAAGCAATCACAGACGGATTGAGGGAGAACATATTGAACTTCTCTGACAAAGTAGAAGGCACATCAGCCAAAGAAGTGATGGACTTGATCATGATCACACAGTACTTTGACACTATAAGAGACCTTGGAAACTCGTCAAAGAACACAACAGTGTTTCTTCCTCACGGTCCAGGACATGTGAGGGACATCAGTGACCAGATACGCAATGGTATGATGGAGGCGGCTAGTGCTCAGGTTAGCGAAGTCTAAAGGAAGATTCACTTTGAGGTTGTGAATTGAGTTTGTTTCTTTGGCTTTCTCAGATTATGGTTTAATTTATGTTATACCAGTGTGAATTTGTTGGATTTTGCCTCTCTTTATGTTTTTTATGGTGGTATTATTGTTATTACAGTATATATAATAACCCAAAGTACTTGAACTCTTACGAAGAGGAACATAAGAAAGTTGAGCCGACGGGAGCCATATGTGGGTTTTAATTATTTGTGTTTTTCTTGTTTGAGTCATTCTCGTTCTTATACCTGACCACAAAAGAATTATTAGTTGTTCATTCGGGGGATCTTACATACATCCCCATCGAAAGATTGGATCAAAGCTGGAACTCTTTAAGAAATCATAGGGATAATTAACTTGTTGATCTTGAATCACTTTCTTGTGGATGTTAATGTTTTATGGATTAGAGTAGATTCTTTCTAACTGAATCTCGAACCGGTTCTTATATTTGATGAACGCAATCCAAACTCATTTCGAGAAAATGAAAGATGCAAGCCTCTTGTTGAGTTTGGATTTAAATATCTATGTTACATCAAATAGATCATCATTAATACATCCTTTTTCGCATTCTTAAATCATAATTTTTTTCCCCAAAAGTGTGTATATTAAGAATTTTTATCCTTACTATCATTTAATATTTTAATCTAAAATAGTCCAACCAACCATAGAAATTAGAAAATACTGTGGATTACATGTTCACATATCACAATCATGCTTTGATATTAGAGACCCATGTGTCTTATTTTTCAGTATATTTTATTTATAATGTAGTAATTATAAATACTTGAATTAAGAAAGAGTGAAAGACCCATGTGTTATAAAAGAATTATACATAGTTGTTAAGAGGACTTGGATACTTATGTACAACTTAGCTGGCAAGGAGTTGATATTAATCACTTGTTTGAAATTTGTCATTAAACAATCAGATTCCAACAACTTTATTCAGCAGTCTTTGTCATCATCGAACTTCTCTTAGAAGTCTCTCCTCCTCCATTTATACCTCTTTTCAACCCGTCTCTTTCGCACAAACCACCTTTCTTCTTCTTCTTCTTCTTCTTTCTCAATTTCTCTCAATCTCTCTCTTTTTTTTTCCTTGATTAAAGAAGATGATAGATTCAGTTATGGAGCTTGTCAACAAGACTACTTCCAATTCTTTATTCATGTTCCTTTTCTGCAACTTCATCATCATCTTGATCCTCATGGGCAACTATAAACCGGGTTCTCAAGACAAATCAAATCCCGGTTCCCTGATGTTCTCTGACTCGGTTCTCTCTTCCAAGCCCGGTTTTGAAAATTTCATGTTGAAATCTGAGTTGAATGTGTCTCCCAAACCCGGTATTGAAACACCGGTTCTCTCTTCCAAGCCCGGTTTTGAAAATTCCGTGTTGAAATCTGAGTCGAATGTCTCTCCCAAACCCGGTTATGAGAAATCCGGTTTGATCTCTGGGCCGGTTCCCTCTTACAAACCCAGTTTTCAAATATCCGTTTTGGTACCTAAGTCGAATCTTATCTCTAAGCCCGGTTTACAAGAGCCAGGGCTGATACCTAAGTCAACTCTTTCCTCCAAACCAGCCGGTTCTGAGCAATCGTTAACGTCAAAACCCGGTTTAGGTTTATCGGAGAAGGACGAGAAAGGGAGCTTAGTAGTAGAAGAAGAGAATGAGAGCGAAATGGAGGTTGTGCTTCGAAGACGAGTTGAAGAATTTATTCGTAAAGTTAATACTCAATGGAAATCAGAGAACACTAAGACTAATTATCTCTTACATTAATCAGTGTTTTTGTTTATACTTAATGAGAAAAAAAAAAGATATGCTCTACATACTGAAAGGGGAAAAAGCTTAAGTAAGTCCATATTAATGACTAAGTAAAGACATAGAGTAATTGTAATTCCCTTCTTATAAATTAAGTTAGCTAACCTTTTATCGAAACCAGCTTAAATCAAATCATTCCTAATTTTTCTTATTGTTAAAAGAGAAGTTTTACTACTATCAAACAAAGTAACAAGCGAAACAAATGCAAAACGACACATTATAAAATCAAGTTAGAAAACATATCATATATTTTCTGATCCGATATTTCAACAAGGATTTTGTACATGTGGATTATAAAAGCCTAAAACCTCTTTGCAACCAACCAAAAAACAACATTGCACAAAACAAAAATACATAAACGACGTTAGAAAAAAAGAATACTATATGCATGAGTCGCGTAAATTTGTGTAGATGCAATTTAGTTTGGTTGGTAGAATTATTACAATTTGTTTTATGGTTTGTTGTTCGACAGAGAGAAAAAGGCATCTTTCGAGTTCACATCAAATCCACAAAGTCAATAAGATAAAAAAGAAAGAGAAAAACAAACCTAGCATATGAATAAATCCGACAGGGATGATATGATATCCTAGATTATTATAAATCACTTGCCAACTAAGGACGATATCCATATCCAATATTCGTAAAACTATTGTTCACTTGAAATTGCAACTTCTCTTATACAATTCAAATATAAATTTTGTTATTTTTATTATGTGAATGCCAAATTTTGGAGGCTTGTAGATGTATTTTTCTTCTGATTTTTGAATACTTAGTTATGAACATTTATTTATTTTTCTCTTCTTTTTTATTGTCATTGTCAGCCACTATGTATATGAGATGAGCCCAACTTCATAGAGTCCGAGAGTTAGCAAAATGAATACAATAATTTTCATTCACTTGCATGCTCGGCAAAACAAATTCGAGTCCAACACTCTATTTACAAAAAGAAGATTCCATTATCAAAAGTCTAAGTTAATTTGAGATATAGATCAAATTTAAATGTCTTAAAGTTTGCGATTTGAGAAAGAATGTGTCGCGCCAAAAGAGTTTAAAACCTAAAGTACTTCTAAGATTAAAAAAAAAAACCAGAATGGTTTATAACACGAAATTATATCACTTGACACTTTTATTAAAAAAAAAATAGTTGTTTTTAATGGAAATTTGTCTAGTTTTTATATAGTCAATGGGATACTTCGTTAATATAGAAGAAAAAAATCAGTTAAATTATACCACATTTTTGTTTTTTTAATACTAAATTATGATTAAAAATTAAATTTAGCAATGTACATTTAATATTCATTTTATACCAAAATTTATAGGAAAAAGACAAACAGAAACTAATACAAATACATGCCCCCAACCCACCAGGTATTTATAAGTAAATGAATACAACTACTTGTGCGTTTAAAAATAGCATAGATATACATAATAAAATTAAAATGTTAATTCTATAAATGTACAGTAGATAGATTGTAGAATATAGATATAACTCTATAAAGACAAATCAAGAAAATTCAGTTGAGTTTCAAAATGAACTTATTGAAGGGGGACTAGGTTTGAAGGATGAGATCCACACCAAGATTATACATTGTTTATTAAATTGCAACTTCTTTTCAACAATTTTGTTTATAACTGCCAGTTTATGCCAATTACTGCCAGTTTTTGAAAGTGTTACTGTCATCAAAAAATTAGATGTATTTTCTTGTGAATTTTTTGTAATGAACTTTTTTTTGTTTTTTTTTTAACTTTTATTTTTCTTTCTATTCTTTCTAAATGATTACGATTCATATCATACTCTATGAGCTTTAATATAATTCATGTAGTCTAAGAGTTACTAAGAATACATGCAAAATAGTAGCCAACAAATATCTTCATTCACTTATTTCAATTTCTTGCAGATATAGATTAATTGTCTAGAAGTTTGCAAATTTATGAAAAAAACATTGGTGTCATGCAACACAAATTTTAAACCTTTAAATTATTTGTAGGATAAACAAGACCAGAAATTTGAAATATTTTTTACAATAAAAGTCATATAGTTTTTATATACTCGATGAAATATTAAGATAAATAGACAACCAATAGAAAATTATACATCATATATATATGTTTAGTTTATTTGCTAAATAGAAATTCAAAATTTTAAAGATTGTAACTTCAATATTCATTTTCTGAAATAATTACAAGCAAAAAAGCATCAAACTTTTATATTATAAACGATATGGAACCATGATATATTAAATAACTTGAATACAACTACTGGTGCGTTTAAACTATAAAGTAGCATTGATACATAATAATGTTAATATCATGTAATGTGTCACTTCAATGAACACATTGCTATAAATAAAGTAATAGTAAAGAGTAGGTACATTATATAAAGAAGAATTAATAAAATTTAGTTGAGTATTAAGATGAATTGATTGAAGAATAGAGTTCAAATACATTCATTATTTTTGTTCGAAATTTTACAACAACCACTTGGGATAAGAAAATATCAAACAAGTGAAAGAACCCTAAACATAAGCCTTAAATATCAAACAAGAGAAAACCAATTAAGAAAAGAGACCTTAAGAAAACAACAAAAAATGAGAAAACTCCATTATACTTAAAAAGTTGAGCACATACATGAGTCAAATGCATAAACGAATATAATGAGATTTTTGTTACATTGTCTCCACTAGGTTTTTGTTAATCAGTTGGTGATCAAAATTTATTGTTTCAAAAATACAACCTTTGAAAACTAATTGTCTTGTAAAATTAAAATATTTTTTTGAGGTTTTTCCCAAAAAATAAACAATTACAAAACAACTTACAAATATGTGAAGCAATGAAAAAATGGTCGAATGATAGATTGTCATGACTTAAGATGTGGAGCTCATAATTAATTACTATTCATAATCCCATGACAATTTGTATGTTTTCTTTTCTATTTTTGAAAAGTTTCATTTGTTTCAAACCTTTTTCTCTAACTTTTTTATTTCCTTAATTTATCACCCCTTTTAATTATAAGAAAATCATGTAAGGTTTCTAAATGGATGTTTGTTGATATATCTTTTATAAACTATATTCTTTTGTATTAAAAATTAATCAAATAATATTCATTTAGTATCAATGTTTATTTGATATAAGAAAAAATCAATACTTAATTTATGAAATATTGACAAGATAATAGAAAAATACACATACAAACAAAAGTATATGTTATCATTAAGTACAACTTTGAAGTAACATAGATACACAAAAGATTAATTCAATGAACACATATATATGAATGAGACAATCATGGAATGTACTATGTAGATAGATTCCATAAAAGATGAATTAACCAAATTTAGTTGAGTTTGTAAATGAAGTCATTGAACAAGATAGTAGGTTTAAAATACGGTATCCAAAAAACATTATAAACTATTTATTACTTTGTAAAAATAAAAGAATTGTTGTTTATTATGCGCATGCTAGTTTTTGGAAATCTCATAACTAGTATTTTCTTGTTATTTGTTTTTTTCCTATTTCTAAATGATTCCAGTTATTACGCACTATATGTACGAGTTTTAATCAAATTCAAACAATCCAAAAATTCTTAAAAAAATTTTAGCCGACAAATATATTCATTCACTTATTTAACCATTTTTTAAGTGCAACTCTTTTTTTATAAAAGAGTAATTTGTTACCAAAATTCTAATTCAATTTTATTCATAGATCAATTGTTTAGAAGTTTACTATTTGATAAAAAAATATTGGTTCATGCAAAATATATATGAAATCTTAAATTACTTATTAGATACAAAAGCCAATAAATTTGAAATAATTTAATACAAATTTTTAGCACTTAATATTTAAAATTATGGAATGTCATATAATTTCTACATACTCCATGAAAATTAAGATACATAAAAATCACCCACAATAAATCATATTATATTTAGTTTGTTTGCTAAATGCGATTCTAAAGTTAAAAATGTAACTTCAATATTAATTCTCTGTAATTTTAGATTAAGTAAACTTTATGCAACGATGATGTATTTATAACAACTTGAATACAACTAGTGGTTTAAGCTTTAAAGTAGCATTGGAACACAATAATGTAAATATAAATGTCAATTTAATGAACACATGGTTATAAATCGAGTAGTTGTAAATAGTAAAATTTACATAGAGTGGAGTTAGTAAAATTTAGTTGAAAATTAAAATGATGTCATTGAAGAATTTATTGAAGAAGAGAGTTTAAATATACCAACAAGATTTTGTTTGCATTCTTACAACAACCACTTGGGATATGAAAATAACAAATAAGTGAAAGAACCCTAAACATAAACCACAAAACTTTAATGAGATAGACTTGTTTAATAAAACAACTAAAATATGATAAATTTTTATTTCACTATAAAACTTTTGAACACATACATGAGATAAATGCAATATTTTGAGTTTTTTTTGTTACATTGTTACTCTTTCCACTAGGTTTTCAATCTAGTTGACGGTCGACCATTAATGCTTCAAAACACATAACCTTTGAAAACTATTTGTTTTGTGAAATTATTACATTTATTTGGTTTTTTTTGTTCAAAGAAAAATTAATTGCAACAAAACTTACAAATATGTGAAGAAAAGAAATGTTTGAATGATAGACAATCATAATTTAAGATGTAGTGCTTCATAGCTAGTTACTGTTACATAATCTCGTAAAAAATATGTTTTATCCTATATTTGAGATAAGCTTGATTTACTTCAAGCTTGTTTCTCTAATTTTTTACTTTTCTTAATCTATCAATCCTTTTCATTATAAGATATATATATATATATATATAGATTTTCTAAATTGATATTTGTTGAGATAAACTATCTTTTTATATTAAATAAGTAATCAAAGAATACTCTTTCAATATTGTTGTGTGGTTGATACAAGAAAAAAAAATACTTAATTTCTGAAATATTGACAAAGGAACAAAAAAATACACAGATTAACAAAAGTATCTGGTATCATTAGGTAAAACTGGTAAAATATCAGTACTAATGAGATGAAAACTTTAAAGTAACATAGATACACAAAAGGTTAATTCAATGAACATATATTTATGAGTGAGACAGTGAAGAATGTACTATGTAGATAGATTCCATAAAAGATGAATAAATAAGACTTAATGGAGTTACAAAATAAAGTTGTTGAAGTAGAGACTAAGTTGGATATCATCTAACCAACATTTTGAACTATTTAATAACTGGAGAAAGTAAATATTGTTGTTTATTATTCAAATGCTAGTTTTTGGAAACCTCATAAACAAAATAATGTATATGTATTTTTTGGGTTATCTTTTAAAGTTTTTGTAATGAAAAAAATAATTTTTTTTCTATCCTTTTTAAATTATTCTGATTAGTATTGTACACACTCTGTAAGCGAGCTTTAGTCAAATGACTAAAATTCAAGCTCAATGTCACTTCAATATATTTTCAAAACCCATTGTCTTGAGAAATTAAAACATTTTATTTGAGGTTGTTACAAAAAAAAACAATTTCAATACAATTTGGAGCAAATGAAAGTGATAGATGATAGACGCCTAGACCGTCATAATTTAAGATGTAAATGCTGGTAGGTAGCTACTGCATAATTTTGCGAAAATTGGTATATTATTCTACTTTTATGCTTCTTTAATTTCTCAGCCCTCAATTATAAGAAAATTAGGTTTTCTAAATCGATAATTATCGATCTATTATTTGTAAACTATCATCCCTAGTATTAAGTACGTGATCAAAGAGTATTCTTTTAGTATTACTGTGTTGTTGATACATATACAGATATACTAACAAAAGTATATTATAATTGGTACAATACAACTATAGTACGTTAAACTATGAAGTTGCGTAGATACACAATAATATGCTAGTTCAGTGAACATATTATAGATTAAAAGAGAGAGTTTTAGAACACACACCAAGTTTTTTCACTTCTACAACGACCACTTGGGGATAAAAAGAAAGAAGCAAGTCAAAGAACCGTAAAGATTACATCCTCTAATAAACCCCTACCATTTAATGAGACATCTCTGTTTACGGAAAACAACTACAATCTGAGAAAAAAAAATACCATTACACTCTAAACAAATCAGAAGACATCAAAGATAAACCGCCGCAGCAACTCAAGATCATGGTTGATCAATGTCAGGGGAGTCACTCCATCAAATCATCAGCTTGGAACCTCGGTGTCAGATTCGCTATGGCCTCCAAATTCTTCATCATCTTCACCGTCTAAATCCTCCTCATCTTCTTCCTCATATTCTCCAGGGAGGGAAGAGAAGAGATCCTTGATATGGTTAGCTGTGTTATTTGCATAGTAACCATGGGCTGTGTTAGTACTTGGCTCATGCGAAAAGGACACAGGTGGTGGTGCAGACACGGTTGGTGGTTGAATAACAACAGGCTTGTTGAGCCCGTATCTAGCCTTTGGATCTTCCGCTGATCCACCGAACGAGATGTTAGAAGCTTGTGTTGTTGTCGGGATCCCGAGTCTTTCCCTTCTTTGCTTCTTTATCTGCTGCTGCTGCTGCGTTTCCTCCTGACCCGCTACAAAGCTCCCTACCATCACCTAAGTTCCAAAACAACAACGCTTAAAACGATACAAGAAAACTCGAGTCCAATAAGATCAACACATCATGCTCTAAGCTATTTACCTGAACAGGACCAGCGGCTATAAAGAGACCGGCAAGTCCACCACCAAAGACACGACCATCAGGTCCAGCAAGAGACACACTCATCCCGCCGGATCTGCTTCTGGTTCCTCCACTCTCGCTTGGTATAAATGAACCAGTCAAAGAAAGAATCTCAAAATGACCCTGACCAACAAATTGTTAACTGAATTCAGTAAAAAAAAGAAAAAAGTTGGAAGCCACGACAGAGTGAAGAGAGAGAGAGAGAGAGCAGACCTCAAAAGTGAGAGTACCACCAGATGTCATAGTCTGACGAAGTGTAACATTGGAAATAGGACCGTTAGCTGAAAGAACACAGATAGCACGAGAGCCTTGTTGAGAGAAGGTCATTATCTTCATTGTCACATCCTGTTAGAACACGAGTGGGACAAAAAGAGTAAGAAATCTAGAGGACTTAGTCAAGATTAATAAGTCTGTTCGTATTAAGGTCGCTAAACTGACATTTATACTCATATGTATTCAGTAAATCACAAGTAAAGAGAATTATCAAAGACATACCTCACCGGCATTTACTGTAAGCACATGAGGGGTAAAACTTGGACTGCCAAGTTCTGCAAGTCCTCCACCTGCAAAAGCTAACATCGAAATATATCAGTAAAAAACAGACGAATTGCTAAAACTTAACTCAAGTGAAAAGCCCTTATGTAACAAGACCAGTGCCTATATGTATATTCTTAATCACACTCATCAAAGAATCCTAAGTAGCTTCCCTAAATTGCTTTCTTTTTCATCTACTCTTCAGGGCATTTTCCCTTTTAATACAAGCCTTTTCAGTTTTTACACAAATCCAGTTTACTAGACAGTAACATTCCTTTGCTTTATAGGACAAGTGTGTCCTTTGTCCTTATTCCAACTCCCTTTTTTTTTACAAGTCAAACCAAAGACAAAGAGATCCAATATAGCATATAAGATCCATTAAAAAGGCATCTATTGATTCTAAAGAGAGACCACTGTAAATACAGGACAACACAGTCGTGAGATAAAGACATTACCAGAACTAGGACTGTTGTCGAATTCGAACATCTGAGGAGCCTTGTGCCAATTGTTATTGTTGTTGTTGGGCTCTCCACTACCACTTCCAATTACACTTCCTCGTCCCCTTCCTCTTCCTCTTCCTCTCCCTCTCCCTCGCCCTCTACCTCTTCTCCGAGAGCCAAACTCCGACGACGCCAACGGAACAGAGGAGGAGATGGGCATCGGAGATAGAGTCACAGCGAGAGAGCCGTCAGGGTTATACTTCCTTGGTCTCCCTCTCTTCTTCTTCAACTCAGAAGACGAATTCTCAACCGGCATTGTCAAGCTAAAAGGAGGAGCAGCATTCTCAGGAGCTTTCACCGACGCAGAGGCGGAGGCAGTGCTGGATTGACCCACCGGAAAAAGATTAGGGTTTTCAGACCGCGGTGGCTCCATGTGGTAACCAGGAGGAGGAGGAGGACGCGGAGCTTCATGTTTTTGATGTTGTTTCAGACCAAAACTGGTAGCGAGGTTGTTGTTGTTGTTAGTTCCTTCTCTCTCCTCCATCTGAAAGATTCTGATTCCGACAACTAAGGAAGAAGAAGAAGAAGACCCAACAAAAAAAAGAACACAAAATAAAAAAGACAGTACTTGTTTTGATCACGACAGATTCAAGCTTCGTCTTCAGACAGACACTTAAAGTATAGACAATAGAGAGAGAGAGAGGAAAGAGATCCAGAAGGACGTAAGATTCAGAGAAAAGGGGAAAAAAATAAAAATCAATTTTTTTTTTTGAAATTAAGTAGTAGTAGTATTAGTGAAGAAGAGAAAGATCAAAAGCTTCCATGGCGGAATCTTAATTTCAGAAGAATTTTTCTCCTAAAACATTCATAATTACCTGCAGTTTTTTTTTTTCTTTTTTCTTTTCTTTTTTTTTTTTTTCTACGAGTGGGTTAAGTTTACAAGATGTGAGAAATTAGGGTTTTGAGGAGAATGGAAAGAGATAAATAACATAAAAATCAAAAGAGCAGATATTTTTTATTTTACATTACTACATTTTTTTTATTTGAATAAATAAATTAAGTTTTTTCTTTTTAAAAAAAAGGGAGAGAGAAACGAGGAAAGTGTAATTCTTAAAAAGAAAATTGTAATAATGGGCTTAATTAGAAAATTCAAAAAAATTTACACACCTCTCCTAACAAGTCTTGGAGTTTGGGATACAGCTAAAGCTTAATTACTTTAATATATTAATATACTAATGGACTTTGTTTGACCCAAAAAAAAATACAATTGGACTTGATTTTGAGTTTTTTTTTCCTCCATATATACTATTTTAAAATAAAAATAAAAAAGTTAGAGACATTTCTGTAACCTAATATTATCTCTCTTTCGTTTTCCAGTCTACCCACGTTGACTATATAACCAAAACAACACCTTGACCAATTTAGCCTTCCAAAATCTCAACTACATAAATCTCTTGTCCTAATCCCTGCCATTTGGAGTTTGGTAATGGCTCCATACCAACATTATCCTCTTTTGTCTAATGGAGTAGATAATAGTGTGAATTATATAATTGATCATGATTGTTGTTGGGGTTATTTAAGTAACATAAGAAATTGCACAAGATAGTTCAGTCGTTTTATCACTTCCGAAAGTAAGTTACATATAGTTGGTCTTCTACTAGGTCATGCGACTAGACATAATTATTAGTCTAAAAACTCTGACTAGGAACTGTATCTATGACAATATATTCCTATTTAGGGAGTTCTAATTCAAATTCTAGGAGCAAAAATTTTACATCTACAAACTACATGGAAGTATTATTTATGTAAGGTCCGAAATTAATTTCTTGATAACAAATCGATTGAAGATGATTATCCTAGTGGTAAAATCTTTAGTCACCCACAAGCTTGTTTGAACTCCTACATGGAGACGAAAAAGTGGTCAATGCATCAGTAGATTAAGATGAAAGAAAAATGTGAATGAATAAACGAGTAGAACATGACGGAAAAAAAAAAACGAAAAGAGCCACAAAGGATTATGACAAGTCAGGTAATAATTTGAGGAAAACTTGAATAATAATGTGAAGTGGTAAAATACAAATTAGGTTGACTAGTATTCCTTTACAGCTCCACTTCACGGACAAGTTTTTTTCTTTTTTCTTGTCAGTCTCTCGAAGAAACCAAACCATACGTGTATAAAATGACTACTTAAAAGAAAAAGCCAATCATATAATTGACCTTTTTACAAACCAAACCACATTCAATTTGAGTTTTACAAATAAAACAACTTCAGATTGTGAAACCAAAGGATGATCAAAGTCATCAAACCAAACCACTTTCAGACTGTAGCCTGAAGGCGAGTCTTCGTTCCTCAAACGAATACTCCAAAACTTCAGGCTTTTCAGACATTGACATTGATCTTGCATTGGTGGTGAATGGTGTTGGTGCGGTATGCATCGGGACAGAGATTGTTGCTGGTGTTGATGGGACTGGAATCGTTGCAGCAACGTTCTTTGGTGTTTGCATCATCATAGTCATCATCTTCTCTTCTTCCAAATTCCTAAGAATGTTGTTGTTGTTGTTGTTCTTGACAGGAGTTGCAAACGATGACATCTCATTCACTGCGTTGTGTTTCAGATGTTGTTGTGTTGTTGTTGATATGTTGGCCTTTGATGCAACCACCGTAGTCGGAATGGGGGAGAATGGTTTGCGAACTAATGGAGATTGCAACAGTTCAGAAGGATTCATCGACTGTTTCCTGGTGGCAAGCCCTGCAATATCAAGCCCTCTTCTTCCTGCAAGATTTAAGATTCATTCACCAACGCAATTAGGAAGTCTATTCAAGACTATGTTCATAATGAATGAGCACATTATATTATAAGACTTAATTACCATTTGATAAAGCTCCATCATTCTGTAGGTGATCTGCTTTCTTGTTAGGCTTAGGAGTCTGATGCATTCCTGCTCCTAAGGAGAGCCTTCGGTTGGTTGCACCACCGGTCGACATTCTTGGAGCCTTTTTACCACCAAGGGGTTTAGATGGGCTCGGTTTGGATCCGTAAAGCGCCTCTTGTTCTGCAATGAGCTGTCCTTGAAGCTTCTTCTGATCCTTTAATATGTAGAAAACAGTTGCAACACATAGAGTTGGATTAGGAGGATGATATTGGTCAAAAGTTTCTGATGGAAACAAAAAAGAATGGAGGACTTGTACATACCCGCTGGCGACGGTGTTCTTCTTCTCTTTCCTGCCTCAGTAAATTATACTCCTCAAGCATAGAAAGGAGACGGATCTAGACATAGAGAAAGAGAATTACAAATGGTCAGCTAGACATAATGAATTATAACTAAGTGAAACCAATAGCGAATGTGTAGAGAATTCATACACCATCATATAGAAATTCAATCCCCTTTTCTTGTTCCCAAACAATAGTCTTCGAGGCCAGTGCTTCAACCATTCCTGAATGAATAAATAAGAAAAGATACTACCTTCATAATCTATTCAGAGCATAAACATGTAAGATACATTGACAGCAATGAGTAACTTACCTGGAAGCTTGTTAACAAGATTACGAGCTTTCTCAGCACGCTTGAGAGTAAGATGAGCCCCTCGTCCAGCATTGTATCGGTTATCATCCTGTAGAGTGAAAAATATCAGAATATGTATCGAGCTTTTGTAAGCTTAAAAAAAAGTTTCAATGATCCGACTCTAACCCTGTTGTATTCTTCAAGCCAACTTTCTTCATCGCAGGCAGATAACCATTTCTCAACCCTTTCTAGTATCTCCTTTCGGCTTAAAGCTTCCTCTTTGATCTTAGAGATATGTTGCTCAAGATGCTCCAGTACCATTGTAGCATCCACAATACCAGATTCTATTGCCGCTATAGTCTGATCTATAGCACTGTCTGACACTGGCAACAAGTGGGTTTTCCTACATATATCCTCCAACTCTGACCTTTTCTTCAAAACAAGTTCTTTCATTTTGCTTGTTTTGACAGCGTCCAATCGAACAACTTCTGCCTCAACCTGTATATAGCAATGGAATTCATGTTATGATTACAAGCATGGACATGAAAAAGCTTCATTAAGTTATAAGCTTGTGGGCGTAGAGTTTATAAAACAATGTAACCATGAAAAAAACATCCACAGCTTACGTATTTAATGAAGTCTTCAGAGAGACTATTGGCTTCAGTGATTTCATGTTCTGATGCAGCTATATTGCAGGTAATATGCTGATACTCTTGCTGCTCTTCTGTGGGTGTATCCATCAGATTCCAGAGCTCCAACATGGTTGTTGCTAGATCTTGAAGCTTCATCAAATTAAATAGGCAACTATAAGCAACAACAAGAAAGAAAATTATACATTATTCCTCAAAGCAGATCATCATTTACCCTCTGCATTCTCTGTATCTTGACCTCCCTCAGCTTTTGAACTGCAGCCCCCAGTTTCTCGATTGTATGATCGCTTAAGCTCCTTGGTCCTTCTGGATCACTCAATGTAGGATTCACTTGGCCAACAACCTCATTGAAGTCCATTCCAAGTACTGAACAATGTGAATACAAAGTACACAAGTGCTTCCGAATCATCTCCACACGATCACTCTGAGGGAAACAACACCATAAAAAGAGTCAATACATATCTAATGGTTGGAATAACCAAAGGAAACACAAAGAAGCCAACTATGCAAGTTCAAATCAAATCTCACCTTTTCCTTCTGAAGTGCTTGCAGCTGGCAGTGTAACTCTTCAAGCTTTCTCATAGACAAGTCAGTCTCATCGATAAGTGGTTTAGAGAGAACAAGTTCTCCTTGACCTTTAATATCATTAGCAATACTATCTATTTCCTCCAGGACAACAACGAACTGGTTCCTTCTTTCAATTTTCCTCTTTTGCATCTCTTCAAGTTCAGGAAGAATCGTACCAAGCTCTTGCTTCAAGCTTCCAACGCTTTGATCAGACTGACACATAAAAAAAAAAAAAAAAAGAATGGTTAAAAAGTTGAAAAAGATAACATAACCATAATAGACTATGAATATTCATTATCATATATCACTCAAGAAGAAATGACTCACCTGTCTAATATGAACAGGACGTTCCCCCATAGCAGAACAGATTGTAGCTAGCTCTGCTTCAGCATCAGCTATTGCTTGCCTTAGCTGAGCTCTACATCGATTCGCTTGATCAACTTTTCTTCTATAAACTTCTAAACATTCACGTTCAAGCTCAAGCAACATCTTATCTCTATCAGTTTCTGTTTCTCCAACTTCATCCCAAATAATCTAATCCAGGAAAACAAGATCTCTCTCATCAAGACTCCACACAAACAATTTGAAAGAGTCAAGAACAAATCTATTAAAAAAAAAAAAAAAGAGAGACACAGAAATCTCCGAAAAACCTGGAGTTCGTATAAGAGAGATCCACAAGTTGTCTCTACTTGAAGAATCGGATCTTTTTGAATAGTAGCCATTACGAAATGCTTCAGCCTGTAACGGATTTAAAAAAAACGAGAAACCCTAATCGAAATTAGCAGCTAATTCGAAGCAAATTGATTGAGAAAACCCTAACTGATTGCGAATCAACAAATTTTTCGAATTGAATTGAACTGAAAGAAACTCAAAGATACTTGCCTGAAACGGGAGATTTCTCGAAGATTTTCCAGAACTGATGATTGAATTTGAAAGTTTAATAATCGATCGAATCTGTGACTGAAACTTTCGCGAGTAGATTGAAGGAATGAAGATAGAGAGAAGTAAAATTAGAAACCTAGATCGAGAAGTGTTTCAATGTGTAGAGATAGAGAGAGAGAAATAGAGCCGTTACGAAGATGTTCAAAGGTTTTGGGTTAATGAGAGAGAGAGAGAGATTGAATTGAGAGTGATGATGGTGAGATTGGGAATTTCGTCCGTTACCCCAAACCCAGCTCTTCTAATTTTTATTTGGTATATTTTGTTTTTTTTTTCGAACTTTTGAATTTCAAAAAATCTGATTTAGGGTGTTTAGAATCTAGTGCATCGTACTTTCAGTAGAGGAATAGATAGATATTAACCGTTGAGATATTCTTATTCCTTATTAACGGATGAGATCTCACAAACGAAAATCTAAAGCTGACGACGACCCTTTTATTTAAGAAGAGAACCGGTCTGATTTCAATTATTTCGGTCTGATATTCGTACCAAACCAAAATAACAATTTTCTTCATTGATCAGTGTAGTTTAAATCCAACAGAGATCGGTTTAGTATATGATTAAAAATGTTAGAAAATCTTACTTGGATGAATAAGAGAGGTAATGTAACTAATTGGTTTTATATATACAGTATATGAACTTGAGAAATTTTGTGTTTGGTTTAGGCTTGGTATGATTATATATATCGAACCAAAATTATCCAACATACAGAGATTACAGTCACAACTTCTTATACAATTCATAACTGAATTTTCGTGCCTTTACACTCGTACACACACAATATCAATTTGAAACATGTAAAGATTGAAATATCACAATCACATGAATTAATAAGCAAAAAAAAAAACACCTCATGCACTACCATTAGATTTGAATTACAATTTTACAAACAACATATATTGTCGCACCAGAGAAAAAATAATTAATTAGCTAGCTACGTCTAGTTTTGACAAGTGTAGATGATGGCATTAATATATTGTCGCACCTTTAACGTTTTTTTCGTGTAAGATCAATGTTTTCGAATGCTGAGTAAGCAAAACTGCAATATCATCCAAATTTTCCTATTTTTAAAAACTGGCAAACTTCTATATCGTCCAAATTTTCCCATATTCTCTATGTAAATGATTTTAGAAAAGTTACTTATTATTACAAGAAAAAAGGTACTAACTATTACAAGAACTCGTATATACTCTACGTACGTACTAACCCTAGCTAACTTGTGCTTCACTCTGAATCAATTAATGGCGTGTTCTTCTCTAGCAATCCTTTGCGGTTGCACTTCATCTTCTATGTATCCTAACTCTAAGCTCTCACGTTATCTTTCGGCTGACTTAACCATCAAAACAAATGTTTCCGTTCAGTTTCTAGGAAAGAAACAGTCCCCACTTCTCTCCTCAACCCCAAGATTTCTCACCCTTCTCCCCATGGCTTCCCTCAGACCCAGAAGCAAAACCAAAAAAGGTAAAATATATCTTTTCACTAACGGTTTCTTCTGAACTCTAAACTCTTAATTCTTAGCGTTACTGAATTAGAGAGATGCGTGTATATATTTTCGTAGTGATTGGAATTGTAAAAATGAATGTGTGGGCCGGAAAAGCAACTTTGGGGCAACAAATTATTTCGGCGTTTGCTTCAAGGGGAGACAATCTAGAAAAAGATATGGCTAAGGGTTTCTGCAAGGAGTACAATGTATCAGCTATGAGAAAGTTGCCTGAGATGAATTGCACAACCATTGTATCAGCTATGAGAACCATTGCAGGAACTGCAGCTAACATGGGGATAGACATCAACCCTCCTATTCTTGAACCTAAAAAGAAAGTAGCTTTGTTGTAAAAGCCTAACATGCGGAAGTTTCATTATGAAACTGGTGAAAGTAAGAAGAGAACTTTGTAGAAAATGGAACTTTGTATTATTTCAGCTCAAAGCTTTACAATGCCTTCAATGACTTATTTATACAATAACCTTAAACCTAGTGTCTCCTAAGAGATGTCACCATCAGCTTACACACACATAATCGAGGGCTGCAAATTGGTTTGATAACTTCATAATCGGTTTGCAGGTTGACTACTTTATGATTGCTTTGGCCTTGTGATCTTGACACGCGGCTACTTTCTTTCCTTCTTTGATCTTGGCTCTATGTGCAATGAACGCAGCTTCCTCCTTCGTTCCGTTTGTTTTGTCTTGGAGTGAAGATGGCACTTTTCCTTTAGACAGAGAGGTGTCCTCTGTAGCAGTCGACCGTTGAGAACATCCGACATCGTTTCGTATTTCTTGGAGTTTAGGTGAAAGCAAATACTCTGCTTCATTTGGAGTCTCTGTCCTCAATCTGCTATCAGCCCCCCCCCCCCCCCCCCCCCCTCAAACTTGGTGTGGGAGGTAGTCCTACGCCAAGTTTGCTCCTGAGAAACTCAAAGGTACCAATCGGAAGAGATTTGGTGAATATGTCCGCTATCTGTTGCTCACCTGGGATGTGGTGACAACCATAGTCTTCAGTACCACACGTTCTCTGACATAGTGGTAATCAATGTCAAAGTGTTTTGTGCGTTTATGATAAGCAGGATTTGCTGTTAAGTACACTGCTGACAGATTGTCACAGTACAGCTCCGGAGTTTGTGGTAGAGGAACATTAAGCTCCCGTAGTACCGAGCTAATCCACTTGATCTCAGAGGCTGTTTTGGACAGAGACATGTACTCTGCCTCAGTTGAGCTCTTAGAAACGGTTGGTTGCTTTCGAGATGACCAGGAGATGAGATTACGTCCAAGATAGGTGCAGTAGCCTCCCACATAACGTCTTCCCTCTTTGCAGTTGGCATAGTCGCTATCACTGTATGCCTTAAGATCAAAATTTGTGTTACGCCAGAAGGTAATTCCCATTGTGATAGTGCCTTCTACATACCTCAGGACCCTCTTCAGATTTTGGAAATCTGCAACTGATGGCTTGTGCATCTTCTGACAGACATAATTCACAGAAAATTGAATATCTGGTCTTGTCAATGTCAGGTATTGAAGTTTTCCTGCTAGGCTTCGAAAGTAGGTGGGGTCAGAGAATTCCTTTTGTTGATCCTGAACTTTGTCGAGCTGCAGAGGGAGTGGTGTTGGCATAGGTGAACAATGTTCCATGGCTGCAGTAATGAGTAAGTCTTCTGCATATTTCTGTTGAGACATGAAGATACCAGCCTGAAGTGTTTGTATCTGAATGCCAAGAAAATAATGCGCCTGGCCGTGATCTTTCATACGGAACTGTTTGTTTAGTTCATCAAGCAGGTAGTTGAGGGCTCCGGAGTTATTACCAGTGATCACCATGTCATCCACGTAGAGAAGAAGAAGGATATTATCACCATTTCGATCATAAACAAAGAGGGAGTGGTCTTGCATACTGCATTTGAAACCAAATTCCAACAAGAAATTGCTGAACTTATCAAATCATGCTCGTGGGGACTATTTTAGTCCATATAGTGATTTATGAAGAAGACAAATATGATCTGGTTTATCTTTATCAACAAATCCAGCAGGTTGTCTCATATAATCTGTTTCTTGCAGATCACCGTGGAGAAAGGCATTCTTTACGTCCATCTGCTTAAGCTCCCAGTTTCGTACTGTTGCAGTGTGTAGAATCATTCTGACAATTGGAGTTCGAACAAACGGGCTATATGTTTCCAGGTAGTCGATTCCTTCTTCTTGGTCATATCCCTTAGCGACCAAACGTGCCTTAAGCTTATCTAGTGTACCATCGACATTGATTTTAGTTCTAAAAACCCACTTACTTCCTAAAATGTGCATACCAGGAGTTGGTGGCGTTAAAGACCATGTGTTTGCCTCTTTGCAATTAGACATTTCCTGTCATTGCACCAGTCCAACCTGGGTCTTTGAGAGCAGCAGTGACTGTTTTAGGCTTTGGAAAAGAGACTTTGTTAGATAACAGAGCATATTTTGGGTTTGGTTTTCGAATGCCTTCTTTTCCTCTTGTTACCATGGGATGGTCATTAGTTACGACTGTTGCAGCATTGTCAGTGTCATCATCAGAGTCATCTTGAAGTGGAGACATAACATTTTGAGGTTGGTGAGCGTTGTCGTCAATAGATTCAGGGTCAAAGCCTGTCGTACGCTCAGAACACTCACCAATCTCAAAAACTGTTATAGACTCATCGAGAGGTGTGGACTGAGAAGCTGCAGGTCGAACAGTCAAAGACTCTTGAGGAATTGCATACTGGGTTGGAGCTTCTGATGTTGACTCCAAAGCCTTATACCACGCGGAGGAAAGAGCAGTAACGGGTTGAGGATGCATATGTTGGTAAATTGTTGCAAAGGGGAAAGCTGTTTCATCAAACACAACATGCCTGCTAATGTACACTCGACCGGTTGGAGGGTATAAGCAACGATACCCTTTGTATTTTTCATTGTAACCAAGGAACACACACTGAAGAGACTTGGGATCAAGTTTGTTTGTAGCATAGTCTTGCAGTGTGGGGAAACAGGCACAACCAAAAACGCGGAGAGAAATGTAAGTAGGAGCTTTGCCATGAAGTTTTTCAAATGGTGAGATCATGTCTGCAGAGTGAGATGCAGGAAGCAGATTGATGAGAAAGCTTACAGTGAAGAAGGCTTCAACCCAATATTTAGATGGAACTCGACTTTGAAACAACATGGAGAGACCAAGCTTAGTGATGTGTCTGTGCTTTCTCTCTGCCAAACCGTTTTGTTGTGGAGTGTGATGGCAAGAGAGAAGCTGTTGTATTCTACAATTTTTTAGGTGTTGTAAAAATTGTGTGCTAATGAATTCTCCACCCCCATCACACTGCGTCTTGATTTTGCTATCAAACTGATTCTCAACCATTTTCTGAAACATAGTGAAGATTGCAAAGAAATCTGACTTTATTTTCAGTGGATATAACCAACTGTATCTCGAGAAATTGTCTACAAAGACGACATAAAATCTGAACCCTTGAACAGAAGTTATTGGAGAGGGACCCCATAAATCACAGTGAATCCTCTCAAGAGGTTTAGAAGCAACAAAACTAAAAGGAGAGAAAGGAAGTCTTGACCTTTTCCCTAGCTGACAAGCTTCACACACCGAGTTGGTGACTTTATTGAAGGAGATAAACTTGTTATTGGCCAACTGTTGGAGGACTTGCATATGAGGATGACCAAGTCGTCGGTGCCACACTTCATCACTTGCAAGATGTTGATGTGCAGAGTAGAAGACTTGATGATTAGGTTCCTCCAAACTGTACATGCCTTTACTGATTCTTCCCATTACCAACAGATTCTTGGTTGCCTTTTCATTTATACGAACACCATCATCATCAAACTCAAAAGCGCATGGATAGTCATAAGTTAATTTTGAAACAGATAATAATGATCTAACAATATCAGGGCATACAAGCACATCCTTTAGAGGCAAATTACCTGATGTTGAGGCTATGTTGGTGGAACCTGTGTGAGTAATAGGGAGGAAGCTGCCATCACCTACCATTACCGCTTCTGAACCATTGTATGGTTGTGAGTTTTGCAGGACCTGAGTAGAGTTGGTGACGTGTGCAGAGGAGCCTGAATCTGGTAGCCACTCGTGTCCATGTTGATTTGTGACTTCTGTGTTTTGCATTGCAGCTAATGCAACTGGAGCATCTTCATGCTGGTAGTTGTTGTTGAACCTGTGCCAGCAGCGGAGAGCAAGATGTCCATTCTTGCCACAAATCTGACACGTAACGATCTGAGAGTCGGAAGTACTTGAGAGCTGTTGGTGAAATCCTCTGCCTCTTGTTGAGAACGAGTTCTTTCCTCCTCGACCAGATCGTGTATTTCCTCTGCCTCTACCATTGTTGTTGGACTGATAATAACCAGAACCATTTGATTGAGAGACTGTGAAAGCAAGATGCGGAGTGACTGAGTTCTCAACTAGGTAAGCTTGGAGACGATCATCG
The DNA here is from genome assembly GCF_030686135.1 of Camelina sativa. NCBI lineage: Eukaryota > Viridiplantae > Streptophyta > Magnoliopsida > Brassicales > Brassicaceae > Camelina > Camelina sativa. The sequence continues at coordinate 14,895,418 of NC_141897.1, forward strand.
TAGCCTGTAAGCTTTGGAATCACGTCCTCCAAGGTTAGACCAGGAACAGAGTCAACCGCATTCTCAATGGTGGTTTTAATTGGTTCATACTCACGCTATAGTCCGTTTAAAGCAGAAAAGATCTTCATTTTCTCAGTAACTGGGCTACCAATAGAGGCTAACTGGTCACAAACACTCTTAAGTTCTCTAAGGTAAACCACCATAGTCCTATCCTTCTTTTCTATGGTCTGTATTTTTCTCTGAAGTTCAAACAACCTAGAGGAAGAGACTCTGTTGAAATGATTAGCCAGAGTGGTCCATACCTCAGCAGATGTAGAGCAGTTGAGAACCACGCTAAGGATGTCTTCAGCAAAGGAACCAAGACCCCAAGATCTGACAACGGAATCTGTACGGATCCAGTTCTGATACTCGTTCTGGTACTCCGGATTTGGCCTCTCTGTTGTGGTGCCGTTGATTCCAGGAACGCTGACGGTAGCTTGAGGAACTGGGATGGATCCGTTGATGAACCCGAGTAGACCTTGACCAGTTAGAAAGGTCTCAAACTGATTCTTCCATAGAACATAGTTTGACTGGTGAGAGTGACGGTGACGCAGTTGGAGATGTTTAGAGTGGGAACGGTATAGGTTACCGTTGAACGATTCGCCATAGCCATAGCTCTGATATCATGAAAGTAAGAAGAGAACTTTGTAGAAAATGGAACTTTGTATTATTTCAGCTCAAAGCTTTACAATGCCTTCAATGGCTTATTTATACAATAACCTTAAACCTATTGTCTCCTGACAGATGTCACCATCAGCTTACACACACATAATCGAGGGCTGCAAATTGGTTTGATAACTTCATAATCGGTTTGCAGGTTGACTACTTTATGATTGCTTCTGCCTTGTGATCTTGACACGCGGCTACTTTCTTTCCTTCTTTGATCTTGGCTCTATGTGCAATGAACGCAGCTTCCTCCTTCGTTCCATTTGCTTTGTCTTGGAGTGAAGCTGGCACTTTTCCTTTAGACAGAGAGGTGTCCTCTATAGCAGTCGACCGTTGAGAACATCCGACATCGTTTCGTATTTCTTGGAGTTTAGGTGAAAGCAAATACTCTTCTTCATTTGGAGTCTTTGTCCTCAATCTGCTATCAACTGGTACTTGTAGTTGTAGTATTTATTTTTTAAATCTTAACTATCTTTTCGTAATACACTTTGAGATATAATTTATTTTTTATAATGACATTCGTCGTTTTATTTCTGTTTTTTAGGTTCTAAATTTTAAAATTAGTTGTATTATTTAAATTTGATTCTATTGAATACACTCTTTTCTTAATTTATTTTCTTGCGTTTTATTTCAAAACAATTTATTTTTTTTAGGTTAATTTTGACACTAAATAATCTATTCCATAATCCATAGTCCTTATCGAATTCGACCCATAAGTACTACAATTGATATATTTGAGAGAGTAGCTATAGGATAAATTTGAGCAGATCAGAGAGCATAATCTATATAACATTCAACAAAAATACATATATTTTAGAAAAATGAAGGAGATAAACTATTTTGCGGCCAAGGAATGTAATCAAAGCAAAAAAATGTTTTGCAACAATGAAACTGAGTAAAACATGGCAAATAGTTCAATTGCAACTCCAAATAAGTGATAACAAATATTCATGGGAATACCATGGACACTTAAATGCTCGACAATAGTGAATGCTTTTAAGATAGCTCGCCACCAAAAAAATCTAATTTTATGATTGTTTTGAGCATCCATATATGTTGTTATAACACAAGTATTAACATATCCTCTTTTATATCAGCTTTTACTTCTTATAGTGCTGAGTCACTATTTTTATACAAAATGCTACCATAGTTGAACAAAATATGCACAAGTGGTCTCCCATAATATTTTTATAATTGTTTCAGTTAATGAGTTATTACCTTATTTTATAATTATAGTATATCAAATTCAATATATAATCTAATTAATTTAAGAAAGCAATAACATAGACAAGAGGAGTTGAACAAATTGGTGTTGGAGAAAAAAAAGGAGAAGGAAATAAAGAATGAGGATGAGAAAGAGGGAGTTATGGAGAAGGTGGTTATGAAATAGCTGAAGAAAAAGGAGGATGAGCTCATTGAGAAAGTGATGAGGGAGAACGAGCAGAAACATAACGACTTGAAGAGATAGCAGAAGCTAGAGAAGAAAGGAAAATGGAGAAATGGGAAGAGCACTCCAGAAGCTATCACTTCAAATGCTGCTCCATATGCTACTACCCCAGAGGCTGCTCGAAATGCTACTGCTTCACACTACAAGAAAATAGTGTTTTTGTAACAAAATTTTAGCAACTTCCATTTTCGTTAAAAAATTTGCAATTTTTTTGCAATGATAGATATACGTCACAATTTTATTAGAAATTCATTGCTAAATGACAACATATTTTTTTTGTAGCAAATTATCGTCACCATTTTGCAAACTTTTTACGATAAAAATAAATTTTCTTACAATATTATAAAAAAATTAAACATTAGTGAATATGTAACTATATTTTGCAACATTTTAAGTAACACTTTTGCAACTTTATTTTCTACAACAAATTTCTATATAAATATTCGAATGTTTGTAACTTACTTCATAAAAAATATTGCATAGTTAAAACTAGAGGAACTGTAGTGTATAACTCAAAAAAAAAAAATTGTAATTCATCAACTAACCATACTAACCATATAATTTTTATATACTCAATATTTTATATATTAATTACATATTTTACCCCTATCACCACAAACACCATCACCCTCTACCACCATCCCTACTGTAACATCCGCGAACCAAAATATCTATTTTGGGGATAGGTGTCGATCGAAACCAAGAGGGTGTCGGTCGACACCAATATTTTTCTGGTTTGGCCAGATTGATTTAATTGTCGATTTTGGTCAGTTTGGTTTAAGAAAAACCATAAAACCGGATTATTTAAGTGGCAAGTCGACCTAGGTCGTGCAGTTTTGTTGTTTTGGCCGCTTAACAGAGAGAAAAGGAAAGAAAACAGTTCTTAAGGTTTTGGGTGAGAGTTTGTGAGATTTGAAGGCGTTTTTGGTGAGATATTTCTGTGGGAGCGAAGATCCAGGGTTAGAGAGGTTGTAGAAGCGTGCTAGGGAGGTTGGATTCGTCATTGTTGGTCAGAAACTTCCTGCAAAGAGGTGAGTGCATGACCATGACTGATCTAAGCCTGTGATTCCTTGTTTTTGCTTGTTTGTTGCTGTTTTTGTGTGTTTTTCTTTCTGGGATTGATTGCCACAGGTTCCTACGGACGTATATGGATTGAGTTTTGAGTATTGGGCGATTTGGTGGAGTTTGGAAGCGAGATTTGATTCTCGGCTTCGTGCGGATCGCGGTTGCAGAGGTAGTGTCGATTGACACCAGTGAAGCAGCATCGATCGACACTGTAGGGTAGTGTCGATCGACACCAAGAGCCAGTGTCGGTCGACACTTGGCTGGTGTCAGTCGACACCTCCCTTCCAGCGAGATGATGTTTGTTTTCCTGGTTTGTATGCTTTGTTTGTTGATTGTTTGGAACATTGGTATTATAGTTGCTTGTGTGTATAGCCCAATAGATGGAGGATTGCCTCATTGAGTGTTTATTAAATACTCATGCATCTCAATTTGTGTTTGTGGTGCAGGTAAAGGCAAAGTGTGATCGTGGAATCAAGGCAATGAAGAGGAGGGTGTTCTAGGGACTCGATTGGTTGTTTTTTGGCATTGCTAAGTTGCTAGAGTTGGGTCATTAGAACATTGTTAGGTTGCTGGTTCTATGTTTCCTGATGTTTGGTTATTGGAATTGTTATGCTTTGGTTATTGGTTATTTAATTATTGGATAATGATTGGTTTAATGTTATCGTTTATGTTATCCGCTGTTGTGTGTTTGTGGTTAGGTGGCTAGCGGGTATGAGACCACTAGCTGTAGAGTATTTATTTATTATTATTATTATTATTACTATTATTATTTATTATTATTTTTTAAAAACGGGTCGGATCGTTTCATTTTGGTATCAAAGCCCTTACGGTTCTAGGTTTGGGTTCTAGGTGTGGTAGTCACAGCGGGTGGAGTCCCTGGTGTCGATCTTGCGGGATTGCTGACACAGTTTTTGGAGCGGTTACCGGGAGTGGTACCGGCTCAGGCACCGGTAGTGCCGCCGGTGGCGGTGGGGGTGTAGCAGCATGTGGCTGCGGATGCAGGGGTTTATTATTGTTATGTCAGCATGCTGAGAGAGAGATGAACCATATTGGTACCGAGCGGTTTTTGGGAGGTACTGATCCTACTGTTGCTGATGCATGGAGGACGAGAGTGGAACGTAACTACCAGTCTCTAAGATGTCCTGAGGAGTTTTGGGTTGATATAGCGGTTCACAACTTTACTGGGGATGTTCAGTTATGGTGGAATTCTATGGCTGCTAGGAGAGTGCATAGGGAGATGTCTTGGGCTGACTTCGTCTTGGAGTTCAACCACAAGTATTTTCCCAGAGAAGCACTAGATAGGTTGAGGTGCAGTTCCTTCAGTTAGCTCAGGGGACTTGTCAGTGCGGGAGCTTGACTTGGAGTTCAGTCGACTTCTGAGGTATGGGTGTCGGGATATGGAGTCTGAGGAGGCTCACATAAGGAGATTTTTGAGGGCCCTACGTGACGATCTGAGGGTTCACTATAGAGGGTGGAGTAATGCTATGCGTGTAGAGCTGGTTGAGACTGCGGCAAAGATTGAGGAAGACATCCGGGCAGAGTCAGTGGCGGTTGGTCCAACAGTTCAGGCTAAGAAGGTTGAACATCATGGAGGTACCTAGCAAGGGCGGCTAGCCTGTGCAGGGAACCAAGAGGAGGTAGGAGGCTATGTAGAGGTCGAGTTGCTTCAGTTGTGGGAGGAAGGATCACAAGGTTGCTAGTTTTCCCAAGAGGAGTGCTCCAACGGCACATCAGGCCCTTGCAGCCGATAGCAGTGGCAGCAGGTGCGGCTGGGAGGGTAGCATGTGGCACAGATTGAGCAGGCGCCATGGGTTTACACGACTGCAGAGACTGGTTGAAAGAGTGCCGGGTATAATTTCGGGTACTCTGTGTGAATTCTTAGTAAGTTCAGATTTTATGTTGCCTGTGATAAAATATTAGGTTCTTAACACATGAGGTTTGTGTAGGGACCTTGTTGGTGGGGTGGTTTGAGCCCCAAGTTATGTTTGATTTTCGAGCTACTCATAGCTTCATTACTTCGAAGTGTGCAGAGAGTGCAGATATCAGAGGAGATCCTAGAGAGCGAACGGGAGTGGTCAGAGGTTCTAAAGGCAAGCTTCTGAGAGTGATTGGACGGGCGATCCTAATTCGCTATTCCTTCTCCTTGTTTTTCTCCGAAACAGCTTGTTTAACTCACTCTCTTGATAAAGCAGACCAAAAATGGTTGAAAGTGAAACTAGGCTTGGGAGTCCACGAGAGTAGCTCATAATGGATGGCTTCTACAACGACACCGAAAATATTGTTTTTCCCTGACATTTTGTCTTATGATTGTTAGAAAAAGAGAAAGAGAGGATGAAGAAGAAGAACTCTGCTAAGACTTATAGATGGTTGAACGAATTGAAGCAATTAAAGCAGCCATCCTCATCTCTGGAGGTCAAGATCGGTTCACATAAAAGTTGCAGGTTTCCAAATGCGGTGAAGACAATACGTAAGAAGCAAAGGAAGCCGAAACCTTGTTAATTTTCCTATTCAATTTTTTTGTTTTTTTGCAATTAATAAGAGATTTCTCTATCTTTCCTATTTAACATTTAAGTTTAGAGATATTCTCTATCTTTCCTATTTAAAAAAAAAAATCTCCAAAAACGACTAAAACCTTTCTTTTCTCTTGGGCACTAACATCGAGGCCCCATCTGCGCTACCTCCCTCTGACGCCGGCGTAGATTTAGCTTGTCGGCGTCGGGATTGTCTTCTCTACACTCGCTTTTGCTCTTCTTTGTGCTTTCCTGTTTTTAATTTTTCCCCTTTTTCAATTTGGTTATGAACCCTTTTGCACCCTTCAGATCCCGGCGCACAAAATTTTGACAGAGACATAGAGCAATGGCGCTTTCCGGTGAACCGCTTTCCTCTCTCTCTGCATACATCATCCAGGCTATCGGATCCACAGACAGACGCAATGCATATTTTCCGATCTGACTGTTTGCTCACACCTGGGAAAGCTTCTGGTTGGGCACCAAGTTTTGTCGGCGAGCTCCTTTCTGGACATGTAGCCGCAACTCTCATGGTGGAGACGTCGACGGCACACGACGCCTCATTTCTCAGACCAGCAGTCCATCTCTCCAAAGAAGATCTGTCCATGTGGTTTCCCGTCTCAGCCTATTACCGCACCTATGTTTGGTTCCTCCTGAAGCCTTGTCCTCCGGAGATGTTCGATTATCTAGAACTAGCTTCACCATCTTCGGATAGCCGCCGCCGCACAATCACTCTAACCTGGTCAACCACCAAAAAATTATGGTTTCTTCTGGTGGGCGTTGTATTATATGTCGGCCCGCTAAGCTTTTCAAAAGCAAAGCCCATAACCTTTAAATCCAGGTCCAACATCTTTAAACTTTTGGTAAACCTATTATTATCAAGGCCTCATCGTTATTGTGTTTCAGAGTGTACGACACCTTCTGCAACCTCTAGCGACATCCCTGATTTGGTTCAGCCACTATCAATTGAAAACCCTGGCTAGAAAAAATCCTTCGACGAACTCTTCACATCAAAGCTCACAGCTTTTGGGATTCCCGTTTCTAGTTTATAGCCACTCCATGGGAATGAGGAAGGAAGGCATTATGACCTCGGATCTACAGAACGACGGTTACCGGCACTTCCTCATTACCCTGCATTCGAGCCCCGTGATCACAGAGCTTCGTCATGGTCACTCAACCATCTGCAGGGACAACGTTCAATTAATTGGTGCTTCAACTCTAAATCCAAGTAAGCCTAGATTTGATCCTTTGTTCCATTTGCTGAAGTCATATTATAGCCAATGATGTGATCAAGATTACGTACTCTATGGAATCCATTTGAGAACTAATTCATCATTGTTGCCATGGCTTTGCGTTAATTCCTTGAGAATTATGGTATTAGTATCTTGTTTGGTTTTGTTTTGTGAACCCTGCTGTTGGAAGATTTATGGCTTATGGTTCCCGATGTCAAGCTGTCCGTTCTTTGGCTTCATTTTTGGTCTGTCCAAGATCAGTTTTCACCCAGAAGCGAAGATAGCAAATATCTCCAAGCTTCAGAGCACATTAAACCTTGCTCGAAACATTGTCAAGCTACTACTTTTTGTAGACCTTCTCAAACCAGTGAGAAGTGCAGCTATGACCCCTTTCCTAACACCAACTAGTCTCATGATAGTGGCTATTTCCTCATGCATTGATTTGTTCATGGAAGAGCCTGTCGACAATCTTGACCTCACATTTACCAAGTTTTCTCAAGAATTTGGCTCTCTCAAGAACCCATTGCCGATTAATCCTATCTTTACTCTTTACTTTGTACTTTTGTTTTTTGGCATTGGGGAATGCTCTTTTAACTTGTAACTTAAGCAATACTTGTTTGAACCTTCGCTCTTTTGAATAATGAAATACAAGTGTTTTGACAAAAAAAAAAAAACATTTAAGTTAATTATTATTATTTTTGGTATATAAGATATTCCTGCGTTTTAGCCTTTAGGTACACCAATTAATTTTTTGTCATTCATGTTTTTTTGTGGGATTCATCATTGTCTTTTCCTGCAAAACTTCATAAGAAATGTAAAAGTATTTCATTTCAGTTGTGATTTGTAAAAACTAACTTTATACGAATAAATAAATAAAAAGTACATATCCATCCATTTTTCATATAATAAGATATGGAAAACAAAAAAGCGTATAAATATATATATGTAATTATCTACTACTTGTTAAAATTAGTAGTTCAAATAATTAATTTGATGATTAGAAATATATAAACACATATAAAAACAGTAAAATTATAATTTATTTATGTAATTATTTATATACATATAATTTTTGTCGAATACTAGTTTTTAGTATTTTATTTGCTTCACAAAATTACGAATATTCGAGTTTTTGAAACGAATTGAATAACGGATCGAAGTGAATCTAATGAATATTTTGTCCATCCTAAAGTTAAGTGCTGGACCATGTGCATTGATAGTTTCTTGGAGAATTTTCTCACAATTAGAAAAAAAAAATTAAAAAAAAAAAATAACAACATTTTAACCAAAAAGAAATAAGAAAATCGATTCTCAAGTTTCTCATATGGGAAACCTTGAGAAACCTATAAAAGCTCATCACATAGTGACACATCTAATTAGCTATATTTTAGTATAATAAATTAAATCCACAAATAATAAAAATCTTAATTTAATAGTTTATTTGTTGTTATTTTTAATATTTTTTTGTAAGTTTTATTAACTTTGATGTTTAAATCGATATGCATGAATCATTTATGTTCTATTGATGTTTTGTAATGAAATTTTATTTTAAAATAATATCATAAATTTTAAAAATCAAAAGACTATGGTAGAAGTTAAAATAAAAAGAAAACCTTAATCAAATTTGATTCTTATAATGACGAGAACAAATAAAACAAAGTGAAACATAATCCAATATGGAAAGTTTTAACAGAACTCAAATAAAAGATATACACACTCGTTTTTGTAAGAAAATCCAAATGGAAAACTTTTAGAAAAATGGAACCGATATAAACCGGCTAAAAAAATAAACAATTTGATATCGGTTCAATTTTATTGTTGAACCAATTTTGATAGATAGAAGTAGAACTTACCTTACCCTAGGCCCTAGCTTTCGAAGGGACGTGCTTGATGAGTTAAAGCTAAATCTTCTCTAATTTCGTGTTGTATTGAACCAACAATTGTACCGGTTAACCTTTAATGAAATTGAACCGATATAAACCGGCTAAAAAAAAAAAGACAAGTTGTTAAATTTTATTGTGAACCAATTTTGATAGATTCAATTCAACGGTAAATAAGATAGATTGACGACTGTCTCCGGCGATGACCTTGAGGCCGAGTGGCCTGGTCTCCGATTCCGAATCTTGCTAAGCGCGGTGGTGTAATGGTAGGAGTCTCTGGTGTTTCTCCCGAGCTCGTGTGTGCCCACTAATTACAACATGTGCGTGTTTGTAGACCTAAATTAGTCCAATCTTGGACTTTGATTTCCAAGTGATTAGGTATTGGAGTGTTGTGCTTTAAATGTTCAGCTCTGAATCGCATTTGATTGCCTGATTGCATCGCGACCTGAATTGTAGGATTAGAGCTAGGCACGTTGCAATCTCGCTTGTGAAACTGACTGCTGCTTTCTTCCTTGAAGTGAATAGCCTTTGTACTTGCTTTCTTATGGATATGATCTTGTTACCTCAATCTTAGTTTAGAATCCTGTAGCTTAGATTCAACTTTTAACAATTTTGTAAAGCTCCGTTTATACTCTTAACCATATTACTTTCTCTTTGTGTGTCTGATTTCTTTCAGTCAAGAACTGCCTGCATTGAATTTCAGTGTGGAACTCGGTGCTTGCCCATGGAACCTGGATGTCAAACGATGTGGCTACTTTATATCTTGAAGTGCTGTCCAGAGACTTGATCTTTCCAAGTCAGAAGCCTGTGTACTTTCTTCGGTTAGTCAATATATCATTTCAGCACATTTGTTCTTCAATTGTGGACTCAGTTCGGCTGGAGAATCCCCTAAGATGATATACCAAATTTCTTGCAGGGCATTACTAGTGTTGGAAATTCCCTTTTCCTTTTAGGTAGCCGGTTGGGAGACAGTTTACTGGTGCAATTTTACTGTACATCTGGGCCTGCAGCATCATTACTGGTGCAATATAGTATCTAATGATTATTTAAAACCTGAAAATTCCCTTAATTTATGCAGGATGAAGACATTGAAGGTGAGGGTCATCAAGCAAATTGTTTGCGGATATCTTCTGATGCTTTTCAAGATACAATTGGAAATAAGGAGCTTCCATTGTTTGGCTCAAAGTTTTGTAGTTTTGTAGAGGTTCATATTGTTTGAAATATTTCAGTGAAGTCAGTTCTTGTCTATCATTTAGATGCTATTTGAATAGGGGCTCTTTTGCAGAACATTCTCTATCTCTCTGTCTGTGTGTGTTTTCAGTAGCAAACATTCAATCTAAAAAAAGTTCATGTTGCATTGAAAATGACTGAATTATTTTAATTTCCGAAGAAAGAGTTTTCCTTTGGGCAGCACCTATTATTATACCAATAAGAGTTAGATAGTTTATGTCCTCCTTTCCTTGAAGTTTCTCATGTTGGCTTTTCAGAAATCGTTTTCATTTGCAGTAAATTAATGCTGATGCAAACGTCACTGGGGTTTCCAAACAAAGTAACTATGAATTGGTGAGCCATTTGTTTAGAAGTTCTTATATTATACTAGCCGTGGAAATGTTTTATGCAAAATATAACTGTATGTGACCTAGTCTCTTCAATCCTTAAGCACTCTATTCCGCATGTTCTTGTTGGGTAGGTTGAACTTCCAGGCTGCAAAGGAATATGGACGGTTTATCACAAGAGCGCCCGTGGTCATAATGTTGATTCTTCTAAAATGGCTGCACATGGTATATTTTGCTTCTGTACTTTAGTCGTATTTCATTAGATCCGTCTATTGTCCATAGAAATAATACCTTCAATGTTGGGCTTTTCAGGTACTTGAAACTGCTGACCTTCTCACAGAAGTCACTGAGAGTGTTGACCATTATGGTCAGGGAAGAACAATAGCTTCTGGAAGATAAGTAGCTGCCATATTATGTTTTTTTGCTGCATCTTTTTGAGTTTTGAGATATGTTCGTTGCAGAAGCATTTTTTTTCCTTTACACTTAAACGATTATTTATATCCATGTGCTGTCTAGTAAGCTGTATCCATGGCTTGTTTTGAGTCATATTTGAGCTGTTTTTACTACACGCAGCTGTAAGAGATACTAATAGTGTATAACTAACTTGTAGAAAATAAGTTAGATGGATTTTGTAGCGATGCAACTTGCATTATAACTAATTAATACAAAGATGAAATATATGTATAGAACAATGACATCCAACATGTTTCATATATATAGAGAAAATTAAGTGGTTTATTCTCAGGATTGAGGTGGAATGAAGTAAGGGGCTGGGAATTTGGCAAATCCAACAGCAACCTTTTCATTATAACGGAGACTGTATTTCCCGTAGTCATGGCTGCCCAAGTAATAGATGAAGTTTGGGGATAAGCCATACAAGCTAGCCTGGAGACAAAAAGGTTCACCTTTGTGGGAGAGAAATATACAGAGATCTCCAATGTCTGCAGTTGCATGAGCGACGTCGTCGTTCCCAATTATCTTGAACACCGAAAAATGCTCCGTGTGCCTCATCCCGGTGTCGTAGCATCTTGTGTACCACTTGACCAAAAAAGTGTGACCTGAGGGAGATTCTACCAAGTGGTGGCTCCTGCAAGCTGGAAGCAACCGCTCCCACTTTGACTGCACAAACTCGAAAGAGGGTAGATTATCAAATTCGCGCAGTATGTGTTTTTCAAGATCCCAAGATCTCGTGTGTGTGCCTCCAGAACCCGGAATGGAGAACATCTTGTCTCTCTTTGAGTACGTGACTTGGGAGGAGACCAAGCTTGGGTCTTCAATTCTTATGTTGACCCACTCGGACTTGTCTTTGAGAGCAGGCCTACATAAGCTGAGCTGAGGTCCTTGGAACTTGACGGCCACGATGCAGTCGTTGTCCTCGGGAGAAGAGGATGACATGGCCACGTTGGTTACCAACTGGGTTTGGCAATGAGGCAGAGTTACGAGTGGAGGCAGTGTGATCCGCTTCGGGTCTGAATCTGAAGCACTCGGGTTTAGGTCATCTTGGAGGCACACTACGCCGTCTTTCAAAGTAGCTACCCAACCCTGAGATGCTCCTATGGTACCCGTTTCTTTCATCAAATCCATAGGCACTGTCTTTTCCAAAGTCTTCGCAGAAGCAGTCAAGTTGCGAATCACGAGCTTACCTACATCCCCATCTCTCGAATTAGATCCACAATGTCTAGCCCCGACGATGTGACAGAGAGGGGTTTCCGACAATAACCTAACGCTACCTAGGTTTCTCTGAAGATCAGACATTATCATGAGAAGAAGAAGAAGCACAGACAAATTAATTTACAGAGTCAAGACTAAGAATAGCTTACAACATCGAGCGCAAAAGGCTTCTTCCTAAGGCAAAGCCGGCTGAGAAACAGAGATCTCATAGTGTTCTTGGTTGGTGAGGAAGACAGATGATACGAAACCCTAATGCCAATAATGCCTCCATTAATAAAGACGAATCTCCTTGCCCACCAAGTCATAGATTTACTTGGAAACTTATCTTTCCAATTAAGTAAAAAGTCTTTTTCCTTTGCCTGTGTGTTGGGACTGTGGTTCTCGTTTCTCGGTTTGTTTTTATTTAGTTTTCTATATGTCATTCAGAAGAAAAAAAAAAAAAAAAAAAAAGACAAAGTGGCCCATGAGGAAGCTCACACGATACAGCGAGAATGCGAGAGAAAGAGCTTTGCATTTAAATCAAACTAGGATTAACGAACGGGTGCTAAAGTTAGTATTTACGTTATTCTTCCTTATTATATATATATATATATATGACGCTTTCTACGTTTACATTTCTCATTTTTTCAATCCCGATTATTCATTCAGAAAATAACAATGCTTCGATTCCAAAAACACAAACATATATAAGAATTAAGAAGTTTATAACATGGATCGTTGGTTTGAAGATAGTAAAATTACTCCCAAAATTTTTTTAAAAATAAAATGTCACTTGTAACGAACATGCTTATTGGGGATATGGCTTATATATGTTCTTTGATATTTTGGGTGGCTTGCTTTAACTCAGTGATGGCTATACTGGAAATGACTTGCACACAAAAAAAAAATTGTTGTTTTAAAAGCACAAAAAATGTTAATGAAAAGATTATAGTATATTCAACAATATATGAAGCAAACTATAACTCGAATCTCATAAATTATTCTTTTTCTTTCATTTTTAACTTAAAAAATGTAAATATTTAATCAAAAACTTAAAAAAGTTTTCATTTCTTGATAAAAGCCAAAAACCGAAGAAGTAATTATTGAAGTGCTCAGGATGATATATTGTTGTTCTTCGGAAGAACTTCTTCCCATAGAACTTTGGTAAAAGAGGTATTGCTTTAAACCAATATTGTGATGGAGCACAGAATACCGTAAAGTTAGACACATAAACATGTACATGATCATTCGTATATATGATATATATGCCGACAGAGATCAAAATAATGTACAACAGACAAAAATCAACATATACTTTTTTAGTTGTGGCTCATGCATGAACTCGTCGTTTCTTTAACATGTGTGTTCGTCCGTATCTATATGAATTTGCTTTAAAATAACAACAATAATACCCCCAAAATAACAACAACAGAGATTTAGAAGTTCGAAAATATGAAAACAAAAAGTAGTTAAATTTTGTTAGAACAAAACAAACTTGTAGTCACCTCCTCCCCTCTCAACTAATCACAATCTTGTATCTAATATTTCATTAAAAAAAAAATCAATTAAAAAACAAAACAAATTCTGTATAATTTTAATTAAATAAAGTTAAGTATTGGTTTGGTTTATATTATACAACTAAAAAAGGTTATATATCGGTTTGAGTTCAGAAATGAGAATTAGAGTTTAGATTTTACAATTAGAACGAAATTATATGTCGGTTTGGGTTTACAGATGAGGTGATTATAGTTTAAATTTTACAATTAAAACAAAATGAGATAACTTTTTTTCAATACCAATTTTAGAAATTTAATGTGATGATAATAATAAAAAGACAAAAAAAAAAAGATTGGTTGATGTGATGCATCATTAGTAGTTTAATTTATCATTGGTGTGGTGATTTACATTAGTTATAGTGTTTTATTTATTTTTTTGGGGTTTAATGTTGATTTAGAATGTTCAATCATTATGTTTTGTATTTTATTATGTTAAAAGTTGTGTATTTTAATTTCAATTTTTCTTTGATATAGTTTCACTCATTATTTAATAAAGATTACATTTACTCATTACAACCATTAGTTTAATATTCTTAGTTAAGATCACTTTGTTATTATGATTTTTTAAATTGTAGCTCTTTACCATAATTCTTCATAAAATATCTTATATATTTAGAATACTTTAAACAATGTATTTTTGCAAAGTTACGTCTATTCTACATAATATTTTTTTGTTTATAAGTTTGTATTTTGATGGTTGACAGTTTATGTTTAATTTTTATGTATTCAAACTATTCTATTATATTTAAATGATTTAATAATATATAATTTTAAATTTTAAATTTATTTACTTTTTTCTAAAATATTTTTCCCGCGACATCGCGGGGGGTCTGAGTCCTAGTAACAAGAATAATACCCCCAAAAAAACAACAACAGAGATTTAGAAGTTCGAATATGAAAAAAAAAGCAGTTAAAATTTTGTTAGAACAAAACAAACATGTAGACTTGTAGTCACCTCCTCCCCTCTCAACTAATTAGAATCTTGTATTTGATATTTCTTTAAAAAATAAATCAAAATTAAATTTAAAAGCAAAACAAATTCTGTATAATTTTAATTAAATAAAGTTAAATATTGGTTTGGTTTAGATTATACAACTAAAAGAGGTTATATATCGATTTGGGTTCAGAAATGAGAATTAGAGTTTAGATTTTACAATTAGAACGAAATTATATGTCGGTTTGGGTTTACAGATGAGATGATTATGGTTTAAATTTTACAATTAAAACAAAATGAAATAACTTTTTTTCAATACCAATTTTAGAAATTTAATGTGATGATAATAATAAAAAGACAAAAAAAAAGATTGGTTGATGTGATGCATCATTAGTAGTTTAATTTATCATTGGTGTGGTGATTAACATTAGTTATAGTGTTTTATTTATTTTTTTGGGGTTTAATGTTGATTTAGAATGTTCAATCATTATGTTTTGTATTTTATTATGTTAAAAGTTGTGTATTTTAATTTCAATTTTTATTTGATATAGTTTCACTCATTATTAAATACATTTTAATTATAATTATTTAATAAATATTACATTTACTCATTACAACCATTAGTTTAATATTCTTAGTTAAGATCACTTTGTTATTATGATTTTTTAAATTCTAGCTCTTTACCATAATTCTTCATAAAATATCTTATATATTTAGAATACTTTAAACAATGTATTTTTGCAAAGTTACGTCTATATAACAATAGTATAATCAAAAGTTTGTATCTTCAAATTGACAACCTAATCAACAGTATAATCAAAAGTTTGTATCTTCAAATTACCTCTAAAAGATTAAAAATTAAATGGGTGAAATTAACTCAGAAAATATCATCGGTTAGAAAATGAAAAACGATGAAGCATATAATTGAACCGAACCGGTTCGAGAAACAATTTAGTCTCGGTTAAGTTTTTTCAAATTGAAGTAAACCAGATCGTTGAAATTTTGAAAATCTTCTCACTCTCTCTCTCTCTCTCTCTGATGAATCGAACTCCGTCTCTGTGACTTGAGGCTGAGTGGCCTGATCTCCGATTCAGAAGCTTTCTAAGTGCGGTGGAGTCATGTCTGCAACGCCCGTGACGACATCCCATACGGTCCTTCATGCTTCAGTGCGTCTTTCTTTCCCTCTTTTCGTAGTCCTCCTTATTGTGAAGAATCTCTGAGGAATTGTGTATTTTATGATCTGTAATTGCGAATTTGAATTTATTTATCTTGAGCAGATGATATGCAATTAGGTCTCGATTAGATTAGATGACTATCTATAGGTTTTGATGATATGCAATTAGGTCTCATTAGATTAGATGACTATCTATAGGTTATGTTCTGCATCTGGTTGGCTATGATGTAGTTTGTTTTGTTTAAGTCGTTTTTGTGATGAACTTGTATTCGTTATTTGGTCTTTTTTTTTTAGTGATTGATTTTCACATTTGTTCAGGACAATATGAGGATCTTGATTTCAGGAGGAGGTGGAGCTGGATAGATTCATTGGCCCTCACCTGATGGAAAGTGAAAAGAATGAGATTTGGATGCAGCTGAGCTGACTTAGTCCTATGCATCATTATTTATCCATCACTGGATCAGTTACTGATGTTTCCCCTGCTGATTGTTGCTGATAACTATTTTTTACCGGTTCAACGGATAACCTTAAGAAGTGAGACTTGAGCTTATCCGACCGTCACGGTACGGTCTCACCACTCTCTCTCTCTCTCTCTCTCTCTCTCTCTCTCTGGCTTGTTACTACCTTTTGTTCTCCCCATTTATATTTGGCCTTGGGTGTTACAGATGTCACAGAGCCTCTTTTGATCACATTTACCATCTTGTTTGTCCTGCTTCTCCCATCTTCTCTACACGTACCAATCCCGTGAAGACACTCTCAAGACCAAATGTGATGGGCACACTCAACATGCTAGGTCTTCTCTACAGGTACAATCCCTTTGCATTTTAGATGTTCTGCGTCCAACTGTTGTGGATACTTCTCAAAATTTTGGTCTTATACTGAAGCATTTGTCATTGTTTCTAGCAATGCAAGTTACGTAGGCTCCTATACCGAAGCATTCTAGCTTATTATTTTCTTTGTTTGATTGTTTCTTCTGAGTTATCCAAGTTATGTAGCATATAATTGCCTCCCATACTCGACTCCAACAAAGATACTAATGGGTATTGTTGGAAGATGATATGTTACGGTTTTGACTCACTTTGACCCCGTTTATTTGATAGTTTTGTAGTTGTTTGAGTCCTTTTCAGGTTATAATAAGAGGCTAGAAAGCTAAAAGCAAGGATTGGAACAGCAGGAGCAATCAGAGCAGAAAGGAGTTGAATTGGAGCAGAAAAGCTGATTTTAGACCCAGGAGCACATGCTCCCGATTTCCGAGCACATGCTCCCAACTCTACGGTTTCATGACGACAGGTGGCAAGCATCTAGGCGCCGATTCCTTGCCTAATTCCCCTTATTTTAGGCGATCCTTTGTGAGAGAAAGAGGGCTGAGATCGCTTTTTAATAGGGAGATTTGAATTTGGAATCTTTCCTTATTTTTCTCTACTTGTATGCTATTTAACCTAGGGTTTTTAGGAGAGAAAAAATACTTTTTTCTTTTGGTTTTTGAGCGACGTTTTTGTGAGAGGAAGAAGAGCGGCTACCTTGTGAAGCATTCTCTGAACCCTTTTTATTTTTATGTCATTGAATTTCTCATCTTTTGCTATGATTCATTTCTCTATGTCTGAGTAGTTTTCTTTGCTAGATTAGGGGTTTCAAAAGGGGTTTCATGGGTTAGCAACAGAACACAAATAGGGCTTTATATAATCGATTGTCTTCACTATTGTTAGACTTAATGCTTAGGTTGATTTGATCACCCAATCTATGATTCTAGGTTTATCTATTCATCAAAAGTGTAATAGGTTGCTAGAAAAGACATTAGTGGGCAAATTATCCTAGACCTGCGAAAGTTGATGTGTAGGTGATTTGTGAACTTATCATTCATGTTCTTTAATGCTTGTCTGCGATTCTGGGCTCAAACGACAGTTTAGGGTTTATGGACCGCCGAGCATGTGCTCCGGATGTCTGAGCACGTGCTCCGCGTTTCCGCACAGAATCGATCAGATAGAGTTATTGATACCACGACAGTGGATCAGTTTATATTTATGTTTGAGTTCTAGACTGGTACTTAATCTATGCCCTGAATAGTTGTTTAGTTGCTATCTCTGAAATTCCCGAGAATTACCCATGATCTAGTGTTTTGCTTATTGCCTTTTTATACCGTTTTAATCGCGTTACTGTTACCAAACAAACCCAACTTTGAATTGTCTTAGCTTGAAATTGAACCAATAGAACCATAGAGTAAAACTTGGTCTTCGTGGGATTCGACCCCTAAGTACTACTTCTTTGCTGTGCACTTGCAGTAGGAAAATAGGGTTTAAAACTCTGTGTATCAAGTTTTTGGCGCCGTTGCCGGGGACCAAATTTTTACCTTTGGTTTTCGACGAAATTACTAGACTAAGACCTTACTGATTTGTCTTTCTGCTTCTTCTTTGTGAGTGTTTCAGGTGCATGTCAAGAAGATCTACAAGAAGAAACAACACCGAAGAACTAGTTGCTTTGTCAGCCGCAAAGCTCTCTTTGGCAGAAAGAACAAACCGCAAGAACAGAAAGTTTCAATCCGT
Source organism: Camelina sativa (assembly GCF_030686135.1). Lineage (NCBI taxonomy): Eukaryota > Viridiplantae > Streptophyta > Magnoliopsida > Brassicales > Brassicaceae > Camelina > Camelina sativa. The sequence continues at coordinate 14,913,664 of NC_141897.1, forward strand.
CAACATGGGTGACAACAGAAACAATGAGGATATGGCTGCTGAGTTGCAGCAACTTCGACAACAGTTGGGGTAGTTGCTCCATGCTCAACACGAAAGAGCCGCGCCGCCACAACCGTCCATTGCGGACAAGGACAACCCGCATGTGTTCTACACCAACCGAGCGGCGATTGTTCCTCCCACCATCCCGAGACAAGATTTTGAGATCAAGCCACAGATGATCTCTCTAGTGAAGCAGCACCTATTTCACGGTCTCCCAGCTGAGATTCCGATGGACCACATCGAGAATTTTGAGGAGATATGTAGCACCACTGGTTCAAATGGGATACCGCCAGACTTTCTGAAGTGCAAGCTCTTTCCCTTCTCTCTTGCGGATAGAGCTTCACGTTGGCTGAAGTCATTGCCACCTGGGTCTCTGACATCATGGGAACAGTGTAGATCTGCGTTTCTGGACCATTTCTACACCAAGGCTAAGACCGCTGCCCTGAAGAACAAGATTTCAGAGTTCCAACAGCACACTGGAGAAGCCTTCTGCGAGGCTTGGGAGAGGTACAAAGAGTACCGTAGAGAGTGTCCGCACCATGGATTCAGTGATGAACAGATTCTGGGCATTTTCTATGATGGAGTTAACTGGGACTACAGAAACGCTCTCAACTCGGCCAGCAATGGGGATTTTATGACAAAGTCTAAGGAAGGAGCATATCAGTTGATTAAGAACCTAGTTGCAAGCTCCAGCAACAAGGCTCCTGAGTATGACAGGTCCGTGAAGATCAACAGTGTCGATACGCAAAAGATTGACGAGTTGACAGCCAAGGTGAACCTTCTTCTGAAGGGGAGCCAGAAAACTGTCCATTTTGTCGATGAGACCGGAGACATGCCGCTAGCTCAGGAGATTTGTGATGGAGAGGATGAATCGATGGAGGTTAATTATGTGATTGGGCAAGGTTTTGTGCAGAACAGGGGTTTCAACCCGAACTAGAGAAGCCATCCGAATTTGTCCTATAGAAGCACCAACGTGGAGAATCCTCAGGATCAGGTGTATCCGCAGCAAGGAGCTCAGAATCAGATGAGTTATCAGAAAACCTTCTCAAACAACTTCCAAGGCAAACAGTTTGTGCCCACTCAAAATCGTTTCCAAGGGGGGAACGAGCAGGCATATACAAGCGCTCAGCAAGCACTGCCTTTCACCAACCAGCAGTTGGGACCTTCATCTGCTAGCAGCTCTCAGGATGAGCTGAAAAACATGATGCAACACCTCTTGGTGAATCAACAAAAAGCTTCAGTGGAAATCAACGCTAAGGTCGATACCATGTACAATGACCTTAATGGGAAGTATAAGGCAGTAATGTCACATGTGAAGAAGCTTGATGTTCAGGTTGCACAGACTGCTGAAGCCGTGAAAAGAACTCCTGGGACTCTGCCCGGAAAAGGGGAAGCAAACCCGCGGAACGAGTATGTCAATGCGATTGAGCTAAGGGGAGGAAAGAAGTTACCCCCTAGAGAAGCACCATCCGCTAGGCTTGACAAGGGCAAGGGTATTGCTGAAGAATACCTTCCTCAACATGCTGCTGAGACTCCACCGTTGAGTCAAAAAGAAGCCGAAGCATCCGACGAGCATGTGCTCCCATCGAGCGAGCACGTGCTCCTGAGTCCCAATCAGACCGTTCCTACTGAGGTACCTCCTGCACGCGTGTACACCCCTAGGGTTCCTTACCCTGTTCCTCCTAAGAAATCTCGCAAGGATTTGGAGGATGCAAAGTGCAAGGAGATGTTGACAGAATTGACGGTAAAACTACCCCTAGCTGATGCTGTTCAGATGATATCTGCTTTGAAGAGATATGTGAAAGGGTTAGTTTCTGGGAGAGTGTCAGAGGAAGAGAACATGATGATGGTTTCAAGAGAGTGCAGTGTTGTGCTGCAAAACAAAGTGCTAAAGAAGAGAGATGATCCAGGGCGATTTGTCTTATCCGTGAGAATCGGTAAAACGATTTTTGCAAACTCCCTCTGTGATCTAGGTTCCAGTGTGAACCTTATGCCATATTCAGTGGCTAAAAGGCTAGGATACACGAAGTTGAAGTCTACACGGATTTCGTTAGTATTCGCGGATAGATCCACCAAGCGCCCCATAGGAGTGTTGGAGGATTTACATGTCCAGATAGGGGACACGCTTATACCAGCAGACTTTGTGGTTCTGGAACTTGAAGAAGAACCATGTGACCCCCTGATCTTAGGTAGATCATTCTTATGCACAGCTGATGCGATTATAGATGTGCAAGGGGGAGCGATCGATCTCCAGCTGGGGGATATGATTGCAAGGTTTGAGATGAATAAGCTGCTCAAGAAACCTATGATAGATGGTCAGACTTTTGTGGTTGATGATGGTTCAGAGGTTGCACATGAGGTTACCGATGAAGTTCTCACTCTCGACCCGTTGGAGGTTGCCTTGACAAAGGCAGAGGGTAAGTATGGATTCTTGAATGAGGAAGCTGATGGTTTTACACGCATTTTGGATGCAGGTACACGGTTCCAACAACTGGTAGCTTACGCCAGCCTAGACGATGAGAACCAATCAGGGGAGGAATCCGCCGAGGGAGCACCTGCTCCGGATTCCGGAGCACATGCTCCGGTGAAGTCAGCGGACGGTCCTTGGAGCGAGTTAAGAGCTCCAAAGCTAGAGCTAAAACCACTTCCAGCCGTGATAGTGAACTCTGAACTAAACAATGTAGAGACCGCTTTGCTCCTTTGTGAACTTAGGAAGTATAGAAATGCTCTAGGGTATTCACTAGATGACATCCCAGGAATCTCACCAAATCTTTGTATGCATAGGATACATCTAGAAGATGAATCAATGACTTCGGTAGAACATCAGAGGAGGTTGAACCCGAATCTAAAGGATGTTGTTAAGAAAGAGATAATGAAACTTCTAGATGCGGGTGTAATTTATGCTATTTCTTATAGTTCCTGGATTAGTCCAGTTCTTGTAGTCCCTAAGAAAGGTGGAATTACAGTGGTTAAGAATGATAAGGATGAGTTGATTCCTACTAGGACAGTTACGGGACATCGCATGTGCATAGACTATAGAAAACTTAATGGTGCGACCCGTAAGGATCATTTTCCTTTGCCGTTTATTGATCAAATGCTTGAGAGATTGGCTAACCATCCTTACTACTGTTTCTTAGATGGCTATTCAGGTTTCTTTCAGATCCCAATCCATCCCGACGATCAAGAGAAGACCACATTCACATGTCCTTACGGCACCTTTGCTTACCGCAGAATGCCGTTTGGCTTGTGCAATGCACCAGCGACCTTCCAACGATGCATGATATCCATTTTCACTGACCTGATTGAGGATATAATGGAAGTTTTCATGGACGATTTCTCTGTTTATGGGAGCTCCTTTTCCGTTTGTTTGTCTAATTTGTGCAGGGTGTTGCAGCGGTGTGAAGACAAACATCTGGTGCTGAATTGGGAGAAATGCCACTTCATGGTCAGAGATGGGATAGTGTTGGGACACAAGATTTCTGAAAAGGGGATTGAGGTTGACAAAGCCAAGGTTGAGGTGATGATGAGTTTACAACCGCCTAATTCGGTAAAAGGGATCCGCAGTTTCCTTGGCCACGCCGGTTTCTACAGACGGTTCATTAAGGATTTCTCCAAGATAGCAAGACCACTTACCCAGCTGTTGTGTAAGGAAGTGAAGTTTGATTTCGATTCTGCTTGCTTGGAAGCGTTTCACACGATCAAGGGAGCCTTGGTTAGCGCTCCGATTGTACAACCGCCAGATTGGGACCTTCCCTTTGAGGTCATGACTGATGCGAGTGATTTTGCCGTGGGAGCGGTTCTGGGACAGAGAAAAGACAAGAAGCTGCACGTGATATACTATGCCAGCCGCACCTTGGATGAGGCTCAGTGCAAGTACGCTACAACTGAGAAAGAACTTTTAGCGGTTGTGTTTGCTTTTGAGAAGTTCCGATCATACCTTGTTGGTTCCAAAGTGGTTGTCCACACTGATCATGCAGCGTTGAGGTATCTACTGACCAAGAAGGATGCAAAACCAAGGCTACTCCATTGGATTTTGTTGCTTCAAGAGTTTGACTTGGAGATTAAAGACAAGAAGGGTATTGAGAACGGAGTTGCAGATCACTTGTCAAGAATGAGGATAGAAGAAGAGCTACCCTTGGATGATAGCCTTCCTGAAGAACATGTTTACTCGATCGGCATCTTTGATCCCGCCGAGCACATGCTCCGCCTGGGAGCACATGCTCCGCCTACCCCGTGCAAGGCAATCGATACCAACAAACAGCCGAGTTTTCCTTGGTTTGGAGAGTATGCAAACTACCTAGCAGCAGAGAAAGAACCTACTGAGTTTGTGGGGAAAAAGAAGAAGAAGTTCCTAAAAGACATAAGGCGGTATTTTTGGGATGAGCCTTACCTCTATAGGCATTGCTAGGATGGTGTTTTCAGGAGGTGTGTGACTGAGGAGGAGGTTCCTGGAGTCTTGTTTCATTATCAAAGCTCACCCTATGTTGGACACTTTGTTACTTTAAAAACCGTGTCCAAAGCTCTTCAAGCGGGTTATTGGTGGCCTACCATGTTCAGAGATGCGCAGCGGTTCGTGTCTACTTGCGACACATGTCAGAGACAAGGGAACATCAGCAGGAGGAATGAAATGCCTCAGAATTTCATCTTGGAGGTTGAGGTATTTGATGTTTGGGGAATTGACTTCATGGGACCTTTCCCGAACTCATTCGGCAATGAGTACATATTGGTGGCTGTCGATTACGTGTCCAAGTGGGTAGAAGCTTTGGCCAGCCCCAATAATGATGCAAAGACCATGCTCAAGATGTTCAAGTCGGTTATTTTTCCACGGTTTGGTGTCCCACGGGTAGTCATTAGCGATGGTGGATCTCATTTCATTAACAAGGTCTTTGAGAGTCTTCTCAAGAAGAATGGAGTGAGGCACAAGGTCGCCACCCCCTACCACCCACAAACAAGCGGCCAAGTTGAGATCTCTAACCGGGAGATTAAGAGCATTTTGCAAAAAACAGTGAACACAACAAGGAAGGATTGGTCTCTGAAGCTAGATGAGGCTCTATGGGCTTATAGAACCGCCTACAAAACACCCCTGGGGACTACACCGTTTCACTTGGTGTATGGTAAGGCGTGTTACCTTCCTGTTGAGCTAGAGTACAAGGCTGCTTGGGCAGTGAAAATGCTGAACTTTGACACTAAGAACGCCCATGAAAGGAGGAAGATGCAACTGCATGAGCTAGAGGAGATTAGGCACCTCGCCTATGAAAACTCAAAACTCTACAAGGAGCGTACCAAAGCCTACCATGACAAGCGGATCCTCACTAGGACCTTTGCTCCTAATGATCAAGTCTTGTTGTTCAACTCTAAGCTGAAACTGTTTCCCGGAAAGCTAAGATCACGATGGTCCGGACCCTTCACCATCAAGGAGATTACACCATATGGGGCTGTTGTGTTGCTGGACACAAAAGGAGGAGAATTTGTGGTGAATGGACAGAGGCTGAAGCCATATCTTGCCGCCTCTGAGCACGAAAGGGGTGAAACCTTCGCCCTAGGCGACCCTCCTATTGCCTAAGGAGCTTTCAAGTCAAGCTAATGACTTAAAACAAGCGCTGGGTGGGAGGCAACCCACCAGGTATATATTGCTGAGTTTTTCTTTTTCTTTTTAGGATTTGTTTCTTCTCTTTTCGGTTTCAGGAATGTTGGAAGAAGACGCGGAGCACATGCTCGCAAGACGCGAGCAACCCGATGCACATGCTCGGCGAACTGAGAATAAAAAAAAAAAAAAAGAGTGGAGCAATTGGGCCAGGTAAGTTCAATGCAATTCTTTGGCTCAGGCCCACCAAGCCCACTAGCCTACCAACTCGCAAAACCCTCCTCTCTTATTCTTCTCCTTCTTCTTCTTGTCTAGATCACTCTTTGGCTTATTTTCACACCAGAGACGGTGTGAAGTAAGTCCGGGGGAGGGTCACCTATGACATTTGTTTCCTTTATTTTTATTTTTATTGAGTCAGTTTGTCATGTGAGTCGAACCAAAACTTGTGGGAATTAGGACCGAAATCTGTGATGTTTTTAACCATTTGTGGGTTTGACCGTTTTTCCTAGTGACCATTGTTGCAGAACTAAGAGTACAGAGACGAGCTAATACCTCTTCACATTCGGACCCTTCTCCTGGCCAGAAAAGCTTCATCCCATTAAGGTTTCACCGGAAAAACTTAGACTCTACTTTATTGGAACCTAACCGGATTTAAATTCTTCTCGTTTTGGGCATTAGGATAGGGAACGTGTCACATATTCAGGACTTCTTATTCATTTTGCCAATCTTGCTGATCCTCAATAGCTAGCTCATTTTAAGTTAGTACCACCCCGAGCCTAACCTCCTTTCAAACCACTTGCACTTGTATTTTTGTTTTCTCATTCTGTGCAGCTATGTGCAAAACGGTCGGGGAGAGCAGGACTGACACAATCTCTAACTCGCTCTTGCTGGAGAACCAAAGAGGAAAAAGCCGGACGGACAGAGCACGCGCTCCAACCCAGCAAGCACCTGCTCCGAAATTATATAAATCCGAGTCCGCGAGTTATTTTGAGTAGAGAGAGAGCCTAGGACACGGTCCGCATGCTCCTGGGGCAATATCAGAAGAAGATCCCCCATCATCCTTCATATGTCTCATCAAAAAAAAAAAAAAAAAACGTTTAAGGACGATGGAAAGGGACCAGAGCTAGTGTTACACACCCCCGAGCATGCGTTGTACCCTGAGGAGAAAAGAGAGGCTGAGTTTGATAAGATAAGAAGAGGAGAGTGATTAGAGGTTGTGGACATCAATGAGTCCACTCTCCCTTACCATTTTGTGCGATATCATGCATCTCTTTCGAAGTAATGGTAACTCCTAAACACTCTATAGCTCCACCATTAAAACAGCCTTTTATCTACCAAGCCTCGATTTCACTAGCTTAATGCCCTTAATGAGAAGCTCACACCAATTTTAATTGAATGTAAAGAGTCTTTGTCTGGAAAGTGATCTTTTTCTGGGTTTGATTGCCAATTATGGTTCTGGTTTTGGAGATGTTTGCTGGAGAATTTTATCGGTATAGCTTGTTCTAACACATGTGGTCTGCAGGTCATGGTCTACTCACGGTTTCTGAGATTATTGCGAGTTCCCACCTTGGCTCTCTTGGCCCTTGGTTTGAGTTTGTTTGAGGACAAACAAAGATCTAAGTCCGGGGGAGTTGATATGTTACGGTTTTGACTCACTTTGACCCCGTTTATTTGATAGTTTTGTAGTTGTTTGAGTCCTTTTCAGGTTATAATAAGAGGCTAGGAAGCTAAAAGCAAGGATTGGAACAGCAGGAGCAATCGGAGCAGAAAGGAGTTGAATTGGAGCAGAAAAGCTGATTTTAGACCCAGGAGCACATGCTCCCAACTTCCGAGCACATGCTCCCAACTCTACGGTTTCATGACGACACGTGGCAAGCATCTAGGCGTCGATTCCCTGCCTAATTTCCTTTATTTTAGGCGATCCTTTGTGAGAGAAAGAGGGCTGAGATCGCTTTTTAATAGGGAGATTTGAATTTGGAATCTTTCCTTATTTTTCTCTACTTGTATGCTATTTAACCTAGGGTTTTTAGGAGAGAAAAAATACCTTTTTCTTTTGGTTTTTGAGCGACGTTTTTGTGAGAGGAAGAAGAGCGGCTACCTTGTGAAGCATTCTCTGAACCCTTTTTATTTTTATGTCATTGAATTTCTCATCTTTTGCTATGATTCATTTCTCTATGTCTGAGTAGTTTTTTTTGCTAGATTAGGGGTTTCAAAAGGGGTTTCATGGGTTAGCAACAGAACACAAATAGGGCTTTATATAATCGATTGTCTTCACTATTGTTAGACTTAATGCTTAGGTTGATTTGATCACCCAATCTATGATTCTAGGTTTATCTATTCATCAAAAGTGTAATAGGTTGCTAGAAAAGACATTAGTGGGCAAATTATCCTAGACCTGCGAAAGTTGATGTGTAGGTGATTTGTGAACTTATCATTCCTGTTCTTTAATGCTTGTCTGCGATTCTGGGCTCAAACGACAGTTTAGGGTTTATGGACCGCCGAGCATGTGCTCCGGATGTCTGAGCACGTGCTCCGCGTTTCCGCATAGAATCGATCAGATAGAGTTATTGATACCACGACAGTGGATCAGTTTATATTTATGTTTGAGTTCTAGACTGGTACTTAATATATGCCCTGAATAGTTGTTTAGTTGCTATCTCTGAAATTCCCGAGAATTACCCATGATCTAGTGTTTTGCTTATTGCCTTTTTATACCGTTTTAATCGCGTTACTGTTACCAAACAAACCCAACTTTGAATTGTCTTAGCTTGAAATTGAACCAATAGAACCATAAAGTAAAACTTGGTCTTCGTGGGATTCGACCCTTAAGTATTACTTCTTTGCTGTGCACTTGCAGTAGGAAAATATGGTTTAAAACTTTGTGTATCAGAAGACTAAAAAACAGAAGGTTGCAGCTCGTTCTTCTGGAGAAGCAGAGTATCGGTGTATGGCGTTGACTGTTAAGGAGCTGGAGTGGCTACGACACTTAATGGCTGATTTTGGGGTGTCTCAACATGAACCAACAGATCTACATTGTGATAATCAGGCCGCTCTGTACATTGCAGCCAACCCAGTGAGTGTTTCATGAAAGAACTAAAGGAGTGGAGATTGATTGTCACAATGTTGGTGATGCTGTACAAGCTGGAGATATTCGAATGCAGAAGGTTCATACAAAGGAGCAGCTCGCACATATGTTTACTAAGGCGCTTGGAGATCTATTTTAGGATCACATTGAACTACATTTATGATCTGCACCTATCTCAAAGTGGTTGATATTCTCTTGTAGATATGTTGTTTATCTAGTTAGTAACAAGATCTTGTATGGATGTATATGTATATTGTAACTCTTCTTGACAATGAATAGAGTGAGATTCCGTAGCCTGAACCTTGCTTTGTGGTTCCTTTTCAGTTCGATGCATTGTTTTGAGGGTCCAGATTGGCGTCATCTTAAAAGAGCAAGAGTGGATACATTTGCATTCCAGTTCTTGTTTACTTGAATGGATATACCAAGTTAGTTATATACATCCAAAAAAGCAAATGTGTTCTTTTTATTTGATTTTTTTTTTTGTAATAGCTAAGCTGTCTGAAATTTTTGAATGTGAGAAACCAACAAAGACAATTGAAAAACTCAATTCATTCATCGGATTACATAGCAACACTACTACTACTCAAACTACTACAAAGTACTAATCAAACAACTACTACTACTACAGAAAAAAAGTACTAATCAAACAACTACTACTACTACTACAAAAACAAAAGTACTAATCAAACAACAACAACTACTACTACTACTACTACTACAGAAACAAAAGTACTAATCAAACTACTGCAGAAACATAAACAACTACTACCATTAGAAACAACCCAACTTCTTTTCTTTTGCATCTTTGCCCTACTTCTTCTTCTTCTTCTCAGCTTTTCTTGTCTCTCTCTCCTTCCTCTGCTGATCATTTTCTTCTTGGACGATGTCCATGAAAGTCTGGGCCATCTTGGCTGGATCCACATCGAGATTCTTCAAGTCATCCCCATTCTTCTTCATGCCTAGTCTGATCCAAGCTTCGAGAATGTTTTTGATTTGTTTGTTGACTTCTTCATTCTTCTTCTTCTTCTTCCACAAGAGGTTCATCTCTTCATCAAAAATGGAGGTGCAGAACCTGTCTGCAGCTTGGCCATCCTTGGAGTTGAGGATGGCTCCATATGCAACTAATATTCTCTATAAATGATTTTATTTCAGGTATGTCGGGTATCCATTCGGTTTTCAGTTCGGTTTTAGGTTTGGTTCCGGTTCTTCGTGTTTAGTAGATTAGGACCCAATAGGGTATTCTACCAGATCCGGGTTCAAATTCGGATCCATATTTTCGGGTCAGCTCCAGTTCGGGTTTTCGGATCCAGTTTTTTTGACCAGACCTACCGAATTGTTATTTTGTGAAATCTACTACTACTTTCATTTGGTCGTCAAGAAAAATATTAGAAAAAAAAAATTAGTTTTACTATTTGAATACTTGTTGACTAGATGACAATACTATTTCATTGATAGACAAATTGTAAAAATTAGTAATGGAACATAACAAAAACAATTATTTGGTCAAAAGGATATACTTATATATGTCTATCTATATCTGTCCCAAATCAGAGAAAGCCCCACTCAAACTAAAGTTTTGTGATGATGAGATGAAAGAGAGAGAGAGAAAGGGAATCGAAGCTGCAGAGAGAATCTTCTTCTCTTCCCTGTTTAGAGACCAATTAGGAGGAAAAAAAAACAACGGTTCAGATTAATAGTTGTAGAGCAGGAAAAGCAATCGTGTGGTTCGTATTACTTTGAAGTAAGGGACTATTTGGTTTTGGTTCTCTTTGTATCCCGAAGCAGATTTTTAATAAGGATCCCCACTCTCGTTTCTGTCATTTTCACCTTTTTTTTCTTCTCCCTTCTGTTGTTATTTTGTTGAACTTGCCCGTTACTGCTTTTACAAGGTCACTTTCACAAAAATATATGCAACAATCTGTATTAATTTTTATTTTTTTCCCTTTCTCATTTTATGTGGATGACAAGGGAGAAAAAAAGAAACAAAAAACGAAAAAGGTGTGATAGTTTGAAATCTTGACTTAATTATTTATTAGGTTATATATATATTCTATAATTAATTAATACTCCGTATTACTAGTAACTACTACAAATATTTTGACCATCTCGTTCATTATATGTAAACTAACTATCTCGTTGGTTTGATACAAGGATTAGAATATCTAAAATAACATTATTTATGTGGATATCATTTTGTTAATAATGGCTACACATGGTAAGAGAGTTCTTCTTGTTTTGGTTTTTTAGGATATTAGGACCGGACCCACGCTACAACGCAGAGGAATATTTACAAATACATACAATTCATAACGGATTATAATATATTACATTTTTATTTCTTTACAGTGAATAATATATTTTTGTAATAAATTGGGATAAAATAGTAGATGAAAAAAAAGCTGAGTAAATGGTAATGTTATGAGTATTAGTATAATAAAATCTTATAAAAGAGATAATATATCAAATTATCATGAATTTGAATAATATAATAAGTAAACAGCTTTAATGTTTAAAATAAATACATGAAAATATGGTGTAAGTAATTAATTTTTAGAATTTTGTAATCAGTTATCTGTATAAGGTAATGATCAATTTAGTTGCCAAAATGAAAGCATATATAATCTCAGAAATATTATTTGTAATTGTTTGTACACTGCGTAATTATTGTGTGTAACATAAACTATATTTTTTAATTTTTAAATATTTTTGTATAAAAATTTCATTCAAAGAATAAAATGTAATAATTAACAAATCATATATTTTCAGTATGCATAAAGGTTATTAGCACATAATTTTGTTTTGTATAACATGGTACATAGTTCATTAATTTAAAAACAAAGATAATTTATTTGTACAATTTTAAATATGTAATAGTATAAAAATGGTAAAACTACTATAATAAAAAAAATTCTGATTTAAAAATTGTATAACACAGCATAAACGAATACTTTAATAAATATAATGAAAACTACTCTATTTAAAAATTGTGACCAACTGATCGATTCAAATACAGTTTTTTGAGCTTCCCCTTCATAGATAATTAATTATCCATTTGCAACCAATTTACATCTGCAATAATATAAAAACAAAATTTTGAGTATAAACAATTTCTAATAAAATACAAAAAAAAAAATGCAAATATAATGACGTTATGGATTAAGTAGATTATTTACCTTTGAAATATGATATTTTCCAAAGCCTATAAATATATATATGAAAGGATCATATTAGATTAAAACAAAATAAATAAAAAACATAATCTCTATATTAGTAACATATTAGAAAGCGAGAATAAGAACTATAATTTTTGATACAATTTTGCAAATAAAGTTTTGAGGGAAAATGAGATTGATAATGCCACAACCTAGAAGTAGTATTTATAGTTTAGAGTTGGCTATATAAGTTTTATTAGGGTTTTGAAAAATATCCTCTAAAGATTACACATTTTTTGTTAATATCACATTTGATTAGTATCTTTATCATTTACATAGATAATACCCAAATTAAAATGCTTTAAATATAACAAATTAACAAAATTCCCATAAATAATATATAACAAATTAACAACATTCCCATAAATTTGGTTTACTATTGATTTATTTAATTTACACATTAAATATAAAATATTTAAGATCCCTATGATTACGGTAAGACTTTTAATTTTGGTTTTGAAATTTCTGAAATTTATTAGATTAGATAAACTGAGTGTATATTCCTTGGGTATATTTCTTATTAGTATCTCTATCTATATTTGAAAAATCAATTAATATCCGATCTTTATGGAATATTTTTTGTTGATTTTGATCTTGCATTTAATGATTATTTGATTAAATTTTATTATTATCTTTTAAATAAATGTGAACTTTATACTATTAATCTATAATAACTACTTACGTTTATAACTTTCCAAAATTTTAGGAGAAGACATTTATTTGGGGGAATTAATGATAGTTTTATTTAGATTTTAATCAATTGTAAGAATGAGATATTAATATTTGTGATTAACTTTGCTTGTATAATTTGGCTTAGTCTAGTGGTATGAGTCGTGGTCTTCTGTACTGTAGTGTCCTAGATTCGAACCCTCGATATTTTTTTCAATAGTTAAGAAAATTTACAAAACTACACTCATCTTCTTCCTTCAGATCTGCTTTTGGCAAAATCATCCCATCACTTAATTTTTTTCCACGATTTTCATCATTTTTCTTGTTTTATCTAATAATATAAAGAACTATGTTAGATCCATCAATTAACAATTGGTTTATTAATTAAAAACAAAAACAATTTTATCTACAAATCTCATTTTTTTGCTCAAACATGTCATAACCCGTGAATCACCATTCACCACCATCAAACGCTTTCACGGTCGTCGGTCTTTCTCCAGCAAAGGGTCGTGAGGGAGAGAACTTGAATATTTCCATCCCACATATCACATATGAGATTCCAAAATTACGTTCATTGAAAAAAAACTGGAAAAAAGCACATAACCGATTAACCCGTATTAAAAGACGCGGATCTTTTTCTATCCGGATCCAATTTAAGAATTTCGGGTAATTTTTGAAATAGAACCCGAACCATTAACCGTAAATGTCCCATTTAACCTTAATAAAATTGTTTTCTGGTAAATGACGTCGAGAGCATTTTCGTACGAAAAAAAAGTTTGTACTTCTCTTTTACTAATATAGGAATGATATCTACATAAATCACGTTGGTTTAGCTATAATAACAATATTGCTCGTGTAGTAATATACAATATTACGAAATAAATCATGGATCTGACAAGTATACTTTAATTGTACATCAATGGCCTTAATAATTGTGGATGTGTGTGGAGCTTTTCGAATTTCTAATAGTTTTTTTTCTCCATCTATCTATGTTTTTCTACTAATATAAAAAGTAACACACTTAATATATATGGTAGATAATTGAAGCATACTTTTAGATGAATGAAACCGAGATGGTTTATAGTTTTTGAAATGTCGAGAACATGCATGCATCACACATGAATAGTAGTGTGTGTTTATGATTCTTTTCAAATTATTTTTTAGATGCTTTGAGTTTACAAAAATATTAGAAACAAATTATATATATATATATATATATATATATGTATATAATGAAACATATTGACATTAATTTTTCCAACTAAATGTATGTACAAATGAACTCATCCAGTCCAGCCTAAGGAAATTGACTTCCTTTCTGTTGTCCTTTTTTCCTAGGGAAATGAAAATTAAAAGTAGCTTGAACTTGAAAGCTTGGATGTAGCCTACATCATGTAGAAGTAGTATACACTCAATGTGATAGCTTGAATATTAATCATTTTGCAGTATATATATAACTAAATTATAGTATGGTATTATCCTCTAAGGTGATAACTAAACATATTTAACAGAAAAATGTATATATATATATATATGTGTGTGTGTGAGCTGGATGATAATATTCTTGTTCTTTAATTTTTTTGTTTTGGTTTTATCATTCCCATATTTGTTTTTACTGCCTTTTATCTCAAACCAATCTCACTGATTCGATCTCTTCGTTCAAATTCACTACAATTAATTTTGTTAAAATTCCATATATATTTTTACTGCCTTTATCTCATATGTAATAAATCTACCGCGCAGTTGAGTTGGTGGTTAGTAAATTAAATTTTGTATGTATAACACACATATTCCATTTTATATAGGAATGTATGTACCACTTCCACTAACTTTTCATCCCACCAAATTCAAACCTATATTATTATTATTATTATTATTATTATTATTATTATTATTATTATTATTATTATTATTATTATTATTATTATTATTATTATTATTATTATTACTATTATTATTATTATTATTTTCATATCTAATTAATTTGGATTTGAATTATCTTTTATAATCGTCCCTGGTTACTAGCTAAAAGAATAACCAATAATAATATCTTTGCAGTTTCAAGAAACCCACAGAATATAAAGAAGTTATATATCCACCATATTCGAATAACCTTGTCATGAGATATATCTTAAACCAAAAAAAAAAAAAAAAAAAAACCTTGTCATGAGATATTACCGCCAATATCTACTTTGTTGTTGAGTTGTATAAATCACTCAAAAGTATTTTGATTGAGAATATTATATATTTGGCTGGTTGATTATTATTTTTATTATCTCACATAGGAATATAACAATATTTCAAGAAGAGAATTTTAAAATTGTATTACGTACGGATATATGTGAAAGAATCAAAGAAGTTAATTACGACGAATATTTGGAAAAAAAAAAATCATTTACTGGAATATCTAGATTCTAAAACAGGCTAGAGTCATACATGGGCTGATGGGCATTTAGATTGACACGAAGTAATATTTACTGGAATGAACTAACACGAAATCGAGTTTTGAGTTAGAGGTAAATTTAGGGGTTCATATCAAGTACTACATATGATAGAAGACATTATCAACACTCATTTGACTAGTGATATATGCTGATGGCATCTCTTCAAATATGTAATTATATATGCCTGATATATGTACATACACATGCAAGTACAAAAGGATTTAATAGATGATATTTCTTTCACAAAACATAAAAAATTTGATGATATTAATTTCACAAAAAAAAAAAAAAGGTAACTAGATATATGTTCTGTAAAGTTATATTTGTATAGCTAAACAAAAATTATCAGCAGTGAAAATGATTTGTGCAAGAAAAGAAGAAACCAAACAAAACAGATGAGTACTACAAATAAAACACACTAAATTCCTAATTTTAGCCTTAATTCTGATGTGCTAAACTTTTAAGCATCAGCATTTTCTCCTTTCAGTTTCACTATCTACCTTAGAGTATCTCTAATAGTACTGTATATATTTTAACAGAACTCAAAGAAAAGTTAAAATACACACACTCGGTTTTGTAAGAAAATTCAAATGGAAAACTTAATAAAATTGAACCGATATAAACCGGCTAAAAAAAAATTTTGATATCGGTTGAATTTTATTATGAACCAATTTTGATTGATAGCATAGAACTTACTTATATCCCTCGGGAGAACCACGGACGACGGACATTGTACCGGTTAAGCTTTAATGATATTGAACCGATGTAAACCGGCTAAAAAGAAAAACAATTTGCTATTTTATTGTGAACCAATTTTGATAGATTCAATTCAACGCTAAATAGATAGATTGACGACTGTCTCCGGCGATGACCTTGAGGCCGAGTGGCCTGGTCTCCGATTCCGAAGCTTGCTAAGCGCGGTGGTGTAATGGTAGGAGTCTCTGGTGTTTCTCCCGAGCTCGTGTGTGCCCACTAATTAGATTTAGAACAGCTACGTGTTTGCTAGGGCATTTGTGGATCCTCATTTTCCTAACTGTCATCTGCTACTAGTCTCTCCAGCCCATTAACCCTTACTACAAAAACACAAAGCCCAACTACATTCTACTTGTGTTGTGGTCAATGAGAAGAATGAGAATTGTCCAAAAGCACAAAGCCCAACTACTTTCTTCTTGTGTTCCTGGTATATGTAAGAGAAGAATGGGAATTGTCCAAAGCCCAACTACTTTCTTCTTGTGTTCCTGGTATATATATATGTATGAGAAGGATGGGAATTGTCCTTTTGTTGATCTTTTAGTTTTACGTACTCTCTCGTTACTGTGGCATGAACCATGCATGATCTCATATAAAATGCATTAGTTTGTAATGAGCTCTGAGACAGAAGGCAGTATTAGGACAAGTGCTCTTGCGGGGTTATATCTTTCGGAATTACTGTCCACCACTGGAGTATATTATTATCTGTTTAGTAACGATATAGATATTACCATATATATATGCTTACCCTTTTTGAGGGTGTTGATGGTACCAATTACCAAAAGCAGATCATAGTTCGTCTTCAGAAAATTCTGCTGCTTTAAGTCGAGCAATAATAATATAGCCTATCTCATTTGTATTTTCAGCAATTATAAAATGTACAAGTGGCAGAGCATGCTCTGTTTCAATAACTTTTTCTTGGGTGAAAAGTAAGAAGTAAATAAACAGAGAAGAAATGCCCTGTTACAAAGCAGATCACTGAAGTAAAGGTCTCGTCTGTTTGAAGGACAAGTACGAGTAACAACAGGACGACTTTAGAACTTGTTACATTTTCTACTGTAAATGCAAAGCAAAGAGAGAGAGAGAGAGAGAGAGAGAGAGAGAGAGAGAGAGAGAGAGAGAGAGTGAGAGTGAGAGATCCTCCTTAAGGAAAAATGAAACAAATAGAGCAAAAGCTGGCTGATAGAATAAACCACCTTTAGGGAGAATATATTAATACATAAGAGCAAATCAAATTTAGAAGCAACCCCTAAACCACCTTTAGGGATAATATATTAATACATAGAGAGCAAATCAAATTCAGAAGCAACCCCTTAATAATAATTAATTAGGATTGGGGATGAATGTAGTAAGGGGCCGGGTAAGTACTAAATATACGAGCTTCATTATTCATAGCCAGAAAGACTAATCCCCGTTCGTTGTTGTCTACGAAATAGACGCAGTTTTTATGAAGGCCATACAAGCTAGCCTTGACACAGAAAGGTTCAGATTTGGACAGGAAAATGCAGAGATCTCCAATGTCATCAGTGTACAAAGCATTTCCATCCCCGTCTAGCTTGAACACCATTATATGCCTCCCTTCTATTCTCCCTCCCTCGTCGTTGTTTCTCTTTCTGAACCACTTAACCATAAACATTTCTCCCGTCGGTCGTGACTCCACCAAGTGTTCTGTAGTACAACACGAATCTAGTCGTTGCAAGCATGACTGCACCAACTCAGGAAGGCCCTCAAAGCTCCATGTCTGCATCTTGGGTTTGTTCCTGTGTTTTTCAAGATCCCAAGATCCCGTGTGTGTGCCTCCACAAGCCGGCATGGAGAACATCTTGTCTGTCTCGGAATACATGACTCGGGACGAGACGAAGAAGCTAGGGTCGGGGATACTGATGTTGACCCACTCGGCCTTTTCTTTGAGAGCAGGCCTACATAAGCTTAGCTGAGGACCCAAGAACTTGACGGCCACGATGCAGTCGTCGTCCTCAGGAGAAGAGGAGGACATGGCCACATTGGTAACCAATTGCGTTTGGCAATGAGGCAGAGTTACGAGTGGGGGCAGTGATATCCGCTTCGGGTCTGTATCTGAAGCACTAGGGTTGAGGTCATCTTGGAGACGCACTACACCGTCTTTCAAAGTAGCTACCCAGCCATGAGATGCTCCTATTGTTCCCGTTTCTTTCAACAGTTCCATAGGCACCCTCTTCTCCAGAAGCTTTCTCCCACCACGAGGATCAGCAATATAATCGAAAATCATAAGGTTACCGATATCCTCATCCTCATCCTCCAAAGTAGGTACAGCGCAGACGATTTGACAGAGAGGGGTTTTCGACAGCCACCGGACGCCACCGATATGTCTCTGCGGAGTAATCCCCTATATCAGAAGCAGAAATATTACTATAACAATTACAGAGAGAGAAGAGAAGAGAAGAGAAGAGAAGAGAAGCTTACAAATACGATCGCAGGTGGTTTCTTCAGACAGAGTCGGCTGAGGTGAAGCAGAGACCGCATAGTGTTCTTAGTAAAAGGCAGATGAATAATACTAACCGTAAGTAATTGAAAAATTTGGTAATAATGCCTCCACTATTATTTATTAATTAATAAAGGTGAATAATTGCCTTGCTCACCAAGTTCAACTTCAGATCTTGGAAACGTATCTTTCTATTATGAGCTACTCGTCCTTTTCTTGTGTTTATGGACGACCCCATTCATAAACACACATGGTAGTTGGTACTCACAAAAAAATAAAAACCCTAGCTAGTCGGTGATAATAACGACTCGATTCTCATAAAAGATTAATTTACTTGCCTGTCAAGTCGAGATATATATTCTTTCCATATATACCGTAAATTACCCAATTCCAAATTTTACCGCGTATGCCATTACCCAAAAGATTCATATTTTCTTAACCCGAAGGATGGGCCCCTAGCCGCGCTAGCTATTATATAGTATGGTAACATTTGTATTTTTTTTTTTTTGGCTCAACATCAACTTTCATTCACCAATCATAATACACTCTGTTTATCTTTCACTACAAAATGCTTAATTCATGAAGGCATCATCGAGTATAATTTGGGATCATAGTTCTCAAAAGAAAGAGATTCTCTTGCTACTCGATCGGCCACACTATTACAAATTCTTGGGGTATACACAATCTTGAAGTCTTGGAAGGAAGAGAGCAAACCTTTTATGTCATAGAGCAAAGGAGCAAATGCAGGCCAAATCTCCTCACTATTTAGCAAATTAACCAGGCCCAAAGAATCTGATTCAAATATAACCCTTGTATAGTTCAAACGGAGCATTGAGTGTATTGCCCCCCACATTGCTTCTAGCTCTACTTCCATCGCCGAATATGCACATCGAATGGCTTGCGCTCCCATCCAAAGAACATCCCCTGTGTCATTACGAAGTACCCACCCCGTACCACTCAATGTATCTTCTCCCCTCCAAGCTCCATCAGTATTGCATTTGACCCATTCTCTTGGAGGTAGCTTCCACTTTGCATCCTTAGTCCTCTTTGGTACAGGGTGCCCACTAGTCAATTTCTCATGCTCATTCCTTTTCCTTTGATCCCATTCCTCAGCATCCTCTAATGCCTTCTCTACTGTATTTTGGGGATTAAAGTCCTTTCCTTTGAAGATAAGTTCATTACGAGACTTCCAGAGCCTCCAAAGTATCCAAGGAACATCCTTATCCAAGCAACATTCAGGACGAAGAACATATTTGCATAGAGAGAATTAGACCACTCGCTTCCAGAGGGTGCCGGAATGGGGGATAGTGCCCATACCTGCCTTGCATAGGTGCATTGAAACAAAAGGTGGTTCGTCGATTCTGCTTCATGAGGACATCTCACACATGAATTATCTCTAGAGAGATGACGATGAGATAAGTTTTTTGCCACAGAGAGACAATTAGAGAGACACCTCCAAAGGAAATGTTGGACCTTAGGACTCGCCTTTGTTCTCCAAACTTGACTTATAAGAGGATTTAGGCTAGGTTGTGTAACTGCTTGAGGACCCTTCTAATACTCCATGGCCATCAACGAATTAATTCGCCTAAACAACATGAGATGGCTGTTGACCAAAAAAACAAAAAACATGAGATGGCTGTTTTTCAGGCCAACATTTTAACCCGCCTAATGTCATATAATTTTATCGGAAGTTAAGGAATAATTGGAGTCACAAAGAGAACGTTGGTGATATGGTTAGCAGCGTGACTGCGTCTCATACTGTTGCAAAGTCAGCGATTTCTCCTTTTGCGTCCTTTCTCTTACATCATTTTTATGATTGGATTCAATCTTTTTCACTTCTTCTTCTTTTCTCATATGTTTTCATTATTGTATTTATATATATGCTACAAGAAACACGACTACATCAATTAGAAAGAAACTAAACTATTTTTGTGTTAATGCTTACATATACAGTAAGAATAAGAAATATAGCATATTAGGTTAAACATAGAAAATATGGGAGTTGAACCTAATGGATATAAACAATTCTCAACTAAAAAACTAATTTGGTTGAATATAAGAGAAAAATAACATACCCCATGAGTGTCGATTGACACCCACCCCAAAACACGGTGTTTTGGTTCGCGGACGTTACAGAACAACATAGGCACAAGTTCCTCCAATAATAATAAATTATTATTTTATTTTATGATTAAAACAATGAATTCAATCTATTCATATATACTGAAGTTTCTTGTAACTACAATAATATAAATTGTATGTTACAATTTCTAAGATATTTTAGAATTATAATTATTTAACTTATCTAATTTACTTAAGAAAATAACTCTAAAAAGTAACCTAGACATATGATTTATTTCAAATCATCTAATAGACATCCAACACTATACACATAACCGCATGATAATTCCAAGAGAATTGATTCAATAGCGAAATCTTTGTGACAAATAAGACACATCATGTTGTTTTCTTATATGTTACTTTTATTTACTACAAAAATTAAGCTTTGCAAATGATCAGTTGAAATTCCATAACTGAAAAGACTATGAATTGTTTAATTACTCAAAACTATCATCACTCAAAGAGAAATTTTGATGTAAATACATTGTTAATAAAACTTTCAAAATGCTTAAAGACGAGTAGTTAGTAGAACAAGCAAGTTCTTTCGCAATTAATAAAGATAATAAATATGAAAATAACATTTGCCTCTACAATGTTAAGTATTCATCGATGATCGAGCTAAACAAATATATTTTTTCATCTCTCCATAAAATTTTCAAAACAAAATCGGCTACATTGAATAAATTGACTTGAATTATGTCATCAACCTAACATATGGTAAAAAAAATCGATTATAACAATTAAAAAGCTGCAAGCCTTATCTAAAGATTCGTCAATGCTAAAGCTATAAGAATTTTGATATTTTTTGAAATCGTTATGTAGAATAATGGACTCATTTTAATGTACAATCTATGTTTATTTATTTAAACAATATTATTGTCTTAAACAATATTAATCTAAAATCATTAAGGTTAATTATGTCATCATCAAAAACGGGTCGGTTAATTTTTATTTGTTACAACCTGAAATCATTAAGATTAATTATTTAAACAAATCACTTTGAAATCGGAAATTGCATCCATTATCATTGTGTTGCAACATAGAAAAAATAAATTAAGATATCAAAAAATCTTGTTCATTGATTTTTATTAATTGCACTTTTCTAATCCTCAAAAAATATATTAATTTGGCTTCTTTAGTTATGCATTTTTGCATAACCACAATCACAAGAGTGTTTATTATAATATTTGCACAAATGCTATTGTTCTCGTGAACACTGAACTACATACGCACAAGTTCCTCCCATGATAATGAATTATTAATTTATTTTATGATTAAAGTATATGAATTCAATATATATTCATATCTATTGAAGTTTATTGTAACTACAATACATAAGACTATAATTTTTTAAGATATTTTAGAATTATTTAACTTAAAAAGTAACTCTATAAGGTACCATAGACATATGATTTGTTTCAAACCATCTAATGAGATATCCAACACTATATGCATAACCGCATGACAATTCCAAGATAATTGGTTCAATAAAATCTTTGTGACAAGTAAGATACATAGTGTTGTTTTCTTATATGTTGCTTTTATTTGCTACAAAAATTAACCTTTGCAAATGATCAATTGAAATTCTATAAAAAAAAAAAAAAATGAACTGCAAAATTACTCAAAAATATCATCATTGAAAGAGAAATCTTGATGTAAATACATTGTTAATAAAAAAATTTAAATGCTTAAAGGCGAGTAGTTAGTAGAAGAAGCAAGTTCTTTTGAAATTAATAAGGAGAATAATTCTTAAAATATAATTTGCTTCTACAATTTTAGTTTCATATATATATTTATTGGTCAGTGATGATTAAAAACCAATTAAAAAGACGAGTTGACCCCATGAATAAGGGTGTGAGTTATGAATATTTTGTTTGTTCATACTTCATTGCATGTGTTAGTTTCTCAACAAAGAGAGATGGTACAAAACCCTAGTTTGGGGGGGATTGAATTGATGATGATAACTCCATTCATAAAGAATTTTATTATCTTTTTGAAAACTAATTATTTCAGAAGAATACAATATTTAATTTGTTTGAAGTAAATTACAGTTTTATATTGTTTGTTTGTTGTATTTGTATCATTATTTTGTGAAAATATTTTAAATAGTAACTATAATATTGTAATTGTGAGCAAATAAAAATTATCATTGTATCAACCACATAAATTCAGTTTTACCAATCCGCTATGCGAAACATTAAAACACACATTTTTTTCTTCATAGATTGAGTAATGTATCTTCGTTTAAAAAAAAAAAAAATCACAACATATGTAGAAACAATTCTACATATTTATTTATCATATGTATTATATGATAATTCAAAACAATTTGTAAATGAAATAAAAGAAAGATGATAGGAGAATCATAATTTAAAATCTTAACAAAATCTTTCAAACATAGTTAATAAAATTAATCATATTGTTGATACTTAGATATAAAATCTTACTTTTAAAAATTCTGATTGGTTTACAATTTTTTGAAACTAATTAGCAATCTTGGTTCATAATTAATTAGAGAGAGAAAATAAGATGTTTTTGGAAATTAATAATTATTTAAAATATTTTATAAGTCTAATATTAAAATGATTTTTTTACTTTTACCGAAAAAATTAAATAATGTGATTGGTGTTTATAGCCTTCTTTTTTTTTTTTCTTATTTCCTTTTTGTGCTTTGCCGTCGTTGTGATTTACTTGTATTTGACAAGAAACAAAGAGGCCGATCCTGCTCCTTCATAATTGGTGATTATATATACGTTAATTTGACAATGTCTATCTAAGATACTTTTTATTGTTTTCTAATAAACATAATGTAATCTATGTATATAGTTTCGTTTTCTGTTTTTTTTTCTCATCAATATATAGTTTGTTCCATTATTTTGTTTCATAAATAAAAAATAGTTATTTTGGCCTTTAAAGTTTATATAGCCTTCCTTATACAATAGTAAGTATTGGGGTGGTGGATGGCTTCGTCTAATTTTGTTGAAACGATGAGTGACTTAAATAAACCTCTCTAACGACTAATGTCGAAGTCAACATGTATATTGAAAACATCAAATCGATCGACAAAAAACCTAAGATGTGGTTTACGTGACATTATCAGTTCAGTTTCCTAAACCTTATTTGAGTTTTGGAGGATTAACCAAGGTAAAAAGTTAATTTAAGTCATAGTTTAAATTAGTTTCCAAAATTATACTTAAAATAAATCTAAAAAAAAGTTAGTATACATTGATATTATTACAATTGCCCTTTTTTTTTTTGAAAAAGGTAGATAAATATTATTATAAGAAAATTATTTGTATACAACACATATATTGGCCATTTTAAATGTTAAGAAAATAAGTATTGTTCCATATTTTATCATATTTTGTTTAAAATACTAATGCGGACTAATAAAAAAATATTATACAAAATTTTCAATGTAAGAAAACAAAAATAAAAACCAAAACAAAATCACTAGTGTGATGGACTATTAAAATTATCACAAATAAAAATCAACACCAACCAATTTATTTTCATAAGTAATTTTAAATTTAACACCATTAATAAAAACACAATACAAAGCTAAAATAAAATAATACAATACGAAAAAGCTAAAGATCGAAAAAAAAAACATAATACAATAAAGATTGAAAACACAATACAAAGCTAAAATATATTAAAACACAATAAAATTAAAAACTGTTTCCCAATTTCTTAAAAAAAAAAAAAAAAAAAATCCTAAAATTAAAACCCGTGGGTTTAAGGATTGAACTTTAATGTAATGTTCATAAAATTAAAATCCAAAAAAACCTAATTGCTCAGTCTCTCTCTCTCTCTCTCTCTCTAGTTCAAATTCAATTCGAATTCTCTCATCTGTGAATCCGGTAGAGAAGATGAGTTTCGCGGCCTACAAGATGATGCATTGGCCGACCGGCGTCGAGAACTGTGCTTCCGGCTATATCACCCACTCTCTCTCCGATTCAACGCTACAGATTCCGATTGTTTCCGGCGATGATGATCTCGAAGCCGAGTGGTCTAATCCTAAGCGAGGTATCGCTCCATTGCCCAACGTCATTATAACCGCCGCAAATATCCTCGAGGTGTACGTGGTTAGGGCTCAAGAGGAAGGAAATACTCAGGAGCTGAGGAACCCGAAGCTTGTTGTTAAGCGTGGTGGAGTTATGGATGGTCTCGCTGGTGTTTCTCTCGAGCTTGTGTGCCATTATAGGTACGCGTTTATAGACAAATATGACATTCTAAGTTACTTCAATCTGGGACTTTTAAGTTCAAAGTGACGATGCGGTCTGTATTGGATTGTATAGGTTGCACGGTAATGTTGAGTCAATTGCGGTTCTACCTATGGGAGGTGGGAGTTCTTATAAAGGGAGAGATTCGATTGTATTGACATTTCGTGATGCCAAAATCTCGGTTCTTGAGTTTGATGATTCAATTCACAGCCTTAGAATGACGTAAGTGTGTTCTTCTTTCGCTGGTTTTGGTCGATAACCAAATGAATTCAGCTTTATTTTCAGCTCTGTCTCCTCTCAATTGCTTTTGCTTGCTTGATTGCATCCGGACTGTTTTCTTTTGACCTATATACTAGATGTTCTGTGTCCAACTGTTGTGGATAATTCTCAAATTTTGGTCTTATACTGAAGCATGGTTATTGTTTCAAGTTATGCAAGTTATGTCGACTCATATACTGAAGCATTCTTATTGTCTTTGTCTGATTGTTTCTTCTAGTTATCAAAGTTATGTAGATTTGCCTCCCATACTTGACTTTAACAAATACTAATGAATCTGTGGTTCCTTTTCAGTTCGATGCATTGTTTTGAGGGTCCAGATTGGCTTCATCTTAAAAGAGGTAGAGAGTCTTTTCCAAGAGGCCCCTTGGTAAAAGTAGATCCCCAAGGCAGGTGTGGTGGCGTTCTTGTTTATGGTTTGCAGATGATCATACTCAAGGCTTCTCAGGTTTATTTTTTTGGCATCCTTGATCAGCTTCAGTTTAATTTTTTACTTCATCTGCTACAAGTTTCCAACCTTCTATCTCTTCTTTTATTAGCTTTATGCCTTGTGTTTCAGGTTGGCTCTGGACTAGTTGGAGATGATGATGCGTTCAGTTCTGGAGGGACAGTCTCTGCTCGAGTTGAGTCATCTTACATAATCAACTTGCGTGATCTGGAAATGAAACACGTCAAAGATTTTGTTTTTCTACATGGTAGGTTTAGCAAGCAAGGTTTTCCCAGTATGTATTATGTGACAAAAAAAACGGTGCTTCCTCTTATAATTATGTGTTTTTGCATCTTGTTTTTTGTTCAGGTTATATTGAGCCTGTAATTGTCATCCTTCAGGAAGAAGAGCATACTTGGGCTGGGCGAGTTTCATGGAAGCACCATACTTGCATGCTTTCTGCCCTTAGTATCAACACAACATTAAAACAACACCCAGTCATCTGGTCAGCTATTGTACGTTCTTAGCTTCCTCTTTTTATCTCAAAATAAATTTCTTCCCAAGAATTCAAATGAAAGTCATATTAAAGGTTATCGTATATTCAATGTTGTTACATGACTAGGCTGTGCAATCAGCTGTCTTTTCTTCTCTGTTCTTTGTTTAGAATTCTCAAAGGGTTGGCTAATCTTTCGTTAGGAAATAACAAGCTATTTTATGCATACTGGAAAGATGATCCTTCTGAAAAAGCCCTTCGGCAGACTTTAGTACCTGATCATGCTTATTCCTATTCTTTTGGTATTTTCCAGAATTTGCCCCATGATGCCTACAAACTACTTGCAGTACCATCTCCGATTGGAGGTGTTCTTGTGTTGTGCGCAAATACAATCCATTATCATAGTCAGGTAGGTCTATATTTCTTAGCTTTTGGTTGTTTATTGTTTGAAATTCAACAAATTCCAGCAACTCCACCACGTTTGATATTTCTTTTATTGAAGATAAAGTTCTATATTACTTACACATCTGAGATACCATTTGTTTTTTTTTTTGTAGTCAGACTCCTGTGCTCTGGCACTGAACAATTATGCCTCCTCAGCTGATAGCAGGTACAGTTTTATCGCACACTCTCCACTCTTCCAAAACATGTTTTTCTTATTGATATAATCTTGGTACCTCAATCTTAGTTTAGAATTCAATAGCTTAGAATCAACTTTTAACAATTGTAAAGATCTGTTTATACTGTTAACCATATTTCTTTCTCTTTGTGTGTCTGATTTCTTTCAGTCAAGAACTGCCTACATCGAATTTCAGTGTGGAACTCGATGCTGCCCATGGAACCTGGATTTCAAACGATGTGGCCCTATTGTCAACAAAATCTGGGGAATTGTTACTGCTGACTCTTATATATGATGGGCGGTAATATTTTGATCTTCTTTAAATAACTCTGCTGACGCTTGTAAATTTTGCTGCAACTTATTTTGTTCATAATTTGTGAAACTGACTACTACTTTATTTCTTGAAGTGCTGTACAGAGACTTGAACTTTCCAAATCAAAAGCCTCTGTGCTTGCTTCGGTTAGTCAATATGTTCTTGCAGCATATTTGTGCTTCAGTTTGGGATTCAGTTCGATTAGAGATTCCCTACGATAATATACGAAATTTCTTGCAGGACATTACTAGTGTTGGAAATTCCCTTTTCTTTTTAGGTAGCCGGTTGGGAGACAGTTTACTGGTGCAATTTTCCTGTAGATCTGGGCCTGCAGCATCATTACCTGGGTTGAGAGATGAGGTGATAGTTCAATCTTTCGTAGGCTCGTCAAAGTAACTTCTTTTTTCTAATGTTCAATCAGAACCTGAAAATTTCCTTAATTTATGCAGGATGAAGACATTGAAGGTGAGGGTCATCATGCAAAACGCTTGCGGATATCTTCTGATACTTTCCAAGATACAATTGGAAATGAGGAGCTATCACTGTTTGGGTCAACTCCAAATACCTCCGATTCAGCACAGGTAGCAAGTTCTGCCTTGGTTAGAGTTTTGTAGAATTTTCTGTTGAGGTTCATATTCTTCTCTATCATTAGATGACAATACTATATGAATTGGGGTTCTTTTGCAGAAGTCTCCAAATATATATCTGTGTGTGCTATCAGTAGCAAACACTCAATCTAAAAATCTCATGTTGAACGGACAATGACTTAGGTAGTTTATTACTGAAGAAAGAGTTTGCCTTTGTGCAGCATGTATTATATCAATAAGAGTTAGATACCCTATGTTCTTCTTTCCATGTAGTTTCTCATCTTTTCTTTTCCAATAAATGCAGAAATCGTTTTCATTTGCAGTGAGAGATTCACTAGTTAATGTTGGTCCAGTGAAAGATTTTGCTTATGGCTTAAGGATTAATGCTGATGCGAATGCCACTGGGGTTTCCAAACACAGCAACTATGAATTGGTGAGCCGGTTGTTTAGAAGTTCTTATATTATACTAGCCTTGGAAATGTTTTAGTTTAAAGTATGACTTGCTTAGGGTTGTAATTTAGTGATATCGATTTTTGAAGTATTCTTTTACTTAACAATGAAATATTTTATTCCACAACTATTAGTGTTTACATGCTTGCCTCGTGTTTCTCTAAGAACTGTAAACGCCAAGCTAAATATCTGTATTTTGGCGTTTAGGTGTGCTGCTCTGGTCATGGGAAGAATGGTGCTTTATGTGTTCTTCGGCAGTCAATTAGACCGGAAATGATTACTGAGGTATGCCTATATCTCAAATTGTTTCTGGTATATGAGAAGAATGGGAATTTTCCATTTGTTAATCTTTTAGTTTAAAAACCCTTACTCCCGTTACTGTGGCATAGACCATTTCATGTAAATAGCATTAGTTTGTAGTGAGCTCTGAAGGGAAGGCATTATTAGGACAGTCTCGTGGGGTTATATTTTTCACAATTACATCCACCGCTGGAGTATTTATCTGTTTAGTAGTGATATAGAAAAGAAAAGTAAAATTATTTTGTGAAAAGTACAAGTTAGAACTTAGGGGACCTCACTGTAGGAAAATGGGGATGTATCCGATCTTACTTAGTAATGCTCTGTATGTGACCTAGTCTCTTCAATCCTAAGCACTCTGTTCCGCATGTTGTTGTGGGGTAGGTTGAACTTCCAGGCTGCAAAGGAATATGGACAGTTTATCATAAGAGCTCCCGTGGTCACAATGTCGATTCTTCTAAAATGGCTGCTGATGAAGATGAATATCATGCCTATTTGATTATAAGTTTGGAGGCTCGCACGATGGTATATTTTGCTTCTGTACTTTGGTCGTATTTCATTAGATCCGTCTATTGTCCATAGAAATAATACCTTCAATGTTTGGCTTTTCAGGTACTTGAAACTGCTGACCTTCTCACAGAAGTCACTGAGAGTGTTGACTATTATGTTCAGGGAAGAACAATTGCTGCTGGAAATCTATTCGGAAGGTAATTAGCTGCCTTATTATGTTTTTTGCTGCATCTTTTGCGATATGTTTGTTAGAGAAGCCTTTTTTTCCTTTACAATTATCTATTTTTATTATTATTCCCGATGTCTAGTAAGCTCTATCCATGGCTTTTCAGTCATCGAGTTGTTTTTACTTTATGCAGCTGTAAGAGATACTAAATAGTGTAATATTAATTTCCATCTTTCCTTTTCAGACGTCGAGTAATCCAGGTGTTTGAGCATGGTGCCCGTATCCTGGATGGTTCTTTTATGAATCAAGAATTAAGCTTTGGAGCTCCCAATTCAGAATCAAATTCCGGTTCTGAAAGTTCCACTGTGTCATCTGTTTCAATCGCTGACCCATATGTTTTACTTAGAATGACAGATGACAGTATTCGTCTGCTTGTTGGAGGTATGTTATGGAAAGATGAATATCGTATTGCAATTGACGATCGTTTATTAACTTGAGTATCTTGAAACATTTTACTCAAGCAGTCTATTATGAAACTTTAAATTACAGATCCTTCGACTTGCACAGTTTCCATAAGTAGTCCATCTGTACTTGAAGGCTCTAAACGGAAGATATCAGCCTGTACTTTGTACCATGATAAAGGACCAGAACCATGGCTAAGGAAAGCTAGCACTGATGCATGGCTTTCGTCAGGCGTTGGAGAGGTTGATAGTGCTGATGGTGGACCTCAAGATCAGGGTGACATATACTGTGTTCTCTGTTACGAAAGTGGTTCCCTTGAGATATTTGATGTGCCTAGTTTTAATTGTGTGTTCTCAGTTGATAAATTTGCGTCTGGAAGACGCCACCTCTCTGATATGCCTATTCATGAGTTAGAGTATGAACTCAACAAAAGCTCCGAGAATAATGCTTCGTCAAGGAATGAAGAGATAAAGGATACAAAGGTCGTTGAGTTAGCTATGCAAAGATGGTCTGGGCATCATACACGCCCATTTCTCTTTGCAGTATTGGCTGATGGCACAATTCTTTGTTACCATGCGTACCTATTTGAGGGTGTTGATAGTATCAAAGCAGAGAATAGTTTATCTTCGGAAAATCCTGCTGCTTTAAATTCCTCTGGTAGTTCTAAGCTTAGGAATCTTAAATTTCTACGCATCCCCTTGGACACGTCTACAAGAGAGGAGACTTCCGATGGAGTTGCATCCAAAAGAATTACCATGTTCAGTAATATTAGTGGTCACCAGGGTTTTTTTCTTTCTGGCTCAAGGCCAGGGTGGTGTATGTTGTTCCGAGAGCGACTTCGGTTTCATTCACAGGTATGATACTCTCACCTAGAGAGGATTTTTGTATTCTTGTGTCTTCAAGAACTGAAGCAATGATTACTATCATTTTAATCTGTTAATTTTTTTTGGTTTTTCTGAATCAAGTTCCTCATTTCATGCTATAAATTTTTCAGCTGTGCGATGGATCAATTGCGGCCTTTACTGTTCTTCACAATGTGAATTGCAATCACGGGTTCATATATGTCACATCACAGGTTTAATAATGTGTCTACACCACATTTCTATTCTTATTATTGTGGCATCTAGACTATCAATTCCTTTGATAAGATAATTCATATTCACTTGTATCAGGGAGTTTTGAAGATTTGCCAATTACCGTCAGTGTCAATCTACGATAATTATTGGCCAGTGCAGAAGGTAAATTCTAGTTTTTAAAAAATCATCTTTGCATACCGTTGTTGCATGTTGATTAGATGGGAAATAATAAGTGTATAAGGACTGATCACATTGATTGCCTGATATTTTTTGTTGTCTAGATTCCTCTGAAGGCCACGCCTCACCAAGTTACCTACTACGCGGAGAAGAACTTGTACCCGCTGATAGTATCATATCTGGTGAGCGTGTTAGCATGATAATATATTCTAAATTGTTTTACCTGATCCGCGTCTCTTTGGTTTCCTTCAATGAATTTGGAACTCTTTTGTGGTTGAGATGGCTGTTCCAGCTCCCCGTTTTTCCTTTTTAAGCTATCTTGATTTTTTCTTTATTCATATTTTGAAATTTACCCTTTGCAAATTAAATAACTGGATGCCTCTCTGAATTTCTTTCGTGAATATTAAAGAAATTGGTTGACTTTCTTGGCTGCAGTAATATTAGTAGATCATACTTTTCTTTTTGTTGAGAAAAAAGCAAGTTGTGTGCCAATTATGTATTGCCCGTCTATTTATTTGACCAGCATTGTTTGATATTAATTTTTCTATCTTATTAACACAAGCAATGTCATTTCTATCTCCTTTTTGAAGGTCAGCAAGCCATTAAATCAAGTTCTTTCTTCACTAGTTGATCAAGAAGCTGGTCAGCAGATTGACAACCACAATCTCAGTTCAGATGATCTCCAACGGACATACACCGTGGAGGAATTTGAAATCCGAATTTTGGAACCAGAAAGATCTGGTGGCCCCTGGGAAACTAAAGCCACTATCCCAATGCAGAGCTCAGAACATGCACTGACTGTTCGAGTTGTCACACTTCTTGTGAGTTAGCTACTAACCCGCCTAATGTCATATAATTATTCTCTGCCTCCATGAAGAATGTTGAGCTTCTCTATCTTTATGACATGATAATCAAAAGAATATTGCTGTGATCAGATCTAGGGATCAAATCTATCAAATCTCTTTGTTTTAATTGTAATAACTGAGCCACATTCTCCTACTCCATGCGGTGTTTCAGAATGCAAGCACAGGGGAGAATGAAACACTTCTTGCTGTTGGAACTGCCTATGTCCAAGGGGAGGATGTTGCTGCAAGGGGACGTGTGCTTCTTTTCTCTTTTGGGAAAAGTGGCGATACTTCCCAAAACGTGGTATGTTATGTTGGGCCTACAATCTGGTGAATCTTTTTATTGGCTTTCATTTTCGTCTTGGATGTTGGATTTATTGTGAAGCCACTTTTCTGTAGGTTACCGAAGTCTACTCAAAGGAGCTAAAAGGTGCTATATCAGCTGTAGCCTCCATTCAGGGTCATCTTCTAATATCATCTGGTCCTAAAATCAACTTGCACAAATGGAATGGCACCGACTTAAATAGTGTTGCCTTCTATGATGCTCCGCCGCTCTACGTAGTCAGCATGAATGTTGTACGTTTTACTTCCTTGGCCAGTTGGCCTAGTGCTGTGTTGCCTTTTTGAGCTTACTTCACTAAACTGACCTGACTTGGCTCTGAGGATCAGTTTTCTTCTGTGTAATCTGAGTTTGGTAATTTTCTTTTACTTGCAGGTAAAGAATTTCATCCTTCTTGGTGATGTTCACCAAAGCATATACTTTCTTAGCTGGAAGGAACAAGGTTCCCAACTTACCTTACTAGCCAAAGATTTTGGATCCCTCGATTGTTTTGCTACAGAGTTCTTGATTGATGGAAGTACGCTTAGCCTGGCTGTCTCTGATGAACAAAAGAATGTCCAGGTTAGCATCTCTCTCTCTTATTAGTGTGTATGTGATGGTATCAGGCCTTACTTATATGTACCGATCCCCAACATCTATTCGATATTCGACCTGATATCAAGGTTAGCAAGTTATTATCTCTCTTATCGCCTCTAGTGTGCACATGATGAGATCAGGCCTTACTTATGTACGTGATGTGATATTGTGAAGTAACCCAACTCGTAAATTGACTTTGTACTGATCCCCTACAGATATTCTATTTTGCACCAAAGATGGCCGAGAGCTGGAAGGGTCAGAAACTTCTTTCAAGGGCTGAATTTCACGTTGGTGCCCATGTGACAAAGTTCCTACGTCTGCAGATGGTTTCTTCTGGCGCGGATAAAACAAATCGCTATGCTTCGTTATTTGGTACTCTAGACGGCAGTTTTGGTTGCATTGCTCCACTCGATGAGATCACATTCCGGAGGTTACAGTCTCTCCAGAAAAAGCTCGTGGATGCTGTTCCTCATGTTGCGGGTCTGAACCCACGCTCTTTCCGTCAGTTCCGCTCAAGTGGGAAGGCTCGACGATCTGGGCCTGACAACATAATCGACTGCGAGTTACTATGCCAGTAAGATTTCTTCGCATTCTATATGTTCAACCAGTAGTAATAGCCGTACGACAAATGGACCTCAAAGTAGAGAGAGAGAGAGAGAGCACATAGGATAATACTCGAAAAATCACACCATAGAACAATCATAGACGCATATTCTTATGGTTCGGAATTTTTTTTGCAGTTACGAGACTCTTCCACTGGAGGAACAGCTTCAACTTGCTCAGCAGGTTGGGACAAACCGATCTCTGATTCTAGACAATTTAGTTGAGCTCTCTGTCGGAACCAGCTTCTTGTGAAAGATGAAAGCAAAAGGCAGATCGTAATACGTTGTTCATCCATGGACCGACAAAGAAAGAACAATGGCAGAGTTGCTTATGTTGTAAAAATTCTGTAACTGTAACACAATCATAAACTTTGATGTTTTGTGACATTTAGACTATGTTCAGATACTCTCCACTTTAAAATGTTTGTTTCATGTCTGCTTTGAATACTCAGTTTACGTGAGATCTGGACAGTTAATTACGCTACTCTTGTTTAATTTTGAGTATTTTATAATTTTTCAAATGGATTTTTTCTTTTTTTTTTTAACAAGAAAGGAATTTGAATGGTAATTTATAACTTGCGATTGGGATAGTGAAAATGAAGTTAACTATAAAATGTTGTACAAATCAAAAGGGCAGGCTTGATAAGGGAGTGATAATTGTGTCCATCACACAAAGAGCATACACGTGCACACATACTCACCACTCCACACTCAAAATGGTACTTAAGAAAAGAAAAAAAGTAACCTAGAAAAGTTGTAGTTAAAAAAATAAAAACGAAACACAATCATAGTAACATGTTGTCTCTTTCCACCACCAATCTTGTTTTCACTTTGGAATGTCTACCAAAGTAACATCATTTTACTTACATAAACCTTTTTTTGTTCCTTTTTACTACTCCCTTTTCTCTTCCAAGAATCTCTCTATTCGGTTGTTGAAATTTGATTTGGAGAAATTATGGATCAATCCTTAAAAAGCCTACTCCACCGCCACCGATGGGAATATTGTAAACTCGGCACGTTTTAAGATACTCCACACCCCAAAATTGGATAGTGATATCAAAATGCCAAACAGTTGTTTATAGAAAATCTTTTGCCAACCTATAGTTGGTATTTTGATATCTATATCTTTGTTTTGCATTAGAATTTAGAATTGTATATATTTATTTTCATCTCATAAAAGTTGATCGTTTCTTCATAGGATATCGAAATAAACAACAAAAAATTACTTAAAAATATGCAAAACTAGTAAAAGTTAAGGAAGAAGATATAATTGGAGTGAGAAGGAGAATGTTGGTGATATGGTTAGCAGCGTGACTGCGTATAGTACTATTGCAAGTCAGCGATTTTCTCCTTTTGCCTCCTTTCTCTTACATCATTTTTATGATTGGATTCAAATCCACCTTTCTTACTTCTTCTTTTCTTTTCTTTTTCTGACGTTATTTTACTTCTTATTCTCTCATATATTTTCTTTATTGTATTTCTATTTTTTTTTTTTGTGCAAACCTTTATTGTATTTCTATATGTTACAAGAAACACGACTAAATCAATAAGAAACAATTATTGTTGTGGTAATGCGTAAATCTATTTTTAAAATAAGGAATATAGCATATTAGGTTAAACATAGAAGATCCATATATATACATAAAAGAATCCATTTAATATGGCGTTGAACCATAAACAATTCTCAACTAAAAGAACTATATGTAATTTGGTTGAGTATAAAAATATTTGACTAACGAAATACATTGTATTTGTATGTTTCTCTATTTGCGTTGACTTAGTAATTATTGGCAAATCTAAAGTAGTGCTAATTTTTTTTAGACTCGGCACTCGGATTCCGTTTGATTTTGCATCCCAAATTCATCCATTAGAAATTTTAAAATCGTCTCAAAATTTATCCATTAGAAATTTAAAATTGTGTCTGCCGTCAAATTGGCAGACACAATTTTAATAATTTTTGTTTGAAGAATTGTTGAGATTGCCACACAGCAAAGATTGTTATGATATATTTCGTAACTAGTTCCGTTTGACGTCCCATATACCTTTTTGGAGCCATATCTCGCAAAATTGTGTCTGGCTTTTCCAGCCTTCTCATGCTATATCACAAAGTAAACACAAAATATAGAGATCATGAAGACCTTCCCATTCTATTATGTGAATGACGTATATATATTGTTTTGAGTTAATGCATATGATTGGACATAGGCATGGGCATTTGGTTAACCATTCGGTTTCGGTTCGGTTGTATTCGGTTTCGGTTATTTTGGATATAGTAATATAGTAACCATTTGGATATTTTTGAAATTTCGGTTCAGTTCGGTTCGGTTTCTTTCAGTTCGGTTTCGGTTTGGTTATTTAAATAAATAACCATAACTAACATAAATTATATTAACATTAACCAAATAAACCAAATATAACCAAAACTAACCGAATATAACCAAAATTAACCAAATATACAATAACAAAAATACAAAAAAGGGAAAAATATTGATTCAATTTTACAAAATAGTATTTAACTTTGTAAATTCAAAATAATAACATTTACATATATTGATTATTTAAAATATTTAATTGTTTTGAATCTAGAAATAATTTATATTTTAAGTTTATTTTATAGTTTGCATAATATTAAGTATATAATATTTGATATTTTCTAGGTTTTCGGATATTTCAGTTAACCATTTAATTGTCGGTTCGGTTCGGTTCGGTTTCGGTTAGTTTGGATATAGATTTTTACTAACCATTCGGGTATTTGAAAAATTTCGGTTCGGTTCGGTTTGGTTTTTTTCGGTTCGGTTTTGGTCGGTTATTTGGTTATCGGTTATTTTGCCCAGCCCTAATTAGACAAATATAATTCATTACTTTATTAGTTTCTACTAGAAAAATAGTATTACTAACATTTTTCAATTTATTCAAATTTTATGCATGTGAAGACTAGAAAGTGAATGCGTGTACGTATAGAGTAGAGCGTTATCCAATGCCACAAAATAATTTTAATTATATTTTGTGAAATCGTTGTGTAGAGTAATGGACTCATTTTCATGTGAAATCTATGTTTATTTATATGGTCCATAATATCGTATGTAAGATTTGCGGCGTGGGAAGACTGTTTTGGATGAAACACGTTTTAAGTAAGACATCAAATTGTTCTTTCTTTCTTCTTGTAAAATTACAGTTATATAGTATAATATATAATGGCAGACAAAATTACTTTAGATGATCAAAGAATGGTTAAGGCTTTTACTATAAAATCGTGAATCGGGTCAAAAGCAAACAAAAATGCTACCGTTTAGGGATGTGCGTCCTCAAATCTCATAACCCAATCTCTATCACGAAGCTTCCTTGTCATTCAACACTGCAATTTCAAAGTATGAAAGTATTCAGTTGACCATTTATGTACATTTGCAAGATTGATTAAGCAAGTGGGATGTCTAAAGATATGCATGTTTATAATAAATACACACAGTTTAATGTAAAATGTAGTTTGTGTATTGGGGGCTTTCATGCTAATTTGACGGGATGTCTCTTTCTCCAATCACTACAAATCCCGGTGCATCAGCAGGATTAATACAATGTTATTTCATTTTTGTTATTAATAATAACTTCATACAAATATTAGAAACAACCCCCAAAACAAAAAGTTCGACTAGTTTGTAAAGTTTTCTTTTTTTTTTTGCTCTAGATTTTCCTTTATTTTCTAATATTTGCATGAAAGTTTCATTACCGACAAAATATTATTAATTCACGAGTGGTTCCGTTCCATTAGTGTAACTTGCTGCTTGTAGTGTAAACTACAAGACTGACGAATTGAAACTATGAAATTGTCTATGGTTCTTAATTAATTTAGATCATGATGCATGCATTCTGGTTTGAAAGATATATAGAATATGGATTCATGAAGAGACATAAATGTTGATTGAGACAATTATTAAAGTATGAACATGCATGCATCTACATATAGTTTGTCCTGCAAACACATGTTTATATGACGATGTTTATAGGCAAATTTTTAGATAAAATCTTCACACAACATGAGAAAATTTATTGTAAGTTTCATCTTTTTTTAAGGGCCCTCTTTTTTAACATATAGTAAACAAAATTTCTATAATAGATTTTGAGTTCAGAATCATAATATTCTTGTAAGAAGAGTAATATATATCATCTTTAATACTATATATATAGCTTTGTAGTTTGTCTGTCGAAGCTGAAATCAACATTACAGAGAAGAAAAGATGAAAATGGACATAAAAAACACATCTAGTAAATTATCGTAACAAAAACAAATTAAAAGAAAAACTCAACAACAAGTTCCAAAAATTCAGTTTTAGTATTTTCTAGTATATTAGCTTCGATATATGATCTTACCAAAATTATCAATGTAAGTTCTTGGAAACAAAAAGATTGGTTTCTTTCGTTCGAAATATACATAAATATCCAAAATGAACAAGAAGAAACAAAAATAAAAAATAAAAGTATATAGAAAGAAAAAAATAACAACAAGAATAGTTTTGGATTTTATAAAAAAAAAAAAAAAAAAAAACATGAGAGAGAGAAAGGAATGGAGGCATGGGATTGTGCCTCTTCAATTAACGACAATACTTGTCTTCCTCACAAATGGTTGCCTTACCATTGGTTGGCATTCGCATGCATCCTTCAATCTTATTCTAATTATTATTGTCGTTAATATAGTATTTTAAACTATCTCATTATGATTATGGTCATGCCTTTGTTACGCCTTTATTTGCTCCTCATGTGCCGTATTGCTCTACCTCATTTTCGAACTCCCAAAACCTTAACTCATAGTCTTGATACATTAGTGTAATTGTCAAGTATTTTCTAGCTAGGACTGTATATGATCACAAATTTGATGTTTTCTTTTCACGTCAAAATTGTTTCTAGAATATTGATTTTTGGAGAATTTATACAAAACAATGTTACTATTTGTATTCTATCTTTTGGATAAAATTTTGACCAAATAATATTTACAAACCTCTGTAGAAAGAAACAAATCTGGTATAAAAATATTGGTCAGACTCACAAACAAGAAAATGTATGTGTACATATGGATAATGAAAAGAATAAGAATTGCTGAAGAGGACTCTAGTTGACAGACACATCTTCTATTACATTCCTCCCAATCATTTAAATAATGTAAACGAATAACAAAACGCATTATTTCCATAAATAATATATTCTTGATACCAAAAAATTTTAAAATCTAAAGTGTAATGATGGATTGAACACCCCACGAGCCATTCACACTTTCAACTTTATCATAGTCCCCTAGAAGAAAGAAACTATAGATTATAATCTCTCATTATCTCACACTCTCTGCATTTTACTACTTCTTCTTCAAATCAATCATTCCTATTGCTTAGTTGCTTTTGCTCCTAAAACCACCACAACATGGCTCTCGAAACTTTCCTAATAAAACTCAAAAACGCTATTTCATCCAAACCCTCTTCTCGGTCTCGACCCCTTCGATCATCTCCTCCGATCACAACTACCACCACCACTTCCTCCGTTGGAGTTTTATCGTTCGAGGTGGCACGTGTCATGACCAAAACCCTTCACCTCACTCACTCTCTCACCGACGCTAATCTCCTCAGTCTCCGAGACCACTCTCTCTCCTTAGAGGGTCTCACCAAAATCGTCACCGGAGATGAAACATTCCACCTCAGCCTCGTTTGTGCTGAGCTCGCAGATAGTCTCGCCCACGCAGCTAACTCTGTTTCAAGGCTGAGCCACCGCTGCACCACTTCAAGCCTCCGCTCATTCCACCGCTTATTCCATGAGTTCGCTGACATAGGTCGTGACCCTCATAACTGGGTCATGAGTTGTAAAGACACAGAAGCTAAGAACAAGAAAATCGAAAGGTAAATCAAATCTCTTAGCACTAAAACATACAAAAACAGAGCCAAAAAAACAGAGAGATTGATTGAGATTGTTTCTTTGTGTTGTTAATGGAAACAGATACGTGAGTGTGACGACAGCTTTGTATAGAGAGATGGAAGAGATGACGACATTAGAGAACTCTCTGAGAAAACAAAGTTTACAGATTGGGATCGAATTCACAGAAGAAGAAGACGACTACGAGAACAAGAAAGATGTGATGAAAGTGATTGATCTACAGAACAAGATTGAGAGACAGAAACAACATGTCAAGTATCTAAAAGATCGATCTCTCTGGAACAAAAGCTTCGACACGGTCGTGTTGATTCTCGCAAGATCGGTATTCACAGCACTCGCTAGACTCAAATCCGTCTTCTCGTCAGCCGCAGCCACTAGCTACATGGGTGGGACGGTCGTGTCTTCTCTCCCTCGTTCTCTCTCTTCTTCTTCTTCTTCTATGAACCTTGTTCACCCGAGCCCAAACGACGAGGAGAGAGACAAAACGGCGTCGTCCTCAGCGTTTCTTGAAGAAAGCTCAAGACTTTTGAAACCACCGGAGACAACTCTCGGCGGAGCTGGTGTGGCGCTTCACTACGCGAATCTGATCGTCGTGATGGAGAAGATGATAAAGCAACCTCAGCTTGTAGGTCTTGACGCGAGAGACGATCTGTATTCAATGTTGCCGGCTAGCGTGAGATCGTCGCTAAGGTCGAGGCTAAAAGGAGTTGGTTTCACGGCGACGGACGGTGGTTTAGCGACGGAGTGGAAGGCGGCATTAGGTCGGATCTTACGGTGGTTGTTACCGTTGGCGCAGAATATGATTAGGTGGCAGAGTGAGAGAAGCTTCGAGCAGCAACACATGGCGACATCTGCAAATAGCCAGAACAGAGTGATGTTAGTTCAGACGCTTGTGTTTGCAGATAAAGTTAAGACAGAAGCAGCCATAACAGAGCTTCTTGTTGGGTTGAACTACATCTGGAGATTTGAAAGAGAGATGACTGCAAAAGCTCTGTTCAATCTACAGTCTCCTCTTACTCATAATCACAGCTAATTTTACTGTAGAGTTTTGTCCTTTTTTGTTTTGGTCTTGTGTTTGGTGGGTTGGTTTTTATTATTTTTCTTGGGGTTTAGTTTGATAATACAAATTATGATAATGATAAAAAGTGATTTGGGTGGGGTTAATTTTCTTGACTCGAGAGAGAAAGCTATATATAAGAAAGATGATGTGATGAGTGTAAAACAATGTATATATTGGAATGAATTTGAGTGATTGTTTTCTTTCTAAACATGTTATATATATATATATGAGATTTTCATTTTTAGAGAGGGTTTAAACCATTTAACCAAGGCTTATATCGTAGTTGTTTGTATTAGTCTCTTGATTCAAACTCAAAAGTGTGTGTGTATGATTTGAAGATGATAAGAACAAATTGAATTATTGATCAATTTAATCAAACACATGTTTTAAACTATCTTAATTATATTTTAATTGTACCAATAATTTTCAATAAAAATTTATGGTGGATTCAAGTTGGGAAACCTTCGCTTTTTTTAAAATAGTAGTAAAATTCATATGCAAAAATTGTCCCTATATAGTATATAGAACCCTAAGTGGGTGTATTTAGTAGTTTATACTTACAGATTCCTCCAGGAAAGTTGTATCAATGCTTTACTCCGTTGGTTGGGAGGAGCCGAAATTAGAAAACAAATATACAATTTTTAGAAAAAGTTCAATATGAATATTGATGAAATGAATCTAGAGAATATAATTAGATGTCGAATATATTAAGTGCACCTAATATGCTTTAAATTTTTGATTTGACTTTACACTATTAAACTACTAATCAATAGTTAGATGGGTCCAGCTCATGCTAGAGATCAAGAATCAACTAAGTATTGTGTTTTCATAATACATTGATGATGGATTAGTTTTAGGGAAATTGAGCTGCACAGCCATAAATTTTGTTTCTAATATATAGTTAAGTGAAATTTGGTTTTCAAATCAGGTTATAAATATACTCACTACATTTGCTCCTTACTCTAGATCCGCCACTATTTCCAGCTACTGGTGTGGCGTTATCTCCCTCAATTCACTCTCCCATAACCCTTCCACTGAATGTCAGATGAGTGATGTTCTAAGTTTCTAACTTTGCCGCATTTCTTTGGTGAGTTGCATTTGACTGATAACTTATTTGCTTCTCAATGCTTTCTTGTGAGATCATTTACATACTTAAAGAGCCTCACTCTTGCCAGGGAAGAGTATTGTGTATCAAAATCACGTATGCTGTAGTAATTGTCACGTACTGTATGTTTCTTTCTTATGATTTTTTATTTTCAGTATTTGTTTTTTTTTCTCTTAATTTTGCAAGAACTTAAAAACATTGTTGTCTCTTTTAAAATTCGTCATGTTTTGTAATAGATTCTTCCTAGCATTTTATCACCATTTATGCTAATGTTCTAGAAAAAAATACCTAAAAAATCAATTAATTAATAAATGTCACGAACAATCTAAGACAAAACTTATTTGACTCCCATTATCATGGATAAGTTTGATAGTGATCCCAACCCATGTTTTATCAACGGGTTATAAGACCCGTTGCGTGTCTTCAGACATGCATTAGCTTGACTCTTAGAGCAGTTATCTTGATTAGCAAGTTAACGCTTGTTTCTGTATTAGGTTTACCGGCTTCACTTCACTCCTATTATTACCACTCCGTTTATCATCATCCAGCTTTGTTCAGCACTTTATTGGATCAGATCCGTTCTACATCAAATACACATACCAATATACCATCGTTCAGTTCCGTTGTTTCCTTTATAAAGAAGATTTGAAGGGAAGAATAGTAAACTGGTAGAGGATGTGCATCCAGTTGGCATTCCTTGGACCAGGAACATTTCAAGATCATACCAAATTTGTATCACTTGTACCAAAAGCTGTTATTTGAGCATCATTAGCATAATTTAAGTAGGTGCACCTAGAATTTCATAGACACATAATGGTCGACAAATGAAGAGGTAAACACAAAAATTATTATGAACATTGCTCTAAGATCGAAAACAAGATAGGCTTATTAACCATGTACCTATAGAATTTTAGAGACACAAGAATGTTGACAAATCAAAAACATTTGTAACAGCATTAAGCCAATAAAGCTTAAATGGCCTTACCCGTAGACAGTGGCCTTAATGGGTTGGTGTATGAAAGAAACACTTATATATGCTTATAAATTGATTGATTTATGATTGAACTAAAAAAGAAAAATAAGAAGCCATTGTTCCCAAATGAGAAATCAAAATTGAGTTTGGGCTTAAGACCATTATGTTCATGCTCTATATCAGAAACTCCAAATGTTGACATGACACAAGAGTTGTTTCAATTGAAACAAAATTATGAAGATAAGATTAATGAATTAGATTGTGGGTTTTAGTGGAACAGACAATGATGACATAAACTAAAAAGAGTTTATAAAGTCAGCATGAAGTGGATCTGCTAGTTTGGTGACACGGCACCAAAATGGTTTAGGTGAATCTTCATGACAAAAAATAGTTGGCCTTAAACACGCACACTTTGAACTAAAGTGGTTTTAGTTATTAACACAACATCTCGTTGACTAATCAAACTCTAAAAGCTATAAATATAGAAGACCATGTAAAAAAGAGACGAACAAATGTCTGAAATGGAACACAAAGAAACAGAGCCACCTCGAAAACAATTGAGACAGCCTCCTTCTGTTCCTTTCATATGGGAAGAGAGGCCTGGCTACCCCAAGAAGAATTGGCAACCTTCGTTAGCCACCTTTGTGCCTTCTCCTCCTCTGCTTCCCCCACCTGTCCCAGTCCCGGTTAAGATGGTCACATCGGTTCCTTTCCGTTGGGAAGAAACGCCTGGAAAACCTCTCCCTGCTTCTTTAAACGACACACCTCAGCTTCCACATCCACCATTGGAAACCACTACGACAACTCCATTACCGCCTCCAGTTCCTGTTCCGGTTAAGCTGGTTACTTCAGTTCCGTTCGATTGGGAAGAAACGCCTGGACAACCATACCCTTGTTTTGTATCTTTTGTTGATTTCAATCCACCTGAGCCGTTGGATCAACCGCTGCCACCTCCTCCCATGTACGGTGAGGTTGAAACCAGCAGTGATATTTTTGATGACGCAAGCAGTGATTCTTTCAGCTCAGTGCCGTCTCTATTAGCAACAAACCGCTCGGTTTCGATATCCGGTACTGTGGTGGCAATGGATGAATTTGATGACAATCTGAATAGAGAGACGAGCTCAATGCCATCGTCGCCAGCTTATGAATCTGATGATAGTACGAGCAGTTACATGACTGGAGCTTCCAGTCTTGTGGGAGCTTCGTTCTTGGAAAAGCTCTTTCCACGTCTTCTTCCATCAGAAAAGGTCAAAGCTGCTGATTCTGAGGACGTTAAGGTTTCTACTCATCCGTTGCATGAAGAAGTGAAGCCTACTACAGAATCTGACAACATGAATATTGGTTTTCCTGTGAGGACGCCACAGACACTTGGGGAGCTAATAATGATGAGCCGAAGGAGAAGCTATATGAGAAGAGCTGTTGAAATGAGAAAGC
The DNA here is from genome assembly GCF_030686135.1 of Camelina sativa. Lineage (NCBI taxonomy): Eukaryota > Viridiplantae > Streptophyta > Magnoliopsida > Brassicales > Brassicaceae > Camelina > Camelina sativa. The sequence continues at coordinate 14,956,953 of NC_141897.1, forward strand.
AGAAGAATCTTTACAGGGTAAAACCTCTCAAGTATCTTTTCTCATAGTCTCTTCCAAAGCCATCGCGAATAAAAAGATTAAGATTCTAAATTGTTGACACTTGCCTGGATAAACTAGCAGGAATTTACAAAGAATGGAGCTGATAGCTGTTGCCTCTTAGTGCCGGGCATCAAAATGATAGAAGGACTTGAGTGGAAAAAATACCAACCGAGGTTGAAGCTCATTTAGAAGAAAGCTCTTTACAAAGGTCTTCACAGTTTGCATCCGCAAACATTTCAGAAGTTGTTTTCATTTTTTTTTTCATAGACAAGAAAGTTGTAAATGCAGTATAGTAAATTTGAGGCGACGATTGATTGCCAGACTCTTTTGTGATGTAGAACAAGCAACTCATATCATTTATCTCTTTCTTATCTTCTAAAATCTCTAACAAACTTTCCAAAACAATATCTATCGATAAAAAAACAATACCGCACTAACCAAAAAAATCAAAATTTACCTCAAGATCTAATTGATTCAGCAAAGCTGTCTGATCCTGTCCATAATCACTGGGATATCTTCATCAGCTAAAGCGGTAAAACAACACCTAAACCAACCCGGTTCTATACAATAGCAGGCTGTTCCTGGAGTAGCATTAATTTTGGCAACAGTCAATAGCTTCTCAAATAACTCGAGTTCTCCTTTCTCACTGTAGGATGTAAGTAAACTGCTCATGTCAACCCAACAATACAACCCTCCACCACTCACAGCACAAGGAATCCCTAATTGTTTCAAACCTTCAACAAATCTAATATGCTTATCCCGGATCCTTTGCCTGTGCGCTGTCATGTATTCCTCAATAAATCTTACATCCGATAGCAGAGAGATAAGTATCCTTCGGACTGGAACTGACACTGATGTAAACCTCATCAGCTTTTTCGCTGCATTTACTACGTCTTCATGAAAGGAATAGATGACTCCAGCTCTAAAACCAGGAATTGACAAGTCTTTTGATAAGGCATAGATGATATGAACCCTACTCTTATCAAATTCCTCAGAGTAAGCGACCTCAGCCATGCTAACAAACTCTTTGTCCCCGTAAACAGAATCAGCAAAGATTTCATCAGAAATAACATGGATATTTTTCTCTTGAGCAAATTTCAAAATATCATGAAGCGTCTCCCTCGATAGTATATTTCCAACAGGATTTGATGGGTTTGAAAAAAGGATGCCAGAAACCTTGCTTCCTCGCTTTCTAGCCTGATTAAAAGCTTGTTCCAGTGCAGAAACCGTCACAGTAAAATTATCAGAGCTACGGCAGTGTACTGGTATAAGCTCCACTCCTGTCCGAAATTTAATATCCCTCTCGAAGCTGCAAATTTCAATCCCCTTAGTATACTGATTGATGAATCAAAACACATTCATCAGACATAAAAAGCTAAGAAGTGTAAACTAAACTTACCCTGGATAATATGGCGTCGGAATCAGAAAAGCATTTCCATGATCAGCCAAGCAAAAGGCCAACACTTCTATAGCAGGAGTCCCACCAGCTGTTATAACCATGTTTGAAGGGTCAAATGACACCTTACCTCCCATTATTCGTGACATGAAATCAGCAAAAGCCTAAAAACATGAGAAAAATAGAAGAGACAGTGAGATTCAATTCAGGTGTTGTGACAATGGACACACCAATCAACCAAATTCCAAAGAACTAAATCAATCAAACGGATTCTCATACAGTTCTGTAGTCAATGGTTATATATCTACACTTACCACTCTGAGTTCCAGCAATCCTTCAAAAGGTTTATACATAGCGATATTACTAATATCGAATTCACCAGCATCAGATTGCATTATCGAATCCATCAAATTCTCAGACATCCATCTCTGAAGCAAGTCAAAGCACAGCTACAAAAACTCACACACACACAAAAAAAAGCAATCTCCATGAATAAGTTTCTTTAAACAATCACAAAAGATCAAAAGAGAATCACAACACTCACCGTACTCTCAGCCAATCCAAGCTGAATAATCCCATCTGTATTCGTAATCCGATCGTACGGATCCGTTTTGACTCTCTCCAATCCAATATAGTAAGGCGAATCGGAAGGTTTCGCCACAGGAAGCGCACGAGAGGAGACTCGAACTCGTCCGATTGAGTTCCCGCGGGAGAAGAGATTTGACCGTGACGACGTTCTCGGTAACTCCGTCGGGTCTGAGGGAGGAGGACGGCGTCCTTTAAGGTAAAGCTGGAGAAAGTAAAAGAGACAACAAGGGATGAGAGAGCCGACGAAGAGACCGCCACGGCCTTGGATTACGCCACGGAGAGGTACTATCAGCCTCATCGGAAACTACTCCGCCTGAGTTGTCTCCGGCGTTGAAGAGATTCGAACCGTTCGTTGAGAGTAACGAAGTGGAAAGAAAGAGAGAGAAAGACAAAAATGTGTGGCAAAGTGTTGAATAAATACAAAAGTTTTGAGATAAATTGGCAAATTACTTTTGAATATTAGGAATTTGTCTCTACGTTTGTAAAAGTTAACTAAATAGCCCTTTTAATATTGGTGATATTATTGAAAGATCCTCCGAGTTTGAAAATAACAATCAAAACCCCTGATCATGATCCAAAACTTCATCTGAACTTGACCTTTATGGAAGCATTCAGAACACGAACACAGTACATGAGCATTTAATCATTATATATATATCTGTCACTTGAAAGGTTCTTATATCAAAACTAAAAGGTAATAAACTTTTGTATTGAAAATCTCAGGGGAAAAAATAATATCAGACGGCCTGACCGGGGCTGCTGCTATGCCAACCTTTAGCGCAAGGCGGTATTTCCATGAACTCGTCAAACTCATTCACGTGCACATCGCAGCATTTCCACTGCACAAAGAAAACATTGATGTAATTCAACACAAAATCAAAAAAGGATCATAAGAAGCTGACTGATCAAAGATTAGGTGTTTACGCACCCCTTTCACTCTGTCGTGGAAGACAGGAGGACCTGGATGATAGCTACATGCAGTCTCGTGATTGTCTCTCTCTTTGAATGTTTTGCCACATCCTTTATTGTTGCAGACTTGTGGTTGATTAATGTCTATAACAACTTTTTTAATTGGAGGTGCTATGGATTCAATTTTTTCTTCTTCTGCTTGTGCTGGTGTGTTCAGGGTCTGCTTGGTCTGTTCTTTGGGTTGGGAAACTGTGTGAGTGATAAAGGATACAATGTAAGATAGAGATTTTCCTGCATTCACCAATGTGTAACGCGAACTTAAACCAGAGAGAGAGAGAGAGAGAGAGTAAAGATACCAACCATGGTCTGAGCAGAAGAAGCCTTGCCGGCATCTGGAGCAAGAGTTTTTTGATGCAGCATTGGCAACTGGAGATGAAGTAGGAACCGTGACAGGATGTTTTGGAGCTGGTTTGGCCAGGACTGGTTTCTCAATTGTGTGCTTACCTGTTTTACATCTTCATCGCAAAAACCTGGATAATAAGTTTCGGTGTTGTTTGCATTACATGAAAGAGATAGCGTAGCTTATTATAAGAAGATGAAAAAGGCAATACACTATTAGTACCCAGGAATTTCCAAGAACAAACTGAAATCATGACTTCTTTCCTTGCAGCAGCTCCACTCTTTCATTCCGTCATGAAAAAACGGCTGCGAGTTTTGAACATTCATCATAGCTTTTTAATTCCTTTGATTATGAAACAAAAAAGCATAATCATAAACAGTAATTGAAGAGTATATATTTGACTTACTCCCTGCTTGAACACAAACCCGGTAGTTAATGAAAAGACGAAACCACAGCCACACCGGAAAAAGACAGGACAAGAACATGAACATTAAAAGCTGTTTTGTTTCCTTTGTATCAACGAGGCTCACTAAATTCAAGCAGTGAGTTTTTAACATTAGAGAATCAAAGCAGTTCACTTAATTACACCTATATGAATCTACAGCTAATCAAAACCTAATCTAACACTTCATCTTCTTCTCAAGTTCACACATGATTAAAAAATTCTCCAGATTCCTCTCAGAAACAGCGCTCCGATTAAAACCCAAAGTGATCCGAATTGAATAAATAAGAAGGGGGGGGGGAGACTCATCAATCAAAAGGGGGTTTTACGGAGAAACAAAAGGGGAAAAGAAAGAGAAGACGTACAGAAGCATGGAATTGACAAGAACCTTCAGGATTATCTTCATCGGTGAACATGGCGTTGCAGCCAATACGTTGGCACTGAAGCTTCTTCGTTCCCGATCTTTCTTCCATTCTCTCAGATTCGTGAGAAAGTAATTTTTTTTGGGAGTAGAATCTATATAAAATCAAAGTTTATAATTTAATCTAAATTATTTAAAGTTTGTAATTAATCTAAATTCCTTACCCAAACAAAAAAAAATTAATCTAAACTAATTTAAAATTTTATCAATGAAAAGTAATAATTACAAAAGGGGAATTACTGTCTATACTCCACAGCCTAAATTTTCTTTATGATTCACCATCAACCATTCTAACCATTAAAATCTTATATTTTCTATATTTTATATAATAAATAGGAAAAAAGATTACTAGCTACACAAAGAATAGGAGAATACATCGTCACACATACCAAATATACTATTGTATCTTTAGCTACACAAAGTATATGTATTACATGGCCACATGCATATAAACTATATGACTTTATGTGGTAAACACCATAATCAAATAATCCGGTGTACCAGTAGACTGATTCAAGTGAAGACAGACGTTAACTCCAGCGTTGACAAAAAAAATATATTTTAATTTTTTTCTATTAAATATAAAAATTAAAAAATATTATATATACATATTTTTGATTTTTCATGATTAAAAAACATATTCAATTCAATATCTAAATATATTTATATATCTCTAATGTATTCATTCTTATAATTAGTTAATTTTTATTTTTAAAGGTAAATTAATGGTTAAATAAAAATCATTAATAATTATTTTCAAGATATCTATATATACATATATATATATATATAAATCTTTGATAATCAGACTATTTAAATACTAAAAAAATCAATAAAATCAAATTCAACTACTTTCATTAGAAAATAATATGCAAAAGATTGAGTATATGGTCCTCTAATAATATGCAAGTTTTTAGAGGACGATATTTCAGGAATAAACACCCGTTGATGGCAAAAAAACCTTACTCTCCCTCTTTTGGGTGGAGAAGTATTTACTCAACTAAAAGTTTAGTGGAAAAAGGTGCCCGTTGGACAATTGGGTCAGGGTTCAATATTTCGGTTTGGCGTGATCCCTGGATCCCTAGTCAACATCCTCGACCTGCAAATGGTAGGGGACGGCTTCTACACCCAAATCTAATGGTAAACCATTTGATTAATCCACGGACTAAAGAATGGCATTTACCTATCCTTCAGAAATGTATGGATCCGGAGGATATTCAAGTTATTCTGAGTTTGCCTATTAGCAAATCTCTTAGACCAGATCGTTTGGTGTGGCATTATACATAATCTGGTCGATACTCGGTTAAGTCAGGTTATAAGGTAGCTCAAGCTATGAAGACTGAAATTGATTATGGTCCCAACTTAAATGACTTGAAGGCAAAGGCTTGGGATCTTCAGGTACCGCCTATAATCAAACACTTTTTCTGGCAGATCGCATCGGGCTCTCTTCCGGTGATGGTGTGATTAGCCTCTCGGGGAGTTAATTGTGATACGGTATATAAACGATGTGACTTAGAGGAAGAGTCTATTAATCATACTTTATTTCAGTGTTCTCATTCCCGCCAGATTTGGGAGAGGATTTTTGATGGCTCAAACACGGACAAGCTCCTATCTGGTTCGATTTATTCAAATTTGGATTTCATATATGGCAAAAGTTTAATCCCTATGGCTTTAGGCGTTACTCATAGTTCGATACCGTGGCTGGTCTGGTTCTAATTGGAAGGATAGGAATAAAAAAGTTTTCCAAGAGATACAATCAGAGCCAATAGATATCATTAATCAGGCTTTACGTGAACAATTGTGGTGGGAGGAAGCCCAATTAGCTCCAAGGATTGATTCCGTTATGATGGATTCCTCGCATGATCCGGAGTTGATAATTCATTGTCAAGTTGATGGTTCGTGGAAAGCTACAGAAACACATTCAGGTTTAGGATGGTGGTGTGGTGATGGTGAGAATCAGACTTTGGTTATAGGCGCCAGATGTCAACGTTGCAGTGCATCCCCTCTCCATTCAGAGCTAGAAGCATTGTTATGGGCGATGGAGTGTATCCTTTCCAGAGGGATTGATTGCCGGAGGTTCGAGATGGATTCTGCAGAGTTACTTTCGATGGTGCAAGCTCCAGAGCAGTAGCCGACTTTCTCAACACTTCTTGATGAGTTCCAGGTGCTTAGTGCCTCCTTGCTTTCTTTTCTCCTTTCCAAGGTCCCAAGGACGACCAATGAGAGGGCTGATTGATTAGCTCGTTCTTCTAGATTATTATTATCAGATACAATTTTTGTAAACACTTTTCCTCCTGTTTGGGCAACCAATAGAGGAGTTTCATTTTAATTAAAGTTAGGTTGGAAAAAAAAAGATTGAGTATATGACTCTTTACCCTAAAGTTTTCATGAAATGTTGTAGAAAGTTTTAGATACTTTTACTATAAGATTTACATACTCTTAATAACATATGTAAACAACAATAAAATTAAATCACAATATTTACTTCTAATATATAAAAGATAAAGATACAAAAAAAAAATGATTTTAGCAAAACAATATATTTGATTCGAGGGTATGTTTGCAAAAGGGTATAGAATAAGAGTAATTTTGCAAATACCTTTATATTACATCTACCACATAACGTCATATAGTTCATGCATGTTGCCATGTAATATATATACTTTGTGTAGTTAATGATACATTAGTATACTTGGTATGTGTGACAATGTATTCTCCTATACTTCGTGTAGCTAGACATCTTTTTTCCTAATAAATAAATAAAGTTATGTCTGATGTACGGGTTTAAAGTTTTGTAAATAAAATAAATTTAATAAAAATAAATTAAAATTTATTGTACATTTTTTTTACTATAATACACTAATTTATATCCATATATAAATCTTTTATGTATGCTACCATTAAAAATGTATTTTTTACATCTAAGTATACTATATCTTACAAATATATTATTTACCAGTACCTAGAAAATGTCTATATGAACTAATTAAGTCAACTATTATATGTTTTTTACTTTCACTTTTGCATAGTTTCTTTAATCACTAAATTTGTTGGCTCAAAAAACATTTTCAATAAAAAATAAATTATATCACAATAGTGTATGACTAACGATGGAGAGAACCTCGGTTCTTCCCTCCTCCCTAATGGAAAAAACCTTGCGTCCAACCTCCTCCACCATTGAGAGAACTTTCGCTCCGCCTTCCTCTCTTGGAGAGATAACCTTGCATCCAACCTCCTCCACCATGGAGAGAACCTTCACTCCACCTTCCTCTATTGGAGAGGAAACCTTGCGTCCAACCTCCTCTACCATAGAGAGAACCTCGGCTCTGCCCTTCTCATGTGTGAAGAGTAGTCCTGGGCATTCGGGTATCCACTGGAGAGAACATGTTCACGTCTTTTAGCAATCTAAAAGTGGCTTGCTCGAGCAACCAATGAACCTAAGAGCATCTCCAATAGTCCTATATTTTTGCCTATAAACTTTATTATAGAGTAATTTTGCTCCAATCCATCTCTATTTTTACCTCTATAATAAATATTGCTATTTTTTCTCTATATATAGAAGAAATCTAACTCTATTATAGAGTATACTTCCTTCTGGTGTGGTATACATGTCGGTTGTGTAGTTCTTTTGAGCTGTTTGGCTTCTCCCGACGAGATCGGAAGCAGATCTACTCTGGTTTTCAGGTGTAGATCTGTTGATGACTTTAAAGATGATAATGTCTTGCTCAATCTACCTGTGTTTCGGCTTTGTTTTGCCAGTTATTCGTCCTCGTTTTGCCATGTTCTCTGAGTCTCGCTCTTCCTGGTAGAAACAGATCTGGTCCAACGAGTTGGTCGATGGTGTTCGTTGGAGACGTCTCTTCAGTTGGGTGGTGCGGTCGATTCTTCTGTTTGGTAATCCAGCTCAATCTCATCAAATAAAGCTATTTTGGTTTACCCCCGGCTTGTTTGATGTTGAATTTAGATGTTGTTTCTTGGTTATTTTACTGGTTTGTTAGGTCATCTAGTCTAGCTTTCGATCTCGAGGAAGTTACGGCCGGGTCTTTTGTCTGGGTTATGATAGCTTTCGGGTACCTCTTAATTGTTCGTTGAATCTTTAAACCAAGTCTCCTACCACCGCCATTAGTCCAAAAAATAATTAGGTATTTTTCGTGGTTTGTTTGTTCTTGTAAGGCTAACGTCTTGTGGCAAATGACCACTTATGGAAGTCCTAGATGTAGATTCTCGGTATAATATTAGGTGGTTAGGAATTACATTTGCGTATCTTGCTTATTGTGTTCGAGGTAATCGTTTTTAGTTGAGCTAATTCTTCGCGGTGGCCTCTATCCTTGGGTCTCTTCCATATGCGTTTGCAGGTCCTTTCAACATTGACTCTTGAGTACTTAATCCCGCGACTAATATTCTCTTCCGACTTCTCCGATGATTTTGAGAGTTTTTTTTTGGCTTTAGTTTTTTACATGTTCCCCGTGTATCGGGTTTAAGTTTCCGGGGATATATTTGTTTTCCGCCGGCTTTAGAATTTCAAAAACGCATTACACCCTTATAAAAATGATGATAATTATATGTATAATGAATTTATTTCGTATTTTTACTATACGAATACAAAATCTTATGAGCAGATTGAACATTAACAGTGAGAGAAATGATGAAGAAAAGAGCAACAAAATGAGATTTTGGAGGCATCATCTTTCTACAAAAATGTTTACAAAAGAATTACTATGAAATACTTTATAAAACCACTTAGTGAGTAAAAAGAGAATTGATTGTTCTTATGTAGATGAGTTTCAAATGTTAATAATACCATATAAACTTTGCATCAAATCTAATTAATATATACCATAAAATTTTGTTTGACTTAAGATACTATTTTTTAACGTTAATTACATTGATTTTTTCAACAAAAATCTTTGACAAAATCTTAGGTTAACTACAGTTTTACAAAATTTGATAATATTTCCTTAATTTTGTAAGTGGTTGAAACTTTTGTTTGACTCAATATTTGTGTGAACCGTTGGGAAGCCAGGTACTTGTAATTTGTTGTCTCTAAACGTATGCAACTGAACCTAATTGAAAACATGTGTTTAATACGGTTTAAATAAAACATTAGAATCTAGTTATATATTGATCCATGTTTTTCTTTTCAATTTACATCTCAAGATGGATTAAATAAAATCATAACTAACAAAAAAAAAAAGAGAAGTTCTAACATGAATTATGTTAAACAATAGGTGCAGACTTATATGAAATATTTATTCGATATGGTATATGTTGTATAAATTATATAAAAGTCAATACAATATGAAATATATATTTTCTTATTAATTAATTTCTCATTGTACATTTACATTTAGTTTTAGATAACCAAGCCTACGGTATTTTTTTGCTTTTCATACGAACATAATATATTAAAGTTGATTATAAATAAATATAAGATAAAAAAAAATATGTCTGAATAAGTTTATTATCTACAAATATTTTGATGCTTCTAAAACTAAAAGCAAAATGTTTATATTGCTAAAACTTTTGGTGACACCCCCGTTTTATACACTTGCGTAAAGGTTTAAAAGAATTGATTTAGCCACCTATGCCATCAAAGTGCACTTATATTTTCTGTCAAATGTCCTGAGAGAACACCAAAGTTGAGCGTGCTTGAGCTAGAGTAGTTTCAGGATGGGTGACCTTCCGGGAAGTGATTGTCATAACTGTGCGAGTGTAACATCCGCAAACCAGATTATTGGTTTTGGGGATTGCCCGATTGATTTAATTTGTCGATTTGGATCGGTTTGGTTTAAGTGACACCAATAGCCTGTGTTGGTCGACACTTGGCTGGTGTCAGTCGACACATCCCTTCTAGCGAGCAGATGGTACTTGTTTTCCCTGGTTTATGTGATTTTTTGTTGATTGTTTGACATTGGAATCGCAGTTTCTTGTGTGTATAGCCCAGTAGATGGGAGAACTGCCTCACTAAGTTTTAATAAAATACTCATTCATCTCAATTTGTGTTTTTGGTGTAGGTAAAGGCAAAGTGTGATCGTGGAATCAAGCCAATGAAAAGAAGGATGTTCTAGTGGCTCGATTGGTTGTTGTTTGGTTTCGGTTAGGTTGTTAGAGTTGAATACTTAGAATGTTGTTCAGGATTGGTGGTTCTTTGATTTATGATTGTTTTGGTTTATTGGCTTAAATGTTATGGAATGAATATTGGATATTTGGTTATTAGTAAATTATTTGGTTAACAGTATCGTTTATATTATCCGTCGTTGTGTGATTGTGGTTAGGTGGCTAGTGGGTAAGGAATTTAGAAGTACAAAATCAAAGTAATGTACTAAATATATTATCTTCTTTTCATAAACTTTTTTTTTTCTGTTGAATTGTGAACAGACGTTTATGGCTGTCAATTTTTACAAACACTATATAAATGCTAGACATTTATTAAGTCTTATTTTGATTTTCATATATTGGGTTCGTATGCACACAAAAAAATATCATACAATTGTTTATTTTAAACTAAACATGAAATTACAAAAGAAAAAAAAATGTATAAGTAAAAACACATATATTCATATTTTTTCACCTATTGTTTAGTATAACTCATGTTAGATCTCCTATTCTTTGAGTTAGTTATGGTTGAAATATATTTTAACCTATATTGAGACTTGTAAATTGAAAAAATAACAATATGAAAAAATATATGCAGAGATGATATAATATCATATTTAAACCATATTGAACATTGTCAATCATATCCAGTTGCATATTAATAGACACCAACATAGACGTTCCAGGTTGTTTCCTGAAGGCACACACAAAGCACCATGAGAAGGTGCTTTTAGTCCACATCTTTGGAAACAATCTTCCCTCTTGTAACATGGTCCTTTGTATTTACAATCTTCTGAATCATCCATAATCCCTATAAAATTAATTATATAAATCTTATAATAATTATATATAATTATTATATTTTTGTAATTTACTTAATTTTGTAAGTGGTTTAAACTTTTGGTTGACTTAATATTTGTGTGAACCGTTGGGAAGCCAGGTACTTGTAATTTGTTGTCTCTAAAAGTATGCAACTGAACCTAATTGAAAACATTAGAATCTAGCTATATACTGCTCCATGTTATTATTTTCAATTTACATCTCAGGATGGATTAAATTAAATCATAACTAACAACATTAAAAAAAGAAGAAGAAAAGTTCTAACATGAATTATTTTAAACAATTATGCAGACTTATATGAAATATTATGCTGTATAAATTATTAAAAGACAATACAATATGAAATAATTTTTTTCTTATTAATTAATTTTTCATTATACATTTACATTTATTTTTGGATAACCAAGCCTACGGTATTTTTTGCTTGTCATACGAACATAATATATCAAGTTGATTATAAATAACTATAAGATATGTCTGAAATGAGTTTATTATCTAAAAACATTTTGATACTTCTAAAACTAAGAGAAAAATGTTTCCATTGCTAAGACTTTTGGTGACACCCCGGTTTTAAATACTTGCGGAAAGGTTTAAAATAATTGATTTGGCCACCTATGTCACCAAAGTGCACTTATCTTTTCGGTCAAAGGTCCTCAGAACTCTAGAGTTAAGCGTGCTTGAGCTGGAATAGTCTCAGGATGGATGACCTTTCAGGAAATGATTGTCGTGTGCGAGTGAAGACAAAACACAAGGAAAGATCATATGGTGATTTGTAGAGACGGTAACAAGTCATTAAAACCTCTCAGACGTAACAAACCAGCCGTCGGATATGATGGACACACAAGTCTATTGAGAGAACCTGAGGTCCATTAAAAGAGATGGGGCCATAGACTGGGATTGGACATGGGGTTCATTAAGAGGTGGCGGTCGGAGCGTTACAAGTGGTATCAGAGCTGAATCCAGACGCGTGTAGAGTCGAGTGGATTCACACCATCGGGGGTGAATGTCTTGGTGCGCAATAAGGACGTTGCGATCTGTTAGTGGGGGTGAATTATGACGCCTCAATTTCATAGACTTGCGCAGAGGTTTAAAAGAACTGATTTGACCACTTGTGTCATCAAAGTGTACTTATGTTTTCGGTCAAAAATCCATAGAAATATCATATGGTGATTTGTAGGGACGGTAACAAGTCTTTAAAACTTCTCGGACTTACCAAACCTGCCGTCGGATATGGATAACCTCATAGGCCTAGTGAGATGATGTGAAGCCTATTAAAGAAGATGGGCAGGTGGACTAGAAATGGACATGGGTCCACTAAAAAGTGGTGGTTACACTATTATCCAAAAACTCTGATTTTCTAAACCTGGCACAATGAGTTACATTGACATAAAGAAGTTGTTTAAAATGACAAACAAATCAGTACTCTCAGACGAGGTTGAGAAAATGTTTCAGGTCTTTGGAACTATGGTTAAAAAGTTTGCTACATAGACGCTCATGTCTTGTAAATGTTTTGAATATGTTTATGTTAATGTTCCTCTTCAACTATTCTAGTTAAAAAAAAGCGCTTACGATGATCAACTTGGATAGATTCATTGTAGATCAAGTTAATTCACTCAACCATCATATAAATTTACTCCAAGAAAGCCTTCAAAATTGGTTGTTGAATCAGGTTTGATACTCTCAATTAGGCATATAAATTTAAGTTTTTGATATAAGGAGACTAAGAATATCTATCTAATCTATGAATTTTTTCACTGTTGGAAAAAAACTTTTATCCAAACTAAATAACAGTAAAGAGTGTTTAATGTATATCCAAATCCGACCTAAAATCTAAAAAAAATATATAAAACTACTCATATCCGAATACAAACCCCTCCACTATGACAAATAGAGCAAGAGATGAAGCTAGAAATGATTTACGTACGTATAGACACTATTCTCGAGACAAACAAGTTCTCAAACTTCTTCAGCGCCGGTGGAGCTTTTGCTCGCCGGCGTCAGACGGCTTCTTTCTCTCGTAACGCTTTTCTTTTTCTCTCGCTCTTTCAGAGCAGTCTCTTCCACCGTTTGACCTCGTCATTGGTGATATCTTCTCTCTCCCGGTGCCTTTGCCACTCTCTCATCCATTGTGATGTTGTGGTTACCCAGATCTGGCATCTTTGTATCCTAGGCAAGCACTCCCGTAGTGACAGCTCTCAAACATGCTTTTGCTTTGTCGAACATCTTGAAGCACATCTCTCACTCCGGCGTTCTGTCTTTCTGCTGCCGAGATCTTCCTTTGATTTCTCCATTGCGCTACATTCGTCTATCTTGGGATCTATTCCCAAAGAACCCCGTTCTGCTAAGAGTTGCCTTAGGTTGCATTCTCCGTTCTATTAATGATGGCCTGCCAAAGGTTCGACCTCCACCGGTGGTGTTGACTATGTGTGGTGTCTGGTTTCTCTTGTTCTGCTCTTCGCTTCGTGTCTATGTTGCCGGATGGTGAGATTGAATATCTCAGCTCAAAGGCAACGGCTGGACAGAAAGCTTAGGAAGTGCCTTATTCTGACCCACCGGCTTCCTCCCTTGGGAGAGATTAGATTTTAACTTTCTCTTGGAGGAAAGAGAGACCCTTTGGGCTCATATCCTTACCTTGAGAGGTAACGTTTGAGTGTTCCTCCTCTTGAATAGGCCATTTGAGAGAAAATTGAAGACAAAGTGCTCCCATGGATCTAAGCTTCTTCTGGGAGCCTTTAGATCAGTTGCTACAATCTGCATCGCCGGTGTGAAGCCATGTTCTCACGATCCTTCTAATGCTACTCTTGCTAATGAGATGATTCTCCCGGTAGAGGCTCTACCTTTCCGGTGTATCATTTATCTGATGTCGAGACACAGATTTGATGCTCCCAAAGCCAAAAAGTCTCTGGTTACAAACCTTTGGTTGTCTCGATCCTTCTTCGGTTCTTTCCCCAAAGAATTTTCCTCCGCAGTGAGTCGTCAAAAATCGAAGGAGGTCGTTGTTGGCCAAAATTCAGATCTGCTTGGGGAGTCTGGTGTCTCTTTCCGACGAGAGTACGTGCTGTCATCGAGAAATTTCAGTGGTTCCGCCACTGAACCTTTGTCCCCATCAGTTATCTTGGTCGCTCTTCTGGAATTGTCGAATCTGCAAGCCGTCAGAGAATTACTTTTTCAGTCGAGAGGGCGATCTGTTTAACTATCCCGAGTTACTTCTCCGGCGGTCTTGGTCGCCTTTCTGGTTAACCGTCGGACTGTATCGTCTGATACCAACGATCTTTGGCAAGAGAGAGAGATGTAGAAACCCTAATTCAGTTGGGCCTTAACCAACTCTCCTGGTTTTGGGGCCAGAGATTGGAGTTTTTGATAACGGGCCTGCTAAGTCCAGTGAGATCTCTATTGAGTTTGGGCCTTTTTCGGTTTTTGGACCTTTAATATAGTTTTGGAATCTTGTCCTGCAGATCAATTGGTGATAGTTTGTCCTGTGGGAAAGTTGTTAAAGGGTGAAACCAGAGTTCAAGGAACGTCTGGCGCACCAATAACCTACTCGTGGATTTGGATGAATAGTTCTTGTCCACGGTGAAGGATTCAGATCGATGCCCTGCAGGGTTAGCTAGGGGTCCGTTGGGGCGGCTAGCGGGGGGCTAGTGGGGTCCACGGGATGGGTTGTTATAAGGCCAAGGTCCCCTATTTATATAATACAAGGTGTGCAATACAACATTCTTTTTTCATATTCTAATGCTAACAGGATTTTACAATTTTCTTGTTAATTGAGAAAAAAGAAATTGACTATCTTTTCTAAATTTCCTTTTTCCAAGCACTCTTTGTTCCTTTACAAACTTTAAGCTTTTAGACTTTTCTCCAAGCTTCCAGCTCTTGTAATCCTCTTTATCGATTCATACATTATCCACCATGATTTATTTCCATATTTTGGTTCTTCAATGTTTTGCTTGTATTACTTTGTGTCTTACTTGCACCTAGGACAGCGACTATAACATATGTTTACATCTTCAACTTTTTACATTTTTCCGATTTTACAACCGATTGGGGTAAAATCCCGGCGGTGCATCGCTGCCAAACGATTAACCGGCGCATTAGCAGCCTTGACGGCCACATTTTAAAACAGAACCTATATCTAACCATTATTTAATGTTTATCCAAACTTGACCCGAAGTCTAAAAGATAATAGAAAACTACTCGATATCCGAATGCAAACCCCTCCTATACAACATAAGGGAGAGCTGAAGCTAGAAACAACTTACTTTTTTTTTTGACAACACCATACAAGATTGACTCAAACAAGCCAATGCGCAGGAATATTGTTTAATAGGTAACTAAATGCGGTACTGAACAAACTCATCGCGCTAAATTATCCGCTTTACCATTCTGAGAGCGAGGAACATGTATCAATGAGAATGAAGCAAACTGCTCCTTGTCCAAATGTATGTCTTCCAAATAATGCGTAAAAGCTGGCCACTCAGCAGGCGAAGACACCATCTTCACCAAATCAGAGCAGTCGGTAAGAAAAACGACATATTGGTTATCCGTCCCAATCATACAACGCATTGCCCAAATAAGAGCTTCAAGCTCAGCATGAAGTTGTGATAAGTTGCGGCGAAGATTCGATGCTCCCATAGAAGGGCCTTCTCCTGAAGGTGGGATGCAGAACCATCCTCGGCCAACATAGTGATCCGTCGCTTTCAAGAACCATCAACATAACAAAGAAAACACTGCCCAGAATTAGGGGCCCCAATTCGACCCGCAGAAACTTTCGAAGGGCCAGGAACCATATCGGATGGCCTATCCTCACCTTGAGCCAGAAGCTAGGCCTTGGCCTCATCCTCCGCTATACTCAGGATCGCAAGGGGATTCGAATCCAAATTACTAAATAGTTTATCATTATGGGTCTTCCAAGTATACCATAGAATCCATGGGAACAACTCCTGTGAAGGTACAGCGGAACACCGCCAAAAAAGAAAATCCATATTCGTGAAAACCGACTCCGCCGGGAAAAGTCCCATGGCCGTCGGGAACTGGGACAAAGCCCAAACCTGCCTAGCTGGTGGACACTTGAAAAGAGTATGATTAATCGTCTCTTCCAGATAGCCGCAGAGACCGCACGTAGCATCACAACTCAGCCCCCGTTTTCGTAGCCTAGCTGTAACCGCCACACAACCCGAAAGGACCTGCCACATAAAATGGCGTAGCTTCGGGGGACACGGAATCTGCCACACATGCTTCTGCAAATGGACCAAATCCAGGCCAAATGGCAGTGCCACCGACTCAGAAAAATTGGACCGAAGTATATGATACCCAGATTTTACCGAATAATTACCAGACTTGGTAAAATGCCACCCCAACAAATCCGGTTTATCCGGCTGTCGCAAAGGTAAGGCAGAAATGATAGCCACATCCTCCAGTACAAACGTAGCCATAAGCTGGGCCAAATCCGAGGAGTTAGAAGTTCTTTCAATAAGATTATGAACTCGAAGCAAAGGGTCAGAAGGCAACCCTATGCCTATTGCTGGTCTTGGGGGTTGAGCAGGGATCCAAGGGTCATTCCATACGGAGATAGAAACACCAGATCCTACTCGTTTAATGAGTCCTTTATTAACCAGAGAGCGAGCAGAAACTATACTCCGCCACCCATAAGATGGGGAGTACGATTTAATTGGATCCAGAGGATCCGAATGCCTATAATATCGGCCCTTAAACACACGCGCAAATAAAGAATCTGGGACGGTTATCAAACGCCAGAGCTGTTTCGCCAGCAAGACTGTATTATAATCATCTAGACACCGAAAACCCAAACCTCCTGCATCTTTCCCACAACATAACTTATCCCATGCCATCCAATGTAACCCACTAGATAGTCCAGATGAGCTCCACCAAAAATTAGAAATTGCACTAGTCTACTTCCTCGTAACCGTCTTTGGTATCCGAAAACATGACATCACAAAGGTTGGGACAGCCGCAACAACAGACTTTATCATTATCTCCTTATCTCCTTTCGATAAAAGTCTTGTTGTCCACCCACATACCCGTGACTGCAATTGATCCTGAACAAAGGAGAAAATTTTCGTCTTAGCCCCACCCAAGCTTTCCGGAATACCCAAATAAGAACTCATACCTCCCAAATTAGTAATACCCAGAACTCCCTGTAGCTCTACACAAAGAGTATTATCCACCGTGTGGCCAAATTGGACAGAAGATTTCTGAAAATTAATTTGTTGGCTTGAAGCCCGCTCATACTTCCGAAGAATCCCTAAAACCACTTCGCACTGTTCCCTCGTGGCCCGACAGAAAAAAAAAAACTATTATCCGCGAATAATAGATGGAAAATGGCAGGACTAGCTGTTGAAACAACTTACTTTCTATAATAGATGTAAGCCTAAATTTAAAATTTTTACATTGTTTCATAAAAAAAAATGATTTATTTATTCAAACAGCTAAAGAATTAGTGACAAAACTGTCAAACTTAAAATAAAAGACGATCTAAATGATTTCGTTTTCAGATAAAAACTTTCAAAAGAATTCCAAACCAAATTAACAGAGTGAGCTTTTGAAAAATATGTAATACAAAGAGAGATGTATTTAAAAGCATACGAAGCTAATATCATTACAACTTACACCAAATAAACAAGCTACAAGTCGCTTGAACTACACAAGGAGGTTATGAATACTAAATATATAATATATACCATATTACATAATACGATTCAAGAAACTAGAAAAAGCAAGTCATGGATCTGATTTGGTCAGTTTTAAATGTTTTTTTTCTGGCTTCCTGGTCTAGTTTCGGATCAAAATTTGTTTTCCTTCTTAAATCTTCAGTCAATGTACAAAAGAGAGATCACTTGGTTCTGTTATGTACTTCTATCAATGATGCTTTCTCCTGCAAATTCTATAAACAAAACTCTCAGTCACAAGTCATCATTACTCTTTCCCATAAGATTACTCATTGCAATTTATCAATACATCTATTTCCATTTATATAGCTCTAGAAAAGAGAAGGGGATAACCTCGTTCTGGGAACTGTTCTCAGAAGGAAACCATCGAAGGAGGACACCGAGGTTCATTGCACTCGGTATTAACTTGAACAGCAATGGAGTAGTTACCTGTAACAGTTCGCATTGTCAGGTGTAAATAAGCTTTGAACTATAATACACTATTTCAAGTATGTTCTCTTGGAATGCGAAAAGGTTGTTTGCACGTTGAGGTAACTTACAAGACTTAGAGCTGTTGTGCCCAAAAGGAGGAGATACATTTTCCCCTATATTGTCATTCGTTTAACCCAAAGTTAATTAAGAATAAAATGGTAAAGGGTGTGTTCAATTACAAAAGCAAAAAAAGTGTTACCTCGATAACGTGTAGGTTTGACGCTCGGCTTAGGAGAACAAAGGCGAACTCTCCAATCTGAGCAAGTAATACCCCGACCTGTTACATTTGTGACAACAGATTAACGTGATTGGTGGATAATGGGATTCAATATGAAGGAACTCATAGAATCTTTAGCAGGAGGGGCAAAACTCACGTGGAAAGATATCTTCATGTTGTATCTAAAAGCCTTAACAACTACTGCTGCAATTGCTGTCTTAATAACTATCACTAGAATCACCGAAGCCAAAAGAATATCCACGTGGTTCCAGAGAAAGTGAACATTAATGAGCATCCCGATACTGGATAGAAAGAGAGCGGCAAACAAATTACGAATTGGTTCCACCTACATCAAAAAGTAAGTGAGATTTCAGAAATGTCAATAACCTGACCATTAGACTTCACTTCTGTACCAAGGGGTAAAAACAACATGAGTTCAAAAATCAGTACCTGCTCTAGTGTATGTTGAGCAAATTCGGTCGTAGACAACATAACACCAGCCACAAATGATCCCAACTCAAGACTAAGACCCAGCTTGTCACTGCACTGAAAACGTTTTGCAAAGAACCAACACTCAAGTCATCGAAATGCTATTTTACTTAACTACTTCAGTGTCTATCGTACTCATCATTGTTTTCTTCTGTAGTCTATTAGTAAGATGTAAGCTCAGGTAACTATTTACTCAGAATGTTATAATACACCAAAAGGGATCAGAAAGCTAAGCAAGCACCGGTATGCAAAGAAATGATAGAATTGGACTTACCCATGCAGATAGTAAGCAGAATGCCACAGCAGCTAATTGGTAAAGTTCATTTGTCTGCATTATATAATGAGAGACATTGGAAATAATTCGGATCCCACTTGAAGAAAGAAAAGAAGATGTCAAAGTAATGTCTGAAAAGATATGTCGTGTAAGACTTACTTGAGATGATAATTGAATCATTAGCTTCAGAAAGCGGGGTACAAATGACCAGGTTAATAGAGATGCCACAGTGAGATATATGGACAATATCAGTAGCCTAAAATTACAACAAGAAAATGTTTTATGTCAAATAGGGTAATGAGGATATATAAGAGGTTCCTGGACATATTTCTTACTACAGAACCACTTACAGCTTTCCCATTGATATAATCCCTTGTAGTAAACCACTGTTACCACCCAAAACTGGAAGCAGGGCGAATAGTAAACCAACAACACAGTCCTGAAAATTTAAGATGAAGGAAGAAAATAGCTTTTTTTTTTTTTTTTTTTTTTTTTTTGAACAAAAAAGGAAGAAAATAGCTAAAGAAACAAAATCTTCATATAACGAAATATTCAATTTGTAAATATAGTGTTATTAGTGAAACCTGAAAGATAAGTATCCCTATTGTAACTTGACCATGAAGAGAACTTGTGCTGTTCCGTTCTACCAAAAACTTTACTACCTGTTCAAATTGACATGTGGATAATAAACAGAAACTCTGAGATGAAGCGGGGAAAAGAGTAGCTTTTGTATTAAACTTGAGAAGACAAAAGACAAGAAAAAAGTACCACTGCAGTTGATGACATAGATAAAAAGGCACCAACAAAAATACCCTCTGACAACCTTGCTCCACACAACTGCAATGACAACAGATATCAATTTTAAAAGTTATGTCCAAATTGCCTATATATGCACTGGAAAAAAAATGCTCTATTTTCCCATACCAAGGCAGTTACACCACATAAAAACATAAGTAAGACAATCTGAAGAAGCCCTCCAAGGACAGCAACCGGGCCAACAACTTTCAGCTGCAGCATTCACACAGGAACATATGATTTTTAGATTAAGATTACAAAATCCACATGAAGTTGCATTCAATAGTAAATGGACGTCTACCTTAGTCATTGAGAATTCCAAGCCCAAAGCAAAAAGAAGGAAAACAACGCCAAACTGTGCTACGGTTTCAACCTGCCATACCACCGGAAGAAGAAATACAGAACATATGAATACCAGAATACTTTATCCATATGAATGTGTGGTTCCACGTCCTACTTTTATGTATAACAGTACTGATGACTTAAACTCACACAACAAGAACAAATGATAATTGTAAAGCCACCTTTAACATGCTCAGCCAAGAAGCAAAAAGTTTATCCTAATTTCTGATTGCTTACAATACAGTAGATGAATTCTATTCTAATTAACCTTATTGTTAAATTTCAATAAGAAGATCAGGAAATGAATACATATGACAACATCCCCATAAATGTCCTCTTAAAATATTTGCATGCCTATTATCATACCTGAACCATTTCACTGATGAATTTCAGTCCTCCTGGCCCAATGATTGACCCCGCAAGAAGATATCCAACAATGACCTAAAGCATATAAAGATAGTATAACATACCATCAGAATGGTATTTGGCCACAGTGTGTAGCTCGAGATACTAGGAACATAATCTCAAATGTATTTCATGTTATTAAGTAAGGTTGCTAGCATACCGGTTGTCCAAGACAAGAGAAGACGATCCCACCAATCGCAGCAAAAACAATAATGACCACCAAATCTGATATCAGTCTGAAAGAAATGTCAAGAACCTATACATCACAAGTCTGAAACAGTGCGTGTACCAAAATGCTCCAAATACAGAAGAAATCTGAGAGAGACCAACCTCAAATCTACTTGAAGTATGGGATACTTAGATTTCTTGTTAGACATGACAAAAACATTATTCTGCAGAGTAGCATAAGAAGAACATTAGCTGCAGCTATAAATAAATGGTAAGATCAGTATAACAAATCTTGCTTAGTCTTCTTCTCAAACCTTTTTGTCTATAAGAGTCATATCATCAGAATCTTCATTTTCCAGGGAAAAAACATCTTGAAGCTGGAATGGTCTGGTACCACTGGATAAATTCGAAGAAACAAGTCATAAACCCCACATTGAACCACTAATCAAAATATGGCTATATTCGACAATTACAACAAGGTTCTGCATACTTACTTATTCTCTTGTGTATCATTCCTTTTACCCTTCTCATGCGTTACTTTAGCAACAGTCTCTATTTCAGCCTGCCAAAGACCATGATAATCAATACAGAGCTCAAGAACATTATTAAAAACTCACACGCAAACAAGTAACTAAAAACCTACTTGTTGATCAGCAACACTGCTGTTAAAGCTAGCTCCATCAGATCCTAAGGAAAAACCAAAAGAAGTATGTTTAAGCTTCTTCAATCTTCATCATCCAGCAAACCAAATACAAATCACAATCACAAACACAAAATTATTTTATGTTCCGTTTACTCTTTTTTTGTTTGCACATTGAAACCAGAGGAGATCGAAGAAGAAGAAGAAGAAACAAAACCTTCAGGGGAATCGTTTTCGGAAAACTCTTTCTCGAGAACCCGATCGAACATTTTAGCGATACTTCCTTCACCGTTACCCGGAGCCGTCGAGTTCACAAGGTTTCCGTAAAACCGCTCCCGCGTTTCTTCATCAGATCTCGCTGATAAAGACGTACCAAGTAGAAGGAGGAACGTTAATCCAATCACTGCGAATCTCGCCATTGTTCGATCCCACGAATTTGGGATATCGCCGCGAATCCAATTTGCTTCTGAGAAATTTCAGATTTATTATTCCTTCTTTTTGTTTTAGTCTTTTTAGATCCAAAAAAATTTTGAAATTGAATCAATGGAAAAAAAAAAATTTGTGTTGAATATATTTGTTAATTGTCAATTAGTCTGTGAAGGGTACGTGCGAATGCGATTACGATTGGTTTGGTTTGGTTTGGTTCGGTTCTTGATAATTAAAGTCTCGTGACAAGAACTAGTCCTTTTCGCACTATACCAATAAAATACGATAATTTAGTATAATTTGGCATTTTTTTTCTAAACCAAAGGTGGTTAGTTCAAGAACAAATCCAAATCATTAATGGCCACAAAACACACACTTTACGACATCGTTTAGTAGAGAGAGCGTGATGGCCACAAGCTTTACACACTTCACATATCTAATATCTTCTTCTTACTTCATAAACAAATCACTACCACATAGAGAGAGTGCAGAAGTAGGTGAGAAAAGAGAGTTTCCAATGGCTATACTCGCAAACACGTTCGGCATGGGGGTAAGTTACGCCGGACAGCTTCCGTTTAGGCGAGTCACCGCCGGAGAGGTGGGACGTAAGCAGCAGAGGATGGCGGTGGTGAGAGCAGAAGGCAGCGGAGGAGGAGGAGGAGGAATCAATCCGGAGATCAGAAAGAACGAAGAGAAGGTCGTAGACTCTGTTGTCGTCACCGAGCTTTCCAAGAACATAACTCCCTATTGCAGGTTTCACATAGATATATAGTAATCTACTATTTGAATCATGTATTTGTTAAAATCATGCATCTAATTAATGAATTACATTAATTTATTTTTACTAATCCATATATGTTTTTTTAAAAGCTTCTTTCGTGAGACTTTTCTTATTATATTTTTACAAAAGAACAAATGTATGGATCTCTATTTGTGTGCATGTATATGAAAACATGGTGATGGATTTGATTTGACGTTAGGTGTTGGAGGTCCGGGACGTTTCCATTGTGTGATGGGAGTCATGTGAAGCACAACAAAGCTAATGGAGATAATGTTGGTCCTCTTCTTCTCAAGAAACAGTAGTTCTTTTTGTTTTTGTTTCTCGTTTTGTTGGGTGATGTATTGATGATACTCGCGTCTAATTGAATAAAACAGATTAGTATCTAGTGAAACAAGGCTAAGATGAAGGCTTTTATCCGCTTTTATCAATTCAGATTTCAAAAAATGTTTGGCTAGTCGCTTTTTCTCACCCTCTTTTGGTATTTTATATTATATACAGGCCCGGCTCTATACATCTGCACGGAGTGTAAATGCACAAGATCCATTTAATTTTTGGGTTTTTTTTCTTTTGATTTTAAGGTCCAATTTTTTTTTTTAATCCTTTTTTAGCATGAAAAAATAGGACCCAATTTTTTTTTTAGTTCAGGGTCCAAAAAATAATTGAGCCGGGGTCTGACTATATATGTATGTCCTACG
The DNA here is from genome assembly GCF_030686135.1 of Camelina sativa. Taxonomy (NCBI): domain Eukaryota; kingdom Viridiplantae; phylum Streptophyta; class Magnoliopsida; order Brassicales; family Brassicaceae; genus Camelina; species Camelina sativa. The sequence continues at coordinate 14,980,470 of NC_141897.1, forward strand.
CATCGAGTGAGTAATATTAATATAGCAAACATGTGGGTAATATTTTTTTTTGGTAGTAACATGTGGGTACTATTAATATAGTGGAAAATGCTACATATGAAGATATACTTAGAATTTTCTGAAATTAATTATTTTGTAAATCTATTTACAACTTATTCACAATACATTGAGATAGAATTTGAGAAAACTTTGATTATACTCTTATAACGTGATTCTCTATAAATTTGTTGACAAACCAAAACAAAATACACTATAATATTTGTTCATATAGATTTAACAAATTTTGTTTAAAAACAAAAATATAAACAGTTCTTTGTTAATAAGAGTAGTGTTAAGTTTTGGACGACAAGAACACTCTCTAGACTTTTTCATTTGTAGAATCTTTTTAACAGGTTAGAGAAAGAGAGTGGGATATCATATTATCAACAATGGATATCTTAATCGCATGGGACATACTCCTTAGCTTGTTATTGGTTATGGATTCCAACCCTTGAATTTTATGTACTTTCTTCATTATGTTTGCATTAATCTGGTTAGTGACTCATTTGGATGATGAAAGTACTATAAAGTGTTGCTTTCCATTATGCAAGTTTCAAAGAGTAGTACAATTTTTCCTTGCAGGTTGGTCCAAGATTCTTGGAAAAACGAATACTCGTGTTCTATCTCCAAAAACTCATGAAAATGGAGAAGTCTTTGTGGTGGTATTTTTAATTAGATGCAGTCTAAAAACTAATTTTACAACATACACGTACAACATGTTGAGAGGATGCTTCTAGAATACGATGAGTCTCTAGAGAAATTTGAATCACAGACTTTCTTGTTGGCTTCTTAAAATTACAAAAATTACATTGTTCTTATAAGTTGGTCTTAATCCAAGAAATATTGTTTGACTAACTCATGTGTTATTCATTTCGTAGTTCTAATTAAATTGTAATAAAATATCTATAATAAATAAAATTATTTTTTTAGAAAAATATGTCAAATATATGAACACTGTTTGAAAAATGTATAAGAAATATTAGTAACATCATAATAACGTTACATCAAAAGTAGAACATTAAGGTATAAATTAGTAACGTATTAAAAGTAACAAAGTCGTAAATTCAAAATTTAAAACTTAATGCCCAACTTTAAAGTTTACAAATATATCCCATATAGAAAAATTGAATTCATCTCGTATCTTTGACACCAGATCGCATGCATGTTGTGTTGTTTGGATCAAGTATGTATTATTCCATTTATATGGAATGTATATGAAATACACTAAAAAAAGACTGTATACAATACACACATATATATCATCCGAGTCTAACCAAAGTACTTGGAACAAAAAAAAAAGGATTTATAATTAAAATTTGGAGTATTTGAGTTATTATTAAAAATAGAAATATGACATAAGTATATAATTATATTTCGGTTATTTTCGGTTCGGTTCGGTCCCAAGTTTTGGATTACAGGCTTTGGGATTTTGTTGGTCCGGCTGAGATTCGAATACCCTAGCACTAGCAGTCGTCTCGCTCTCTTCCTTTTCTTTCAAATTGTCCCAATGGGAAAATCTAGCAAGAGTTCCTCCAGCGAAGTAATCTTCTTCTCTCTTATTTTTCTTCTTTTTTTTTTTTTTGTATGTTTCTCTGACTCAGTCTCACTTGTTAATGGTGTTCTTCTTTTTCACAAAATCAACATACACAAAATTGCTGTTTTTCTTTTTTTTTTTTGTTTGGGATTTTTCAGGATGAAGGTTCTTCTTCTCCAGGTAAGAGAATTGCGGTTTCCGCCAGCCTAGTATTCCGACAGAGATTTCAATTAATAGCGAACGATTCCGACAGAGATTGGGATTTCTCTCTTTTTTTTTTTTTTTTTTTTAATATGGGTGTTGTTTGTTTTTATTTACACTTAAAATCGGTCTGTGTAGATGTGAGTTCCATCGAACAAGATTTGGATTCCCTGAGAGTAGATGTGGCTTCTCTCACTGCAACTGTGAAATCAACACTTGATTTGATGCCGTCTAAGGAGGAGTTACTTGCCATGGTTACCTCATTCCAAGTATATATATATATAAATCACGACTTTTGCGCTTTGATTTCTCTTCTAGTAGAGATAAAAAATTTCAACTAACATACCACACTTACTTATTTGTGATGGGAAAATATAACTATTAGGAACTTGCAAAGAAACTGGCAAAGATACCTGCTTCAGTTGCTCAAGTTACTTCATCCTCTAAGTATCATCACAAGAAGGTGATTAAGATACTTTATACCTCAGTCTTGTCATGTCTCCTATTTTTAATTGTGTAGTGTACCTTTTAGGACTCGAGCTAGCTCTTCTTGTATTTGCTTTTTTTTTTTTTTTTTTTTTTTACTTTTATTTAAGATCTTCATCCAACCGCATTGACGATATACTTCTTGTCGATACTGTTTCTGAGTCTATTCGATTCTTTGACTCAAACTATGTCTTTTTTGGTTGATTTTGGCAGAAACGTGGTGAAGGTGAAGAGCCTGCCAAGAAAGAGGTAAGCATTAGTTAACCTCCTGATGATGATGGCACAGTCTTACTCATTCCAGTTGCTCAAGTTACTTGTACCTCAGTCTTGTTATGTCTCCTGTTTCAATTATTTTGCTTATGTAGCGCGTGCCTTTTAGAGCTAGCTGTTGTATTTTCGTTTTGTTTGTACATTTCTTTCTCAAATACCCCCGAATTGACTATACTTCTTGTAGATACTGTTTCTGAGTCTTTTTAGTTACTTATTTGACTCAAATTTATGTTTTTCTTTTTGGCAGAAAAGTGATGAAGGTGAAGAGCCTGCCAAGAAAAAGGTAAGCAATAGTTAAATCTTCTCTATGGTTTTTCAATTTTATATATATATATATATATATATATATATATATTTTTAAAAAAATGTAAGTGCCAATTAACGAAAATCGTACTCTGTTTTTTTTTTTATATATATATACAGGCTAAATCAGATACCAATAATACTCGTAAAAAAGAGAGCATTACTCGTCCGTTTCCTGTCTATGTGGATGCTCATCCTCTTGAAAAGAATGCTCAGGTAGGCGAGATAGTCGAATTCAAAATGCAACCTGGGGGGAGGTAAATTTTGAATTTCCATGTTTTGGAGACATGTGTTCTTTTTGTGTTGATTATGTTCTCTCCTGCAAATCATTAATTGCACTGATGATGACACTGGTGCATTGTAAATTCAGCATTGATCGTGGCATCCTTTTCGTAAAGGGATATGATTCTTCGCTTTCTGAGAATGATATCACGGAAGCAATGCTTGAGCATTTCAGTCCATGTGGAATGATCCGAAGAATTTATTTTCAAACAAATGGAACCACACCTATCTTAAGGTCTCTCTGTGACTACTTTCTTAATTACTCCAATTTTTGTGACAAGTAATTAAAGTTAAAGTTGTGCTAATATTTTTTACCTTTTCTTTTGACAGACATGTTTTCCTTGAAATGTTACAAGGCACAGAGGCCGCTTTAAAACTTAATGGAAGTGACCTGGGAGGATTTAAACTTGAAGTTCATGATGCTAAACAGAGAGACGAATTCTATATGACTTGCGATCTGGATTTTCCTTTTACCCCCCCCCCCCCCCCCCCCCCCCCCCCCCCCCCGAACTCTCGTCGTCATGAGCGTCTGGATCGAAGTAAGTACATAAATTTTGTTCTTGATGATTGATTCTTTGTCTCCTCATAAAAACGTGACTTGTCATTAATTTGTGATTTTTTATGTTTCTCTTTAGAGAACCTCCTCCTGTGTATGGCATTGTCCCTTCTAGCAAGATCAACAAGTAATAGAGACCAGCTGCAGATAGCTACTGTTGGTGCGACTTGTTTCTCGACCAGCCACATATAAATATTTGGATAATACTATTTCTGTTTTTATTTATGTAAGAATACTGGCCTAAATTTTAATGTTATAAAACTGCGTTATGTATTTTCACTATATGGTTTGTTACTTTACCCATTTTCACTATTTGGTTGGCTACTTTACCCTAATAAGGATCACCTTTGTACGTAGGAAAAAAATGCAAGCTTTTGATATATAGATCCTGATCAGAGATCTTCGATCCTAATTTATATATATATATATATGGGTTTCTTGCATATATAGATCCTGATGAGAGATCTTCAATCCTAATATAAATATGGGTTTTGATATATAGATAGGATGGGAACAGTGGTCCAGCAAGCATGGCCATGAGAGATGATGAAGTTCTTGAGCTTCTGGTCTTCTTCAGGTGACCATAACCCTTTCCTCTGTCTTTGTTTTGGTCTCTCTCCAGATTTGGTCATCATCTTCCACGTATCCTTCTTTCTTTCTCCCTCAAGTCTTGTCAATTAAAAGATCAATTTGTGTAAATTATGAATGAGAGAGAGAGAGAGACAGACAGAGAGAAGTATATATTAGCATAGACAATTAATTATGCATAGAGATAGAGAGACCATTTATTTTAAACGCAAACGCATAAAAGCCATAAAAAGTAACAAAAGCGTTGTTAATAAGAAGTAAAATAAGGATTGTAGCTAGCTCTGCTTCAGCATCAGCTATCAGCTGTTGCTTGTCTTAGCTGAGCTCTACATCGATTAGCTTGGTCAACTTTTCTTCTTTATACTTCCAAAACATTCACGCTCAAGCTCAAGCAACATCGTATCATCCCTATCAGTATCTGTTTCTCCAACTTTATAAACTAATGTACAAAACGATACAAACAAGATCTTGTAAAGACTTTACACAGAGAGACGGAATACGCTTAGATGTATATATAAATGAGTTAAGTTATAACATCCTACAACAAAATCTTCCTCGCGAACATGGTAAAATACAATGTAGTCTAATGAATAATAAAGGCATAATAAAGTCATCATAAGTTTTGGTCTAACAATAATATTTTAATAGAATGAAATCTATTCAATAAGTCAGCAACGACCACTAGTCCCAGGTAACTATTGATACACACGGAGAACAATGTCAGGTATAAATCTAGGGATTAATGGGAATTATACAATCTTTAATGGAGAGAAAACATCTACGATTCTAACACAAACCGATAAATTATACCAGTTTCTATCAAACAAATCTGGGCACAAGGCGTTTTAAGCACATAAACTCAATGAGACTTAGCAAGCAATCAGAGAGAAAGAGAGAATCTGGCTATACGATGGGAATAGACGGAAACTAGGATCTAAATGCCGTATATGCTTAGGAAAAAGCTGCCACTGAGAAGAACAAGAGGTATTTGAGAAACTGCTTCAGTGAAACCAGAGACGGAACCCCTCCAAAGAGCCAAAAAAATAAAGTAAAAGCAGGATCGAATAAAAGCACTAAAAGTAAGAATTCAACCCCAGCAACTGCCTTAATCAATTTCGGATTAACGAGCAGCCTCTACATTAACATAGTACATTTTCGAAATGGAAACTATCAAACGCCATTTTTCTTATTTTTGATACATCCAGAAGATTAGAGGTTGTGTACGACTACGTACCTCATGTCAGATGACAGTAGCAACTTCAGAATCTACTACCAGAAAATGATCAAACAGCACAGTACCAACATGTCAGATTCCACATGTCGAGAGGATTAAAGGTTTTGTACCTCATGCACGATCACGGTAGCAACTTCAGAATGTTAGCAAGAAACTGAAAATCAATCTTCCTGCTATCGAATACAAAAGTAAACAAGTGCTTCCGAATCGTCTCCACACGATCACTCTAAGGGAAACAACACCACAAAAGGAGTATATTACATATCTAATGGTTGGAATAACCAAAGGAAAACAAAGAAGCCAATCACGCAAATTCAAATCAAATTTCACCTTTTCCTTCTCAAGTGCTTGCAGCTGGTCTTCAAGCTTTCTCATAGACAAGTCAGTATCATCGAGAAGTGGCTTAGACTGAACATGTTCTCCTTCACCTTTGATATCATTAGCAATACTATTTGCTTCCTCCAGGACAACAGTGAACTGGTTCCTTCTATCAATTTACCTCTTTTGCATCTATTCCAGTTCAGAAGAATCGTCCCAAGCTCCCAACGCTTTGATCAGACTGACACGTACAAAAGAAGGTTACAGTTGAAAAATACATAACCATAGACTATAGCAAATCATTATCATACCATTCATAATGATAACTCACCTGCTAATATGCACAAGACGTTCCCCCATGATTCAACATCAGCTATTGCTTGCCTTAGCTTGGTCAACTTTTGTGCTATATACTTCCAAAACATTCACGCTCAAGCTCAAGCAATCCCTATCAATTTCTGTTTCTCCAACTTTATCCCAAATAATCTAATCCACAAAACAATACAAACAAGATCTTGTAAAGACTTTACACAGAAAAATTGAGAGGTAAAGAAAAAAAAAGAGACTCTTAACTCTACGGATCTTTTTGAATACTTGCCATTTCGAAATGCTTTAACATGTAATACAGAAAAAGAAGAAGAAACCCTAACCATGTCGTCAATCTCAAAACTAGCAGCTAATTCGAAGCAGATTGATTTTGATTTTGACATTGCGAAGCAACAAATTTCAAATCTCAAATTACCTGAAAGTTTGATCCATCGGTCACTGAAACTGTGCGAGGAAAAAAATGGAGGAAGAAGATCTCAGATGAACTCTTCGATTGGCTTTTGTAATCGAGGTTTGGTTTCTTCGGTACCATGACATTGCTCGGACCGGAGTTTGAAGGAGCAACGGGATGATTTGGGGTGAAGAAGATTTTGTTATGTGAGAGAGGAGGAGAAGGAGAAGAAAAGAGTCGTCTTTAAAATTCGGTTCGGAAACGGTCCAATTTCACAAATAACCGGCCGGTTTGACGGCCAATTCAGCCATTGTGAGTTCGATTAAACCTGATGATAGTAAACAAAAAAAAAAACATAATTCGTAAACAAATCTAGATTAACATTTTTGCACCGATTTGGCAAAAGAAGGCTTGGAGTTGAAAAATATTTACATCTTATGCCATTATAATTAAAAATTAAAAATAATAATCAAAGTAATTAAGCAAAAATCGAGTATACATATCTGAACAAAATCAATTTCTATTTCTTTTTAATTACAAATTTTAAATATTTTAATGAAAAAGAAACTATAGTTTCTTATCTTTTTCAATGTCGATTTTCCATAATTTGATTGGCAAATTTATTTCCAAAGATTTTACAAAATACAATGATTTTCCATCATACATGTTTTGTTTTTATAAGTTGTTTAAAATGGATTGAGCCATTAATGTCATGGATTAAAAACAGACAAATAAACTAACAATGTACATATTTTATATGTATTTTGTTTTAACCTCCACAATTGACGTATGTTTTTTTTACTAAAAAAAATGTGTCATTTATAAGAGTTATGATGTCAAATACAAATATATGTCCTGTTACATAATTTAAATACTGAGTACATCAAATTTTAGTAGTAATATCAACAATGGTTCTAACTTTTTGATAATAAACTAAAATCTGTGTAAACACCGATTTTAGCAATTTAACATACGCACAATACTAAATAAGCAACAATACTTTATGGAAAAAATTTATTTATCCATGGATCTCTGAAAAAAATCACAAGTATGTGATGAGAATTAGAATAATATTAGTACACTTATATATTTTTGCGGATTGGTCTAAAAGCACAAACAAAATATCTTAAAACTTAATTTTATATAAAAAGAGTTAAAACCAACACTAACCCTCACACTCATACAAAACTAACTATTTTTTATTTTTTTTTAATAGCTAAGAGGTTCTAGGAGAAACTAACTAATTTCAAATTGGTAGATAAAATTTAAATAATATTATATAAACTACAAAGTATTATACATATTAACAGATGTTAACTTTCACAACAACTAATTTTGATTGATTAAATTCTAAAATAAAAGAATTTTGATTAATTAAATTCCAACTGAATATAATAATTTTTAAATAAATAAAGCAAATAAAATAACAAATATCTCAAAATTATTATCCCAAAAGAGAAAAAGAAGCACAAGAGTGCGCGTTCCATGGAAGCAATTGTGGATTCTGTCAGTGAAGATGTGGCTAATCCAAAGGAGAAGAAGAAGAAGAAGAAGAAGAAGAAGAAGAAGAAGAAGAAGAAGAAGAAGAAGAAGAAGAAGAAGAAGAAGAAGAAGAAGAAGAAGAAGAAGAAGAAGAAGAAGAAGAAGAAGAAGAAGAAGAAGAAGAAGAAGAAGAAGAAGAAGAAGAAGAAGAAGAAGAAGAAGAAGAAGAAGAAGAAGAAGAAGAAGAAGAAGAAGAAGAAGAAGAAGAAGAAGAAGAAGAAGAAGAATGAGTGAAATAGTTTGGCATTCCATGGAAAAAAATGTGGAGTGTATCAAAAAAGATGTGGCTTCGATAAGAGAAGATTTGGATAATCTCATACCATTGGTAGACTCTGTCGGTAATCTCAAAACAATGGTAAACTATCTGCAATCATCTGTTGATTTGATTCTCAAACCACCTTATGCCAAAACACCTTGGAGTCCTTCAAGTTCAGATGATTCATCAACAGATGAATACTACCAGCGAGACACCTTGATTGCCTCTGGTATGCATCCCTCAATTAAAGAATCTGCTATTAAGCACTTCTTCGCAGTAGTTGGTCAAGTTGAAGTTGAAATTGATACGACAGAGCATACGCATGGCAAAGAGGCGACCATTTGGTTTGAGTCTGATGAACAAGCAACAAAGGGCCTGAAGTTAAAAGGTAAACAATGTTTTGGTCGCCTCTAGTATCTTCGTTGTTCTCCCAACAGTTTGTACACGATTTATGTTAAAGGATTTGACACGAGTCTTCGAGAGCATGAGATTAAGGTGCAGTTGATTGAGCATTTTATCCCAAATACAGATGTGAAAGGTCTTTACTTTCGAAGAGACAAGGAAGGTTTGATCAGAGGTGCTTATATCAATATGACTGATGATCCTCAGATAGTGCAAATTCTTGATCAAACTCTCATAAAGGGAAGGAAGCTTACTGTTGAATCTTTACAACTGAGAAAGGCTAGAAAGGCTGCAAAGGTGGAGATGAAAAAGAACCATGTTGACCCATCCATGAAACCGAAGAGCAAGAAGACTCGCTTCGTCTACGACAAAAACGATGAGTTAGTAGAAGAGAGATAGTTCAGGATATGGTTCAACCTTTTCTCTATCACCTTTTTTTTTTTTTTTTTGTAACCTTCTAGTTAAGGTTTTGGTTGGAATTTGAAGAGTAAGAAACTCTAATTGAACACTCTTTTTGATAATGTCAATGGAATCAAATATTATCCTTTGTATGTTATGAATTGTAATGTCTAACATGTTTCGTTTGCATTTTCCGCTTTTATCTCCTTTCGGTTTTGTTCTTTAATTTCAATGAGCAAAAAAATCGGACCGTTTCTCACCACCTTGGCTAAAAAGATCCGAATGGGTTCTATATGTCTAAACCCGAAACATTGAAAACCCAAATCCGATCGGGTTCGCTAACCCGAATGCCGAGGGCTATAGACTAGAGTATTCCAGAAGAAGAGGAGAGTTGGATTAGTTGGATAAAAGCCAAAAAAAAAAATCGGCCGGTTTGTTCCGGTTATTCAGAAAATTATACCGGAAATAACCGAAATAAACCCTCCCCCTTAAGAAATTTTCGGATCAAAAGCTGAAAGATTTGGCGAAGAAGTTTCGAGAAAGAAGAAGAAGAATTGTGCCCTTTTTTCTCGAAACTTCTTCGCCAAATCTTTCAGCTTTTGATCCGAAAATTTCTTACACCAATCTTCCCATTTTCCTCTTCAGCAACAATGTCATGGTACAGAAGAACAAAACTCGTGTTCGACACCTTACGCCGTAACATAAATCCGAAGATTCTACCTCGATCTCGTAATCATGTTCCTTCGAAAACCAATCCAACTGGGTCTTCTTCTAATCCAACCTCTAATTTCTCTGGGTTCTCTTCAATTCCTTCGCTAGGGTTAAGATCATACACATCATCACTCGGCCAAAACACGAACAGAATCGCGTACAACCCGTTTCTGAGTCTACCCAAGAGACATTACTACGTTGATCGATACCAAGTTCGTCACTTTAAGCCACGAGGACCAAGGAGATGGTTTCAAAACCCTAGAGCAGTATTGACGGTGACCCTCGTTGGTTCCGCCTCTCTAATCACTTTGTATTTCGGGAATTTAGAAACGGTTCCTTACACAAAGAGAACACATTTCATCCTCTTGTCGAAACCTATGGAGAAACGTCTCGGTGAAGCTCAGTTTGAGCAGATTAAAAAACAGTACAAGGGTAAAATCCTACCTGCGATTCATCCTGAGAGCATTAGGGTTAGGTTGATAGCTAAAGAGGTGATTGATGCGTTGCAGAGAGGTTTGAGTAATGAGCGTGTTTGGACTGATTTAGGGTATGCTTCTACGGAGACTAGTGATAATAAGGGAGTGAAGGAGACTGCAATTGCTATGAGTGGTGGTGAAGAAGAGACTTTGACTGATATGAAATGGTCTAAAGAAGATCAGGTTCTTGATGATAGTTGGATTCAACAAAGCAGGAAGAAAGATTCACATGCTCATTCAGCTACCTCTCATCTTGAAGGGATTAATTGGGAGGTTCTTGTGGTTAATCAGCCTGATGTTAACGCGTTTTGTATGCCGGGTGGGAAGATTGTGGTGTTTACTGGTCTGCTTAATCAGTTCAAGTCAGATGCTGAAGTTGCCACTGTGATTGGGCATGAGGTATTAAAAACCTTTTTTTATTGTTTGCATTTGTGAATGCTGCTTTGTTTCTCTTCGGAGAGTTGCTATTGGAACTAAAGCATGGTTTTTTTTCTTTCTGATTGTTCTGTTTATGGGATTAGGTTGGCCATGCGGTGGCTCGACATATAGCTGAGGGAATAACGAAGAACTTATGGTTTGCAATCCTTCAACTGGTGCTCTATCAGTTTGTCATGCCTGATCTTGTGAACACTATGTCTGCCCTTTTCTTGAAGCTTCCTTTCTCCAGAAAGTAATTCCTCTACCTCTCTTCCCATCAACATTATCTACTGTCTTTTACTATCAAACCTTTGTTTTTTTTTACTGCAATAGCTCTTTCGTTTTCAAATAACTCGTGAGGTCTATGTAGCATTGAGGAAAAGTTAGCTTTTTTGGGGAGGTTTTGGGTTCATTTTTCACGTTCTTTAGCAAATGATCAGGAACAACAGTTTGAAACGTCAATAAATTGTATGAAACTAATCATTCGGTTAAACATTAGAAGGTGTTGGAGTAGTTAGGCATAGTAGGAAAAGCGAACAAGAAAGGTTTGCGAGTTAGTATTTCACATTCTTTTGCGAAATCGATTGGTTGTATGCTTAACAAACTAATCATCTAGTGAAACATTCTGCTCCAAGAACTATTGTTATAACTTTTAAGCAGCTGTTATTGTAGTTTGGGTAATGGTAGGAGAAATATAGAAGAAAAATGAAAGATTTGTGTGTGTATGAGGAAGGAAAACAAGTTCTGATGCAGTCAGATTCTTCTTCTGTGTGTGTTTTGTGTGTTATACATCACAGGATGGAGATGGAAGCAGATTATATAGGTTTGTTATTGCTTGCATCTGCGGGATATGACCCACGAGTAGCTCCCACAGTGTATGAGAAGCTGGGAAAGCTCGGTGGAGACAAACTCGGAGACTATCTATCAACACATCCCTCGGGGAAAACGAGGTCAAAGCTTTTGGCTCAAGCACATGTGATGGAAGAAGCACTAATGATCTATAGAGAAATCCAATCAGGTCGCCAAGGCATAGAAGGCTTTCTTTAGCCTTTCTCTACTCATCTTTCAGCTTGCGTCTGTACATTATGTGCCCTCCAGCTTTCATGTTATGTTAGTATGTTCTTATCTTTATATTGATTAATGCAATTAAAAGTGATTCTGATTGAGACATATAGTTTAATAGTTTGGTGAGGATGAACATTTTTTTAGATAGAAAATGCAAATGGTGGGAGTAGGAAAAGAACATACAAACACTGAATTGAATATATCTATCTATTTGATCTATTGATAAAATAAAGTAAAATCAGAAATATCAAAGTTTATTTGCTTCTTTTGGGATAATAGCTTGGCTTGAGAGTGAAAAGTGGGCCAATTTTGCTTCTGAGCTTTAAATGTGTGTTTATAAATGTTGTGATAGACCGTTGAGCTGACCACTGCTATTCTCAGTAAATTCAATTCCTTTGAAAGAGATAGAAACTGTATTTTATTTTTTACCCAAATTATTCACGTACTTTTTATAAAAAAAAAATTGAACTTTTAACCAACGAAAACAGCATTATTATTAACATTTGTGTCAAACAGAGTTAGCATTTTTATTAGTAAACGTGAGATTTATTATGATGTTATTAGTCTTCAGACAATGAAAATTTTCACATCATGTTTGTAACAATATTGGAGTTTAGGTTTATACCATTTAAGATACGGCAACACGGATCCACCGCATGTATCACAGCGTGAAGATTTCATTTAAAGAGATACGAATGATTCAGTCTACCAAAGAGAAGAATCCTACATATTTTTTGTCTCAACTCAAATTTCTACTTTTCAAAAATTTACATGTGGTTTTTTAAATACACTTGTTTATATTCCTATGCTCACAAAAATCCAAAGTTTGATGTGACTTACTTTGTTTCCTTCGTAAAATGAAAAAAGAGAAAGTGATAAATTAAGAACATGCTCGTAGACTCCAAGAACTCAACTTATTTAATAATCTCATGCCTTCATAGTTTACATCAGTAATACTAAAATTAACCTCAAATCAAAACAAAGAAGCATACAAATAATTGAATTCGATATGAGTCATAAATTCTCAAACCTAACGGTACTACTAATATTGCATAGAAGTAGGAGAAAGAAGCCATGGGGTCATTAATTACTCTTCTCTGCCATTACCAACCACTTGGTTAGTAATTGTGCACACAGAACATGTATGAAAACCACCTCTGCCTTCTCACCTTTATTACTTCCTCCCAAGTAACAACAACAACACTCACTTGTATCTCTTTATCTTTTTCTCCAGTGAGATAGAGAGAAGAAGAATCTCTTCTCCACTTCAACAATGGCTAACAAAAATCCCCTTCAAAAATGCTTTCTTTTCATAATCTTATCCATCAATCTCATCCTTCTTCAAGCAGAAACTGTTCAAATCTCTAACAAGAAGACTTATGTTATCCACATGGATAGATCAGCCATGCCTTCACCTTACACTAATCAGCTACAATGGTACTCTTCCAAGATTAACTCTGTAACACAACGCAAATCTCAAGAAGGAGAAGAAGGTAACGACAGGATACTCTACACTTACCAGACTGCCTTTCACGGTTTAGCTGTTCAGCTTACTGAAGAAGAAGCAGAGAGGCTCGAGGAAGAAGATGGTGTTGTAGCTGTGATTCCTGAGACAAGATACGAGCTTCACACTACAAGAAGTCCAACGTTTCTTGGGTTAGAAAGACAAGAGAGCGAGAAAGTTTGGGCTGAGAGAGTCACCGACCATGATGTGGTAGTTGGTGTTTTAGACACTGGGATTTGGCCTGAGAGTGAGAGCTTCAACGACACGGGTATGTCCCCTGTTCCTTCTACTTGGAGAGGAGTTTGTGAAACTGGGAAAGGTTTCTTGAAACGTAATTGCAATAGAAAGATCGTTGGTGCTAGAGTTTTCTATAGAGGCTACGAAGCTGCAACGGGGAAGATCGATGAAGAGCTTGAATACAAATCACCAAGAGATAAAGATGGTCATGGGACACACACTGCAGCTACTGTAGCTGGCTCACCTGTTAAAGGAGCTAATCTTTTTGGATTTGCTTATGGGACAGCTCGAGGGATGTCTCCAAAGGCTAGAGTAGCTGCTTACAAAGTCTGTTGGGTCGGAGGATGTTTCAGCTCAGACATATTGTCAGCTGTTGATCAAGCTGTTGCTGATGGAGTCCAAGTTCTATCTATCTCCTTAGGGGGTGGGATCTCAACTTATTCCAGAGACAGTTTGTCTATAGCAACGTTTGGAGCAATGGAGATGGGAGTTTTCGTTTCCTGTTCAGCTGGTAATGGAGGTCCTGATCCGATTAGTCTCACTAACGTTTCTCCATGGATCACAACAGTTGGTGCAAGTACTATGGACAGAGACTTTCCAGCAACAGTGAAGCTTGGAACTATGAGAACATTCAAAGGAGTGTCACTCTACAAAGGCAGAGCAGTTTTGTCTAAAAACAAACAGTATCCTCTGGTTTACTTAGGAAGAAACGCTAGTAGCCCTGATCCGACCTCGTTCTGTCTAGACGGTGCTCTGGATCGGCGTCATGTAGCGGGCAAGATCGTTATATGCGACCGCGGTGTTAGTCCACGTGTGCAAAAGGGTCAGGTTGTGAAAAGAGCAGGAGGGATTGGTATGATTTTGACCAACACTGCAACAAATGGTGAAGAGCTTGTTGCAGATTCTCATTTGCTTCCAGCAGTTGCAGTTGGAGAGAAAGAAGGTAAACTGATCAAACAGTACGCAATGACGAGTAGAAAAGCTACCGCGACTCTAGAGGTTCTTGGAACAAGAATTGGGATCAAACCTTCACCAGTTGTAGCAGCATTCTCATCAAGAGGACCAAACTTCTTATCCCTAGAGATCTTGAAACCGGACTTGTTGGCTCCAGGAGTGAACATCCTTGCAGCTTGGACTGGAGACTTGGCACCATCGAGTTTATCATCTGATCCAAGGAGGGTTAAGTTCAATATACTCTCTGGAACTTCAATGTCATGTCCTCATGTGAGCGGTGTAGCTGCTTTGATCAGATCAAGGCATCCAGATTGGAGCCCTGCAGCAATCAAATCAGCTCTCATGACAACTGCTTATGTTCACGACAACACACTTAAGCCACTTACGGATGCATCAGGAGCAGCTCCTTCATCGCCTTATGATCACGGTGCAGGACATATAGATCCTTTAAAAGCTATAGATCCTGGTTTGGTCTACGACATTGGACCTCAAGATTACTTTGAGTTCCTCTGCACTCAAGATTTAAGTCCTTCACAGCTTAAGGTGTTCACAAAACATTCAAACAGATCCTGCAAACATACTCTTGCCAAGAACCCTGGAAACTTGAACTACCCGGCGATCTCAGCTTTGTTCCCGGAGAACACACGTGTTAAATCCATCACACTTAGAAGAACTGTGACCAACGTTGGTCCTCACATTGCAAGCTACAAGGTTTCTGTCTCGCCTTTCAAAGGCGCATCCGTCACTGTCCAGCCTAAAACACTCAGCTTCACTTCGAAACACCAGAAGCTATCCTACACGGTTACTTTCACGACAAGAATGCGGATGAAGAGGCCTGAGTTTGGTGGTCTTGTGTGGAAGAGCACGACACATAAAGTTCGTAGCCCGGTTATAATCACATGGTTGCCTCCTCTATAGATCAACAACCAATGTTTGAGCAATTCTAATGTTTTTAGTTACCACAAATAAAAAATTCCTCATGTAATGAGAGCTCTTCTCTAGATCGATGTTGTAAAACCTGAATAGAATTGTTCGTTTTGTCACAATGGAAACGCTTAACCAAAAAGCCTAAACAAGAGAACTGTACTTAACTCAGTCAAATCATGTTCTTACGAAAGCTAAATTTACCATTTACTCCCAAGACAGATGTCTCCGCGTTGACTTTTCCTATAGCAAACAAAAACATGGGCTTTTTTATTAAGAGGCCCAAGAAAGAAACACTAGTTTCCGACTTACGTTACATAAGATTACGACCTGATCTCTAGGGTTTTCACAAAACAGCTATAGAGATGATGAAGAGAAGACGCGAAGAGACCTTACCATCGCCGACAAGAAGAATCCGTCACGGTGGAGATATCGAAATCCCTCTCGATGTAACGGTGGGGATACTAAAAAAGCTCCCGACTAAATCTATAGCGAGGTTCCAATTCGTTTCGAAGGAATGGTCATCAATTATCACCATTCGTAGAGACTTCATAGACTTCGTTATGAATCGTTATTTGGCTCAGCCTCAACGTGATGCATATTTCGTCGCTTCAGACGACTACGGAGAATGTTACTTAACCTTCCTGTCTAGTACTCAAGACAAAGAAACAATATTAATCCCTAAAGGATTTCGGCATTACCTCCGCGGCTTGGTTTGTTGTTGGTCAAAATCTGGTCAGGTAGTTCTATATAACCCTACCACGAGGCAGTCCTTGTACTTACCAAAGAAGAAAACCATGTACATGGAGACTAGTTTCATCGGATACGACCCTCTTGAGAAACAATATAAAGTATTGTTCCTACCAAAGTACAATCCGGAGCAGCCTTGTCGAGTTTTCTCTTTGGGAGAAACAAATACGAAGTGGAAGTCCATCCAAGGCGTTGAATCTCACCATCCATTGCAAGGTGCAGTTTGCATCAACGGGAAAATCTATTACCAAGCAGGGATTGCTGATCAGTATGACTGTACTTCTCTATATAAATTGATGAGTTTTGATGTTAGGTCCGAGGAGTTTTATAATGTCGACGCTCCTAAAAAATTGATGGATTATCGTTCGTATCTGATAAACTATCAAGGGAAGTTAGGATTCGGGTGCCAGGAGAAGGGCGTGGAGATTTGGGTTATGGAGACACAAGGATGGTCCAAGATTATCTTTAGTGATCAGGTGAACGTTCCTAAGAGTTGGTGTAGCATGGGTGTTGCTAATGGTGGTGAGATCGTTTTTGTCGAGCGTCCGTACCGCATTAAAGACAAGTTATGTGTCTTTTATTATGATCCGAAGAAAATTAGTAGAACAAGACATGTGTACCTTGAAAGCATTTATCCCAAGAAAAGGCATACCGATTGTATAATCTGGACTGTTCCGGATTATGTTGAGAACACAATGCGTTTGTATTAGTTAAGAATTTTCCAATAGAGCTTTATGGTTCTTCTTTTTTATATGGCTCACAAATTTAACAGAGGTTAAGGTTTAGATAGAGTCCAAAAAATACTAAACGTCTTCTTTGGTTTTTGTACTGAATAGACATGCAGATCTAAAACACATTCCTCATGTAATGAGAGCTCTTCTCTGGATCAATGGATAAAAAACTTGCAATAATGAATTGTTATTTGTTAAGGTGTTGTTTGTTTTTGCATGTCAATGTTGCATCTTTATTCTTTAATATCAATATGATTAAAGTGGACATGTTTCAATTTTGCTGATACATTTTTTTTATGTTCTAAATATTATTTATAATTAAATATTCTTGTTAAACAATGACAGTTATTTATTTTTATTTTCGAAACATAGTCAAAATTGATAAAATTCAAAAACATCATAGTAAGAAAACAGTTTAAATACATCAAAATAAAATAAATCTAACACTTTACTGTAAAACCTCTATAAATTAATACTTGCTATAAATAAATAAAATTTTCCGGTCTTGAATTGGATATGTGTAAAAAATGACATAATTCAATAAAATAATAAGATAATATTTTTTTTAGAATTCTTATGTAAAAATATGGTCCATCAATATCATAAATTAATAATGATATAAACTAAATATATATATATATATATCTAAGAAAATTTAGTGAACTTATGAGTTATTGTTGTTTGTCTATTCTTGAATTTGAACGACAGTTGAGCTAATCTCTAATCATTTTCATTGCATCAAATTTTTTTGGTGATATCTTCTCAAATCGCATCCAAAAATTGTGGAGAGTTCAAGATGTGATAATTACTTTTTTACATGTAACTTTTTCTAAAGGCACCACAATATTTTCTTCAACTTCATCGTTACCATGAAGTATAGTATCAACAATTTATTTTAAACTCTAAACTTCTCATATTTTAGAAGTCCGGCTACGAGGTCTGAGTATTAAGTATGCCTCTCCCCAGAGATAATTTGGCATCTTCATGTGTTTTAGAATGCTTCTCGTCATTTCCATCATCGTCTTGTTTCTTCTTTCTACAACTCCATTTTGTTGTGGAGTATATGGACCTTAAGATGTCTCTGTATTCCATTATTCTCACGGTACTCATTAAATTCTTGTGACACAAACTCACCACCCCTGTCTGTTCTAAAAGTCTTTATGCGTGTCCCTGATTCTTGCTCAACACGAGTCTTGAAGATTTTGAATTTTTCAAATGCATCACTCTTCTCTCTCAACAAGATTGTCCACATATAACGCGAATGATCATCAATGAGAACAAAAATGAAACGATTTCCGGCAGCTGTGTTTGGTGTCATAGGACCACAAAGATCTCCATGCACTAGTTCAAGAACCGTTAATGCTCTGTAAGTGGTGGCTTGTGGGAAAGTTTGTCTTGTTTGTTTCCCTAAGAGACATGAACTGCATATTTCTTTCTCAAAGGTTACATGTGGTATTCCTTGGACAAGTTCTCTCTGTTTCATAGATTTGATGATCTCCAAATTGATGTGTCCAAACCTTGCGTGCCAACGACTTGATTCACTAATAGATGACACATTCAAGCAAGCGTTATCTTGAAAGGCCATACAGACTTTGTACAATCTGTTTTGTGATCTCGGAGCCTTTGCAAGTAGCTTACCTTGAGCATCTCTCATTGTAAGGTAACCTCCTTTAGTCTGATATCGCATCATGCTTTCGTTGCTTGACCCAAACTGATGATGTTACTCTTCAAATCAGGAATATAGTAGACATCTCTCATTACACGTGGTTCACCATTCATGTCAACAAGTGAGATTGACCTTTTCCTTTTTATATCGACTAGAGAGTCATCTCCAAATCTCACTTTCCCTGTGACAGACTCATCAATCTTCTCAAAGTACCTTATGTCACATGTCATGTGATTACTGGCACCATTGTCAAGGTACCATACATTCTCCTCTCTCGTGTTTGTCTCAAACTTGCTTGGTATGCAACATTTTTCATTAAGAAAAACAATCTCATGCATCATGAGCTCATCGACATCCTGAGTTTCATTAGTTGCTGATTCGTGAGCCTCTTGTAGCTTTAAGAGACGATCAGGGCAGTCAAAGGCGAAGTGGCCTAACTTGTCACATCGGAAACACGTAACACGTGAAGCGTCTCTTACCGTGTTATGTCGTCCTCTTCCTCTTCCTCTGTTAAAGCGACCACCACGGCCCCTGTTTGTGTATTCACGTATGTTTTGAGTTTCCGAATTCGCATACATGAGTTTGGATTGATCATCTTGTACATTCTCTGCAACAACGATCCTCTCTTCGTACGTCTTAAGCCTTCCTAGAATATCTTCAAAAGTAGTAGTATTAAGGTTTAATACCTGTTCTAGTGAAGCTACTATATGGATAAACTTTGGAGGAAGACAGTTAAGGAACTTCTTAACCATCTTAGGTTCCTCAATATCTATTCCGAGAGAAGCTGACTTTGATGCAATCTCTGCCATCTTCCCTGCAAACTCATCTATTTTCTTTGTATCTTTCATCTTCAGTTTCTCAAAATCTGCCATAAGTGTCTGCAACCGAGCCTCTTTAACTCTTTCAGCTCCCACATGTCTTGATTTTATGGCATCCCATACCTTTTTTGCCGAGTCCAAGTCTCCTATTTGTAGAACAAGCGCCTCTGGTATTGACTAAAATAACAAGGCTATAGCCGTGTTGTTCTTCTTGCGGTCTACTTCCTCTATTGCATACTCAATAGCTTCCCACACCTCATGACATCGTAACGCTGCTTTCATTCTCAATGCCCACACAGTATAGTTGGTGGTTTTTAGCATCGGGCAAAGAATTGATGTAGATCCTCCTCCTTCTTTTGGTTTTGCTGGGACCAGTGCTCCTTCCTCCATTGCTCCCAAGGAAATCGCAACACTCTGATACCAAATCTAGTTTTAGATTTAAAGAATTGCAAAGTCTCAACTTCAATAAGTTCTTCTCTCTTATTGATTTAGGTAAAAATAACTCAAAAACCTAAAGATATCTTTCTTACAAATCTTTAAGGATTGTCACAACTCAACAACTCCTTATATAGGAAAAACTCTCAACACAATTCCTAAACTCATTAGGAAAGACAAATTTCCTTTTCTCTAGAATTGGATAACTTCTAATTTAGATTTGCTTGGGCTTCAAGCTTATCCCAACATTGTCCTCACTCGATCACAATTAAAATCAACTTGGAGGACAAAAACTCAGACCACGCGCGCTTTTAACAAATTAAAATTAAAAAAAAATCATCAACAAATCACAACACGTGAAACGAGTGAAACAAAAACATCACACACGATACGCACTACTTTCGAAACACACGCAAACGAAACAAACTCAAATACAACATAAGGAACGAGCATGAAAACACACACACAAAACAAACTAAATAAATGACAACGAAGTGTGAGTTTGTAAAACCAGATAAATGTCAACGAACGTGTGAGTTTGTAAAATCAGTCCCATACAAGGTAGAGTAGTAAGACGTTGTAAAACCAATAAACATTCTTTAACAATAAAGTTTTGTTATATAGCTTTGAAAAATCGCCGAGACCGCTTTAAATCGCTTCGGCTCCGAGCCTCCGACGCAATATTGTATTGCTTCCTTTCTTTAATTTTATTGTGTACGTACTGTGCTTCTTGTTAATGATTAAATATGGGTGTATGTAATGTTCAAATCAATAATGTACAATAAAATATTAATATTTGTGTAGCTTTATATATATATGTTAATACATACTATTTTTTTGTTTTTGAATGTTAGTAATATTTAGAATGATTTCTGTTCTTTTTTTGGCAGCATTAAAATTATATTTAGGCTAAAAACATATGTTGTTTGCGACAATATGTGAGATTTCCAATTAATTTCCTCACCTAAATTTTTATATTCTAACAACCTCCAACCACACCAAAGGTTACTAGCAAGACCAGGTTGGTGTTGGTAGAAATCAGCGTCAGTCCATAAAATTCACTAGTGGCAAATCATAATCAATATAACTATTAAGTAATATGGAAATATCGTCATGAAGAATGAAACTGTACGTACTTAAAATATCTAGACTTGTGTGTTAGCACTTAGCACACAACTTTAGAATGAAACTGATGCTTTCGTAATTAAAGAAGATTTAGTTATTCTTTATAGTGTGTGTCGTACAGGTTCCGATCCATTTGAAGTTGTCCTTTCAAGATACGGACTCTTAGGTAGTTTACCTCTAGTTTAAGAGCGGCCAAATAAGTTTTAAACTTTGGGTCAAACTTCAAATTTGGTACCTAAAATGGTTTGAAACGATAAGGTTTCGATAGATCGATATGCTTTGACACAGGTCTTTTTTTTTTTTTAAATAGACTGGTCTCACATCTCAAATCTATGTACTTTGTCCTAAAAACAAATTCCCATAAAAAAATATGATAAATATTGTAGTAAGTCGATATAGTGAAGATGAGAACAAAGTAAAGGGAACTTCGAGTAGCTTCTATTTATGGAAAATCCAAAACAGAAACAATGAGATGTGTGATGCAAAAGCGGCAAGTCATTGGAAATAAGGCTTGCCCCTTGAGTTCCATTTAGGGCCTGGACGGTGGCTTTGCAGCAGCTTAGAAAACTCCCATACGACCACGTGGATTACATGTGTTTTTTTTTTTAAGATAAGTTTCTCATTTCTCCACCTCAGTTTTAATGATTCTCCTTTTTGTGATTTTTGAAATTGTTGACGGTATCTGTCTATCTGAAATGAGTAAACATGAAAAACTGATTTACCAAGAAAAACACAGAATTTGTATAGACGAGATATAATTTGTTGACAATGTTTCTGTGCTCATAATAATATAATATAATGTTTAGTAGGGAGTATATATATTCGTTTTATAATATCATTTTTAATTTTCAATAAGAATTTTTAAACTAATATCTAATTTATTTTATTTTATTTTATTTTCTTTGTTGTTTTCGAATAAATTTTGTGAGTAAATATACTGTTTTGAGTGCCAGAGAATCTTCAGAAAACAATTCATTGGTGTTTCCATGTTTCAACACATTTTTCTTTTCTTTTGCAGGAAATTTGGATTTATACAAAAGTATTTTCACAACACTTATAATAAAAAAGAGGGAAAATTATTTTCCAAAAAAAATCTGACTTCAAAGACAGTTGTAGACCTTGATTATAGATTTCTTAACTATTGAGTATTTGAATAATTATTACATGGTTTTATACTGTATATAATACTTGTTTAAAAACAAATCAAATCTGTTGGCATAAAATATATCTATCTCGCCGTTTTTCTTCCTCTGTAGGAAACCAAATAAAGAATAAAGGCATATGGCCCTGATAGAGTAAACTGGCATACTATGCTACGTGTTTAATTGGGACAAGTCGCTCAACCTGAGGAATCGAGAAGTTGTAGTTGATCACTATGTGACATGTGTTGCACCGAAAAGAGAGTGACTAGTGACGATTGAGGATTCGCCAACCTTTCTCTCCGACGATATCTCCAACTTTATGGTTTATCCCATGATTTGGTTTAAAGTTATACTTTTCAGGGTTTATTTACAGAAAGTATCCCTTGAGATTTGGAACGCTCAGAAAATGTTACTCCATATTTAAATATACAGTAGAATTATTTTCAAAAATATGGTGTTCAAAAATTAACTCTTTGTAATTTGTTACATGCATAGTCATTGTTTTGACATCAAATTTCTCAAACAGAAAGAAAAAAGTAACAATGATATATTATAGAGATTATTCACATTTTAGAACATTTTCCAAACATGTACTATTTATAATTGGAAAAATAGTCAAGGTCTCACTTGTGAAATAAAATGTTTGAGAGATAAAATTGTGAGAAAGAAAGAGAAATGAGTGTGTGTGTGAGAGAGAGAGAAATAAGGAAAAATATATTTTTTTTAATTTTGTCATTATACCCATCATATCTATTTATTCAAATATTTTGGTAATATGACTTTTCAAAAAAATAATTAAGATATATAAAAATCGATATTTTTCTTTATAATTTGATATGTATGTTGTTTGAAGATTTTATTTGATAATGTTAAAAAACTCTTTTACAAATTTTGTATCCATATACATTATTAAGTGTACGGATGTTTGTACATCTTATTAAATATACAGATATATGTACATCTTATTAAATGTACCGATGTTTCTATACATTACTAAGTGTACACATTACATCTATACATTTAATAATATGTAGAGACTTTTGTACACTTAATAAGGTGTGCAAATATCTGTACATTTAATAAGGTGTACATACATCCGTACACTTAATAATGTGTACAAACACTTAATAATGTGTATAAACATCTGTACACTTAATAAAGTGTACGGGTACAAAAGATATATATAATATATTTAAAATTATTAAACAAAACACATATCAAATTGTGAAGAAAAAAATGTAGATTTTTTTTGTATTTGAAAAATTCCTAAAAATATTATATTAATAACTATTTAAATAATTATCACAATTTTTCAATCCCACAAATGGGTCCTACATAACTCTCCTATTTTACATACACACTCACACACAAACACTCTCTCACCTATTTTGCCAATTATAAATAGTATTTGTACTAAAACACTAATTAAGTTTCCAAAATGTATTATAATGCTAATATACCCTATAATATATTACATCTATGATAGTTTTAATATATGTTCTCTATCTAATTGCACTCTGAATTTTGGTTTAGTTAGGTGATTAAAAGAAAAAAAAATTAGTGTTATAGTAGTGAACTAATCTAGTTTAAATTAGCAAAGCCTTAAATTACCTTTGAGTGAAATAAAGTTGTTCACTACCATAAGAAGAATATGTTCACTAATTTGGAACGTGTTGTTTTGTTAAATTTAAAATTGCTTTCAAAAAGATGGTTTTTCAAAAAATGAATCTTTTCTTAATATTGTTACATGCATTTTCATTGTTTGGTATATGAGTTTTTCATTATTATTTTTGATTAATTTAACCAATATGATCTTGTAGTTCACATAGATTGAGACTTTTGAAACATTAGTTCTGGCTCATAGGTTCAAGTAAAGGAAGGAGAAGGTGAAAAGAAGAAGCTAATTAAAGAGTCTAAAGATCGAGCATCACATCATCTTCAAAACCAATGAAAAAAAAAAAACTCAAAACCGGATGCGTTTTAACATTAAAACGAAGGCGGTTTCCACGTGGACAACAACTTAACACCTGAGCCTAACACGCGAATACGTCGAGACCCCGACGCGTGTTCTGTCTTCCTCGTAAGCTTCTTATGTTCGAAGTGGAGTTCTCTCTTTCTCTCTCGTCCCTATGTATATAAAGCGGTCCTCACTTTGATCCACTGAGTCGAATGTTGAAAAGATGACTGAAATCTACAGAACAATTTCAACCGGACGTGGAGACGACGTTTCGCCGACTAAATGCCGTGAACGCCGTCGTCGGAGAATTGAGATGCGGAGGCAAGCGGCTGTTTTCGGTGATCCTAGCTCTTCTTCTTCAACGAGTAGGAATCGTGATCGGACGGACATGGATGTTTACTCAAGTTTTGACGTTCCATTAAAGAAACAAGCTCGGAGGACGACGGAGATCGGTGGTCTTCCGGCGGATATCGGAGGTTTTTTCACGTCTCCGGCTCCTTCTTCCCACCATAAATCGGAAACGCCGGTGACGTGGAAGGGAGAAGAAACAGAGGATGAGCCGTTGTACGGTATAGTTTCGGTTATGGGAAGATCTCGTAAGATGGAAGATTCGGTTACTGTTAAACCGAATTTATGTAAACCGGAAATTAACCGGAATAGACCGGTTCATTTCTTCGCTGTCTACGATGGGCATGGCGGTTCTCAGGTAAGCGAAAAGGAAAATAGTATTATATGTACTAGGGGTGTTTTGGTTATTTGATATGAAGAGGCTGATGTGTATGGGCAGGTGTCAACATTGTGCGGCACGACGATGCACACGTTAGTTAAAGAGGAGCTAGAGCAAAAGGAGGAAGGAGAAGAAGGAAGCGAGAACGACGTCGTGGAGAAGGTATGGCGGGGAGTGATGAAGAGGAGTTTCAAGAGGATGGATGAGATGGCAACGAGCACATGCGTGTGTGGGACTAGTGTGCCGTTGTGTAACTGCGATCCTAGGGAGGCTGCGATTTCGGGTTCTACCGCGGTTACCGCGGTTCTGACGCAAGATCATGTCATTGTAGCCAACACTGGTGACTCGCGTGCGGTGTTGTGTCGAAATGGAATGGCTATTCCTCTGAGTAACGATCACAAGGTGGTTTTCTTGTTTTGTAGTACTACTCTGTTTGGAGAATATAGGAGTCTCTGTGTTTAAGTTGTTGAGTTTTATGCAGCCGGATAGACCAGACGAGCGAGCAAGGATCGAAGCAGCTGGTGGTCGAGTTTTAGTAGTCGATGGAGCTAGAGTTGAAGGAATTCTAGCCACGTCAAGGGCCATAGGTATATATTACTCAATTCTTTGATTTTTGGTAGTAGAATGGCTCGAGAGTCTTGCTATATAACATAGAACATAGAACATAGTGTAAGGCTTCAAAAAATAGTGGATAATATAAAACCAAAGGTATTTTGGATTTGGTTTGGTTTGGTTTGGTTCGACTTCGCTGTTGATAAATTTTCATTTCATATTAGTTGATGTTCAAGATTTTGTTTTCTGCAATATATGTAAATTTTACTGTTAATTACTTTATCTTTGGGGGTCAAATGTTAACTATTAATTTTATATCTTCTATGTAAGGTTATATTTTAAAACAAAGTTACTTGGACAAATTTATATTTGTAGCAATCTATAACACAGAAATAATTGAAACCCTTCTACTAAAATAAGAAATGTGTGGCCATTGAAACAAACTTCTCATTATCAAAAAAAGTGAAGTTTATTATATCTTCTTCGTTTCTTCTTCTTTTTTCATTGTTGATCATTTTACCAAATGAAATTTTTTTGGGTTTATATTAGACGAAACAGGAGGTTGACTCAAGTGTTAACTATAAATATTGTGTTGTGTAACGTACAATCAGGGGATAGGTATCTTAAACCAATGGTAGCATGGGAACCGGAAGTGACATTCATGAGAAGGGAATCTGGAGATGAATGCTTAATATTAGCGAGCGACGGGCTTTGGGATGTGCTCTCGAGTCAGCTAGCATGTGACATAGCTAGGTTTTGTCTCCGTGAAGAAGCTGCTTGCTCGGGCCTAGATTTGAACAGAACGGCTGAAGAAGACGATATTGGTGGAGAACAGAATCCTTCAAGGAGTGTGTTGGCTGCAACGTTACTTACACGGTTGGCTTTGGGTCGACAAAGCAGTGACAATATAAGTGTGATTGTCATTGATCTCAAGAAAAGTTCTTGACAGAAGTGTTTGGGTGGTTGTGGGATTTAATGGTTTATAGCCTTATATCGCCGAGGAATAAGATGTGGATATAGCGATGAGCCTTGATTAGTTTTAGGGTTTAGCGCTTGTCTCTTGTTTTTGTTATGGATTGGGGTAACTTGCCAATATATTAGCAACGGTGCATGTGAAAAGAAAAGAGAGTGGTTTGGGAATGGGATATAAAGTTATTTGGTATTTTGGACATGGGCTACAAGGTAATTTAGTGGCTTGAGCAATAAAATGGGCTAATGTG
This sequence comes from Camelina sativa, assembly GCF_030686135.1. Lineage (NCBI taxonomy): Eukaryota > Viridiplantae > Streptophyta > Magnoliopsida > Brassicales > Brassicaceae > Camelina > Camelina sativa. The sequence continues at coordinate 15,007,009 of NC_141897.1, forward strand.
TGTTGCTGTGTTTGTGCGACCACAATTTTGAGGTTACTCGAGGTTTACGTAATTAAGTGGTATGTATGTGTGTATTAAATAGGTAAAAAAAATACGTAGTACTTGGTGTGCACACCCCACACCCACCACACACAATTAGTACTTTGGTTTGGTCGTTTTTGTTCATTTGACGCCAGTCACAGACATTGGCGAGAATGTTTTGTTTGGTCTCCTTTTAGTTGCGATTGCCAAGTTGTTTGGTCTTTCAGAAGTACTGAAGTAACTATTATATACGTTGGTTTAACTTCATAAAATGTATGAACTAACATAACGCATTCAATTGATCATTAGAAATGATGTCACATTGGAATTCCGGATTCCTTATGTGCAATCTAAGATTGTAATAGTGTAAACTAGTATCTTTACACTAATTAATCCGGTTGAATCAAGCAGATTTTGACCAACCAAACCAGAATTTACCTGGCGATTTATACTTGGACCAACCACACTATATATAGGGGCTTTTGGACCAAATTGTATTTCAACTTTTATAAAGAATATGTATATATATATATATATATATTTGTGCAATTATAAAGAATATGTATATACAGAAGAAAGAGAGAACAATTCAAAAACAAAAACAAAAAGTAACTCTCACAGTTCGATGAACACAGTTCGAACAGACTTAAACGAGTAACGCGTTTGGGGTGCTAATTGAAATGCAAGTTCAAGAATCACGAAATGTCTTTGAAGTTAAAAAGCGTAAAGAGATGGAGAATGCTCCAATGAATAATTCCCATAATCTTTTTGTTCTTTTCTTTTTTGGGTCATTATCGTCTCAGTGTTTGTGTTTCACTTTTCTTTAAATCATAATTGTGTTTGTGGGCCTTTTAGCTTCTCCCTACGTCTTGTTTTAGTTTCCAAGATTTGGACCACTAAAGAAGAAGTGAGAATCAAGAATCTTCTTTTTGTAATTTGTTTAAAATTTTACTTAAAAAACAAGAGTAAAACAGATGATAAAATTTAAACTACCAAATCATAAATTCTACTACATTTCTCTCGCTACTTAATCAGGTTTAGTTCTTTTGCCCCCAAATTATTGATGATGTGAAGATTTGGAAAAAAAAATTTACCCTCTAATTCTTATTATTATAAATGGTCTTGGATGCTGAATTTAGTAAGTGCTTTATTGGAATACGTCAACTCTGAAATTAACAACTAAAGTAGTAGAATGTCAAAAGAAAATCTAACTAATCACTTATGTGGTTTAATTAGCTACCGAACATGATATGGTCAAACTAACTCTCATTCAGGCAGATACTCTAAAAGTATATATTCTAGATTGTAAAAACAAACTAATATATACTCTGTAAGATTTGACTATTAATTGCATTTTGATTTTGATTTTTTTTGCACTAAATTATTTTCTGTGGATTTTATTACTTTAGTTCTCAATTCACACTTACCAATTCTTCTTGATATTTTTTTAAATCAATATATAACCAAATGTAGAAAATTTTCCTACTACAAGACATTAGTTGTGTTTCCTGCAAGTAGTTGTGCATAAATGGAAGTCAATAGCTTTGTTGATAAATTCGTGATTCTAGTGGAGTCTTCGGTTAAGCGAGGCAACTCAAGAGATAGAGACTAGAGAGAGTCAAGGGAGTACTGAGTATTGTTTGAAAAAATTTTACATTCAAAAAAAAAAAAACTGTTTAATCTTACTAATAAACTACACTGCCGTATAATTTTATCACATTAATTAATAACTTAAAATAATAAAAATAAACTAAATTTGAAAATATGTTAGTAACAAAAATTATACTATGACCGTTATTTTTTTTCCATCTTTTTTGTTTTGCTTTTTTTTTGACATACTACTATTCTTTTAAATAGTGTTTTGAAAACAATGAATTATTTGTGAAACTTGTGTTCTATTTTATAGAACAGTGTTCTTTATTCAAAAAAAAAAATGCCGACACAAATGTATCACTTTATGAGTTCTCTCTTCCACATGAGTGGTAAATATTTTTTTTTTGTTAATTTGTTAGAATGGTACTCCCTCCGTATTATAAAAAATGATGTTCTAGAATTTTTTTTGTATCATAAAGGATAAATTTTTAGTGTATTTAAGGCATTTTTATTCTTAAAATTAAATATAATTAATTTTTTTTACTTTTATAACAAATAACTAAATATATACATGCAATTGAATGACAAGTGTGAGAAAAGTATGAATAAATGAATATTAAAAAGAATATAAAACAAAAGTAATTAATAATAATACAACATTTTTTTTTTTAATCTTGGTGAAAATCCTAAAAATCATCTATTATTGATAAAGGGAGTAGTAAATAATTAGATAAGCTAATTAATGTTGTTGTTGCAAATTTTTAATTTAGTTTTTGTTGTACAGTTGGTTGTCTTTGCAAAAACAAAATGTTTATGAAAGAAAATGGTCAATATCTTCGTACAATGACCCTTTGAGGCGTACAAAACAGTCTTCTTTGGAGGTTAAGTGGTGTAAGCTTGTCTCGGGTTTTGTCAAGTGCAATATTGGTTTGTTGTGGTGTAATAGTTCCAGTTTGTTTGGAGGAGCTTGGATAACGCGAGATGAGCATGGACAGGTTCTCTTCTATGCGAGAGATGCATTACCTGCTTTTGAGTCACAGGTTGTAGCGGCTCTGCGATATATCTTATGGTCAACTGAAACTTTCATAATCTTGTAGGTGTCTAAAGTAGAGATTGTCATGGATAATGCTCCGATCATTGAGGCGATTAATAACCCTACATCATGGCCGCGGTTCAGCTTGTTGCTGAGTAATGTGCATACGATGCTATCAAAGTTCTCGTCTTGGAGATGTTATACAGTGGCGAGTTCTGCAAACAAGGTGGCTATAGCGATTGCGAAGAGTGTTACAAGAGACGGTAGACTTCAGTCTTACCTTTCACTTGGAGGGCCTTCTTAGCTTCGGGATCAAGTGAGAGATGAGCCGTTTTAGTTTATTTTGGTTTGTTTTTGGCTTTTTACCTCTTAACCTTGTTACAAACATTTTTTCTAGTTCAATCAGATGAAAAAAACAAAAAAAGAAGGACAAAAATACTAGTGTATTTCTTGATAAAACCCCTGTCCATTCAAAATATCCCATGTAGTTTATTCTCTTCAATTATACGTTCGCCAATAACATAACCACATACAATAACTTAAACCACTAAATTAATGTTGATAAAAATAGTTATGTAATAAAAATATATGTGCTACAGAGTGTCAACTGTCAAACTTTAATTATAGTCTTTGCGTGATGTAATAAAAATATCATTAAATGTAATGGAAAAGTCATTAACTACTCTGTCTTGTGTGACCACAAAACCAAAATTATTTTAGTAACAGCTCATCTTCAAAGTTGTAATCACAACACTTCTCCAAAAAAAAAAAAAAAACATTTTTATTTTCATTTATTCTAATGCCGTCACGAACACTCCCGTCGCCGGCACCGGTGAATTCACCGTTCTCTTCCTCCGTCACACCTTACAATCATAGAACCACCACCACACGCATCATCATCATCTCACCACTTACAGTCGTAGGTTTCTCTCTCTTCATAACTCTCTCCCTCTGTTTCTGCAAATCCAAACGTAAACGCCGATCTCCCGCCGCCGTGACCTCCTCCTCTTCACCGCCGCAGAAACCTCCGTTACAAGAATTCTCTTACTCATCTCTCCGTAAAGCCACCGCCTTTTTCTCGCCGGAGAATCGTCTAGGTCAAGGCGGTTTCGGCTCTGTATTCCGTGGTACTCTGTCTCCTTCCTCCGGTGGTAATGTCGCCGTTAAAGTAATGGACTCAGGTTCACTTCAAGGTGAGAGAGAGTTTCAGAACGAGCTTTTCTTCTCCGGTAAGATTGATTCACCTCATGTGGTTTCCGTAATCGGCTTCTCTCAAGATCGAAGACGACGCCGTTTGATTCTTGTATACGAGCTTATGGACAATGGGAACCTCCAAGACGCTCTGCTTCACCGTAGATCTCCTGAGCTTATGATATGGAAACAAAGGTTTCTTGTTGCGGTTGATATAGCTAAAGGGATTGAACATTTACATGGTTTGACTCCTTCTGTGATTCATGGTGATTTGAAACCTAGTAATGTGTTGTTGGATCGTTTCTTCTCTGCTAAGATATCTGATTTTGGTTTAGCTAGGTTGAAATCAGAACAAGTTGAGGTTGTAGTTGGATCTGAGAGTGATGAAGTTAAGTTAGAGGTAGAGGATTGTGGATCTGTAGTTGAGGAAGTTGAGAGTGTGATTACTAATACTACTGGTTATGATGAGTCTAACTTTGGTTTTACTGATCAGTCTCCGGTTAGTGTTTATAAGGTTCCTCTTTCATCTCCTGAGACGGGACATTTACCTATGACGTCTCCAGAGACTGCTGTGTCTGTTTCTCCGGAAATGGTGGATAAAGTTAGTGTCTTGGAGGTTGGTAATGTTGTTGGGAAGAGTAAAGATTGGTGTTGGAAGCAAGAAGGGAGTGGTGGAAGAGGGAAAGGGAAGGAATATGTGATGCAATGGATTGGTTCTGAGGTGAAGAAAGAGAGGCCGAGTAGTGATTGGATTGCTGAGACGGCTGAAACAGCTGTTAAGGTTGAGAAGAAGAAGAGTAGTAAGAGGTTAGAGTGGTGGCTTTCGTTGGATGAAGAGAAGGAGAAGGAGAAGAAGATGAAGAAGCGGATGGTGAGAGAGTGGTGGAAGGATGAGTACCGGAAAGAACTAGCTAAGAAAATGAAGAGGAAGAAGAAGAAGAAAACTTTGGAATCTGAGTTTTATAGTGATGATATGAGTGGGAGTGTGGATCAAAGGCGGCGTGGGGATGAAGAGTTGTATAGGAAGAAGAGAAGAGGAGGTAGTAGTAGTAACAGTATAGGAAGTAGTATAGATTGGTGGTTAGATGGGCTAAGCGGTGAACAGTGGAAAGCACGGCGTAGAAACAGTCAAGATTCAGTTAAGAGTTGTGGAGTCAGTAGCACGCCGAGCATGAGAGGGACTATGTGCTACGTTGCTCCTGAGTGTTGTGGTAATAACGTAGATGATGTGTCTGAAAAATGTGATGTGTATAGCTACGGAGTTTTGTTGTTAGTCCTGGTGTCAGGGCGGCGTCCGCTGGAAGTAACTGGACCTGCGTCTGAGATCATGCAGCGTGCGAATCTCATGTCGTGGGCGAGGAAGCTGGCGAGAAGAGGTAGACTTGGTGATCTGGTAGATATCAAGTTGCAGTCTTTGGACCAAGAACAAGCCATTTTGTGCATTAAGGTGGCTTTGCAGTGTCTGCAAAGGTCCCCGGTTTCACGACCTTCCATGAAAGAGGTTTTAGAGATGCTTACAGGAACCATGAGCCCACCGGAGTTGCCAACAGAGTTCTCACCATCACCGCAGTCTCGATTCCCGCTCAAGACACGAAGGAAGCAGAATCGATAGAGCAGTTTCTTTGGTGGTAGATGTGTCTGTTGGTTTAGAGTATTTATCGTACAACACTGTTTTTGTTTAGTGATGTTTAGTGTTCGAACAACTTGGCAACTTGATTTGTTCGCACAAACGCTGTTTTTAGCTTGAAAAATCTAATTATAATTAATTGATGTAGTTTAGTGATCTCTCTCATATATTTATGCAATTTGTATAAATGGTAATTGCCATATGCAGCAATATATTGAGATTAATATGAGATTTGGAATATAATATTCCGGTGATTAATCTTACAAATCTATAAAAAAAACCATAATCCTCGTGATTGGGCCAAATCTTTATAATTTCTTGTTAAATGAGTTACATCATATACTTGGTTTGGACGTGCCCTATAACTTGAATACCAATATACACTGGTTTAATTGGGCTTTGTTAAAGGTTATATAATTTCTAATGACTCCAAAGTTCAACAAAACGATTTCGGAGAGAAAAAAGAAGGAAATGATGGTGAAAGCCACTGAAAGGCCTCAAAACTTCATTCTAACAAGTAAACATCACTAGTTTTAAGATCTACAATTTTAAAAAGGATATGAGGAAAAAAAACTTCAATCCATATACTGTAAGTTTTTTTTTTTTTTTTGGACAAATTTCAATCCATATAAGTATAATTGTATTTTTGTTAAGATTTTAGTTATGATTTAAAGTTTTAAACTAGCTGACAATTACCAATACCATCTATAAATTTTTTAAAAATAAATATAGCGATGTTGTGCTGGTAAAAAAACGTATACCGATGTAGTTAGTAGTGCTGGTAAAAACGTTTCTGTCCAGAAATTTTATCAACCACACAAAAAAATCACAAAGAAAATTATTGCCCTTAAAGAAAAATTCACTATCACACTTTTGTTATTACCCAAAGTTACCTTTTTCTTTTTCTCAAATGTTTTTGATGTTGTAATTTTGTTTCTTTTTGTCCGCAAAAAATCGTTCTCGTGGATCACTAAGTACAAACTCAACACTCTATACGTTGATTTTGTGTTCTCGGCTAACGTGTCTGTGAATCGTACCAAATAGGCAAAAAAACCAACCATCATATTAGCCGAAGATTTTTAAACTACCGATCAGTGAACTGAGAAAAGTTACTACACATTCACCGATGATATTAGTATACAGAAAATATTGATGCTTGTCCGACAAATATTGTTGACATATCATTGTTGATTATCCATTGTTTTGTGTATATACTACTGTATAACTTTTTGTTAAAAGGTTAAATCCATTAGTTAAAATGGATCGAGACAATGTTTGAACAACTTCAAAGAACATTTGAACCAAATGGATTATTTGGTCGGTAAAATTAATCTTTGTTTTCTGGTAGTAAGACTGAAGGATTTTTCTCAAAATGAATGGTAATAAAAATATAATAAGCATAGAATTATCTCCAAATAAAAAGAACTTATTATATAATATTATTAATTATAGAAGAAGAGGTGATATACGAAGAAGACAGTGTCATCACCGCGTGCGTACCCTAATAACAAATGTGTATATTAAAAAACTCTTTATCTGATACGTCTAACCAACGTATCTTCTTCTCAATTTAATAATGTTATCAAAGAAAAAGTCATTTATTTAATTATGTTGCTCAAGCATCTAAGACTGCAATAATTCTCAACTTTACAACAAAGCCCTGAGCTGTTCTTCTAAAGACTAAGATCAAACCCCAGATCACAAAATCCGCAGAAGATCAGATCTCACTGTCTCACCAGATGAGTAGAATCTTCTAAAGGAATTTATATACTTATATTATAATTTTAAGAAGACCACAACAGCTTTTACATGGACGATTGTCGGGACAAGAGAAGAAGACGGTGTACGAAGCTGACGTGTAGTAAAGATAACAACAACGACATGGAGAAGATGATGCACAGAGAAACTGAGAGACAAAGGAGACAAGAAATGGCTACCCTTTATGCCTCTCTTCGTTCTCTTCTCCCTCTTCACTTCATCAAGGTCTCACTCTCACTATCCCCAACTCCTTAAAAAAACCCTAATCTTCATCAAGATCTACTTAATATTTGTCTTTTGATTTGGTCTTTCTTGTAAAAAAATGAAAAAAGGGATCATAGCAAGTGTTTTGACTTTGTGCTATTAGTTAACTCTAAAAGATTCCTAATTAGATCTATTACTTTCTTGGTTTGTTGATATTGTTTGTTGGTGGGATCTTTTATACTCTCTCTAGGGTAAGCGTTCGACTTCAGATCAAGTCAACGAAGCGGTGAACTACATTAAGTATCTACAGAGGAAGACCGAGGAGCTGAGTTTGAGGAGAGATGAGCTTATGTTATTGTCAAGAGGAAGCTTTGTGGGTTCTAGTAATGATGATTCTAAAGAGGAGATGGAGATGATGAGTAGAAAGAATCATGTGGTGGTTCGTCAATGTTTGGTGGGTGTGGAAATCGTGTTTAGTAGTGGCTGCCGCAGTGGCCAACCGCGGTTTTCGAATGTTCTTCAAGTGCTGAGTGAAAATGGTCTCTACCTTCTAAACTCCTTCTCTTCTATTGTTGATGATAGGTTGATTTACACCATACAGGCCGAGGTAAACCTATCCTAACCTCCTACTCTTAGTTACTTATATTGTGTTGATACAGACATCGATTTGTTGCAAACGCAAATTTCTTTTTTTTTTTTTTTTTTTTTTTTTTGTTTAAAAACTTTCATTAAATTTATTTTACAAAATGGAAATCATATTTTTCCATGATTCTTTAGATATTTTTGGTTTTCGTATTTTTATTTTATAAAAAATAATTGGCGCATTTCGTTTTAAGATACACACAGTTAATATATAACAATGTCTATTTAAATGCAAATGTTAATAGAAGTGAGGTCATAGCTAGTAATCGTGAAAATGTTAAAACACTAGTCTGTACTCTGTATATATATATATCGAAATTTGAATCCATCAGATACTAGACATCAATAGAAACCATATATATTCTTTCTATCTTGAGCTTCAAACATTTGAAAAGAAGAAACTATTACTACTAGCTACGTTCATATATATTTGCTTCAAGAAATTGTTTTCACATGTGGTATCATCAAAAGCCCTCATGCATTTAGCTATATAATATCACCTCAGGGTATACTGAAGTTTGAATACCATTATATGTCTAGAGGTTAGAGTGTTAATTTCAAGGTATTTCTATACCAGGTATTGGCACGGAATATCCAATTATAATAGAATGATCAAATCTTTATTTTGTTTGGTTTTGAGAGTATATATTATATTGAAAATTTCTTTTGTTCCGCAGGTCAACGATATAACTTTGGTTGACTTAGCAGCACTTGAAAGCAGATTAATCAGAATGAAGTAAATGGTTGTGAGTAGGTTTCTCTTCAACTTGTCAAACAAACGACATATGTTAAGTACGTAGTTTATTCGCACTTATGTTGTAGTGAATTGTTGTGTTGTGTTCACACATCTTATGTATGTATTTCTATTCCATCAGAATGAGGTTGGTTTAGTTTTTTATTGATTGAAAAAAAAATTCATAAGCTGAGTTAGTACTTATTGTTTACATGGTACAAGCCTATAATTCAATTTTATCTTTTGAATTTATTAAATAAGTTCAAAATTACCAAAAAAAGAAAAAAAAAAAATTGTTGATAGTGTCGAAATGTTTAATAACGGTGTTGTTCGAAGTTGATAGCATTTGTCATCAAAAAAAAAAAAAAAGTTGGTAGCATTCTGCTGATATTGATATAAAATACCAACGAAAATTTACAAAGTACCAATACTGTATATATACATGTAAGAGCATGTTTATATGGAAATCAGTTTAGGGTGTTTTTAGAGTACAAAATATTGTGAAAATAATGTAAGATCAGTAGTTAAGAACTTTTGTTAAAAAGTTAGTCATTGGGAGAACATGTTTAAGATCTTAATATTTAATAATATAATATTCTTATAGAAATTTAAGAATGTTTAATAAATACATAGATTAATGTTTAATAAAAATTTTAAGAATGTTTAATACTATTTAATAATATAATGTTTATTAATATTCTTAAACATATTACAATTATAAAAATTTATAAAATAACATTTTAATTGCAAACTTATAAAACTTTTACTAAAATTCAAAATACAATGCCATATTTTTATGAAACAAAAAAAAACATTGTAAATAAAATTTTAAAAAAAAACAAACAAACATATTACTTAATTAATTAAACAAGACAAACATTTTATTTAATTAATACATAGATTAATGTCCAAATTTATTCCATATATTTTCAACCAATCCGAAAGAGACACGTCACACAAGATCAGGCCCAAGAACAGTTCTAGAATAAGATCAGTGAGCCTGATCTTAAGTCCACTATTCAATTATTTTCATTTTTAAAATGCCTAAGAACACCCCATGTGTTCTCCCTATAAACATGGCCTAATGATATACTAAAGGCCTAGCTCATTGAGCTGCATATTGGTGCTCAGAATCTATTTACCAAAAGAAATCATAGTATAGTAAAAATTTTGTAGCTTCAGTCTGCTTTATAGTCATTTAATCTTTTATCATTGATGTGAAACAGCTAAGTATTTTCTAGCTTTTTAAAAGTCAATATTTTGGAAATTATTAAACTGATATATTTGATCAAAAGTTTATAGTATAAATGTATAGCTTATTGTTTACCAGTAAAGGAAGTGAAGGTTTGTTGAGATTTCAATATAATAGAATAAAATACATGTGTGGATTTTGATATATATATATATATATATATATATATATAATGTTTATCGGTTAGAAGTTTAGTATCACGAAACTAAAATATATATCTGATTATTTTCTGTAAAATTTGTGGGAGACATATACAACGATATATGTTCATGATGATGAACTTTTCCCAAATAAAATTAACTAAAACAGGCATAAATATTAAAATGTAATAAGTAGTGTTGTAAGCTTGTAAGATGAGAATAGAGTCTCAATAATAATTTCATAACAAATGTGGTTAAGTGATTTTTAAAAAAAAAAAATCAAAAGAAAGCAATATATAGGCGCAACAGGTTTAAAGTCCAAGAGGTTTCACTATTTTTTTGAGATACGTACGCTTAAGATACATAGTCTCTTCAGAGCAACCAAAATCAAAACAAATTAATAAGTCTTTTCCCCTTACTGGAAAGCTCTCATTTTCATTTATTTTGTTTTCTTCTCAAATTACTAAAAATTATCTTCGATAGGATCATGAAAATCAAAAGAGGTTACTCAAGAAAATATCACAAAAAAACGAATCTATATTGTATGTGTCCATTCTCCGATCACAAGTCACAATAATTGTTTAAGTCTCTGTCTCTCCGGTCTCCATATTAAATTCGTCGTCCCTGACGGCAGTTTTACTGTTTATCTTGAAAAAAATATTGTGAGATTACTAAAAGTGTTTGTAATTGAACACGCTTGCACACCTAAAAGAAAACAAAGAATAAAACGTTACCTTTAGCCTTGAGGTTTTTAATGAATAATTACATAAAATCAAATGTGATATCAAGCACATGCTCGAAATAATTTAAGGACAGTGGGATCCATGAGGAGCCAAATGAGTCTGGGATATTTCAGGACAGATGAAACAGCTGGTTTCCATCTATTTAAAAATGAGGATATTTCTTGTCTCCTAATCCACCTTGTTCCGAAATTGCCTGAGCTGTCATATCTTTTAACTATGTCCACCCCCACTTCACTCATCTCATCCTATCCATTTAGCGGATCCCAATTATTATATATGTCGTCCTTGACGGCAGTTTTTACTATACTTTGATTGGAAACTATTGTGATATTAATTTGTTGTAAATTTTACCCGATTACATAAAGAAAATGCCATAACTAATTATTATTAATAACCTGCCAAATGAATAAGACTGAAGTTCTAATATTTTGGCGACTTTGTCCTCATTTATTCAACTCTTATGAGACATGTACGTAGTTTTCGCATAACATGTTATTTGGTTCATGTGCTTCTGGTAGAGGTCGAAGAGGTAAAAGAAACCAAGAATTTTTTTTTGGGACAAAATATACGTTACTACTTACAAGTATGATATATTGTATTTGTGTCATATAATCGATATACAAACGAATATGTGGATGAATAAATGTATTTTCATTTTTCTTCTTCATACATTTTGTAAATAACCAAATACTTTATTGTGGTTATAAAAATGACATGATTAGAAAAATGGAAACCGTTAGTTGAATTCCTAACTAGACATATATCTCTTCCGTACTTCATGATGCAAAAGTATTAAAAATTCCACGAATAAGACAATAGTTTATTGGTTCTTAAATTCAACTAATTAGCTAACTTATAATATATAATAGACAATAGATTAAGACCCCTCTAATATTTTATTAATATATATAATTTATAAATCATACAGAGAATTCTAATAATATGAGGACTAAAATTTCAAATTTTAAATAATTTAGCTTAATTATTTTAATTTAAAAAAATAAAAACTACCATTATGATTCTGAAATGTTTACATAAAGCATGTATAAGTACTTTTTCCATTTTTAAATATTGACAAAAAAAAATCACACAGATGAGTCCATTTCATCACTTGGCAGGTCCGGTCCTTGGACCAAGCAAGTAAAGTTATATAGATTACGTCCAAAATTTGTTAAACTAATGTTAATTAGTTTGTTGTGAATAAGTTTTAAAGTAAAATTAGAAAAAAAACAAACTTAAAAGCCTAAATTCAATAACCAAAGAGATGTACAACCATAATGACTGATTAGGCAATATAAATTTCATTTTTCATGGAATTCAAAATGAACGTAAAATGAGCAGCAAAACGAATATATTTCGGGTTTCTGGATCTAAAAACTGTTTTATGAATATAATTTTTTATGTTACTATTTTTTTTTTGTAATTTTGTATAAAATGAAAAGGTATTTTTTTTATAAAAAATCTGCGTATGGCACCTAAAACCGCAGGGCCGGCCATGCTACTTGGAAAAAGGACTATCCCCAAAATGAATAGTTTAATGCCTCCGGACTTGTGGAGATTAAGATATGTTGTTGATCCAAAAGTTTATGGTTAGGAAAAAAAGATAATTAAAAATAAAAAATAAAAATTATATGATAATTAAGTGTTATAATTAAGAAATTAAATTTGTGATACTGTACATGCCTAAATTTAATTCCATGAATTTAAGCACTCTCTTCTAGCCCTTTGATTATATAACAAGGTGGATTCTTGCCATATTTTATGTCATTAATAAATTTTTCCATGAATGAAATGCTGGATTAATTCGAATGTAATGTACATGTGCATGTCATATTATGTACTATACTATGTATGATGTATGGTCAATCAAATCAAAGTTTCTTTATTCATGTAATATTTTGTTCCTAGCTAGCTGACAATGTCGTACGAGTTTAATTAGACTATTTAGTCGACAGTAAACTCACAAGATATTCACTAATGTTGAATGGCAGCTGCTCCATTAAACCGGCATTAGAGAACCTGCCATTCAACATTAGAGAAGCTACCATTCAACATTAGCGGAATAATCTGTCAAATAGTTCATGCATTATGCATATATAAATGAAGTCTAAAAATATACCGGTTATTACTATAATGATAAGTTCCCAAATACTTTGCAGTTTCAACATCGATTGATGACTATATATATTCGAAAATGTATTAAGAAATCAGCCGCATGCATCAATATGTTTTTGTTTTGTTGATGTACTCGAATAATTTATATTAGTCAAAAGATTCTCTATACTCATATATATATATAGAGAAGCATGAAACGAAAGTTTAGAATTTGCTAATTCAATCTAACCAAACAGATCATCATTACACAAAATATTCACTCCAACTAGAGAAGGACCAAAAAGAACACACCCTATGGGATACTAAGATAACGAGATTGGGGCAAAAAAAACATCATTCAGTGAGCAGATTCTTAAGACGAATGTTTGATTGTTCAGTGCCTGGTCGTAGAAAGTACTAACTCATGCATCAATTAGCTTCTGCTGCAACCAAGCTAAGTCGAAGCAACCAAAGCTATTTACCTGTGTATATATCATACAAAAACATAAATATTCACACAATAGAGATAAGCTTACAGAATAATTGTATATATGCTAACGTACCTCGACTTGAATAGTGTACATGAGCCTCTCATTGACCCGTGCGGTTAACGAGCTGATGACTTCAAGTCCTTGCTCGTGAAGAACTTCAAGAACTCTTGAGAGTGGCCAAGCCTCGAGACCTGATGCTGAGCTGGTCACCACCACCTCGAATCCACTCACGCATGGTTGCACCATGACAGTAGCTGGTTCCGATCTACTTGACCCAGATCCGGATCCGGATCGAGTTTGACTAGTAGTAGGTTCACCAGTCTCTCTCTTTAGCTCGTCTCTTCTTGCGGAGAGTTCTTTAATCCGTGTTTGCGTATCCTTGATGAAAGTTACTGCTCCGTTTACATGATCTGACATCGCTCTCTTTCCCTGCGAAGAAAGAGCCTGAGAAAACTAAAACCCTAGAGAACAAAAATCTCCCATCAATGAACTTGATAGGAAGATTGAGAGTTGAGACTTCAATGAGTTTATATGAGTAAGATATATGAAACCTTGATGTATTTCAGAGGTAGCTGATTACGAAGAGAGGCGAAAAGGATCGCCATTTCTTGTCTTCTTTGCCGCTCGATGTTGCGGTGGAGAAGCTTCTTCTCCTCCTTCGTTTCATCTCCTACCTGAGGCATATGACTCTGGCGCCTTGTCTTTTTAGGATTGTTACAAGGATCCATGGGTTGAGGTTTAGCTATGGCCGATCTCAGCAGTAATCGTGTTTTTTTTTTTCTCTTGTCTTTTTATAATGAACTTTTTAGGTTATAGGAGAGACGACTGTCCTTAAATAATTGGGTCTGTCTTCTTTAATCATACTTCATTGAAGAAAGAAGAAAAAAACAAAGAAGGCTTACAAAATAATGCAGCCTCGGGAGGTGTTCTTTTCTTTGATTAGTCAACTCTTCCGATCTACACGTGACTGAACTTTATGCTTTGTACGTATTATTGCTAACTTAGCTAGTGAGTGCGTGCCAATTTTTTTTTTTTTTTTTCCACAATTCTTTACTAGAAGAGAATATTGATACGTTCTATGACATGGTATAGAAATAGATGAAGAATTATGATATTTGGGGCAGGCAACAGATATAAAGAAACCACATATATCTGAATCCGAATACTTATAGTTTCGGTCTGGTCGTCTGGATATCCTGAAATTTCAAGATATTTGGTTTTGTTCTACCCTACCACATGTTGCAACTGCGATAAAATCGTCGAATACATAAATTCACATTTATGTATATGGCACTATGGCAGCAATTTGTTGATGTAGATGCTTAACATGATAAATACATTATGTCACATTATATTGATTTCTTTTTTTTGTTTATTATTATGCATGAGACATATTGTTCCGCTCTCTTCCAAATGATGGATGTGATTTATGACAATGATGCATTATTTCTATGATCGGGGTGAAAAAACTGTGATGAAAGTCATTTAATCATTTGGTGAAAGAAATTATGAGTGATAAAGTCATTTAATCACATTATATTGATTTCTTTTTTCTCCATTATAATTTAGATAGAAAAAATGACTTGATCAAAAGATCTAGATTTGTGATGAATGATAATGGTTCATGATAAACAGTCAACTAATCAGTAGAATTCTTAATAGAAACTATCAAGCAGATAAAGAGGTTGCTTAAATTAGAAAGTTTGTCGTTGAATTATGAGTGATTTGGTTGACAAAAACACAATATGACGACAAAAGAATTATGTGTGGTTTCGATTAGTTTTGGCCCAATCAAAGTTTACGGTGGCAATAAGGAGCCACTCTGCAGATAAGAACGTGTATCAAATCAAACCCAAAATCCAAACATGTATGTACTCAAAAAAATATTAATCTCATTCAAGAGATTATTTGTCGATGAATTGCGACCATGTTTATAGTATTGATGGGAACATATGTGTGGATATTTTTACCAACTTTCTAACACAGTCTAAACATTTATGGGAATCTTATTGTAATCGTCTATATGGTACATAAGTTTCATTAGAAATTTAATTAATCTGATGGCAGTAAAACTAATAAAAATCTGGCAATATTTTTAAATAAAAATATTTTAACGTAAACAGTAAATCTGCCGTCAAGAAAGACAATTTTGTAATGGAGATAAACTATAAATAGAAAGTTGAGTGATATGGAGTGGAGCCAGTGGACCTAACTAATTGCTTAAGTAGTAAAAGTAATTTGTTTAGGTAAATGATGACTGTTGTTAGCAAAAAGGTGTTTGCTAAAAATTGGGTGAAAATATAAAATTTTAAATAATATTAATTCAATGTACATTTAAATTCTATGTATTAGTAAATTTGATTATAAATATATATCTATATTTAACACGCTAAATAATTAAACATAATAGATCACACTTAATGAAACGTAAATTATATGAAAGAATCATAGCATAACCAAGATAATTTAGATCACATAAATAATAGCATAACTGCGTTATGCATATATTTTTCTTTTAAATACTCCTTGTTAGGTTATAAATTCTGATTTAAATACATCGTAATTATTTAGTAGTTATAAAGATACGATTGATTGAGTGGTTGCGATCTCCCTAATATGCTTTTGATTTAATTATTGTTAGTTAATGGTTCAGTACAGAGATGCTGTCCAACGAATTCATGATCTTCAAATCGGATTATGTTCCAATAAAGACAGCCAAATTAGTTAAATACTTAATTAAATTGTTGTTAAATACTTAATTCATTAAATATTTTCCTGACCAGTATAAAAAAAAAGAAATATAAAGGATAGAATAGGCTACAAAGAAACATAATATTCTAAAAGTCCCTTTCCCAAAATATTTATACTAAAAGGTATCGCATAATCCGTATTATTGACCGCATCTTTTTTCATTTACAAATTCTAACTATACTTCAAGTGGATGACTTGCAAAACTAAAAAAAAAAGATCTGTTTACGGCGGATCCCAATTCGAACAAAAAATTTTGTGATGTTTATTTATACTAATAAATTTGGTAAACTTGTATTTGTTTAATTGTTCACACATATTCTGATGTTTTTAGTTCGAGAAGTACGACTTTACGGATTTGAGGTCTAATTATCAAGGACACGATTTAAGACAGCTTACTCAATCATAAATAGAGGAAGAAAAACAAAGCTCTAATCTTAGTTTTATATATGTCTGAGTCTATAGCTTTAAAAGAGTTGACTAGTTGAATGTGTGAGTGACTGTGTGAGGTTTGGTCCCCATTTAATTCTGATGCTAGTTAGTTGGCATACATATATCATAATCCGCATGTACTATCGAAGAAGACCGCCTGTACTTTGGTCAGCTTTCGAATGTATTTGGTGGTGTACGATTTTACCAAATATCGCAAAGAATAAAATCCACTTGGCGTATATAAATAATAGTATGATAAACTAAGTTAGGTGAGCTATTTTAAACGAGTTGGAGGGTTATATGATGTAATTCTAATTAAGTATGGGAACAAGGAACCTCGTCCAAGTTTTTTAAAAACGAAACTTGGTGGGTGACCGTGTTCAAACGGATGAGATGATGGATCTGACGCTCACGAACGTGCAAGGACATCCGCTCAAACATGAAAGAAAACTATATATATTGTCCAAGAGAACTACTCGATAAAGAGTCAAACACCTTGACTATTTTTTTTTTTTTTTTTTTTTTCAGTTTCCCACTACAAAAAAACTACATGGCATCGATAGCATTTCACTATAGCTTGGATTTTGTAACTGCCGTAAACGATAAATTTACGATTTTGGTGACTATATAATACTCCCTTTCTTTAACAAAAAGTGTCATTTTAACATATTTCACATAAATTAAAAAAAGTTTGAATTATACTGTTTACTCCTATTTAATAAGTGGTTAATGAATTAAATTGAATGAAAACAGCTTTAGGTTTAAGGATAAAAAAGATAATTTAGCATTAAAGCAGTATTTAAACATGTAAAATGACATTCGGGTGAAACAAAAAAAATTCTCTAAAATAATACTTTTTGTGAAATAGAAAGAGTAGTGTGTTTACTAAACATTAAGATATAAAATCAATTAGCAGGAAGCTAAAATCACTTTTCCGCTAATATTTATCAAAAAAAATCATTAACCAACGATCACTTCAAAAAGATTTCCATTTTCTCCTAGACCTAAACAAAGGCGCATTAGACTCAGCTTCTCCCGAATCTCATCTTAATCATCTTTAAAACTTTCGTCACCTTGGAATTTAGCTGCAGCCACTAATCCTGCTGCCGGCTCCAATTCCAAACTTTTGCGAGCGTCCAAGTTGGGAAAAACGTCAAGATAATGACAAACACCTGCATTTAAACATTTATTACAAGGCTTTAAACCTTGTAACCACTGTGGGGATCTTGAGCTAGATTCTTTGATGACTTGATCCGGAACAAGTTAGTTTTGAAACTATTCAATTTACAGTAGTATGTGAATTGAAGATGAAGTGTTACTAAAAAAGTTTATGAAGAGTTGTTAAATTACTTTAGGAGTCCATCCTAAACTTTTGATAACATTTTAGTTTTGTGGATCAAATAATAATTTCATTAATTTTTAATTCTCTTTCACATTTTCTTTTTAAGTTATCAGATTCGTTTCTATTTCTGTCGGAAAAAAAAACAACAGAATTGGACAATCTAGTTTCGGAGTAGATCAACCCATAATTAGAGGCCCGTAATTTGAATGATGTACTATCCAGGCCCAAATTAAAGCAAAAAAAGGTACCATTGAACTAATCGATTTCTCTTTTATTATTTTATCATCCAGCTGTGAGTAACTATGCTTCATTACACTTTTGACGCAAATTTTTGACATTGCGCTACAAAAAAAAACCTTCGGATGTTTGGATATACATATTGCCAATATGATCTTGGGCTATATTGCTATTGAATGTCGGGACATCCTAATACTGTAAATATTCTTAATATTCTTTTAAAACAACATTGTGGAATTTGATTTATAAAAAAGTCGCTTAATTATGATAATAACATGATGTTTATATATAGATTTGTAGTATAAGAATCTGAATTAGTCCAAAATCTATAATTTTAAATCACAACCCGCAACCTTATAAATTTTGACTACTGTTCTACTTCTACGTAGTCGAGTCTTTAGTGATCATGTAACCTCAAATTCGACACACAATAGCAAAGACTTAACTACTTTGTTTCATTATTATCTGCATGCTTAACCGGAACCGGGAAAAGTGATCTGCACGACTAAATTTACTGGATAAATTGGGAGCCTAAGTCTAAGCTAATGCGCTATACTTTCAAGACGAAAAACTGGGATTTATTGAATATATTAGTAATGAGCCTAACTCACTCCCAAAAGCTAGTTCAAAAGAGAAGGGTTGCCACATATACTATATATATTGCCCAAAGAATTATGTTTCTTCCGATGTGGGATATATTCTACATACCCCTCACGCTCAGGATTGGACATCTATAGCGTGAAGTTTGTGGGACTGAACATCCACGGGTGGTAGTCCACACTATCGAGAAGAATAGGCCTTGGCTCTGACACCATATTAGTAGGGCCTAACTCACTCCCAAAAGCTAGCCCAAGAGAAGAGGGTTGTCACATACTATATATATTGCCCAAAGAATTATGTTTCTTCGGATGTGGGATATATGGGATATATTCTAACAGAAGATACAATTACTAATATGGAACATGCGAAATTAAGCTATTGGGTACTTATTAACTTATAACAACATATGGTGCATGGGACCTCAATACAAGGGCCGAAGATTCAGGCTTGGTTTCTTTCACATATTCCACTTTTCAATTGGGAACGTCTACATCCCCATCGACTTCATTGTTTTATATAGCTACATACAAGAATTTTTAATTTTTGGTCGAGCTAGATGAGGAGCAACATGACTGTCTCATCCTTAGTATACCTTTTCTAGCCAATGAGAGTGCTATAATTAATGTAACGAAAGGCAAAATTAATTTTCATATGGAAAATCAAGTCTTGAAATTTAATATGGCTAACACAACTAAAGGAGATCTACCATAGAGTGACATGCATTTCAAAAGTGCTATATAATATTTATGGTGAGCATGGAGAAATGTAGTGATAGGAGTGATGTGAAAGAAGTCCTTAATGGAAACCGATATAGCTAATAATAAAGGCTAATGGAGAAGGGAAAGGTAAAGGACAAGAGGATCAAGGAAAATGAACATCCTCACGTAATTTTGTTACAACATGTGTTGAAGATACCGTTCGAGTATGTAGTGAAGTGTGAGGTTTTTCTCCAAGGTTATCCTGTAACTGAAAGATAACTGGTGATGAGCTATAATAATGGAATGTTAAGTAAAGTTCTGATTTGGAAGATGATTGACTCGAATCCTTGTTTTGGAGAAAGGTTTTGTGCTCATGTTGCCGAGTGATTCAAAGTACGACTTCTATTTTTCTTTGTACCATTTTTTGTTTTCTGTAAATTACCGAACCCCAAAATGCCTATAGTATATAGTGACACAAAATAATTTCATATGCCCATACGCGCGAGGCAAAGCAAACTCTAGCTATTAATGTTATCACATTATAAGCAATGCATATAATATACTCATGATTAAATATTCTCCATAAAGCAGCCATATAGATTTTCTCACTCACTTTTTTCTCTTTTTCTTTTAATGCACTTTGCTACTTTTCTAAGATGCCGATTACACTACGTGTATAAGATTTAAAGCCAAAATATATCAAAACCCAAATAAATAAATAAAGGAAATCCAGAAAGAAAAAAAGAATCATGTTGATTTGGTATCAAGTATCAACTATCTAGTATCAAATATCAAGAAGATAGAATAGATCTGATCTAAGAAAGTGATGCCTCCCTATAAATAGTTGTGGAAACAAAGACACATTATTTCTATAAATGTTAAAACAAGAAAAGCAAATTTTACTTCCATTGATGAGGCATGAGCATGTGTATGTGCCCTTTTAGGGCAACAATAAATTAATTTCATGCATATAACAAAATTTAAAATTTTCATGACAAGAAAGTGTGAGAGAGAAGAGAGTGTTTGTGTATGGTCTGTTGATTAGGTAAGCAGCAGCCGACCTAGAGAGAGAAAAGGTTGTATAGGGAGGGAGAGAGAGAGAGAAAGAAAGAGAGTAGGGTTTTAAATTTTTTAAATTTAGCTCGAGATATAGCAAAAGAGAGATGAGTTTTAATGGTTTGGTGATCGTGCCCATCATTTTTCACTTGTCTTTCTGTGTTTTTAACGGTTTATGAAATTTAAGATATCCTACTCTATTTTTCCTCCGTTACATTTCACTCAAGGCATTATTATATGCAAGTTATTAAATTGTTGATAAGCTTACATGTCTTCATAATCCAGGCAGGCTTCAACTTTTAGTAGTTCTTAAAAAAAAAATTCCGTCGTTAATTGAGTTGCAATCACCAACCATATAAAAACATCGGGTCTTGTATCAACCGGTTTCTAAATTTGGGTATGACTTGGAGTCATGATCTAGCAAATAATTTATGCGTTATACAGTGTATTATTGTATCACCAACAGAGAATGGGTTATTAATCATGCATGATCGGACTTGATTGAATTCGGTTCTGGCATGTTAGTAAGATTTTTGAGTTTTCTTGTGAATTAATATATAACTTTCGAGTTCAATATCTGCTTAAAATTAATGTAAGCATTTATAATATAAGATATTCAATAATTTCTGTGGATTAATTCATCGAATATGCAAATACTTTTTTTTTTGTCTAGTCGTATATGCAAATACATGGGATGCTATATATATAGTTTTGAGATTCATATGACCTTGATATTCCTGTAAAGACACTAACACAACATTACAACAATTTTGGATCTTACACAATGAATGTTCTATGCATATGACACAAAATTTTCAATTCAACAATTTATTTTATGAAATATTTTCTATACTGTTATTTTTTCATTACCAAATTACACAATAGTGAGAGTTTGATTTAAAAGAAAATATATTTAAACTAAATTAAAACAGTTTGTAGTTGTACACTGAGTAAGTTGAGCTAAGCTTGCTTACTTGCTTTGGTAAGTGGAGTTGAGCTGAACAACACAATATAAGGTAAAAACTTACATGTTTTAACTACTTCTAGTAAAAAATATATTGAATACTTCAAGTATTTTTAGTAATGCTATAAAGACTATACTAGAATTTGATAAGAAATATTAAACAGTTAAGTTAAAAAGAAAACAAAAAAAAAAGAGCTTGGAAAAGGCAAAACTGGCATGAGAGTCAATGGAGCAGAAGCATGGAACCGATGTGTCCACATCTCTTCCTCTCTCCCTTTTATCGCACAAACACACACTCTTAGTCCCTTTTCCCTCGGCTATTTATTATTCTTTTCTGATTTTTTTTTTTAATTTTATATCAAAACTTCTTTGTTGATTAAAAATCCATGAAAACAAACAAATTATCCGAAATTTAACAAAAATACCGAAAAAGAAATTGTTAAAAAAATGCATAAATAGTAATAATGTCAAAACAAAAATAATAATAATGCAAAGAAATGAATTCTTACGCCGCGTTTGCAGTGTTAAGGACAAATGGACAATGATGGACTCTCATACCTTTTTCTAGTTGTCAAAATCAGACATCAACGTTAAATATATGTATATTAGATTATTAGTTAAACTGATGCGCTTTATTCATTGCCAGGTTCCACAGGCATCTCTTTTTGTTGGTTAATGACTGTAAATCACCATACAATATTCAAATTCTTATCAAACCTATGTACGTAGATCTACCTATCCGTGTATATATAGATAAGGTTATCATATGCATTTGGTATTTGATATAAATAACTTCAGTATATATATAAAAAATTATACTACATTTCTATATACATTTTAAGTGCTACTTGCTTTTTACAATTTCCGTTAAACACCATATTTGCATCTGGTTTGCATTTACCAACTTTACCTATATATTTTTTGTTCATCAAAAACATTTATATAATTTTCAAAACAATCTAAAGAACCAAAAAAAAAGGCAACTATATTCGGGCTCTAGTTTTCCTCAGTGGTAAAAAAAATTGAATGTAGTGAAAAAATGAAAATCTTCAAACAAAGAGCATAAATTTATCTCTTTAAAACTAATCGTTTTCGGCTGATTAGGGCCAAACCTAAACAAACCGAAACTTTTAATAATTTATCCGTAGTTATCACTCGCATTTTTTAACCTTCATTCATTTACGTCTAAGTGGTACTTTTAATAATTTATCCGTAGTTATCACTCACATTTTTTAACCTCTTGAATTACCAAAAATATATTTACAGCCGAATTTTCGACCTACGGTGCTTGGCCTAACTTTAATCTTATTTTCCTGAAACAAAAGTCCATCACGATTTTTAGAAGAAAAGGAATGTGTTGATTTCTATATAAATTGCTTTGTAAATACAATGAATTATTTGAGAACGCTGACAGCTGACTGAAAAATCCTTTTGTCCTAAATGACGTATTAGGTATTGTAATTTTTGACAAAAGTACTAATTATACTGGAATGAATTGGCAATTCTTACACCTACCAATTAAAATGTGAAGTGCTCTAATTGTTATCCTTATCCCTAATATCTTTTATTTCTACAAACTATTTTGCAACCAGAGAAAAAAAAAAAGAGAAAATCAACGGAAAGAAAGAGCAGAGTTACATTTACATCGAGTGCCACTGCCACCTAAACTGGCTTAAATTAGTAAACTTAATTAAAACTTGGAAACATTATCTCTGTGTTTAAATTACTTTTGATACTTATAAAAAAATAGTACTCGTTTTCATTTTTCTGCAAAAAGCAAAACCCAAAAAGCTAAAAGCCCTAATAGTCTTCACTCCTTCATAAACCCCAAAAAAAACCAGAGAAGCTAACTAGCTTGAGTCTCAAAATATCAAACAAATCGTCTCTCTCGTTCTTCTTGTTCCCTTCTCTCTTTTTGTTTTGTTTTGTCTTTTTAATAATAAAAACTCATTTTGGGCTCTTTTTAATTTCCTCTTTAATTTGAGTGCTTCTTGAAATGGGTGAGACAACAAAAGGAGATGCTACAAAACCATCACGGAATCAAATCTCCTCACCTAAAGATTCTTCACTCGATCACCAAGCACCAAACCCATCACTCCTCCACCACCACCACCAACACCAATCTTTCCTCCCTACTCCGATCTTCATACCCGCCGTCTCTTCTCCCGGAGCTCCGGCCATCCCCAAACGACCACGTTTTGGCACTTCCGGTGGTCTCTCTCCTCCTCAATGGAAAGCCTTGCCTTCTCCTTCCACCGTCCCAACTACCTCCACAATCTCTTCATCGCCGACACCTTCCACCGCTGTGGTAACAGCTTCTTCCACCGAAACAGCCAGATCTTCACCGCCGGGTCAAGAAGCCACAAACAGCGAGAAACAAATAAAACAACCCGAAACGGATTCCTTTCAACATAAGTTCAGAAAAGGCAAGTACGTGAGCCCCGTGTGGAAACCAAACGAGATGCTCTGGCTAGCAAGAGCATGGAGAATCCAGTACCAAAACCAAGGAACCGGGTCCGGATCCGGATCCGGGTCAGGCGAAGGCAGAGGCAAAACCCGGGCTGAAAAAGACAGGGAAGTAGCCGAGTTCCTCAACCGACACGGCATAAACCGAGACTCTAAAATCGCCGGTACGAAATGGGACAACATGCTTGGTGAGTTTAGGAAAGTGTACGAGTGGGAGAAATGCGGAGATCAAGAAAAATACGGTAAGAGTTACTTCAGGCTCTCTCCTTACGAGAGGAAGCAACATCGGCTTCCCGCGTCTTTTGACGAAGAAGTCTATCAAGAATTGGCTCTTTTCATGGGTCCACGTGTCAGAGCTCCGACTATCAACCGCGGCGGCGGTGGAGGAGCTCCGGTGACTGTTATCTCAACGCCTCCTTCTGTTGAGGCACTACCTCCTCCTCATCCTCCACCGTTGATGACTTCAAGAGACGAATATGATACTGAAAACAATCCTACGATCTCTTCCATTGGTAACACTTTACTTTTTTTACTTCTTCCATAACATTTTTATATTTATTACTCATTGACTTGTCTAAAGTGCATAATTTAAATAATAGAGTCACACTGTGCCATACTGCGTTATTTTGGACTTGTAGAGTGTAGACTATGTTTGGTACGATCGTTTATTGGTATTATTGATTAGAATTAAAGGAAGATGAAATTGTCTTAATTAAGTTTTTTTTGTTCTTCTATCAAATTATTTCTTTGAGTAACTTTAATTATGTACGTACTTTGTAGGAAGAGCGAAGAGATTAGCATTATCAATAGTTGGAGATGATTATCCTCAATATCATCCGTATTCACACAACATTGCTAGAGGATCATCAGGTGTATTCTCTAATAAATCACTATACATTCCTACTTCCGAGATGATCCCTTCTGCTTCTTCTTCGTCTTCCTCGATAAAAGATCTTCGCCGTATTGGGAAAATACGGTTAACTTGGGAGGAATCAGTTAACTTGTGGGCTGAAGGAGAGGTTGATTATGGGAGAATTAGGGTTAGTGGGTCGAGTTTCTTGAATGCAGACGAGCTCACATACTTGGAAGATAACATGGTGGCTTGTACAATGGAGTCCTTCGAAGATGGACCTCTCAAGGGATTTTCTTTGGATAAATTTATTTCTGGTCAACATCTTAAAGTCTTTGGAAGACAAAGGTCAACTTTACCATCTGCTCCTTCACCTTCAGGTAACATACATGGTTTAGTGATACAATAATACAATTTTGGTTAGCAAATTAATGTGAAAATCAATGCAAAGATCCTCTCTAATCAGCGAAGAGATATTAAAAATATAGTAATAATGATTAAGAGACTTAAATTATAGAGGAACTAAAATTTATGCAAGTTTTCTAGGGTTATATCTATAGAGCTAGAAAGTAGAAAATCTAAAAGTTAAACGTGTTGCGATAAGTATACAAAATTAAACAGGAAACAATGCAACCCTTTTTTTTTGTTTTTTCTATTAATGTGGCGAGTTTATTTGATCAATAAACCTTTAGTGATATATATACGAAATTAATTAGAGAGAAAAATTAATGTAACTCTCCAAGCTTATTGTATTTTTGTTTTCGTTTAACAGTTAATGTGGCAGGTTTGTATGATCGAGCTCAGCTTCAACTCTCAGAACCCCTTTATAAATGTAAATTTTACAGTTTTTTTTTTTTATTGGACAACATTTCGAATCGTATAGCTTAAAATTCTCATTATTATATTATTAACATTGGCACTAATGCTAATACAGCAATATCAACACTGGACTTCCAAGACCCATCGGAGCATTGCTTGAGTAAATTGCGTGTACCAGCTGGAAAACTCCCGAGTTTGTTTGACCTTGCACGATATCTTCGAGAACCACCGCCGGAAAATCTCCGGTTTCCTCTCCGGCCAGACGTCTACAAAGACTTGCCAACGGGAAAAGAGCTCTTCTTCTCCATCTCCTCCACTGAGCTACTAGATTGTAGAGCAATCACATACGATATCATTGGCCCCATAATGTCCCGCTTAAACCCTAATAACGGATTCGTTATCTTGAGCAAAGACTCGCTGATCCCACTTTGGGACGACTGCATTAACCGGATGGTTTCAAAGTTTTGTGAAATGGTGGTTTTGCGTAAACCAGACTCGTCATCTTGGGTTGAAAACGTACAAGATCAGTGGCCAAACGTGATGGGGTTCATAAAAGGATTTGGTTTATGGAGAGGAGAGGAGGCTGATAAGGTACGAGAAGGCGCAGCTGATCCTTGTTCGCTATTGGTCAAGAAGATTCTTTGGTCCTACAATGATCTTCCATACATTCTTGGATATCACGCAATAGGGTTCACCGTAACTTTCTGCGCTTTGAGCCTATCATCGCAAGATCGAGTGATCTGCACTGATCTTTATGCATTCAATGTCTCATCACCGTCCGATCGAATCAAGGCATTGGTTCCTTGTTACCGTCTCGCTTCCCTCTTACCTTTGCTTGCGGATAGGTACTGCACTACGAGGCTTTTGTGCTACAACGACTTTGAGAGAACCGATCATGGAGAATATGTGACAGAAGTAGCGCCTCACACGGTGACTAAGTATTACTCAAGCAAGAGAAAATGGATGAAAGTGAAAGGAATCTACGATTTTCTCGACCAAAGAGTTCCACACGCGGAGCATTTGGATAGGGCATGCGAGAAAGATCTATCGTTGAGTTTTAAGCCACGTGGAATCAGAGTTAAACCACAAAACGTTGACCAGCTCATTATCTCGCTGATGTGTGTGACTAAAGCGCTCGTTGCCCTTCACGACCTTTCGTTCATGCATCGTGACATGGGATGGGATAATGTAATGAGAAGCACGGCGACGACCACAACAACAACTGACACGGATTGGTTCGTTTGTGGGTTCGACGCGGCTGTTGAAGCCCCGCAGCTTAACCCCTACCGTCCTGTAGCTAAGGCAGTTGAGGAGAAGGAAGAGGAGCGTGGGAGACACGCACCGGAGATGGAGAGGGGATTGCATGCGGTGAAAGTAGATGTGTGGGGAGTGGGTTATATGATAAAGACGTGTGGATTGAGTAATGTGCCAAAGATGTTGAGAGAACTTCAGGGGAAGTGCTTGGAACCGAACCAAGAGAACCGACCGACCGCAGCTGATTGCTTTCACCACCTTCTCCAGGTTCAATCTGCCAGTACATCGTCATATTAGTCTTACTTTTTATTTTTTTTACTTTTTTTTGTTTTTTTAAAGCAGTCTAGTGGTTTTAAAACCATATGTTTAGTTTCACATTTGAATGTTCGAGTCACAATTGACATAGAGTGTTTGACCATCAGGTTTAGTCAATCTGATTACCTTCGGTAGCAACGTTTTAGTTTCAAATATTTCGAGAGTTAAGTGAGTTGTAGTGAGCAGCGGATAATAATTGTTATTATTCGTTGGACATAAATTAAGCATGAAATGAATAAAAAAGATGCAATTGTAGACTTGTGGTAAACTTATTAAATTATTGTCCAATTTTCATTTTAAATTAATTTATACGTAGTAGCAAAATATTGACGTTGAAATATAATAATTTCAAAACTGTATGAGTACTGTATGACTGATGAGAAGTGAGAAGTGAGAAGTGAGTTTGTCGAGAGAAACAGACATTGGGCTAAACAAAATGGCGGCTGTTTTCTATCATCTAAATGGCAACTCATATATCTCTCTGACTCTCCTTCAAATCACCTACGATTCGACGAGACGACTCAGATTTCAATCGGGATGGATCGTTGATTGTTTCCGGAAGTCATGATTGGACATAAAAGATTTGAGATGTTACTGAAGGAACTTGCTTGAAGACTCTCACTGATGATAAGACTCCTGCTGTTTCTTTTGCCAACTTCTCGCCTAATGGGGAGTTTATACTCGATAGTACTCTCGTAAGTTCTAAACTTCTTGTTGCCTTAGTCTGTGAATCAAAATCTGGCTATGATATATTGGTTTGCATCATGTTTGATTTTGGATATGAACAAAGAAGTTAAGAATCTCATCTTGAGAACATTTTGATACAGTAGTAGTAATGGGTTCTTCCTTCTGATGAATTCGATGATTAGAGAGAAGAGGAGGAAGAAGAGAGAGAAAGAAATAAATAACCGGCTAAGCTCCGTTTGATATGGTTAGCAAAAACCGAGAGTTTTTATATTAAAAAATAAAAATTAATTAGATAACTATGGTAAAATTGGAATTTTGATTTTGTTGAAAAATCGTAGGTATGAAAATAACAACACTAATTATTTTGAGTTTTAAATGACACGTTTTTATTATTTAGTGTATTTTTGTTCCAATCCAAAACAATTGGGTATTAAACGTACAAATAAAAAAAATTTCGGAGTTTTTTTTTACATTTTTCCCATTTGGTATCTCATATTTCACCATTTTTGTTAGAATTTTCAAAATTATATTTAAACATAAATGGAATGGAAGACACAACTTGAAGCTACGACTTTGTATGGGTTTATAATATGTAATATCTATTGTTTAAATTCTTTATCTTTTTTTTTTACTATTAATCTTTTACAAAAGGTTATGTGTTTTTTTCCTTATATCTCACATAAGTCATGGAAGATTTTTATTTATTCATTTTTAAAACAAACTATTTGAAGATAAGAATAAATTGAAATAGGTTCAAGGTTTTATTTTATTTTATGACAGTTTAAATTCATTGACAATGAAATAAGAGTTTCAAAGGTTATTGCTATAAGTACTTCATTTTAAAGGCTATCAGAAAATTTGCAAACAAATAGAAAGATTTTCAAAGGCTATTGCTCTAAGTATTTTACTATTTTATGGCTCCAATTATATAAGTCTTTTATGGCTCCAATTATATAAGTCTTTCATTGGAGACTTAGACTGAATGATGACGGAACTATACTATGGTGTGATTCTAATAGTAATAAAACTGTATATACAATTACACATACATATTTTTGCTACTGTATTAGAACTGTATCACATGTTGATGAAGTTATTGCCACGTTGTCATTTAGAAACTTACAGTTCAAATAGTAACTTTAAGATAAATCCAATGCCAAAAATATATAATAAAAAGCACGAAGTTGATCAAAATAAAGCAACAAAAGAAATTGAAAGAAAAAAGTTTTGATTAACAATTTTTTTATGATCTACTCAATATATTTACTCATGTAATATCATTGGAGACTTAGATTGAACGATGATGGAACTATACAGTGTGGTGTGATTCTAATAGTAATAAAAATGTATATACATACATACATATACATTTTTATTACTATTACATATACATTTTTATTACATACATATACACCATACATACAGTGTGGTGTGATTCAATATATCATTGGAGACTTAGACTGAACGATGACGGAACTATACAGTGTGGTGTGATTCTAATAGTAATAAAAATGTATATACATACATACATATACATTTTTATTACTATTACATATACATTTTTATTACATACATATACACCATACATACAGTGTGGTGTGATTCAATATATCATTGGAGACTTAGACTGAACGATAACGGAACTATACAGTGTGGTGTGATTCTAATAGTAATAAAAATGTATATACATACATACATATTTTTGCTACTGGATTAGAACTATATCGCATGTTCATGAAGTTATTGCCACGTTGTCATTTGGAAACTTACAGTTCAAATAGTAACATTAAGATAAATTCACTGCCAAAAAAAAATATAATAAAAAGCAGGAAGTTGATCAAAATAAAGCAGCAAAAGAAATTGAAAGAAAAAGAAAATCTTGAATTACAATTTTTTTATGATCTATTTAGTTTAGTCCATTTCTATTTTCAACAACTCTAATTGTTGAGTTTCATAGACATCTAAATTCTATTTCATCCACAAAGAAGGTCCACCACATTAAATAATCTTCCAAATTTTGAGTCAACCTACTAAACAGAACTATAACCTTAATAACATATAGATCAACCGTAAAAGTAATCTCATCCCACACACACCTTCCCCTATGTCATTCTCTACAACGTTGTAAAGGCTTCTCTTTCTCTCCATTCATGTTCTTCTTCGTCCTCAGTACCATGGAGTCTTACAATGATACGTTTAAATGCATTCAATGCAACTCTAATTACTCTATTCCTCAGTTACTTACTCGTCTAATTGAGTCCTCATATAGTTTACTATGGGCCTTACCATAGTATACTTACAAATAAGTCTCACAAGATATCGATAACTTAAATCAAGACACCAAACTGACACTTCATGCTTTCTTTGTAATCAAGGGTCTGAATCTCGTTATCTTCAATTCATCTGCAGCTACTATGTGTCAAAATGACATTTACTCATTGAAAAATAAAGATTACTCCCCCAATCATACTTATAGTGTAATACATGTGAACCAAAATTTGGAATTTTGGTAGAGGTATCGATCGACACAGTCGGTCGTGTCGATCGACACCTTAAGTGGTCGGATGTTCGGTTTGATTTCAGGATTTTAGGTTCGAGTTGGTTCGGTTTGGCGATCGTATTTAAGGTTTGAGATCGACGTTTTAGGTTTAGGAAAGTCGATTGTCGCCTCTTTTGTGTGGAAAAAGAGAGAAAACAATTCTCAAATATTTCCTGAAGGTTTTTCCTGAAGTTGTTTGTCCCTGTTCTTGTGAGTTTGGCTTTGTGGTTGGAGATATAAGTCTGAGAACGTGGGAAGAGCTTGTGAAGGTGTGTTTCTGGTCGTGTGTTGGTCGAATCTTCTTGCTTGGCAAAGGTGAGTGCATGACCATGGCTTATCTAAGCTAAGATCTCTGTTTTTGTGACTTTGTGTGTTGTGTGATTGTTTTCTTTTGAGTTCTATGTGTTTTTTGTGGCTCATGAAGCTTGGATTCGCTCCGGACAATGCTTGGGAAGCGTGGGAGGAGTTTGAAGGCGAGATTCAGAGTTTCTGATCGAAGAGAATCGACGCTTGATATGAGTGTCGATCGACACAAGGAGTGTGACACCAATGTGAGGACGGCGCGAGAAACCTAACGAGCATCTATCAACGCATGTGGAGGTGTCAGTCGATGTAAATTAGGGGTTACGGAAAAAATGTCGAGCAGGCATCGATCAATACAAGGAGTGTGTCGTTCGACACCGGAAGGTTGTATTGATCGATACAACTTTTGCTAGGTGTGAGTGTCCATCGACACCATCCTTCAGCAGCGATTCATCTTGATGGCTTTGTGTTTTGCATGGTTTGTTTGTTATTTATTGATTGTGACATGAGGAGATCTTATTGCTTATGTGTATAGCCAGGATTGCCTCACTAAGTATTTCTTGTAATACTTACGCTTCCCTTTTGTGTTGTGGCGCAGGTAAAGACAAAGTCTGACCGTGGGATCAGGGCGATGGAGAGGAGGATGTTCTGGAAGCTCGGTTATTTGCTATGTGCTTCTCTTAGAATGCTAAAGTGGAAATTAGTTGTCTAGAACGGATATTAAGTTGATGGTCTATGACTTTGTTTTATGCTTTGGAATTGCTATTGGTTATTTGTTATTCATTTTATTCGTTTAATGACATGAGTTTTGTTGGTTTATATTATCCAATTTTGTTTGAGTGGGGGTTATGGTTCTAGTGAGTATGAGATCACTAGATAATAGAATATTAAAAATAAAAAATGGTCGGGTTGTTTCATATAGACAGACACACTCCACTACATCATCGCTCAGTTATGAAAAGAAAACTAAGTCTCCACCTTTATCTCGCGTGGCATGGTCTCCCTCTTTGAACAGTGGGAAGAAAGAAACAACACGCTTCATCTACAATCTCAGAGTATGTCACACTCCATCTTTGCTTAAATATTATACAAAATACGGAAACGAAATTCATAAAATCGACAACAAAATCAAATTGTGGAGCGCTACTTGTTGCAATTACGGTTCTCTCTAACATGAATCTACCGACTTCGGCGAAACAACAATAGCTTTTTAAAAGAAAGGAAAATAGATTTCTGAACGATACAATGATACCACTTAGGGTGTATAAATCAATGGACTTAAGTGACTATGTTGAGTTACGCTTATGGATGGCTTGCGACAATTATGGGTCAAATGGCTTGTATTAAATATTGGTTTACATATTAGAGTTTACAATGATCATTTCTAAATCTTCACTCATATCATAATGCTACAAAATTTCCTATCTAAAAACAACACAGTAAAATACCATATTTATTAACCAGTAAATTCATGAAGCATAACATCAAAAGAATAAAAAAAATAAACATAGAAAATTTTTGAAAAAAAAAAAGAACATTATGAATTAATAATAATACTCTGCGCTTAGTCCAGATCAACCACTAGTAAATATATATTATAACGAATCAAAAAATTACTAGAATTATAATATAGAACTAATAAACTACATTTCATAATTTAAGAGAAAAATTAATAGTTAAAAAGAAGCATAGGTCACGACTTTCTCTCTCCAGAGGCATTAAAGACGATTCAAAAGGCGACTAGATCTACTTTGCTTCTCCGTTTGAATCTGGCGGTTGGTGTGCCCTAGATGCCACCGCCGGATTCCTTGTCTCGTTTATAGCTTTCCTTTGCGTTTTAGTGAGCGGAGTTTTCGATCGAGCTTTGGAGTGTTGGGTTTTGGTTGGGGTCTCTTAGATCTAAGCACGGTGATTTGTTCTTAACGGCCAAGGAGCTGGTGCTGAAGCGTCGTTGTGCTTAAGTGTCTACGAGAAGGTTCCGCAGGGCTATTGCCATGGCATGGGTTCTGGGTTCCTTTCTCAACGGCTTGATTTTCTTTGGGTTGAGCGGATCTGCGGCATGGTTTGTCTCCTGTCTCTTTGCTCGGTTGGTTGTCCTAACTGTGTGGCTTTTACTCTCCATGGTAAGTTTCCTCTGTTCTGTTGGTGTTAGATGTGGTTGATTTATGGCTCTCGATTGGGGAGTTTTGTGGTTTGGTTAGAGTTTCGATCTTGGGTTTTGTGGTTGCGGTTTGAACGGCCAATTAAGTTGGTTTTAGTGGTTGCAGGTTGATGTTAATAATTCTGGAGCTAGTAGTTCCACGGTACGACTCGAAGAATAAAATATCTTCTTGACCCTTCCCCTCCTTTGGTTCCATTCTTGTGCTTCTAATCGATTTGTTTCCGTTTGTGTTTGTTTGGCTGTGATTGCGTTTTGTCCGCCCAGCCTTTGTCTCGCCAATCACCCTTGGTTCATTCTTCCAGCCTTTGATTCCCAAAATGCTTGTTCCCTTTCTAAGCTTAGGCTTCATTTTGTTAGAAGATGTGCTAGTCTTCATGGTTTGCAGTTGGCTCTTCTCATGGTTTGTTCGTTGTTGGTGATAGCCTTCTCGCTCTATCATTGTGCTTGTTGGAGCTCAGTTTTAGCGAGAGGTTTGGCTTTGCTCCATGTCTTGGCTTTGCAAATTTGTTTAGATCTGATTGCGTTTTGAAAGGCTTCTACACAGACGGTTTTGGACGCGGTGTCGTCATCGTTGTATTCAGAAGCGTTTCGGATCTTTGCTTGCCGGGTTATGAAGTCTTTGTTTCTGGTTCTGAGAGATCAGCTCTCATGAGGATAGGAGGAGGTTGAAGTTAGCTTCGGATTGGCCGTGGGCATCATTAGTATTTCTCACTTGCATGTGGTTCAAGAGAAGAGTTTGTTTTGCTTGTTAAGACTAGTATTTGTTTAAGGGTTTAGCCTTGTTGCTTTTGTCTTTAGTTTAAGGATTCACCTTCTTTTAGGGTCTAAATTCTCTACTTAGTAGTTTTTATTATTAGTTTCTCTTTTTACTTCCGGGAACTTCTCTTTTGTTCGACGGCTTAGTTTCCCTCTTTTGGGCTTTAGACTTTGGAGATATCTTTGTTTTCCGCCGGCTTAAATTATATTCCACTTTGTATCTTTCCAAGTTTTATATATAACATTAGTTGACAAAAAAAAAAAAGAGAAAAACTAACAGTTACATGTAGTATAAAAATTAATATATTTTTAATTGGTTGGCAAACAAATTAAGTTTGACCTTTTTTGATAAGTAATGTCGTAATCAGAAAAAAAGAAAACACTTCAAATATAAAAGGTCAAAAGTAATGTCATTGTAAATATATAATATTATCCCTTTTTATGTACAAAATGACCAAATTACCCTTTCTTTGAATGACAACAAGAATGTATAGTCGCCAAAAATCAAAACACTTTCCCGCCAAAATCAAAAAATTTCCCGCCAAAATCGAAATTTTTTTCCGCCAAAAGTAATTTTTTCCCGCCAAATTTTTGAAATTTATACTTTTTAAAAACCTTGTCAATGCTTTTAAAAACCTTGTAAATTTGTGTATAAGGTGTTTAAAAACCTTATAAAAACCTTGTAAACGTTTTTACAAGGTGTTTAAAAACCTTTTAAAAACCTTGTAAACGCTTTTAAAAACTTTGTAAAAGCATTTTAAAGGTGTTTATAAGATTTTTATGAGATTTTTACCTTATAAAATATTTTAAACACCTTATAAATTTTTTATGGCAAGAAAGTTTTTTTGTTGAAAATTTTTATCAAAATTTTTTTGGCGGGAAAATATGTCGGAATATTTTTGGCGGAAAAATTTGTTTTTATTTTTATTGAATAAAATATTTTTCATCTAAGGGTAAAATGGTTATTAAAAATTAAAATTAAAGGAGGGCAAAGATAAAAATGGCCAAAAAAAGGTATTTTTGAAAAGAAGTATTTAAAAAAGGTATTTTTAATAAATTCTCGTTCTACTTTCTTTAACACTGAGTTTTAACCAAGCATAATCATGGTTGACCAATCTAAGAGAATATAGCATATGTGTTTTTCTTATACCCCCAAAAACTAAAACAAATCACCTGAAAATCATACTAATTTACTTTGATTTTAATTCAATCTTTAACCTAATAATAACAAATTTATATATATCAAGGACGACTAGAACCAAAGAGTCGTAATGAGAGGTCCGCTCTTTCTCATATCATGACGACCGTTGTGAGAATCCTTGTTTCATTCTTATTAGTGACCTCAAAAGTTCCTATACATGTGTATGGATGGATTTCTTTTTTAGTTAACAAAAATTTGAGAATTTAGATTTATACATTCTCTTAGTTCATAAATTAGAACATTTTATATGGTCTTTTTCCCAAATGTTATTCGAACAGGGAATTTCTAAGTTTTACTTCAAAATATTTACCATTTGAGTTAATTACATGTGTCTGGTTACTGTAAACATCTTTGCTCCACGACCGTCCATTAGGGTATCACCATCGGTGATCCTTTAAAATTAGGATCTCAGAATTATTAGATTAATATTTTAATGCAATAATATTATGTAATCTAATTAGTTATTTTTCTTTTAAAAATTAATTAATGAGAATGTGACACATAAGCAAAAGAGGGTGAGAGGAGTGTCTCTGATCTCTGAATCTGCTGGCAGATCTTGTATCTCTCTCTTTCCTCACTTTTTTAATTTTTTTTGTTTTTTTTATTAAAAGACACTGGAAAGAAGATGACGGATGTACTTGGTCTTACAGGATTCCCTACTTACACACGTAATGAGAGAGGCAGAGTGTCTAGCTTTCATCCCCCGATGAGTGAAGTAATTGAGGTATATTTCTCCAAGAAAAAAAAAAAACCCGGCTTTACTCTTGCAGTGAACATGGTAAATTTCGCGGACCAAACCATTTAATTCATTATTATGTGGAAAAAATAAAGTGTTACCAAAAGAGAGCTATATTTTTATTTTTTTTGGTAAACAAAGAGAGCTATATTGATGTGTCATTACAGATCTACATACGATTCATGCATGAAGAGGCTGCAGAAACTAGTAAGACAGATGGCATCAATCAGAGATAATATTACAAATAGAATTGAATATCATGAAAAACAAACCTGAAAATCGAAAGTAAACAAATCTACAGTATAATTAAAATTTATTAGGGAGAAGAAGAAGAAGAAACAGAAAGTAATTGGACAAAATAAATGTGCATATGATGCAATATCCCAAACGTTGTCGTTTTGCTTGGCCAGAGAGATCTGTTCTTTTGTTTTTTTCCTTACTCTAAAATAATAATTAGAGGAAAACAAAATACTTAAGAGTGACGAAGAGAAAGAGACCAAAAGAGATGCACGTGATGCGAGGGTGTCTTGGATTTTGATTAGAGCTGTTCTTTTGTCTTGTTGCTTACAGGCTTCTCTTCGTCATTATTATCAACAACTATGTAACTAAAATCTTTCATTTCTTAGATTCATGTAAGCTATGCTTTAAAAAGAAAAATTCTCCATTTTATAATTGTACAAGTTTTGTTTGCACCATAAGTTTAATTTGGACGTTAGTTAGCTAGATTTTAATTGTATTATAATATGTATATACGGAATTTATATGCTCATCACAAGTGGATGTTGCATTGATATGAAATATCAGATTTAAAAAAATTGATCTGGCCAACTATATTACTAAAGTGCATTTATTTTTCGGTCAAAAATCTTAAGAGAACTTCAAAGTTAAGCGTACTTCAGCTGAAGTAGTCTCAAAATGGGTGACCTTCCGTGAAGTGATTGTTGGAACTGTGCGAGTGAGGACAAAATACAGGGAAAAATCATGTGGTGATTTGGGGACTGTAACAAGCCTTTAAAGCATCCCGGACATAACAAACCAACCGTCGGATATTGATGCGCTCATGGGCCTAGTGAGAGGACGTGAGACCCATTAAGGAAGGTGGGCTCATAGACTGGGAGTGGACATCGGGTCTACTAAGAGATGGCGGTCGGGCGTTACAAGTGGTATCAAAGTCGAACCCGAACGGGTGCGGAGTCGAGTTGACTCACACTGTCGGGGGTGACAGTCTTGGTGCGCAACGAAGACGTTGCGATCTGTTAGTAGGGGTGAATTGTGACACCCTAGTTTGCGGAGAAGTTTAAAAGAATTGATTTGGCCATCTATGTCACCAAAGTGCACTTATCTTTTCGGTCAAAGATCCTGAGAAAACTCCAAAGTTAAGCGTGCTTGAACTGGAGTAGTCTCAGGATGGGTGACCTTCCAGGAAGTGATGTCTGAACTGTGCCAGGTGAGGACAAATCACAGGGAAAAATCATGTGGTGATTTGTAGGGACGGTAACAAGTCTTTAAAGCCTCTCGGACGTAACAAACCGACTATCAGATATTAATGGGTTCACGGGCCTAGTGAGAAGACGTGGAATCCATTAAAGAAAGTGGAACCATGGATTGAATGGACATAGGATCCACTAAGAAATGGGAGTAGGGGCATTACAATTATCTAACCATGTTTTTTTGTTTCTCGTTAATTTAACAAAGTTACGCTTAATTAGCTGGTAATATAGAATTCACGCAATATATATATAGATATGTAATATATATTGTTTAATCTCCACAAATGACAAAAGTTTACTCAAAAAGGTAATATAAGCATTGTTGTGTTAAGTAACTTAAGACGTGTTGCAAAGGACAGAAGTTAGGGTGAACATATACGGTTCAAAAGGGCGATATAACTTTTTACCGAGGTAAATAAAAAGGTGTGTATATATATATATTTGACATTCATATATATATATATAAGCATTTTTTTGTTTCACACATCTCGTATCAATTATTTTAGTCGTTTGATTCCCGCGATCGGACAAAATTTTAATGTTCCTGAAATGTTTTCGAAATTTAAAAACGTGAATAAATAAATATAATAGGAAAATAAACTCAATAATGAGTTGTAAATTGTGCAAGAAAACACATACAAGTGTCTGCTACATGTATATCTAGCGTGCCAAACAGGTAAGATTCAAAGGATGATGAGCATTATTAGGGTTTTTGGTTCTTATGTTTGCAAGAAACAGAACATTCTTGGGTAGGTTTTGGTGGCCCATGTGTTTTCTTTTCTTATGATGACTCTTACTACACTACATGTTGTTGATGTATATGATGCACGACGAATTTTATGTCTTTAGTCTTGAGTTACTGGTTAATGACACTTGATGTGTACTTTGTTCTTGGATTTTTCTTACTCTCTTTGTCAACTTCCTCCAATCAAATCCGCTCCGAAATATTATGACACGTAGATAGGACTGACGTTCTGTCCCGTTCCCCTCCGATTTGGTGACAATTATGTGTTTCAATCAAAATCCCCTCTTTAAACGGAAGAATTCGCGGAAATTATAATTTTAAAATGAAAAGAAATTTTATTAGCTTTATGATTGTAAAAATTAACCGGAATATTTAAAATTATAATTTAGTAATAGCTTTATGTTATATTTCTGCCTCTTTATTTTTGTTTAAAGAATATTAAACACATTTGGAACATGATTTTAGTTGCGAAAATTCTTGTTCCGAATTAGAAATGGAAATAACATATATAGATCAATAAACCGTCTCGTTCCCATATATTTACGTCATGAAATCCCGTTTCTACCACACCGTCACGCGTATTCAACTTAATGAGCATTCATATGATATGCCATGGTCTAAAATTTGAAACAATATAAAAACGTTATAAACTTCGAAATCCAATTTAATGGATTTACACCATGAGAACAAAGGACACAAAGTAGCCCAAAAAAAAAAAAAAAAAAAAAAAGAGGACAAAAGAGTTTCGATAGGAATTTGGTTTCTTAGATGGGATTTTTCTTGTTGCTAATCACCCAATTTGAAAAGGAATCGAGAGTATTCACATCCGCTCTGTAATGATTTTGAGTAAACTCAAGGAACATAGACCAAGTGAAGTCAGGATATTTTCTTGTTTTCATCTTCTCCAAGATCTCACTTGGTGGTCTCACCACTTTGTCTTTCTTCGGACACAAGAAAAATGCCATCGATTTCCTCGCGCATTCTCTATTCACAACCGCTCTATGCAAACAACTCTTGAATATCCCGTTCGATAGAGCCTAGACAAAACCAAAGTTTAATCAACCATTTGTGTATTGAGGTAACAATAATGTCAATTATTACTATATATATAGTTATCTATTAATTACCATGAAAGTGTCACCGATATTGACAACGAAAGCCTTGGGATTGGGGAGAATGGACCGCCATTGATTGTCAACAAAGACTTGAAGGCCATTGACTTGGTCTTGATGTAGGATGGTTAAAGAGCTTGGATCACAATGAGGTCCTGTACCTAACGTGAGATCTGGTGTTTGGCATGGAGGATAATGATTTAGTCTCATAATCGAATCATTCTCTTCGAAAAACCCTCGGAAATAGTCTCGGTTTACGCCTAAATTTAGCCCCAAAAGCTCCATGATCTTGAGTGATAGGGAACTCATTGCTTCACAGTAGTCTTGATACACCTTCCTGTGAACAAAACCGGGAAAATCATTAGCTTGACCGGTCAAATTGTTTCCGGTATGAGAAAACCGGTTTATTTAAAGTGAGACTAGATAACAGAGAAACAAGGGTTTGCTCTGTTCTGTTTTGTGGTTCTTGTTCTGTTTTAAAAGACACGTACCCGAAGTGTTCGAACTCTTGTCCTAATGTATCGGAGAAGTAATTTTGAACTGTTCTCGAGCCACTATTCTCGTTGGAGAATCGGAAAGAGAGAGTCTCCTTCCACGGGAGCTTGGTGGAGAATCTTCCGGTGAAGCTACTTGCGTAGCCACAGCTCTCACCGGGTTTTCTCTGAGCTCTCTGTTTTCCGGCGAGAGGCATGTCGAAGAAACGTTCCATCAAACGTTGAGCTTCGGATATGAGTGACTCGCTGACGCCATGATTGAGGACGAGAAAGAAGCCGTGTTTGGTGCAAGCTTCTGCTATGAGTCTAGAAGCTTCAAGAGTAGAGTCTTGCCTTGAGAGATCGATGAAAGGGACGTTGAGCTCGGGGATATCAATGGAAGGTTTCTCTTCGTCTGGCCAAATGAATTGGTTTGGGATTTGGTTTTGAAGGTTAAGAAGAGAAGGGTTGAAGATTATTGGAGGAGTTTGGTCGTTTCCAAGATCTTGTTTTGGTTCGTGTTCTTTCTCTGCCGGAGATGTTGTTGTTGTTGTGCAAAGTATCGCCATTTCTTTTCTTTTTTTCTTGGAGAGTTTTTGGGTTTTTGCTTTGTCTTGTTC
Source organism: Camelina sativa (assembly GCF_030686135.1). Classification (NCBI taxonomy): domain Eukaryota; kingdom Viridiplantae; phylum Streptophyta; class Magnoliopsida; order Brassicales; family Brassicaceae; genus Camelina; species Camelina sativa. The sequence continues at coordinate 15,047,135 of NC_141897.1, forward strand.
AAAGTGAGTGTTGTTGAGGAGATGGGGGAACAAAGGGTCCTTGAAGTCTTTATATAAGCAAGCTTCAAGTCATGTTAGTGTACATTTGTTTGGTTTTTAAAATCTTTCTTATAATAATTGTTTTTTTTCTCTCATATTTTTTTGTCTTGAAGGGCTTTGCCACATGGGATTTCGTACTAATCTCTTTATAAGGTGAATATAATAGTAGTGTAATAAATAAAAAAAATTGCGTATATTGAACAAAATGTTTTGGTCTTTTATCAAAAGGACAAAAAGAACTAGACGACAATTAAATCCTAACTTAAATGTGTATTTGTTTCATGTGCTTGGTATTCATGCATGTTGGATTCAATCTTGATGTTATAAAATACAATCTTATCGGAATCTTGCAATCATTTCATGTAGATATTGTAATCAAAATAGTTACATGTGTGTATCTAGACTATACCACAAAAGTGTTAGAATGTATAAGCGTAAGACCTTAATAATTATTTTTAAAAACTAGAATTTATCATCTATAACATCCTAAAAATTTCCTTTATGTACATTCTACAATGTAATACTAACTGAACTTTTTGTGATCAAACATTTAATTCACTGTAAAAGAAAAATCGGATTTGACCACTATAGATGTCACAAAGACAGATATATCCTTTTAGAATCAAATTTGGCTTCGGTCCAAGAAACAAATTGCCATGGAGATAGGGACTGATTGGGTATGAAAATCACATCAAAACTATATTGTTTGTAAGCAAGCAAAATTTATGAAATCAATGGATACTTTTGTTAGTGTCTGTTTTTATAGTTGGTAGGAAGAAGAGGTTCCCGAGGTTATGTTTTGGCTCTATTAGGAGAAGTGTTGGTTCCATTTACTTTATTTAGTTTCTCGTTTTACAGAGTTTTTGAATATATTATTCTTTTTTACTTTAGGTTTTTTCTTGGTTGTTTGTCGAGTTTTTATTGGATGTCTAAGAGAAAATGAAATAGGAGAAAAACATTTGTATTTTCAGACTTTAGATCCAAACACAAGTAATAACTTTGGGCTGCTCTTATTACACTTAAATGGTAAGATATGGGGTCGATTTTGCAAACCCCACAACCTGCAGGATCTCTTGTAATTATGCCCAAATCATTCATGGTTGGTTCGACCAACTACGACTTTGAAAAAGTTCGTAGATTCGTTATTTTAGTGACACTTTATCATTTACTCGCATTTAGGTTCGTAAATAATTCCTAACTTTTTCATCAAAATTGAAAGATTTATAAGGAAAAAACAAATACAGGATGTTATTGTAATATAATCGTTACTTTTGCATTTTTATAATACACCTAGTGTCTTTTTCATTTCCAGTTTATGATACAAATATATTCAAAGATCATCATCTTCTAGCCTTATCATATTACTATAAGATGAAATTTCTAATCTTCTCGGACATTAATGTTATCAAACAAAAATTTGAAACCATATATATACATTTATTTCTTAATTTTTTACTATGATAATATTAAAAGTAACTGAAAATCTGTATATTAAAAATCTGTATATATATTTTAACTAAACCGAATTGAACCCGAAAATGGATCTGAATCGAGGAATTGTGTTTATTTGCTTTATTTTGTCATAACTAAAATTCTACAAGAAGTGTTTCTTCAAAACAAAAAAAAAACTCTACAAGAAGAAAATGGAATGTAGAAGTGTGGGAAAGGCTATTTTCTTCACACGTGTGCTTATTTGTCCAAACTTGAAACTAATAGGACATGGAAAAGGACAAAGAGGAAAACAAGTGTTGGGTGAAGAGAAGTAGGTGGTGGGGACAATAGATACGAGAGAAGTGAGTAGAAGAGCATAAGATGGTACGCATGATTTCTTTCTCTCTTTGCTTCTAACTGTTCTCGGAATCCAAATAGCCCAATTTCAAAACCCCCATTGGCCACTTCTCTGTTCCTCTCACTCTCTTCTATTAAAACACTCGTCAAAATATGACTCTGTTTTTTTTGGTTTTGGAAAAAAAAAAAACTCTAAATATGAATCTTGGTTTGGAATATTAGTGGCTAAAAAGGTCATCTTTCCTTTTATAAATGTAGGATATTTGGTGTAATCATTGAATTCCTAAGGGGGGTGTGTATTCAGCCCCGTCTCAAAATTTTTTTTTGTCCCTAGTCATATAATTTTTTAGGACCATTTTCTAACATAATTATTCTTTTTTTTTTTCTGGTCCCCATTTGTTTAATATTTTTTTTAAATTTTTTTATGTCTCATGGTTATTGCCCGTCTTGCCCTAGGTATGAGCCAAAGTTGGGTGTATTGAAACAATGATTTTAGAAGTTTTTACGGGATTTAGAAAATTTGAAATTTTGATAGATTTTAGGGAATTTGATATAATTTATGGTAAAATTCTTTCAAATCCCACCTAAAACCATGAGATTTGGATTTCTGTATTTTTAAATCATCAGTTCAATAACAGTGGATTTGAATGGACTTTTTAAAATTTATGATTGAATAACATAGAATTTGTAAAATTTACACAAATCACTTAAAATGTCAATTTGAATACACCCCTTTTATAGGGATTGAATTGGTTATTGTAAATCCTAATTTTTGGTTTAAAGAAGAAAAAAAATACAATTTTTGGAATTTTTATACAAAAACTAAATTAAGATCCACATATCTACTTGGGTATAAATATATATATATATATATATATATATAATTTTATTGATAATATTTGAATCTTAAAACCGGATTGGAATTTCACACACTATATTTTGTAATACAATTTAACTATATATTTCATCATAGTATGTGTATCATTTAAATAGTATGTGTATCATTTAAAATATTTATATCTTAGTTAGTAAGAAAAACAATTAAAATTTGACAAAACATAATTAATGAATAAAAAAAATGAAAAGTTCACAAATATAATTTCAAAATTAAAATTGTCTTAGATCATTGTTTATGATATGTTGTAATATCATAAATAGTAATTTTACCTCATGTCATAGTCACTCACTAATCATTATAAATGCGTTAAAATTATAACAAAATATAAAACAGTTTTAATTATTTTTTTGATCATAATTAACCAGATTTTTAATTATATATACGTCATTTTAATGGATAAGAGCTGAAATTTACATATCAAAAATAATATGTTCGATATATATATGAGGTGCCTATATCTTTCAAAATTAACAATACATGATCAATAGTGAAAAAGAAATGAAAAGTCCACAAAAATATTTGGAAAACTAACATTATTTTTCATATGTCAAACTAATTTTAATGTTTTAAAATTAACATATCTTATTCTATTATATAAAATTTTGTTTTGTTAAAGTTAATAGGTCACATGATGTGTTACACAATTAGGTTGTCAAACACATATAAAAAAATTAACTTGATGCCTGTCCGAAAATTTCAATATGTTTAATTTTTGATTAGAAAGCAAGAACTAAATCTGATTTGATTTAACATATGGACTAAGAAACTTAACTGTTTGACCAATGAATCAAGTCTTTCGGGACTAGTTACTTTCTCATGCCAAAATTTCGATATATTTATCATGAGATATTTTAAGAAAAAGAAGAAAAACATATCAGAAAAAAAAAGTGACAGATATTTCAGATATGGGATATAAAGAAGTTTATTTGCAACAAAATTATATAAAGAAGTTTTTGTTTTCTTGATATAAAGTACAGACATGAGATATTTATTGGCTCAATCTCAAAATAGAAACTTCAGTCACAACATCTATCGCACATGGCCTTGTGGCCCTTGTCCAACCACTTAATGCGTTTTATTATAAAGATGTTTGTACTCCATCAGAACTTAATCTCAATTATAATTTCTATATTTTTTGCCAGACAAAAAGACAAAAAGATGTGAGTTCCATTTCAATCCAATATATTCATCTAATCCTAATTAATTTAAGTTTAACCTTCTTACACATAATAAGAAAATAAACTAAAATTCAACTAGAAATACATCATTATTGTAATTAACAATTTTCTATAACTCAAAGCCAATATTATTCAGTTTTTTTCCCTATTATACATCATTATTAAGATATTTACTAATACAAACTGCATAGAAAAATTAAAAGATTTATCTTTTGAAACAATTTTTTTCTCTAAAACTTGAATTAATTAGGAACACAATGAATACAATATTTTTAAAATAATATATATATATATATATATTGTTCATAAAAATAATTTGAATTCAATTTTAACCATTATTTTTCTCTTAAATTTATTTCTTTCACATATTTCTATCTCTCATTTTCAATACATTAATTTTTTTTTCATTTTTTCTAATCACGGTAAAACAACTACCACAAATGGTAGTGTCTGCTGCAATTCCTTCTTTTAGTTATTAAATCAAATAAATTCAGAATAAAAAAAACCCTATTACGATTTACATAAGGAAAATTCTTGATCTTGCAAAAAGAATGCTAAAATATTATTCAGGAATCAGGATATTAAAATTTTAGTAATATTTATACTCATCATATTATTTAAAGCTACTAGAGAGCACAAAAAAAAGAAATTAAATTAAATTATAATGATAATGATAATTTTTTAAAATAATATTTTGAATAAATTTTATGTTAATTATTTATATATTTCTAATAATTCAAAACGAGATATGGAAAATAACTCAATTTTCCCAACCAGTATATTATTTATATCAGTTTTATTTTAAAAATAATGAATATTTATTTACAAATATATTAGTTTATCATACCAATAGATAAATTTATTTAGATAAATTTTTAGTTATTATATTATTATTCAATAATTATTTGATGATAGTTTTAGTTTTAGTCTTAAATATATTTCTTAATTCATCCCAAATTCACCCCAAAAAAAGCATGATTCAGTTAAACAACGTTAACCATTTTAGTTAGAATCAACTATTTAGCCAAATTCATCCGTTACTATTTAGACCAATTTAACCAAAACTTTTATAAAATACCAAAAAGTGTTTGGAGGTTTTGACATCTTTCCTTATTTTCAGAAAATTGCTTTCTAGTATATCTATATAGGCCCTGTTCGGCATTTCATCGCTGCGACAGCGATCCAAACTAGAAAAGTAGAAGAAAATAAGAAAGAGAAACTTAGATCTCTCTTCAGAGATTTTAGCGACAGCTTCTCAGGAACTAGCGATAGAAATTCCATCTCCTGCAACTGTATTTTTTTCAGATCAACTTGATTTTTGCCTTTGTGAACGTCTTTTTTTTTTCTGTCGCCATCGCTATCGCAGCGATTAGATAACGAACACGGCCATAGACGATTTTACCTTCAACACATACTATCACATAGATGTACGATAGACACTTCTACTAACACAAATACTGATACTGTAGCATCCATATTAAACACTTTTATTTAGAATAAGTTTCTACTTAAACCAATATGGAAACTCGGATACATTTATTTAATAATACAAAACTTTATTCTCTAGGGATCGAACCTTCTATTGTCTCAATTTGTATTGATGTAGATTAAAACTCATGAAAAAAAAATATGTCAAAGAGTATATTGTACAAACAAATTATAATAATGTCACGCCACATATATAGGCATCATCACTAATGTGCGCAGCTATTGCCTTAATAGATTCCGGTAATTTTGAAGAGATACACTGTACACACAATTGATACGGTCATCAATGAGAAATTAGTTCCCATAAGTAGTGAAATAATATTTCTTCTCATATCCAAAGAAAATCTTTAGGTAACTGTAGAATGTGGATACTGATAAGTGATAACGATTCAACCACCAATAATGTCAACTACATAGTGCGACAGTAAGACAAGATGCACGTTGGTTACAAAGGTTGTAGTGGTACCTTGTCTCAATTCGTTAACTCTTGAACACCTCTTCAACACAAAGTCACTTTCTCTCATAATTCTAGAGCCATCACTAAAACTATTTAATATTTATAATATGTAGAATCAAAGTTATAAAAGAAATGTTGCAACTTCTTGTATATTGAATCGTAAAAAGCAAGACCTTTTTATTTTATTTTAACAAAAGTAAAAATCAAGACCATATATACACCCAAAATTCACTAAAAAAAGTCATTGACCAAAAAAGTAAAAAAGAATTAAAAGTTTGATTGGCTCGTTGTTTGCCATCAAGATGGCAATCACAAAGATGATATGAAAAGTGGCAAGTAAAGTAGTACAACTTTTGCTACACCGTTAAAAAGTTTGATCGTTGCCAACCGAAATCAAAGTCCTTTGAAATTTGTTTGAATAACTTAGGATCTTGTATTGAAGATTCACACAATTCGAGTTCGTGAAGAGGCAAGCATTATACAACCACCATTACAGTGCGAAGATTCAATTCATTATCACCTGGTTCCAACTTCTAAGGTTAATATACAACCACCATTACATCCTTAAGTCGTTTAAAATTATTTATTTATAAGCATGCTAAGCTTTTTCGGTTCTTTAATTCCTATAATGATTTTTTTTTCTTTTCTAAAAAGTGTTATAAGTGAAATTACCAAAGAGAATAGTTAAAGTTATGGATGGTTAACGAGTAGTAAATACTGTAACAAGAAGTCATCCAATCCCTTGTTAGGATATATCATAAAGAATGTTATTATGACCAAATATATTGTAAAATATAAAATGAGAAAATAAATACTCTTTCTGTTTCTAAAAAATTGATATTTAAAAGCTTTTACACATTTTAAGAAAACAATGATTACTGAGTTTAAATATATTTTTTTGACTAAAGAGATATTATTTAATTTTAAACCAATAACAATTCAAAATTTTAAATGTTTTCAATGATTATTTCTTGAAATTTATAAAACATCATTCTTTATGGGACAAAAAAATATTCCAAAACATCAACTTTTATGAGACAGAAGGAGTAAAAAAATAGTGGAAATTAAATTGAGGTGAAGCATATTAATCAACAACGAAAACAAAAGAAGTACCAAAATTCACTAGTCCTGAGCCATGACAAATAAAGACGTCCAAAGTTTCTACTTTCTAGGGTCCATCGATTCTGTTACAGAATACCAAACTCAAGAAAAGTCATACAAAGAAGTATCTGAAAAAAATATTATCAATTTAGAATAAATTGATGTTAGTGATGTATTTGCAACACTTGTTACGTTCATATTTATTCTTTTCTCGGGTGGAGATATCTGTACATTTTCTATTTTTGGAATTTAAACCAAAATGATTATAAGAAATTGACGTAAATAGAAAAAAAAACGTAGCAACCCAAAAACAAAGACAAAGTGATGTAAAGTTAGAAATAAAAGAGAAGTCAAAAGCGAGCATTATATTTTACTTTCCATGTACGAGCCAATAAAAAAACTATTGTTGTCTTGTCACTTAGCGTCTCTACTTTATAAACCACTAAAATAGATTCCCTACCTTCACTAAACGATGAAAAAAAACTGCTTTTGACATGACAATCTCACTATCAAACTATAACTTCTCCTACTCTTATCACACACAACAGGAAATTGCAGGTAAGTGTTTGATATCTCCAAAACAGATTACAAACAAACAAACCAAAGGACCTACTTCTTCACTTGTGTTCCGTACAAATAAAAAAACTCAAATGTTCTATTGACCAGACAGACCTTACACAAGAGATGCATGAGGCACCACACGAATGGATCAGAAACCGAGCTAACCCGTTAAACCCGAGGGAGAACAGAGTGATCAGGTCAAGGAAAACAAAAATGGGATTACCAAAAGAGATGAATTAAAGAAGGTGGGGAACAAAGGGGGGATATGTGCTTAATAGAGTTTTTTTTATCTTTCTAAATTCAAAAAGGATAGATGAAGTAACAAATGCTGGACCCTAGGAATGGACTACGTTTCGACATCGGATTTGTCAGTCACATTAGGACACACAACACAGTTCCTCTTCCATTCTCTTGTTTATCCACTTTTAAAAAGATTACCTTCTTTTTTTTCTCTCTCTTGTGGCATTATTGAGTGGAGAGAGATTGAGAGTACTTAACTGATGACACTAGACAATCAGGGAGCATATATGATCTCCAATAGATCTTTGTTTCTTGATTCCCCTAGAAAAAGACATGACTTTATCACTAATAATGCCAAAAGCATGTCCCTCACTGTTTAGGACATTAGAATGTGACCCAGGCGATTGAGCGCATAACAGAAAATGATATAGACATGATCAGAAAATTAACAAGGAAATATCTTTATTTACCAAGAATCTCTGTAAATATGTATGTGGGTAAGTGTTTTATTCAAACACATCTTGTTAGGTCATGGCGAGTAAGTGCTTCACAATCCTGGTCAGCAAACCAATCACATTGAATATACTGGAATGGAAGAGTTCTAGTTTCTTCCCTAACTTTTTCCTTTTTCTTTCTAGATTCTAAACAAAAATAACCAAGAAAAATGATATTGGGCTGTGTGTGTTTGTGTGTGTATAGTGGAAGTCTTACTTGAACAGCAAATGGACTGGTCTTTGAAGGGCCATTGGGAGATAGTCTCTATCATTGAAACTTGTCAGCTAAAGGAGCCTGCAAATACATCGACTGAAAAAAACAAGTACAACTAACTCTTTGCTTTCTAATCTACTTGTGCCACTGCAACTGAATATTCACTTGGTCTCCTCCGAAGAAAAAGACACCAACCAAGAATAGGGAAGATATAACAATTGAATTCACGAGTCCAATACTAAGCAGCATAAGAGACAACTTTTTTCATCATATAGGTACATGACTGTGCATATAGTATCCAGTAAGGTAGTCTAGGGCCTAGGCGACACAAGAAAATAGAATACTTTCATTGGCATACCAGATATCTTACACTAAGCATTCTTTTCTACGACATAGATCTCTATCTTATATAGCCCATGATCATCGGAGATCATGACTCCACAGGTGAAGGAAAATATATCCTTTTATTTATGTAGAAAGACGTATATAGTTATACATGTTACACAGATAAGCATTTCATTGCCCTGGAATTTTTAAATAAACATGGCAGACAAAACTGAAGTCAGGAATCCAACTTGCCTTTCAAAAAGGACCATGTGACACAGAATAGTTTTTTCTTCATGTAATGACTGTGGGCTTCTCCCTCCCTGTGAAGTCCTTCAGCTTTGATACAGACAATGCAAGATCTGTTACATAACAACCAGATCAATTATTACTACAGTCATGAATAAGACATCTTTAAGTCTCCCGAAACAAAACAAGAACGAACCAATTAAAGGTTTTAGAGCTATTTGTGCATCCACATCATGCTTTGAAACATCTGGCTCAAATTGTTCAATGTATATTCGAACTGTAGCACCAGCTGAACCAGTTCCCTGGAACAAAAAAAAAAATCTAAGTTAGGTCACTGTGTAAAGGCCAATGTGTTACATATGAAATTAAGAATTTGATTTATTTTGGAAGAATCTACAACATACGGATAAACGAAATATGATTCTGGATCCATCCGTGAAAACAAACCGAACACCTTGCTTGGATACAACACTTCCATCAACCTACACAGAAATGTAGAATTTTCTCAGGATATCAAAAGTACAGGCATGGGTGAATCATAATCAACATTTTTTATTATCGGACTTACAGGATCTGTGTATGAAAAGTCATCTGCAAACTGGAGGACATAGTTTCCTGAGAGACGAAAGTTGTTATGAGCAATAAAAAAAAGTTATTAAATACGGAGAAAGAAATGGACTGGGATGAACCTAACCATAACTTTCACCGGCCTTGCTCTTAGACACAATATCTCTAAGATTCTCTATCATTTTATTGGCTCCTTCAGATTCACATTCCTGACACAGTCATAAGACACTGAGGGGTTTCTACAGTAAAATGTAATACTCTGAGACATGTTACAAAAATCATACACAATCTTACTTCATAGTCATATCTGGAAAAGAAGTTCCTTCCATACGTAGCCCAATACTCTTTCACAACATCTGCAACAGACACCAACTTGTCCCCTGCTTTCTTGTCCTTGTTGCGATGAGCTAGGATCGAAAGCCACGCCAACACAGCCCTGTCATTTAAGGTTAAAGTCATCCTACGACGTAAAAGCAGAGTAGCATATCCAAAGCTCTGGAATGGGATTGAAAAAGCCATATACGTAGAAAGCTTCATGAAAACCAACTTCACTGACAGCAGGCATAGATTATAAAGATTTGAGTCAGGAACAATTTCAATTGCCACCTTTGTCTTAGTAACGAATCTATAGCTAAATGATGAAGTAAATCATGGGTGATTCCAGTTATAGAAAATCAAAACTATTAGATGGTTCAGGTCAGTATTTTGGGAGTTTCACTCACCGGATTACCAGAGATCAAAGTGTCATAAAATTTTGAAAAAGACATGATACAATGCAGGATAGATTTAAACACCATTCACAAACTGATATGTGATGATAAAGCCATTAAGACGCCCACTAACATAGATACTGAAAACATTGCATGTCGATGGTTGGTTTATCGCATATTCATTCACCCAGTTGGTAATGAATATAAGGTTTAAGGAAGAGAGTACCATATGCCATCCTTCTCACGGATGTGATCAGAACCTGTACCAAAGCTCTCTTCTCCACAGATTGACAATTTTCCAGCATCCATAAGATTTCCAAAAAATTTCCATCCGGTGGGAACCTAGAAGAAACAAGTTACCTTGTCAAAAAGTTTTCTCTTGATATATCAGGTTGCAAATCTGGAAAATCCATAGGTTGACTAAAATGGTTGACCTCGAAGAAAGGAAGCTTCAACTTCTCGGCAACACGATCAAGAGCGCCGCTTGTTGGCATTGAGCGTGCTAGCCCCTGAGCATAAATTCCATATCCATAAACTTTAAAAGGCACTCTACCTAATAGAAAATAACGAAAAGCATTTTATGCAAAGCAGTCCATACCTTAGGGCCAGCTCGGAAATATGGGATTGCTTCTTGTGCATTGGCTGCGATGATAGCTACAGAGTCTGAAGGAGTGACAAAGAATTTGTTTCCTAAAACCATATTTCTGTCACCATCACCTGTCAGAAAAATGCACTATTACGGTGACTGAATTCGGGGCCAATGTTCTCTCCTAAAAGAACAAAAAAAATTGAAAGATATCTGTCCACAATCATACCATCACTTGCTGCTCCGAAATCAGGTCCATCATCACGATACATGACATCAACCAAATCCTTTGCATATCTATATGTAAGAAGGTTAATAGAAGTTACATTGTAAGTGAGTATGGTGAAACGTCTCTTCAGTTTGTTTCTTACGTCAAATTAGGATCTGGATGGCCATGCCCAAAATCTTCCAGAGGAACCCCGTTGGAAATTGAATCCTACAAACATGCTTAACATCAATCATCTGAAATATCTAGACGTTCCAAAATTAAATGACACATTTATCTTAATGTCAAAGACATACCGGTTTGGCTCCAAGATTATCGACAAAAATTGGTTTCGCATAGGCACCAGTAACAGCATGCATGGCATCGAACATGAACCTAAAGGCAAGGAAAGAAACAAAAGTATATAAAAAGTCATCAAACAATGGCCTAATTTCGGTTCTTAGCACGTTGAAGGGCTCTGCAACCAGGCTGGAGGCGCATATAATAGGATCATCAACACCCAAAAATGACATTATAAACTTCTAGCCTGTTTGGCTCTAGATGTAAGAACATACCCAAAATCTGGTCTTGAAAGAAGACCTCTGATGAGATCAAAGTCAAACACATCCTGCATAGAATACCATGGACATAGGTCACATTTCTAATGTCAAACAAACCCAATATCATAAGAAAAGAACAGAAGAAGCATATGAAGGTATTCTTACCTCCATGAGCTCCAAGTAGTCGGAAACGGGATCTATAACTTCCACACTGAAACTCCCATATTTGGTAACGCCAACTTGGGAAAGATCAATGTCGGGAATTTCTGCCACCTTAATCTCAGATATCTGGAATAGTGTACCAGAAAACAGCCCATTATACAAACAATTTGACGGACGCCACCATTGCAGTGATCATGAAGGGAAAATTTTGGCTAGATGCTTACTGAAAGTGTATTTCCATAAATTTTGTCAGTAATGGATTCAGGAGCCGGCTGACCACTGCTGTAATTGAACTAGAATTTAACAAAGATAAGATAAGGTGATTAATTAAACTTCCAGCAAAAAGCTGATTGTAAAGTATAACTCAATTGTCGTTCAAGACCCAAATATCAACACATAATGAAAAATAGTCTAAATTAATACTTTTCACATATACTAAGGTTACAGATTATTAAATGAAAAGAATGCAAAGGCATGTCACTGATATATCACCTTGATACCCCAGTCATATTCAGGTCCACCAGGATTATGACTTGCACTCATAATAAATCCTCCATTTGCCTGTGAAAATTATTATTACAAAAATGAGAAATAGAAAAATGATGTTGCACTTTTAAAGAAGAAGAAAAAAGTAGAAAAGCTTGCCTTTCGTTTTCTGATTACAGCAGAGACTGCTGGGGTAGACAAAATGCCTTCCCTACAAGTATTTGGCTATCAGCTTGATAAGTAAATAAAACCCAAGGAGGAACTGACAGACTAGCTCAACAAACAACCCTTAAAGTTACTTTCTTACGTAAATAATGTGATACCAATAGCTAGGGAGACCAATCTTTCAGCATTGTAATTCATCATCGAAAAAAAAAGAAACTTACTTTCCAACTAATATTGTCCCAACTCCATTCCCAGCAGCAATTTTGATGATGATCTGTAAGAAAAACACACACGGCTTCAACAAATGAAATGAGTTTGAGCAACATATAACTTTTGAAAATACTAAAAGTAACCTGTGAAGCCTCCTTGTTGAAGTAACGACCATCACCTCCCAAAACCAACGTCGCGTTCTTATAATCCTCAAGTGGTAATGAATTAAACAATGCCTAAGCCACAGAAACGATTAAAACTATTCACCAATGAACTCAGAATAGGAAATCAAAACTGGAGTTATACAAAATCAGAACCTGAATCCAGTTGGCTAGATAATTCTCTTCCATGAAAACTTTAACCTGAACTTAAAAAATAAAAAGTGGAAGGCAATCAAAATCACTCCAACACTTGAGATATTCCAAAAATTCGGAAAAAAAAAAACGATTTGATTACAATCAAAATAACCTTCTTCCGTAGGCCGCTTGTTCCAGTCTTCTGACCTTCAATAGGCTTCGTCGGCAACGATTTAACCTAATTTTTTTTATAAAAGAAAAAAGCCAAAAACGAATTAATAACAAAAAAAAAAAAGAATATTCAAAATTCGAAAAAAAAACGCAGCGAGAGATGAAACAAAATAAAACCTCAATGCTATCAGTTCCGGCGACGACAGCCCCAGAAGATGAAGATAAAGCTACAATTGACTGCAATCGCGAAGAAGCCGGTTTGGTTCTGAGTTGAAATCCGGAAGAGAGAAGAGAAGACGGCGAATACTTAGCGCCGGAGAATCTAGAAAACAGGAATACGGTATCGAATCTCGCATAAGTGGACGCCATTGTTGAAAATTGAAATACGAATCGATCAATGAGAGAGAACTGAGAAGTGTCCGTTAAAAAAAAAAAAAAAAAAAAGAGTGAAGAAGAGGAGAGGATCCTGGGGAAGAGAAAAAAGTAAAGATAAATTGGGTTTTAATCAGAATCCACATGTACCAATGCCTTCGCTTATCTAGAGAGACTCACACTAGTCACACGTGTCACTGTTTCGATTAGTGTATTCTCGGGTCTGTCAAATAAAACTGTTGTTTGGTACTTGTAGCAAAAAAAGATTTGGTAGCTTGTGGAATAATGGCAAGATCTTCTACTAAAATAAATGTGAAATATATACTACTAGAGTGAGCACATAATTACGATCTTAGTAACGTATATGGTGGGAAAATATCAATCATCCCACATAATTACGATCATAGGTACACCCTATCCCCAAAAGAAACGTTAACCATTTCACCATTTTTGATGGCCTCCCACAAATAATTTGGGCTGTCTTGATCGACTCTACCTCTACTTGGGCCTCTTCAAACTTTTGGAAACACCAACTTCTAGTCCTGGGCATTCAGGTCTTCGGGTCGGGTTCGGGTAGGAACAGGTCGGATTCGGGTTTTACGGGTAAGGGAGTTTAGAACTCAATAGGGTAAATAAAAAATTTCGGTTTGGGTTCTCTCGAATTCGGGTCGATTCGGATTTGAAATCTCAGAACCGGTAAAAACCCGAAAAAACTTGGTTTCGATCGGTTCGGATAAATTTTACCCGTTTATACTAAAAAAATCCTGTGTACCCGATTTATAATGCAATACCCGAAAAAATTACAAACAAATGTTAGGTGAAACCTGAAAATTTCACATCTGAAATTCAAATCCAAACATCTTAATAGATAAATATGGAGTACATTCATCATTCTCAAATTCATATGACAAAGAAAATATTTAAGCAAAAGAAGAGATAGTAGAAAAGTCTCTTAGAAATCCAAAGTCTGATGCAAAACAAAGATTATATATAGAGATAGCAGTAGGAAATACTACACATTCAATCTTCATAATTCAGACTTGAGTCTCAGAAATAGCAATTGTTCTCTCTTAGGTCTTATACAATTCAAAAAGAGAAATATATAACACATGTCAAATTCATTATAATTGGAAAAACAATATCAAAAGAAGAATTCAGAGACTTACTTATCTCACCCTAAAGATCTTGCATATTGAAATCAGGTTCAAACTCTATAGAAAAATAAATAAAAACATAATGTTAGAAATCACAAGCCATAAATCAGAACAATAACTTGTAAGCGTTAAAAGTAGTTGTTGAATTGTTGTTGAATTGTTATCTCTCATAAGATCATCTAGCAACTCTACTTCAGCAAGTAGTTGCTGAATTGTTGAGACTCCTTTTTCATTGATGTGGATCTCACATTTCAACCATTGCTCAGTACACATCAACACTTCAATTATGTAGTGTGTCAAGCAGCTTCTGTATGGAGTTACAATTCTACCACTTGTGCTAAATGCAGATTCTGATGCTACTGAAGATGCTTGCATTGCAAATATATCCTTAGCTATTAGTGATAGAACTAAATACTTCCCACTGTTGACCTTCCAAAAGGATAACACATCATATTCTGTACCTTTTAGAAGATTTGAAGACTCGACATTCTCTTTCAAATACATATCCAACTCATTAGATGAGTTTTGAACTCCTGTTTCCTTCACAATCTCATCATATATGATCTCCATATCCTCAAGTACAACTCCATTAGGCAGAACTGTTGTCGGACATAAATCACTTCCAACTTGTTCTTGCTCTTGAGAATGATTCCACGACCCTTGTGATTGAGAAGAAAACCCATCTGACCCTTTGTTCAATAAACTTGCTCTAGTATACTCATCATACAAATCCATCAAGATGTTCTTAACTGAATCAGAAAGATGATTAGACTCCACAGAGTTCTTACCATATAGCCTATCAAAGCATAGCTCAGCAAACTTCAATTTCTTCCTCAGATCAAAAACGCTTGCTACCATCACAAGCCTATTCATTTCTACCTTATCTCCAAATGGATTCCAATACTTGTCCAGCTTTGATAACATAGATGATGCCTTAGTCTGCAGCTTTTGATCAACTATTTGTGTGCTCATCGAAATTAAGTTTTTAGTAATGAAGACTATCTCATTGTAGAGCTTATGAGATGCAACAGAGTTAGACGCTGAAAGAACCAATGTAGATTTGTAGAAGATGCCAAAATCTGAGCAAACCTTTCAACATCATCCAAATATTTTTTAACAGCAGGTCCAATCCTTTTAACGCCATCCACTTTTTCCAGAAAATAGTCATTATATAGTTTATCTTCAGCCTCCATCCTCTCAAATGTCGATCTAAACTTCAAAACTTGTTCTAGCATGAGATATGTTGAATTCCATCTTGTCTTGACATCTAACGGTACACTTCCCCTCCTCATCTTCCTGTTTCAACTCTAAAATCAAATGATTTCAATCTATTTGTTGAAGATCTCACATACTGGATTCCATTCCGAATAGCAGCCACACTATGATCAACTTCTATCAAACCATCCCTCACAACTAAATTCAAAATGTGAGTAGCACATCTCAAATGCAAGTACTCACCTTTTAGTATCAATGCATCATCTCCTCTCTACAACATAGCTGTTTTAAAATTAGTCATGGCTGAACTATTAACCGTAGCATTATCAACAGTGATGCAGAATACTCTCTTTACATCCCACTCATCTAAAACCTGAATAAGAACATCACAATTTTTTCCTCCCTTATGATCACAAACATGCTTGAATCCTATTATAATCTTCCTTAACTGCCATGTATGATCAACAAAATGAGCTGTTACAACCATATAGTTGGCTAAAGTAGTGGGACAAACCCATATATCTATAGTCAAGGACAACCTCTGCTTGTTAGTGCCAAGAATCTTCTTCATAGCTGCTTTTTTCTTCACATAAAGCTCAACAATGTCTCTTGTAGCAGTTCGCCGAGAGTGAGGCTTATACAATTTAACTTTGGAGCAGAAATGTCTCTAAGCTAAACACTCAACAAAAGATAATGGTAACTCAGCCAACGCTAACATCTCATTTGTAGCTTCTCTAAACACTGCTTCACTAACCTTACTCACTCTAACAGAACCATCAGCACCATCAGGAGTCAAAACAGTTTGAGTACTGTCTTTGTTAGCACTTAACCATACCTGGTATGATTTGCAGGTTTTTAGAACATGCTTCTTCAAACTGGAGGTCCCAGATTTGCTTGCACACACCAATTCTTTACCACAGTAATTGCAATTACATAGGTTTGGATTGCTTACATGGTGAAATGATTCCAAACCCAAGACCATGTCTTATTTTTCGTCTCAGATTCTTTCTCTTTCCCTTCCCTCTTGGTTCTCTTTGCATAAGCAGGTGTTGGAACATCATCGTCCGTCAGCTCCATCTCATTTGATTGATCACCATCCACATCACTCATTGGAGTATTTGTAGCTGTAGGACCAGAAGAGGCCATCTGCATAAAAATTAAAAATGATAAACAATTATGAAGCAGAAGTTTTCAAAGAAATCAAAAAGACAAAAAGCATAACCCATAAGCTTTAAAGTTCAAAGAAATCAAAAATCAAAGTTTTCACATTTCACAAATCAAAACATATACTAAATCTTACTAAAAAGGTATTCAAATTCCATAAAAAGATTTGGAGAACTGAAGTTACTGAACTATAATCAAAACTCAAAATTAGAAGTGATAAGTTAATACCTCCGATTGATTTCTGGACAACGCCGATGGTGGAGAAGTGACTAGAGACAATGGTATCAATGGAGCTTCTAGATCTAGGTTTGTGTTGGAAGGTAAAAAAAAAATTGATAAAGGCAACAAGCAGGAAAATATTGCATATCGAATAAATGCAAGAAACTCAATCGACTAAAGGTAAGTAGGAAACTCAATCGGCTGTTGGAATGTGTAAAAGTAACCTTAAAGAGCTAAAATCATATTAAGAGGTTTATGTATTGTCGGTTTTTAGGGTCTGTGTGTCGGGTACGGGGTAAAACCCGAACCAAACCGATACCCATGGGTACACATATATAGGACCTATCAGTATAAAATACCTATATCCGAGCCCGAACTGAACTGTGTTTTTCAGATCGGGTACGATTCGGATTTTCGGATCTGTGTTTTTTGCCCAGGGCTACCAACTTCTTCTCTAGCTCAACAACTCACACTTCCGATTCAAAATAACAACAATCAACTTAACTATTAGCAGAAAACTATATGAAAAATATACACCTATTTACAAATATTCATGTATCGTTTCGTCGTGACTTTTAGACAAATCCTCGGAATTAATACCCCAACCCCACCTGGCCACCTCTTCATCTCACTTAGCAACAAGTCAACTCTAGTCGGCAGCAGCATATTCATTTCCAAGTTCAAGATTCTGCTTTCGTAACTATTCATTTAATAAAGAACGTCCATCAACTTGTAATCATCTATTAGTAAGTATCTCTCTTAAACTTCTTGTAATCTCTTCTTAATTTCACGAGAATTTTTAGGAAAAAGAGAAAAAAAAGACATAACAACTAAACAAAAGAAAATCACGAACGGATGTTTCTATTTCTTGTCATCCAAAGAACGAGGCTTCTCTCATTCCCACTAATCGTACTTCACGGGAAAATATATAACACCCAAATCATGTTTCATGCCAGCCACATTAAGCACGCAATTTTTTCATCATATATAAATACTATAGGTTCTAATTATTATTATTACACTGAATCTGTGAATGAATTCAGCTACGATTTTTAAACCATTAAAAAATACACTGTTTACCGGAAAAAAAAAAAAGTTCAGGAAGGTTTTTAAGTTTCACTTGGTGAACACGTTGCAAAACATTTGACAATTATTTTTTTGTTTCTTTGTGACATCAAATATTTAACGTTAATATCTATTTTGTTTCTTTTTTGTCGGTTCATAGATATTTGGTGACGTCATCATGAAACCTTACTAATACATAACCAACTTCGTCTCTTCATCTCTACTAACAATTACCAAAACAGAAAAAAAAACAAAAGCACACAAATTTTCAAATCTTTCTTCTCGCTCGTTCTCTCTGTTCCTTCGTAGATCCCTCTCTGTTTCCTTCCGTTTTAGTCTTTTTCGAATCTGAAGATCTCTCCTTGTATCGAAATAATGGGTGAGAACGCCATCTCAGGTTCGTTTTCGAAATCTTTCTTTTGTTCTTGATCTGACGCTGTCGAGTGATCTTTTATCGAGCTGGATTCGAATTGGGTTTTTCGTTTTCATGAAATTAAGTATCTGGGTTTTATTTTTTATGCCTTAAAGCTTTGTTCTTTGATCATATATCTTCTTGGGTTTTTGTTCTATAGATCTCTCTCTGTTCATCTTGTGTTATATCGTTTGATTGACAAAAAGCAAGGAACTTTTTTTAAGTTGTTTGAATTCGAATTTTTGATTTGCATGTCTTTGTCTTCTGGTGATAGGGAATCTCAAGAATCTAACGATTGATACAAAAGATTCAGAAAATCTTGTGGTTTGTTTCGGTGAGATGTTGATTGATTTTGTTCCAACGGTGGGAGGTGTTTCACTGGCTGAAGCACCGGCTTTCAAGAAAGCTCCTGGAGGAGCTCCTGCTAATGTAGCTGTTGGTGTCTCTAGACTTGGTGGCTCTTCTGCTTTCATTGGAAAGGTCTGAGATTTTTCGACTCAGATAATAGTTTGTTCTTCAGTCATAGGGCTCTTGTTTTTGGGACCAATCTTAGTTTTTGATCTTGCTTGGAAAATATTTAGGTTGGTGATGATGAGTTTGGAAGAATGTTAGCTGATATTCTTAGGCTGAACAATGTTGACAACTCTGGAATGAGATTTGATCACAATGCAAGGACAGCGCTCGCCTTTGTCACGTTAAGAGCTGATGGAGAGAGGGAGTTTTTGTTCTTCAGGCACCCTAGTGCTGATATGCTTCTCTTGGAATCTGAGCTTGACAAGAACCTTATCCAAAAGGTAGATTAGATTTTTTAGTTACTTGGAACCACATTTTGGAATGAGAGACTTAAGTCCACTGGTTTGTTTTGTTTGATTACAGGCCAAGATCTTTCATTACGGTTCTATCAGTTTGATTGAGGAGCCTTGCCGTTCCACTCAGCTTGCAGCTATGAAAATCGCTAAAGCTTCAGGGAGTCTCTTGTCTTATGATCCGAATTTGAGATTGCCGTTGTGGCCATCAGAAGACGCTGCAAAGAAAGAGATCATGAGTATCTGGAACTTAGCAGACGTTATAAAGGTATATATGTGATGTTTTTTACTTCAAGTTAAGGTGAAAGACCAGATCATTATCACTAGTAGTACTTGAATTGACACAAGTTTTGTCTGAGAGTTTCTCAGGTTAGTGAGGACGAGATCACATTCCTGACTGGTGGAGATGATCCTTATGATGATGATGTGGTGTTGCAAAAGCTCTTTCATCCCGATCTCAAGCTTCTCGTTGTTTCAGAAGGACCTAATGGCTGTAGATACTACACTCAGGTTTAGTTCTCTTTTCTCTTAAACTTCTTCTTCAATATCAAATCTAAATCAGATTACTTATTCTTGTAGCTGTATATTTTCTTGCAGGAGTTTAAAGGTAGAGTTGGTGGAGTAAAAGTGAAGCCTGTTGATACAACAGGTGCAGGAGATTCATTCGTGAGCGGTCTATTGAACAGCTTAGCTTCTGATAGCACTCTTCTCAAGGTACTTATACTTACTTACTCACCTTCTGTGGCTGTTAAACTAGACTGAATCTGAACCATTGAGGTTAAACTACGTGTAACTTTGCAGGATGAGAAGAAACTAAGAGAGGCACTTCTATTCGCAAACGCTTGTGGAGCCATTACAGTAACAGAGAGAGGAGCGATTCCAGCTATGCCTAGCATGGATGCTGTTCAAAACCTTCTATCTTCTTCTTCTGCTCCTCGCTCCTAAAATGCTTCCACAAGTCTCTCTCTTTTGAGTGTACCAATTCATTACCTTTTACTGTGTTTTTTTTTGTTTTTTTCCCCAGTTTGTAGGAACTCAAAAATGTTGCGTGTGTTTGTTGATCTCCCGGAGTTTTAGTATTGGGGTGGTTTGGTTTTATGTTGTAAGTTAGGTTCTTCAAGACTCTACAACTTATACAAGAAACAACAAATATTTCTCACTTTGTAAACTGCTTGCCGTTTTTATGAATCAAGAACGACACACACACTCTTTGACGCAAAAACGACAGGTCTCGTGAACCATTAATTTAATTGTTAGTAAAAATAGCCGGTTTACGGTTTACGAGAGTTTCCCCCACAGATTCCTCCTCAACGTGAGTAGCACGTGATACCTTTTTGAAGTCAAACTTAATTGGGAAATGGGTATAACCGACATTTCACAATAGTAACGGCGTTGAGAAAGGAACGTTAAGTCTATAGTGAAAGTTTAACGAACTTTAAACTTTTTCGTTTTCGCCGTCAAAATCAAAATCAGAGGGACGATTCTCACGTTCTCCATCACTTCCCCTCGATCCAAACCAGAGTGAGGAGGGAGTTGGGAACTACACGCGAATCACGTCAACTCGTAATGTGAATTTTTGAAATCGAGGAAGAAGAAGAAGACGAAATCGGAGCATTTGATTTTTTGAAAGTTTGGGAGAAGAAGAAGGGAAGAGAGATAATAGATGATGGCTTCGGATCCAAAACTCAAGGCTGAGATCGGACCTGATGGTCTTGCTAGAGAAGCTCCTGTTATTGCTTACACAGAGAAGGTACAAAATTACTCTCTCGATTTGATTAATGTATGTATCTTCGTGTGATTCACTTTGTTTTACTGAACGCGATTTGATGATTTTTATTTTTTGTTATGAATCAGATAATCGCGGAAGAGCAAGTTCAGTTGAGGAAGTAAGTACTTGTTTTGTTTCTGATTCTGGGATTTTTTGTTTGATGCTTTAGGAATGTGAATGTAGTTGTTTCGTTTGTTGGGGAGAAGATGATAATTGAGTATCTATGTTTCATCATTTTGGTAGATACATTGAGGAGAACTATACAAAGATTAGGGATGTAGAAAGGGAATTTGGAAACCTTACTATGGAAATGAAACTCACTGCTGGACCTAAGAAAGCAGGTTTGGCTAGTTCATTGCTTTTTCATCAATGTGATGACATTGTTTTGTTAGATGGAACAGTCTTTGTTGATTTAACTTTCTTGTTTTCTTTTATTGTCAAAAACTGAAAGCAATGGAACACTTGAGAAAGAAAATTGAAATCGCAACTGAAAAGATCCATGTTGCTAAGTTGAAAGAAGAAGAAGCACGAGAGGTTTATCTCTCTCTTTCTTGATTTATGTAGCTCAGCGTTTTCTCCTGTCATGTTTTTTTCTGACTTCTCACATTGCACGTAGAGTTAGTTATCGGTTGATGTGAACATTTTTTATTGCCTGTTTTTGCCCCCATTAGCAGAATAAGTCATATCAATGGACATTTCAGATATCATGGTCTCATAATTATACTATTCAAGATAGCTGAGTAGATGAACTTTTGCTTAAGTTTCCTTTCCAAGAAGTTCTTCTACGTTGTTGCTTTTTACTTGCCAATGCTGGAGTATCCTGTTTCATCATGTCATGCTTTGATATATAGGAATTCAACTCTAATTCAGATTGTTTAACCCTACCTTTGAGGTCTAGAGATTGTTAATTTAACCTCTTTCTCTTTTTAGGCATTTGAAGCAGCATCAAAAGTTGTGAAGGATGAAGAAGCAGCAAAACAGAGTCTTTGTGAAGATTTAAACCGTCTGGTAAAGATATATTTATTTTCTGAAAAACTGATAATGAGAATTAATTTCTTCTCTATTGAGAAACATTCGAATTACTATCTTTTGTAAATTGTAAATGCAGGTACAAGAAAGCAGCAATACGCAGTACGCCAGACTTGAGGAATTGAAAAGGAGACTAGAAGTGCTTAATCCAAATAGATCATCTACTTCTGTTCAGCAAGTAAATAATCTCTCCTTCTAGTTGACATTCAATTTGTTTCTAGTAACACACCTTAGTCTAATTGTAGAGACACCAGATAATAACTGCATCAGTATTTTGCTAACCACAATAGATACTTTGCAACTGTTACATGAGGAAACAAATCTATTTGCTTGGCAATCAGTGGATACTTGAAAGATGTTATATATATATTTCTGATTGTGTTCCATATATAGGTCCAAGAAACAGAGACTAAATCTGTAGTAGACAGCTCACCAGCACCCAGTGGTAATCAGACTCACCCGGAAAAACCAGAAAATAACCAGGGGAAGGAGGAAGGAGGTAAAGAACATGGACAGAGGCCAGCAACAGCGGAAGGAGAATCAAAATCGAAAAAGAAACCACAGAATCAAGGAAGGGGAAGAGGAATTGGAATCATGAACAAAGGGAGAGGAGGTTGGACAGGTGCTGGATTCGATGTCGATGGTAGAACTTAAGATACATATACCTATAATACATTCGAAAGCCGCCTTTTCCAGTCAGCATTACATGTCATATATTGCTTACCAGGTACGTTACATTCATCTGATAATATTGATAGACCTATCCACAGAAACAGAGAACTCTCGTTTCAAATATACTTGTGTTGATGGAATGAAAAACCATTCAATCATATTTGGGTTTTCATTGATCGTTTCTTGAGTTTAGGTCTCTAATTTTGTACAACTGGGTTGATGTAACGATCTGAGAACGGTTAAGAGTTTTATATTGTATAAGATGTTGCCATGATTGGTAGTAATGGTGTGGAGGACAAGCTTCATATGTCTACATTTTCGATTTTGAATGGGATCTCCTGAAATTTAACTGAAACTGATGGTGGTAGATAAAGGAGTTTTGTAAATATGAAAGGTCAAAAGAGTAACAGTGAATCTTCTTTTAATGCTTCTTCTCTTCTCTTCTTTGCTCTGTGTGTGTGTCAATCAAAATAATGAAGGAAAAAAGATAGCTAGCTACATGAAGTATAGGTGAATACATGGTCACACATACTAACTATATTATTATATACTCAACTACACGAAGTATAAGTATATGTATTATATGATCACATTCATGAACTATATGACGTCATGTGCTCAACACCATAGACATACAATCTGGTACACTGATTGATTAATTCCAGTGAAGACCGATGTTGACTCCGGCGTTGACCAAAAAAAATTTCTAAAATTAAAAATTAAAAATAAGAAATTATTATATTAAATCATTTATGGTTTTTATTAATTAAAAAATATTCTATTCAATATCTAATTATTTTTTACATATTTCCTAAATATATCTTAAATGTAAACTAGAGAACCCAAACCTTAAAAAAATTTCTAAAAATTAATTTAACATATTGTAATTGTGTTAAAAAGGGTAAAAATGAAAATGTTCATATGCTAAAAGTAAATATTGTGAATTTCTTTTGTTGTTGTTTATATGTTAATTCAATATCTAAAGATATTTTAAATATATTTCCTAAATATATCTTAAATGTAATACAGAGAACCCAAACCTTAAAAAAAAATTCTAAAAATTAATTTAACATATTGTAATTATGTAAAAGAGAATAAAAATGAAAATGTGCATATGTTAAAAGTAAATATTGTTAATTTTTTGTTGTTTATATGTTATTTTGAGTATGTAAATTTTAAAGTAAAGAGTGTATAATTTTTTTTATAACATTTACCATGCAAAATTTAGAGTAAAGAGTCAAATACTCAATATTTTGCATATTATTTTCTAACGAAAGTAGTTGAATTTGATTTTATTGATTTTGTAGTAATTAAATAATCTGATTATGAGAGATTTATATATATATATATATATCTTGAAAATAATTATAAATTGTTTTTCTATCTTGAAAATCATTATAAATGACTTTATATCTTGAAGATTATTATAAATGATTTTTTTTATCTTGAAAATAATTATAAATGATTTTTATTTAACTATTTACTTTAGCTTAAAAAATAAAAAGTAATTAATTATAAGATTGAATATATTAGAGATATATAAAAAATATTTGGATATTGAATAGAAAATTTCTTTTAATCATGAAAATCCATAAATAATTTATTCTAATAATATTTTTTTTTTAATTTAGAATTTTTTTTAAGTGTTGATCAACGCCGGAGTCAACGTTGGTCTTCGTCGGAGTCAACGTTGGTCTTCGCCGGAGTCAACATTGGTCTTCGCCAGAGTCAATTGACCGATGTACTAAATTAGATGTCTATGATGTTGACCGCATAACATCATATAATTCATGCATATAGTCATGTAATACATATACTTTATGTAATTGAGTATACAATAGTATAATTGGTGACCATATATTTACATTATCTTTTTTCCAATAATGAATTATAGAAACATGTGAACCTGTGACCGATCTGTGTCAGGGTAGTGCACAAGTGGGATCCAGCTTTTGACGTCACTTGAAATTTGGTTGTATTAACAAGTTTTTGTTTTGTAGTAAAATGTTGAATGTATATGCTTGGAACCAAAATATTCCGATCCGAGATTTTATCTATCGTTGTTCGAAAATAGGATATATAGAATTTCTGGATTTGGATTTGTGTAATTTGATTTATATATCATATTCGGGGATAAGGTGTAGCAACCTTTTCATGTATAATTTACAACATACTGTATATTGTACTATAAGATATCTCAAAAATCCATTAAAGTTTTATTTATGAAAAGGTTGGATATTCTTATTAAAATGCATTTAACTTTATGGTCTAATTTCTTATCGTAAAAGTCAAAATTTTCAAATACTTTCAATTGTAAGATTATATAATATATTATTTTAATACAATTGTTAAAAGATTTGGGACCAGATATCCTGAATTTTTGGGAGTCTTCAAAATATGTAGTAGTAGTATAAACAAGATTTTTTTTTTTTTTCTCGTAGTTATGAAATCTCTCAAAAGTGTCATTTTCGCCTTGAATGCCCTAGTGTTGTCTTAGCATCATAATAATTCAATATGCAGTAATGGTTACATTTATAATGTCTGATCTTTTCTCTAACTACCCCCTCCTTATGATAATACCATATGCATATATGTTGTTTAATGTCTTTCTGTACTGTCTTTACTTATATATACACTAGTAGTATCCCGTGCTACTGCAGAGACAAATTATTTTTTCATCTGCTAGAAAATTTATACGTGTATATTTTAAAAACTAATCAAAATATTTTCACAATCTAATTAGGAATGTTAAATCCAAATATCATATTTCAATTTGATTTTAGTTGGATTATTGCACGTATATAACCTAGACGTATCTATATTCTAACGGGAAACACGTCGTGTCTTGTCCCATCTCGTATCGTCATGTCTCGTCTCGTTCCTGTCCTGTCATGTCCCATCTCATCTCATCCTGTCATTTCCCGTCTCATCCCGTCTTGAATCAAATTATATACCTGTGATAAAGATCAAGTATTGAGTATTCATTTTATAGACCCATACCGTTACCCAACCCATTATTGGATCATTCTTTGACCCGTAAACACCTGCTTTTTAATGTTTATAATATTATTATTTTTTTGGTCGGAAAAGGAGAGACGAAGTCTCCCAAGTGTTATTCAACTAAAAATAAAAAGAGTTATACACGGACACTACGTGAACTAGACAATCCACGAGCATCCTCCAACATCAAAGAAATAACAGACTCCAGACCGGAGTCAAACGAATGAAAACCTAAAGGTAAACTAAACGCATAGTTAGCTAACGCATTGGCAAGACAGTTAGCTTCCCTATACACATGAGAAATACGGACTATCCAGTCCCTTGATAAAAAGCCATAGCACAGACGTACTAGGAAAGACAGCGGATGTGTATCACTAATCCCTGTCGTAAGAAAACCGACCACTATCTCCGAATCCACTTCAAGTTCCAACCGTGTGATCCCTCTCTCCCACACAATCACCAACCCATAATAGACACCCCATAGTTCTGCCAATGGCGCGGAGCATATACCAATGTTCAGGGTAAAACCGCCCTGCCAACCTCCTCTATTATCCCGAAGAACACCTCCTGCTGTTGCTAAGCCCGGATTACCGCGAGAGGCCCCATCTGTGTTAAGTCTCATCCACCCCTCACTCGGTAGGGTCCAGGCAATGCTTATGACCTCCCTTACCCCAGAACCTTCTCCTTCCCGTAAAGCAATGTTCGTTAAAGCCACATCCTTAGCCAAATCTTTGAGAAATTGAATTCTGTCATGACATTGCTCCGGATCACCAAAAATGTTCCCACACCTCCATTTCCATGTCCACCAAATAAAGTGGCCCACGCTCCCCCATCCTGATCCATCTGATCACGCAAATTATCATAAATCCACTCGAGTAAGGACTGTGTAAAAAAGGTCTGCAACTTACGAATATGAACTAACCGCCGCCAAACTCCCTCCATAGTAGGGCAATCTCGTAGAACGTGGACAATAGTCTCCTCGCCGTTGTGACAAACCTGACAAATATTTGTGACACTTAGATGCCTCCTATGTCGCTCTACATTTGTCATAATGACCTGTTGCACAGCCAACCATAGGGACAAACGAACACACTCCGGTGCAACAACATGCCAGACTTTATCAAATAAACTCTCCATGTTCTGCAATGGTCGATACTCTCGAGTAAGCAGAGCATAAGCCGACTTCACTGTATAACGACCATCTGTGGTCTCGCCCCAAGTCAAACGGTCAATCGCTCCAGTGACTGTATCCAACACAACTGCAGCAAGCTGTAAACGAATGGAATCAGACACATACGGAGTAATATGAGACCAATTCCAGCCCATCCCTTCACTCCACTCCCGCAACTTTGCCAACATAAAAGCACCAGATAATCCCCCATCCTCACCACCTGCCAACGGTGAGTCCGTAAGCCACTTATCCTGCCAGAATCTTATAACTCGCCCATCTTCGGGTATCCAACGCAGTCCTAGAAGTACTACCTCTCGTATCCCAACACAAATACTCCGCTACGTAGATGACCAAGTGCTTTTAGGAATAATCCAAGATCGGTCATGTACATGTCCCACTTTATATTTTGACTTTAATACCTGGGACCAGAGACTCCCACAGTTTTGCATTAGCCGTCAATGCACCTTTGATAAGAGAGCTTTATTCATTTCCAAAGAGGACCGTATCCCTAGACCTCCTTCCTTCTTAGGCAAGCAAACGTGATCCCAAGCAACTAGGTGAAGTTTTCTCTTGCCTTCAACACTACCCCACAAGAACGACCTAGACACCTTCTCCAACTTATCAATAGTCAATTTGGGCAAGAGAATAGTGCTCATAGAATGTATGGGAATCGATGAGAGGACAACTTTTGTAAGTGTCAGTCTCCCTGCAAAACTCAAGAACCGGCCCTTCCAACCCGACAACCTTGATGAAACCTTTTCAAGAACATCTCCATAAGTATCCTTGTTGATACGCTTATGCAAAATAGGCATTCCCAAGTACTTGCCTAGATCTCTTGTCGATTTAATACCGCTCTCGTCACTGATCAGCTTCACTAAGTCCCGATGAACATTGTCGGAGAAAAAGATCTTTGATTTCTCAAGGCTCACCTTCTGTCCCGAAGCTTGACAGAACTTTTCTAACACTCGACGGATAACTCGTATCTGGGTCACTGATGCTTCAGCAAACAGAATAAGATCATCCGCAAAGCAAACATGAGATAGCTTAGGTCCACCGAGAGAGAGGCTAATAGGCTTCCATTCCTTCAGGTCAACTGAGAACTCAACCATGTGAGACAACCGTTCAAGGCACAAAACAAATAGGTAAGGAGACAACGGGTCGCCTTGCCGGAGTCCCCGTGCCGCAACAAAAGACTCTGTCTGTTCCCCGTTCCACAACAATCTCATGGTCGGATCCGATACACACTTCATAATCCACTGCCTCCACTTATCCGACAACCCTGCCACCTGTAGCGTGTCAGCCAAGAAATCTCATCTAACACGATCATAGGCTTTCTTAAGATCAAGTTCTAGCAACATCCATCCTTTTTCCTCCCTTTTTTACGACGCATAGAGTGAATAGCTACCTGTACAACGACTATATTATCGGTACTCAGTTTCCCCGGTATAAAACTCGATTGAGCAAGACCAATATTATTAATATTGTATATATATATATATATATACTAGTATTTTTGCAGCAGTTTTTGCTCAAAAATACTTTTTGGAAAGTTTTTAAATTTAATGTCATTTAATGCTTATATTCATATCCAGACAATGTTAGTTAATTCTCTCTACTATCCTTATAACCAAACAGAATCAAAATATTTTAAATGTGTATATATTTAATATTCTATAATTAATATATATATATATATATTTAGAAGATTTATTCCATATTAAAAAAATATTCTCCTACCATCATTTGTTTTTATTTTAAAATTTAAATATAGTGAATCGTCATATAATGCATAAAGTTAATAAAATGTATATTTTTTCCTGCATATTTGAATTTTTAAAGCGAACATATATTACTCAATTAATATAAAAAGTATATGTTCAACATACATAAATAATAAATTTACCGTATATAGTAAATTATAGAATTTTAAGAAGTTTCTAATTTATAACTGATATATCTGAACTTAATAAAAAGTTTAAAATTATAAATATTTAAACATTAAATTTTCAAAATAACACAAACAAGTTATATTATGACATTACATGACTGAATTGATAATACTAAAAATAAAATATCATTAATATGATACTTCAATACGAGTTAAATTCTTATGTTATTATTTTAACAACACAATATAAAATATCTCGAATCAAACTGATTTAGTTAAGATTGTATTAAACAAAAATTGTAGTGCGGTATACCACGAATTATATACTAAATCACTAAAATTAACAAAATATTACATTAGCAAAATTATTATTAAAATAATACATTAACAAAAAAAATCAAAAAAAAATTTGCCACGCGGTACACCGCGGGTTATAATCTAGTATGAAGAAAAAGAGAGTTGACTGTTCTTTTATAGCTGAATATGTAAATAATACCATATAAAATTTTGCATTAAATTTATTCTATACCATAAAATTTTATGACATAAGATTTTGTTTACCTTAGAGGTATTGAACATAACATTTTAAAAGATTTTAGAGTATTATTAAAATCACCTGTTATTTAATTGATGATTTTTAAAAATCTTTAAAACTCTAAAAATAATCAAATATTCTAAAAACTCATTCAAATCTTTCAAAATTTAAAATTTAAAATTCCTACCAATTCCTTTCATTGTCAAGTTCAATACTCCCTCTTAATTACATTGATTGTTTCAACAAAATCTTAGGTCATATAAATTTTTACAATTTTTTTAATATTTTTTTAATTTACTTAATTTTATAAGTGGTTTTAAAATTTGGTTTGACATAAATTTTTGTGTAAATTTTTTGGAAGCCAAATACTTTTATATTGTTATTCTAAAAATATGCACCTGAATATGATTGACAATATATGTTTCATACGGTTTAAATAAATTATTATATTGTTCAGTATTATTATTTTCAACTTACATGTCCCAGATTAAATAAAACAAAAAGAACTAAAATAAAACAAAAATAGAAGATATAAAAGTGAGGTATATTAAAAAGTAGGTTCAGAATTATATGGACTATTTATATAATATTCTATAGGCAGTATAAACTTTTTTTTAAAGCTAATAAAAGACAATGCACAATATGAAACAACATTCTTCAATTCATACATTTATTTTTACTTTAAATTTACGTTTAATTTTGGATAAGCAATCCTATGACATTTTGTTGCTTGTCATACAAACCTAATGTATGAAAATAATTATAAATTATAAATAAATATTTGAATCCAGTGTTCGAGAAGTAGTTACCATTATAACTTTATAAAAATTTATAAATTTAAATTATTTAATAGGGGATATTTTTGAGGATGGATAGATGAAAGAAATATTTTTGAACAAAATACACCAAAACAAATACTCCTAAAAAAGTTCTAAAACATTGATTTAATATTTTATTACCTTATTTTAAAAAATTGAGAATATTATTTTAATTAATTTTCTATACATTATTTAGGATTGGGGACCAGATACACTGAATTTTTGGGAGTCTTTAAAATTGGCAGTATTAACAAGTAATAAAACCTCAAAAGTGTCATTTTTGCCTTAAATTCCCTAGTTGTGTCTTGGCATCATAATAATTCATATGCAGTAATGGTTACATTTATAATGTCATATCTTACTCTAACTACCCATGCTGTTTTATTGTCTTTGTTTTTTTGTCTTTCTTTATACATTCATGAATTTGAGAAAAAAAAAAAACAAGAAAAATCCCATAAAACAAAAAACTGTGATTTTGTAAGACTTTGGCGTTTCAAAACAAAAGCATTAAATTAAAATCTATCATTGCGTTCCCTCATATATAATACATACTATTTCCATTTTATTTTTCTGACGAGATCAAATCAAAATGAAGCATATGGTTCCAAATTTTGCATCCCATCAAATTAAAACGTCGTAAGGAAACAAAATCATAATCAATAATGATGTCTCTTCTTTCATTCAATTTCTTCATTTATTTTTGATAATTCAGTTGGGTAACATGGACACTAGGAATTTGGTATGTGTATGTATGTTTATTCAAATGTTTATAGAAACGCGAAAATGGCGGTATAATTAGGACCATGTCGCAAACCTGCAGTACGTACAGTGATAGAAACTTTTATCTTGATTTGCCGTCGACAATACTCTAAATACTAACTTGCCTACAAAAACAACCATTCTACTATTGAGACTGTAGAAGCAACAAGACAAATTTTGCTCTGCCCCCACAACGATGACCATCCTCCAAAAACTTTATATAATACTCATCAAACAATGAAATATTTTAAGTAAAATGTGGTCCTTATAACTAAATTTCAACTGTGGTTGTGTGTCACTCATCGGTCTTAACTATGAGAAGGACTCTGATATACATATATCCCTTTCTAGCTCCTCCAAGTGGGATTCTTTTTAATATTTGAATTTTAAGGAAAGGTTGTATCACTATCGCTTTCAAATATCAAATCTTTTTGATGTTTCCATTATCTGAAGTCGATAGATTTGATTGATCCTCAAATAAACTAAATAATATTTAACATAGTGCCCTTAGTTACATAGTTACCGACTTACGTACTCTTAAGATTATGGTGAATGTATCTGCTCTGGTGCATATTTATATGGTGTTACAGTTACTAGATGAGAATTTATAAAATCATCATTTATAATATGATAATTTCAGATAAAACCAAACAAATATGATGGGTTCAGATACTAATAATAAACGATGGATAGACAACAACAAAAATTGAAAAAAATTAATAAAACTGCTTTTAAAATCAGTCAGAAATCTTACCTTTTAAATGTATTAATTGAATATGATCGCCTAATTTTACTCTTTTTCTGTTGTTCTATATTGTTTATTCTCAGAAACATATTTTTTATATATTGAATTGTGAACAGACGTGTATGGCTTTCAAATGTTACAACTCTACATTTATTAAGTCTTATTCATATTCGATTTTCATATATTGGGTTGGTATGCAAACAAAAAATATCATAAAATTGTTTATTTGAAACTAAACATGAAATTACAAAAAAAAAAATGTATAAGTTGTAAAACACATATATTTCATACTTTTCACCTATTGTTTAGTATAACTCATGTTAGATCTCCTGTTCTTTTAAGTTTAGTTAGTTCTGTTTGAATTATCTTTAATCTATATTAAGACATGTAAATTTGAAACAATATATGTAGAAATGATATAATATCTTATTTAAACCTTATTGAACATTGTCAATCATATTCAGTTGCGTATTAATAGAGACAACAACATACACGTTCCAGATTATTTCCTGAAGGTACACACAAAGCACCATGAGAAGGTGCTTTTAGTCCACATCTTTGGAAACAATCTTCCCTCTTGTGACATGGTCCTTTGTATTTACAATCTTCTGAATCATCCATAATCCCTGTAAAATTAATCAAATTAGAAATATAATAATTACATATAATTGTCATAAGATTTATAATAATTGCATTAATTATAAAATGATGATAATTATATGTATACTGAAAAAATATGCACATCATTAAGATACAAAAACAAAAACTTACGAATAGATTGAACATTAACAATGAGAGAAATGATCAAGAGAAGACCAACCAAATGAGACTTTGAAGGCATCATCTTTCTATAAACAAGTCTACAATAGAATTACTTTTTTTTTGTTCAATAGAATTACTATGAAATATTTTGTAAAACCACTTAGTGAGTAAGTAAAAAGAGAGTTTATTGTCCTTTTATAGATGGATTTTCAAATGTTAGTAATAATACCATATAAATTTTGTTTGACTTAAGATTTTGTTGACCTTTAATTACATTGATTTTTTCAACCAAAATCGTGAAAAAATCTTAGGTCAAATATATATTACTTAATTTTGTAAGTGGTTTTAAAATTTTGTTTGACTTAAAATATTTTGTGGACCTTTAGGAATTCACGTACTTGTATGTTTTGTCTCTAAAAATATCCCAACTGAATATGATTGACAATATATGTTTTATACGGTTTAAGTAAAATATTATATCATATATATATATATATATATATATATATATATATTAAAACTTCTTGACCGCCATGTTTTAGTGGGCTCTATGTTCCAATTTACAGGTCTGTCTTTTTTAATGGATCTCATGTTCTCTCATTAGGCCAATGAGTTCATCCATATATGACGGTTGGTCAGTTACGTCCAAGAGTTTTTAAATACTTATTTATCATCCCTATAAATTACCACATAATATTTCCTTGTGTTTTGTCCTCACTGGCACAATTTTGACAATCACTTTCCGGAAGACCACCCATTCTGAAACTATTTCAGCTCAAGCACACTTAATTCTGAAATTCTCTTAGGACCATTGATCGAAAAGATAAGTGCATTTTTATGATATAAGTGGTCAAATCAATTCTTTTAAACCTCTCTACAAATCTCTGAAACCGGGGTGTCACATATATATTGCATCATAATATCATTTTCAATTTACATGCCTCAACTTGGATTAAATAAAATCATAACTGATTAAAATCAAAACAATTGAAGATCTAGCATGAGTTGTATTAAACAATAGGTGCAAAATTGTATGAAATATTTATTTTAATAATTATACATTGTATAATATATTAAAACACAATGTGATATAAGACAATACAAAATATAAAATATTTATTTTCTAATTCAGACGTTTAATTTTTTATTATAATTTTACTTTTAGTTGTGAGTAAACAAGCCTATGACATTTTGTCGCTTGTCATTCGAACCTAATGTATTAAAAATGATTATAAATAAATATAAGATAATTTTTTATGGCTGTATGAATTTATTTGCTAAAACATTAAAACTAAAATTCATTCCCCCTGTAATTAATTTGGAAGTACATTTGGTAAAGTAACCTTTTATTTGTATGATTTACATATTTAAACCCCTGCCATTAAATAAATATTAAAATTTGAAATTATTATTCGTAATATCCAAAAACATACGTAGAATAATTCTAAAAGAAATTAGTATACATAATTTAAATATTCTAGATACTTTTAACTTGCTAAAATGTTGTTGATCATGTTATCGATCATGTTACAGTTTTTTACGGATTAATCTACAAAAATACACAAAATATTTTAGTTTTATTTCAAATGAGTTAACGAGAGGTTTTACGCCAATCTTCACTGGTACTAAACACAAAAAAAAAAATACAACTCATCTATAGAAATATTAAAAAAAACACAAAATCAAACATAATTTTTCTTAATAACTATTTTTTAAAATTGTTCTGTGGTATTAAAATCTAGTTTCTTTTATTGCGAGTATCTATCTAATGTGAATGTTTTTTTTACTTTAGGGAAATTACAAGTATCTATCTAATATGAATGTTTTTTTACTTTGAAAAAATATGTTTAAAACTAAATGTTTATAAACATTTTCTCTTATAGCTGAAAATGTTTAAACTCATATATATACATCAAATTTCTTAAGTTTTATTTTATTTTAAATGGGGTAATATTTAAAAAATCAGTGTGAAAGTTTCCAAACACTTAATGGATGATAAAAAGGTTATATAGTAATAATAAAAAAATTCAATGTGTTAGATAAATATTAAATAACGTTCGGTCGTTCAAGTTTTCTTGGTCCAATATTTGTTCAAGGATCTATATTAACATTTTTGAAGTACATTTTGTGTTATGCCATTTTAGTTTTGTTTATTTAAAAAGTTATTTACAAAATTAACCCCTAAATTTTTTCCAAAACTAACATTACTTCAGATTTTGTTTCCTAAATATTTTACATTTCATTTCAATTAAAAAAAATAACAGCAATCAATGAGGAAATAGAAACTATCATATATTTAATCATACATTATGTTATGTTTTGAAGATATTATATATCTGAATCCTTTGTAAACAAAAAAAAACAATTTGATTCCCATTTTTTTTTCCAAAATCTATGTAGATTTGATTCTTAACGTAAGAAAAACTTCAATTGACAATTATTTAAATATTATAATTAACATATATAAACTTAATACAAAATTTAATTATTACGAAGATGTAAAATTAAAAAAATTCTAAAATACTATATAATATGGTTATATAGTAGATGAGTTACAAATAGAACATGTTAAAATTAATAAAATATTATTAAATTTGTGTTAACACGGGTTAAATACTTATTTAATTATTTATCAACACTACTAATATTAGAAATATTTGACATAAAATCAAGTTGATTTAACTAAGATTGTATAAAATAATTAAATTATTAGGAAAGATGTGACTTAATCACAACGTATAACTACTGATTATGTATTTAGATCCCTAATTTTTTTGTTATAATAATTAAAAATCAAAATAAAATCTCAAACACTAAACAAAACAAACTAAATATACCAAACAAATGGTCTTGAAGTATATTGTGGGTTAAAAAATAATATAAATATTTAGCCGCACAAAAACTAGAAAATTTAGTTATTCCTCTATTTACAAAACATTTAATATTTACCAAATATATACAATATAAAATATAAATTATAATAGAAATTATATGCCCGCGGTGTACCGCGGATTAAAATCTAGTTAACTAAAATTTATGCACCAAATAGAATTTGATCTATAAAAAAGGATTTATTCCAGATTAATGTAAGCAAACGTACAAGAAGTTTTAGTAGTATATTTTTTTGCTACAAAAGTTTAGTAGTTACAAAATGAATCTCGTCTCCATCTTTTACTAAAATTTACTCCATTATTATAAAATATAGACACTCTTTTAAAGTAGGGGCAATGTGGGTGGGGGCTGCTCTTCTTGTATATATATGTGTAAAATTACAGACTTGGATAATGGGGTAGTATTAATTGTGTAAGAAACAAAATGATCTAGAAAAAACCATGTGACTTTGGGCAAAATTAATGACTATGGAAAAAACAAACAAAACATTTATTATGCATATTGCATAAAGAAAAGTTCAAATTCCAATCCTAATAATAGAGAGTTAGTAGTAAGGTTATGAATTTACGACTTGTTTAGGATCAGTAAACATAATGCTATTTCTAAAAGCGTGGAAAGAGAATTCAAATTTAAGTTAAAAGCGATCTAGACACAACTTTAATTATCGTCAAGGCTCTCAACTCGTCATTAATACAAAATGAACTAATCTCATTATGATTCTCTTACTATATTTTAAAATGGCAAAGATAATTTTCTTTAATCGTTCTCATTGCGTAGTAAAAGATAGTAGTAGTCTTATCTAAACGGATTATACGTGTAAAAAAATTTGTGCCCCAAAGAAAACAAATGGATCAGAACAAAGAAAAAATCAAAAGACAAAAATCCTAGAAAATATAAAGACATCGAAGGTCTACACAAATAGTTGAAACTTGTGGTGTCATTCACATTGTACATTAACCTAACTAACCATCTCGGGTAGTACCATGAAACAAACTTCTTACATATGGTGAGAATATTCTGTTACGTAAGCCACAAAAATGGTTCACGAGTTTGAAAATCCATATGGAAACAAATTAAATAAAGTTTTTGTTTTATAATTTTGAAGTTCAAAACTTGAAAACACACACACAAAATTAGTAGAAAGAGAAGATGAGAGAGAGAGAGAGACATGAAGTGTGGTGGGAATGATATTGTAAAACACTCAAGCTGTCGTCTGGTTCCATAGAGAGAGAGAGAGATGAAGTGTGGCCATCATTATCTAATAAATTCTACTACTTCTACTTACTAACTATTTTTTACAGTTTCATAAAACCATGTAATTTATTATCTATCTCGCTATCCTCTTCTTTCTTTGAAATCACATTTCTTGTCACATTAAATATTCTTCACCACCTTCCTTCATGTTCGATTCCCAATGTAAGAAAGAGAGAGAATTGCAGAGAAGATAGCTGCTTCCAACATCTCTTGTCTGGTAATTTAAAAAAACTCAAGAACTACAAAAAAAAAAAAAAAAAAAAACAACCATTCCTTGGTTTTTTGTATCCTCATCCATCATTCTTCATTAAACTCTTTTTTTTGTCAGTCCCTTTTCACCACTGTGTTTAACTTAAAAAGAAGTGAAGAAAAAAAAAAAGAGAAGTGTAAGCTTTTTCTTACTTCAAATGGGAAGAAACTGCCACGGCGGTGGCGGTGAAGGAGCAATCTTTTCCTCATCTAAGTCCAAGAGAAAAGCAAATGGATGCATGGCTGCTTTTCACCACTTGTTTGATTTTCAACATTTTTACTTCCATTCTCATCATCACCTCACCATTGATTCTCCTTCAAGGTCAAAAGGTGTGTACTCTCTTTTCTCACACAGCTTAAGTTGATTTTTCTAAGCATTTGGTTGGTTTCAGAGATACTAATAAACACGAGTGTTGTCATTGTGAAATTTTCAGGCTTGAAGTTAATAGAAGAGTCTCTACCATTAACAACCTTTAAGGACAAACAAAGTTTAAATATTCCTGTAAGTCATAAAAAAAAATTAAAAATGGTTTTTTGTAAATTGTCTGATGTGTTTTAATTTTATAGTTGAGATAAATTTTTTGATAATGACTTTGAAATCGTAGGTAAGCATGATAGTGAGAACAGAGGTAGGGACAAAGAGTTCAAGACTGAGAGCTCTTGCGACTGATAGTTCCACATCTTCATCTGAAATATGCAGCTCACCAGGAAGCAAAACACCAAACTTGGTGGCTAGACTAATGGGTCTTGATCTTCTTCCTGATAGAACTGATTCACTGTCAAATCTTCATGTAAGGTCGAGCCATCATGGATCAAGTCGTCTCACAAACCATAGAATTTCCAATAAAGGCACACGATCTTTACCGGTGAGCCCTAGAATCTCCTCTGCTCGGAAATCGGATTTCGACATTCATCGTCTCTCCCTTCAGCTGAACAAAGAGAAAAAACAAGAAGAGTTTAGGTGTTCAAGGCTGAAAGAGATGAAACAAGACCAAGAAGAGAACCGAAGTCCGAGAGATTACGCGAGGCAGATAGTAAAACAAATCAAAGAGAGAGTCGCCACTAGAAGAGTCGTCGGTATGGATATAACAAACTCGGTGAAGAACAGAGAGGCAAGCGCAAGACCACCACATGAGCTTAGAAGAGACACAACAGTTTCTTGCTCACCAAGAACCAGGTTTTCAAATAAAGAAAACAAACAGAGCACCACTCGTAAACCTAATTCCTCATCTTCCTTCAGACAAGAACAGATCATTCATCAGAAGCCAAAGCCAACAACAGTGATTCTTGTTTCCATGTCAAAAGCCACTGGAGAGAAACAGAGTCAGAACAGAGTAAAACAAAGGCAACTAAAACCCATCAACCGATGCAACAAGGCAGAGAGTGAAACAAGGCTCACTACTCAACGTCCCATAATAAAGTCTACTTCTCCAACATCCGATATTCGAATCAAACAGCGAGAGACTATCTTGTCAGAACCGAGAGACGTTAAAGCCAAGCCTTCACACAAGAAGATGTTCAAGAAAATACCAAATTCAAATGTTCTTGAAAACATCTCTGCCACAAGACCTCCTCAGAAACAGGTAATAATCTAGTTTCATGTTCCTCTCTTTCTCTAACTCACACTACTAAGTTTCCAAGCTCTCATAAATTCCGCTTTTTATCAAGATTAACGAAAGAGATAGACCGAAATCGAATGAAGACGCATACGTTTGCTCTAGTATGATACACAAAATCGAGAAGAATAGTCCACAAGTAGCCACTGAACTCGGTTCTGAAAAGGACTACATCACAAGAATAATGAATCTTGCGGGAACCAAGAATATCTCACCAACAACAACAATGCTCGATCCTTCGATTTTTCGCAAACTAGAGCATTTTGGAGATTATCCATCAGGATCATTGGCTCTTCAATGCAATAGGA
This sequence comes from Camelina sativa, assembly GCF_030686135.1. NCBI lineage: Eukaryota > Viridiplantae > Streptophyta > Magnoliopsida > Brassicales > Brassicaceae > Camelina > Camelina sativa. Next base: position 15,086,157 of record NC_141897.1, read on the forward strand.
AGCTATTGTTCGATCTACTGAACGAGTTTTACGCGAAAAGATGCCTAAACAATCATGGATCGGAGCTAATCAGCGAGCTTTGTTCCGCGGCTGTAGCGAGATATAGCAGCAAGTGTTGTCAAGTTCCTGGAGAGCTTGCTTTAATGGACGTTGATCACCTTCAACAGAAGAAGAACAAGGAGATTGAAGAGGAAGAAGAAGAGATCATTGCAGAGATTGAGCGGGAGATCATAGACGCACTCGTTCACGAAACAGCGTCTGAACTGAGACAAATCATTTATGGGCCGAAGATTTGAGACTAATTAAGTATTAGAATAGTTTCTTTATTGGGCAATATGTATTTAGCTCTGTAATTCCCCACAGGCCATAGGTGTTTATATTAATTTTCATATTAAAATATGAATGAATCCTTATATTTTTTTATTAATCGTTTATATGTTTTCTAGGCCATAGTTGCTTGATTTATCAATTCATAGAGTGACTTAATTACTTCATTCAAAAATTAACGAATATCGTATCTTGAGATGGTCCATATGGATGGTCCATATGGATCCATGAACATTAAATTATCTTGTCCCAAGAGAACATTCATGGTATAAGAAGAACTGTGTTGCGCAAAATTGAACACAATGTTCATACTTTTTAAGGATATTAATCTCTCTCTCTCTATATATATAAACTATTAAAATTCTATGAAACTATACAAGTATATCAAAGTATGTATAGGAAACATACATGATTAAATTCTTATATTTATACACAAACTTTAACACAAAGAACAAAATGTTAAATTGTGCAGTCCATAAAAAATCTACTGTTCCAACTACCGTAAAATCAAATCTTCAACCAAAACAAAAATTGTATAGTAGATTAAATTAATAAATAAAAACAAATAGGTTCTGCTAAAAGTATGAAGAAGAAAATAAACTTAAGAGCATACATTACATTGCATCCATAAAATAAAGCATAACCGGTGGTACACATTACATTATTCTAGTTTATATAAAAGTGACTGAAACACTATAAATAGACAACATTAGTTGAGAATGAGGTTTAACGAACGGGGATTTTATGGTCGGCTCTCCGGAAATCCAATAAATAGATCAGTTTCCACATCCTCTTTGTCTTTGCTTCCCGACGGCATTCCCATTGGCCTTTCTCCAACCTGACATAAGAGTATAAATTATTTTCTTAATTTGCATACTCATAAAACAAAACAATTTTTGTTAAAGCATAATATGCCATATTCCAATTTTCCTACATAGTTAAAAACTGCTTTTGTGAATGAAAGTGGGTTCAAGTTACAAAGAGTACTATTATCCATTTGTACGTATATATCTACGACTATATATATATAGGGATATAGATATAGAAATTGGACAAATGGTACATACCCTTCCACAGAGCCTGACTCTCTCGTCTTTGAGTTCCCTCTCCTAATTTTCGAAGGAAGAGAGATCGATAAAAACACATGGCACAGGACAAAAGATCCAAGCAAAATCAAATTGTAATGATTCTAACCTTGGCTTCTAGTTTCTTTAGCTCATCTTCATATAACTTAGCCTACCAATATCAACCGACATAGAGTCCAAAGGAAATTAAGCCGTACAATATCGAAAGAAATAATCTTATTTCATTATATATATATATATATATATATTTTTTTTTTTGGTTAATACATTTTTTATATATATATTACCTTTGTTGATCTAACAATATGAAGGCTTTTCTCTATCTGAGTGGCTATATCCTGAAGTTCTTTCACCGAACAAAACGCCAAACCTTGCCCCATCAGCTTCCTAACAAAGCCACATTATCAAAATTAGCACACTTACTTTAGGCTTAGGAACCACTTAAAACTCAATTATATCGTCTAAATAATTTAGAAAACATATGTGACACTGAGATACAAACCGGTTATGAACTTCAAGCACTTCAATCTTTTTCACCATTGTCACCGTTTCCTTCTTTAGTCCCTGCATACTCAAGATAGTTGTACCAAAATGTGGCTAGATTTATTTTTCAAATTAAGTTTGACATGATACAAAAAGGTTCGTAAGTAAATTGATGAACCTAGGAGAACGATTTAAGCTGAGAATTGGTATATAAAAAGGAACCTGCACGTATTGCTCTAAGGGGTGAGTTTCTGCACCAAAGCACTCTCTCTTATATTCAGCATATCGCTTGATTGTCTTCTGGACACTAAGACATATCTCAAGAAAGGCTTAATTAGGTTGTGAAGTTTACTTGAAGAATATGTGAATACTCTCTCGCATGGTTAATTATCGTATTCCATCTATATGGCTCTTTATAATCACATATTGATATCATTATACTAGACATATAGCCTTATATATTAGTATTGATCATGAACATGAAATTTGTTTTGGACATGTATGCATGTGTCGATTAATCTATAGAACCAGCTAGATATGAATCAAATTATCTATTATTGATGTATTGTTATGTTATGCAAATCATTCTCAACCGACCAAATGAACACTTAATTTAGTGAGTCGTCCGACCACCAACCTGATTAACTAGACCATGGGAAGCATGGATTAGAACTTGGACTCAGAACATTAACAATATACACATATATATGTCAACACACTCATATAGAAAAACGGTTTGACAAAACACTATCTCATATATAGACAATTTGACTTGTAAAATTTCATTTTTATGTTCTTAAATTGAAAAAGTTCAGTTTTCGAATAGAATAATATGTCAAATGGTTTGTGGGTTTCAGTTTGACACTTTGAGTTCCAACGTATATTAAGGCTCAATATTCAATAACCCGTATGTCTGAAAACCCTAATTAATTCATAAGATAAACCTCAAGTTGAACTATAAATGGAAAAAAAGAACAGGAAGTTAAAAAAGAAAGATAATTGTTTCCAAAAAAAACCATAGGATAAATGAAATGTAAAAGAGGCATATTTTGGGAAAAATCTCAAGTACTATTTGTTCAGAAATATTCAACTACACAAGTACTAATCAAACAAGATATTCAACAATCAACATCACAAAAAAAGTTTTGAAATAGTATATAGATTAGAGTAAATTATATTGTCAAACTGAATTTAAGATACTTACTCGGTGCTTGCGAATTCATATAATCTTCCTTTCTGAGAGAAGATCATAGCTGCGACTTGAGCATCACATAGAACAGAAAGCTCATGAGCCTTCTTAAAGAGACCACTCCTTCGCTTTGAAAATGTGACTTGTCTGCTTGTCACGTTCTCGATCTTCTTGATCTCGATCTTTCCTCTCACCATTTCAATTACTTTATTTCCTACAAAACCAGTCAAGATTTGTTAAAAGAACCCTAACTAAATTTAAAAGATTTGCTGGCAGATCAGAGAAACAAACACACAAGACTGCAAAAGTCAAAAGCCAGAAATGGTTTGGTTTCTTGATTGAAAACCAACTCAAAAATTAATCAATGTGAGAACTTTACCAAGAAAAAGTGAGAAATCTGAGAAACGAAAGGAAACTCCAAAACCCCTTTTGAGAGCTAGTTTTGTCGAGATTTGCTTCAAAAAGTCATTCAAGAAGACATATTTGGATAGATAAGGAATAATTTACTCCAAGAAGGAAAAGAAAAAGCAATCAGACAAAAGAAGAAAAATTTGGTGGAAAGTGAAATCATACAACAAACAATTAACAAAAATGAAATGTTTACCTCTCTTAGGCTCTTAGCGGAGGAGCCACAAACCCTAAGCCTAACCTCTTTGTTTAAGAAAAAGAAAGAATCTGCCTTCTCTAATTTGGTAACGTTTTTTTCCATTAGCCCACGTAGGCAGTAGGTAAGGAAAAGTAGCTAATTAAGAGCTATCTCTCTGTCTATGTAAAATCAACTTTTCGTTCAACCGAACCGGATGAATTGGTTCTAGTGTGGGTCAATCAGTTTGTCGAAACTTATATAAGTTATAACTCTCTACTAGGATGGTTTTAGACATTTTGTTTTATTTCACAATATATACACGATGTTTTGAGAAAAAAATGTCAAAGTTTCTATGCAAAAAGTTAAATTAAAATCTTTTGTGGTTATTTCTATTTTTTAAAATATTATTATTGATCAAATATTTCTAATTAGATATTTAAGCTGTGCTTTTAATGCTAAACCACATAAAACAAAAACTATTAATTATTTTATTAAATTTTGTAATTTTAACAAAAACATCTTCTATTATTGTTTTTTTGGTAGGCAAAAAAACATCTTATGTTTTGAAACAGATCGAGTATGTGATTTCGGTTAAAAAAAAGTTTTCAATAATTTTTGCAAATTTAATGGTGAAAACATCATTAATGCATGAATTTAAATATGAGAAATGTTATCACCAAGCGATTTTTGTTTTGTTTGAACAATAAAATATAGTTAATATAATTAATAAATAAATATAGTTAGAACTATTTTATTATAAATTAAAAAAACTTATTATTCCAAAGCTATTATTAGGGATATTTTAATATTTACTTACCTCTAATCATTTTTCAGATTCTATATTTAAGAATTTATAATTGTATCTATGATACATCATAAAAACTTTAAAAAACAAAATAACATTATAAAATCATAGTTACCATTTTAAAATTTTATATTAAGATTCAAAAAAAATATAGAATTATTTTCAAAACAACTGATAACATAATAATAGAAAATAAATTAATACTGATATGTATAAATTTTACATCTTTTGATGATGCATTTGTCATTCATTTTGTTCTCTTAAGTCATTGCTTTGTATTGTTTTTAGTCTCTTTTGTATAACATGCATATCTAGGTAGTCTTTGCATTGGTCTTGCATGCATCTTGCATTTTGGAGTTGTTTCAGGTGTTTTAGGAGGTGTCCAAACCATCAAATGCAAACAAGGATCAGGAGAGCAGTTAAGCGACTCGATCTACACTACCCAGCGACACAAGCTTCCACGTCTTTGATCGAGTCGAGTGAAGATTTTATTTTGGGATTCAGTTTTCGACGTCTTCATCAAAGTTGTAGAGAATTGAGTCATCTTTCCAATGCAGTTTATTTCAAACCAATCGGAGTCGTGGTTCATGAGTTATCTCCGTTTTAGTGAATGCACGTACGTTCAGAAGTCCGACTCGACCCGCACGCAAAGGGGAGCTCCCACTCGATCGGATGTTAGACGCGACTCGACCAAGACGTCCCAGGATGGCTCCTGAGCACCCTCAAGACGCGACTCGATCAGCAGTTCCCAGACGACATTCTCAAGCCGCGACTCGATCGACACTCTGACGATGCGACTCGATCGATGCTCTTAAACCGACGTCCTGGTTTTGTCCCGAAGACGCATCCAAGAAGGATTCCCGAACCGACGTTCTATATTGTCGTTTTATGTTTTACAGATTTCCATGTTTTACTATAAATACGTTTTGTTAAGTTTTCACTCGAACATATATCTTTTATCTCGTTTTTGTTCTTTCCCCTAAGGTTTACCCTAGCCACCAAAAACGCTTGACACTTTGTATCCCGATATCTTTGAATTTATTCAGTATTTTGATTGGATTTCTTCTTAAAACTTGTTCATCTCATTTTTATCTATCTTAGGATGCTTGAATTAATGTTTTCTGAGTTTATATCTTTGACTATGATTTTCGGATCTGAGTAGTGCGGTAGTTCTTGAGGATGGGACAGATTAGGAGGAGGATCTTAGGATGTAGAGTATTTAAGCTTTTATTGTATGATTCCCTTCTGGACTAGAGTTAGAAATACTAGTTTCTCTCTGATCAATTGGAACTGGGTTTTAGACATTTCCGCATCCAAAAGGTGTTCGATGAAATGTCTGACCAACTAGTGCCAGAGACTTACGTTCCTAGCCTAAGAGATTAGTTGTCTAGGATGTTTGTTGACGTGAATGAACTTGATTTTCATGTCATGCTTGATCATGTTTCTCTAGCGAGAGCTAGGTTTGGAAGTGGTTGAGTTTGAGTAGCTTCTGTCAAGAGATTGGATTAGCTAAGTTGTGATGTTCATTGTTTAGGGATAGTTTGCTTGTGGCATGTTAAACACTCTGTAGACTAGGATACTCCACCGACATCAATTACTCCCATCCTTAGGACTTCTATCTTATCTGATTGTTTCTGCATCCTTAAGTTTGTTCTTTATTTCTGTTCCAATAGCTTGCTCATTTGTCTCTGCTCGTTTAGCTTGTTTTTGCTCTCTTAAGTTATTGCATTTTAGCTCTTGTTCTGTAAAATTGTTTTGTTCCTGCATCTCGTTCACTCTAGGTTGTTAGACAAAAACTCATTTCGAATCTGGCTTAACTTGTGACTGCTTGATTGCATCTTGAGTGATAGTAAAGATTCCCATTTGGATTGACACCTTCTGCACTACAACTGCATAAGGTTAATTGAGACCTGCTAGGATAAGAGACACAAAAAACCTAGTATCAAATACTGAAAATAATAAATGGAAACAGAGTCAACATATTGTACATATATGATAATATAAAAATAAAGATATTAACAAAAATAAAATTGGTCTAAAATAGTTTTTTTTAATTCCAGTCTCACTTAACCCAATTTTTTTTCGATATGTTTTGGTTTTAATTTTCATGTTAATACATTTTACCAAAGGTATTTAAATAAAGTTTACATAGTGTTATACTATTATTCTTAGGTTTCCCAGTCAAAAAAAAAAAAAAAAAAAAAAAAAAAAAATTCTTGCTTACTCAAAAAGTGGAGTTGTTTGTTTTCGTTCTTTCATTAACTCTGAGCAATCTATTTGGAAGACTATGGATCGGAGCAAGATTTGGTCTTGACTATAAATTCAAAATGAGTAATTACGATTTTGTTTTAGCCAAAGTCTGATTTTCATCAATGGAAAAATGTAAAGGAAAGATGGACAACGTCTTCGATTGGCGCGTCGATATCATCATCATCATCATAGAGTAGTTGACGTACTTCCATAACTAAGCAACCAGACATATCCACGTGTATTTTGCACTTTCCTGCAATATTAAGACTAAGATTTGTTTTAACTGTTCGTCTTGATTTGGTCTTGACGATATAAATAGGCTTCTTGAGAACTAAAAAGTTCAAATACGGACATGTTAACTAAACATTGAGACAAGACGACACCAGATTAGACCATGTGCATCGCCGTTGTTTTGGGCTGTCCTTTATGTTTTTGTTTTAAAAATAAATGGAAAATAGCCCATTAACGAAGAAACGTATTTTCGCTGGGGACGTTTTTCGTCCGTCGACTTGGCCACGTGCTTGTTTCTGATTGGAAGAAGAATTTTTCTAGGGTAAAACACAAAAAATTTATCGAGAGAAAGTTCTCGACTTCTCCAAAATTGAATCAAAACAATCGTTTCCTAGAGAGTCAAAGTTCCAGTCTTTACTACCCATTACGCCGCAATTTCACCAGATTCTCTTCTTCTCCAGATGGGTTTCTCGGAAAAGCCAAAGAAGACGAAGAAGGAAACGAAATCATCCAGCTTCCGTCAATTGGTGTGAACCCTGTGAAATCCGCGATATGCATTGTGTTGTGGGCTTCGTTCTCTTTGCTTTGGTTTGCTAGGTCTGGAGATGCCAAAGCGGCTACTGATTCAATAAAATCGTCAAGCTTTGGTCTCAGAATCGCCGCCACTCTTCGCTAGTTTGGTTGGCCAGTCGAAGCTGTGGTGTTTGCTTTAGCCACGCTTCCGGTTATTGAGCTCCGTGGTGCTATTCCCGTTGGTTATTAGATGCAGCTGAAACCTACGGTTCTCACTTTCTTCTCTGTTCTTGGGTTAGTGTCTCTTATATCTTCACACCCTGCATTAGTTAAGGCACATCTTGATATTTTTGTTGATTTGTTCTTAGAACAGAGTTTGCAAGTGTCATTGGTAATTATGGTGATAAAAAATGTGAAATTTGAATCTGGCTTTTGTCTGAAATGTGTTTGAGGGTACACGTTTCTATTGTTTAGTTGATTCTATATGTGTGATAACTTGTGTATGGAAATGGTAATGTGTCTTGTTTGTGGGTGGGTACACGTTTCTGTTGATTAGTTGATTCAATATTAATGAAACAAGATTAGCAGTGTTCTCATTTCTGTTGAATATATGGTAGATTTGTGATAACATGTGTGTGAAAATTGCAATGTGTCTTGTTTGAGGAACACCTTTCTGTTGTTTAGTTGAATCTATGATCTTGAATGAGTTTTGAGTTATATGATAAGTTAGAGCAAACGTTTAATCCATTTTCTTTTGATTCCATTATGTAGCAACAAGAAGTGACACAGATTTTGTCTTTTTGTTTGCAGCAATATGGTTCCAGTTCCATTCATAGTATTTTACTTCAAAAAGTTTGCGTCTTTCTTGGCGGGCAAGAGCCAAACAGCTTCTAAATTACTCGACATCTTATTCAAAAGAGCTAAAAAGAAAGCCGGGGACCAAATACACCAATGCCCATACTAAAAATAAGAACCTTTCAAAATAATACTATTATATTTGGGGGACCAAAAACATGGGGACACCAATGCCCATGCTCTTAGACGCATTTGCATAGAAACAAAACCGTCACGTTTAATTATTCCGGAAAATAACACTAAAGTGACAACTTATACATGTCAAATTATTTCCTGTTTATACACATATAGATAGATGGTCAAAAGCACTCAGAAAACTATAAACTATGGAATCAATTGTATACAAACATCGAACCACCGATGTATTAAAAACTGTGAGCAGCCAATTTACGGAACGTGTGAAATATATGTTATTGCCGAGTAACGGGCAATCCAATAAATAGATCAGTTTCAACATCCGACGTCGAGGAATGTTTTGTTCTACCACCATCTTCAGTACTTTTACCCTTATCACATATTTGTAAAGTTAGTGGCACCACCGGTCGCATCAACCTTTCTCTAAGTTGCTGAAAATAAAATATAAAATGAGTTTTCATAATTTGTATATATAAAATGAGTTTTCATAATTTGTATATATAAATGAGTCATGCATAAAAAGAGGGAAAGATATAAATGCATATAGACTTATTATTACCAATTTGTAGTTTTTCTTTTAAATGAGAAATGTTCTTTGTTAATTCAAACCAAACAATGTAAGCTTCTACCTAAAACGAAGAGATGTAACTAAATTTCATGTGTGAAAAATGTGTATCCTTTGATGAGTGTGTGCGTAATTACCTCTTCACGCAGCCTTTTTCTCTCGTTCAAGAGCTCTCTCTCCTATAATCCGAAGAAGAAAGATCAATAAAAATCACATAGAAAAAATATAATCAATCTCAAAAAATTAAAATTTGTATATCATAACTTACGATCAGGTTAAAAAAACTGTAAGTACCTTTTCTTTTAGCTTTTCCAGTTGACCTGCATATAACTCAGCCTACGCACCAAGATCAACCAATGAGGACATTACATCATTAACATGTCTCTATATATATACAAAATATGTTAACCTATGTGTGTGTATGTATTTCTTACCTTCCTTGACCTTACAATACGAAGGCTCTTCTCAATTTGAATGTCTATCTCTTGAAGTTCTGCCACTGAACACGAACCCAAACCTTGCCCCATCAGCTTACTTCATATATACCATAAAAGAGATAAAAAAACTTTAGTACTATATTTTAGGACTGAAACAATGTACAGTTATATATATAGAAATAGAATGACCATAGGACTAGTGAGATGCGAACCGGTGATGAACTTCAAGAAGATCAATCTTCTTTACCATTCTATCGATTTCCTTCTTCAGTTCCTATATATACACCCAAAAATAGAAATATCATCCAAGTATTGTCCAGATTAATTAACATAATGTTTATATATTAAAAATGGAAATTAAATTTAAAAAAAGGTATGTATATAGAGAATGAACCTGCAAGTATCGTTCTACTTGGGGCCTCTCGGCCACAAAGGAGTCATTACTAAACTTACCATATCTTTCTATAATTTTCTCCATCCTGAAAATTTTATTCACAAGAGATGCTTTCTTTGTCAATGATGATGTACATTCATAAGAATTGATATATTATGTGTGAACATTCTCAAAAAAGTACAAGTACATGTTATCATTTTATACGGACTACCATGACTATCACCAAGTTTTTGATATACAGTAAAACATCTATAAATTAATACTCTATAAATTAATAAACACTATAAATTAATAAATTTTGTTAGTCCCAAGTCGGGCCAGTGTAAAAAATAATAAAATTTGATAAGATAATAAGATAATAATTTTTCTGAAATCCCCATGTAAAATATGGTCTCAATAATATCATAAATTAATAATCATGTAAATTTACATATATATAATGTATGTAAAGAAAAAAAAATATAATGTATGTTTCTCTTAAAGCTCGTATCTACAAAACAACTATTATGTTGTATTTTCAAAATATAATGATATAAAATCTTTTGTAACATGTCATAAATATAGCTACATTTTTTAAAGTTTTCAATTTTTAGATATCCATCATTTACATTTCGATAGTTTGATTGACTATTACAATACAACAATCTATATTATTATTCATAAATTTAATTTTATGTATGTCATGTGTATAGGTGAATTTGTCTATTGTATTTGTAATTTATTGTTACTAATGTTTTCTAAATATTAAAAATTCAATTTCAATACCATAAAATTTTGAATATCCGAAATTTTGTTAATATTGTCTCAATTCATAATTTTTAAAATTTAAACTATTAAAAATATATCTATAAATTAATAATTATTAATTTATAGATAAATTAATATCACTATAAATTAATAAAATATCTTGGTCCCAACATTATTAATTTATAGAGGTTTTACTGTATAACATTAGATATCTAATTTGGAAATCAAATTCTTTTTTTGCAATCACCAAACCTAATGAAGAATTGGTTGCGGCACAAAGGTTGTTAAAGCATGAAATGCAAAACGAAACATTAGGAACTAATCATATAAAATGAATCCTGCTCTGTAAATTAAGACTAGACACTAATTTTTAAGCCACGAATTAACCGTAACCAAAAAAACAAAGCGAATCCTAACATGAACTATGTATAGACATTTTGTTGGCTATATTGGATATTCATGATTGAAAATCTAGTGACAAAGTTTGGATCCCCAAGAGATTCTTTTTAAATCTTCTTCTCTCATCCATAATATATACAATTTTCTGTACTTACATGTTCGTATATTCATTTTTGTTGGGGTATTCTAATAAACCCAGATGCCAAGTGGGTACTGTGTGGGTAAACACTTTAAGTTCCAAGGTATACGAGGTTCACTGTTCAAGAAACGTCTTTTCTGAAAACCCTAATCCACTTGCTCGTGCTTGAAGAACAACCTTTTGCTAGTAATTGACAACCTTTAAGTTTATCTCACTAAATACATTCCACAAGTATTTTTCTTTTTTAAAGAAACATAAATAAATGTTTTCAGGAACTAGCTAGGAAAAAAAAAAGAGAGAGAGAGAGGCAAATCTTTAACGTGATTGCAAAATCTCTAGTACGATTTGTTCAATGAAATAGAACTATTCACTACAGAAGCTATAAAGACACTCTATAAATCAATGTGTAGATAAAGATTTAGAAATTGGCATATATATGTGTAAAAAATATTAGATGAAAGAACATACTTACTCGGAGCTAGAGTATTCATATAATCTTCCACTTTGAGAGAAGACAAGGGCGGCGACTTGAGCATCGCATAGAACCGAAAGCTCATGAGCCTTCTTAAAGAGACCGCTCCTTCGCTTAGAAAACGTTACTTGTCTGCTCGTCACGTTCTCGATCTTCTTGATCTCGATCTTCCCTCTCACCATCTTTCCTGCCATATTCATTCCAAGATTCATCAGATTGAAACCCTAACTAAAAATCCAAAAGGACTTTTCATTTCAGACAAAACCAAAGAGAATGTTTATTGCAAAACGAGAAGGAGATTCAAAGCCGGAAGTCAAAGTTTGATATAATCATCTTTCCCAAGAAAATGTAGGAAACTGAAGAGATTCAAAACAAGATTTATCTAGATTCACTTCAAAATCCCCAAAGAACATAATTTTTTTCCAGACAAAAATCAGCCGACAAAAAAAAAAATTAAGAGATGGAAATAACAAAGAATGGAATGAAACAAAAGCTTAACAATGGTAGAAAATAAAAACCCTAGAAAGGGGCATGAACTAGATCTCATGATGATGCTCTCTGTGTTTACCTCTGTGTCTTTGTACAAGAGCCACAAACCCTAAGTCTAAGCTTTGCTTTTTTTTTCTGTGTTCTGATTAATTGGACAGAGAAAAAGGAAAAAGAAGAAAACAGACTTTTTTATTTTCTTCTTTTGGTGAACTAGTTGGATAAATAATTGATCAACAATGAAATATAGAGAACACTAGTATTTAAGAAGAAAAAAAACAAAAAAACAAAAGTGAGTGTGTCCCAGTTTCTGATTAAAGAAATGTCCCATGACTTTATCTGTTTTTGGTAAAATTAAGAATAGAGCAGCAGAAGAAAAAAAAACAATTAATTAACTAAAAAGATATATAAATTGTGGAAAATTAAAGGAACTAAGTTTTAAAAATACAGGTGATAATCTGGTTTTTTTTTTTTTTTTTTTTTTTTTTTAATTTGGTGACAAAACAGAAGAGTGGGTGGAATAGATAATACATGTATATAGATTAAAGAATAGTGTTTCTTCGATCGGCGTGTCGACATCATCGTACACTGATGTGCACTGTCAACCAATTATATAAAAACACGTATGTTATTTCAGCTTTCCCAAAAATCACAGTCAGCTTCTATTGAAATGAGAGACCTCGTCTTCAACAGACAACACACAGATTCCTTTTTTCCTCTTTTACTTGGTTTCTTTGGTTATGTTAAGTAATATTCCTCTTTTCTCTTGAAAGTAAATGTGATAAGAGTATGTGTCTAAATATGAGGAAAAAAAAGTGAAATAAAAGTATAATAACTCACACCATTATGTTCTCAACCTCAAGTCTAAATCGTGATAAGGGGAATATATGAATTCCTTTCGGTCGTGGGACTCGGTCAACATTGATGCCCATTCTTGCTCCTCTATATGGGTGCATTTTATTATTTCCACAAATGTGATCGTAACGTTTTCTTAATAGAAGATCGGATCACAAAAAAAACCAATCCGATGGAACATCATTTACATATTGCGATTGTATACGAAAGGTTGATCATAACATATTGTTTAAATGTTTAATGACTTATATGTAACACAATTAACAAATACTAATATTAAAATTGGACACAACACATTAACAACATGTGTTATTAACAAAACAAAAATGAAAATGCATTATGCTGAATGCTCCATTTTTGATACCTTTGTTTAAAGTCATGTGAAGTCAAAACATGGATCCGTAACGAAACACTCTTGTTGTTGGGTCATCTATACAATTATTGGGCTTAATATACAAAATTGGGCTTCGAAAAAATTATATACATATATGAATATCGAGTTAAAAAAAAAACTAAAGAAAAATTATAAATGAATTTAACAAATTTAAATCGTCAACTGAATCTGATCATACACCCTCCCCCAGAAAGCTAGAAACGCGAAGATGGGAGATAAAGGAGGAGATACAATAAAGTGGCCAAAGATCAAACTCAAACCTAATCTCAATGTCTCTTATCTGAAGAATCATGATCTCTTCACTGTAAGCTCCTCGCAAAATCATCAAACCATTTCAATTATTTTTTTCCCCCAATATTAGTTTTAAGCCTAATTGGTGTTTTAGGGTTTATATCTCCTGATGAATCCTGGAGAATCCTTGACTCCGTAAGTTGTAAATTTATAATCTTTATCGAGTGTTATGAGCGGATTCTTGTATTATAGCTCGAATTGATGGGTTTATGAGTTTTTTTTTTTTTTTTTTTTTGTAACTCTGTTCGAATCTATCTAGGTTAAAGCCATGAGGTATGAAATTGCAACACCATTTTGCTTCGAACTCTTTGAAAAAATGCTAAATTTTTAAATGGGTTTTAGGTTTTTTGTTGAAATTGATTCGCTTTCTTCTTGTTTAGATGGTTTTGTTCATAACCCTTTTTGTGAAATATGATGTTAGGTAACATTTTGAAGTATAGATTGGTTGCTTTGGGAAGTTTTTTAAACATTTGGGGTTTATGATTTCAGGTGGAAAACTGTCTGACTTCTGATGAATCAAAGGGTTTTGTTAAATTAGCAGAGTCTCTCGGTTTCACTCACCAAGGAAGTCGTGGTCCATCTTATGGTGAAGCTTATAGGGATAACCATCGTATCTCAGTGAACGATCCCGTCCTTGCTGATACGTTATGGCAATCAGGGATTTCTGATTTATTTACCGATATCAAGATTAGGAGGAAGGTTGCTGTTGGCTTGAATCCAAACATAAGATTTTACAGGTTTGTAGTCCCAACGTTTTTTTGAAGTTTCATACTTTGTTTCTTGGTGATGGTTAAAAAATTGTGGAAAGATGTGCAAAGAATATGTTCTTTTCATGTTTCTCCATTGCAGTCTATGGATGTGTTCCTTTACAACGTTGTAGATTTGTCACAGTGTGATTGTGAATTTTCAGGTATAGTGCTGGTCAGCATTTTGGTCGTCATATTGATGAAAGTGCTGATCTTGAAGATGGAAAGCGGACTTATTACACATTGTTGATATATCTAAGCGGGAACAGTACGAACTCAAAATCCAAGAGTAGTTCAAGCAAGACAAATGATTCTTCTTCAGCTGAGCCATTGGTAGGTGGAGAAACCGTCTTTTATGGTTCAAGGAACAGTATCGTGGCTGAGGTAATCAACTCTCAAATTTGTTTCTTTGGTCTTAATTTCATATTTTATTGATATCATCAACTAAACTTACTTAATATCGCAGGTAGCTCCAGTGGAAGGAATGGCTCTCTTTCACATCCATGGAGACAAGTGTATGTTGCATGAAGGAAGGAATGTCTCCAAAGGTGTCAAGTATGTGTTCCGTTCTGATGTTGTTTTTGCATGAACACTTCTCTGTATTTTGTGTTTCTCACATTAATTTACTTTCATACAACATTATGAGCCATCGATTAAGCTTGTGTAGATCAATATTTACCTGAATCAAGCTCATGGTTTCCGCTGGTTCAGCGTTTATTAGAAGCCGCCATGAGTCTATGAGTCGTTTTTCTATATGTCTTGTGTTTCTCACAATAGTTACTTTCATACAACATTATGAGCCATCGATTAAGCTTGTGTAGTTCACTATTTACCTGAATCAAGCTCATGGTTTCCGCTGGTTCAGCGTTTATAAGAAGCCATGAGTCTGTTTGATGTTAAGTGACTCAAATTTGTTGACCAGTAAGTGAAAATGCTGATGAATATAAAGGTAAGTTCACTAAAGCAGAACAATTTTACTTTTTAAAAAAGCATACTCTGCAACTCGTAGAGAATTAGAAGGTTTAAAAACCGATCCATAAACTGGCCGGTGTACATTATTAGAATATTAAGTATAAATGAAGTCAAATTTGAAGAAAATAAAACTCTCATTTGGTTGCTTGTTAGGGGTAATGCTTTTAGTTGATGAACCGGGGGTGAACTCTCACTTGTCCGGTCTTCTTGACTCCAATGTTTCCAAGTTTCACCATGGCAGCTGCAAACTCTCTGAAGAAAGCTTTTTGGTCTTGAGCATACTTCTCCACGATTTTCTTAGTCCGGGAATCGCCAAGAAGCGTCTGATCAGACACAAACACGCCTTTCCCAGACAAAATCTGCTTGTAGTAAACATTATCGAAAACCGAGGCTGTAGAGTCCAAGAACGTCCCTGCGTTCTTGTCCCGGTTAGTTGATCTTGGGCATTTCTTTTTCAGGGTTTGTGCAAACTCATAGTTCATCGAAGGATCAATATCGTGGAATTTGCTGAAGTTTTGAAGACGGGGCTCAAAAGAAGAACAGTGAGAGAACCCTATGGTGTGGCCACCTGAGAGCGTAACCATGTCTTTCACTGACAATCCTCTTGCTGCAAAGCTTTGGATCAGTTGTGAAACATTGAACGTTGGTGGTGGGAGATTTGTACTCTCGCTGGCTTGCGAAACTGTTCCGTCTTTTCGCCCTTTTAGTACGCTCCAGTAAGGACCACCGGACTAGAAAAATGAGATAGATGACAAAGAGGCATGGACATGCTAAGTAAACCAAAATGTAAACTGTAAATGAAAACTACAGAAATGAATTGAAGAAGAAAAAGTTAACTGGATATATAGACCATATGTAAAGTAATAGAGGGACTTACCAGGGTGACTACATCTCTGGCTGCAATGGCGATTACATCGGCACAAGACACAGTACGAGGACAAGCCTTTTCGAGCTTTTTCTTAGCTTCTTCGATCACGTAAAATGACCGTACCGAGATGTTTGGAGGACCATCCTTCTCAGCTTGGTTTGACACTACCGAGTCTAGTAGAATAGACGCATCACATCCCTACAACAACCCAACCAAATAATTTACACAAAACTGAACTTCATATAACTGGATGAATTATCAAAGATTGAAGAAAGAAGACCAAGATGCATACCCTGATGAAACAGTCGTGGAAGAACATTCTTAGGAGACGAGCAGGCACTTTGGGATCATACAAAGAAGCATTCCTAACAGTGTCAAGTATGATTTTTTCAGCAGCGGGGCACGATTGATCATAGTAATGAGCATTAAGAGCACCTTCTGAAGGCTTAACTATCGCAAAAACAACAAAGATCAAAGCAAGTATGAGTGCTTTCGAGAATGCCATTTTAATGCTTTCGTGTTTTGGGACTCAGAAAGCACTCTTCTGTTGTTTGAGGATTTGATGAAGAAGAAGAAGCGGGATACTTTTGGTTATATAAGGAGAGGATATGAGTGGCTAATATTCTAGAAAATGTTTATGTGTATAACACATGCTTTAAAGTTACTCAAATTATTTGAAACAAACATGCATATATTCCGGTGTTCAAATTCCTTTCTCCTTAATGTAATCGTACTTTGAGTCGAAGCATGTACTTTGGTGAAACTTAGAATATGTACAGCCGTGCTGGATAGAATCTGTTTTTTGGTAAACCATAATAAAAAAAAGTGTATACATTTTGAGCATGAATATATCCAATCTATTATACATACATTTGACCATGAACATATATAACGATAAAATCTTCTCTTTCTATTATAGTAATTTTTTTTGTTTTGTTTTGTAACATAATTGATTGAACTTTTCAAACATCCCATTGTAAATAGAATCCAGATGCGGATGATGATGCCATATTAGGAAAGGTAACGGTTTAGAACAGGGATGGTACAAAATAAACCGTATGACAAGGTGGTTGTTGGGTTAAACTTAAGTTTAAATATGAGTAATATAGACTAAAAAATCAGATGTAAAATGGTGGCATTGTGATGTGTGTGTCGTCGTTTGTGTGGATATAGAGTAAGATTAAGAAATAATAAAGAAGAGAATTAAACAAGAAGATGGTCATAAAGGTGTAGCTACTGTTGAGTTATGCCTATCAGTGTTTGGTTTCAATATGCCTTGGCTTAGCAGTACGGTTGGTGAAAGGATTTGTAGTACTACTATTTTATTTTCTGCATCTTTTTGCTTTTTTTTTTGTCTTCTCACGTGTACGGCACTGTTTGCATTGTAGTTACGGGAATTATCATAAATATTCTAATGAAAATTTCAATTTTTAAACGAGAAAAATACATTAAAATTGGATTTGCGTACAACCGAAGAGGATTACGTGCTTTGGGTACGCACCATACGGTTTGACAACAAAGAAATAAAACAAATAATACCACATTTATAATAATACTCAAAACTACATTTCTTGATACCACATTTATATACCAATGGCATCCGCACATTGTTTATCCTTCTGTTAACATGAGCATTCTAAAAACCTGTATTGTTTATACAGCTATTAATATTGATCATATATGTTCAATACACAATCCCAAAGTAATTTATCCACTTACACTGTAAGAATCAGATCACAAACTGAACTTGATCATGCAAATGCTAAACCTTCTACTTCAGCTACTTATCTAAGAAAAATTTCAAAATCGTCATCTCTTCATCTAACTTCTTCAGCTTCAATGCTTTGGTTAAGTGGATGGACCAAAATTTGTGTACTATAATTTATGCTTCCATGTTTTACTTTTTTTTTTGCCATGGAACTATTTGTATATGTTTATAATCTTTGATTGTAAACCTGAATTGTTTTCATTTTAATAAAAATTTTACATTATTAGCAAAAAAAAAAAGAAAAAAATGTTAAACCTTAGGTAATGTCAAATGTATGTCCAGTGTCCGGAAGGTATCCATTAGATTTTCTGTTTTCCAAAAAGTTAAGGAAATCTAAAATTTGTAGTTTTAAAATCCAAAAACCCAATTCTATGGGTTTTCTAATATTTTCCTATGTGCTTTTAGTTATTTATAATTTCTTTTCGGTTAAAATTTTGTGAGTCCTTATTTTTTATTAAGAAGAGTTAATCTTTACTTTAATAATTTTAAGCACACTTAACTTAAAAGTTAAAATAGAAAACATAAAATTGGTTTTAGATATATAGGTAAATAGCCAAAAGTTAAACAAGGTACCGTTTAAGTTTCGATATACTAAATCTACACTAAACTTCAAAACCCCATTAATCAAAAATAAAAGCTTAAGCATATAATAAACCCCCATTACAAGCTAAAATTTAAGGTTGATCACACTTAGTCTCCTTATTAAATTACTCGTAGGCTATATGGTTTCGAAATAGAACTTAAAACAAACATAATTATTGGTTGGCTTGTAATAAGATTTTCCAAAAAGAATAGTATAAATTTGTTTCAGTCTTTGTGAGTTTGTTTGGTAATATGCATATTTTTAACCAAGTTGTGATGGGTTAGTGACTTCCGTTTAAGTTGTGAAGTCTCCTTATCAAGAATCAATTTCCATGTCTTAGGAAAACCATCTACATTTTGCAATTTGAGTGTACGTCTTTAATATAATATAAGAAAATCCACATTTTTATAGACCTTAAAATTTAAAAATTAGTTTAACTTTCTTCCTAAATTTTCCCATATTTTGAAATATTTTATCTTACGAGTTACGTCTATGAGCTATCCAATTAGTTTGAAATATTGAACTGTGTGCAGGCACTATCTTAATAATTTGAGTTTGTACCAATTAGCAACTACAAACCACACAAATGGATGAGACGAACTTTGTGGACGATTTCTACAGGTTTCTATAAACTTGGAATCAATACTTTCTTGGCTTGTTTCACCATGCACCCTGTAATTCCACTAAGGACACTCTCTTCTTCCTCATGCGGTTACAGAAACATTGAGACACATGATTGTTGACGGCCGGCAATTTCAACATTTGACAGTTCGACACCATTACCACACAGTTAGACGTAGCATTACTACTACATGTATGGTTGAGAATTATAGTATTTATGGTATATGTACAGATACTCATCGATGGAGACAAATTCTTGTTATTTATTTTGTATGGTTGAGAAATCACAACGTTTAACTCAAGACAGCAAGGACGTTACTCGATATTAAAAAAAAACTTCTTTATATTTAGTTCAATTCCTACCTACTTTATGTGCTCGATGTAATCTCTTCTTCAAATATTTAACTTTAGGTGATTGCTAGTAAAAAAATGACATTAAACAAAATCAGCCAAGTCACTACTTAAGATATTGCCCAAAGCTCAACAGCAAACCACAAAAGATCTGAGAGATGGAGGAAGAACTCAAGAACTTGATCAAAGTCTTGGTTTTTACAATCATCTCCGTATCTTACTGTTACTATTTGCCACCTAGAATCAAATCAGGACTTCCTCGGTTCCTCTCTGTTTCCCCCATCCTTGCTCTGTTTCTTGTTCTTCCTCTGTTTTTCTCCACTGTGCATCTCTCTTTCATCACAGCATTTTTCCTCACATGGCTCGCAAATTTCAAACTCATCCTCTTCTCCTTTGACAAAGGTCCTCTAGTCCCAGTTCCCGCAAGTCTCTCTCGGTTCCTCTGCTTTACTTGCTTTCCAATCAAAACCCAACAAAACCCTAACCCTCAAACTCATTCGCCCGTATTGGCTTTCGCCGTTAAAGTTGCTATCTTTGGTGTGTTATTACATTTGTATGATTACAAAAAAACTCTGCCTCCGGTTCTGCTATTAGGACTCTATTTTTTACATATGTACCTAGAGATTGAGATTATTCTTACGTTACTCAAAGTTTTTGTTTCTATCTCTCTTGGGTGCGACCTGGAGCCACAGTCTAATAAACCATACTTAGCCACATCTCTTCAAGACTTCTGGGGGCGACGATGGAATACTATTGTGCCAACGATTCTCAAACCAGCCGTTTACAAACCAATGCGGCAAGTCTCTGAACGGCGAATGAGCTCCGATTGGGCTCTGTACTCTGGGATCTTGGTGACGTTCACCGTCTCTGGTTTGGTCCACGACTTTCTCTTCTTCTATTTAACTCGTGAGATGCCCACGGGAGAAGTTACTCTGTTCTTCATGTTACAAGGCGCTTGCCTTGCGGCGGAATTGGCTGTGAAGAAGAAGACGACGGTGACGCAGCGGTGGCAGTTGAGTCCGGTAGTTTCAAGGATACTCACAGTGGGGTTTGTGTTCCTGACTGGTTCGTGGTTGATGATACCTCAGCTTGCTAGGAGCGGCGTGGTGGAGAAATACATCAACGAGGGTTTGTTTTTAGTTAGTTTCTTGAAGCACAAGTTTATCTAGTCTCTTGGAGATATTTGAAACAAGTTACTTGTTGAAATCTTAAAACATGATCGGACAGTCTCGTTCATTACCAAAATGTTTGACAGAAACATAAAGATTAAACTGTTCTTCCCAAATCTTTTACACATCTTTTTTCTAAATCAGTGGTCAAACTGACATACTATAAATAAATAAAAACAAGAAGTAACAGTTAAGTTTCTTAAGTCCGAATTGGTTTAAGAAATATAGGTAAAAACCCCGAAATGGTAAACAAGTCACTACTGAAGTTTTTTTTTTTTTTGACCAACTAAGATTTCTTTAGCGACGTGGGAGAAACACAACATAATTATTTCACTAATATTAACCTGAACATCTCTTGTTAATTGTAACCTTAAATCCATGCTTCATTCTAAGAATTAAACTAGTATCCGGTTCAAACTTCTGCCCTGTGGCAACCTTAATGTCATAGTTTTGTAATATCTCCACCGCCACATTCTTCATTAGAATCATAGCTAATTGCTTACCCAAGCATATTCTTGGGCCAGCATTGAAAGCTAAGAACTTGAAGGCAGGTATATGTCTCAACTCTCCGGTCTCCGAAATCCATCTCTCTGGCTTGAAGTCTAAGGCATCTTCTCCCCATACAGCTCTCATCCTACCAACCCCATAAATGAAGATCAAAATGTTTGAGTTTGCTTCGACTTTATGTCCACTTGGAAGCACATCTGATTCTAGAGGAGACACACGCTCGAGAGGGACCGGTGGGTAAAGCCTCATTGTCTCACACAATGCGGCATGTAGATACATTAACTTGTTTACGCACTCCATTGGATCATAAGATGGCGTCTCTTGGCAACTACTACTACTACTTCTTGGTAGAATCTTGTTAATCTCTTGGCGAATCTTAGTCATCGCTTTAGGGTTTTCAGACAAAAGCCAGAAGAACCAAGTGAGAGCAGAGGCAATGGTATCTCTCCCAGCTAGTATTAAAGCTAAGACATTGTCTCTAAGGAATTTATCATTGATAGGATCCAAGAGCTGGTACTTGGTTGTATCAAGCTTTATATGAGATGTCAAAAGATCTTCACTTTCTCCATCACAATGGTCATGATCAATCCCTTGTGATCTTTTTATCTCTTCTCTCCTGGCTGATATGTATTTTGCACACACTCTATCAAAAATGGCACCAGCTTCTGTCATCTTCTTCTCTATCCCGACTCCAGTCCATTTTTGCAGCTTCCACAAGAATCTAGGTTTAACATGCCTATACTTTATCCCTTCTACTATATCGTCTAGAGCTTTAGCCGACTCAACCTCTGGCATGTCAATGGAGAGAGATCTAGGATCATCACACCCAGTTACAGTAACTAGAGTTATATCAAACGTGAACCTCCGGAACACTTCTTGTAAATCTACGGTTGTGCCTTCCTCAGCGGTATGATTAAAAAATGGAACAAGCCCATCCTTGAGTTTACCTCTCATGGTACTCATTGACAATCTTTGAAATCCTTGATGGTTGATCATGACATGAGTAGCTTTCCTCAGATTCTTCCATGCCACCGAGTCCTTTGTGAGTAAAGCATATTCGAAGGCATCAAAGACTTCTTTGAAGTCAGAACCTTTAACAAAGTTGGAGAAGTTTGAGTTTACTATGTAGTGAATATTAGCTGGATCAGCTGTGAGCAGCATATCCATTCCAACGAACCACGGTCCCTTGAATAAAAATGTTAGCTCAGTGCTTTCAAAAAGCTCCACTGTGAAGTCATAGACACGGTGGAGCACCAAGACAAGACCCGGAATCATCCCAACAACCGGCCAGCTAATTATAAAGAACCGGTAAAGATGTTTCTTGAAGGGGAAGCAATGGAGGATGAGAAAGCAAATGATGGCTATGGAAACTCCAATTGAGCTTATTGAATCCATATGAGAAATGAAGGTTGATAAACAAAGATGAATCAATGTTGTGATGATGTCTTTGAGGGAAGAGGAAACAAAAAGATAATTTATAGACAAACTAGAAATATTATATGTTTGTTACAGCTGTGAGTTATCCAATTATTTTCAAATATTGAATTGCATGCAAGGAAGTCAGACACTATCATCATAATAAGTGCAGTTTTGTACCAATTAGCAATTACTAACCACAAATGGATGAGATGAAACTTTTAAAGATCGCTGGTAGCGTCTCAGTCAGTCACTGCAATTTAGGAGAAGAGATAGGCTCAACCTTATCCGAAAGATTCTGAGGTTTAATTCCATATGCTATAAATTAGAAAAGAACAACAAAAACAGACACAGAGTTATTTTTATAAGTGTATACACAGATTTGTAATAAGTTAAAAATTTTATACAAAAATATTGATTGCAAGATTTATCTTTTATTAAGTATATACATTGGGATGTAGAGTAGAATGAGGTAGAGTTGATACATGTTTGTGTGCCACAAACCATTAATAGAAACCTAGAATTAAATGGTTTTCTTAGATCTTTTAGATATGAGCTCTCATTTTCAAATTTATTCTTTATTCAGTTCAATTCCCACCTACTCCATGTTCATGTACTCAATGTTATTGTTATATCTTCTTGAAATAGTTAAGGTGGTCATTGCTAATAAAAGACATTAAAAAATCAGCTCGGTTACTGCCCAAAAACTAAGTAATAAACACATAAAAGATCTGAGAGAGATGGAGGACGAACTCAAGAGTTTGATCAAAGTCTTTGGTTTTTACAATCATTTCCATATCTTATTGTTACTATTTGCCACCTAGAATCAAATCAGGACTTCCTCGGTTTCTCTCTTTCCCCCATCTCTGTTTCTTGTTCTTCCTCTGTTGTTCTCCATTGTGCATCTCTCTTTCACTACATCAGTTTTCACATGGCTCGCCAATTTTAAACTCATCCTCTTCTCTTTTGATAAAGGTCCTCTAATCCCAGTCCCCACAAATCTCTACCGGTTCCGCTGCTTTACTTGCTTCCCAATCAAAGCCCAGCAAAACCCTAAGCCTCAGACTCATATGCCCATATTGGCTTTCGCCGTTAAAGTTGCTATCATTAAGTTTATTTAGTCTCTTATATGTCATTTCATTATTTTTGTTGGAATCTTAAAAAAATATGATAGGACAGTCTCATATCATTCATTACCAAAATGTTTTGATTTGATAGAAACATAAAGATTGAATTGTTCTTCCTTACACATCTTAATCCTAAATCAGAGATCAAATTGACCTTTAAAAACAAGAACGACCAGTTAAGTTTCCCTAAGTCTTGTTGTGACATGACGATGATGGAGACGAGTTCCCTGAGCCACCCAAAAACTGAAGCTCTTTCTTATCATAAATCTCCAACGAAAAATCCCTCAGCGATTGTGCTGCACCGCCTTCTCCACCGCTTGTTTCCATGTGTGGTTCGGCGACGAGAGAAGCGTCTGAGACGTAGCTAGACACCGGTGTAGTACCAAGGTTCAGAAACGGTGCTGTAGCAACGGTAGGTATAGCCCACATTTGGCCCATTTGATTCGGATCACTAGTAACAAACGCAGTACCCATACCAATACCCATACCCATAGGCCAAAACGGCACTAAACCCTGCGTATTAACGTTCATAATATTAACACCGTAATTTGACGCCGTGATCGGAGCTAACCCAGAAGTAACGGAGCTATGACAGCTGTCGTGTTCGTTAACGTTGACGAAGTCGTTCGTACAGTTTCTCTTCCTCCGTTTCATTAGGTCACCGTCGTCGTCATTTGGAGAGGTCGTAGGAATTTTCAAAGTCCCGTTAACCGAAACAGCAATAGCCGGTACAGTACCGGTTCCGGTAGCTTCAATTATCGCCGGTTCAGATCGTTCCAATAACCAGCATATGGTTTCACCGTCTGATTTGTGACCGAGCTCACGGGTCAACTGAAAGATCCGAGCAGCGCAACCCGCAGGCATTCGGATCCTCCGACCTCGTCCTTCTACTTTCGTGTGACGGTCTTTAGTCGGTAATCTCTTCTTCTTCGGAGCCGGTTCGAGCGAGTTAGACATCATCATCGTCGTCGACGGCTGCAAAAACCGGACTTGTTCTTTCTTCATGAGTAAACCCGGGTTGGTTTTCGGATCCGGGTCAAACAGATTGGTCATTGTTACTACTTGGTCAACATTTTCGTCAATCTCTCGTATCGCTTTGCCTTCTCGATTCGACTCCATTTACCTCCAAAATTAGCCAAAATTTTGATTTTTTTTTTTTCTGTAAAGAAGAGAAATTTAATTCAAATTTGTTATTTTTTACAGGAAAAATGTTATCTTTCAATTTGACAGACGAACCAAACCTTAAAAAGTTTGAATTTTTTAGGCAAATTAAAGAACAGTGACAAAATAAAAGGGGGAAAAGCAAAAAAAAAAAAAGAGTGAAGAAAAACTAAAAAGGTATAAAAATCAAAAAGTTCACAGCTCACCTTATCCTCTCCAAGAACCCTACAAAAATGGAAGAAGGCCCCCTCAAAGATCATCGTTTAATTCTTATATACTCCCATATCAAATCAACGGTGTAGATCACATCTTAGCTACTGAACCAATTTGGGCCTGATAATGGGCCTTGACATTCGACTACATCACTCTCGCACTCTGACCTTGATAACCGAACTACGTTTTATTGATAGTTGAACCGGTTTATTAACCAACCCAAACCGAGCCGAAACTAGACAATTTCACGGTTCTTGTGTTCATAAACATGAACACCACATCTCCCACTCTCTTTATCTACAAACTCCGAATCCAAAAACCGAGCAACAAATATCCAAAGCTTATAAACATCTTCAAAATTCGCAAGAAACCCTAACGCGGCAGTGAGAACAGAGATCCCCTGTTCGTCGGCGTCTCTGTTTCTTCTCTTCTCTTTCACTCCTTCGTATTCCTCTTCGAACATGATGTTCTTCAAGAAACCTTTTCCGAGTGAGATATTGCTGCAATCAGCTAGCTTCTGCACGATGAACGGTTCGATTTTTTCTCCCTTTTGGTTGAATAGATTGAACGCAACCGCTGGTCCTCGATTGAAATTAACTTTTGGACCGTAGATTTTAACGAGACGGCTAGTTGTCGAATGTTTGAGTTTGTACAGAGCACTTACCAACCAGTTGATCAAGCATCTTGATCTGTTCCCTGTTGCTACCAACCCTAGTGAGTCCACATGATCTAGGCCTTTGTATTCGACACTAGAACTAAAGCTATATGTCTCTTCAGATTCTGTGTCTTCTGTCCGGTTGATTTCCAACGCGTGTAGTGAAATCGGATTGTTGGTAGGTACGAGGTTAACCATACCTGATCCAGTGGAAGATTCAAGAATCGGAATGGTGGTTTTCTTGACAAACAAGCAACCGAATCCGGAAGGGTTTTCTCCAAAAACCTTGTAGAACGAGCACACCATGAAATCGGGGTTATATATCGAAAGACCGAAGCTATCCATATCCTTAGGTCCTAAACCGCAAGCATCGATCATTACATGCCACCCGTTTTCTTGTGCCACACTCATCCATAGATACGGATATCTAGATCCTGTAACCCTAGAATGAAGCGGAAAGACGAAAACACCTTTCTTCTTCTTCTTGCTTCCGTTTTTTCCAGCAGTAACCATCTTCCTTAGCTTGGATGAACAGATCTTGAGTCTTGGCCATGAGAATTCAGCTGCAGCTACTTTGGCTCCACGTTTCTCAGAGACTCTGTTTATTTCGTTCACTGCCTCGCTCTCGTAGTCGTAAACCGTCAAAAGCTTTCGTTTTGAGTTAAACGGGTAAGACTCTGCGACGAGTCTGAAAGCTGAAGTTCTATTGGCGGTATAGACCATTGAGTAGTCTTCCTCGGAGATTTTGAGAAACCCCATGATTCTTCTCTTCATCGAGTACTCAAACTCTGTTTCTTGACCTCCATCGTTGAGAAGCTTCTCCTTGAGGTTACCGATCTTGGGAGAAACACTGAAGAAAGGACTTTCAGACAAGGAAGAAGAGATCTGGTAAGTGGAAGGGTCGTAGTTGAGTAACTGAGAGTAAGAGTATAAACCAATTCCTATGTAATCAAGACACGTGTAATGTGATAAACCCAAGTGAAAGTAATGGTCGGATCTGATACGGTCGATCTTGTAAGTGTCGGTGTAATTGGGGTAAGCTTGGATGAAATCGGAGAAGGATTCGTGAAGAGAAGGGAGAGAATTTGGATCGGCGAATTGAGTGTCCGGGAAGATGGTGGAGACGGTGGTTTGAGCGAAATCACGGCGGAGAGTGGCGGAAGTGACGGTGGGAGTTGAATCTGACGGATGCTCGGAAGTGGTGGCACCGTGAAACGGTGAGGATGAGAAGCAGCCGTGAAGGCAGTTTGGTGGTGGTGAATCTCCGCGACATGGTTGGTGCATTTGTTTCTCTTTTTTTTTTTTGGGTACCAAAGATTTATGTGTTTTTGTGATGTCAAGTGTTTAGTCTAGCTTGTGTTAAATACACTAAAGTCTAAAGTTTTTAAAGGTAGTGCTAGTGCACCTAAGACAAAAGCGTGTTTCTCTTGTCTTTTCCCATGTATGATATGATGAAGATATATATGTTTTCTCTATTTTTAAATTTTTAGTTGAAAATAAGAAAAGATTTAAGTACATTCGAAAATGCCAAAATTTATATAAAATTTTTATAGTTTATATCAGTGGAATGGTTTGATGGATGGTTTTGTCTCCCTATAAAATCTAATATATGTGAGAACAAGAAAAGCAGAAGCAAATTCGCATGAGAGTAATGATTATTATCGAGAAGAGACTGAAAAGTGTAACACTTTGTTACGAGTTTTCTTTCTTTAGAACGCGTTGATTTTAGTGGTCAAGAAAGTGTTATCTTCTTTACTTTTGTTTCCTTAGCTATTTTACAATGCTTACATGCTAAGATATACCACTATGCCCATTTCTTAGTAAACGAAATCAGCCAATATGTTCTACCCAAAAAAAATAAAAAGCAAATATGTTCTCAAGTCTTGTCTTGTTAATGAAAAAAGGCGGAACATATATATAACTATACTAATTTGTTTAGTCATTTAGTGAGTACGATAAACTCTAATTTCCTAATATCGGAATCAGTTATATATAAACTTACAAAATATAAAAATAGCTATACACAAAACAAAAAAATAGCACTAGATAACCATTTTTTTTTTTGTTGCAAAATTCACATATGATATTCAAACTTCTATTGTTTTAACTTATAAGTTTATAACGTTATCATTTGTGTAAAACTTCGTCCCCAAATTCTTTTTTAAAACTTTGTTTATACTACTATTTGTTAGTGTAGAAAAGACAAAAGACACACAATTTTTAACGAGGTTTAGCAAATGTCTACGTTCTCAAACTTTGTTGGTAATATTTCTTGAGCACAATTACAGTTAGTGCTCAATATTGGACTTACATAAACCTAAGATTTTTTTTAGCTTGTTCCCAATCTATTCCTAACCCACTAAGAGATCTCTAAGATCAACAATACTGATCTACACCAGGACTCTCACTTAGAAACAAAAACCCTCACCCTTTTCCCCCAAAGATGCCAAAAGGCTTACAAGGTTTTTCCTCTTTTTTTCACGTTCTGAAGAGATAAGTTTCTAAGTCCTAGACCCTCTATATTTAAGGGATTTCTTGCCTCTCCCAAGGCTAACAACTTTCCTAAAATCAAGAGGAAATATTCCATTTAATTTTATTCTTTGTTAAACGAATATTTCCTTTTTCCATTAAATCTTCTAAATATCTTCAAGCTTCCTTTTTCATCGTGCTTTACCTCCAAGTAATATCCCAAAATGTGCCTTAAGTATATCTTCATAAATCTTCAAAACCAAGACATACAAACAAAATCAACAGGCCTCTGATGTTCTTTTATCAGACAGACGCTTGTGCATACATCAGACGCCTGTGCCGAGACATAAGCTTGTGCAGACATATTTTGTATAGCTTCCTGAACTTCATCTTCAACTTGAGCTTGCCCACATACACTTAAATTCTCCCCCTTTTTTACTGAGTTTTATAACTCAAGCACAACACTTCATGATTCTTGGAAATCCATAACACAACCTCTTGAAGACTCCCCCATAATCAAACAACATCTTGGAAACTCCCCATAAACAAAAATCATATTCTTCTTACACCATCTCCCCCTGCTTGAGTGGTAAAACTCATTAAAAAAACATTAAGAGCTCAAGTTTACCTTGACAAAGCATCCTTGACAAAGCATCCTAAAATATCAACCATCAGCACAAGACTTTGATCAGTCGTCAAACAGACAATTGTCTTTCTTCTTATTATCTGGTCTGTGAGACGACATCCTTTGGCTCAACATCTCGGTCTCCAACGTTTTCTCCATTGGCCTGAATCTTGGAATTTCTCATACACATGTCTTAGATGTCGTCTCTTGCTTTGAACACCTCTCTGATTCCTTGAGTAGCCACTGTCAGAATACAAATGTCTGTCCCTTGATGCATGATTTGTGTAGTCTTCAAGACGATATAAATCATGCTTCTTGATCCAAATTTGATTGAATCTTTGACCCTCTTTGTAAAATTTCTTCCTTCTCATGACTTGTGTTACCCTCTTCAAGAACTTGTAACACTGAGCTTTGGTATGACCAGATTTCCTACAATACCAACAACCAATCACTCTTCTCTTAAAGTTGTTGTGTACAGACGCCTGCCAAGATTTCAGTCGGTTGTCACTAGTCTCCTTGCTGACAGACACGTTTCGGACCTTTGACGGAGATATACAGAGACTTGAATCTACAACTTTTGAAGCCAAGGTTTCTCCTTTAACAAACTGAGTAGTTGCACCAGAATCACTTCCATGGTAACCCAAACCCCATCTGACATTACATGTTCTACCAGTTGTCAGAATCTTGCCAAGATCCTTTGTTCCTCTGCTCAACATCTTGATGCTTCTTAACTGATCTTCTAAACGTTTATCTAAATCACAAGACTTTACTTTCTCCAGAGCTAGATCTTCTTCCAGATTTGAAATTTTGCTTAACAAATCATTTTTCTCTGTGACAAGCCTCTGATTTTCCTTTTCCCTTTGTATCAGATCTTTCCTCAAAGTGTTGATTTGATCATTCAACAACAATTTAAGTTCTTCTTTTGCTGGCTCAGAGTCCTGATATGTACAACAAATTGTTCCATTATCAGACTTCAGTTCCAACTTATTAGCAGCAAGTTTCGTTGAGCAACAAAGGGCAACAAACTTTGACTTGTTTGTTTGAGGTTTTTGTGTGTTTTTCTTCCTTTTTGGCGAATGTAGACTCTTGAACCCTTTCTTCCTCACTGAAGGACAATCTGATTTAAAATGACCAAAGCCCTGACAATCATGACACTTAACCTTATTCCTTTTCTGTTCTCCTATGATCTTCAAACTCTTGCGTCCTTTATGCACCACAAAACTCTTAAATTCTCCTGTTTTACTAGCCACTGTGTTCTCTTCACTATCACAGACTGAGAAAACATCAATTCCTTGTGTGTTCTTACCTACATCAAACGATAAGTATTGCAACTCATAGTTTAGCAATCTACTTTTTACCTCCTAAAAAGACATATTGTTTATATCAAGAGCAACATCCATCGCAATTTTCACAGGATGATATCTATGAGCTAAACCCCTCCACAGTTTCTTGACCAACTTCCTGTTTTTGTAATTCTTTCCAAGAGCTCTAGCTTCATTCGCAATAGCATAAATTCTACCACTAAAAGCAGTAATGTTCTCGAACTCATACATCCTTAGGTTCTCAAACTCAGAAGCAAGAATATCTAACCTTGTGCGTTTCACACTTGTTGTACCTTCAAAGATAGTTTGCAGAATCTCCCAAGCCTCTTTAGCAGATGTACAACCTTGAATCAATGAGAACTGATCCCTGCGAACGCCACCAAATATTGCTGAAAGTGCCAGAGAATTCAATCTGGACAAAGCTTTGTCAGATTTTGACCACTCTGTGTTGGGTTTTGGAACAACCACCTGATTTCCGCCAGAATCAACAACAGTCTGTTTCGGTGACTCCCATCCAAGTTTGACTGCTGTCCATGCATCTTCATGAATTCCTTTAATTTTATGCATCATCAACACCTTCCACATCCCATAATAATCTGGATCTAACACCAATAAGTCTTTTTCTATGAATAACATTGATTGTGCCTCCATGTTCTTCTTCCCAAGATCTTCACCGGTTTGTTGAGTCAGACTCTGCACAGATGCCTGCTCTGATACCACTTGTTAGTGTAGAAGAGACAAGAGACACACAATTTTTAACGAGGTTCAGCAAATGCCTACGTCCTCAAACTTTGTTGGTAATACTTCTTGAGCACAATTACAGTTAGTGCTCAATATTGGACTTACACAAACCTAAGATCTTTTCTTAGCTTGTTCCCAATCTATTCCCAACCCACTAAGAGATCCCTAAGATCAATAACACTGACCTACACCCAGGACTCTCACTTAAAAACAAAAACCCTCACCCTTTTCCCCCAAAGATGCCAAAAGGCTTACAAGGTTTTTCCTCTCTTTTTCACGTTCTGAAGAGAAAGTTTCTAAGTCCTAGACCCTCTATATTTAAGGGATTTCGTGTCTCTCCCAAAGCTAAAAACTTTCCTAAAATCAAGAGGAAATATTCCATTTAACTTTATTCTTTGTTAAACGAATATTTCCTTTTCCATTAAATTTTCTAAATATCTTTAAGCTTCCTTTTTCATCGTGCTTTACCTCCAAGTAATTTCTCAAAACGTGCCTTAAGTATATCTTCATAAATCTTCAAAACCAAGACATACAAACAAAATCAACATGCCTCTGATTCTTTTTTATCAGACAGACGCTTGTGCATACATCAGACGCTTGTGCCGAGACAGAAGCTTGTACATAATATTTTCTACAGATTCCTGAACTTCATCTTCAACTTGAGCTTGCCCACATACACTTACACTATTTGGGTAAAGGTGCACGGTGGCGGTGGCCGAGGTTTTAAAATTATAATGACGAGTGGGACTCATAATTTTATAGGTTAGAAATTTTGCTTTTTGAAAATTATCATATTCTTAAAATATTCATTAATCCGTATGCAGTACAGAAATAGTTAATCACTCACGTTAGGGATATAGCAGTGTGAAGATATGGAGGGGTCGGTTCATTCAACAGAATGACCCGGTGCAACTAAAAAAAAATCTTATTTTTTTTATCAAATTATAAGATAAAAGAAAGTAAAATATGTCAAATAAAAAGAAAAAGAAAAGTAAAATACATTGAGTTTTGTATTTCATTGGGTTTATTCATTTGTTTATTAAGTTTGAACCTCAAAATTAAACTTAAAAATATAAATTTGAGAAGTTTTTAGATATAAATTCAGCATAATTAAATATATATATATATATATATATTATGAAAAGATCACAAAAATTTGGGCTTAATTTAATGGTCCCAGTGCAAATGCACTTGTTGCACATGTGTATCGCCAGGGCTAGATACGATAACTACATTGTATAAAGCTGGTCGGATAAACTCATATAGGTTAGATTTACTTGTCTACTCGATAGGAAAATATAGTTGGATACTACTTTGATCGCAGTGGCTCATGAGTTACGAATATGTTCGGTTAGCGCTTACCGAGTTGTGCTTGAGGCTCACCACTCTCGGTAGTAGACTACTAGTAGTAGTACAAGACGCCAACCGAATTCATAAATTTAGTCCTGTTTGATAAATTTGCAGTTAACCATACTTCACTGTCTATAAAATGATTGCTCTTCGAAACCAATCGTTTAAAGTATTGTAGCACTATGAATTAAAAACGTCGTCGAGTCGTTTAAAATATGTTTAGTTTAATTAATTAAAAGCCGACAGAATGATTTCAACTAAATACTGATTATAAATATTTTTCTCATCATCTTATTACAAAGAAAATATTGATACTTGCGTGTAATACGGGATTCACCTAATCATTGAATAGAGAGAGGCTTTGGTTTAAGACACACCATTATCATGGTCCATGGATTTGGATGCTTAAGAAGCGTGAACTTGTAATTCTTATTAATTCACAAGAATATGTTAACAACTATAAAAATGTAATAACTATATACAAATTGCATAATGCATGTGGTGTATTGTCGTATATCTCTATTGTTTTTGTATACTAATGTCAACAACATTTCTTCCGTCCTCACATGGCATATACCATTATTAGTCAATTTGTTATAGGATGACTTTATAAACAACTCTTTGCAGATCTGTCTTTGACTTTTTGTAATATACATTTAATTTACAATCGACCGTTATATAGTAATTGGCTTTGATTAGTAATATTGCACTGCCGTGGTATAATGACGATCAACTCATGTATTCATAATATATTCCGTATTATTCTCGTCGTAGTGTTCATCTTCCATGGCTCTTGTTATTCCGAGAAAGGTACAATATTGCTTTCCTATAGATACCATTCAATGTGTGATGATGATATGTTGGATTCTAGTATTCACTTCAATATTTATGTTTTTTTAATTTTGTTTTGGGCGTAAAGCCGGGCATTATACATTTATGAAAGATGCTACGTTGGCACCAAAGCTAGCTCGTTTCGACTACATAATCATCGGAGGAGGAACCGCAGGTTGTGCATTAGCCGCAACGCTCTCTCAAAACGCTAATGTTTTGGTTCTTGAACGTGGTGGCTCGCCCTATGACAATCCCACGGCCAGTGATATTGGCAACTTCGCCAACACACTCTTAAGCAACACACCGAATTCGTGGTCGCAGCTCTTCGTCTCCGAGGACGGCGTTTACAATACACGGCCACGTGTCCTCGGTGGAGGCTCGGTGATAAACGCAGGATTTTACTCGCGTGCCGGGGATGATTACGTGGAGGAAGCTGAGTGGGAGATGGATGATGTGAAAGCTGCTTACGAGTGGGTCGAGAAGAAACTTGTGTTCAAGCCACAAGTGATGGGATGGCAATCGGCACTCAAAGATGGGCTTTTGGAGGCTGGTGAATTTCCGGACAACGGTTTCACGTACGATCATATCTATGGGACAAAGATCGGTGGTACGATCTTTGATCGTGCTGGTCATAGACACACGGCGGCGGATTTGTTAGAATATGCTAATCCGGACACGACTGTTGTTTACTTGCAAGCTTCTGTTCACAAGATCCTCTTCACCACCAATGGTACTCAATTCATATTCACAATTGTTTTTTTTTTGGTTGGACATAATCACATTTGTTTTAGGGGTTTACCGAATAAACTGATTTTAATCTTTTTATTTTCTGAAAACATTTTTTTTATTGTTATATCACTTTCTAAAAGTTGTAATATAGTATTAATATATGTCTAGAGAATAAAACATAAAAATGTTATTTTCCCAGAGAAAGAAGCATTTTCTATATAAAAAAATTCATATAGAAATTAATAAGTAATTTTAAATTAAGCCAATTAATGATAGTTTGTTGAAAGAAAAGAAAAACGTGTTTTTAAACTCTAGCTAGACATTGAATTGGTTGATAGATTATGAGTTATGGTTTATGAGTACTTGGTTGATAGCTAGACATTGAATTGGTTGATAGTTAATGGTCAAGTATTAATGGACAACCTGATTTTATTGACTTTTTTTTTTTCGTTTTCACTTAATTTATGATTTAGTTAATTTAACGAATGATTCTTAGTTAAATTTACTTGAAACAAAAATCAACTTTAAAATGTATAAAACAGGTAGCCAAAAAGCAAAAGCGTACCAAGTGATATTTGAGGACGCAAATGGAGTGTTCCACAAGGTAGAGCTAGCAAATAACGCAATGAACGAAGTGATCTTGTCAGCTGGAGCCATGGGTAGTCCGCAACTGTTGATGCTGAGTGGCGTGGGTCCTGAAGCCCATCTTGCTGCTCGTGGCGTGAAACCACTCGTTCTAGACCACCCCATGGTTGGGCAGGGAATGGCTGATAATCCCCTTAACCCCTTACTCATCCCTTCTCCTCAATCTTTAGAAGTATCCCTTGTACAAGCTGTTGGGATCACAAAGTTTGATAGTTACATCGAAGGTGCAAGTGGTTTGAGTCTCTCTTTTGATTTGACCCGTAGGTTTTTCGATGGTGTTTTAAATCTTTTTAACGAGGTATATATATAACATAAATATTTTTAAAGGCTTATTATTTATAAGATTATATCTTTTTATCTAACAATGGTACGTTTATGCAGACAAGCCATACTACGTCTAGGAAAGTCCTGACCAAGTCTATCGTAAACTTTTTAAAACCCTTGGATCTTGGATTGAACGTGATGATCAATGGGGGTATAATAATCCAAAAGGTAGATGGACCAGCCTCGAGAGGACACATGGAGCTCCGGAACAGTAACCCTCACGATAACCCTTCAGTGACATTCAACTACTATCAAGAACCAGAGGATTTGAACAAGTGTGTTGAAGGGGTTGAGACCATTATTAAAGTGATAATTTCCAAGGCTTTCTCGAAGTACAAGTACCCTGGTGTGACCGTGCGTGAGCTGTTAGGTCTCATGTTGGGCCTTCCCACCAATCTGAGGCCGAGGCACTTGAGCTCAGTTTTCGACTTGAAGCAGTTTTGCATCGACACTGTGATGACTATATGGCATTACCATGGAGGTTGCCAAGTTGGAAGAGTGGTTGACAAGAATTACAATGTCATAGGCATTGATGCCTTAAGGGTCATTGATGGATCCACATTTCTTAAGTCTCCGGGGACTAATCCCCAAGCCACGGTCATGATGCTCGGAAGGTAAGCACCAAAACCATCACAATATCCATAAGGAATATATGATTATATTGTTGGAAACTGAAAAATGATTGTTAGACTACTATGTTTAGGTACATGGGGCAGAAAATTCTTAGGGAAAGGGCCGCTTTCCACGAAAAATAGCAAGAAGCCTAAGGTTCTAAATTGAGATTGTTGCTAGGTGAATTTGCATTCTTTCTGGACCAAACAATGAGAGCCCAATTGTTGTGACAAGGTTTGAAATATTTTCCTTTTTTGTTGTTGATTTGTAGTAGTTAATACATTGCATTACAAGAACCAAAAAGGGAAAGAATAAGAGAGGAGACGAAAGTTTTTGTATCTGTCAAAACTAAGACATTTAAACCACAAATCCTACCTATTAGGATTGAAATGGTATAATCTCAAACTGAGGAAATAACAAAACGAATAAGGAAGAAATCCCAAAAGAATACGAAGGTAAGACGGGCACTTCACGCTGCGTTGGTAGTTTTGTGTTGTACAAGATGTGAAGTTATTTACAAAGAACGAGAGAGTGGTGATTGATGTTGATTATTGATTTATCCTTTTAACTCAAACATTTCTTATTTACTATTTGCAAAAAAAGTGTTAATCTTTTTATTAATCTGAAGTTGCATTGTTAGCTTAAGTTGATGTCTTTCTTTGGTTTTAACTTTTAAGAGGAAGCAATAAAGACTTTAATTAGTTTAATTATGGTACGTACTGACTATTTGTTTTTCTAAAATAAACTGTTTTAAGAGAATTTT
This sequence comes from Camelina sativa, assembly GCF_030686135.1. Taxonomy (NCBI): domain Eukaryota; kingdom Viridiplantae; phylum Streptophyta; class Magnoliopsida; order Brassicales; family Brassicaceae; genus Camelina; species Camelina sativa. Next base: position 15,122,363 of record NC_141897.1, read on the forward strand.
TAACTCAATGGCAAAAGTTGAATGATATTAAGAAAATAGCAATAGGAGCAGATAAATTATTTGTTAATTGTTATTTAAATTTGGACAAGTTTGGATGATTTTATATTTGATAAATTTAACGCTAATATAAAAAAATATATAGAAAATTACTCATACCGTAATAATATTTTTATGTTCCGATGTTATTTGCTACAGAAAAAAAAACTTTAGAAAACTAAGTAATAACTGTGGTTTCTTGATTTTGTGTGTGTATCTCAGTACGAAATCGTTTGGTTGTAAGAAAAAAACCCATAAATTGGGGAACTAATCAAATTTGAACAAAGGGCTCATACTTCATCTTGTTATATATAGTAGTGTTTCTTTTAATCTCCAAAAGATATAGAACATTGGGAATCTACTCTTAAACTGCGCGCAATGGATTTTCATATTTTTTGTTTTATTCTGGTCATTTTTATATTCCACAGCCCATGTTATTCCGATAAAGGTACAAATCATATATAATAGTTAATTAGTAGTTACCATTCATCATGGACAATTGGACATGTTCAATAACATGTCACTCCTGATACGTTATGTTAGTTTATAAAAATTGTCTAACGTCAAAACAGGAAATTACGGATTTATGAAAGATGCAACAGTAGCACCAACTTATGCTCGCTTCGACTACATAGTCATCGGAGGAGGAACCTCCGGTTGTGCATTAGCCGCAACGCTCTCTCAAAACGCAACGTTTTGGTTCTTGAACGCGGCGGCTCTCCTTATGACAATCTTGCGGCTACCAATATCGAAAACTTCGCCAACACACTCTTAAACACCACACCAAAAGCTTGGTCGCAGCTTTTCATATCCGAGGACGGCGTTTACAACCATCGTGCCCGCGTCCTCGGTGGAGACTCGGTGTTGAACGCTGGGTTTTACTCACGTGCCGAGGGGTCTTACGTGAAGATGGCTGGATGGGATATCGATGAAGTGGAAGCTGCTTACGAGTGGGTAGAGACGAAACTTGTGTTCAAGCCACAAGTGATGGGATGGCAATCGGCACTTAAAAATGGGCTTTTGGAAGCTGGAGTGGTTCCATACAATGGTTTCACGTACCTTCATATCAATGGGACTAAGATCGGCGGTACGATCTTTGACCCTGCCGGCCATAGACACTCAGCTGCAGATCTATTAGCGTATGCTAATCCGAACGGGATTGTTGTCTACTTGCACGCTCTTGTCCACAAGATCCTCTTCACCACCACTAGAGGTAGTTGATGTTTATATAGTTTCATATTCACATCTTGTTTTTAATTTTTTTATAAACTTTGGATATGAAAACTCTGTTTTGGACAGAAGGAGAGAGGCCTAAGGCGTCCAGAGTAATATATCAAGACGAGAATGGAGTGTTCCACAAGGCAGAGCTGGCAAAGAACGCAATGAACGAGGTGATTTTGTCTGCGGGAGCCATTGGTAGCCCGCAACTATTGATGATGAGTGGTGTGGGTCCTAAGGCTCATCTTGAGTCCCATAGGGTGGATCCGGTGGTCCTCGATCAACCCATGGTTGGGCAAGGGATGGGAGATAATCCGATGAACGCTGCGATCGTCCCTTCTCCTCAACCTGTAGAACTGTCCCTCGTACAGGTCGTTGGAATCACTAAGTTCTATGATTTCATTGAAGGAGGAAGTGGCTTAAACGTCTCTTTTAACTTGACCCATAAATTATTCGATGGTATGTTGGATCTTCTCAACCAGGTACAATATATTATAAATACACTTAAAAAGTTATTATAACTTGTTACTCAAATCATGCATGAGACTATATGTTTGCCTTTCTTCATGACGCATTATGCATGCAGAGGCTTCGATTGAACATAATTGAAAATGCGGGCGTGGTCTTCCACAAAGTAGACGGACCGGTCTCAAGAGGTTACTTAGAACTCCGGAACTTAAATCCAGACGATAACCCTTCAGTGACATTCAACTACTACCGAGAACCAGAAGATCTTAAGAGATGTGTTAAGGGACTTGAAACAATTATTAAAGTGATAAACTCTAATGCCTTCTCCAAGTACAAGTACCCAGGTGTGACGGCACGTGAGCTGCTCAATGTCATGTTGGGTCTTCCCATCAATCTGAGGCCAAGGCACGAGACCTCATTGTTCAACTTGACGCAGTTTTGCATTGACACAGTGATGACAATTTGGCATTACCATGGAGGTTGCCAAGTTGGAAGAGTAGTCGACAAGAATTACAAAGTCTTAGGCATAGATGCCTTAAGGGTCATTGATGGATCCACATTTCTCAAGTCTCCGGGGACTAATCCACAAGCCACGGTCATGATGCTCGGAAGGTAAAGTACGCTGATACCAAATGATCATGTATGATTCTTGGAGAGATATATATGATTGTTGGAGTGTTATATGTGTAGGTACATGGGGCAAAGGATTCTTCGAGAGAGAGCTGCTTTTCGAGGAAAATATTATGATTATTCGATCGTTTCTCCAACTAAATGAGACCAGTATTGGCTATTCATCGTCCAAAGAAGAAACTCTAAAATATTCCTTTGTTTTCTCCAATCAGAGACCGTAAAGCAGAATCAGTACTGTATATTGTATCACATATTTTCATGAATAAATAACATATACTAATACTGATTTTACGAATAAATAAGATCAAAAATCTAGTTAAATCAATTTCACAAATACAAATATAATTCCAGGTCAGTTTACATCAATGTGTGTGTCACCCACCATACTACACAAAATATATACATACTTGCTGAAGCTATAACTCGATGCTCATATGCACCGACCACGATCTGGGCTTATATGGGCCTAAATTGGGCTTGAAATAAAATGGTCCGAATATACGGTTCAATAAGTAAACCGGAATAAATATCAATTTATTCAGAGTGGTGGGGTCAACTCAACGCAAACGCATTCTCTCTCTCCATCGTCAACGATTTGTTAGGGTTTATCATCGAGGCGGAGGAGGAGAAGCGATTTCTTAAAAAAATCGACTCTAATGGCTGACGAAGATTACAACGAAGTCGATGACTTGGGGTATGTAATTCTCCTCTCCTGCTCTCTCTCCGTTTCCTTATGTGTATTCATTATTTCTGTGACTCGATTTCAAAAAGATTCGATTTTTTTTTTTCTCTCGACGAATTCGTAAACGATTCAGAGCAGAATTTGGATTAGTCTATTGTCTCTAAATTAACAGTTTTTATAAATGGGTTTCTCTCGATGAAACCTTAGCTTCGGTTTTGTTCGGCTTAGCATTTAAGGTAGAAACCCTAGTTTCATCGGCGTTTGATTGAGAAAAAAGCGACTTTGTTTTGTTACTATCTAAGCTTTTTTCTAGTGAAATCTCAGACTGGTTTCTTGCTAATTGTTTGATTGTGGGACTTTCAATTGCAGATATGAGGATGAGCCAGTGGAGCCAGAGATTGAAGTAAGCTAAAGTTTCTTTCTTTGTAGAAGAGACATTGATGTTGCTTATTATTATACAACCTTCTGTTTCTGATTGTTGTTGTGTGTGTAGGAAGGAGTAGAGGAAGATGCTGATATGAAAGAGGAGGATATCAATGGTGAGCCAATTGAAACAGAAGATAAGGTTGAAACGGAAGCTGTACAACGTCCACGGAAAACGTCCAAGTTTATGACCAAGTATGAGCGTGCACGTATCCTCGGTACTCGTGCTTTGCAGATTAGGTATGGTTCTTTGGTTTCTTCCCCTTCAAATTTCATGAGTATCACATTCACAACTATGTACTCCTTATCTAGGAGATCTTCATTTTGTCAAGAAATTATCATCATTTTTGTAAAAACCTTGTTGAGAGTACTTGGGTTAGTTAGACTTAGAACAATCTTTTGTACTGTCAAGAAGGCTCGAAAAGTTTGATTTACTGGTTTTTGTCTGATACAGCATGAATGCTCCTGTCATGGTCGAACTAGAGGGTGAGACTGATCCACTTGAGGTATGTTATTTCCTTGTTGTTGTTTTCTGACATGTTCTGTATGTCAGTAAACTTATATTATTCGAAGGCTTGAGCTAATTTATTATGATTTGGCTGTAGATTGCAATGAAGGAGCTTAGGCAAAGGAAGATTCCATTCACTATCAGACGCTATCTACCTGATGGGAGGTGAGCATTGCAACAATCTTAATCAAAAATTCAGAGTTTTTGAGCTTATATTCTTCTCTATCTTCACTTGATCTCTTCTTTTCTTGTGACTAACTGTATGACTCTGAATCAGTTTCGAGGAATGGGGAGTTGATGAACTGATCGTTGAAGACTCGTGGAAGCGTCAAGTCGGTGGTGATTGAGAATCTGACCAGAGAGTGAGAGAGAGAGAGAACTCTGTATGTATTTTGCTTGCTTTTGCCCTCATATGGATGTTAAATCTCTAATACTTTAATTACTGAAACTTATGTGTACTGCCGACTTAGTTGTTGGTTTTAATATTCCGAGACTTTGCAAAAACCAGAAGTCCCAAAGTTCAGTAGTTCCAGCATTATTATACATAATAGAAACAGAACATGGACAGATGTACACATTCAGCCTATTTAAGTTCATCATACATTTGATTAAATCAATTCCAAGATCAAGATTTTTTCAAAGTAAATGTCTCTAAGTAATATCTTATGATTCATCATCCTTTTTGCGGTAAGTTGCCCTCTCTTGAAGAATCCTTTGGCCCATATACCTACACACATAACATCAAAACAATCATTTAATCAAATCTTCAACATATGTTGGATCATTCGATCATTTGTTTTATGCATTTATGATCTACCTTCCAAGCATCATAACCGTAGCTTGAGGATTAGTCCCAGGAGACTTTAGAAATGTGGATCCATCAATGACCCTTAATGAATCGAGCCCTAAGACCCTGTAATTCTTGTCGACCACTCTTCCAACTTGGCAACCTCCATGGTAATGCCAAATAGTCATCACAGTGTCAATGCAAAACTGCTTCAAATTGAATGCTGAGGTTAAGTGCCTCGGCCTTAGATTGGTGGGAACGCTAAGTATTAAATCGAGCAGGCCTTTTATGGTCGCGTCCGGGTACTTGAATTTGGAGAATGCCTTGGAATTAATCACTTTAATAATGATGTTGATCCCTTCAACACACTTCTTTAGATCCTCTGGATCTTGATAGTAGTTAAACCTCACTGAAGGATTATCATCTGGATTTGTGTTCCTAAGCTCCAAATGACCTCTTGAGACCGGTCCCGCGATTTTCTGGAGGATCAAACCGGCTCTCGTGGTCGCATTCAATAGAGGATCCATGGATTTGAAAAAATCTGTAATGGATTGGGTTGACAATGTTGGAGATGTGGTACTAGCAGTACGACTTGCCTGCATCTTACACAACGAAAGAAGACAAATTTAACATATAGTTTCATGGATATAAATAACAAAGTTATATAATAACTTTGAGTGTGTAAATAATATAATATGTTATACCTCGTTGAGATAATTCAAAACACCATCGAAAAATTTACGGGTCCAACTATAAGTGAAGATGACGCCACTTGCTCCTTCAATGTAACTATCAAACTTTGTGATTCCAACGACTTGTATTAGAGAAACCTCGACGGGCGTAGGAGAAGGAATAAAGATTGCATTCATCGGATTATCTCCCATCCCTTGCCCTACCATCGGATGATCTAAGACCACCGGTTTAATCCCGTGAGCCGCGAGATGAGCCGTGGGACCTATACCGCTCAGCATCAACAACTGCGGGCTCCCGATAGCACCCGCCGACAATATCACCTCGTTCATTGCGTTCTTCTCTAACTCTACCTTGTGTAACACTCCGTTGGCGTCTTGAAATATAACTCCGTATGCTTTTGGCCTTGGCCTTCCTGTCCAAAACGTAGTTTTTGTATCTTTTAGTGGAAGTGGACATATAAAACCAAACCAAACTAAATCTAAACTGTATAGTGTATAGATGACTACCCCAATTATACTTAAAGCTCTCATTTTTTAATCTACAACAGCTTAATATGGTTTATATGACCACCCTAATTATATATGACCGTTTCTACAAATAATATAACAAAGAAAAATACAAAAAAACAAAAAAAACAAATGTGTAAAAGAATCAAATACCTTTGGTGGTGAAGAGAATCTTGTGAACAGAAGCGTGCAAGTAGACAACAATGGTCTCCGGCTTAGCATATTCCAACAAATCAGCCGCAGTGTGTCTATGACCAGCACGGTCAAATATCGTACCACCGACCTTAGTCCCGTTGATATGATCGTACGTGAAACCATTATACGGAAACTCACCAGCCTCTAAAAGCCCATCTTTTAACGCCGTTTGCCATCCCATCATGGGCGGTTGAAACGCTATTTTTTTCTCGACCCACTCGTAAGCAGCTTCAACTTCATCGCTCTTCCACTCAGCCTCCTTCACGTACTCATCTCCCGCACGTGTGTAGAACCCGGCGTTTAACACCGAGCCTCCACCGAGGACGCGGGCACGTGTGTTGTAAACTCCGTCCTCGGATACAAAAAGCTGCGACCACGATTTGGGTGATGTGTTTGAGAGTGTGTTGGCGAAGTTTCCGATATCTGTGGCCGTCGGATTATCGTAAGGAGCGCCGCCTCGTTCGAGAACCAAAACGCTAGCGTTTTGAGATAGCGTTGCGGCTAACGCGCAACCGGAGGTTCCTCCTCCGATGATTATGTAGTCGAACCGAGCGAACATTGGTGCAAGTATTGCATCTTTCATAAAACTGTAATAGCCAGCTTCACGTAAAAAAATAATAATTTTCACGATTTATTAATACGATAAGTTTCAAATGCTAATTAATATACATCGTCACACATTGAGTGATACGTAAAAAAAACAATACCTTGATCTGGAAAACACAAGGCATGGGAGATGAATGTTACAACGAGAACAATGCGACCTAACCATAATATTTGTAAACCCATTACGGTGAAAGATTATGTTTGAATATTTTATATTTAGATTAGAACAAAAAAATAAGAATAGGTTTGATGGAGTTTATATAATAAGATGATGCATGAGCCTCTTTTCGTTCGTCTTTATGAGAGGAAGCTTTTATGGTTCACCAACACTTATTTATTGGTCCTAGATTCATACAAAGATTTTAGGGTCTTGGTTAATTTTTTTATTTTTATTTTTAAATTAAAGAAGGGATGTTCTTGTTTCTAGTTATGTGAATCTTTGCAACTATATAAATTTCCCCAATCGTAATATATATGAAGTCATAAAAGTAGTATTAATGGTCGATGAAAGTCGTGACTCATCAACAATTAGAATTTGTTTATTCTCTTACATGTAAAGATTTTATCCCAACTACCACTAATGAGTAATGACAATATGCATAAAAAATCTTAGTGCACTACTTCTTTTTACAAATTACATACCACAAAAGAAGACATTTGAAACACATTTTGCATGTATTTTATAGCAATATAGGTTTAAGAACTTTGATAGTTATTCAATCATTAATATGTAGATCTACATAAAGACCTTGAAAAATGGTTGTAGATTTTAGAGTTGATTATGGTTTAAGTTTCTCCAAAAATCTACTTAATAGCTAGCCAATCAAGATTTTGAGAAAAGTGAATTTCTTATTAAATAGGAAATATATATTTTGATGGTTTTTGTCAATTTTCAAAGAAAAACTAAAATCTATATTTCATTAGCTTTATCTTTCTAAGGTAACTTGACTTTTTGATATTTTTTCTTCATTTATTTTTTCTTAAAAAAAAGTTACCAAAAAATCTAAAATCCAAAAACAAAAAAAAAAACAAAAAAATCCAAAAACCATTGAAAAATCATGACCAAAATAGTTAAAATACAATGATAGTTTTATGTGTAAATTTGTATATTTAAACAGTACTATTCAAAATGTGCTATCTATCTACCCGAATTCCATAAATTTATTACGAAATACATAATAAGCAGTTGCCAGTTGGGGAATGTACTAATGTCCCTTGTTAAGAGAAATAAGAGTTAATGAGTTATGCAAAAGTCACTTAATTGCTAATTTTGTTATAAGTTTGAACTTGGTATGTGTCTAAGACTGAGAGCATAACAAAGTTCACAACACCGTCAAAAATAGAAAGAAGTTAGCTCTAACTACGGACTGCCCACTACTTTGTTTATATATAAGGGATACGTTTATTCAATTCTCTTCAATACTAAGTTTTTGCTTATAAAAAACGTGCATTTTTCATTAACTGGATTATATAGTAATCTATTCATAGGAATGTTTATGAGTTATGATGGATTTAGTGGTTCAGGGATCTAAACGTATCGAGTAACGTTGGAATGACATCTACCAATCGATCTATCTAACTTTTCTGAGCCTACCTTTTGTTGCCGGGTCTCAATTTACTGATTTTTTTTTTTTTTGAAATTTTAATTTCTTTGTTTTCTTGTTTCTCTTCTTTTGTTTTCAATTCTCTTTTTATTTTTAGTGGATTTTTTTCCAAAACTTCAAGTTATTTGTTAAGTTTTATGGATTTTCACAAAATGAGTGGACTACTGGACTGACATATTTTTTACACGATATATCTCTTTTAATTTCTACGAAAAGCCTTAGAATTGCTGAAAGAAAGGTTATGAAAACCGCCAACTACAGGTTTTTTACAAATACAACCATCGATTACTCTTGATGGTGTAACTTTCCCCATAGTCTTTTTTTTTTAAAAAGTTCCCCATAGTCTTTCTTTCAGTGGAATAAAAAAAAATCATCTTTCACTCCTCCATCTTTGCATAAAAGTAAAAGAATTTGTGAGTATTGAGAGGAATAAGGGAAGATTTTACCAAGCGTCGATAGCTCAACTGGTAAAGAACCGAGATATTGCACTTCGGAAGGGATCATATAAAACGATTTGGTCCGTGTCATAAGGGTATGTACTAGCCTACGTCCATAACCTTCAAAAAAAAAAAGGAAAAATTTCAAATCTCTTTAGTTGCAACTTACAAGAGGAAAGAGCAGGCCAAGTTTTGGGCTGATTATTACTCAACCTTTTGGGCTTATGCTGCTTCTATAAGCCCATTACGTAATTTAGTTAAAGTTTCGCTTCTTCTTCTTCTTCTTCTTCACTTCCGATTTCTACTTTATCCGATCAGATCAGCGCCGGCGAGAATCTAGAGTAAGCTTCTTCTTCTACTGAACAAGCTCGATTTTAACTATCCTTAAGATTTATTAGTATCTCAATTCGATCTCGATTACGTTCAGTCATCGTTTCAAACTTTTGTTTCGATTTGTCCATTTTGCTGTGGGATTTTGAACTCGTTAGTCTGTTGATTTTGATCTTAATCAGTTAACTAGCTATGTTAATCGAACTAGAATGAGATTATCTGATAGTACAGTGAAATCGATTTGGAGTCGTAACCCTAATTTATTTATGTGTGTGTATTTGAAATGTGTTTATAAGGTGAAGAAGAAGAAGAAGATGAGTGGTGAAGTTGTTAAAGCTGCTAAAGTATACCGTGACCTACTCAAAGCAGTGGTGAAACATATTGGTAAAGAAGACCACAAGTCTCATTTCATAGACTTTGTTAAGCAAGAGTTTAGGAACAATGCTGCAAACTCGGAGAAGATGAACCTCGCCCGCAACTACGCTTATCTTCTCAATAGCATTCATTCTCACAAGGTGAAGTCTTTTTTAATGGTTTGGTCTTAATCACATTGGCATTTGTGTTTTGGAAAGCATGATCTATATATCTAACTGATCAATGTAAACTTGGATATGTAAACTTGTTGTTGTAGGAATTGCTGTTCTCATACAACATTGCGGTTGATAGAACTGAAGAAATGAAACGTGTGCTTAATAAATCTGCAGCGAGTGTAGGTCTTCGTCTTCCCGAGGTTTACGAGTCTTGATGATATGCAATGCTTACGCGTTCGTTCCTCTCTTTGTCTTTCTTGGAGATGAGCTGTTCTGGCTGGTTTCTTCACTTCTTTGGACAGATCTTGGGTTAATTTTTTTGAATAAATGTGATACTAGATGTTTGCCAGAGAGCTCTTTCCTTTAAGCCTCTTGAGTATTGACAAACCCGAGATGTGCGGGTTACAATTTTTGTTGTGTTGTACCTCATTCGTATTGGCTGCTGAGCAATATGTGTACCAAGAACATATTTTTGTTCTTGATATCTTGGGAGGAAGCCACCAAAGTGAGAGAACTCAGTAGCAATTGCAAATTCTGATATAAAGACGGCAGCCAAAGTAAATGAAAATAATCTTCCTTAAAATCTTCTTGTTCTCCTGTAATCAAACTAGTTTTTTTGAATTCATTAATATGCTCTTCTGATATTGCTAAATGTTATCCACTGCATAAGAGACCATTGATTACTTGAAAGCTATTTTGAGGCACTTGTTCTTATCATGTCTATATTTGGATGAAGAGTAGAAAATGCCAAAATGGTAAACGAAGATTATGATGAGAAAGTAGATATTACTAACCATCGGGGTTTTATCCAAAATATCTAAAAGCCACCCACCGCTTGTGTTTGCTTATCTGGTTCTTGTTTGTTTTTCTCTATTTATTTATTTAGTGGGGACTTCGATGCTGACCCTTTTATTTTCTTAATCATTCTTGTAAGGCTCTGGTTCTGGTAGCTTTGGCTTAATCTAATAGCTGAGATCAATAGAGAGCTTTGAGCTGAGCATAGCAGAGAAGAGTTATGGGGAAAGGAGGGATGTCTCACGGAGAAGGCTCAAAGGTTGGAGAAGAGAACATGGCTGCTTGGTTGGTTGGTATCAATACCCTTAAGATCCAACCTTTTCCTCTTCCTTCTGTTGGTAAGACAATAATTTTCTCTGGGATTTAATTTAATTGGATTGTCCTGTTATCTTTGGTCCAAAGCCATGGAAACTGATAGATTTATGTTCATACAAAGGTCCTCATGATGTGAGAGTTAGGATGAAAGCTGTTGGTATTTGTGGAAGTGATGTTCATTACCTTAAGGTACTTGTGATATAATCAGAGAGAATCTTTGGTTCTTTTCTTTGATTTTTTTATGGCTCTTGACATTGGTTTTTGATTGGTGTAAATGTTACAAAACATAGACCATGAGATGTGCGGATTTTGTGGTGAAAGAACCGATGGTGATGGGACATGAATGTGCTGGGATCATTGAAGAAGTAGGTGAAGAAGTGAAACATCTAGTGGTTGGTGACCGTGTTGCTCTTGAACCTGGGATCAGTTGTTGGAGATGCAATCTCTGCAGGGAAGGAAGATACAACCTTTGTCCAGAGATGAAGTTCTTTGCAACCCCACCAGTTCATGGCTCTCTAGCTAACCAAGTAGTTCACCCTGCGGAGCTATGCTTCAAATTGCCTGAGAATGTGAGTTTGGAGGAAGGAGCAATGTGTGAACCACTAAGTGTTGGTGTGCATGCATGTCGTCGAGCTGAGGTCGGCCCTGAAACAAATGTCTTGGTAATGGGAGCTGGACCTATTGGCCTTGTCACCATGTTGGCCGCTCGGGCTTTCGGTGTGCCTAGAATTGTTATTGTGGATGTTGATGAGAACCGTTTATCTGTAGCCAAACAGCTCGGTGCAGATGGGATTGTTCAAGTGACAACAAGCTTAGAGGTTCTTTACACTTTTTTTTACTTGTCAATCTTTCTGAAACATATGTGTGCTCATTGTCTAAAGATAAGAACCCGTCCCCTTTCACTTTTGCAGGATGTTGGTTCTGAGGTTGAACAAATCCAGAAAGCTATGGGGTCAAACATTGATGTGACATTCGATTGTGCGGGTTTTAACAAAACCATGTCGACAGCATTAGCAGCCACTCGGTGTGGTGGTAAAGTCTGTCTTGTTGGAATGGGTCATGGTATAATGACTGTCCCTCTCACTCCTGCAGCTGCAAGGTAACCTCTTTTGAGTTTTTACAATAACCATTAAAGTAAGAAACTCTGAAAACCATCGCATGATCCACAAGTAAATGTGTTATTTTGAGACAGGGAGGTAGATGTGGTAGGTGTATTCAGGTACAAGAACACATGGCCTTTGTGTCTTGAGTTCCTGACAAGTGGTAAGATTGATGTAAAGCCACTCATAACCCACAGATTCGGTTTCTCTCAGAAGGAAGTGGAAGACGCCTTTGAAACCAGTGCTCGTGGGAGCAATGCCATCAAAGTTATGTTCAATCTCTGAAAACAATCTATGCTTTCTGAGTTTCTGTAATAATGATGCTTCTGTAACTTTGTTATCAACTCTGAATCTCTCATGAATAGATAAATCCATTATGACAAATTGACCATACAATCCAAGCGTTACAAGACAAATGCTGAAATTGGACAAAAAAGGACTTAAATTCTCCCAATTCTGCCTCAAAACTCCCAACATGAGAAGATCTTAGCCACTGTCCATCTCATCAGACCTTGGCTTCTACTAAGAGGACCTCAACAAGAAATAAAAATTTCCAACAGATCCATATATAATGGTACAAGAAAACCGTAGAAAACAACTCTTTGACGATCGCATCAAACTTTCTCAAGACGAAGCCGTGGTTGGTTCAGTGCACCATTTCCACACTTTAACTTGACCAGTGCCGTCACCCGTGAAAAATATGCCCCCGGGACCTATCTGGATCGCTCGTATCTCTTGCTTTGCAAAGATTTTTCCCCTCTCCGTAAATCTAATGAACGAAGCTAAGCTTATCAGAAAACGAGGAGGAATTGAAGAATTGAGACAAAAAAAAGTTGCAAGTCTTACGATGGTAAGTCGTAGAGGCGCAAGGTATTGTCGTTGCAAGAGCATAACAAAACTGGCTTGGCTTCTGCATCATGTACACCACATAGAGCTAACACTCCCTGAATCCAGTTTAGACATTGCCAAAATTTATTAGTTAATAGTTACATTACATATAGATTAGGATCATAAAAGAGGATAACACATTCATAAGAGACACCATACATGTTCTTCTTTGTGAGTGTATGTCACTTCCAAGTTGCCACCTTCGCCTGCAGCCCATATCTACAGCGGAAAAACACATCAACAAGAGAAGAACGAAATTTCCAAGAAAAGTTATGAAGTTAAAGAAAGAAGAATTAACCTTAACAGTGTTGTCCAATGAACAAGACAAGAGAAACTGATCCCAGCAAATGAGAGACATCACAACTGATGTATGATCCGTGAGTGTTTGTATACACTGAAGATTATCCAAGCTCCAAACCTATATTAAACAAAGAACATATAAACCAAAGAGATTAGCTCAAACGAACAAAAAAGGGAGTTTTAAATTCAATGATGATATAAGTACTTACTTTTATAGATTTGTCCATGGAACCCGAATAAAGTCTGTTTGCCCCAACGTATAATGTAACAACTGCAAGTGTGTGGCCTGTCAGTGACGCCGCTGGTTCAAAGCAGTTAGTGGCAGTATTATATCTCCATGCCAAAATAGAGCCATCCTGAATATAAAGTAAAGAGCTTGTGACTTACTATACCAAAAGCCGCCATATTTCGCAGAGATTTCAGTACACAAAAACAAAATCACTTGGAATTTTACCTGTGTACCAGCGAAGAGAAGATCAGTTCCCACAACAAGAGAATAGACTTGGCCAACAGGTCCATTTAGACTCTGGTCTGCATTGGTTTCAATATTCCACGCCTGTATCAACAACAATGAGTCAATGAGATATTACCCAACAAGCATCTAAGAAGGGTTCCTCGATATCTATTGTGACAGTCAAAGAAAAGTAATGCTAAGAGGAATCCTACTGAGAACTTGCCTTAACAAGATTTGGCATGCCAACCAATAGCCACGGCCCTTCACTAAGCACACAGCCAACTTCCCCACCAAGTTTGAGTACTCCTGTACACTAATCAAAGAGAAAACAACAAATCCACAGTAAGTAAACTTGATAAAGACTTTCACAAGTTCGGTAATGCAATCCTCATCTACGATCAGGATCACCGAATTAGACACTTCTTTTCCTAATGTGACAACTAAGACACCAAGTGCCATCAGTATATCTGTACTCATTACTCTACTTGTGACAAAATTACATTCTCTTGAGTCACTCTACATCTTAACCAAACAATGATAACTATTCGTTAAACAATCCATTCAACAAGAACATCCACTGGTTCGCCTAATGCCTAATGCCTAATGCCTAACTAAGCAAATCTATCATTGAGGAAAGCTTAAAGCAAAAAAAGGTCCACTAAGCAAAACCATACCTGTCCAGAAGCACAATCCCAAACACGCAAGGACTCATCTTTACTCCCAGTATAAAGTTTATCAGACCCAGAAGGCAAAGCAATACCACTAACAAGCTTCTCATGACCATCAAGCTGAGTCAACAACGAGAAGCTATCTCCTTTACTCCAACAATGCAAGTATCTACATTTATCACCATAACTGCAATTCCCATCTACCCAAAAGTTGCAAACTTTCTCAGTCTTCGTCACCGTTCTGTTCCCACCAAACCTCCCCCAGCTACTACTCGAGTTCCCATTAAACCCAGGTCCTCTCCGGTGACTCGGACCCGCAAAACCAGATTCCTCAGCTACCCTTTTGTTCGTATAACCCGGACCCTGACCTTGACCCGGACCAGGACCCGGTAATTCTCTATGTAGATAAGGGCAAGGAGAACGATTACAACGCCCAGCTCGCCAATGGAAACAAACCTTTTGTCTTGTATCCGTTGGTGCCATCGAACGATTTGACCCACCGCCACCACCGCCTCCGCCGCCGCCGAGTCTATTGAAGACTCGTTTGTTTCCTCCGTTCAAATCAAAATCCATGCTTTTTTTTTTGCCTTCTCTCTCTATATATAGATTACAACAACAACACCAGCAACGGAGACAAATTAATACAAGAAAGAACAGGACTTTAGCTCTATAGGTTGTTTCAAAACCTGATCACGTATAGATTAAATCAAGCGGCAAAATTGGAGAAAACCCTAGAAAAGTTAATTACCAAAAGAAAAAAAGAATCTCGAACAAGTAGTGATGAAATTTTAAAAATTTGGGATTGTTGTGAATGTGTGAACTGTGAATTTAAATGAATGGAGAGAAACTTGAAGTAGATTTGGATTTTGGTTTATAAGCTTTTCGGGGATCTTCGTGGAGAGGACAAGAACTAGTAGAGAGAGAGAGAAGAAAGAAAGTGAAACACCAGTCGCGTCAGCTTGACGTCTATTGTGTAATTATAATTTTACCCCTATAATGGGTCTATTTTACATAATTACTTTTTTTAATGTTTAATCTCGGTTGATACCGGTTCTGATTTAGACCGGAACAACAAAACCCGGTTGATTTGAGAAAGTTCATTGACTTTTTTAGGTCTTTTGAACTTTTTGGTATACAATTTTTTATTGCTCTTTCCTTAGATTTTTTTTTTAAGATCATAACAAGTTGTTTTTAACATTCTTTACTATTTTGTAAAATAATATTTTATAATTATTTTATAAATATTATTTTACAATAATCTACTCAACTCAAAGAGAGGAAGAATTTAGCGAGGGGAGACTTGTTTTTTGTTTAAAAAACAAAAAGTAAAACGGTAGCAAGTAATACCTCTTTTTTTTAGTGTGGTAAAATGGCCCAAATCAATCCATACTATTTGTGCTTTTTCATACCCAATCTATAATACCCTGTATTTATCAACCTAAAAACTGACTAATAATTCAAATTTCCTACCTAAATTTTATAAATTTAGCCAACCGACGTGGGATAGTATATCGAATAGGCTCCCTAACCACTTGGATACATCAACGTTTTTGAATATTATGAACAAAGATGTATAATATTGTCTTTCTTCTTCCTTCTTCTTCTTCCTCCTTCACACATGGAAAGAGAACAACGATCAGAAGCAATTCGTCTAGGGTTATTTATACGGTTGATTCGTCTCTCCTATCACCTACGTTCTAATTTTTATTTTGTGTGAAGTTCCATGAATTTTGTAAAACCCAGATCTGGATTTTGTAATCTTTGCTCTATTTTTAGTTTATTATAGAGCGTTTGCACATATAAACAAATTATAAACGAATCGATTCAAATAATATTTTCAAATAATGTTGATCTCTTCAATCTATACCTTTCGATTTTGGATTTTAAAATCGAGATTCATTTGTTTTTTTGGTGACTTTTTCTCTCATGTGGATCGGACGTAGAAGATGAAGAGATGCGGAAGCCAATATAGCCAATATATATCATATCTTTGTTAACTAATTCCCGAAACATTGATATGTCCGAGTGGTTACTAAGCATATTTAGTATACGATGTCACCTTGATTCGAATCCTGCTAGTAACGTTTTTTGTTTTTTTTTTACCTATCGATATGCCACGTGGTTGTCTCGTTGGCGTTTTCCCTTTTTTAGTGTTTTGCTCAGTGGAGAAAGATACACATGATTTGGACAGCGTCTAGGACTGGCCTTTACCACACAAGCCGTGAGAAGTTTGCAGGCCACAAATAAAACTTTGTTCATTTTTTTTTCCTTTTTGTTTGACAAAAGTATCAAGGACCACAATGTATGTTATATTATTAGTTTAATTGGTCAAGAAAACTCTCTTACTCTTTTCTCCTTCCACGTGGTTGAAGGACTATCGTGTAAGAGATTTTTCACAATTTTAAAATCGGCTGTCGAATATAATACTAGAGATGCTACGAATGAATCCAATGTTTATTCACTCTGACTCACCCAAAAAATGAATCCAAAAGCATATTATTAATTGCTCTCTTTCTAGTTTCTACTACCAATGTGCATGTCAAACAAACTCACACCTCCGTCGACCAGATTCTTAAACTTCTGGTACACCAAAAAAAAGAATAAAAAAACTGGTACAGAACTACGGACCAATCTTAGAAGTCCAAACAATCTCTAACTAAATAAATATCCAAAACAAATACAATCAAAACACTCTCAAACTCCTAAGTGATGATGATACGTCAAAGTCATTATGATTCTAACTTGACACATGAGAAATCTATCCATAAATTGAGGTGTACAAAACCCCAAAGTTAAAAAAAATTGATATCCCTAGTTTGACCAAAATCTGTTACACAAACAAAACATTTCAAAGAATAAATGACTAATATATAATAATGATATACGATTTATGACTCCAAATTTTTGGTACCAAACAATAAAAAATCCAGGTACGTAACTACGGACCAATCCTAGAAGTCCAAATAATCTCTAACTAGCTTATTATCAATTTATCATCGAGAAACAACTTTTTTTATTTGAAAAAATTCAATCGTTAAAGTTCCAAAGTGACATGTCAGCATCACCGTCAACGTCGTTAAGGTTCCAGCCAACTTCCGGCGGGGGCAAAAGCATCCCCTCAGCCATATTCTCAAAAAAGTTGGGCATCCCCAAAACTTCCTCTTCATCCATATAAAACACACTACTACTCTGCTCCTCCATTACCATTCTCCTCTCCCCTTCCCTCACAGCCTCCGTTTCCGCCGCAGTTTGCGATCCCTCCGCAGTCACACTCTCATTCTGAAACGCCATCGCAGCTTCAGCCGCCGCTTTCTGAATCTCCTTAGGACAAGTAGTCTCAGGGATACGAAGCCGCCAAGCAGAATCAGCGAAATTGAGACAAGCAGAGCGACCACGGAGAGCCAAAGCAGCAACGTCGTGAGCACGAGCAGCCATTTCAACCGTTGGAAAAGTCCCTAACCAAATCCTAGATTTCTTGTTAGGCTCTCTAACCTCACAAACCCATTTGCCAGAGTTCCTCTGACGAACTCCTCTGTAAATCGGATGACGCGTCTCACGAAACTTCTTCCTCCCAGCTCGTTTCTTAGGACAACTCGAAGCTAGCTTTGGTGAACACTCACTACTGTCTGAAACCGGAGACCTATGATCGGGTACTGAGAGGAACGAGTCCGAGAAAGCAGAAGAAAAAGGATTCATATTTTGTGTTTTCGGATAAGATGTTTAATTTCTCTTTCTATCTTTTTTTTTTCCTTTTTTTTTCAGGTGTTTGGAACTTTTTGAGATATTTTTATTACAGAAAGTGAAGTTGTGTTGTGTTTATTTATTTTATAACAAAAAAAAAAGAGAGACAGAACACGGAGGGATCTGGTAAAGACAACTGTCCCACGGTATTTTACTGACACGTGTCCTTCTGAATCACTTTACTTAGTCCGAGTGTATTGCCTACTGTGTCGGTTTTGGATTCGATAGCTCAGTTTTGATATTTTAGTTATTATATTCAATTTCGATTAAGTTATGTTCGGAGGAAGGGAACGATTTAGCAAAAAGACAAAATAGACTTTAGTTTAAAGTGAAAGAGATGGGTTAGGGATGACGTCATCAAGACACGGTTTCGACATTTGGACGGAACTGCTCTCTTTTTGGTTCGTGAGGTGAGCCACGTTTGAAAGGACGGTGCGTCCGCTGTCGAGCCACGGTTTTGTGTTTTTTTTTTTTTTTAATTATGACCCACGCGCTTTTATGAGATGTGGGTCTTTTTTGTTTTTATTCATTATATTTTTTGAAAATCTTCTGGATATTTTGGTCTAATGCTTTATTTTTGGAAATCCTTTGGACTATTCATTATTCTATTGGACTCTTTTGGCTTATTTTTTTTTTTGTTCTTTAAATCATTTCTTCTTCTTTCGTTGTGTCGAATCATTATTATTGTTATTTAACTAATCCAAAATTGGATACGTGGCCAAGGCTGGTTCTGTTTCTTTTCTTTACTGACCTTTTTTTGGAGTATAAAATTTTGCTTCTAGAGACACTAACTTTGGTTTGGTTGGACGTTGGACGATTTCAAAATTCGAGTTCTTTTGGTCTTGCGACACAAAAGTTCAAACAAAACAAAAAACACTTGCCTTCATTCGGTTTGCTTTTGGAAATAAATTTATATTATTCCGAACAATTAAAATAAATATCATTCATAATTAATTTTGATTAGTAAAATAAAATAAATTTGCATAGTCTTATAAAACAAATTGTTTTTAAAGTATCGGAGAATTGGGGGTAAGCGGTCGAGCTATAACGAGTAGACAAAAACCACTTTTATCTAAGGTTAAAAGATAAATTTATATCAGATTAATCGATATGATGAAAATGTTTGAGGCACTTCTTGCTGTAAACAAATAATGTAATAGCCATAGTCTTTGCAGGTTGGTTCGGCTAGTTTTGCCAACTCCTAAATATGGATCAGAGGTTGACCATCATCTTTACTACGTAGAATGAAGGTTTTCTATTAAAGAGCTCATCATCACTATCACTCAACGCAAGCCAATTAACATTCATAAATGCAATTCAATCACCATGAATCAGAAGAGCTCATCATCACTATCTCTCAACGCCAAAAGTCTCATCGAATCATCTCTTTTATATCGACTCTGTACATTCGATTGAAGACCAAGTAAAGTTCTCCACTCGCGCTCTTGGAGTTTTGACTCTAAGATCCAACTGAATCATCACTTTGGTACACTTTGTTCTCATCATCTTCTACAAGCCAATATCTCTCCAGAATCTTCAAAGCCTTCAGGCTGATCTCACTGTTTTCATGGCTTTGCAGGTCCTCAATCTTTTCTACCCCTTCCGCACCTTCAATCAGCAGAGCATAACGGTTCCTGTCTCTTACACTCGGTACAGCCTCTCCGGCCTTCAAAATGTTTTCTAACCCATCCAGACACTTTGAGAGTAAGATGGTTCTTAGATCTGGACATACTAGAAT
Organism: Camelina sativa; assembly: GCF_030686135.1. Lineage (NCBI taxonomy): Eukaryota > Viridiplantae > Streptophyta > Magnoliopsida > Brassicales > Brassicaceae > Camelina > Camelina sativa. Next base: position 15,142,015 of record NC_141897.1, read on the forward strand.
ATCGCATAAAGGTTTTATGCAACTCTGCTCCACCATGTATCTGAATCACACCAATGGAGAATGTGAGACTTGATGATCTATAAGCATGTCAAAGTGAAAAAAAAGAAGAAGACAGGGACGTACTTGATTTGATCAAGAGAACCACATACGACCACACCTAAAACTGCCCATACAGCTTCTTTCTTTATGCCAATATCAGCACTTTGAGCCAGATTGACCAAGGTTGGAATCAAATTTTCATCAATCACTGACTGTAATCACCAGGGGGAGAAAAGAAAGACAAATAAACATTTAGTGATAGCAAAAGACAAAGGATGTATATAGCAAAGTAGCAACAAAAGCTACTCACCTGAATTTGTTCTACAGTGCCTGCAGTGATGTTTGAAATCACCCAGCAAGCACTCTTCTTTATGTCTTTCTCATAGTTTCGAGTAAGTAAGTTGGAAAGAAATGGTAAAGCACCGCAATTGACCACAGACTGACGAATAAGTTCAAAGAGAAACATTCAGAGCCCTAAGAGGAGATGTTTAAAACAAAGCATTTTGTTGTTTGGTTACATTCACGGGACATTTGTGATAAATATGAATTACATACCTGTGTTTGCTGATTATTTCCAGCAGTTATAGTCCCAATGGTAAGAAGTGCATTAACAAGCACAGCTGTAGAAGGGTGTCTGCAAACAAAAACAAAAATATTTGGTCAGCCTTCAATATCCGAACATGTCGCAAAGGGTTTAAATATGTTGCGACTTCAGAGAAACACTAACTTGAGAAATTGAACTAGTTTTGAGACAATGTCAGCCTCAATCAAACTTTGGATACCATCTTCAGAATCATTAGAGATATCAGATAGTGCCAAGCAAGCATTTTTCACGACTTCTTCATCGTTTGAATGAAGAAGTTGATCAAGTGCAGGGAGAGCAAGTTTCATCTGTTGAATCATTGCTTCATATGTTAAGCATTGGAAGTATACAAACAGAGGAAACAGAGGAGAGAGAAGTAAGAAGACCTGATCGAAGGTCGGGGGAGGTTTGCCACAAAACAAGTTACACAAAGTCCAAGTGCCAATCCTGAGCGAATTGCCCATGCACAGAAGAATTAACAGTGGCATCAATACCCCTAACTGAAGAACAAAGTCACGGTACTTTGTTGAATGACCAGCAACGTTACCCAGTGCCCATATAGCCTACACGAAGTAAATTCAAAACTCGTAACTGTGACAAAGCATAGCATACATACATATCTACTAAACAAGTAGAATACATACCTGCTCACGGACATAACCTTTAGGAGAATCAACAAGCTGAATTAAGATTGGAATAGCGTCGTGATCAACTAGCTCATTCGGTTTTTCAGTAGCAATGTTTGTGAGAACCCAAGCTGCCTCATACTATAGAAAAATATCATTGAATGTAAACTGGAATCAAAGATCATCAAAAGATATTAACTTGATGACGAGGGACGTTTTCTTCTAACTTGAAGCCTAGGGTATTCTTCCTTGTAAAGAAACTGAACGAGACGAGGCACAACTCCAGATCGTATAAGAGCTTCACAAGGAATAGTTATATCTCCTGGAAGCAAGATTCGAGTTAGTGAATAAAAGAAGAATCTTTCGAAATCTAGGTTTCAAGAAAAGCAATGAGAGGAAAAACACAGAGGAAGTTTTTTTTTTACTCCGTGATAGAATACTTCTGATCTTGGCAGTAGATTCAAACTGTAATGAAAGATCATCTGACATAACACCATCGATCATAGCTTGTGAAACTTCTTCCACCTACGGTGAAAAGAACACTCCATCAATCGAAACCATAAACCAATCACAAACTCACCAGAGAGTGATTGATTACTTGTGAGATAAGTTTAGACGAACCTCTGTTTTCCGCGACATGGCTTTCTCCTCTCCGAAAGCAATTTACAAAACTTGAAAGAGAAGCCCTAGAAATCTCTACTGAACTGTGTGAAAGAGAACGATGAGCAAGAATGCAAGAAAAGAAAACAAGGAGCGAAAAAAAGAAAACAGATGAACTTCTAAAGAGGCGAATAATAATAATAAAAAAAGGGTTTGTATATAATTTAGTCACCAACCTATTAAAATTGAAATTTTGATTTTTGATTTAAATCCGATTTTTACTTGGCCTATGTAAGAATGGTTACGCTTTTGATTTCAGTTACAACAACCAGAGCTCTTTTGAACTCTAATAGTTCTAGAACCAATTAACAATCAGAAGATGCAACTCAATCACTATGTATCAGAAACCAAGCTCATCGTCACTATCATCATCACTATCACTCAACGCAAAGTCTCCTTCATCCTCCACCCATTCATCTTCCGCAAACGCTGACACATTAAACCTCCCAAACCCATCACTCTCCACTGTCATCTCCGCCCTCTCACCCTCATCATACGACAAAGAAAACAACTCATCACCACCGCTAAATCCCACCTCATCCTCCTCAAACCGTGGTCTCTTCCCTGGAATCAAATCTTTCTCACCTATCTCTCCCTTCTCCACACCAATCCAAGGCACCCACAAATCAGCATGCCTTCCCAAAGCTCTATCCCTATCACTAACAACCAATGTCCCAAGATCAGCCTCCCTAGCTTTCCTCAACATATCAGAAAAGTCCTTATCATCAGAAACCAAAACCAACCAATCAATCCCTCTAGTCATAGAATGCTGTATCTGTCTCTTCACAGCCCAATCAGCCGCTTGTGGCTTATCCTCCACAGTCTTCACATAAACCCCAGCTCGCCGTAGCTCAGCCTCTAAACCATATCCAACTTTAGGAGTCAACAACCTCCTCGCCGCTTCATTATACTTCTCATTCCCTGAAACATAACGTTCTTTAAACTTCTGACGTTTCTTACCTTTCAAAGACCTCATCCTATTCACTTTCTTCTGTCTCTCTCTCTCATGAAGCTGCTTGAAATGTTTCTTCAAATCAAGATTCGTTTTACACTTCCGACCACATACTCCACATATGTAAGGCTCGACCGGAGTCACTTCTCCTTTCCTCTCCATGAAATCAAGATTCCTCCTTTGACGTCTCTCTTCGACGACCCAATGAGGCAAATGGATAAAAGCATGCCGATTTGCGTAAGCGGAGATCTCAACGACTCGGCCGAGCTTCTCCGCGACTTTACGGAGAGCTCTAGCTGCTTCGTACGGTGGACCTCGTGGTGGTTTGTTGTCTAAGTCCCACAAGACTACAACTTTCTTCTCCTTTGGAGCAAAGACACCTTCTTTGTTTCTCACCAAGTCGATTTCTGATGAAGATGCTGATTTGAGACATGATTTGATCGGACGTAGACGGCGGAGTGGGAAGGTGACGAGTTTAGGGTTTCGGAATTTGGAGTCGGAGAAGGTGAAGAAGTGAGATTTGTGGGAAAGGAAAGGTTTTGGATAAAGGGTCTCAATTGAATTACAGAACAAACTCATTGGAAGCTTCTTAGCGATGGAACCAGTGAAATTGGCGTAGGTGTGATTAGTGTTTTGGGAGAGATTGGTTTAGGTCTTGTTGACACGTAACAGAGATGGTCCCTCTGGTCCGGACAAGTTTTAGTGAGGATTGTTGTTATCTAGCATGTCCGGCGAGGAAGACGACGGCTGTGCGGATGGATATGCTGCCTAACCAAAGTTTATCCTCTCCTTTGGTTTTAGTTGTTTGAGAGCCTCTAGTTCGACTAGAAGGTCTTCTAGAGAGACTTTTTTTTACCTTTGTTCTTTTTTTGTTTGTTTTTTACTTTCAATTCTCATAAAGAAATGACATAGGATGTGAAACTGTTAAAGATGCATGATAAACATTGCAGTAACCACTAATGGGAACATTGGGAAGAGGAACATAGTGATGGTATCTCAATCAGAAACCATACGGACGAGTGAGGGTAAGAAAAAAGAGGAATTTGAGTGGTAAGTTGTGTTCTATAACAAATGAAGGACAGATTCTAGGCTGAAAAAAAATTCAAGGACAAGAATTTGGTTGAGAAGCTTTTGAGGTATCTTTAATGTTGTCATAAATGTAGCAATTTACCTATATAACATAGAGTTTGAAGAAGTTATTGGTATATGCTCAAAACGTTGTCAAACACGATATATATGGTTGGATAATCCATAGATGATGATAAAGATGTGTCATGTGTGTGTGGTCTGATGGTTAAGTTCCAAACTTCCAAACAAATTTCTCCTATGCAGTTAATATATCATCACAGTTCTATCGTTCCAAAATTTAAGTTGCTGTTGACAAAATAGAAAATTAAGCTTTCATATTTTCCATGAACTTTTTTTCTCTCTTGTCAAAAAATACTAACAGTTAGACCATCTTGTATTTTCAGATTTTAAGATATATTTTAAATTGGATCAGTTACCACACACATTTTTTGTTGCTAGATACTTCTATACATTTGTTCTTGAAAAAAAAATCTTTCACTATCTAAAAGCAGCATAAATAAACAGTTGACCTAAAACTAAGGATTAAATACCTATAAAAATCAATAGAAAAAGAAAGAAAAAGAAAATCGAATTCATAGAGCAAATACAAAAATGCATAAAAATAACGTTTTTCAAAAATATTAATAACCTATTTGACTTTCCCATTACATCGACCCAAAAAAAAAAAAAAAAAATCATTCGACCGGCAAAAAAAAAAACCAAGAAAAAGACAGCTTCAAAGGATATTTTTATTTGTAACTCCAAAGATTAGCTCCATGATGATTCTCCGGCGAATCATCATCCACCGTCGGAGTTATCATCATTCTCGGTGGACTCATCAACATACCTTCAGCCATCTCCGTCAACAAAGTCGGCATATTCAACATCTCTTCCTCATCCATAAACTCAAACCCTTCTTCTACTTCTACTACTACTACTTCTTCCTCTTTCCCGGGTTGACCCGTCGGATCCAATACCTTCTCAGCTTCACCCGGATCCGGCTGCTTCATCTCCGCTGCTTTGCTAGCAGCCGCTCTTATATCCGCAGCAGAGTTCGAAACCGGAGGCACGTAAGTCAAAGCCAAACCAGGAAAATTCAAAACGGCGTCGGAGCCTTTTAAAGCTAAAGCCGCCACGTCGTAAGCCGCTGCAGCCATCTCCGGTACCGGATAAGTCCCGAGCCATATCCTCGTCGTTTTACGTGGCTCTCTGATCTCCGATACCCATTTCCCGTTTCGTAGCCGTATTCCCCTGAAGAAAGAGTGCTTCCCGGATAATCCAGTCCCCGTTCTCCTGGCCGGAGATCCACCGGCGGAGGTGAGAGAAGACGGTCTCGGTGAAGAAGAAGAACTTGGAGAGGATTGAGTAGACTGATCAGAAGGTTTCGAAGGCAATGCGATTGATACTTCACGAGACGACGTCGTAGTTTCTTGATTCCCGGTGGTCGGAGATTTAGTATTCGACATAAGAAGAATGTGTTTTGTCTGATATGGTTAAACTAATGTTACAAATGTGTTTTGTGTTCTGTTTTTTCTTTTTTTCTTATCAAATTGTGTTTGTTATATGGTATGTTCTCAGATGAGAGAGATTTTAAAACCGTGGCAAATTCGTAAGAAGCTCCGTTTTTGGTTGAATGATGTTAGCTGTTACACATTTATACAACTTAGATTTGATTATGATATTTATTTCTTTATGATCGTATAAAGAGAAATTGCATTTTTCCTCTCACCTCATTCCTCAATTGATCATATTGAATTTTTATACTAGTATACAATACATACCATTTAAAATAAAATAAAAAGAGTAGATTTGTGAACCCCATGTAGAGACAGCCACTCAGGATGACCAAATCGCAAACTACACTAATTGATTCGATAGTAGCCTATTGGGTAGAGCTTCTTCTATATTGGGTTGAGCCTCTGAGGTAAAATAACTAAGTGGCTTGACTTATGGATAATCTATTAAGCCACACGAAAAAGGGTTTAAAAACTTACAAATATTAAATACAGTATATTGTAAGGTTGTAGAGGTCTAGTGGAACATACTAGTATAAAGAATTGATGGGACCAAAAAAAACATATTTTCCATTGCTCGAATGAGCAAAATATTAGCGAGGTATACTATGTATTTGCTATTAATAGTAATCTTTATAATTCTTTTCAGAAAAATTCCCTAAAGACATTCTCTGGTGAATTTGCCAAACTACACCATAGATGATAATTTGCAAAAAAAAAAAGAAAAAAAAAGAGTGACAAATTTACAGGTATGTTATATTGCACATAATTGTTTAATATAATGCTTTTTAAAAACACATAATGCGCAGAAACTAATCATAATATTTACGAAAAAGTTATACACCGAGTTTGCAACCACATGTCAATAACCTATGGCATTTAATTTTATAAATTGTATTAAAACCTAGTATTGAAGAATTTGAAAGAAATTGAACAAATCAGAACTTTTGTTGTTGTTTGGAGGATAGTGAAGATACCCTTCCGTATCAAGTATTCAAGTATCGACCTTTCTATTTAATGAGTTGTATAAAAAGGTATTTTCATTCCACTTTTGCCAACGATTTTTTTTTCCTAAAGTGAAAATAAACCCAAAAGGCTAGGCTGCGAATCGAACACGTACCTTGCGTGATTTCAATATTACGAAGAGAAATTTAAAATTAGTTGATCAAATAATAGTTAAGGGTGAACGGGTACCAAAGAGGCAATAAAATGACAGAAATAAAATAGTTAAAAAAGCCAAGATATACTTTTAATTGGTAATGGTGAGCACTTAAGGAAGCCAGCCAAAGCTTGGTAAGACGACGAGTCTTACTTATACATTATGAGAATGAAATGTCCCACACGATTTGTGTATCACGGTAGGACTCTCCTATAGGCTCGTTTTCCATATTTTATTTGTTTCATAATTACAGCCCACAAGATCACTAAAAAATGTTGTGAGATCATCCTCTAATCACACCCCATGTTAGGTATTAAACTATTACTATCTTCAATCCTACGTCAGTACGTCTAACACACAGCCATTTAAAGGTATCATGGAGGATATAATTAGAATACCTAATACTCGACATGATTTTTTTCTACATATATGCATTAGAGAAAGGTCATGCAGATGCAGGCCCCTACCCATTGTACCAAGTTATATAAAAGCCACATTTCAGTGATTTCACCCATACGACAACCTCCGGTCCTTTTGCTCCTCTTTTGCTTCTTTGCTTCCTTCGACCTGACTAAATTTACTTTTACATGTTTTTTTGTTCATTGTCCAGCATCACGTGCTAATGCCCGCCCCTATGGCCTATGAACATTGTCTTAATTGCCTACTACACGTGCTATGATAACTTATCCGGTGATCGGTCAATGCCGGTCAAGCCCCAAAAGTGAGTTTAGTGACCACTGACCACTTGTTACTTACGAGTTTGACTGTTGTATGACTGTATGAGTTAACCATATGCTTAGAATGTGTAATGATGATGGGATAAGATACAAATGTTAGACTATATATTATGATATATGCAAAATCGTAAGGTAAATAAAGATTTGAGAATCGACTAAACTGAATTGGATAGTTTCATGTTTGGTTGATTCATACTAATGTCAAAACGTCAAAGTACCATTGTGGCCATTAACGTGCACTCTTATCATCCTCGTAAAATCACAAAACAACCCAAATGTATTCTAAACCAATCAAAGTTTCAATCTTTTCACAACACCCGATTTGTTGAAATCAAGAAAATAAAAATCTAAACTTTGATCATCATCTCATCCTCTCTGACTCTCTCGGAGTTCATCAGCATCCGATGAAACTCCTTCCAAGTCCAGTAACCTTCCCCTTCTTCACACCCTTAAATTCAAAGCCTTTCTTCATCAAACCCACCAAACTCTCAGTCTCCGTCTCCGTCCAGACTCCTCCGCCGGACTTTGATTTCCGCAACGAGATTGCGTCGGACTCACGAGCCGCGATCGCTAAAACTTTCCCGGAGTTGCTTGACCTCGCTGATAACGGGACTTTGGTTCTGGTCCAGAAACAGAGCTTTGGCCCTGTTCCATCTTGGCGCAAGGAGTTCGTTGAGCCGGAAGCGATTTGGCTTGTGGGTACTTCTCATATCTCGCCGGAGTCTGCTTCCGTCGTTGAACGCGTCGTCCGTACTTTGAAACCTGATAATGTCGCCGTCGAGCTCTGTCGTAGCAGGAAAGTCAAATTCTTTTTAGGGTTTTATGTGAAATTTGATGAGTTTATCTATGAAAGTTTGAGAATTTGTTGTCAATTTGATGAATTGAGGGAATTGGATTAGGTTTGGTACAAATTGAGAGGTCATTATGTTGTGATGGGAATTGTGATTTGGGGAACAAAAGTATCTGACAGTAACACATTGCAGAGGTTGATGTTGATATTGCAGAGCTGGGATTATGTATACTTCGAGTGTTGGAGGAGAGGCTGACCAAAACTTGAAATCCGGAGTGTTGTCGTTGACTGGAACAGGCTTTCTTGGTGCTGTTGGCCGGAGCTTAGACTTGGGTATAACGATCTAATCAGTAACTTTACCTTTCTTTATCCATGTACTTGCTTTTGCTTCAATGTTTGATGTATTTTTTTGGTGTGTGTGTTGGTTGGGATGATCATAGGAGGCCAAACTGCGTTGGCCTTGCGGCTTCTCTTAGCGGTTTTCTCTTCTAAGTTATCTTCTGTTGCTGACCGACCTTTTGGGGATGAGGTATGGTTTTGAGTATCCAAGGTTCGTTTTTAGACATTGAGAATGTTCTTGATCAAACTTTTGCATGTAGTTTCGTGCTGCTCGGAAAGCTTCTGAGGAAGTTGGTGCACAGCTGGTTCTTGGAGACAGACCCATCGAAATCACAGTAATGTTTAACAACTAATTGTTTCTGACTAACATATGCAAGATGGATTTAAAACCAATGGGACTAATGGCTTTTTTTATGTTAATGTTGTAGCTCGAAAGGGCTTGGAACTCACTGAAATGGGGAGAGAAGTATAATCTGGTGATGGCTGTGACTCGGGCAATCACATCTTCATCCAGTATATCCGCAGCTGAGCTTAAGGTTTTGCTTTCTTTTCCCCAACTCGGGTTTAGTTAAACTTTTGAAGAATATGATAAAGTTTGTAACTTTGGGGTTTGTATACTCATTGCAACAGGAACAAGAAACTGATGAAAGCAATGGAAGTTTGCAGCTATACGAACGGCTAAGTTTCTTATACCCATCACTCTTACTACCTCTAATACACGAAAGAGACACCGTAAGCATAAAAACCAAAACAGAGCCAAAGACCAAAAACCGATAGTACTCGATAAAGTAATGTTTTTTTTTTCTTTGCTTGGAGACAGTATCTAGCTTGGTCGTTGAAGAGGAGTAAAGCAGTGAACGGGTGTAAAACAGTGGTGGGAGTGATCGGAAAAGGACACATGAACGGTGTGATCTATGCATTGGTGTCAGACTCCGGAGATCTTCGGTTTAGAGACTTGGTGGGAAGAGGAGATTCATATAAAGGTGGTACTACATCATCGGAAGGCTGGATTCAAAAGGTTTTAAAAAGCCTTGCAAGAGACACCATTATAGGATTATTGTTATGGGAGTTGTATGAACTGTATCTCAAGTTTGTGATGATGAACCAAATCCCTTCATGATCTTGTTACAAAAACAACTTAGACCATGTCCACTCGAGAACCTCTTTAACATTGCTCAAAATTAAACTAATAATACATTTAATACTAAACTAATCAAAGCAACCCACTAACAACTTTAAACAAAATCACCCTTCCAATAGAGAAACTCTATTAAGGTTGCTTAATCCTCATAATTCATTTTTTTTAAACAATTGCTTAATTATATTCCAAAATGAAGGGTTGTCAATTCTTACAAATCGTCTTAGTAGTGTTACAAAACAAGGTGAAAGAGAAAGCAGTTTACATAACAGAAGATGGAAACACAATGAGAGGAAACTTGCCGCATATATCCATCGATACCAATGGCTTTAGCAAGATCTTCAACCCCATTTGGACCAGTCAAATTGGCCTACAAGGTTTGCTAGTGTCACCTCTGCCATTGTCACCTAACCCGAGCCTTCCATGTTCTCCTCTTCCCCAACCATAGACCTAAGATTGTATATAGCCAAGTCACAACATTTTTACAGTTAAGATCTATATCAAGCTTAAAAACAACCCAGCCATGGCTCGACCTCCCTATCTCTTTGTTTGCAGAATCTTCACAGCTGAAGCTGACAAAACCAAAACACCTCGACCTCCCTATCTCTCTGTCTGTGATAATCGTAGCTGCACACAACCCAAAGACACAGTCACCGTAACGAACAATATACAAAAACCACAACAAACAGGACAAATAGGTTCCTTAACACACTACAAAAGCCAGACACTGAGACCATATCACAAAACGTTCATCAAACCAGCCTAATGTTTATAACCTTGTTAAAATACCTTACCATCTAACTATAATGTTTCAAACCATACAGAGATAGGCAACACGGGGGCGCTTATGTTCAAACCAAATGTTCCCTTTGATCAAGACTTGAAGCATTGTTAAACTAACTGGGGGCGCTTATGTTCAAACCAAATGCTGCCACACTCTCGGTTTCTGATTATACTAAGTGAGTAAATGGTGGCAAAATCTCTTACCATTAACAACACTTTGTAAGTTTCTTAGTTCAAAATTTCAGTCTAGAAATAATTGTACAGCTCAGCGTAGATAAGATAACATATTGTATACAATTACCAATTACCAGGTAGAGTGAAGGTGAATGGGATGAATTGACTAACGTTTTGAGGCATTGGAGCAAGAACTCTGGGAATTGAGTAAAAATATATGTATCCGGAGGAGTAACATACATCTGCATCTACAAACAAACAAATGAACCCAGGAACTAGAGAAACCGAATAAAACGAGCAATTCGAGACATTGAATGAACTCACACACCTCCCTGAAATCATAAACATCGTTAGAGATCAGGCGGTTTTCTGATAAAGAAATCACAGTCCATCAAGCTGATTTTATGGAACTCGTCTTCGTTTATCCTGTAATCAACCACCGTATCCGAGTCCCATCCTTGCGTTGATATAAAGCTCTTACTCTGCACAAAAAGCGATATCTCCGTCGTTTCTGAATGACGTGAATTGCTGCTGCGTGGCGGAGGGAGACGGTGGTTTTAAGGTGAATGAGAGTAGAGATAAGGAAGGAGATAAAAAAAGCTCACGCGTTTTGTCGACAGAGGAAAGAGAGAAGAAGAACATGAGAGAAAAAAAATTTTCTGTTTTGTATTTTATCAAAAGCCAACTAGATATTGACAGGGAGCATGTCTTCAGGGTTCCTTCCGATACTTCCCAGAGCAACGACGGTTCTCAGGGCATTTGCATTGGGGATCAATTTTTAGTGTTTTTAGACCATCTGCAATGGCGTAGTTTTGGACCGTCCTCCGACAATTGTTTTTTAAAATTAAATCAAAAATGGCCAAATACTGAAGAATCGACTCTTTAAACGCGACATTTTTCGTCCGTCTACTTGAACACGTGGAAGGTGGTGATTGGGAGAAGTCTTTGGGTAGGGTTAACACGCGACACTTTCTCGAGAGAAAGTTTTCGAATTCTCTCTTCTATCTCGACGGCGACGAATTCCCGACATGTCTTTCTTCCTCTTTTCCGCCGATTTTAAGCCGAAAACGATCTTCTGTGTATCCCGAAGCTTGTCCGGCGGTTCAATCGTGCGAAATAAGGTTTGTCTTCTTCCTCCAATTTGAGATTTCTCTGATTTGCTTTAGGGTTAGTCTCTGTGTATAGCTTGTTCTAATCGTTCTGTGTAGGATTATCGATTTAGCTATAGTTTATTCTCCGGTAGTACTCAACAAAAGTAGTTGTAACTCATAAAACTTGAATCCCTTTAGCTCATATTCAGATTTGGTAGTAACTCATACAAACTAGCTGTGTAATGTATAGGGAAATAGACTAGTAATGTCTAGTTAAATAGCCTGGTTAATTGATATGCTTGCTTCTTGATTATGATTTCCTGGTTGGTGACATTTTGGTCTGGTTTGTTCATAGTTACTTGTTTAGTCACATAAATTGAATGCTACTGATACAATTATCAAGTAAAATGAATTAGCAAGTAAAGACACCAATGCATCCATAGTAATACCTACTTCATAGCTTTCTTCTTCATATGTGTTTATGCCACCTTTAAATTGAATGAGCCAGTAAAGAATACTTCATAGCTTTTTGTGAAGTGTACTTGTCATAAATTGTGAATAGACTGTGGTTGTTAGCTCATTATGTTTTGTTACTTATTGCAAGTTACCTTTTAACCTATTAAACCCCAACCATCTTCTTTCATTTTGTAACCCCTTCTCAGTTCTAATCGCGTTTCTTATCTAATCCCTTCTCTTCTCTACTTATTCTCTAAGATTCCTCATATGGATTCTACGAATCCCTTTTATCAGTATTCTTCTTACTTAAACATGCTTAACAGTCAAGAAGAAGGTGGTATAAATGAAAACTTTCGTTTTGAAAGTTATCCACCTTTTGGACAGAACAACTCACAAATGCCTCCTCTCAGCTCCCAACCTTCTGAGGCGCCACCTCTTTCTCAAGAAACACCATTGGAGCACAAGGAGAGAAAGACATGGGCACCTGCTGATGATGAAGTCCTGATCTCTGCATGGCTCAACACTTTAAATGATGCCATTGTTGCAAATCAACAAAAGGGAGGATGCTTCTGGCAAAGGATTAGCCGGTACTATGCTGACTCTCCTCATGCTAGAAATGGTGGTGAACAGATGCTGGTGACACATTGCAAGCAGCGTTGGCACAAGATAAATGACCAAACTAACAAGTTCTGTGGGGCAATGGCAGCTACATAGAGACTGAACAGCTCTGATCATTCTGAAAATGATATCTTAAGAATGCACATGATATCTACTTCTCTAACCATAAGAAGAGGTTTAACCTTGAACATTGTTGGTGTCTGTTAAGGTTTGAGCAGAAATGGCTCAGCCTTAACACTATTAACACGCTTCCATCTCAGCCTGCAACAAAGAGGAAACCAGCTGCTGAAGGTTCACAAGCATCAAGCTGCAATGTTGAGGACTATGAGAAAAGGCGAGAAGGGATCAAGGTTGCAAAGGCAAAGAAGAACAATGCTCAGTCCACAAACATGAAGACTCTTGCTGAGTATAAGAGCATGTGGGATGTCAAGAAAGAGGAATTGGCTGAAAACGAGAAACTACAAAAGTTGGCCATCCTATACACTCTCTTAGCCAAAAAGGAACCCTTGAATGCGAGTGAAGAAGTTATCATGAACAAGATAGTGTCCCAGTATTTCTGATATTAACTATGTGTTTGTTGTTTGTATTTCTTGCTTAAGTTTCTATGCATTGTATTTCCTGTTCTAGTAACTCGGCTTTTGTATTCCATGTTTTAAACTGAATCTATATAAGTCTATTATCTTATCAATATATTGTGTTATCTGTATTATTATCTTAAGTCTTAACTCACTTAAGTATTAATGAAAGTATTAACTCACTTAAATCAGATTGTGATTTCTTTTTAACATTTGTTCTATTAAGTCTAATCTGCTTCTTCTTGTTTATCTTCAGGTTAACTCAGAAATGGGCTAAGACTATAGCTACTCCCAGCCTGAGTCATCAGATCAGTTTGATAGGTACTCAGAGGACACTGAGGACCGAGAAATAGAAGCTTTGATTCTTATGGATAAAGCAGAGAGTAGGTTCATCAATGCTGAGTCGAGTCAATACCCATCTCAACTTGAGGTTGAGCATGGATTCCCCAAGGTATGCTACTATGGTGCTCAGCCTATTCTATCCAACTGCTACAACAAAAGGTATGTGATTTTAGCTGTTCTGTTTCTAATGTTATTGAAGTTTAAGTTTTACTATATATGATAACTCTGTTACTTATTGCAGGTTCTTCACATGTCCAAATGTTGATGATGAAGAGATGCATATTCACAAGTGGTGGGATGTGGCTGTAATGGAGGAGATGAGAGACAGTGAAAGACGATATGAAGTGATGGCTGAGAAGGTAGATTACTTAACATTCTTCAATGACTATGAATCAAACATCAATCAGGTTAGGGATCAGAGTTATGCAACTGAACAGAAGATGGTTATGTTAGAGAATGTAGTTTCTGAGCTAGGTAAGGAAAATAGGTTTAGAAATGTAACTGATTTCCTGGTTGTTGGTGTAACGGCTATTGTGGTAGGTCTTCTAGGTATCTTGTTTATGTCTACTTAAATCAGATTGGAGACATTTAGTTGGGGTGCTCATGTAATGTAATGACTCGGATGTTCATGCTATTCCTTTTTAATGACTCTGTTTTTGTAATGACTTTCTCTTTGCAGTATGTACTTGTTTTTACACTATAGAGTCACAGATTCTTCATTATAAAGTTGAGGCTCACGGGCTTTGATTCTTGGCATTATGTACTTGTAAAAGAGTCAGGATGTACTATGTTTCTAGGCAGTATTTATTTGAAATGTCACGGGTTACACATTGCAAGCAGACCATAATGCAACACCAAAGAAAACATCACGGGTTACACATTCAAGCTCACTAGTCTTTCATTATATATATGCGACCATAAAATGAAACACCAAACAATATCAAAGCAACAAAACATTCACACGAGCTCTCATTCTTTTCTCAATACAAGTTATTTCTTTCTTTCTCCTCAATACAAGATCTCTCTTTCTCCTCAATACAAGATATCTCTTTCTCTTCAATACAAGTTGACTCTTTTTATTTTTATTTTTATTTGAAATGGGATCATCTTCAAACCATTATCACTACCAAGGAGATGATGGTCATTATCACTACCAAGGAGATGATGGTGATAATTTTGATGCTTATTATGAAAATTCACATATTATTCCTGAACCAAAGGAGCCAAAAAAAGGATTTTTATCCCGAGAAACCGGGAAGAAGGCCACAATAGTCTTTGGAATGATTATTTCAGTGACACTCCAACATTTCCAGAATATTTATTTCGGCGACGGTTTCGCATGCACAAGCCATTGTTTATGCGTATTGTGCAACGTCTCTCTACCGAAGTCGAATATTTCCACCAAACCCAGGATGCAACCGGACGGGCTGGTCTATCACCTATACAAAAATGTACTGCAGCAATTCGTCAATTGGCATATGGTAGTTCGTCTGACAGTGTTAACGAGTATGTACGAATTGGTGCTTCAACAGCTCGGAAATGTTTGCACGAGTTTACCGTCGGCATCATCCAAGTGTTTGGAGATGAATACCTAAGACGTCCTACACCGGAGGACCTAGAACGACTACTCTATCAGAATGAACGGCGTGGATTTCCCAGGATGGTTGGGAGCATTGACTGTATGCATTGGGGGTGGAAGAATTGTCTCACGGCTTGGAAAGGCATGTATTCACGATCAACCGGAAAACCTACAATCGTGTTGGAAGCGGTAGCTTCATATGACCTCTGGATATGGCATGCCTTTTTTGGAGCTCCAGGTACTATGAGCGATCTTAATATTCTTGATCGATCTAATGTTTTTGATGACATAATTAACGGTCAAGCTCCGGAAGTCAACTTCGTTGTCAACGGAAGGGAGTACAATTTGGCGTACTATCTCACTGATGGTATTTATCCGAATTGGGCCACTTTTATTCAATCTATTCGACTTCCACAAGGTATGAAAAATTCTCTTTTTTCTAAAAAAACAAGAAGTTATGCGGAAAGATGTTGAGCGTGCCTTTGGAGTCTTGTAAGCTAGATTCGCCAGAATGGCAAATGTTATAAGAGCATGCATAATACTCCATAATATGATTGTCGAAGATGAACGACATACATACCGTTTCCGAAACATTGTTTCTGAATTTCAACACGGAGAACATGTGGATGAAACATATACCGTTGGTGCCGCCGGTGTGGGTTCAAATATCGGCACTACGATTACTCGTCAAACAAGACTTCGGGATAAACAAGCCCATGACCAACTAAAACATGATTTGATTGAGCATATTTGGACTAACTTTGGACATCTTCCCGATAATGAAGATTAATTTTAAAATTTCTATGATTGAATAAAATGTTTGTTTTTACTTTTGATGTTTGTATGTTTTATGTTTTCTATTTTTAATGTCTTAATTGTATGTTTTTGTTTTTCAACTTTTTGTAACTTTGTAATTTTTTTATGTTTTCAATGTTAATGTTATATGTTTTATTTTTATTAAATCTTTACTGTGAATTTACTTTTTAATTTAAATAATTAATGTTTAAACTTTCAAAATATTATTATTTTATTCGAGAGACCAAATACAAATAGACAGCAATGCTCATACTAAAAATAAGAAACTTTCAAAATAATAATATTAAATTTGGGAGATCAAAAACCATGGGACACCAATGCCCATGCTCTTAGATTAAAAATATTATGAAAATAATGTAAGATCATTAGTTGAGATCTTTTGTTAAGAAGTTGGTTATTGGGAGAACATGTTTAAGATCACTAGATTTAATAATATAATAATCTTAAACATATTACAGTTATAAAATCTTTAGAAAATAACATTTAAATTGCAAACTTAAAAAACTTATACTAAAATTCAAAATACAATACCAAATTTTTATTAAAAAAAACATTTTAAATTTAAAAAAAAAAACAAACATATAACTTAATTAATTAAAGCACACAAACATTTTATTTAATTAATACATAGTTTAATGTCCAAATTTATTCCATATATTCTCAATCAAATCTTCCTTTAATTTGTGATGTGCTTGTCTATCACAAATTCTTGTATGACCATCACCTAAACCCTCTAGATTTGAAGCCATATTTACTGAAAACGTATGATCTACAGAGGATCCGGTTCTATCTTCTTGTTGGAATTCTTGTTCGTCATAGAGTGTGTATGAATTTCGTTCATCTTCGACAATCATATTATGAAGTATGAGACATGCTCTCATAATATATGCAATTTTACCCTTCGCCCATAAAAGAGATGGATTTTTAATCATGGCGAATCTAGATTGTAGGACTCCAAATGCACGCTCAACATCTTTTCGTGCACCTTCTTGACGTTCTGCAAACAAACGATGTTTCGGGTGTTGTGGTTGTGGGATGGATTTAACAAATGTTGTCCATTCGGGGTAAATACCATCCGTCAGATAGTAAGCCAAATTATACTCACTTCCGTTGACATAGTACGTAACTTCGGGAGCTCGACCGTAAATAATGTCATTAAATACTGGTGATTGTTTAAGAACATTTAAATCGTTACAATTACCTGGAGCTCCCAAAAATGCATGTCATATCCAGAGATCTGGTAAAGCTACCGCCTCCAAAACAATTGTCAGTTTACTGGTGCCTCGTGAATACATTCCTTTCCAAGCGGTTGGACAATTTTTCCACTTCCAATGCATACAGTCGATGCTTCCAACCATCCCGGGAAAACTCCGCTGTTATCCATAAAAGAGTAGCCTTTGAAGATCCTCTGGTGTGGGTCGGCGTAGGTATTCAGTGCCAAACAAGTCGACTATGCCGACGACAAAATGTTCCAAACATTTACGAGCAGTCGATTCAGCAAGACGTTTATATTCGTCAACTGAGTCCGACCCAGTTCCATATGCTAATAGTCTAATTGCTGCAGTACATTGTTGTAGCGGTGTTAAACCATTCCGGAAGGTTGCATCCTTTTTTGGTTGAAAATATGGAACTTCTTCACTGAGACGATTCACAATACGCAAGAACAATGACTTGTTCATTCGAAACCGTCTGCGAAATTGCCTCTCCGTGTAAGTCGGATTATCAGTAAAATAATCGTTCCACAAGCGTTCGTGCCCTTCTTCCCGTTTTCTATCGATATATGTAATGTTACTCCTTTCTGCCGGAATTTCCTCTTCATCAGCTTCAAATTGATGGTCAAATTGCTCTTGAAAAAATTGGTTAAAACTATCACTATTTGGATCATAATGGTAGTGAAAATTGTTGGAAGAAGATGCCATAAGATGAACAAGAGAAAATGAAACAAGAAAAAAAAAACTTGGAATGAGAACTTTGATTGTATGTCTTTGGTGAGAGAAGGAGTTGGTTGATTTTTATGAAACAAAATCTTGTATTACTAAACATATATATAGAGGGCACATAACTCTTGTGATTCATCAAGTTGTGTTTCGGACAAACACATGTGAACTTTGGTCTTCCTTACAAACAAAGACATGTGACTCTCTTTAAAACTACAATCCAAATACCAAAAAGACTACAATCATACATTATTCATCACGGGTTCACTACTTGTTTTCCTTCTCAAAAAGCCTAACAAATTTACTTAGTAATCATGAGAAGTACCACTACCATAACCATCATACCAAAGCAAACAACAACTACCAATTCCATAGTCGTTTGAAACAATGGTCTCTTCTCTCGTGCCTTAGTACAAGCCGCTCCAGGTTCACCAACCTCTGATCTGGATGGTTTTGATGTTCCTTGAGCTGGATCAGTTGGTCCTTGAGCTGGATCAGTTGTGTCTCATAATCAGGTAGTGGTTCAGCTTCACGGCTCCACAGAATTGTGAATCCAATCTCAGTTGATGGTTGCGGAGGATAGTAATAGGTCTCAGCCTCCTCCTCTTCGGAACTATAGTCTAATGGGATGTTTATTCCATAGTCGTATATAGAGTCAAGTCCCATGTCTTCTTCAACCTGAAACCGAAAACACATATATAAGTCATCCAACTAATATATAACAATGAAAACAAAAACAAGTTCATAACCAAACATCCGAGATTCATTAAAAACATAAGAGAACAAGTTGAACAATGTCACATATCTGATTCATAAACACATTAAAAACATAGTTAAGTTCATTACTCTTCTTTAGAACCGTTAGCTTCTTCTTTAAATTCATAAACACATTAAAAACATAGTTAAAACAAACATAGTTAAAACATAGTTAAGTTAAAAACAGTTCAGCCATTAGCTTCTTCTTTAGAGCTTTTTCATCTTCGTCTAGAGTTTCTTTCTTGGCAATGAGAGTGTCAAGAATGGACATCTTTTGGAGTTCTTTCATGCCCTCCAAATCCTTCTGTTTTATCTCCCACATGTAACTAAACTCTGCAGATGGTGCAACCTTCTCTTTACCTTTGTTCCTTAATTTTTTCATTGCCTTTATGCCCAGAGGCCTGCTCTCGTGCTCACCAATGACAGAACCTGTAGATGGTGCAGCTTCATCAACTTTTCTTTTGTTAGAGCTGGTTGTCTTTGGAGTGGGGTTCATGGCCTCCAGGTTTACCCATTTCTGTTCATAGCATAGCACATTCCAAGCATACTCCAAACCAAACTTCTTCTTGTACAGGTTAGTGTAGATTTGGTGAGCATTCTGCAGAATATCTAAATCATTCAGGCCACTAGCTTTCTCACTCTCTGCCTCTGTAAAAGCTCCACAGAACCTGCTAACTTCCTTACTGATTTTTTGCCATCTTTGTCTACAATGGTCAGGGCGCCTTGGCTTAGCACCACCAAGTACATGACTACTTGATGCATAATAGTCTCCTATACGGATCCAAAAGGACCCTGCCTTTTGGTCATTCCCAACTATTGCATCCTTCGATGTGTTTAACCAGCCGCTTATTAGGACTAAGTCATCTTGTGTGGACCATATCCTTCTCTCCCTAAGCTGTTCTGTTGTCTCTTCTGATTGACTGGGAGGTTGACTCGGCTGTGAACTAGTTTGTGAACTAAAAGCAGGGATTTGAGAGGAACCAATGTTTACATTAGGAGCAAAGCTGTCATATGGAAAATTAAGAAGGCTAAAGTAGGATTGAGATTGACTGTTAGGAGTATTGTTTGATTCCATAACAATCAGATTTAAACAAGGAAGAGGCTGAGGCAAAGATATTATTGGAAAGAATTAAAGATCGGTTAAGAAAGAAGCAAATAAGATAGATGATAGAAGAGAAGTAAAAGATATGAGAGATTGAGTATTTGGGTCGGATGTAATATAGAGAAGTTAAGAAGTTTGGTATTGTTAGAGACTTTTAATTCTAAATAACCATTACCTACTTCAGTCAAATCAGAAGTAAATAAAGGTCATTGAGTGTTAAAAGTTTTAAAAGTTTTGCTATGTAAACCAAGACATTCATATTATTCATTACCTACTCAACTAGTTTTGTTAAAGCATTCATATTATTCAGTTTTAAAAGTTTTAAAACTTTTAGAGCTTTCATAGAAATCTGTTTTAAAGTTTTAAGCCGACTCAAACCTAAAAAGCAAAACTACAATCAGAACTTATCCGTGAATAACCACTTATACGAGAACATGACCAGATGATATCAGGTTAGATGTTGAGACATACAAAGCAAAACTAAGTGACACTAAATTCACAACAACTCAATTATATTATACAAGAAATAAACCTAATCAAACATCCGAGACCATCACAAAACAATTCTGAGAAACTCATTACACAATCATACAACACTTAACAAGCCACTACAATCAAATAAAATCTGTGAATAAACACTTACACTACTACACAAACCACAACACCACTCAAATCAGGAAACCAACCTTGCATTCCATATAGTGAGTGTGACTTACCTTTTAGGTTCGAGCAAATGCAGGTTTGTTGATGGTTATCCGATTTAATTTACCCTGGTTAACCTCACCTACAAGCCTCAGAAACAAAGCAAAATCAATTAAAGTTCATCAGTGTTAAGGTTGATTTCAAATACAACATACAACACTCGGAATTCAGTCATACATCCTGGAAGCTCACTAAAATCCTATATTGATTAATCAAAACCTTTAATTGACAGATGAGACGAAACCCTATACCATGTTACTAAACCCAAACCTAATTCAAAGATTTCAGTTTTACCCTAAATCGATGATACATCGAAGAAAACATGGACTGACAGAGGAAACGACGGGACTACCTTGTCTATATCGCCGGAGATGAGATTTGCCAGACAAAGGAGACGAGGAGATAAAGGCTCAGGAAGAAGACTTCGACTTCGCCTTCAAATCGCCGGACATATGAATCGACAAAAGAAGACAATTTTAACGGCTTTGTCGGAAAAGCTATGCAAAGATCGATTTCTACATGGAAGAGCTCTCGATTTTAGTGTTTTAATGGCCGGAATACATACCTTAGTCGGCGAAGATGTAGAAATCAAAGCTTTCGCCATTTTGTCTCTTTCTCTTCGAAAACCTAGATGCGATTTGGAAGAGGAAGAGAAATGAAAAATTGTCTCAATTGCAAAAAAACTCAACCATTCACGTATTGCCACGTGATCATAGAACTTGGCTAAAATCTCTTCTAATTCAAGACCCAAAAATCTGTTCTAAGGCCACTGTTCAAATTATTAAACATTTTATTAGGCTAAGAACATCCAATAAATTATGCTAATGCAGATGGCCTCAGTATTTTAGCCCAATTCTTTTCTTTTTTTTCCCTAGAAATTGTACGAGTAACGCTTAAAATACACACATGGTCTGCAAATCCAAAAATGATAGTGTAAAATGGGTATATATCTTTTTGAAAAAGCTTTAGTAGGTCTCGGTTTTTGTTTCCTTGTTTTTATCTTTTTTTGCCAAGGGATCAAAGTATATGGTAATCAAAATGTAAACCCAATCATTTCATTATATATGATATTTACTTGCTTAGCAAAAAAAAAAATGAGTATATATAATATGATTTTTTTTCTTCTAGATTTTGTATATTCTTCTTTAATTTCATTTATTTAAAAGAGATTATTGTAGAATCTTGTTTGTAAAATGAATTTACATTTTGTGTGTGGTTAAGACTTAAGACTTAAAGATAAGAAGCCCAAAGTGGATCCTACTTATTAACGAAAACAAAAGAGTCTTTAAGCGTTATTAGACTTAACATTATTAACAAAATCAATTATATTTGACCACAAAAATAAAAATAAAAATAAAAATAAAAAATACATATATAATCTGTTTTCACATTTATTATCTGCGGAGCCTCGAAGAAAGCAAACAAAAAAAAAATCTAGAGAAGCTTTTTGTGTATCCTCTCTAGGGTTTCGACTTTGAGCTTTCGACGGCCGGTACGATTTTTCAACTTTCAAGTTTAAGGTAATCTGAGAACAGCTGTTCTTGTCTGTAGTTTCTAGATACCTTAATTTTGATCTCTGTGTTTGGTCTCTCGCTCTTCCTCTCTATCTCTCTGTCTTTTCTTGTTCGTCAAATTAAAATCGATATCTATTTCATTTTCTTTTTTGAATCTTTCGATGGTTGTCTGTAGCTTCTCTTGCTTTGGTTTTCTTGTATAATTCATGTCAGATCTGAGGTTTTAGCATAGCTGGATGGATATATATTATTACTTTAAGCTGCACTTCTTTTGTTTTATGATTGGGATGTTATAGGTTTTGTGATGTATTGGAGTTTGAATTTGTTATCAATTTGTAATCTTTATGTATATTTTTGATCAAAGTTTGAATCTTTTGTGATTCATTGGAGTTGCCTTTTAGTTATGTTGAAGTATATTTGCTGTTGAATCTTGTTATGGGTTGTGGATGAATTTAAGTTTTAAATTTTTAAATCTTGAAGTATATCTGATCAGATTTTGCTGTGGCGGGTTTATGGGTTGTGGTGATTATAGTTTTAAATTTGGAATTTTGAAGTATATTTGGATACTAAAATTTTGCTGTGGTTTGGCTTCTCTGTTGTGTTCTTTGTCTATGATCTTTAAACATATGTTTGTGTGTCTAATTGTTTTATTTTGGTTGTATATATGTGCTCTGTCTGGTATCTCCTTTGTTGCTTTGGTTGTTGAGAGGAGCTGCTATTAAATCGTTTCTGTGTTTTCTTTTTAGGAAACATGAAGCCTGTCTTCTGCGGGAACTTTGAGTATGATGCTCGTGAGAGTGATCTTGAGAGGCTTTTCAGAAAATATGGCAAGGTCGAGAGGGTTGATATGAAAGCTGGTAAGTCTTGGCTCTTGGCTTTTTTTTATTCTCTCTTAGTTTCCTTCTTTCTTTTGTTTTGTCAACTTGGATGGATAAAAAGTCTTGTAAACCACTCCAAATCCGATGAACAAGCCAAATTCAATCAAAAACATTGTTCTTGTTTCCACGAACACGCTCATTCCGTATGAATCTCTGGAGGACCGTATCCCACATTCCGTATGCCATTGGTTCGTCAGTCATCTGATTCCAGCATCTGCCTAGCCAGCCACTTGAAGCACCCGGCATGAAGTTCATAGCATACCTCAGAGAAGAGAAAAGATCCGAGTAATTTTAGGGTAAACCGCCATACTCAAAATTTGATTTTGGCGCAGGATTATTTGGGATGCCCATTCTCCCACCCTGCCCCATTGATGGACCCTATGGAATAATCCATTTCCTGCTTTAAAGAGTCGCCCTTCATCTGCGCAATGGCACTACGTTCCCATACCCTCTGCCTTAGTTGCATTTCATTCCTCTTGACTTTTCCTACTCTTGGACATGGCCTCTTTGGTAGAATCATACCAACCTCTCACAGCATATCAAAATGGAGAATGCACCACCGCGTTTCTGTTCACAATTCCGTCTGACCTCCTCCTCCTCATCCTCATTTTCAGTTGTTCTTCTTTGACATATTAATTCCATAATGCAAGGTCTGTAAAACTACTTAATAGTTTGTAGAGATTTTAGGTTCTACGGAATGTTCAAATATATGTTTGTCACAGTAAGTAGTAAAGACTATTTCGAAGGAGCCTTTACATTAGAAATCCTATTGAAGGAGGTTCATTTACTTGGTTTACTTTATATGATTGTTCTGATTTCTGCCTCTTGGTTCTTTCCGCAGGCTTTGCTTTTGTCTATATGGAAGACGAGAGAGATGCTGAAGATGCCATCCGAGCGCTTGATCGCTATGAATATGGCCGCACGGGACGCAGACTCCGTGTTGAGTGGACAAAGGTAGAAAATTGAATATCATTTTTAAGACTTACTAATACTATTCAAGACGGTTTTAGTGATTGAATTGCAAATTTCTTATACGTTGGTATAGAATGACCGTGTAGCTGCTGGAAGATCAGGTAGTGGCTCAAGGAGATCATCGTCTAGCATGAGACCTTCCAAGACTCTGTTTGTGATCAACTTCGATGCACAGGGCACTAGGACTCGGGACTTGGAGAGACACTTTGAGCCGTATGGAAAAATCGTTAATGTTAGAATCAGAAGGAACTTTGCGTTTATCCAATATGAGTCGCAAGAAGATGCTACCAGAGCGCTGGAATCTACAAATTCAAGGTTTCTTTTCTTGTCCAGTTTCACACTCTCATTTGTCCTGAATGCTTTCCCTACTTCAGTTTCACACTCCAATGTCTGTTTTTTTGTTTGTTATTGCAGTAAGCTGATGGACAACGTGATCTCAGTGGAGTATGCTAAGAAAGATGATGATGCGAGAGGGAACGGATACAGTCCTGAAAGACGCCGTGATAGGTCACCTGATAGGAGAAGGCGGTCACCGAGTCCTTACAGAAGAGAAAGGGGAAGTCCTGACTATGGCCGAGGTGCTAGTCCAGTAGCTCACAGGAGGGAAAGGACTAGTCCTGATTATGGTCGCGGACGACGCAGCCCGAGCCCTTACAGGAGAGCCAGACTTAGCCCTGATTATAAGAGGGATGACCGTAGGAGGGAGAGGGTGGCTAGCCCTGAGAATGGAGCTGTGAGGAACCGAAGTCCAAAAAAGGAACGTGATGAAAGCAGGAGCCCTCCTCCATATGAGAAGAGGAGGGAGAGATCGAGGTCAAGGTCGAAGTCAAGCCCTGAGAATGGTCAAGTTGAAAGCCCTGGACAGATAATGGAAGAAGATGCAGTAAGAGGATATGATGGTGCAGAAAGCCCAATACGCGAGAGGTACCCCATCTCAAGCTATCTTTAGATTACATTTTGAATGATATCTATATCGCATATACTTTACATATTTTTGTTTTGTGGTTTTTGACACTGAAGCAGCCCCTCGCGTTCGCCTCAAGCAGAGGAATGATTTGGATGCAGACAGATGATTGTGTCAGATTCACAAATGAAATGTCTCTCAAAGTAGCCGTGTTCTGAACTGAAGTCTTTTGTTATGTCATGCTTTAGTTATTTAGTGTGTTCGTTTGTCTTTTGTTAAGAGTGCTATTGTAAAACTTCATTTATTTTGACTCGTACGAATCTGCTTATTGTAGTATTGGTAAAAATGTTATTCTCGTTGGGATTACTTTATCTGACTTTTAGAATCTCTCTTTTAAAATGAAAACACAGCTAAATATAGTCGATAAGATCACTAAACACGTAACATAATGTACAAAGGTTACGGGTTTATATAGTAACATGTAAATATGAACGCAAAGCTCAAAACAAACGGACAAAACTATAGTAAGTAAACATCAGAATCATTACAACTGTCAGTGGTTAGACATACACCTAGGTGGAAACCAATATGGTGAATGGTGATAAGTGCCATTTGTTTTATGTGATGAGTAAACTTAAAATGAGGATGAAAAGGAGGGAAGTTAGGCAGAAACATTACTATAAGGGAGAGGTTGTGGTAAAGAGTGGGTTTACTTATTAGGCTAAAACTACTAGAAAAAGTAAAAAGATAAAGAGAGTGTCTCAGTTGTTGAGACATGAGAGTCTAAAAACGCAACTCCAACTCACACACACACATACATTATCTCATCTTATCGATTACTAGCAAAAATTCAAGCACTGAACGCAATCTAACGTAACAATTCTATCTTTCAATGGATCTTGATTGATAGATTTGATGGAGACATTATTAACTCCTAGCTTTGTTCTTTCCAACAAGTTTAGTGTTCTTGAAACATACAACGTTAACGTCACCAAATCGTTCCAAAATATCATAAAACTTTCTTAAATAAAGAAGAAAGCTTTGGAAGTCAAATTGAATTTGAAAAGGGCCGGGGAACTGTACGTTTCTCTGCTTATAATTGAATAATCTGTCGACTTAACTTACTCAGAGCAAATCTAGTGATCGTTCCTCAACCAATTTTTCAAAGAAAATAAAAAATATTTAAAAAGTAAGAGAAAGAATTTAGGAGGGTACTCAAATTACTTATTTGAGAACCAATTCTTTACCTATATGTACATGTGTCTCTTTAGTAGTGGTCAAATTTTAATAAAAAAATTAAAATGTTATCATATAATTAAAATATGTATATTTTTTTTTTCTGAGTAACGATTGTCCAGTTTGGACGGTTGGATTTGCTCTTAGATTGTATAGAGTATATTATGATAAAGTAAAACACAAAAGAAATGGTATATTATATAATAAGAAGTGTGATGGCCCCAAATAAATATGGACCGGTGGATGTGTAGCCGTATAAAATGATGACTGGATGAATCACCCTTTACATTGTGTTGCTTTAACACCAGCAAGTCGCTTCATTTTTTGACTTTTTCAACACAAAACTCACTCTTTGTATTGCGGCTTATAAAGATTAAAGACAAACTTTTGTTTTGTCTCTCTTTTTTTATTATTCTTTATGCATAATAAAATATAGTAGGAATCTATTGTTGTGAATTGTGATTATCTTCGGAAAAGGGAAGCAAAAGAGTGTATCAACCATTCGTAGACTCATAGATTTTTTACAACTAATCATATTTCATTAAATATTGTCTTAGCTGGAAAGATAGATTGTGATTATAATTATAAAAATGAAAAATGGTGAATGGGGGACGAGAAGTTGGTTACGAATGTTATCTCTAGAATCCAATGAATTTTGTTGATATTCATTGACACATCATGGTTACATACTATATTGAAACCTTTAATTATAAGTGAAAAAAATAATGAAATGTTATTTAACTTTAATATCCATAGTCAATGTTGGTGATTCGTTTTCAACTAAATGAAGCAATGTTCTGAGTGAAACGAATCTACACTATCCTACAGTTTTTTTTTTCAACATTAAATAATCCTACCCATTGTTTAGATATTAAATTTATACTTGTAGCAATGATCATTTATTCACTTTTTTCAATGAATAATTTTGGAAGCAATCTATGTCATAATTACGGGCTCAGTTTGAAAACCAAACCCCAATTTTAATCATCAGTCCAAATCAAGATTTTTTTTTTTCTTTTTCCTAAGTGATCAGAATTGAACCAAACTATATGTGTTGCCAATATAGAAAACGAACCAAATAAAACGAAAAGGAAAAAAATACGAAAGGCGTTTCTAAGTTCATATTTTTTTTCTTTTCGTTTTATTTGCCGCATCTTTACTTGTTTTGTCATTTACTTTGTTTTGTTTCTCACAAGTCATAAGTGTATATACTATAACACATCATGATTAGAGAAACACGTGTTATACGCAGTAAGGTTCTTTAGTACAAAACTTCCAGAATTGAGATCTACCGAAAGGCGTTTTATATATTTGACTCAATGCACTTTAAAGAAAATAACCATAAAAAGAGCAAAAATAGACAAATAAAATGTATTAATATATTCTATAGCTTTTTCAACATATCGACAACGTAGTCTCGTAGCAAACTACAAAAGAAAACAATTATATTTATATAGGACAAAAAAGGTACGGCAGAAAAAATTGCACGACGAGTTGCCATCGTCGACACTCGACAAGATAACCATGACTACCTCCCTATTCAATTCCAAAAGTATGATAGATAAGAGTCTAAAGGTTTAATAAATGCTTATATATTTCTATTTTTTTCTTCATCAGTTTCTCTCAATTATAAAATAGGTAGCGATAGATATTTTATCCAATAATTTATTGTATTGTTGTGATAAGATATGCTAGCATATATATCATTAACATAATAACATTATACTAACATTCACATAATGCAAAGTTTTATTACCCAATATTAATACATTAATAATATAAGCCAAATCATAAATATACTAAAGATCATATAGACATAGTAATTTGACTGCAATATACACATTTTGTTCATAAAATATCTCTAATTCTAGTCCGATAGAAGTGCTCTTAGGTCATGAAACCATGATATATATAAATTCATAAAGAAAAGATAAGATAATGATAATTTGCATATATATGTAATATTTTATTGCATTATGTCCTAGTTCTTCCACAAGGTGGCGCAAGGAGATTACTAAGATCCAACTTGTAAATTAGCGTGTCAAATAATTCTCTTTGTGAAGTGTTCCCACTTCCCACATAATTGGATCACAAGTTATACGTCTCTAAATGATAAGTTTTATTCGACTAAAAATGATGTGACATGTGTAAGAAGTTACGAAAACTAGCTAGTAAATCACAAAAGATCTCCTTGCAGTTTACAAATGCTCTAATTAATATGTAAACACGAGTCCACTAATTCGCGTTACTCCTAGTTATGTAAACACGAGAGACCGATCGATGAAAAAGTCTTCGTCCTATCAAAACTTGTACTTGTAGTTTATTTAACTTTGTTGAAGTAAGGACAAAAAGATTTGCAAAACATCACAATTATAAAAGAGAAATCAAATAGGAAAAGGATAATGGGTATGGGGCACATGTTAAGTCCCTTTTATTCAGTTTTGTTATGAAAAGTGTAAATTCAATTCAATGAACTGAAAATATTTATACAGTGAAATGACTGTAACTCTCACACACTAATTATAAGCAATTAACATTGGTGTATATAGAGATATATAACTCCGCATTTCCAGTTTTGTACAGTAGAAAATAGATGATAATCATGCAATCATTTTAGCAATAAACAAAACTTTTAATTATTTACTGTGATATATGTTAGAAAATATCAGTATAGTTGGACATGGAATAAAATTTGTAAAGTTAGTTCTCATACTATAGCTATATGATTTGTTTTCTTTCTCTTTTTGTCTTAAAATACAAGTTCTCTTCTTCTTTATGGTTTATTTGGTCCCAAAACGAATTTTTTTTTCCTTCTCCAATGTTGTTGAACACTATTTTGTTCAAACACTGTTTTGTCTGGTCAACGTCCGACCAGCCAATACCACTTCATAGTTTGCATATTAACGAACTTCCAATTATTTTTATTGACTAGAGTTTTCATATACCGTATAAATTAATTTCCTTTAATTTTTGTTGAATTGACACTTAAATTTAGTGAAAATTGGTATAAAAGTAGATTATAAATTTATATATTACCACATATCATGATCCAAATCTAAATTCGAAAATTGTTGTGTGAGTAAACGATATACTTTTTTGTTTGTTTGAGTTGTCGTTAAACCCCAAAACTCCACCAGTTGGCGACTTCTGTCTGAGTCTAATTCAACGCGTGGGGCACACACCGCGTGTAAACTTGCGACTTTGAAAAGTTATAAGCAGAAAAATGATAACCAAAAACAAAAATAAAAGAGAGATGAAGTTTCTATTTGAATAGGTTAAAAACCCACTCGATCGTCAAGTACTTAGTGGCACGTTAAACATGATAATTTGACCCGTCCCGTTGTTTCAGATTATTATTACGTTCCGTGTCAGTTAATCTAAAATTCTAATCATTTCGTATTTGATTAAAAGAGAATTGTGATGATGAAAAGTTAACACTTCTGTTGTGTTTGTGTACTTGCAATTTTTGAAGGATCGAATGAGTTTTCGATCGTAAGGGTTACTTAAGAAAAAATAATGTATGGGTGAATGTTTTTGGATTTGAATGGTAACTGCGGTCAGGGCGGTCAAATCCGTATGTGGTCTAGACCGTTCAATTTTTAAAGCGGACAACAGATCGCTGCGGACCATTTCTATTTGTATGCAAAAGCGGTATGTAGTTGGTCCGTTGCGATTTTATCTCTGCTTTATTTAGATCGCACCACTGCACACTGTTGGGCTAAGCTTGAAGAAGAAGAAAGTGGATTAAAAGAAAAGGAAAACTCTAATCCAATTAGAAATAGTTCTATTTAGGAGGAATCTAAATAAGTTAGTTTACCTGTTTGGATTAGGAAATTATGTTCTAGTTTTCTCTATATAAAGAGTTGCCAAAGTGTGGTACAGTAAAACCTCTATAAATTAATAATGTTGGGACTAAGACATTTTATTAATTTATAGTGATATTAATTTATCTATAAATTAATAATTATTATTTTATAGTGTAAATTAATAATTATTAATTTATAGATATATTTTTAATTGTTTATTTTTAAAAAAATTATGAATTGGAACAACTATAGCAAAATAAGATTAAACTTTCGGATGTTATAAATTTTATGGTTTAGGAATTGAACTTGTAATATTTAGAAAGCACTATTTACAATAAATTACAAATATTATAGACAAATTGACTTATACACATGAGACACATAAATTCAAATCTATGAATAATAATATCAATTCTCCTATTTTAATAATCTGTCAAATTATCAAATTGTAAATGATGCATATCTAAAAATTAAAACTTTAAATTTAATTATTTGTATGACATGTTATAAAATATTTTAGAGATATCATTATAGGTTGAAAATACAACATTACAATTGTTCTATAGAATTGAGCTTTAGGAGAAATATACACTATTATATCAGTATATATATATATATATATATATAAATTTACATAATTATTAATTTATGATATTATTGGGACAATATTTTATAAGGAGATTTCGAAAAAATTATTATCTTATTATCTTATCGAATATTGTTAATTTTTACACTGGCCCGACTTGGGACCAGCAAAATTTATTAATTTATAGTGTTTATTAATTTATAGAGTATTAATTTATAGAGGTTTTACTGTATACTTTTGAGAGAGATTTGAGAGAGATTAAGAGAACTAGAGTTATTCTTTTAAATTCTTGAATTCTTAATCTTTGAAGTTCTATTTGAAAACTTGATTTGGTATCAGAGCAAAACGTTAACACGGGAGATCTCACGGTAGCTACACCTAAACCTAAAGAAGGATCAACAATCTCATGTCTGATGCTAAACCCTATGAATTACACAATATGGGCCATGAGAATGAAAATCACTCTTGCGGTTAACAAAGTCTGGGAGGTTATAGAATCAGACTCAACCGATGATGAGAAGAACAACTTGGCCATGGCTTTGTTGTTTCAATCAATACCAGAGTCGCTTATCCTGCAGGTTGGAGGACTTGAAACTGCCAAGAAGGTATGGGAAACTATTCAAACAAGATATGTGGGAGCAGACAGAGTCCGAGAAGCTAGATTGCAGACCCTAATGTCTGAATTTGATAGACTTGGGATGAAAGATTCCGACAAAATAGATGATTTTGTGGGAAAACTCTCTGAAATCTCTACTAACTCAACATCTCTTGGAGTGGATATTGAAGAATCAAAGATAGTTAAGAAATTTCTTAACAGTCTTCCCAGGAAGAAGTATATTCACATTGTAGCCTCACTCGAACAAGTTTTGGATCTTAATACTACAAGTTTTGAAGAAATCATAGGACGACTGAAAGTCTATGAGGAGTGTATCTTCGAGGAGGAAGATGCACAAGAAGATCAAGGGAAGCTTATGTATGCTAATAGTCAAGATCAAACTCGTGACTACAATGGTGATTATCGATACAGAGGACGAGGAGGAAGATCCAATTACAGAGGAAGAGGCCGCGGTAGGTCTAATGGAGGGAGAGATACATCAAAAATTATGTGCTATCGGTGTGATAAACTTGGACATTACGCATCAAACTGTCCTGACCGGCTGATTAAACTGCAAGAGATTGAAGAAACATACAACGATGAAACACATAATGCAGACGTACTAATGATACATGAGGTGGTCTTTCTGAACGAGAAACATTGCGTACCAAGCCAGTTTGAGTCACGCACAAGAGAAGAGAACGAGTGGTATCTCGACAACGGTGCCAGCAACCGCATGTCTGGTGATCAGAGATATTTTGATGCTATTGATAAATCCATAACAGGAAAAGTGAGGTGTGGTGACGACTCGCACATAGATATCAAAGGGAAAGGATCGATTTCTTTCATTGACATGAATGGTGAATCAAGAAGAATGTTGGATGTTTACTTTATTCCAGGTCTTACAAGCAACATCATCAGCCTCAGACAAGCAACGAAATCAGGGTGTGACATCATAATGAGAGGAGATCACCTAATCATGTATGACCATAACGGAAAGCTCCTTGTCAAAGCAAAACGAT
The DNA here is from genome assembly GCF_030686135.1 of Camelina sativa. Lineage (NCBI taxonomy): Eukaryota > Viridiplantae > Streptophyta > Magnoliopsida > Brassicales > Brassicaceae > Camelina > Camelina sativa. The sequence continues at coordinate 15,174,064 of NC_141897.1, forward strand.
CTAAAAATCGTTTATACAAAGTACATATGGGAATCAAAGACATGATGTGTCTTCTTTCAAAAACCATAAGTGATTGTAGCAGATTGCATGCACGATTGGGACACATCAACTCTGAAACTTTGAAGAACATGATGCAAAAGGACCTTGCTCAAGGTATACCAAGGTTTGCCCTCGATACAGACATTTGCTCATCTTGTTTACTCGGGAAGCAGAATAGGAAATTTTTTCCAAAGGCAACCACATACAGAGCATCTAAGGTTCTTGAGCTCATTCACGGAGATCTCTGTGGTCCGATCTCACGAAGTACTATTGCAGGTAAAAAGTATATCTTCGTTCTCATAGATGACCACACACGGTATATGTGGACGATTTTGCTCAAAGAAAAAAGTGAAGCCTTTGAGAAGTTTAAACACTTCAAAAGGCATGTTGAACAAGAGACATGGACTACCATACAATTTTTCAGAACGGACAGAGGAGGAGAGTTTGTGTCTCAAGAGTTTAACTCTTTCTGTGAAGAGTCTGGCATCGGTCGACACCTTACGGCTCCATACACTCCCCAAAAGAATGGTGTTGTCGAGAGGTGAAACAGGACACTTTTAGAAATGGCAAGAAGCATTATGAAGCACATGCAGGTTCCGAACTTTCTTTGGGGAGAAGCAATTAGACAGTGTACCTATCTCATAAACAGGATCGGTACAAGAGCTCTTGAAGACAAGACTCCATACGAACCCCTGAGAAATAAGAGACCAAACATTGAGCATCTACGAATTTTTGGGTGTATTGGTTATGCTAAGATTGACAAGCCTCATTTGAAAAAACTAGAAGATCATTTACATCTTACCATTCATTTAGGAACATAGCCCTGATCAAAGGCGTATCGACTGTTGGAACCAAAAACTCGAAGAATAATAGTGAGTCGTGATGTAGTATTCGACGAAACAAAGGGTTGGAACTAGAGTGGTAACAATCAAGAGCAAGACCAGGCTGGAAGCTTCAGTGTTATTTTTGGTGAGTTTGGTAACCATGGCATTCAAGAGGAAGTTGAGAATGAAAATTCTGTTTCAGATCAAAACGATCAGTCTGATAATTCGGATCGTGAGACTTCATATTTAGATCATGATCGTGTTATCAATGAAGAAGATACTGATGATATTTCAGAGAGTGGACTTGATAATGCCGAGAATGAAGATATCCAAGAAGAACAGGCTCTGCCGCAACCTACTCTAAGACGGACAACAAGACCGATTGTGAAGCCAAAATATCTTCAAGACTATGCACTACTCGCTGATGAAGAAGGAGAATTGTTACTTTTGGACTTGAATGATGAACCTAGGAACTATCTTGAGGCAAAAGGTATGAAAGAATGGATGTTTGCTTGTGAAGATGAGATTCATTCGATCAAGAAAAATCAAGTATGGGATCTTGTAGACTTACCCCATGGAGTCAAACCCATAGGTTTAAAGTGGGTGTTTAAACTCAAGAAGAATTCGGATGGAAGCATCAATAAACATAAGGCTCGTTTGGTTGCAAAGGGTTATGTTCAACAATACGGAGTTGATTTTGAAGAGGTCTTCGCTCCAGTTGCAAGATTAGAGACAATAAGACTTCTTGTTAATCTTGCAGCCTCTAATGGTTGGGAGATACACCATCTTGATATTAAAACTGGTTTTCTACATGGTGAGCTAAAGGAAACGATTTACGTCATGCAGCTTGAAGGTTTTGAAGTAAAAGGGAGTGAAGATAAAGTTTATAAGCTCAACAAAGCCTTATATGGCTTGAGGCAAGCCCCAAGAGCATGGAACAATAAGCTGAATCAAATCCTTATTGAGTTGCAGTTTAAGAAATGTCCTAAGGAACCATCAGTTTATCGAAGGGAGGTAAAAGGAAAATTTCTTGTGGTAGCTGTCTATGTGGATTACTTGTTTGTCTCAGGTACGGATGTTCGAATTATCAATGAGTTCAAAAAGGAGATGGCCACTAAGTTTGAAATGAGTGATCTTGGAAGATTAACATACTATTTGGGAATTGAAGTATGTCAGTTTGATGGTGGAATAATGTTGTTACAAGAAGAGTATGCTAAGAGGATTTTAGAGGAAGCAGGTATGGCTAATTGCAATCATGTTCTTACACCAATGCAGTCTGGAGCAAAGCTAGCTAAATCGGAGGAGGAAAAAGACATTGATGCCACATATTTCAGGAAAACCATTGGCTGTCTTCGTTATCTGCTCCATACCCAACCAGATTTAAGTTTTTGTGTTGGAGTATTATGCAAATACATGCAAAACCCAAAGGTTTCTCATGGTGCAGCATTAAAGCAGTGTTTGCGGTACTTGCAGGGTACGACTTCTTTTGGCTTAGTGTTTAGACGCTCTGTTTCGAAGGTGCCAAGGCTAATAGCTACAGTGACAGTAGTCATAATCTCGATCCAGACGATGGTAGAAGCACGACTGGACATATCTTTTACCTTGGTGGAAGTCCTATCACATGGTGCTCACAAAAACATGACACAGTGGCTTTGTCATCCTGCGAGGCAGAGTTCGTGGCTGGAACAGAGGCGGCACGGCAAGCAATATGGCTCCAAGATTTGCTCAGTGTGGTTACCGGTTTGCCGTGTGAGAAAGTCACAATTCGAGTTGACAATCAGTCGGCTATAGCTTAAACCAAGAACTCTGTTTTTCATGGAAGGAGCAAGCACATTCATACAAGGTATCACTTTGTTAGAGAGTGTGTTGAGAATGGGCAAGTGGAGGTGGAACATGTTCATGGAAATGAACAAAAGGCTGACATCTTAATCAAAGCTTTGGGAAGAATCATGTTCTTACACCAATCTGGAGCAAACAACCGCTGCAACCATTCACATACTTTGAAAGCTACGAGAAAGATGAAACGTTAACAAAAAAAAATCAACATTCATAGGCCATAGCTAAACTATTGGCTACAAAGTTGGTGAATGGCTATCATAAAGAATACACAATGCTTTCAAAGTTTATATGTCACTATAAAAATTTATATCGATCGAGTAGAAACGTAAACATGGTCACTATCAAATTCGATATTTAGTTACACACGTGCGTACAAATTCAGATGTAATAGAATACCTAAACATGGTCCCTGATTCCGTTTCTGTTTTTTGTCATAGATTTTTTCTTTTAATTTTTACATTGAACTTGAGTAAAAATTAAAAGAAAAAATCTATGACAAAAACCAGAAAATATTAAATATTTTTTAAATGACGAACGACTTTATACTTATATTGATTTATGCGTATCCTACCACGTCTCATTTATACACATACAAACTGAGTAAAACTAAACAATGTACAGTATATATATGGTACATTGAATATCATATTCTCTGACTTGGAAAAATAACATAAGACAACAAAATAAAAAATAAGAATCAATATTTTCTTGAATTACAACTTGATGTATATACATTAATAACACGCTATCAAATGTGTTACTAAACAGATTCAAAACTTAGTAAAAACCGTGTGCACAGATTTAACCGTAGTAAGTACTTCACGTGTATACAAATTTCAAATGGAACAAAATACACGAATCTATATTTAATATCGCATATGTTGACTATATATAAAAAGAAAGATAAGAATTATTAAGTCGTATATTGATTTTATACGCATGCTACTACAGTGTCACTTCACAATTCAGACTAAGTAAAAATCTGATGTATATTAAATATTTATTAAAAAGTTTTTACTTTTAATAAGTTAAAACAATTAAAAACAATAGTGCATAATATAAAATATTAAACTAATCTAAAAATTGCATAGAAATTTGAAAACATGTTATAGCTAAACTACAAATTTATGCAAATCCAAATGAAATGAAATACATGTAGGTAAAATTTAAATAAAAAGTGTTATAAATAAGCGTGTGAATTTTTTAACTTGAATAATAAAAAATCATATGATTAAAAAGGAATTCTAACAATATTAAAATCCACCACTACTCTCTATATAAAGGCCAAATGCATAACCAATCTTCTTCACACCTAAAAAGAATCTTCTCTCTTCTCTCTCTCTCACACACACATAGATATTGACAAAAACAATAAAGAATGAGTCAATCAAATCGTGTCAGAGACGAAGTTACAATACCTTTACTCCAAAAAAGCTCTCATCAGAAACTACATTTTCCGAAAGATTACTCCTCTGTTCTCTCTGTCTTCATAAATGAAGCAATCTCAATCGGCAAAATCTCTTACCCTTTGGTCCTCACTGGTCTCTTCCTCTACGTTCGCTCTTTCGTATCTCTGTCTTTCCTCGGCGGTCTCGGAGACGCAACTCTCGCCGGTGGCTCTCTGGCGGCCGCATTCGCAAACATAACCGGATACTCTCTTTTCTCTGGTTTAACCATGGGAGTTGAGTCTATCTGCTCTCAAGCCTTCGGAGCTAGACGATACAACCACGTCAGCGCGACTATTAGGCGAGGGATCATCCTCCTCCTAGTCACTTCTCTCCCTGTTGCACTTCTTTGGATGAACATGGAGAAGATTCTTCTAATCTTGAAACAGGACAAGAAGCTCGCGTCCGAAGCTCATATCTTTTTGCTTTACTCTGTTCCAGATCTCGTAGCTCAATCTTTCTTACACCCGTTAAGAGTTTATCTCCGAACGCAGTCAAAGACTCTTCCTTTGTCAGTCTGCACAGTGGCCGCGAGCTTTCTCCACTTGCCAGTCACGTTCTTGTTAGTGAGTTACCTCGGTTTGGGGATCAAAGGCATCGCCTTGAGTGGTGTTGTGTCTAACTTCAACCTTGTGGCCTTTCTCTTCCTCTACATCTGTTTCTTGGAAGAGAAGCTAAGTGTGGACGAAGACGAGAAGGTTACAGAGGAGACTTATGAAGATAGTGTGAGAGAATGGAAGAAACTACTCTGTCTCGCGATACCGAGTTGTATATCGGTTTGTCTCGAGTGGTGGTGCTATGAGATTATGATTTTGCTTTGTGGGTTTCTCATAGACCCTAAAGCAAGCGTTGCTTCTATGGGAATCGTCATCCAAATCACTTCCCTTGTTTACATCTTCCCTAATTCCTTGAGCTTAGGAGTGTCCACTCGGGTGGGAAACGAGCTTGGTTCGAACCAGCCACAAAGAGCGAAAAGAGCTGCCATTGTTGGACTTGGTCTCAGCATCGCACTCGGGTTCACGGCTTTCACGTTTACTGTCTCGGTGAGAAACACATGGGCAATGTTTTTCACAGATGACAAAGAAATCATGAAGTTGACTGCCATGGCTCTGCCAATAGTCGGCCTATGCGAGCTCGGGAACTGCCCGCAAACTACGGGTTGCGGGGTTATCCGAGGTTCTGCGAGGCCGAAGATCGGAGCTAATATCAACGGGGTGGCGTTTTACGCTATAGGTATCCCGGTTGGAGCAGTTATGGCGTTTTGGTTTGGGTTCGGATTCAAGGGACTTTGGCTCGGGATGCTCGCGGCGCAGATCACATGTGTGATTGGTATGATGGCAGCTACATGTAGGACTGATTGGGAATTGGAGGCTGAAAGGGCTAAGGAGCTCACCACTGCGGTGGATAGTGGCAGCAGTGACGACGACGTAAAGGAGGATGTGGAGGCTGGGATGGTTAAAATATAATTAGGGAGGAATTGAGTCAATCATGGGACGGTCATTAACACAAAAAAAAACAAACAAATTAAATTGACTTTCATTTGAATTAATTGATAACTTTTTTTCTTTATTGGAGAAGGGGAATCGTTAGATGATTAATGTAAATTTTTGTAGTGTATAATGATAACAATTATTGATAGATTCATCTTTTGTGCTTTTAATATTATTGAGAGGTTTTAAAATTTATAATTTTTTTTAAATAAGTTGACAAAAAAAGAGAGTTGTATGAGGCAATAGAATTAATGGCTACAGATTTCAAAACTACGTAGATATAGTGGATGGGACAGTCTACCATTCTGCCACGGTAATTTTTTACTATTGTTTTAAACTATAGTCTTAGATCATTTCCATCCGTAATGTGTTTAAATGAGGGTCAAATTTCAATAATATTCATATTTTAATATAATTGATGTATTTAAAAATGTCAATCACTACAAATAGTAAAATATAAATATAAATAGTAACTACTTAAAAACTGACCGAATAAGAGTCGAGTAATGACAACGGACGCGATGATGGTGGATATCAGAGAGAAGGGTCTCCCTCTAGGAGACTCACCACATGCTGGAAGTTTGTGGGTGAGTAAAGTGAAAGGCAGTGTTGGGGGTGACAAATTGTCATCGGAGGAGGTGTTGGAAGATGAGTTTGTGGATAAGCGGGTGAGTATTACGTTTCTGGATGGAGAGGAGGGGGAACCAATGATTACGATTGGGCAGGAGGTTTTGGAGGCCATGAATGGTTTGTGGAAGCAGTTTATGATCGTCAAAGTTCTAGGGCGTCATGTTTTGAACTCTGTGCTGACTAAACGGTTGCGGGAGATGTGGAAACCGAGGGGGAGGGGGGGGGGAATGCATGTGTTGGATCTCTCGCGGCAGTTCTTTATGGTTCGCTTTGAGATGGAGGATGAGTACTTGACAGCTTTGACTGAAGATCCATGGAAGACCTTTGGAAGTTACCTCATGGTGAAAGCCTGGTCTCCAGAATTTGATCCTCTGAAAGACGAAATTATGACTATGCCAGTTTGGATTCAGGTGTCAAATATACCGGTGAATTTTTACCATAGGAGAATCTTGATGGTAATTGCTTGAGGAATGGGGAAACCTATTCACGTTGATTTAACTACCTTGAACTTTGAGAGAGCAAGGTTTGCGAGGGTGTGTGTTGAGGTGGATCTTAGGAAACCTTTGAAGGGCACAGTGATGATTAATGGCGAGAGGTACTTTATTTTTTATGAAAGTCTTAGGTAATATCTGTTTTCGATGTGGAGTGTATGGGAACTTGGTGCATTCTTGTCACCGTCGAGCGACGAAGACGGAGGTCGTTGGTCCTTCACTTGGGAAGGAGGTGGTCGTGGTAAGGAAGGCTCCACTGACAGAGGATGGCTTTACCGAAGTTTGTCGCGGTGGTCAGTAAATGGGCCAACCGACCAAGCAAGTGGTGTTTGCGGCAGGAGGGTCAGTGAGGAATCCCGAGCGTAATCTTCAGGAAACAACCTCACATTTAGGGAATATTGTGGTATCTAACAAATTTGGGAAGTGGGGAGATGACGGGATTTGCCGTGATTCTGGGGCAGGAAATATTCGATCCAAGGCTAATAAGGAAAATGAGATAAGAATGATGTCGGGGAAGAGTGGTCTGCACGTTATGGTGGCAAAGGTATGGCGCGAACTGGACGGTTGTAAACAATGACCATAAACAAAAAGGGATTGTTTTGGGCCTAAAAGCAAACAGACCCAACTTAGTAAGCCTGGAAGAGGGTTAGTGTTTGGTCTAAGTCTTGGCGAGCAGCCTTTGACGGCGAATGGCAAGCGATTGTGGGTTGAGTTGGGAGTGTTGGTTGGTCTGGTGGTGCGTTTGTGCCAGATGGCGAGAATCGAGTGGAGAGTAAGGTCACATAAGTGATCCATGAGGCAGATCTTCTGGTTATACGGTTGGCTGCTGGTAATGATGATGGACAAGGCATGGGGAATATGCAGGAGGAGTCCCCTAGTGGAGGGAGAGCGGATTATCCGCTTAGCAAGATTCCTCGGTGGTTCCAGTTGCACCTTTTGAAGAAATTATGAATTATCTTTTTTGGAATTACCGGGGGGCTAATAAACCCAACTTCCATTGCTCGATACAATACCTGTTGAGACACACGATGGAGGAGAGAATGCGAGTCGTTTATGCAAAGGGTTAGGATTTGAGAACTCATTTCGGGTAGACGCGGTTGGGAAAAGTGGGGGTCTCTGGTTATTGTGGAGATATGACATTGGTTCTGTGGGGATCAGGAATTCTTCAGATCAGTTTATATACACACGGGTGGTTAATGGAGTGGATATCCTACATGTCATAGTCGTGTACGGTGCGCCTACAGTTATCATGAGGAGTGGCTTGTGGCATGAGCTTCACGACATATTATCTAGGATTGATGGACCAGTTCTCATGGGAGGAGACTTTAATACGATAGTTAGATTGGACGAAAGTTCAGGTGGTAATGGGATGCTTTCAGAAGATTATTTCTCTTTTGGGGATTGGATCAATGAGGAGTCTTTTATTCATATAAGTTTCTGCGGGAATAGGTTTACTTGGTATCGAGGGAGGGTTCAACATAATTTTGTGGCAAAGAGATTAGACCGTGTGCTATGTTGTACACATGCTAGACTAAAATGGCAAGAAGCTACTGTGTCGCATCTACCATTTTTAGCATATGATCACGCTCCTCTCTATATTCAGATCTTTCCAGTTGTGAGTCGGAATCTGCATCACCGACTGTTTAGGTTTGAGGCGGCTTGGTTGAGTCACGAGGGCTTCAAGGCTTTGTTAGAAGCTTCATGGTGGTGTGATCTAATGCGCTTAAGTCGACCTTGAAAAAGTGGAACAAAGAGATCTTTGGTGACGTTCATAAACAGAAGGAGGAGTTATTAAAAGAAATTCAAGGAGTTTAGGATGAGTTGGACATTGTACAGACTAATGACTTGTTACAGAAGGAAGCAGATTTAGTTCAGCGGCTGGATAAGGTTCTTGAGCAGGAAGAAGTCCTCTGGTTTCATAAGTCGCGGGAGAATTGGATTGGTCTGAGAGACCGCAATACCACTTTCTTTCACACCTTAACTATCATCAGATGATGCAGGAACAAGATAGAAACATTGAGGAATGATGCAGAGACTTGGTTGACTGATATATGTGAGCTAGAATGGCTGGCTATGGATTACTGTAAGCGAATATACTCTTTGGATGATGTGACTCAAGTGGTTGCCTGATTGCCACGTGATATATCATGGTTTTTACGGGTTTTAACCATGATATAGTGTGCTTTTTGAGTCTTTTGATTTGTTTTCTAGGATGTTTTAGAGTCGTTAGAGGTTTTCTAGGACTTTGGCACAGATGGAGCGGAGTGAAGCAATTTGGATCATTTAACCTGAGGAAACCAACTTGGAAGCGATTCAGAGTGATGGTGTCGATCGACACCGCTTTAGCATTGGTCGACACCCAGTTTAACCGACGAGAGAGCCAAGTTTTGGAAGTTTTAAAAATTGTCCCGAAGTTTTCCACAATTGTAACACAAGCTCTGACGTTTTTAGGACATATATATATATATATATATATATATATATATATATATTGTTTTTGGGTTTTAGAAACGCTTAAGTTATTTTCTAGCAGCTTTTTGCGAGTGATATATTGAGAACTTTTGAGAGAGACGAATCTGAATTCTTTTATAGAGAGAAGATATCTAAACTCCTTATTTTATTTTTCAATATTTATTGCATGTTATTCAGAATTATGTCTTGTTCTTCATTGAATATGTCTGAGTAGTTTGTTTGTTATGTTCAGGGTTTTTCACATGATTTTTATGATTTATTAGATCTCTTGCTTTTAGGGTTCATTATCTTTTATGATCTTCATCTTTGGTTGTTCTTCACATTAATTCTTGATTGGTCACCTATAATTAATATCTTAGGAAAATAAATTGATATGAGAATATAATTATTTTCCTGATTAAACCTTGGATGAGCAAAATTACTTTTTACAAAGAGATTTTATTTAATAATTTTGTGAACTTATCTAAACATGATTTTATTACATATTTTTAACCTAGACTTTTAGAAAGAGATTTGGATTTTCTGGTTTTAAATTTAGATAATAATTGTAGTGAGAACTGATTTATTTTATAAACGAGTTTAGATTCTAGATCTGATTTTTAATTGTTTGAATCCTAATTAATTTATTGATTTAATATTTCATAATTACCTAAGAAATTCCCTAGGCATAACTTTTTGATCATCTGAATTTACAACAATTAATTTAATATTTTGCATTGCTTTTCAATAATGAAATCAACATGTTTAGCGTAATAACAAAAATCCATAATTTATTGTGTTTGATCTTGAGTCTCTGTGGATTCGACCCCTAAGTACTACAATGATCTCTTATTTGAGAGAGTAGCTCTAGGGATTAATTTTAACATATCACCACCTGGAGGGTTTCAACGGTTATCATATGAGGATAAATTAAAATTTAGTAAACCAATAGTAGGGAATGAAGTGGAGACTACTCTGCGGGATATGGGATCTTACAAAGCCTCGTGGCCAGATGGTTAACAACCAATCTTTTATTTGAAATGCTGGGATGTGGTTGGTGAGTCTGCAGTACAGTTTTTGCTTCAGTTTCGTCTAGGTTTGAATGATTCTTTAGTTGTGTTAATCCCAAAAGTGGAGAAGCCAGAACGAATAACACAGTTCCGCCCCATTAGTCTTTGTAATGTTATTTTTAAGACGATTATTAAGGTGATTGATATGCGCTTGAAGTTGGTGATCTCGAAGTTGATAGGACCCGCTCAATCAAGCTTCATTCCAGGGAGGTTAAGTCTGGACAAGATTGTCATTGTGCAAGAAGCAGTCTATTCCATGAGACGCAAAAAGGGTCACAAAGGTTGGATGCTTTTAAATCTTGACCTTGAGAAGGCCTATGATAGAGTGCGCTGGGATTTTTTGGAGGATAGACTGGCTGCTGTTGGTTTGTCAAATATTTGGATTGGTTGGATCATGAAGTGTGTGAAGGATTCAAAGATGAATATTCTGTGGAAGGGAGAGCAGACTGAAGCCTTCACACCGTAGAGGGGTCTGAGACAGGGTGACCCTTTGTCACCATACTTATTTATTATGTGTTTGGAGAGGTGGTGTCAAATGATTGATAGAGATATCGTTGGAAAGGAGTGGCCAGGGGGGTCCCCACTCTCGCACATTTGGTTTGTCGACGATCTGATCCTCTTTGCTGAAGCCTCAGTCTCTCAGATAAAAGTTATCAGAAGGATTTTGGAGCAATTCTGTATTGCGTCTGGTCAGCGAGTGAGCCTGGATAATTCGAAAATCTTCTTTTCTGAGAATCTGTCCAGGGATATGCAGAAATTGATATCGGATGAGAGTTGCATTATGTCCACCAAAGACTTGGGTAAATACTGGGGTATGCCCATTCTGCAAAAGAGGGTGAATAGAGCAATGTTGAAAGAAGTGTTGGAACGAGTTTCCTCTAAACTCGCAGGATGGAAAGAATGGTGTCTGAGCTTTGCGAGGCGTACGAATCTCACGAAAGCGGTTCTAGCAGCTATACCAATTCACACCATGAGCGTGATCTTTTTGCCTAAAGTTTTGCTTGATGATCTGGAGAAAGCGTCACGAACTTTCCTCTGGGGGAGAACTATGTAGAAACGCAAGCATCATCTGATTGCATAGGAACGAGTATGTACCCAAAAGAGGGAAGGGGGTTTGGGCATCAAGCGTGGTCATGCTATGAACAAGGTACTACTAGCAAAGGTGGGGTGGAGATTATTACATGATCGGGTCAGCTTGTAGGCTAAAGTGTTAATGTGTAAGTATAAGGTTGGTGACACCCATAATCTACACTGGCTGGTGTCGAAGGGAACTTGTTCTTCATTGTGGCGTAGTGTGGTGACTGGCATAGGGAGGTGGTCTTGCCGAGACAGAATTGTGTCTTGGGTGAGGGGAGAGAGGTTCATTTTTTGAAGGACATGTGGCTGACAAACAAGTATTTCTTGGATTTGATGCAAGGGGCGGTACCGAAGGACCACATTGATGAACATGCCAGTGATTTATGGAACGATGAGGTGGACTGGTCTCTTGGTCGTCTTATACCATGGATTTACGAGAAGATACGGTTGAGGTTGGGAGCTGTTGCAATAGATAGCTTCTCTGGAGCTCAAGACCATATATCGTGGGGAGAGACCTTCAATGGTCAGTTTACAGTTCAGTCTGCCTATGATATGCTGACTCAGAATAACATGGAGGGACCAAATCTGGAGAAGTTCTGTAATAAGAAGGTCAATAGCTATAATATGATTTTCTTTTAATTTATATAACAAATAATAATATCTTTGTTTCGAGTTAATTGATAACTTTTTGTTAAATATGAGAATATGAGATGACTGATGTAAATTTGGTAGGATACCAATAATAACCGAGAGATTTATCGTTGCTATTTGCAATTTCATAAATCGATTATAACTTTAGTCGACACCAATGAGAAGTCTTTAAACGAATTCTAAATTCGTTACGATGCATCTCTCCGTGACCTTTTCACCACTTCCACGTTTGCACCATAAATTGGTTCGTTATCCTCCAAAACAATCTAAAACCTATAACCATATACAATGACCAACAGAAACATTTGAACTCAAATACAAATTGTATATCAGCTACCAGATCGTTATGGTGCAATCTATAACAATTATATCAATTCAAAGAGACTAACTAAGTACAACTCAATTTTATCTAATAATACATTTGATTAATCATATAAATAAGAAATAGAGATTCGTATCCAGTATCCACGGAAACTAGTAAAATATGGTGAAGGAATATCCTTCCTTTTAAGTAATTCAAAGGGCACTCTCTACAAATTTTGTCTTTCCAAAACAACCAAAGTGAATAATATAACTCACATCACTTGAGGCACTTCAACAGTTTTTCATATAATAGTTTATTTGTACTTATTTCATAAGAAATCACTGTCTTCATTGGAAATCGATTCACTTATGTGATACTATAGTTTAATTTCGTTTGCATTACGTTTCAAAGTGGTCGATCTTTTTGTTATCATTCTTCTTCTAGCAATTGGTATCGCCATTTATATATAGTATGATGCATATATTCATATATATATATATATATATATATGTTTTATTTATAGTAAATGCACATACATAACTTTTGAAACTAAATGTATGAATGTCCCTTGGCCATCTAGCTACGAATTAAAAGATATTGATAAACTCTCTATTATTTCACAATTACATAACGTTGTGAATTATATATATTAATTTTTTTTTTTTTTTTTTTTTTTTTTTTTTTTTTGTAGTAGAGCATTTCCAATTGATTTTTCCACTTTTTCTTCAAAACAGAGTTACTCTGTTTTAACTCTGTTTTATAGGAATGAGTTTTTTTTCTTTTCTAATCCTACTAAATTTCTAATTATAAAAACAAATTCCAAATGTTAGTGTAAATCGAAAATGAAATTTTCTAAATATATATTTTTAAAAACAGAGTTTTCTGGTTTAGAGTTAGAATAGTATTACCGATTTTTTACTCGAAAATAAAATTTAAAACAAAATATAGAGTTAGAATTATATCTAAAATTCTCTGACATATAGTAAAGTTAGTGCAGTTTCTAGTGTTCTTTAGATTTATTAACACAAAAATAAACTATGAAATAAAGAAAGAGACAAGAGAAGAGTGATTAAACAAAAATAGAACCTGGGTTAAAGATCCTTAGAAGTGAACTATATGGATTATTATTGAATTAATTACTAATTCTTTGATATATATTTTTGAGAAGGAACTACACTACACAGCATCTTTTGGCTTAACGTGGCAGCTTACGAGGATTGAGAAAGATTTGGTTAGGAAACACAATGCCAAGAATCACTCATGTTGGAGTATTGATAATTCTTCTAACACGTACAACTCCAAAATTTGTGATTAGCTTTGCTAATTAATTGATTTTAAGGATAGGGGGTACTTACTTCCTAGGACTGAAGAGCCAATTACACTTGTTATTGGTCTATCGAATTACTAATTTAATATTGAGATTTCCACATGTACAGAAGATTTGACAATTAATGCTAAAATATTATTGAAGTTTTTTATTAGCATTCCTTAAAACAAAATTGCATAAAATACTAGGGAGGATAAAAAAAACATATATATATCAGTTTCTCTAATTGAAAAAAAGTGGAGAATTTTTGAATATACTCTCATGTACATAAAATAGACTTTCTAAATTATTTTATGATGCAGCAATAATTTGAAGTTGATGAGATACATTGTAACATTAATAATACCAATGTTGCCACATGCATAAGTACCTTATATTGATCATATTCAGGAGATTCTGTCTCCTTGGCTTGTGCTTAAGAAACACACACAAAATAATTATTTAAAAACCCGAGCTAACCCTTTGACTAATTCAGAATCGTTATAGTATATACTCCTATTGACTATAGAGCGGCCTCGAAAGGCCAGGCCAAAAAAAACTGAATCCTACTATATCAGATTTAATAATACTTGCATAGTCTCGGGACTATGGAAACGACAAACTAAACTAGAGAGAATGGCACAAGTTTCATGAAAGCTAAGCGACTCAGAGAAATTACCTATTGTATTTATGTTTGATTTTCTTTTAAAAAATCAATTATGTCACCACGAAAAGTTGTGTGAATGACACGAATGCTCTAATTGCTTGGTCGAATTTTAATTATATGCATGTAGGAAATGTAACTAATTGTCTTTTGCATCTCAAAATGTTTACATTTGGTAGAAAAATGTTTGACGATTTTCAATTGTCATAAAAATGAAATGATCTGTTGATAATATATATTCTTGGTAACATATCATAGAAAATGACGCCTCCGGACATAAATTGTCCAAGCGTTACAAAAAGTACTAGGACATAAATTATGAGTATAGAAATATTAACTAATGATTATCACAGTGGCTATGACCAATATGAAGATGCATAAACCATGGAGACAAAGAAACAAAGGATACGACGACAGAGTGGGTACTAGCTATGTTTTGGGAACGAAACAACAACGAAAACCGTAATAAGTTCATCACTCTGTATTAATAATTAAACGTGATTAGAGCATTGAGCAGTTACAATGTTTATAATAGAAATATCATCGTCAATTATTGTGTATGCCTCTTCATCAAACAAGCAATAATTATCTTATTTACACCATCCATTTTTTTTTTAATTCAAAACATTTAGATATATACAACATACATGACAAACAGCAGCAGTTAGATCATACAAGGTCTCTAGTCAGCATCTAGTTGCTGTCGATGAAAACATTTTTTTTTTCTAAAGGAAAAAGAACCTAACCCGTAAAACATACGGATTCAAAGAAAATGAACAAAGGGATGATGTCAAGAAAATATATACGAGTAGCCTCTTTACACAAATTAATTCAAAATATACATATGGCATTGAATAATAAGGAAGTCAAAAATTGAGAATTGAGCTCACCAATAAGAGATTATAATCGATCACAGTTATCCTCGATACTTCCCACTTTGGAGCAATAGCCAATAGTGAACAAACTTGAAAATCCTTGATATGGTGAAAGAAGTATAGTCTAGATACATTTTTTTCATAGTGTTGTGAAAACAAAAATGTCCCTCATATAGATCCTAAAATAATGATTGAACCATATATATACTTGGAGCCTTGGAGGTTTGATAATTATTTGCTACTGTGAGGACGAAAATTAATTTTGCTATTAATGGTCAGAGGCCATTTGATGCAAATTGGCTTAACTAGATTTAGTGTTTGAGACTTTTGCCCTACATGAAAGGGTATTAATGAAAATGCGGGTGCTAGTTGCAATAGAAATATAATCCCAATAACAATTGATAATTTTGTTTATCGAAATTATCATTTATAGTCCTATAAATTTCATTCATAGCTAAAATATAAGTAGTTTAATATATATTACACTCATAAGTTGGCCTTTGTGTTCATGGATTAGCTTATTGGCATTTGCACATATAGTTTCCACGTAGATTACATGTATGTTTAGATGTAATTGTATGCTAATTGCTAAGTAGTTAATATTCTAATCGAAGACAGAACCATAAATGTATAGAATATACATATATTCTCGGTTTACGCACGTGTCCTCTCGTATATCATCATTCATCACTCCACTTAATATTACTATAAGCGTAATAGCGAATAAGATACAACGAGGTTGATCCCTACTATGTTAACAAATAGATTAAATTGTAAGAAAGACCTAATAGGCCACAGATTTCTCAAATTATTGAAGTCAAATCATAGATAGAAAGTGGTGGGCTTGAAGGAGACAAGACAACGGAAGTGAACAAAGAAAGAGGCTTTTGCTGTTCATTCCACAGCCTCACTTTTGGTCTTTTGATTAGCTTCAATAGTCACTTTTTAATTCAAATTTTATTCATCGTCCTATCGAAATGACCAAAAGCCGTACACACAAATAGTGATACTTAATTATTTTATATGTAAGGATTCTTGATTCATTTGGAGAGACAGATTCCTTGTAAGCCCAAATGCTTATGGGACTAGTCTTATATCATACGTGTTATTTATTAACCAATGGCTAGTTGAAGTCTATGATGCATTATTGACTTTGTTTCGTTTTATTCTGATAAAGACGAAAACAAGTTAGAGCTAGGGTCTTGTCGCTAATTTATTGGTGTTGTAGTTGTATATACCGACTTAGAATTTATAATCATAACTAACAATGTTTATTCTAAGGACGTATCTCGTACGGTGTGCATGCAACCCCAACCAAATACTCATGCATTTGACTTTTCCTTTCGGGCGTCAAAAAGACGTTTAAACATTTTCAACTATATTTAAAAGGGTTTAAGTATATACTAGTCTTCTTCAAAGATATGTTGAGTTTGACGAGTGACGACAACAACAAAAACTAGCTAGTCTCTGCAAATAAGGAATGAAAAAAATTGCAAGTCCTTGATAGTACAAGTGGATAGTGGATACCATCACTATTGTATAACCACGTATCTCTTCGTTGCTGGTTTTAGAACTAACCGATATATTCGTAAATTACAATATAGAGAACTTAAACAGAATAGTTACAATATTCACATTTATATAACTGAATTCTAATACTAGATACTTAAGTGGTAAAACTTAAAATCGTTTAAAAGTCTTCATTTGGTCATTTTAACATATTGGGGAAAAATTCATACATATTTCATATTAATTTCTTTCAGAATCATTATATTTTTTTTTATCTTTTATTATATACTCCCTCCGTTTCATAATATAGAATGTTTTACAGGTTTTTCTTTGTTTCATAATATAAGATGTTTTCAACTTTTTTTAGTAATTTTTACATTACTTTCCTATTTTTTTATTATTTATTTTATGCAGTTTTGTTTATGATTGGTTGAACTATTTTAAAGTGGTTATTTCTTAATCTGCGTGCTTTCACTCCAAACATGTTATATTTTGAAATGGAGGGAGTATATGGTAGCAAGATTTTGATGGAAACTGAAAACTTAGCAATGAGTGATAATGAACATCACAAGTGCTAACTTTATATAGCTGTTGTACTTAATAGTGTCACGCACCATGGATTGGTCCATAGGCACACTATGAAAGTCTTCACACCTATCTATAGCGATGTCAAACGTTTTAACAATCACGCTTACATAATTTGAACATTTGCAGTATTAAGGTTTACTGCTTTTATCAAAATCAATATAATAACAGTGAGTAGGTCGAACCATAAATATACATTATATAGTATTCTAAGTCTTTTGAAAATTAACCCCAATTATTCGTTGCGTACCTTGTACGTATATTACTTTGAGGTTTGATCTTATATGTTACAAAAACAAATTACATAAAAGATCATTCTTGAACTTATACATCGTTGTGATATATGTTTACAAAATTTTGACTTTGAGACTTCGATTGTCCTACTACCTATATATCCCAGTATTTTGAGGACCAAAAAAGTCAAAATTATAAACTTTGCAAGTGGTAAAATGCTGAGATCGAGATCTGTATACCTTCTTGAATTCAAAGGAGTGAAACGAGAACATCTACTTCGTAACTTGAACTACGTTCTGGACTAAAGATGCAGTCAAAATACAACATTAAACTCTTTCTTAAACTTGCATTAGTTAATGCATTAATGGTGTTATCAACTAACAAACCCTCTCTAATCTCATGTGGTTCTGATTAATCTAAAACGCAAGAGTTTTTGAAAACAGGCCTTGGCCCGTTTTAAAAGCCCAATTTTTTAAAATTCTTTTTCCCCAAGTCTCTTCATTCTCTGCGTTTGCTCACTTCCGTCTTCGAACAGATCTCATTCGTTGGACTCCAAGAAAAAGAGGTATGATCATTAATCATCTTCTCATACGTATTGCTTCTTCATTATTTTTTTCGTCACATTTCGATTATTTTTTTCATTGTCAATTTAGGGTCTTTGATTTAGGTTTCTTTGTGGAATTTGGCTAGGGTGTAAATTTCGTCGGCTTATTCATTGATTTTTACAACAAATTGTATTCAGGGAAACCTGTCTTGAGGTTTCTGAGGCTGCAACCTCCACCCCTCAGTCAAGGTAATCTATTCACCACCGTCATTTCTTCTCTATTTTTGGTGATTGTGATTGTGAATGACGTAGCTCATATATATTAAAGGTTTGAATGGTGACTGCCGTCAGGGAGGCCAATTCTGTTAGCGGTTTAGTCCATCCTAAAAATAGGGCTGACAGTAGACCGCTGCGTACCAATTTATTTGTACGTAAAAATAGTCCGCAATTGGTCCGCAGCGGTTTTCTTTCTTTATTTTTTGGATTGCACCACTGCGAACTAAATTTTTGTAAAAGTTATATATTTTTAGACTGTATGGGATCAAGACACAATTATGGAACTTGAAGCGGCATGAGTCTATAGATATCAATGACTATTTCACTAAGTTTTTACATTGTGGAATAAGTTGAAAAATTATCCGATCGACCCCTTGTCGTGTGTACGTGCAAATGTACTTGTGGAGAAAATAAGGCTTTGTAAAACGAAAAAGAGGAGTGCCTTATGCAGTTTTTGATCGGTGTGCATACAATCGATGTAATTTTGACAAAGATGATGTCTATTGGGCTTTAAAACGTTTGTATTTTGGTGTGGTTTATCTCTCTTCCATGCATGATAGTCACTCTTCTCTTTCTTTAATGAAATTCATTTCTTTGGTATATATTCCTCTTGAAAAAAGTTGCATGGAATCTCCAACATCTGGAATATTGTAAAGGAATTTGGATACAAATGAATGGACACACCGATATCGTTGGGCTGAAACCAGAAATCAGATTTAGGTTATTTCACGAAGCAAAAGACGGTTACAAGGCCTTTTTGCTAAAGTTGAATACAAAACTATGGCGAATACAACATATGAACTTATTTTGCTAAAGTTGTAACTTATGAATTTAGAAGACTTCTCAACCGATCTCTATGCATTGTGAAAACCAGGTTGCAATTCACATTGCTTTCAACCTTGTTTTTAATGAATCGTACCAAACATATCGAAGTGGATTGTACTGTCATCATATCCATGAGAAAGTTGAGCTTGACATCATCATTCCTACTTACAAGAAGTTCATATCGGATTGAGGACATTTTCACTAAAGCAACAAAGTCAAAGGTGTTCAACTTAATTTCATGTCAAACTTCACTTGAGTGACATCACCTAGCCAATCTTGAGGGACAATGTTAAACAGAGACGACCAAGAGGCAAAGTGCAGCCGCTAGTAATACTATTTAATTTTGGCCGTTTTTAATAATAGTTTCCCATGACTACTCATGTTTGAAATCTTCGAAGTTGCAAATATATTTTTGGGGAAACTTCAAAAATATGTATTCTTCAAAACCAATTTTCTAGAAAGAGGTATTTCTAACAAATTCTCTTTAATAAAAACATTTCTAACCCATATTTTTGCCTCTCCAACCTATCTTTATTTTCATATCTGAAATAGTTATTGCTATTTTTTATTCTACATATAGAAGAATTCTATTTTTCCTCTATAATAGAACTAAACTTTTTATTTGAAAAGTAGTCATTGTACTTTTACCATTTTTTATTATTTATGATTAAATAGATACTTTTAATAATTATTACTAGATAAGAAATTTTAAATTATCAATACATTCATTTTTTTCTTATAACTGAAATAAATAAAAATATATTTTTCTTTTATTTTGAAGTTAAATTTTTTTTATTTTGCAGAAAGATTCTTTAAGTTTTACAATTCTATAATTATAACAAAAATTATAAACTATACTTCCTCTGTTCCAAATTATAGGATTTTTTAGCCTTTTGTTTTTGTTCCATTTTATAAGATTTTTTTTCCAGATTTCTATCCACCATTTGTATTAATTTTTTTGAATAAATGTGTAGTAATAAATGTTATGTAAAAACAACAAAATATAGATTTCATTCACAAAAAAGAAACAAAATATTCATGGTTTCTTAAACATTGTGTTTTAGCTTTAAAATCTAATAAAGTGGAACAGAGGGAGTAATTCTAAGATCAAAAATTTTGAGTTATGCCAGTTCCGTGATCATTACTCTCCAGTTTAAAGCTAACTCACTTGACACTTGCTTTGCATATATTTTTTTCAGCTATTTAGAATCATGACTCTTGGAGGTACCAATAACAATCAGAACCAATGTGTTAGACGTAACCCCTTATGTTTATGCGAAGGTGATCAGCCCGGTGTAAGCCTTGTTTCGGATGAGGTTTTTACTGGTTCTAATTACCATATTTGGCTCCCTCTCATGACCGTAGCTTTGAGAATAAAGAACAAGATTGGTTTTGTTGATGGAACACTTCTAAAGCCACCTCCTAATGATCAAACATCTGTTATGTGGTCTTGCTGTAATAGCATGGTGATGTCATGGATTATGAGTTCTGTATCTGAGGATATTAGAAAGAGTATTATGTAACATAAGACTGCTCAAGCAATGTGGTCAGCGCTTCAAGCTAGGTACCACAGAAACGATAATATTAGATTGTATCAGATCAAGACACAGTTATGGAACTTGAAGCAGCATGAGCCAATGGATATCAATGATTATTTCACAAAGTTCATGGCATTGTGGAACGAGTTGAAGTATTACAAACCTCCTGTTGTGTGTACCTGTGGAGCAAAGGAAGCTTGGGAAAAATATGAGGAAGAGGAGTGCCTTAGGCAGTTTTTGATCGGTGTGAACCAATCTCGCATGCATACAATCAATATGATTTTGACGGAGGAGCCTCTGCCTGATGTCTATTGCGCTTTAAAACGTTTGGATTTTGAGGAATCTCAAAGAACGATGAAACACAGGTCTCACTTAAGTCCGTGGACACCACTCTATTATTAAGAAGAAAGCTGCTTTTTTCTTTTCTTGTTGTGTTCTTTTGCTCACATCATCAAACCCGAATATTTTACTCTACGTTAATTTTTCCACCACTTGTTACTATTGACTCGATTGCGTTCTTCATTTATTTTATACTTCTTCTAATCATGTTTGTTATTATCTAAATACTAAGAGTGGAACTGAAGTTTAGCTATACAATTAAGAAGATTGGTACTTTTCTGTAACTTGGTCAATGTCATCAATATTGATGACCAAAGAGGTTAGGTGGTTCAACAGCGCAATCTTTAACGTTACTATCTTGCATTCACTACCCTGTCTGAGAACTACCAGATCAGAAGAGATGATTAAAGAGAAGCCATATAACTTCACTGACCTCGTCATTATTTGCTTTCATTACCCATCTCTTGAGTCTGACTACTACTACTACTGCTCCTGCTGCATACGGTTACAATATAATATAAATAAACAACGCAACTTATTATTATCTTCCAGTTCCAGAATCGATCGGAATTTAATCCCATACTAAGTGATACCCCGTGCTACAGCACGAGATTATATATTTTGTTAGTTAGTTTTTTTTTTTGTAATTTGTATTTTTAGAATGTAGTTTTTTATTTTGACTTATTTTCTTTGTTTATATAGTATTTATTCGTATATTTATACAGTAAATTGGAAATCCTAATAGAGTAAGTAGTTTGTAGAATGTAGCTTTTCACGAAAACAGACACACCGCATAATTGGATAGTAGTTTTGTAAGAAAATAGACACTCCGCAATATCGGATAGTAGTTTTGTAAAAGAATAGACACACCGCAATATCAGATAGTAGTTTTGTAAGAGAATGAGTTTTTCTTTATTTTGGTTTGTCGTCAAAAGAGGAGAAGTTGCTTGTTAAATTTTAATCTGAGATATTTCTATTGTTAAGAAACCATTGTATTTATAGTGAGATTAGATATATTTAGGTTATTATTTAAAAAATAATATTTGATATATCAAATCTCAGCAAAATTGTAAAAAACCCAATTTAATTTCTAGTTTGATAAAAATACATGTTTTAACGGGTTTAACTCAAACTTTTTATATATTTTAAAATTTTTAAAAGTAAACATATCAATATTACTTAAATATTTTATAGATTTTCAATGTATTATAATATTTTAAACTTTCAACGGAGTTCAAATATTTATAATAATTTAAACATTCTATAAAAATTTAAATATTTATAATATCTTAAACTTTAAAAAAAAAAACGTAAATATATTATTTTATGTTTACTTTTAAAAGTTTAAATATGCTCAAATATATAACCAAATTAAACTGTTAAATTTGGATACATGATAAATCAAATTTCATGCTCATTTGTACTCAAAACATATTAGTCATATATTTATAGTGATTATCAACCATATTCCAAAATATTTAGTCGATGTGAGATATACAATACATCTTTCTGTAAATTAGTTTACAAATTTACATATATATAATTTATGTGTTTTTTATTCTTTCCATATATACTAATCATAATTAATTACTATAATTTCGTTAAGAAAATATTGAAAATCTAAACTAAATGATGATTTATTTTTATTTAATTGTATTAAGTTGATTTGTTGTTTCCGTAAATATCTCACTATATAAAAGCAAATCAAATTAGTTTACATATATATACAATTTCGTATTTAATCTATTGATTATTTTGGAAGCAACAAAGTCACAATTGATAAGTATTAAAGATTTCTCATTATTATTAATATTCGTAATAATTATAGGGATTAAGTATGGTAGTAGTTAATATTTTATATTACTATTAAATACTCTGATACCAGTTTCCGTATTTATAGGGATTATACTTCTGTTTGGTTGTGTGTTTAAATATTCTTGAATCAAATAATATACAGGATCTGATCTGGAGAACAAACAGATCCGCAAATTTTTTTACTTCTATTTTCGGGTCAGAGAGGATCCGCATCCCGACCCGGTTAGTTTTAAATGAGCGACCCAAGGGTATAATGTTCATTTAAATATATCGAAACTATAGGTTAATTAATTAAATTAAGTGATTCTCTAATCATTTTTAATGAAAAACGTACCAAAATAAAGTCATGGTCCAATTTGAGTCTAGTGAGTACTTCAGCTTTAATAGAATAGATGTATTATATGTTTTTAAAATAATTGGTTTGTTCCGTTGTTCACCAACCCAATAATATATATGGTGGTGGGGTGGTTTTGGAGTTTAATTTATATATTTAGGCTTAGTTGTGTTCCATAACTATGGTTGTAGACTTGATAGATGACTAACACAGGTGCCAAATTTATAAGAAGTTATTTATAATCCTCCTAGTATTCTAAAAGGTATGACAAAAAAGTGTACATTCTTATTATTCAATGAATATTTATAACATACTAAACTGAATCACATGGATAAATCTGTACACAATTCTATAATATTTAATAGAATACATTTTGTTAAATAGTTGTTCATCACTTCATGGCATCCGAAGACATCCACTGAAATCATAGGAATAGCAATAACTATATATATGAGAATAAAACCATACTTCCTCTATTTTAATATAGTTGTCATTCTAGTTTTAATTTTTTAGTTTGAGTTTAGTTACTGCTTTCCAATATTATCATTTTAATAAAAATTTATCTTATTATCACATATAAAATAAATAAAATATTAAATAATTTAGAGTTTTAATAGTCAAATAAACAACTATATAATAGACTATTTATCTATCTATACTAGTATTTTTACAGCAGTTTTTGCTCAAAAATACTTTTTTGGAAAGTTTTTGAATTTAATGTCATTTAATGCTTATATTCATATTCAAACAAGTTTAGTTAATTCTCTCTACTATCCTTATAACCAAACAGAATTAAAATATTTTAAATATCCATATATATAATATTCTATAATTAATATATAAATGTAGAAGATTTATTTCATATTAAAAAAAAATTCTCTTATCATCTTTTTTTGATTTTAATTTTTAAATGTAGTAAATCATCATATAATACATCAAGTTAATAAAATGTGTATTTTTTCCTGTATATATTGTGATTTGAATTTTTTTTAAACGAACATATATTACTCAATTAATATAAAAAGTGTATTTTTTCCTGTATATATTGTGATTTGAATTTTTTTAAACGAACATATATTACTCAATTAATATAAAAAGTGTATTTTTCATGTATATATTGTGATTTGAATTTTTTTAAAACGAACATATATTACTCAATTAATAGAAAAAGTGTGTGTTCAACATACATATATAGTAAATTTACTGTATATAGTAAATTATAGAATTTTAAGAAGTTTATAATTTATAACTGGTATATCTAAATTTAATAAAAAGTTTAAAATTATGAATATTTAAACATATTGAATTTTCAAAATAACATAAACGAGTTATATTACATGACGGGTTATATGACATTACATGATTGAATTGATAATATTAAAAAATAAAATATCATTAATATGATACTTTAATAAGGGTTAAATCTTTATTTTACTATTTTAAGAACACCAATATAAAATATATCGAATAAAACTGATTTAATTAAGATTGTATTAAATAAGAATTGTTGTGCGTATACCATGAATTATATACTAAATCACTAAAATTAACAAAAGCGTACATTTGCAAAATTAGTATTAAAATAGTATATTAATTAAAAAATCAAAAAAAACTTGTCCCGAATTGGTGTACTGCGGGTCATAATCTAGTTTTTTTCAATATGTATGAAATAATGTAGAATAACAACTAATCCGAATTGGTGGGAGTCTAGCTAGACATTTCCAAATAGTACTAATTAATACCCATACACACCAACTAGATTAATTTTGATTATTAATTGAAAAACATTTCCAAATAGTACTTCATAATATCTCATCCTATAAAAACAAATTACACACAAAGATTTGTCCATGGAAGTCTATTATTTTTCACCAATCTAATAGAATATGGATTGTTTTTAAAGATAGCATTGTTTTGTATCTAATGACAACTAGATTTTACCCTGTCGTACACCACATGTCTATTATTTTGTTGATATGATACTGTAAAATGGTTTAGAGCTGCTTGTAGTTGATGGTGAATTGCATATATATATATATATATATATATATATATATATATATATATATATACTGTTAGTCGTTGTAGGTAGGGTTTTGTACAAACTCTTGATTCGCAAGTTAAAAATATACATTTTACGATTTGGTTAGTTATGATTTAGGAGTGAATGATATGACATATTCTTATTATGATTCTCAATTAATATTATTGGATTAATAGTGTACATTTAAAACTAAGAAGATTTTACCAAATATGTAATCGTTTACTAAACGCAAATTATATATTTTTTAAGATGTATTTATCTTGAATTAGTTGCTATATTATAGGGATGTGATTAAGAAGATGTGATTACATAATTTGTGCTATCAATTTTTTTTGTCAAACTCGGCCCTAGAAATTCGGCATACAAATTAGATATTTCCTAAGATATAATGGACAATAAATGACAATAAGTGGCATTAATTGGATGTAAATAAATATGCTATTGATTAAAAATGGGCCCAAAATATTCGGTAATCTTAAGGAGGATCCAGATAATTGAATCAGTTATAATTTTAGTTAAAAATCCGACCCAAAGTTGGTAAAAAGTGATGACATCCTATTGTACTCCAAAAATATATTCCGAACTCTATATGTGGATATACTTGTTTGGTTACAAATATAGTAAGACAATTTTTAAAATATATATCCGTTTATAAAAATTCAAATCACATCATATGCTAAAAAAATTTAAAATTTTATTAACTTTATGTATTAAATAATAATTAAAATAATGAAATATAAAATTAAATAAAAGTGAAAGGAGAATTATATTTTAATCTAACATATTGATTTAAATTAGGTAGATAGATTTTAGGAAAATTAATATTATCAAATAAGGAAATAATTGTGTTTGGTTGTAAGAACTGTAGAAAATTTATGGAGGACTTGTTTGGAAACAAAAATGTACTCTAAAAATGTTAAGATAGATGTATCCATATTGATGAAGCTCTCTTTTCCTAAGTAAGACCAACTCCACTCAAGAACTTGGATCAGGATTCTCTTAATTAAACTAATCCTATTATCAATATTAAACTAATCAAGAGAACTCATTAACAACTTAAACTAAATCACTCCTCCACTTAAGAACCTCTATGATGGTTGCTTAAGTAAGAAAATAATGTTTATTAAACCATTTTTTATTAATTATCACATTATAATAAATTATGAAATAATCAAAACAAGAAATAGGTTTTTAATTATTAGTATTACATGAAACAAAAGAAAACAGCAATATTTTACATAATTCATAAATATAAAACATATTTTACAAAGTCGAGAAATACAAACATAAAATTTCAAATAGAAGAAATGAACTCGATTCTATTTTTGGGTTGCACCAAATTTTTGCCAGATATGCTCCACCAAATCTTTTTTTAGACGATCATGCATTTCTGTATCTTGAACGTCATTTCGAATCCTCATCATATTATTGAGATTTGTTGGCATATCTGTAGAATACGATAAATCAACACGAGAAGTGTTTCCTTCTCCTTCATAAAACTCTGATGGATTGTAGAAATTGTATTCATGTCGTTCGTCTTCCACTATCATATTATGCAAATATGATACATGCTCTCATTATTTTTCCTATTTTTCTTTTATCCCAAAAAAGTGCAGGATTCTTCAAGATTGCAAATCGAGCTTGCAAGACTCCAAATGCACGCTCTACATCTTTCCGACATGCTTCTTGACATTGAGCAAAGAGTTTTGCTTTTTGACCTTGTGGAAGTGTAATTGATTGGATGAAAGCTGCCCATTTGGGATAGATACCGTCAGTGAGGTAGTACGCCATTTTGTATTGTCGTCCATTGACAACATAGGTAACTCTCGGAGCTCGGTCATCTACAATATCATCAAACACTGGTGAACGGTCCAAAACATTTATATCATTTAATGTACCTGGTGGTCCGAAAAAAGCGTGTCAAATCCATAAATCTTGTGATGCCACAGCTTCTAAGACGATTGTCGGTTTTCCAGATCCACGTGCATATTGTCCTTTCCATGCCGTAGGACAATTCTTCCACTCCCAATGCATACAATCTATGCTTCCTACCATTCCGGGGAAACCGCGATGTTCTCCAATATTCAATAATTGTTGGAGTCTTCCGCTGTAGGTCTTCTGAGATACTTGTTTCCAAAAAGATTTATCAATCCGTCTACAAATTTTTCAAGGCATTTGTGGGCGGTTGTTTAGCCAGACGTAGATATTCATCCAATGCATCTGCCGCACATCCGTATGCCAACATACGGATAGCCGCCGTACATTTTTGAAGTGCTGAAAGACCAAGCCTTCCAGTTGCATCTCGTCTTTGTGTGAAGTACGGAACTCCATTCTCAATACTACTAACAATGCGCAAGAACAACGGTTTGTTCATTCTAAAGCGACGGCAAAACATACTTTGATTGTAAGTCGGGTTCTCGCTAAAATAATCATTCCATAACCGTATATGGCCCCCCATCCCGGTCTCTATTAATGTGGACTCTTCTGAAAACTATCAATGGTGGATCTTCTATGTGAGTGCATTGGTATTGAATCTCCTCCACCATATTGTCAACTTCCTCCTCCACCATTGCATCAACTTCTTCATTTGAACTCCAATTTGACATCTTCTTTGATTTTTTTTGGGGTTTTAAAGATTGAATCTTTTTGATGTTTAGTTTGGAGTAATGAAAAGGGGTTTTTAGATATGTTTTGATTTTTCAAACTTAAGAAAGAGATAGAAGAAGAAACAAGATCTCTAAAAGAAATGCTTGATTTATTGAAGTTTTGGACCAACTAAAAAAAAATGAACTCGGGAGAGAGATTGAAAAAGATAGAAATTGAGTTGTTGTTCCTTGAGTTCAATGTCTCTTCAATATATAGAAGAAGAAACACGGGGAATAACAATACAAACAACACAATAGAAACAAACAACTAATTGACGCTTGCTAACGTCCAAAAGTACTAGTCCATGCGGTTAACCTTCATGGATGCTCAAAAGCCAAAATACTGCTACGTGAGGTCCACCGTCACGGATGATCCTTCTTGTGCAACTTCACAACCGTACATTTATGCATACATGCCAACTTGACCCCAACAACCTGAAACATAATTAAGGTTTCAATTAGAAACTTACCAACAATAAACGAATCCAAACATGTATGCAACAAACAATAAACGAATCCAAACATGTATGCATAAGAAACAATAAACGAATCCAAACATGTATGCATAACAAACACTAATCGAATCCAAACATGTATGCATAACAAAACATGTATTAAAGAGACAGATTAAAGAGACAGATTAAGAACCTATGTGAGGGACAAGATTTGGTCAGTTAGCTTGTCTCTGAGTTCTACTTGAGCTGGTGTAAGGTTAGGGTTGTTTAGGAGACTCTCAAGCAATCTCATTCTGCCTTGCCTATCTTTAGCCTGTTGTTCCTTTTCCTTCATGGCAATAATCCTATCTAGTTTAACCATTTTGGCATCCTCACCATCATTACTCACTGCCGCCTGCTTACCTTTCTTCTTGGACGCCTTAACACCCGGAGGCCTCTCCTCAATGCCATCGTTTGTTGAGTTGGATGAGTAAACTCCTTCTGAATCAAGCTTAGTCCTCTTAGAGTTTCCACCCTCCGAGTTCCATTTTCTGATCATTCTTGAGTTCCCTCCAACAATGTGCTAGCATAAACGGTTTTTTCATGTCATTCATGTACATCTCATATGCCACCTTCAACACATCATCTTCCGATTCTCCACTCTTCCTTCTTGCACTCGCTTGTGAGTAATAGCCCACAAACTTATTGACTTGGTGGTTTATCTTATTCCACCGAGTCATACACTGAACAAGCCCTCTATTATTGGTCCCGGATGCTCCATCACTTGCTTGGTAATAATCTGACACCCTCTTCCAGAAGGAACCCAACCGCTGTTCATTACTCACAACCGGATCTTTGCTTGTGTTCAACCAAGCGCCTATGAGCCGAACATCCTCCTCTGTAGTCCACCTCTTTCTACTCCCTCTAACTCCCTCGTCTTCATTCTCATATAAACTAACATCAATACACTCAGAAGGGACAGTGGAAGAGCTAAAGTGAACTGGTTGCGAAAGGAATTGGGAAAGCTGAGAGGGAAAAGATGTGGTAAACTGAGTAGGCTGAGATGTTTCTGTGTAATTTGGTACATAAGGAGGTTCAGAAGAGTTCAACATGCCTACAAAGTAAGGAGCAGGGAAACTGTAAGGGTTGCTAGGATCCATGGATATGTTTTACAGAAGAGAGATATGTTTAAAAGTTTGCTTAAAGAGAGATAATGGGTTGTTACAAAAGGGAAAAGTTTGTTTAAATGTTGTGGTTAAGGACAGAAGTTATATATAGGTTAAAGAGAGATAATGATATGTTTTAAAGTCTTGATCGGATATTGAGCTAAAGTTTTTAATGTTTAAAAGTTTTCAAATTTGTAATGAGTGTCCTAAAAAGAGATATACACTATTCACTTTTCAGTATATCTCCTAGACTAGACAACTCAAAATGCAGAAGCCATATCACCTTTTACAACATCAAATCTTATCAATGGTTAAAGTAAAAAGTTTTTAAAATTACAATCATTGACTGAAGATTTCTTTGTTAATGTCAAGATTTATTTGTAAAACAATCATTGAGTGAAAATTAAGTTTCTAATTTTTAAAAATCAAACTGCCAACTACTACATTTTGTTATGAGAATTAAAATGTAGTATAAAAATAACACACCTTAACATGATTGTAGATGTGCTACACCATCAAGAGAACCACTACCATTCACCCTAGCACAACCGTCATTGTATCCTGTTTAAGTGACAACGACAATAGTTACAACTAAGACAAAAAGCTAAACTTAACACAAATTACAAAATTAGAAATATAGAGTTGCTTACTTTTTGGAGTAACACATCCAACAGAGACCTTTGCCCAAACACACCTCTCTTCGCTCAATACGACATCTCTCTGGCACACTTGCACGACTCCATGAACACCTCGCACAAAACACACAAAACCAGTTAACACGGTTCATCATCAGACTTGAACACAATAGCACATAAAACCACATACTTGTAATAAAACTTGCATTGAGAAAAGAGCATAAAACTGGTTACTACTAATCAGTCACCAAACAATAACACACGGTTCATGAGACTTTAACACAGCACAACACAAAACCACATTATTCTAAACAAACTTGAACACAACAGACAATTACAACCACTTACTAATAATCAGACAACAACACCAACATACGGTTCATGAGACCTTAACAAAACACAACATAAAACCTCTTCATTCTAATCAAATTTTAACACTAACAAAGCATACAACAAGTGACTAATTATGAGATAACATACAACAACATTCAAATCTGTAATGAGTAAACCCAAAGTTAAAGTCAAAATCTCCTACTTTCTGAGATTTAGCCTACCCCGTGAAATCAATACAATCGGAATTGTAAACCCAATCACAATCGATTAGAATTTTAAACCCAGACTCACATGCATGTTTGATTAAAATTCTCACAAACCCTAACCTTACAAACCCTAATCGGTAATAATCAAACGAACCTTCTATGTGTGCGATCTGCCAGCTTCTTGACCTCGCCATCCCATTAATCCCATCACAAGAACTTTCCGCCATCGTTATCGTCGTGGGAGATGGAAGGCCTTGAGCAACAAATCGTCACATCGAGTGGAATCTCGATTGGAACCCGAAACCTCGACATATCTCTCTCATATATGAAGATCTTTCGTGTTTCAGCCGGAAAATCCAACGATTCAAGGTAAATCGGAGAATTTTCACGGTGAAACGGCGATTCACCGTTGATATCGCCGTTTCTCTCAGAGAGAGAGAGATATGTCGCGAAGAAAAAGAAAAAATTAGAGAAATTTTTTTTTTACCCTTATTTATATTTTTTTTTTTGGCCAATCAGAACCGACCACGCATCGGTTCTCATAGGATTCTTAAAATCCCTCAAGTGGAACCGATTTTCATACTTTCTAATTTATTTTTGAGTTTTTTATTTTATTTTTAGACCTAAAAATTCCACGGAGAATCTCCAATGGACTTGCTCTAAAGTCTCACACACCGTCCGATGTAAGTATGTATAATTCCAAACAAATATTTCCATTTTCATTGGTAGAACTGTCTATTCAATATTGATGATTTTCCCTTTTACCTTGTAGCAAATATTGTCAATTTGGTTTATTTAATTTTCTTTTAGTGATGGTAGGTTTTTCTAATAATGTGTCAACATCCATTGTTAAACGACAATTTCTCCACTAAATTGTTTAAAACAAAATAAAATAAAAAGTAATTGATTTTTGATGGTATATCATTTAATATATTACGATATATCAGTATATTAATTTTATGATTTCTTTCAATTGATTCAAGAAAAGGCTGCGGACAAGCTTTTGAGACCCCATTGATATGTGGGGAGATCCGGAGATGCATGCTTATGTTTTACTGTTAACCAGAATTTGCATGTAATGTATTGACATCTCTTGCGATATAATTACAAAATCCAAAACAAACAAAAAACATTGTTTGCTTTAATAATTAAACATTGTACTGAATTCAATAGCTATAGTGTAATAATTGTTTCGTTTTGTTTGTCAATTCTTATTGGCCACACACACACACACACACTCTTTTAATATATTGCGGTATTCACGTGATGATTCATGATTGTATTCAAGATTAGTCCCAAATATGATCTAGTAGGTTTATATGTGTACGTATATATATGTATATAAGAAAAGACTTCACTATTGATTGCGATGCTTCTTTGATAATTGCTTCTAACTACTTACTTGTTCTGTCCTCTTCTACCGACAGTCGACCATTTATATTTTTAGCTCCTACCGATTTTTTTAGTGTGTTTGTGTGTGTTTCGTTTGATGATTATATCTTTGGTCCACACTTCACAGCACAACCCTCGAGTTGGTCGATTCTTATCACGTGGAGACACCACAACCACCGAAATTTAATCTTTTAGGGTAATACAGTATCATCTCTATAAATTAATACTCAGTAAATTAATAACTTCTATAAATTAATAAATTTCTCCGGTTCCAAATTGGAATTAGTGTAATTTTGGACACTATTTAATAATATAATAAAATAATAATTTTTTTGAAAATTCTTTGTAAATATATGGTCTCATCAATAATATAAATTAATATTATATAGAATTATCCAAATATATGTATATATCGACACATTATCTTTTATTAGAGTTCATTTTTGATATTTTTACTGTATAAAAATCTTTGAGTGCTATCGTCAAACATGATAATTGTTATTTTCATTGTTATTGATTTTATAAAAATATTAGTTATAACAATTAAATCTTATTTTTAATATTTTTTTACCGAATTAGGAAAATCTCTCTATAAATTAATAATTATTAATTTATCGAGAAATTAAAACCTCTATAAATTAATAGATTTTTTTGGTCCTAATATTATTAATTTATAGAGGTTTTACTGTATAATATATCATTTCGTGCCATATCTTGGTCCCAATATGATTCTTCTTATAGAGAGGTCACAAAGTTTGAGTTATTCTTGATTATTTGTAACCTAGCTATAAATATGGTTTTCTAATTCACTAATGTATAATCAGTAATAGTTGTGCAGTGACAACTAATCTCATATTTTTTTTCATTGATTATATGCAATCTACAATAGTTAAATGTTAATAATTAAGTTTATTTGCATGAAAGAAGTGATAATTTGGATATGATTGTTGTTAATATGCGCCTCATTTTATTAGTTTAATCGCGAGAGTGAATCTGTACTTTACGTCAACTATTTGCATGATTGGTTTTCCAAATGATTACATATATTATTTGATGGTGAGAGATAATTGACGTCCTCCAAAAATACTTTATTAATTATTTTTTTGGTGTATAGTATTGATGGATTGATTGGTGATACAAAATGGTAATCATCTTTTTAAATGAGAATGGTATGAAATAGTTAGAACAAAATGGAAATAGATAAATGGTACATGAGTTTGAAATTCATGTTGATGTTTTAATGAAAATTTACTGATTTTTTTTCTTCTTCTAGTGAATATTAAAGAAACATGTACAGAAAAGGACACAAGTAGTCAAGTAGATAATGACATTTGATATTAGTCGCATATGTCGATGGAAAATACAGTTTCACACCATTTTCCTAGAGAGGAAAAAAAAAAATCTGATAACTTGAATCTCACCCACAATCAAAGTTAACCATTTAAAAAAAAAAAAAAAAATCAGAATATTGTTATAATTTATAGAAGAGGTTAACATTGTGTTGATTTTAGGCATTATATTTGTTAAACATCATCATTTTTGATCCATAGTCCAAAACGGTTCAGCACGAGCCCACAAGTTCGTACTCACTATGATTCCCCGAGGCAAATCGACCCCAATATCTCTCATTTTAACACAAATTAACTATTGCCTTAAACAAAAGATAAAAACACAACTTAACCATAAATAAAATTACAGGCAAGAAATATTTGGCTCTATATGAAATTCTCTGTATTCAACTTTATTTCTCCTCATTTTTGTGAACAATAAATATTTGGCTCTATATGATTTTGCCTCATTCTAAGAAAAATATAAAAAAAGTAAAAGTTGTCTTATTGACAAAAAATGAGAAGAAAACAACTTTTGTTCAGAGCCTGATATGATAATAGGACTTAGAAGACGTACACATTGTCTATTTTTTTTATATCCTTCAAAGTTTTGAGTAAAAAACGAAACCGACAGAGAGAGAAAGAGACCCTCTCTTACATCAAGAAGGGGTTAGTCCCTTGCAACAAAAGTAAGAAAAAAACACCAAATGAAAATTTTCTAAGGTAGTAGAAGAAGAAAGTGAAACACACATGAATCACAGATATTTTATCATAATCACTTCTCTGTAGCGTCTCTGTTTATTTCCCAGTACAATAAACAAACGCCACACAAAAATCTAAGTACATCAAAAGAATCATAATCATGATGAAGAAGCCTGAAAAAAAAAAAAAAAAAAAAAAAAAACAACAACACCTCCACACAAGAATTATATAGTAAAAAGAAAGAAAAAGATTTCACAAAATGAGAAACCTTTTTTCAATCAAAGAATTCCCAATTGAACCTGGGCGGGACCGTGTCACTATTTGAAGTAGTCGAGCTCAATGGTGTAGCGGGATGATGATCAAATGTTTCCCATTTAGTGGATGTATCTAACATAAATGGAGCTGACCCTGAGTTCCTTGGCTCCTCTTGTATCTCTTGTTTCTTCTCCTTGTATTGTATAGGCATGTCCATGAGAGACTGTACCGGTTTCTGTTCTTGCTTCTCTTCATTATTATGTTCTTGAATCGGTGCAAGTCGCTTAGGAGCACCTGACTGTTTCTGCTGTCCATTAGCTATGGAGTTTTTCACCTTCAACACATCGAGTGTTTCCACATAATTCTGCACTCTCTTCACCTGCATATATACATCGAAATCAAACGTTACAACTAAAGAACATTACGAAAAAATCTTCGGTCATGAGATGATATTACATTACCTGCATCTTTCTTTGTAACTTCACATCACCTTCAGCCACAATACCATCCAACTTAATCAACTCATTCATCAACAACTCAATCACCGTTACAAGATCTTTCTCCGCAATCTTCCCTCCTTTCTTAGTAACCATCTCAAACGCCGAAACCTACACACACGCACACACAAAACACACACAATAAGATTTCACCGCAAGAAACAAAACCTAAGAAAGAGCAAGGCGGGCAAAGGGCGTTACCCGTCCGCCAAGCCTATCAACATCAAGACTAATATCAGAAATCGCTTTAGACGCCTTTTCGGTTTTGGCGATCTTCCTCATCTCCAAGAACCGTTTCTCTTGGCTAATAGGGTCTTCGATAAGCACCATCTTTGATTTATCTTTAACTCCCGAAACATCAAGAAACGCCTTTGAATCCCTCTCTTTATCTTTATACATTAGCTTCTGATCTTGATAATGTATACCCGTTGGTCCACTCAACATCTTCTTTAGCTCCCCTGCATCATCAACCAACAACATAAATCTCTCTCTCTCTATATATTCCATAACCCTTTCTCAAAGTTCCAAATATAGTTAAAGAGAGAGACTAACCAAATGAAGCTTGAGGACTAATACTGATCTCATGGTAGACGGCACCGTACTTGATTCTAACTCTGATCATAGGCGGTGGTGGAGGTCCAACAGGATCCAAATCCGGGTTACGTTTCTGAACCAACATACCACCAGGTCTCATTTCCCATTCATGACCGCCTGACTCCCTGCCGCCGCCACCGGAACCTCTGCCGCCGTTAGTCGCCGTCGCCGCCGCCGGAAAATTTGTCGGTT
The DNA here is from genome assembly GCF_030686135.1 of Camelina sativa. NCBI lineage: Eukaryota > Viridiplantae > Streptophyta > Magnoliopsida > Brassicales > Brassicaceae > Camelina > Camelina sativa. The sequence continues at coordinate 15,209,642 of NC_141897.1, forward strand.
TGTTTCTCATCATCTTCATCATTTTTGTTTTCCTTTTCTCCTTCCTCTCAATTAAACGGATCTGAGGATCTTTCTGATATAGAGAGAGAGAGATTATTAGTTAGTTAATCAGAAGAAAGAAAGAAAGAAAGACAAAAGACATTGGAGACAAGACACACAAGAATGTTTATTACAAGAAATCTGGGACTTGGAGGAACATCATCAACAACAATACAACTCCAAAGTCCAAGTCCAACCCATTTCGCCACGTGTACTACAAAGATCAAACCAGAGACCTTTCCTGATCTAACTAATTCTTTCTTCTTCTTTGAGCTTCCAAATTTTTCAAGAATCTTGAGTTTGACTTCAGATCGAAAAGTTTTTTTATTTCACTCAGAGAAAAAAAAAAAAAAGTTTTTGGGATTTCCCGAGAAAATTTAGGAAAGAGTAGAAGAATCAGAGAAAAGCATCCGGATTCTCTGTTCCGAGTTTTCTTAGTTTCAGAGAAACCCGTTCGGGGCAAAAATAAAACACTTTTTAAGTCTTTAATAATTTAACACGAGAGAAGAAGAATAATATAACGAGTGGCCAGCTAAGTTGTCCTTGTGACTTATTATAAGTCAATTTTTACATACATACATTTTAATTGTATATATGTAAGTTTTTTTTGTCGGAATATATATATATATTTTTTTTGTCCTTTTTGTTTTCATTGGATTACTACTATTTTTTTCCAAAGTGACAAAGTTATCATTTGGAAATTAGAGTGTATGTGTTAATTATTATAGTTATCTTACTGTCCACTTCTTCAGGTTAACCTTTTTAACCATTGAGCAAAACTACCCTATACGAGTAGGTTCAAGTGGATATAATTTCACTAATCAGTTCTATAATGATATAATAGGTATGAATAATCTGTGTGTAGATCGGTATACGTATAAGTTATAACTAAGTCTAAAGAAAAAAATCTGTGTGTAGATAATAGATACGTATAAGTTATAATCTGTGTGTAGATCGAGATACAACTGCAGCTGCGACGAAGACTACTGGGACTCGACAGAAAGCAAGAAGGATTACATGCTCAGGAAGTCACTACACAGCCCAATTATTTCACCTTATGGTTTACACACTTTCAAGCTCCTTAATTTAGTTTCTATTCGGTATCTATTATCTATTATCTAGTAACTCTTCCTGTTGCTATTATAAAATGTAATCTCCTCTAAATGAGTAATATACCGGTATTTCCTTAAAAAAAAAAAAAAAAAAGTTTAAAGGAAAGAAGTTAAAAATACTGAGATTAAGAAGTACATACATATATAATTGTGCAATTAAACAACAATGATTCATATACCAAAAAAGAGAGTACAGAAATGGAAAGGGTAGCTAACAAAGCATTAAAGCACCTAGTGGCTTCATTACGCTTATGTTTGTACATAATAAAAATTAAGAAAAATAAACAAATACATATGACGAATTGGGGGGGGGGGATAATGTTATTGTACGATGAGGTGCAGGTAAAGGCATTAGAAGACGAATCGGTCCTGTCGTCCACGTGTGATGATGGCTAATGACAATTTGGGAAAAATTCATATATGGATCCAATCATTGACTCTGCGTTGGTCTTTAAAACACAACCATGTGTGTTTGGTTCTTATCCTACGTGTTAGACGGCGAACCATTTGGGATCGATCGCTGATTCTTAAGCTATTTTACCATAACCAAATTAACCTTTTTTAAGTCTTCCTTCTTCGACTCCTCGTCTTATGTGTGTTTTGGTAAATTCTTGTCAACGTTAGCTTCAAGACTATTTTTTGCTTCATCCTTACCTTCTTTTGATCTAGTATCATTTTTTTTTTAAACCATTTTATGCAAAACCTTTTTTCATGAACCAGTATGTGTTGAAGAATCTATTTTATACTAATATTTACTAAATTGATTCGTCTTTACTAATATGTTCTGACTATAAAACGTCGTATTATTGCTACCATGATAAAAAGTTACACTTTGGCGGCAAATTGACATTGAACAAAAATGCAAAAAAAATAATATATAGAAATGTTTTATTGGCGTCGTTTGGATACGGATAATATGTGTTGTTACTCGGAGTCAAAAGGCATTGAACACGATCCATACATAGTATAACTCCATCAGAAATAGTATCCTAGTACCTTGAAGGATTCTTTCTTTCACCAAGGTTTATGTTTTGTTATTAGCTTCCATGCTTTAGGTTTAACCACAAACTCCCTTGCATCGGTGTTAGTGGTGTGTCTCTTCTGAGAAACTATTAATTATAACCTACTTACAGATTAAACCAAAAATGTATTTCAAAACTATATGAGAAAGTGACTGTAATCAATCATCTATAGGTTAGAGTTTTGATTATTATCCCATCTAATCTTAATTTCATATGCGATATATATATATATTGCGTGATCATATTATAGACATATTACCAAACCATTTCTTATAACCAAACTCTTGTCGGTCTCACGTCCAAAATGCTCGAAATCATGTGTTTGCTCGGACCATTAGATAACACGTTCAAATTACAATGTAAACAAAATTCACAATCAGAAGCGGTAACTAAGAAAATTCACGTTTTTTTTTTATATACTCTAAAGTACAATTTTTTAATAAAAAACAAACTATAGATTAGAATTTGACGTAAAAGTAAATAAAACGAAAGTATTAAAAAAATAAGAATTTGCTTTTCTCACTCTCTATCTCCTTTTGACATTTGTACTTTTTTATCCTGTCTCTCGGGTCGTCACTGTGAATCGAACGTGCAGCCACCGACACTTACGGCACGTGAGACCTCACACGCACACAAGTTCCGAGTGGGTTTGTTCCTCTGCATCGCGTTGTTTTGATGCTGACGGTGCGCTCTGATTTCGCTTTAGCCGACGCTGACTAATATGACTATGGCCGGTGCTTGCCTGCTTGGATTTATTCAACACCTTTCTTTAATTTGCCTCCTTAACTACTGATTACCTAATTGACCCCCTTATTATATTTGATTAGTTATTGAATTATGTAGTAATAAACAACTTTTTAAATTAAGTCGAATCTTTTACGTTTCTAACATTTTATCAGGATTCTTCCTGATTTCTTTTTGGTTGATTTATAAACAAAACATAGTTGAGTAGGGACGTTTTACCAGTCCCGTCTCAAATAAATGTTAGACCCTAGATGAACTGAATTTTTTGGACCCTTGACACAAGAAATAATTTTGTTTGTTTGTTTGGTTCCCTTTATTCAAGGGGTTTTTTTACAAATTTTGGTATGGTCCCTGGGCTTTCGCCCCTCTCGCCGCCCTCATGAGCCGGGACTGCGTTTTACCCGACCAATTAATAATTATATATTTATGGAAATCTCAAATCTGTATTATCATTATTATACTAGTTTGTACATATTTGTTTTTTCTATTCTTCAATAATTAAATTCCTAGATTTTTTTTTATTTTTTATTTAAAAGTATTTTTAAAAGTTTTCAATGCATTTTTTACTAATTATTGATGATGAATAGAAACTTCAAAATTTTATTATTATTATAATTGGTTAAGGGTTATAGAAAAAAAAAAGAAAAAGAAAATTGTTCATAAAAAATGCATCTATAGTTAATTTTCTCAGTATGTGAATTAAATAAATTAGATTAATAGGAATAGAGGGAATAGATTAAGGTTTTCGTTGGTCCAGTTTCTAAGTAAATTTTCTAGAAGACCTGGTTCATTTCCTTTTATACGTGTAAATTATTTTTTTGTCGGCTTTATAAATGTGATATATATCATACAAAACAATTTTTTCAAATGAGTTGTAATGCATGTTTGTATTTCACAATAATAATCTATGACAGAAATAATTTTTGAACATATTGTTTTGCATTATTTAAAGCTCTATCGGATGGACTTCTTTAACTTTGAGGTCATAATCTATTTGGTTAGCCTTAGTTTTCGGTCAACAAGTAAAAAAAGCAAAGAAAAACAATCTATATATAGTGAAACTGAAATTTTAGTGTAAAATCAAATTTCTTTTGAAAAGTATAGATGAAAACGGAAGTAAATTTTATTTTGTGTTTCACGTTTTGCTAGCTCGCTTTATGAATTTAGCATTGTTGTTAGTTTTTTATGTATATTTTTTTTTGAAGCATGATAATATAATCGATGAGTGCACATGTTTAAAACAATACCTCAACAAAAAAGCTGAGATTATATATGCTAGTTTCATGTACGTATGACCACTACATTATATGCGAAATCTAAAAATGGAGATGAGAGAGAAGCTAATGCATGTGGACTGAAGAGAGAAACAAAGCAAAAACGGTGGTACAATGCTTAGACCATCTCCATTGGTTATACTGTGAATGTCTTAAGCAATCTTATTAATATAAATTTAAAAACATTATAGACATCCCTCAAGACATTTTCTAACCTCATTTCTTAATTGGTTTTATTTCTTTTACAATTTCTCATTTAGTCTAACTAAAGATACATAACTTAAATTACCATTGTAGATGCTTTTATAAGTTATAACTAGATTATGATCCGTGTGGGACAAGTTTCTATTTTTTTTTGTTAATGTACTAATTTAATATTAATTTTATTAATGTATTATTTTGTAAATTCTAGCGCAGTATACCGCACAACAATTTTGTTTAATACAAAGTGTTGTAAAAATAGTAAAACGATAGTATCATATTAATGATAAATTATTTTTTTAGTATGATCAATTCAACATTGTCATGTCATATAACTCGTCTTGCAATATAATCGTTTGTATTATTTTGAATTTTTAAAAAAAATATTCATAATTTTAATTTTTTACATTAAGTTAGATATATCAATTATAATATTTTAAACTTCTTAAAAGTTTAAAATTTACTACATCCCGTTAAATTACACAGTTCAACTGAAAACCCGAATTAAACTCACGATATACAGTGGAACTATGTTTGTTTAACACAATCTTAAGTAAGCTTGACATATATTGGTGTTGCTAAAAAGATTAAAATGAAAATTTAATCTGTATTGAAGTATCAGATTAATTATTTATTAATTTTTATTATTATTATTGATTCAAAAATTTGTCCATCATATATATAATTAGTCATGCAATATAAATTTTCTGTGTTATTTAAAATTTTTCATATTTTTAAATTTTCATAATTTTAAACCTTTATATTAATTGAGTAATCTATGTTCGTTTAAAAAAATTCAAATCACAAAATATGCAGAAAAATATATTTTTATTACCTTTATGTATTATATGATGATTCAAAACAATTAAAAACAAATTCAAACTAAGATGATAGGAGAACAAAAATTTTGAATATGGAGTAAAGCTTCTAAATAAGTATATTAATTTTAGAACATTATATTATATTATATATATATACTAGTTGGTGACCCGCTCCATGCGCGGGATTTTATTTTTTTGCTTTATATTTTGTGTTACTTATTTTTTTTGGTTTGTTGTGTTGTTTTTATAAAATGTTGATTTTGTTGTGAATTATAACTAGAATACACTTATATGTGTTTTGTAATATTTTGTAAAGTGAACAAGAAAAAATAAAGTGAAAGAGAGGGAATAGCTGCCACGAAAGAGTGAAAGAGATTAGAACTATTTCTTTTGATCAAAGACAACTTATGTATTTTACTCTTCTTACACAACTCATTAATTATAGTGTACTACAAAAGACATGAGTCACACACTTATTCACTTGGTAATGACAAGTGGTAAGTTATGCAATATCACATGAACAAGTGTCATGACATGTGTCTTGTGATGGATTAATACAATTATATTTTATAATACTCTCCCTTGATTATCCATCACCATTGACGAATTACGTACTACCTCATTAAAAACTTTGTCACGGAAAAACCCATTGGGATAAAAAACCATGACAAAGAAAAAAAGAGTATAGTAACGTAATCTCCCCCTCGAAAAGATATGTATAATCTTTTTTCGTAAATTTCAGAGATGACACATTCCAATACTGTGAATATGCTTTCTGAATGTGGTAGTCGGAAGCGCCTTTGTGAATAGATAATGCAGGGTGATAGTACGACACAGACTCGAGAGATCAATGGATTCTCGAAGAATAAGTCACAGCTTTGAGTTCTATTATCTTTGTATCAATGGATCAAAGAGTAAGAGAATTCGAAGACTTGGAACAAGAGAAACTTCTCTTTTATTAAAATTCTTTAAACGGCTGCCGTTCACGTTACAAGAAAAAGAGTACTTATATGTCTCCGCAAACACAAAACCCTCGTGGGAACTTGTCGAGCAAGTAAGAACTACACCGACTTAAGAGAAACCCAATAATAAATAATAAAGCCCAACAAAAATAATAAAATAAATACAGAGTAAAGTCTAGCAAAATCCACACACATACACCAAGTACCATCTTTCTTGGGAATAAGCAAGGCTGGCACTGCACACGGACTAAGGCTTTCTCGCAAATAACCTTTAGCAAGAAGGTCCTCTACTTGCTTACGAAGTTCATCATGCTCCATCGGGCTCATACGATAGTGAGGTCGATTCGGCAAAACCGTATTGGGCACCAAGTCAATACAATGCTGGATATCACGCATTGGTGGCAATCCCTCTGGTAACTCACTAGGAAAAACATCCTTGAACTCGTTCAGGAGAGCATGAAACGCAATAGGTGTAGTCTCCGTCACCGATGGAGAGTCTGGTTTCAAAATCAGAAGATACGTTAATTCAGCATGTTCAACTTCATAGAAAATATGAGCTTTTGAAACCAATAACGTGGCCTTAGGAGTAGTAGCTGGATTCGTGGATTCCTCAATATCGTGACTAGCAACAAGAGGTTCGGAGGCAGACCGTGACGGTACCAAAGTAATACGCTTTCCCTCATAGGTGAAAGAATGTGTATTAGCAAAGCCATCATGTGTCGTTCGACGATCATACTGCCAAGGTCTCCCTAACAAGAGATGACACGCATCCATAGGAACAACATCACACAACACCAAGTCTTTATAGTTTGAACCCATGGAAAAAGGAACCCAACATCGTTTAGACACGCGCATGTTAGATTTAGACGTAAGCCATGCAATTTGATACGGAGTAGGATGAGACTTTGTAAACAAGCCCAATTTTGTCACTGCTTCCTCGGAAATCACGTTGGTGCAACTGCCAGAGTCAATGATTATTCTACAAACTTTTCCCCGAATGGTACAAGTAGAGTGAAAAATGTTAGTACGAAGCCATGATTCTTCAACACCGTGTGGAATCATGAACGTAGTCCCTGTATCACCAAGTACTTCTTCTGTAGTCTCATCAGGCTCATTGTCGTCTAAATAATCATCATAAATAGGTGCATCACTTGCGAACAGGCCGCGACGTTGGAGAGTGGGACAACTCGCTTGACGATGACCTTGTTCCCCACACTTAAAACACTTAGAAACCGGTGTTCGCGTCTGTCATGACATACTACTATTCTCGTGAAAATCATTGTGTCGCACAGGTTCACTAGATTTGATTGCCCTGTTTCAGTGGAAGAACCCAAACGCAAACGAGATGAATTCCAAGAAGATGATTGCCCACGAGCTTGCTGCTCAATTAATAAAGCATGTTGATGTGCTTCCGAAACCGTCATGGGATTAAACTGTAGTAGAGTGTGCTGAATTTGTAAACGAAGACCGCCAATAAAACGCGACACTCTCTGCTCTTCGTTCTCTGTTAATGAATTTCTAACCAATAAAGAAAAAAAATCTGATGCATACTCATCAACAGACTTCGAACCTTGTCTCAAATTGTGAAGTCGTGTGTACAAGGTGCGTGTGTAATTATAAGGCAAAAAGGCCTTTCGCATCAACCTTTTCAGCTTTTCCCACGAAACAATACGATCCTTGCCTGCCCTTGCACGTGATTCCTTAGTTTGCTGCCACCACGCCGATGCTCTGCCTCAGAACCATGTTGCCACAAGAGATACACACATCTTATCAGGAACTTCTTTGAACGCCAGCAATTCTTCCGTTGTGTTAAGCCAATCGAGAAACTCATCTGGTTGTAGCCCTCCAGTAAATTCAGGTATCTCAAGTCGAAAACCTGATTCCCACCGCCTATCTTCAAAACGTGGAGCTGCGATGATGTCACGATGTTGATGTCTCCGATCTGGTAAGTCACCAAGTGGTGCAAAAGGGTTATCTTCAACGTCCTCCTCGTCGTCAACCTCATCGAAGACTGGCTCTTCTTGTCTCCGCACACCCGGAACGTCACGCTGAGCTTGGAAGATAGCTCGTACTGCAGATTCAACAGTGGTTCACATGGTATCTCGAAAATTCTGTTGCATCTCAGCCATCATCTTTCAAAATTCATCGTTATGTTCATCGAGCTAGGTTTGAAGATTTTTCTTTGGAGGCATGATTAGGATCTTCGCCTCTGATACCAACTAATGCAGGGTGATAGTACGACACGAACTCCGGAGATCAATGGATTCTCGAAGAACAAGTCGCATCTTTGAGTTCTATTATCTTTGTATCAATGGATCAAAGAGTAAGAGAATCGAAGACTTGGAACAAGAGAAACTTCTATTTTATTAAAATTCTTTAAACGGCTGCCGTTCACGTTACAAGAAAAAGAGTACTTATATGTCTCCGCAAACACAAAACCCTCGTGGGAACTTGTCGAGCAAGTAACAACTACACCGACTTAAGAGAAATCCAATAATAAATAATAAAGCCCAACAAAACTAATAAAATAAATATAGAGTAAAGTGCAGAAAAAGAATTAGAAGATGTCGCTACATCAATAGATCTGCTGGATTGTCACATGAGCGGATGTACTGAACATCAACTTCCTTATTCTTCTCGAATTCTTGAGTGTAAGAAAAGAATATGTCTTGTTTTGTCGCTCTTTGTGTAGCTTCCTTTGATTTGGGCGACATATGGAACAAAGTCTTTAAACAGTGTTGTTGCCTTTTGGTTGCTTCTTGCTAATGGGTCTCAACAAGCATTAACTAGTTGATGCTGATCGAACCCGCAGTTCGAAGTTCTTCGCCAACATGTTACGAGGCTCCAGTCTTAGGTAGAGAACTATTGGTTGACGTTTGGGCATCATCCGAGCCATTAGGGATTCTCGATATGGCATATGAAGCACAACTATTTTGTCATGACTTGAATAAGTGACGACCAAAGTCTATCACTGAAACGTTGTGATGTCGTTGTTTTGCGATATATCTTTATATTATCCGATATAAATATTCCATCTGCAAAACCAACTAAACCAAACTTGGGGGTTCCAAAATACATTAAGCCCAAGTTAATCATACCTTTGCAATAGAAGATACGTTTTAACTCATCTCAAAATCTACTTATAGAAAATGAGTTATATGCTGCAAAGAGATTAGTAGAAAATGCTATGCACAGTATATAAAATATATAAATGCTCGTCAGCATTTATATATGATCTTATATGACTATATCTATATATATATATGACCTCCTTTAGAAATGATTAGTATAACATCTATTTCAATAGATAGATGTTTAGTTTGGAATATCTTGAGACATATTTGTCTTTCTAAGATCTTTTATTCCAAATAACTCTTCAAGAGTTTTGATGATGTTCAAAATCATCACTGTTATAAGTTTTCGAAAACATAATTATGATATCATATATTTTTCAGGATAAGTTCTTCAAGCATCCCATAAAGCATATTTCAAGTCATTCATATAGCATCCATTTTGTTTGATAGGGTATTTTAACAAAACATGGCGCGACACACCATTTTGTTATATATCATTATACCCTTTGATGCTTGGACCATTAGTCCAAAAATTACTCATCTTTCATACGAGTTTAATATAGACTTTGATGCTTGGACCATTGGCCAATATATATCTCTATATGCTCACAGAACAGAGAGTTATGATCCTCGTTAATCACATTTGCGCTATATCATTTTATTGTCGACATGTATGATTTTGGTACCATATTTCCCGTAATGACATGGTTAATCGAGATCTCTTTAATCATTATATAAATGATTTTATACAGGTACCTGATTTTGTTATTTACCATATCAATCGGTTTCTTTACTTCTCTTGAGAAGTATCTTGCTCCTCTTTAAGAGTCTATGTGCTTCCCTCTGGGAGTCTGTTAGCTCTTCGTAAAGAGTCTATCTACTCCTCTTTATGAATTCATTTTCTCTTCTTTTGAGAGTATAATCCTCTTTTTAATTTGCTCATTTTTCTTTTCGAGGATTGTATTTATCTTAGGAACCAAAGTAGTCTATCACGTTTCTTATGTGTCATAGACTTGTATGTCATCCGTCAGATACATATTTTTATTCGAGCATTTCTAGATGGGATGTGAGATTTCTCATAACTACAAGTTCATATTCATTTATGTGAAGACCAATAATTATATGAAATCTCACCCATCAGCTTTTTGCATTTGGATTTGCAATATATATTTTGAATAGTGATCTGTTGAACTTTTGAACTTTCAAGTTCATATTCGTTAGATTCATTTGTTCAAAGATCCAAAACTATTCGATGATTATCCCATAATGACGGGGAACTTTTATCATCCAACTTGATGATTTGCAAATCTTGCAATACGCAAATCTCTTATAAGATGGCTCTATATAAATAGAGCGGAGACTCATCTCCCGCATCGATATATTTCATCCTCTTTGGATGATATTTTTATGTGGTGTAGAGGAGCATTTATAATATACATCACACACCCATAAGATTCAAAATGAGAAATATTTAATCTCCAACCATGAATATATAACATGGGAGAAATATTTCTTTCAAACTATTGGCCTCATATATAATATTTATTACATACAAAACAAAGAGATTAAATCACCATGAATCGTTTTGCAATATCTTGGAGTTGCACTATGAACGATTCATCATAGCTCATTTCAAGATGAACATCACATATGTTCCACTTTATCACATGCGACATATATATGTGATAAACTAAATGATATGACTTCACCAAAGTTATATCGCTCTGGGGTGTCAAAATTCACCAAAGTTTATCGACTTATTGTCGATGTGGGATTCCTTTAGTTCTCCCCATCGAGATGATAACTTTTGGAGTTCATTCATCTCGAACTGAATCCCACTTTAGGATCAACAACATACCGTATTAGTTATGTCTATTATCGTAGATCCTTATAAGATGTGAGATTAGTATTATCCCCTCTCAAGATGATGACTTTTATGTCTGTTCACCTTGGACCGAATCTTATTATTAGATCGGTTATATTCGGGGTATAATTTGGAGATTTATTAAAGAAATCAAACCGTCATATATATACAATGAGCTTGTTAATCCAAAAGGATGGTGAATGGGCCAACATTATATGATTCTAGAGGCATAGCCTACTACAGAATCAAGGAGGAGGTATATAACCATCAACTCCATAAACAATAAATAGAAATTTAAATAAACTTAAATAACCATCAACATAAACTAGATGTTACCTGAAATATGAATGAAGTGCAGTGCTTACAACCTCTTGAAATGTGAACGGGGACATGCAATACTTTTGAAAGAACTTTTGTTCCTCTAAACAAATTCTCAATGATTTTTAATATCATTGATTTTCCGGGATGGCTTGACCGGTAACACTATGCTTAAAGCATTAAGGAATTTCATTTTTACTATCATTTTGCCATCTTTCTTTTTGCATGATATAATCATATACATGCGTGTCTCCAATATAGTCGATCTTGCGATACCATATTTATTTATATTCTCAACATAATAATATTATTAAGAGAAAATGTCTTTGAAACTTCATGAGTTTCTTTGAGACTTCAGAGAATACTAGACATCGATAATTATGAATCTGATGTCTTTGAAAGTCGAGAGACTAACTCATCTAGACCTTCTAATTACTTTTGCATTGTCTATGATATACTGACATGTGCTTCATATATTCTCATAAGAGAAATATATTTTTGATTTTAAAGACATTTCGTTGTCTTTAAATCTCATATAACCCATATAGTTACTTTTTACGAATAAAAAAAAATTAAATAAACAAACATATAAATGCAGAAAATAAAATAAGAGCTATAATCTTATATATAAGAATTTAATAGAAGTAATTTTTCTTTGATCGTAGAGTAGGCAGAGCCTATCATATATAACGATCAATCCGGGAAAGACAAAGCTTTTTGTTTGATCATGAATGAGGTAGAACCTCTATATGTATAACTATCAACCCAGAAATGACATAGTCCTTATATTTGATCGTATAGAAAGCAAAGTCAATCTTTCGGGAAAGGACATAGCCTTTTGTTAGATCGTAAAGGAGGGGTGAAGCCTACCATATCAAATGATCAATCCAAATATTATATAGCTTTATATATGATCGTAAAGGAGGTAGAGCCTACCATATATAATGATCTATCTATCCAGAAAAGACATAGCTTCTATTTGATTGTGAAGGAGGCAGAGCCTACCATATATCAAACAATCAATTCAGATATAACATAGCTATATATTTGATCGCAAAGGAGGTAAAACGATCAATCCAGAAAATGACATAGCCTTTATATTTGATCATATAGGAGGCATAGCCTGCTATTTTTAACGATATTTCCGGAAAAGACATAGTCTTTTGTTAGATCTGGAAGGAGGCAAAGCCTATCATATAAAACGATCCATCCAAAATTGTATAGCTTTATATATGATCGTAAAGGAGGCAACGCCTATAACTTATGACGATCAATCCGGAAAAAAACATAATTTTACGATGTCTATAATATTCATGTTCTATAAACATAAATGGAAATAATATAAATTTACTTACCTCGTAAAAGCTCCAGCAGTAAAGACATCGTGCTGATAACGTGTTGTGAATTATAACTAGAATACACTTATATGTGTTTTGTAATATTTTGTAAAATGAACAAGAAAAAATAAAGTGAAAGAGAGGGAGGAGCAACCACGAGAGAGAGATTAGAACTATTTCTTTTGATCAAAGACAACTTATGTATTTTACTCTTCTTACACAACTCATTATTTATAGTGTACTACAAAAGACATGGGTCACACACTTATTCACTTGGTAATGACAAGTGGTAAGTTATGTAATACTACACATGTTGACACATGTTTTCTGATCGATTAATCACAATTATATTTTATAATAAATTTTTAGTTTTTGGTGTTTTGTTGTATACGTTGCAATTTTGGTCCATGGAGCAATCTGATCAATTGACCTTATCCAAAAAGTTATAAAGTTTTATTCGATGCAATCAGTCACTTATATTCTACACTTCATTCGAAATGTTATAGTTGGTATGTTAACAATGTTGTATAGTGTGGTTAACTTTCCTCTATAATAACGTCACAGGTGATAAGTGTAAAGGTGAGAGAATCAAAAGCAACACATGCGATAAATTTCTAGCTCAAGTCCAATGTTATTATTGTCATAGAAGTCCCCTGTTTTATAAATCTCACTAACGCTCATTTTGAAAAACTAAAAACAAACATTGCGACAAACCAAAAGAGAAGAAAATGAAGATGCAGAGTGCTTGGAACGTTTTCAAGGGCTCAGGTGCTCATTGCCTCCATCTTTTGATGATTCCTTCTGCAAATTCCTACCAATATAAGATTTGGTTATCATCATAACAATCCCACAATCTACTTTCATCTTCTTATAATCATATGATCAAACCATTTGGATTAATAAGAGATATTTACAGTTAATTGTGCAAACATGTTTCCATAAAACTTGGCTTCTTTTTTGTTGAACTCTTTCATATCTCCTTCAACCTTCTCTATTCCGGCTTCACTTAGCTTCCCTGTCATGTGAAAATAAATTAGCAAATACAATGTTGACTTTAGTGTATGAGAAGACATTGCAAAAAACTATCCACCTACTCAAAGCTAAATTGGATATAGATAAGAGGGGTATAAGACGAAGAGACAGAACCTGTTGTTGGGATCGATTTCAAGGGCCTTCTTGACATCAAACTCAGCCAAGTCTAAATCAGCCAACTCCATGTACGCTTGCGCTCTCCTGTAAACCTCACATATCAACGGCAGTTCATATTATTATATACCTTCTCGTATCTCTTGGACGCCATGGCATATTTGCCTGCTTTAAACTTGGAGTTTCCTTCTTCCTTCTTAGAATCAGCTTCTATTTTTTCTTCAGTGTTCATGTCCCACGATTCCCTTGCCTACAAACCCAATAACAACCAAGTGTTGGACTCTTATACTTCCTTACTAGCTGAATTGTGAACAACATAAGCATCTAAAACTACACTAACATTGTCATAAGTCACAAGATCAACCTCAAAGTACACAGTTGAGATTGGCAGCACCACAAACAATTCCTGTTTTGACTCATTAGAACCAAAGGCATACTCAAGTTCTACTGTCACCAATGCCACTTCACCCTTTTTCATCTTCATTACAGCTCTATCAAGTCCATCGACCACTTGCTCTGTTTAGGCACCCAGCAAATAAGTTACAATGACTAAGTAAACCAGGGAATTCTAGCGCATCCAAGTGGACATTTTTAAGAAAGTTTGGAAGAGTGTAGTTACCTTCATCTGTTTTGAACTCAAACAGTTCATCATTCTCACCATGACCTTTCTTCAGGAATACTGTTTCATCTTGAAGTTTCCCAATCAATTTAACTACAAGAAAGAAACAAATAAAAACCTTTTAAGAAACCATTATGCCAGGTTAAAACATCAGTGTGATAAAATCTGAAATGCAAACCTTTCACAACTGGCCCATCGTTAGGACGCTCATATCATTCCCATTCCTTTAAGATTGTCTTCAAATCAACCCACCACCCGTTGGTGAAGGCGGCCAGGTTTCAGCTCTGCAAAAGAAACGTAAGGAGTTCCCATGGTCCTCGCAATGTTTTTTTGGTCAGATTTGGAATTAGAGAATTGCGTTAGTGATATGGTAAATTATATAGGGATGTCAGAATTTATACAATAAGAATATTGTAGTAGTGGGGAAATAGTTTAATAAGAGGGAATCGAAACGAAATCATACCGTTCAGAATCCACGCCGTTACAATTACGTTGGAATCGTTGAGAACTCTTACAAAGCTGAAGATGGAGAAGTGTAGCGATTGGAATAGCACTTAATGCATCAAAAGGTGAGATGAAAAAACACAATGAAAATGAAGATTAAAAGCTAGAGAAGAGAAGAGGGAATCGAGCCATCATGTGATACGACGGAGAAGTCTAGACTTCGTCAATGATTTTTTATTTACATTAATATTTGTTAAATTAATAATTTTTATAAATTAATAAATTTATTCGGTTCCAAATTAGGACTAGTGTAATTTTGGACATAATTCAATAATATAATAAACTAATATTTTTTTTTTAAAATCCTTTATAAATAATTTATAGAAAATCTTCTATAAATTAATACTTGTTAAATTAATAATGAAAAAATTACTTAAATATTATCCAAAAGTTGGTTTATTCCTCGTATGTAACAATTTTCTAAAAATTGCTTAAATATTTATTGCCTTGGGTGTAATTACAATTTATCTCTTGGGTTTAGTTTTTTTATTTTGGTCAAAAAAAAAATACACATCAGATATGATTTAACATGTCATTAAACCGTTTTTTTTCAGATCAACAGTTATTTTTTGGGAAATTGGGCTGTATAACACAAAAAATTCTATAATTTAAAGACTAACTATAGTAACCATATATCTGTTATATACTCCATATAATATGTATTAATGACACCTTCTACCCCTCCACCTAACCTCCATCGACCACTAACACCACCTCCGACCACCTCCAACTTCAGCCACCTCCTCTGCCGCCAACCTCCGGCCACCTACTCCGGCCGCTGACCTTCGGCCAACTCCTCCGCGACCTTCGGCCAACTCCTCCGCGACCTTCGGCCAACTCCTCCGTCGACCTTCGGCCAACTCCTCCGTCGACCTTCGGCCAACTCCTCCGCCGATCTCCGACCACCGACCTCCGCCGCCGACCTCCGCCGCCGACCTCCAGCCACCGACCTCTTCCGCCGACCTCCGGCCACCGACCTCTAGCCACCGTCCTCCGCCGTCGATTTCCGGCCACCAACCTCCGCCACCGACCTCCGCCGTCGACCTCCGGCCACTGACCTCCGTCCACCGACCTCCGTCGCAGACCTCCGGCCGCCGGCCACCGCTTCCGACCAACAGCCACCACTCCCTCTACCACAAAAAATCCTAAAATGGTAATTTTGCTCTATCCCTATCTTGATTCCCTAATTTTTTTGAATATAGTGTTATTTTCTTCTATATTTCCAGAGAAAAAAGATGATGATATGGAATGCTGGAATGGATGATGCGTCCGACATGGCAAGTCAGCCATTAAAGAAATAATAACTCAACCTTAATATAACCCAGCCATGAAATAAATTATAACTCAGTCACAACATGAATAATGTAACATTACAGTAATTAAAAAACAGAAAAATGGCTGCTAAATTCAGCCGTTGCGTCATCTGAATAAAAATGTAACTCAGCCGTATCGTTTCATAAGTCAGCCGTAACTGAATAACATTCTAGTAATTAATCTTTTGCTTCTAAGTCACCCGTCAAATGGCCGAGTTGTACGATAAGTCAGCCTTTCACGGATGAGTTATAGTTTTTAACTATAACTCAGCCATAACTACATCTCATAAGTCAGCCGTTTTTCATAACTCAGATAGCCGAAAATACGATAACTCAGCCGTGTCTTATTGATAACTCAACCAAAATTTTGACAACTCAACCATGAGATAATAACTCAGCCATAAAGATGACTGAGTTATGCTCTAACTCAGCCAAACTTTTGACAACTCAACCATCCGGTGAAAACTCAGTCGTAACGTGCGACTGAGTTATGCTCTAAGTCAGCCGTCCGATCTTACTCAAATGTTTTTTCCTTAAATCAGCCGCAACATACCTATAACTCAGCCGCCATTACCTCTATTACGCTTTATGGCTGAGTTATTTAATACACGTCAGCAATTTCTGCCGTGGCAATGACATTTTTGTAATAACGTTTTTTTTCCGGTAACATAAAACAAGGATATGCTGGGTATTTTGAAAATACCCGAAATATTCTAGTAATAAAATCTTTTTTTGTAGATTCTGGTGATATTACCTAAAATGTATATCATTTGAGTAAATGTCCTTTTAATAATTATATAAAATTGTCTAGATATATGTATATATATATACATTAATTTTTATTAGAGTTTATTTTTAATATTTTTACTTTATAAAAATATCTGAGTACTATCTTCAAAACATGATAATTGCTATTTTCATTTTAATTGGATTTATAAAAATATTAATTATAAGATTAAATTTTATTTTTAAACTTTTTTACCAAGTTAGGAAAATCTCTTTATAAATTAATAATTATTAATTTATCGAGAAATTAAAATCTCTATAAATTAATAGAATTTCATGGTCCCAACATTATTAATTTATATAGGTTTTACTGTACATATCAAAATATAAGGGTTTATGTACTCTCAAATTTTTGAAGCCCATTTGTATATCTGTATATGATTAATTAGAAACTGCTTAGTGGGTAAGTGTTTAAGAATAGACCTGTAAATTAAATAAGGAGCTGCTGACGTGGCAGCACCATGAGTGAGTAAATATAACTTTTTTTTTTGCTATGGAGTAAAGGTAACTTTATATATATGTAGATGAATATTTAAAATATTTTAATTGTGTTTGGTGATAAGGATAATAGAAAAGTTAACTAAAGTTGTTGTTTGGATATAAATTTAAATAATTAATGGTATCCAATGCTAATAGTTTCCAAAATAAATTTAATTTTCAAATAGACTCTACAGAAAAACTAGTTTATATATATATATATATATATATATATATATATATATATTAATTAAGGGTGTAAAACTTAGTCCTAAACAAAACCATATCTAATATTGAAGCTGCAAGATATACAATCGTTGATCTTGACTCCAAAAACCATATCTAATATTGAAGCTACATACATATACAAATATAACCATGTCACGTACTTATCTCCCGACAATCTCATGTGACAATCATCGGATCTTCCAAAACATTCTCACCCAAATGACCAAATCCATCTGTTGTATTTCGTCTTCTATACAAACTTGTACAAAGAGTTCATTAAACCATATAGTTGTGTCTTCTCAAGTTCCACAAAAAAAAATTGTTTATCAAACAAAGTCCCACAAGAACTCAAAGATAGATGACACAATATACCCTAACACAAACCCATTATGTCAACTGTCCAAAGACATTGTTAATGGTCGAGGCCCGAGGGGTAGCATTGATGTGTCTTTTGTCTATCGAAGAATCTCTTTCTAACATCAATATATACCCCTTACAATTGACAAGCTAAACACAGGCTAAAGCTGATGACTTTAGCTTGAATAAGCTTAAACCAAGGATTTAAAGAACTTAACTAAGGTTGTTTCTGAATCAAACACTCAACGAACTCAAAACACAACATAACCAAAATGAAACAGAACAAACCAGAGCACACCGAACAAATGCTTCCGTTAACGAGAAGCTACGTCGAGGCCGGGACTGTCTCCCAGAATCCACTAATCACAAATTTTACTACAAAGAGATCTCTCACCCACTAAGCCCCTTACAAGCTCACTCCTCAATCTCTCTTGTCTCTCTTTGTTTCCTCAAGAACACAAAACACAAGTTGACTCTTTATTTTTGTTCTCTTTTCTTAACCTACTACTCTCTCTCATACATACACTTTCTTTAAATAGATGCTTGCTCAGTAACCCTAGTTCCCTTCTAGCAGCTTCTACCAAGTTACCTTCTTCTTGGCGTTATAGTAGTGGCATGGGTTTCCTTTGCAGGAAGCAAATAAGACGAATTTCCCTTTTGGTTTTGCTTTTACAGGTTCAACGGCAAAAACTGGTAGCTGCATTTTGTGGTCCTGAACATGAGTCATCACCTGAACTGGCACTACTTTTCCTTCACGCTTCTTTGAATTTTGTCTTGTTCTTTGTTCACTAATGCCTAACAGCAACAAATCTTGGTTTGTGCCACAACTTTGAAATGAAAATTGATAGAAGTTTACGTAAAATATCCATTCAAAAATAGGTCCAACCATTCCAAGCCATCCAACAGGTATCGTCGTATATAACTTACACAGGTGCTTCACACGATAATCTTACGAGAAAGTTCAAATGAGTAATTGCTAGTAATGTGTTGACATCTTTCCTTGTCCTATATTTAGAACCGTCCTATATGGCGACTTAAGAAAGGCAAAATTGTAGTTTTCGTGGATAATCACGGTACATTTCGCCATGCATATTTGACGAATACTTTGCTTTCAATATAATTGCTAGGTTTTCTACAAAATCTCTGACTGAAGGAGAGAGAATGAAAGTAGTAGGCAAAGATTCGGATTTCTCCATGGCATCACTCAAACCATATATCAATTGTGGTTTCCGGAAACCGGCATATTTGCCGATGGGCGAAGCAGGGCAATTTGGGGTAACCACGACCCATCAAAAATTGCCCACCACCGATCGGTATCCTCCTCGAACACCTTAACCATCTTTGATGACTGGGCCAAGTCGTTGTATTATTTTAATACATCACTTCTGTGTCGAAGAAAAACTAGTAGAAAGAACACTTTACTAGATCTCGTCTTATCCTACATTCATGTTCTTGCTTGGATACGTCTAATGAACAGACAAACCATCTAATCCTTAGGTCACTGCCATCGACCAGATACGTTTCACGGTTTCTCAAAATTTTGATCCGAATCGTCTTTTCGCTATTAGGTCTTCTTTTCGGCAAATCATGCCCAACAATAATTATGTTTGATCTGCTTTCACAATCTTAACAAAATAATTATGTTGATAATTTGATAATGAATGGGTAGATTTTGCGTTAGTTTTCTTTTGGGGCCGTAGGGATATTGGATCCAGCCCAATATATGATAGAATTAATACTATAACGTGGCAGTTTCAATGCACACGTGTCGAAATTAGGTAACATAGTTTTTTTTTTTTGTTTTGGCTGAAAAATGGTTTAAAAAAAAATTCTTTTCTCCTCAAATTTTCCACTGTTTTTTCAATGGGATGGGTTTTGAACCCGTAAATTATCTTTAAACTCAGATTCAAAGATAAATTATTAGTATAAAACTTTGTTTTAATATATATTGATCAATAATTAATAATATATTAGATCAAAGTTTTATACTAGCAATTTTATCTTAGATGATGAAGCTTATTTTAAAATTTAAAAAAAATAAGCTTGTTTAAATTTTTTTTGGACACAATTTGATTAACATCAAATTATTTTTTCTCGGTCTGCTTGTAGATCTATTTGGTAGATCTGTTTGTAATTACAAGTTTTGGTTACAATATTAAATCATTGTAATGGGGTGAGATGGTTAACATATTAAGTCATTGTAGTGAGGTGAGATGATTAACATATTACCTCATTGTAGTGGAGGTGAGGTTGTCTAGTTTGCAAGACTAATCATCCTTAAAATAGAACAGACTTAATTTACAAACAGATGAATTTGCAGCCATGATGACCACCTTTGCCTTACTACTATTGACATTTTCTAGATAGTAATTTCCACAATCTTTTATATTATTCATTCTACTTCTGCAAAATAAATTTGTTTTGAACAAATTTAAATGGTATGAGAGATTCTTATTCTATCCAACTTAATTCATAGTACAATTTCAACTATGTGCAGCTCTTATACTGGTAAAAATGACTCAAGTCAATTTACCATTCCAAGTTGATCAAATTGTTGAAGTGAAATCCTTTATCGAGGAATACCGCGGGGCTTGGTTTCGCTGTAAGGTAATGGGGCTATCAAAAGTTAAATGTAACTCTAGTTTAGCATAAGGGCAGGTTCAAGAATTATTTGAAGTTCACATTGTGAACTAACAAGATTTTCACTAGTCTACTTCTTACTTCAGGTGTCGGCTTAAACATATATTACAGGTTTTGAGCAACAAAAAAAAAGACTTTTAATCTATTAAAAAACTTATTGATTTTTTTGGGTCTCTTTGGTTTATATAATTTTTTTTGTGCCCCTTTAACTTTTACAATTTTTGTTTTGTGCTCCTTTAACTTACAATTTTTTTTTGTGCTCTTTTTCTTATACGTATATACCTCTTTAATCTATATACCCGGGGCGGTCGCACAGCCTGCTCCCTTTGTTAAGCCGGCTTACTTCTTCATAAAAATCCTCATCTTTATTTTGCTACTTTTGATTCTATATGGATGTCTTAAAAAGATCTATTTAACATCTTTAGGATATGTTTTTTTTTATTGTGATGTGAACATGCATCAATTTGAGTCATGTCAACATTGCTATCCAACAAAATCTAAATCCAAACCAAATCTTCTAAGATGTGCTAGATCATGTTTGGATAAATCCAAACATGATCTTTAGCCGAGAATCCTTACCAGGAATAACGTGGTATATACATCTTATGTCTATAACCAATGGTTTATCTTTCTATATCTTGAAGACTAATTATAAGAACTACATCCTAGTCACTGTTAATGCAATGTTTGTTGATTCCACATAGTTCTTATGAAAGTCTTTTTTCATCTTCTACTACATCCAATTTCTAGTGGCATTTGTATCCACTTGTATTTGAATTGTTTTTTCCTTCAGCTAGTTTATCTTTGTTTTTTTCTTTTTCTTCTAGCTACCTTTGTGGTTTTCTCTTTGTCTTTTGTTGACATCATGTTCCTTCCAAAACATTTAAATTCAAAAGAACCAATCTTTTCACCTTTTTGGGGTAGTCTTACACGCCACTGGGCTGTCGTATTGTCACAATTAAAACGTAGGGGTGTTATTAGATTCTAATTTATAAAGAATTTTGAAGATTTTAATAAATCATCAAAAATGAATAAGTGAAAGATTTTTAAGGATTGCTTGCGAGTATTCTATAGTTTTGTTGATTAGTTTTCTTAAATCTTGTAAAATGTTCCAAACAATCTTTGTATTTTTGTGATATTTTCCTTGAATTTATTTTGTGAATAAAATTTATAAAATCATGAACTAATAACATAATAATTGAATTTATCAACAATCTTAAATTATTTTGTTTTAATTGAATAACGACTTTATAAAAGTCTGAATCAAATAAACCAAATTTGTTAAAATTTTAAATAACCTTTTACAAATCACAAATTAATATCACTGAACTTTAGCAGAGTTTAACAAAATCTTGATCATTTAAGTCTTTGAAACTCTATTCAAATCTCAAACCAATAATCCCGGCTTAGTGATATTATTAGCAACCCAGAGGTCTTTTATGTTTTAGGAGAACTTAGGTGTCTTTTGGGGTTTTGGATAGAAAGATGTTTTGGCATGCCATGTCCATCTACCTAGAAGAACAGTCTTGATGAACATTTGATGTAAATACAACTATCATATTTGCTTCTTTGAAATCGCTTGATAAAACATAACCAAATATTTTTTCCATGTTTTGGCATGCCATGCCCATGTGGTAAACTAGATTGTTGGATCCTCGATGGTAGTTCTGTAAATTAAATTGTTTTAGCTATTATTCATCTTTTGATGTTAGCCATTGCATCAATTACAAAATTACATCTCTTGTGAGCTTTAACATAGCTCTTTAGACATGGTTCTTCTAGTTGCAATTCAGATCCTGAACTCTTTATCTAAATCTGTATCAGCACCTACATCTGTATTTCCAGTGTCTAGTCATCTCTGTTTTGTTTTCCAGATCTTTGTAGCTTTTATTCTCTTGAATGCATACACTCACAAGTTTATATTAACGTTTGAGATGCTTTTTCTGTTATTACTAATGTAATATTTCAACATCTTTCTTTATAAAAAAAAAAAAAAAAAATTCAACATCTTTTGTTTTTTAATGGTCTAATAGATAACGGATATAACCAATGAAAGTGGAGAACTTAGATATAAGCTAAAGTATCTTGACTATCCAGACGAAGGTGAGTTTAAATCCTCCATTGTATATTTTTAATTAACTCTTATCAATATTTATTTAGCTTAACAATTTCTTGTACATTATATATATGTTTCAGCGATAGATAATGCGCTAGTGTTTGAAACGCCTGAAGGTGGGACGGAAAGTCAACTAATGGTTCGTCCCACGTATCCACCACATTATCATGAAAGTGAATACCTTAATCTCAAGGGTGAGACAGAACCTCTTGTCGTCGTTCATGATACTTGGAAAGTTGGAGATTTAGTTGATTGGTATAGAGATAAATGTTACTGGTCTGGCGAAATTGTGGGTATCCAGGGTAAGCAATTATGTCAGGTATGTATGAAACAGCTTGCTACTGTTCTTCAATCTACGCTTTTACTATTTCTCTCTAGGGTTTTTTAATTTTATTTTGTGTAAAAGAATTCTAAAATATATAAAGAAAGGAGTGTGATGTAACGTACAAAGACTATATGAAACTGCGAATAATTTTTTTTTTTTGCAGATTGAGTTGCTTCCTAAACCAGAGGGTGAAGGAAAGATTTATCGAGGCAAGAGTTTGCGTCCACGGTTGGATTGGTCTGTTGAAGATGGTTGGAAAGTGCCTAGTACTGTGGTTAGTTTTCATTTCTTATATGTGATCTTGTATTTGTTTTCGAGATTTATCTATGGAGCAACACCTCACTTCATGTTCTTGAATATGAATAATTTTAAAAGTACTGTTTCTGACTTTGGTATCCTCATTATAACATGTTAATTTTGTAGGATGGGGTAAAGTGTGCTAAGTTTGTGAAACCTAAGAATCAAGGTTAGATTTTCTATCTAAACGAACGATTTGTCTCGAATGGTTACTTGTTTACTGAATTTATTTGGTTTTCTTGAACATATGGAAGCATTTGTTTGACTTGTTTTTATATTAGATGAAGAAATGGAAGATGTTCCCGAAACCGGAGAAGAGCAAACAAAGGAAGACACACAGCAAGTGCAAGGCGTTGAAGGTCTTAGACTAAACATCATGGAATCAGATTCCATTGAAGCTGCTGTTTTGAACATAGAAGAGCTTATTGCTCGACTTGGGTGGCTAAAAGCCAAACTGGATCCTGATCTTCGAGAAGGTGCAAAATCTTATTGGAAGTATGAAGATCACCGCCCATCTTCCTCGGGAAAGTGAATTCACAATCGTCGGTATGTATTATTTAATCCGAGTTTGTTATATATGAACACTTGCGAAGTATGTTGTAATCTCACCTTTGTTTTATTTATTCAGAAGAAACTGAAGTTGTTTATGAAGAATGGAGTAAAATGGGAGAAGAGACGTACGTGAGTAAGAGAAAGCCAAGTATATGAGTAGGTTGTTTCTATCTTTTCCAAAAACCTAGAATGTTTAAAAACTAGTTTCAAGTTTTGTACATATGTTTTAGATTTTGTTGGAATCGAATGTGTGCTTGGTAGACATTTGTAGCTGCTTGAGGCAATATGTCTTTTTAGAGTGAATTCTTCTTTTCCATAGATAATCTCAGCAACCTGCTTGGTTCTCTCTTTAATGGTAGTTGCGCCTAACCTAGATAGTTTATTGGTTCTCCAACCCATTCTATATTTGTCTCTATATATAGAGACAAATATAGAAATCTCTATTTTAAATGCAAATTTGCTCCAACCCATTTCTATTATTATCTCTAAAATAGAGATTGCTATATTTTCCTCTATTTATAGAGAAAAAAAATAGAGTTTTGCAAACTCTATTTTAGATGTGAGAATAAAGTTGGGTTGAGTTAAAACTTACCTCTATTATAGAGTTTTTCTGTTATAGAGAAAAAATAGGAAAAACCATTATAGATAGTCTAAGGCCCTATTCGTTTTTAAGTCGTTGGATTAGTGACAGGGACAAAAAAATAAACTAAAATAGAATGTAAAAGTCGCTGTTGTAGTGAATAAGAATCGTTGAGAGTTGATGTATTGCTGAAATAAGTTGTGGCAGCAGTCCTTAGAAATTTGGGCGACTCTTCTCTCTTCCCAACTGATAGACTCTTGGATGAGGATCTCAAACAAGTAAAAAGAAAGTTTTTAATTAAAATGTTTGATGGTTTGCAAAAGAAAAATACATGGAGATTATATAGAAGAGGAGGACGAAATGAGAAGAGGGGAGAGAGGAGAGATATGCAAGAGCATGCACAAGGTCAAACTCATGAAAGAATATGCACAAGTCTCACACTTATGCAAGCTCATGCAAAAATGTCTAGGAAATTACAAAAGCATTAAATGTAAAGTTTGAACAAGAGAGAAAGAAAATCGGCCAAGGCAAAGAGATGGGCCTTGGACCACGAAATGAGGTGACAAAGGGGCCTAGAAAGAGTCACTTAAGCCTCATTAAAAACCTTGTCAAGAAAACCCAATGGGACAAAACTTGACAAGGGGAAAAGAGTGCATAAGCAACATTTAACCCTTCATCGAACACCCTGAGCTATGAGGATTGTTCAAATGGTTTGAACCACGTCTTCTTGCTTCTTGTCCAGCTTTTTGATTAGTCCATTGATAACTTGGTTGAACCTCCTAGATTTTGATCTTGTAAGAGGACCCGCCGGAACGATCTCCAATGCTTCCGCTGGTACAAGCTGCTCCTCCAATGCTTCATATGGTTTAAGCTGCTCCTCATGTATATGTTCTTTGGTTGAGCTGTCCATGGTCTCATCACCAACAACACTTTTTCATACTCAACAGAAACATACGCATTGTTGTCTTTCCTTTGCCGTTGTCATTTTGATTTGTAATTGCTGTCGTCAATGTCGTTTTAGTTGGTTGCAATCGCTTGATGAGTGACTTTAAAAAGAACAGGGCCTAAGTTCAGGGTCAAGCTTTCTCATAAGATGTTAAGAGCTTATCAACTATCGTTTTCCGGTTTAAACCTCTACTTGACTACTTGGGAGGCCATTTTTCGGCCAAAAAAATTAAGATTGGGCCTTTATCCATGTCCTATAATTGAGTTGGGGTTAAAATTTGGCTTTCTCATAAGATGTTAAGATCTTATCAACTATTGTTGTCCGGTTTGAACTTCTACTTGAATACTTGGGAGGCCATTTTTCGGCCAAAAAAATTAAGATTGGGTCTTTCTCCATGTCCTATAATTGAGTTGGGGTTCAGATGGACGGTTCACTCTATCGTCCTCAACTGTAACAAGGTATTATGCTCGGATGGTTAACTTTCAGCCAACATAATAAAACTAAGTAAGAGAGATTAGAAAACTTCGTCAAAATCAGTCCAGCTGGTTCTCCCTTGGAACAGCTTGTTTTCGCATGAACAAGAATAAGTTGTTGAAAAAGTTGCCATAAGAGAAAAACGTCACTCACCTCGCGTTGATACCAAAAATATCAAACACGGTTGCAACCACCTCTACAAACTCCTCTCCAAGATTATTACACATCAATTAATTGTTTTTACCAAAAATCCAACTGTTTTTGTCAAAAGGAGATTGTAACACCCTAGTTTCAGGATATACGGTGGTGCATGCGAGAAAGTTTAAAAGAGTTGATTTAGCCACATATATCACTAGATTGCACTAATCTTTTGGGTCAACTATCTTGAGAGAACTCCATAGTTAAGCGTTCTTCAGCTAGAGGAATATAAGGATGAGTGATCTATGTGGAAGTAATTGTTGAAACCGTTCGAGTGAGGACAAAACACGGAAAAGATCACGTGGTGATTTGTAAAGTTGGTAAAACATGTATTTAAAGTCTGCCAAACGTAACGTACGTCGGATAGGAATAAACTCAAGGAACTAAAGAGGACGTGGGGCCCACTAAGATGTCACATTTGTGGCATTACATTTGTCATCATAACCGAACCTAAACGAGTGTACAGTCAAGACGAACACTGTCGCGGTGACAACCTTGGTATGCAACAAATATGTTGTAATCTGTTAGTGGGGTGAATTGTAACAACTCGATTTTAAGATATATGGTGGTGCATGCAGAAAGGTTTAAAAGAATTGATTTGACAACTTATGTTACTAAAGTGAACTTATATTTTCGGTCAACCATCCTAAGACAATTTCACAGTTAGGCGTGTTTATGCTAGAACAATTTTAGGAAAGGTGACTTTTAGGGAAGTGATTGTCGGAATCGTATGAGTGAGGAGAAAACATGGGGAAAGATCACGTGGTGATTTTTAAGATCTGTAAAACAACTCTTTAAAATCTTTCGTACGTAACATACGAAACATGGGATGAGGATTTGCTTACGGTCCTAGAGATGACGTGGGGCCACTAAGAGATAGCGCTCATGGTGTTATTGAGAATACTTCTAAAAAAGCTCAATATCACCACAAAGACTACATAACATCTCGCTTCACCACAAAGTTCGATGTCCCAAAGGCATTTGACAACACTCAATGGTCATTTACTCGAGAGCTTATCACTCTGCTCCACAACTAAGTGAAATAAGCTACAAGCTTATTACAAAAGTATAAGCGAAAAGTAGAAAAGTATAAGCGAAAAGACAGAAATAATTTTGTATAATCAGTCTTGAAATTTACAAGGACATCAAAATATGTAGAGAATGAAGATAAACTAGCTATTACAAAAAAGGTTGCGTGAAGGAGAGAGAATGAGTCCATCGAGTAGAGAGAATTAGTCCATCCTGCATCGAGTAGAAAGAAACCACATTTATGATTGCGAGTAGATAGCTATATTTTAACATTCCCTCTCAAGGTTGGCGGGGTAATTTCAATCAAGCTACAGTTTACGTGAATGAAGTTACACACCTTTGAATTTCCAGCTTGTGAAGATGTGAACATGCTAATCGACTTATTGTGTAAGTAGGAATTGTGATGTTAAGCTTGAATTTCTAATGGATATGATGATAATCTACTTTAATATGCTTGGTAAGTTCACTAAAGACCAAATTGAAAGCAATGTGTATGTGAATTGCAGCCACGTTGTCACAATTCACAATGATCATTTTACGACAACAAAAAAGTGCATTCATAGCACTATACCATAGCGCAGATTTCACAATTGCTATTAAAGATGGTACCCATGATTTTGTAACTATATCATAGCATTTGATAAACACTAAGACAAATGATAGCAAAATGGGAAGCTAAAATCACTCTGTACCGTCAACACTTAGTGAAATTTTATAAGACCGCGAACACAAAAAACAAAAAAATTTGGTTTCCTCTTTTGCCTCAAACGACAACACTCTCCTTCTTGGCGAATCCCGACACCACTAGTGAGAATCTCGACAACCATCGACATTGATTTCATTCTGGGCTGGGTGTCTCGACTTAGATCTCATCCGGAGCTGGGTTTTTTTTGTCTGTTTTCTCGAGTTCTTGTTTTGGATCTCATTATGTTCTATTTCATAAAAAACATGGTTACCCACTTCGATTGATTTCTCATTCAAGCTGCTCTCATTTCAGTCACCGTAACCCTAATTTAATTCTCTTATTGTGAGGTTTCAAGCTCTCTTGATAACGAAGAGGATCTATAAGCAAGAGAAGCAAGGTAAACATCATCAATGAATCTGTAAGTAATCTCTGTTAGTTTTTTCCTTAATGTTTAGCTTGAAATCTTAAATTTCAAGTTTCCATTCTGCTTATTGCTGGTTTCTCTTATCTGTGATAGATTTTTTGTTAATGTTTAGCTTAGAATCTCATTTCAGTTTTCTAAAATCAAGAATGTTTGTGTTTTGTGGTAAAATTTCATTTTGTTTTCTAAAATCACATTTTAGTTTTATAAATTCATTTCAAATCAACTGTCTTTTGATATGCATGTCTTTCCTTATGTGTTTGAATTGTATTGCTTATGGTTGAATAAAGGTTAGAACATATACAGATGGACAAGGCATGGTCATCTTTGCAGGTATGGAAATAAATTATATATACAGTTTTGTTTAAGTAGGGGAGTAGAGATTTTATGATTTGTTTGTTTCTATTTTCTCTTCATTCAAATGCATTGAAGAGTTGCTGCTTACGAGAGGGGTGCGTAGAAGATTCGAGTAGTGACAGATGCTTTAGGAGACAATGACATGATAATATGTCCTTGTATTGACTGTCAAAATGTAGATCGACATACGAGTAGTGTTGTTGTTGATCACCTAGTAACAAGAGGAATGGATGAGGCTTACAAACTCTGTAAGGATTGGTATCATCATGGAGAAGTGAACTTGGGGACTGATTTTGAGAAAGTAAACCAGTGGAACGAGGAGATGTGTTGGTTATATCAAACTGCTGAGTATTTAGATGAAGAGTTGGTAAAGAAATGTGAAATTGCTGAGGGTGAAGACAAGCTAGACGATGAGTTCCTTGCAAAGTTAGTTGATTCAGAAACACCATTATATCCAAGTTGTGTTTCTCATAGCAAGCTATCAACCACTGAATCATTGTTTATGATTAAGAAACAGAATGGTTAGTCAGAAAAAAGCTTCAATTATCTCCTCGAGACGTTGCCTGCGATGTTACCGGTAGATAATGTACTTCACACGTCATTATATGATGTGAAGAAATTTCTAAAGTTTTTTGATATGGGTTATCAAAAGATTCATGTTTGCATAAATGACTACCGTCTTTTGAGAAAGAAGTGCAATAAGCTTGACAACTGTTCGAAATGCAAGGTTTCAATATGGAAGAGTAACATGCGAACACAGGAAGTAAAGAAGGGTGTTCCACAGAAAGTACTACAATAATTTCCGAGAATCCCACGTCTGAAGAGGATGTATACGTCTGAGGAAATGTCTAAGGACTTAAGGTGACATTTCAGCGAAAAGAGCACTGATGGAAAAATTCGTCACCCTGTAGATTCTGCCACATGGGATCAAATGAATGACCAATATCCGTCATTTGCAGCTGAACAAAGAAACATCCGGCTTGGACTTTCCATTAATGGATTCAATCTATTTAACATGAATAATACAATATATAATATGCCTCCTGACCTATGTATGAAGAAGGAGAACATCATGCTCAATAATTGGAGATTTATTTCCACCATATTCCAATGATGAACAGTTGGAGATTGCATGTGTTGATTGACCTGATGAACAGTTGGAGATTTCATTGATTGAGAATGAGAAATTTTGCCTGAAACGACGTCGTTTTGCATTTGTCCCAAAACTCTCTCTTTCTCAATTCGTGTCTCTTTCTCGCTAAAGAAGAAACCCTAGAATTTGGGGTTTTGCTGATTTCCGGTTAATCGGAAAAGCTTATTGTGTCTGAAGTTAATAGCGATGAACCTCAATGTTGACGTTGAGATGGGAGTCGAAGAGCCAATTCCTAGAAGTTAAATATTAGATTAACCTTTCTATTTTTTTTTTTCATTTTTCATCTGTTCTTGCGTTTTTATGGTAAATGTTGATAGATAGTTTGAGCATTTAGTATTTGTGGCAGAATATTTGCATAGCATGATAGATAATTAGTGGGTCTCTTTATGTAATTTCAGTTTGTGTTGGGGAGTAAAAAAATCCTTGTTCTATTGTCAAATTCTGAAATTCACACAATTTTCTTTTGTTTTTCAGCTCTAATGATGCTACTCTCCAGATCTACCATGGTAGAAAGTTTTTTATTGGAGAAGGTAATGTGATTACATATCAAGGAGGTGAGACTCACACTTTTGAATACAAGCCGAAAGCAGTTTTTTCAAACATGGTGGAGTTTGTTGGGTATCTTTGTTTGGGCATAGGATCTGATACAAACTTCCATATGAGATGTTTACAGAGTTGAAGCTGCTGTATAATGGATCAGAAAATTCCAAAAGAATGTGTCTAAGCTGCGATATTGAATAAATCAGTTGAGCGCTATGTGGAAAAGGATGAGATTTCTGAAGCAGGTAATGATGATAGAGCTCTTGAAGCAGATAATGAGCATATATCTGCTGAAGCAAGCAATGATTGTAATGGTTAAGAAGAAAACAATGATGATAGAGCAGGTTATGTTAGAGGCGATGATGATGATGTCAGAGGTGGTGATGATGAAGATGCTGTTTGTGATTCAGAGCCATCTCCTCAAAATTCAGATGATGGCCAAAAATATATTAGGTAAAAAAAGGCAGTGGTGAGATGAGATTGGGGCAAGTATTTGACAGCATACCTCTATTCAAGGAAGTTGTGGTTGATTATGCTCTTAAGTCATAATCTAATGTGAAATACACAAGATGGGATTCCGAGAAAATCTGAAGTGAGATGCGCTCTTGGTGGTGGTTGCAACTTCTATATCTACTGTTCTTTTCAAAAAGTAAACAACATGTATCCCAAATAATTTCATGTCATAGGATGATGAGTTCATGTTTCCAAATAAGTTTAGCAAAGTAATTATTGAAGGATGAAGGATGAAGTCATTGCTAAATTATTATTGAAGGATGAAGTCATTGCTAAGTTATTATTGAAGGACATTAAGAGAAATCATAATGACAAGTCGAAGGCACTGCAAGATAGGACTGTTACAACTTGGTCAACCATACAAGTTGAACTTGATGAAAAATTTGCTAGACTAATGGACTACCGTCTAGAACTCATTAAGTAAGTTCATCTCCTATTTATAACTTTTCTTCTTGTTACATTTTGATTGTTTACTATTAACTTTGATTCTTGTTTTTGATAGTTCTAATCCCAGATCAATTGTGGAGGTGGGGACAATGAGAACTGATGATGGTATTGAAAAGTTTGACAGATTCTACGTCTGCTTGGCATGACTCCGGAAGACATTTAATGCTTATTGTTGACCAATAATTGGGATAGATGGTTGCTTCTTGAAGAACAATGTCAAAGATCAATTATTGGCAGCTATAGGAAGAGATGGAAATAACTAGTTCTATCTTGTTGCATGGGGTATTGTGCCAATTGAAAATACGGATAGTTGGATTTGATTTATAAAACTTCTAAAAACATACTTGAATCTTGAAGATGGAGAGGGGTTTAGTATCATCTTAGACAAGCAGAAGGTAAGTTAACTTCATCTAATTGTAATGATAATATATAATATGAGTTTAAGATCAAATTCTAATGCTAATATGTAACTTTGTTATGATAGAGTTTGCTTATTGTTGTGGAACAAGAGTTGCCCAAAGTATAACATCGAATGTGTGCTCGCCACATATATGGGAATCTTTGGAGAACGCCTATTTTGGAATCTTTCAAAAAGTTTCAATGATGCAGACTATAACAAAGCCATTGTAGAACTGAACAAGTTTGATCAAGGTGTTTATGAGGTAGTGATGATGATGAATCCTCACAATTGTAGTCGTGTTTTCGTCAACTGCACATCACTGTGTGAAGATTTGTCGAACAACTTCTCAGAGTTGTACAACAGTACTATCAATAAAGCAAGAGAGATGCAATTGGTAGCAATGTTAGAGACCATAAGAAGACAATGCTTGATCCGGAATTATATGAGAAGAAAGAAAACTGAAAAGCATAAGGGAAAATTCACTTTGAAAGTGACCAAAAAAATAAAAAAAGAGCAGAAACACATGAAGTATTGTCAGGTAATCCCATTTGGCAATGGTCATTATGAAGTGGGTGAACATGTTCATCATGGTTTCAAGGCTGATATGAATGCAAAAACATGTGCATGTAGAAGGTGGAATATGACAGAGATTCATTGTCATCATGTTTTGAGAATAATTGGAATGAAGAAAAATCAGAAGCTTGAAGATTTTGTTAACTCTGACTGGTTATTGACATTAAGATGGGTTACTCAATACAATGAGCCACATATGGGAGTTAATGATATGTACTTTTAGAATAAATCTGGTGAAACAAGACCTTCAACCACCACCTATAGAGAAAACTAAAGGTTAAAGAAGCA
The DNA here is from genome assembly GCF_030686135.1 of Camelina sativa. NCBI lineage: Eukaryota > Viridiplantae > Streptophyta > Magnoliopsida > Brassicales > Brassicaceae > Camelina > Camelina sativa. The sequence continues at coordinate 15,242,374 of NC_141897.1, forward strand.
AAAACGAATCAAAAACGAATCAAAGGCAAGAATGAGTCTCCAAAAAAAAAAAGCAAGGAAATGAAGTATAAGAGGGTGAAACTACTAGTGAAGAAATCATTTGATGGTTTGGATTTCATTTCTGTAGCTCTTGGATACTACCTTACATGTGTGTGTCTCCATTGCTAGACTCTCCATCTCAAGTTCCACATCATGTAAGTATTTATCTAAGCTTCCCACATCTACTTTTATCTTCCCAACAACACTCTCAACCCCTTTCTTTTCTTCCACCATAGATATATCGGTCCATTTAAACAAATGTCCATTATTCTCCTTTGAGTCATAAGGACAACAATGATTCTTCAATGTTTTTGAAGTCTTGATTACAACTGCTTCACCACATCTACATTTTTTAGGTATTCCTATTTCTGGTCCACGACGTGTGAAACTCGATCCTAAGACTCTCTGATACAGCACAAGCTCTATGCCTTGATGACTCGCTCAAAATGAGATATGAACAAACGTTTACTAAGTACGGAAATCCACCTAACTTAGATAAACAAAAACAAATCCTAAGCTTCAAAGTGAGAAAACTCTCTCTTTTATTTTCCAAAAAACCTTCTATATCTTTACAACGAAACACATGAGCTTTTTTATAGCTCTTAAATGGTATAATTAACATTAATTACAATTATGTGTTAAATTAATTACAAATCAATCACCATTATGGAGAAATCAAAATCAATGGTGATGATGATGAATAAATTGTGGATCTTGGATTTTTAGCAAGATATCTGTTTTGGCAATCAATATTTCCTTGTTTCTCTCATTAGAGAGTAGTTCAAGAAGTCCATCAGGAAATCCGTCTTAAAGTAGTTCAGCTACTTGTTCAACACATGTGATGACTGCATCTAAGAAAGAGTCCCTATATATATATATATAAAAGGACAATTCTTGGGTTCAACCTAGGGGTGAACCTTTCTTATTCACCCCCTCTTAGTTAAGGAAACAAATTATTGATTAAGGAAATGAATTCTGTATATTATAGTTTTAAATTATAACATCTAAACTCAAATCACTCTTTTTATAAACCCAAATTAAAATACAATTTTCTAATTGTAAAATCTAAACCCTAACCACTATTTTATAAACCCAATTCGACATATAATTTTGTTTAATTGTAAAATCTAAACCCTAAGCACTCTTTTGTAAACCCAAACCGACATATAATTTTGTTTAATTGTAAAATCTAAACTCTAAACTCTAGCCACTCTTTTGTAATCCCAAACTGACATATAACTTCATTTAATTGTAAAATCTAAACCCTAAACTCTAACCACTCTTTTGTAAACCCAAACCGACATATGATTTCATTTAATTGTAAAATCTAAACTCTAATCTTTATTTTATAAACCTAAACCAACATAATTTTCTTATAAAAAATCTACAGAATTGGTTTCCTTAACTTGTTTTGTCTTTTTTATTTTAGTTTTGATTTATTTTATAAATATGACATAACATGACAGTTTGTTGTGTTTTGATTGGTTAATAATGAGGGGGTGAATGAGAGTGGTTCACCCCTAGGGATGAACATAAGAATTTTTCTATATAAAAATTGAGTTCGAATTAATTGGTTGAAAAAAAAATCACATATAAGGATAAGATTTTCTCACCAAAAGTCAAAATTCACGGATTACATTATTTAAGCATAATGTGACAATTAATTATTAAAGAAAAAAGTGACAAACACACATTATTAAAGCATAATGAGACAGTACAAATTATTAAAGAAGAAAATGACAAACAAAAATTATTGAAGGAGTAAGTGACAAGCACACATTACTAAAGGAGAAAATGACAACACACATATTATTGAAATATGAAGTGACAAAACACATATAAGTACTTGACAATAATTTGTTTCAAAATAAATAGTGGTTCAACTTCTGCAACAGCTCTTTGCCCTTGTCGTCGAGATGCTCATTTTTAGTTAGCTTGAGATACATCTTCATCTTCTTAGCCAGCGTCTGTTCCTTAATCAATTGGTTTGTCTCCTTTTGCAACATGGTTATCCAGTTCTTGCGTCTTTAATTTTTTAATTCCTTCCATTCTTCGTTGACCACTTCCAAGACTGCACCTTTACCTTTTCTTATTAGCCTTTTCCTTAGCAGTATCCCTCCCAATTGGACGAACACTAGATCCTACAGAATTGGAGTCGCTAGCATCACTCTCTTGAGATCCATTCCTTCCAGAGCCAGTATTTACTCATACTTGACTATCATAATGTGGTTGATCACGGATTGCGAGCCACTTTTTTATATATTTGAAATTTCCATTACTTGAATTTGAATAAAATTCATGCGCTTTTGCCAATACATAAAATTCATGCGCTGTTGCATATGTTTAGCGTTATTGTAAGCGCCAACCCATTTTCCAAAGCTTTTGTTAATGTAGTTGCAGTGATTTCTACATGAAACTCCATCACACGGAGTATCAAATGAGTCCTGCTCATTACGGTACTCAGCAATTTTAACCCAATATGAATCACCTTTTTGGTTTCTGCCAATTAATGATGCTATTTGTTCCATATTTAATCCACCCACTTAGTAACACCAAATTTTGCCCAACGATCTATTTGGAGTTTCTCTGACGAACAGGAGTTGAATCATCTTCATTTGGATTGGCTTCATGAACAATGCTCATACCACCAAGAGCCATTTGTGGAACATTTGGAGGTGTGATCCATTATGGATGAGCATTTGGTGGTGTGCCCCATTGTAGATAACCATGACCCCAACAACTAAGTGGATTTTTCCCTTCTAATTATTACCCACAGATGATGGACTACCAGATGATAGACCTCCTAAATGCGGACTCCCAAATGAATGACCTAAGCTTAACTGTTTGGACACATCTTGGTTGTTCCATGAAACACCAGTCATATCTTCTAACAATTGTAGTTACCCAATAAACTTTTGTGTACTTGGGTAGATCTAGCGCAACAAATATTGCTTATGCTTTTTAAAATTCGTCATAATTATCTTGGTCAAAACAATCGGGACAAAGTTGTTGAAAACTTTGTCGTTGAAATTCTCTGAGCAATGGTGTCTTGTATAGTTGTTTCAAATGATTGTCGCATATGATTTCCTTGTGAACCACTTCCAATAGAAACTCAGGAGCTTCGCCCAGATATTTGTAAGCTACTCCCACATCTAGCAGTTGACTGCATATTTAGTCTACTTCATTGTTCGCTTCTAGAAGCACAATACACTTCTTCTTTTTCTTCTTCTTGCGTCTCAGACACTTGTGTTTCTCTTTCGTCATCACTATCAGCTTCTGAGTCATAATGATCATCATCACCATCTCCATGCTCGTTAAGCAATTCTTCTCTTATTTTACGAGTCGGGTGTTGAGATTGTGATTGAACATCATGTAATGCGAGACATCGTTTCATCACATCCCAAAACTCAGTCGGTTTTCGGTTTAAGCTTTTTGTTAATTTGCAGCCCTAAAATTAAAGTGGATTAGGTTTATAACTAAATTTTGATACATAAATTGATATGTACGAAGATAATGTGTACTTACAAACTCTTGGTCCGTCCACCATGATTCAGATGCATATATCATAGATGTATCATAATCAACCGTTATCCCACTTTTTGATTTTTTTTTGAATTCATCAAGCTTGTTTTTGAAGAAATCATAAGTTATATCCATGTTGAACACTCGATTGAACTTTCTAACCATATACTCTCTACTGATCGCAGCAGGATTGTTAAGAGTGTAATTAGATATGGTAATTGCTTCGTCAAATAATTGAATTAATGTTTTTTCTTGAATGTGTGACCATTTGTACTTGTCTTTGTTTTACATATATCGTTTACACAATCTTAATTATTATATAAAATTATATAATATTTTTGAAAAAGGCAAAACATATATTTACCTGAACTATTGTCTATGTTGGAGGAGTTAAAATGTTTTTGGATTATTAGAAGTTCCTCGACTTGAAGGGTTTGTGTTTCGTCAACGATTAGATGAAATAACTATGTTAAATATAATAAAACAATTACGATATATCCAATATAATTTAAAAAATTACTATGAAAATAATAACAGTAGTAAACATTACTATGAGAGCAAATATAAATATATATAATAATTAACAAGAGTACAATTTGCATGAGCAAATTTGTAATTATTTTTGTTAATATTACTAAACTAATTTTTTGAACATTTTTAAACTTAAATTTTACAAATAGAATTAAAATAAAATTCTCAAAATAACTAAGTTGAATTTGTACATAGAACTACTATATTTGAAATTAAATATTTAATAAACACTATTTGTAGTAAATATATGTATCTATTTAAAAATTAATGAAATATATAACCTACTACTACTATAACAAAATTTTAAATTACAAAAAATAAATTAATAAACAGTGAATCATATGTTTAATTGTTATGAGTTTAAACTAAAAATATATATATATTTAATAGATTTAATAAGAGTGTTAATGTAACGTCCCGACCACCACCTTTTAGTGGGACCCATGTCCACTCTCAGTCTATGGGCACACTTTCCTTAATGGGCCTTACGTCCTCTCACTATGTCTGTGAGCCTATCTATATCCGACAGTCAGTTTGCTACTTCGGGAGGCTTTAAAGACTTGTTTATCGTCTCTACAAATCACCACATGATCTTTCCATTTGTTTTGTCCTCACTCGCACACTTCCGACAATCAGTTCCCGCAATGTCACCCATTCTGAGACTACTCCAACTCAAGCACGATTAACTCTAGAGTTCTCTTAGGATCCTTTACCGAAATGATAAGTGAATATTGGTGACATAGGTGGCCAAATCAATTCTTTTAAACCTCTCCGCAAACCGGAGTATCACAGTTAATAGATTATCTATAAGCTTATTCTAATTAAGATATTAATACAAAAAAAATTAATTAAACTATTATTATTTGAACAAAAGATTATTTGAACAAGACAGATAATAATAAAGAGAAATAAAAAACATTAACCTCACCTTAAAAAATGCTAGAAGCCTAGAAAGAAATGAGACAAATTTTTTTTTGGTTCAATGTGGGTTTTTTTGGAGAAAGAGTAAAAATAGAGTTGTTGTGATTCTTGAGATACGCTCCATAGCTACATCTGTATATATATAGAGCTTACTTTTTTCTTATGTTATTGATTAAACTTGGAAGGATACATTATGAAATACATCTGAAGCCAGCGGAAAACAGAAATATCTCTGGATTTTAAAGCCCATAAAAGGGAGCCTAAACCGACTGACAGAAACAACTTGAAATACTTAATAGAGAAGTTGAAAGCCTAAAACAAAATAGAACGAACCCAACAACTAAGAACAGAGGCAAACTAACAATAATATCGAAGAAAAATACGAGGTCTAAACAAACAAATCGATCTCATCTTCTGAAGTTTCAGCGAATGAGTTGTACCAATGTTTCCCACGGCCAAAACATCAACAACTGCCTCCTCCTATCTCAATGAGAGATGATCTCTCCAAACCAAGAACCAGACTTCATAACCTGACAAGCAAATGTCCAATTCAGAACCTCAATACACTTTCAGATGCAGCGATTGAAGCGTCAATGAGCACCTAGATAGAAACCATAATAAAGTAATTTGACATCCTCCATGTTCGTACACGTAGAGACAATGAGCAAAACAAAACCACTTCGATGAGCTTCAAATTAAGGAACCGAAACGGCACTCATCTACAGAGCTTACCATCACCAGCAACTTCCACCTAAAAGCAAATGGATATGAAGCAGAGAGCCAAGCATAAACTTCACAATAAAAAAACCTCTTCTTAGAAAAGAGACGAACTAAAAGGGAACCTATTAAGTAACACGAGGTAGAAGAATGAGCGAGAAAAAACATGGTCCGACTGTGTTGATGATCCTAGCCATGGCTCTCTCTACCAATCTGAGCAGATCCGACGATGATGTTAGCCCCGTCGATGGTCGATCGCTTGTGGTGGATTTCTTCTTCTTCGATCCACCAGAATATGTTCATCAGATCCGACGATGATGGGTTTCTTCTTCTACTACTTTTCGTTCCCAGGTAACATAATTTTATTCTTTATGTCTCTTAATTTTGGGGAGTAAGGAAGATTTGTAGGCTGTGAATTTTAGATTGTATTGATGTGTTTGAATCTAGAAATTGGAGGAGATCCGAAGGAGAAAAAGATGAGTGCTCCGGTGAAAGAGGAGAGTTATTTTTGTGTGGTAAAAAGCTGTGTAACATTTGTAATTTTAGAGATGATAAGGTAATATGTAGAGAACATAATTTGTATTTGATTTTGTGTGTCACATTTTGTTTTCAAGGAACTGAGTGTATTTTAACCGAGTTGTATCGGCTAAGATGACATCACATTAGACCAGTGGCCGAGTTTCAAGTCCTACATCTTAGGAGACGCAACACAGAATGTGTTCCTTATGTAATTTTTCTTCTCGCAGTGGTTCCATCTCTAGGTTTATTATGATTATCAAATTAGTATTAGTTGGTGAAGTTACTTTCGTGTTGTGGACAAGTCAGGCCTTTAGATAGATTTCGCCAGAGTTTTGTATTAGACGTTATGTTGATGCAGTTAGTATCTTATAATGTATATTATGCTCCTAAATATTTTTGTAATCATGAACTGGCTAGGAGAAGTTGTTTTCTCCAGTAATTAAGTATTGCATATGAACTTGCAAACCGATTATGTTACATGTCTAAAGCAAGCTACGGCTGCGAGTCTCTCAGATTCTACATTCTGTTTCGTATCAGAACCTCTCTTTGAACCTGTAAAGAGTCTCAATTGATCTGACGGTGTGAGCTTGCAACTGATGTCAACTTAAATTATATCTTCTACTTGGTTGAGTTTTATATACATATGATATTTGTTTATAGTTTGAATTCAAGTTTGGATCGCTTAGCAAAGGAACCGATTATGCTTCATACAAACTTTGTATCTTATTTCTATGTCCTGCTTTCAATGTAAACATTCTCCATACATTGATCACTTAGCTTATCCCATTAATCATTGTAAGCAATTAAAAAATAAAGAGGTGCAAGATAACTTTCATTTTGTAAGCTAAGAAATAGAGTTTTATTGTAGAATTAAAAATGCAATTTTAATTTCATTACTTTCAAATATATATCTAATTTTGGTTTAATGAAAACCGAAAATTTTGGATTAACTATATTAACATCCAAAATATTCAGTATTATTTTAGTAAGAGAAGAATATAATTTTCAAGTCAAAGAAACAAAAATTTATTTTTTAACATAAAAAAAAAATTAAAATATATGTAAACTAAATTTATGAAATAAAAAACTCAAGTATCATATGAAAATAAAAATAATACTAAAATACTAAATAATCATTGAATTATCAAAAATTTATGAAATTTGATATCAAAGAACATATATATTACATCATGAAATCAGAAAAAAAAAATAAAAAAAAAAATAAATCAATCTCGCGGCGTAGCGCGGGTTTAACCTAGTGATTATTAATGGTTTCATGGCCTAAGGATTCGACTTTTATATTGGTGGTATAATGAAACATATCTTTTTGTGTGTTGAGATGAATGAATGAATGATGGTAGAGATGATGAATGAATGAACAGGTGGATGCAAGGTGTTTCAATTACCCTTATGTTTTTGTAGCATAAAGGATGTCAATCCATAATGGGTGTGATGCAAGCAATCAGGATATGAATACTTATCTAAGTCAAACCAAATATGATGAATGTGTTTATCTAACAACCTAATGATGATAATAGTATGCAGAATGTAAAGCTACTAAGACAAGAAACTAAATGCAAGATAAACAGTGAAACAAACAGTAATGATGATAAACAAGAACATAATCTAGACTAATGCAAGACAAGTAATGAAACAGGATTAAACATGAACTTAATGAATGCAACAGGAATGGAACAGGAAATGAAACAAGTAAATGCAGAACATAAACAAGAACACTGGATAGTGCTCAATCAACAATGAGTTATCTCTAGACAATGATCTTCTAATACATGTTAATCCATTCTCATGACAATAGCAATCAAGCTTAAATACTTCTTAGACCTAGTTCTCACTAGCTATTACATATAAAAGCATGCATTAAACTACCAGATCATCAATGTCAAAAACCATTTAAAACATCTAATCTCTTAGCATGCTTCATGATAATTTCTATTATTAGCCTTATCTAGCAACTTAGACATTGGTGTGATGCTAAGAAGCTTAAGATCTATTCTTACCTTCTCATTATAAGAACAACATAGAGCATATCTAATCTAGAAGAGATGTATAACAATAAAGCTTGATCAATCTAAAAACCCATAACCTTTACCCAGCCTAATCCTTAAGATCCTAAGCCACTACTCACAAGCACTAAACATGATGAACAAAGTTATAAACCCGGAAATCAATGAAACTTGCATGATTAGATAGATGAGATAAAGATCTACAATATTGAAGAAGAAATCAAACCAAAATTCTTAATACTTAGAAAGTTGTGGAACCAACAAGTATTAAAGATCTTTTGGTTTATGAAACAAAAGTGGCTAATGATCTAAGAAAAAGATAGGAAAAACTAGATAATGTCCAAAAGGGTAAAAACTAGGTTTAGATATTATTTTCCTAAAAAGTGTTCTCTCTTGCGGCCATGAGGTACAAGGTCTTTATATAGAGAGAGGGGAAGCCCTAAAATGGCTAGAAGACAAAATAGGCAGGCGGCTCGGTCAACTCGATCAGGTGCTCGGTCGAGTGCTTGGTCGAGTGACCTCTTCTTCTACTTCTTCCAACCGATCGAGTCCCTCTCCGCACACGGTCGAGTGTCTGGTCTAGTGTGGTGGTCGAGTGGACTCGCGGACTTGGTTCCTTCTGCTCTAACTCCTTGATTTTCTTCACTTGATAGCTCAAATCCTTCTCAGCATCCTTCCATGCTCCTTAGGATCCAAAATCACCTGTTTATGCAAGGAACTATGTAAATGCAATGCAAATCTACTCTAATGCATAAACAGTCCTAAAGCTATTCAATAATGGCCAAACTAGATAGTAAAACATGCAAAAGATGTGAATATACCAAGGTGAAATAGGGTAAAATATATGAACATCATGTAATCAAACCAAAAACATCATATCGTAAGCATATCAGAGTTCGTAAACTCAAGTCCATTATCCAACTACAAGACTATAAACCTAATCACCAAGTACAAGACTATAATGCAAACACTTATTTAAGAACATGTAAACTCTGAGAATGTAAGATCATATCAATAATACCTGGTAGGAGTAGAATGAAGCCAAAAGATGAGACTTTTTGGTCGAGCAGAGCAAGAAAAGGAGCAGAAATCTACAATGTATTCCGTTTCAGTATTATATTTGTTGGTCTGTTCCAACAAGTTGTTCTGGGGTTTAAAATCTTTTCCTCCCATGAAATCACTTCTCCTTTCCTAATTCGTATAAACCACCCAATGTGAGTTAAGGCATCAAGTAAACAAGGTAGAGACTAGATAGCTTTATGTAATAACCATAAAACGATGGAGGACTCACCGGAACTCCGTATATTTCATTACGATTTTCGGGAAAGTTAGAGATGGGATTTTAGGAACTGGTTCGGGATGTTCACCTCCTGTCGCTTCATCCGATCGTTAGAGATCGAGAACTCTGACCTCCTAAAACGGAGAATCTGATTCTAGACTTAGGAAAGTTTCGAGATTCGGCCCTAAAATTGAAACCCTAGTTTTTTTTGTTTATGTTTTCGCAAGAGTAAACCCTAAAACCCCCAAACTCTGTTTCGTATCTGTCTTTAAACCCTAAAACCCCCAAACTCTGTTTCGTATCTGTCTTTCTTGGAAAACAATTCTTTTATGTACCATCTTACCTTTTTTTCTGTGGTCAACATTGATCCTCGTATTTTTTTCATAAAAAAATTGATCTCTTTTGTTTATTTTTTCAACGGTTTAGGATAAATCATATGAAACTAACAAACATTTTGGTTTTTCAAAAGAAAAATTTACTGGAAATGATATTGTAAATCTTTTTGTTGAAGGAAAAAAATAAAAAATCGTTGGCAATTTTTAGAAATTATCTTGAAGAAGAAAAAACAAAGAGCCAAAGTAACCTTATCCATTCATACGCCTCAAACAAAACTGACATCGTTTCAAGTAGAGGACACGACAGTGCAGAATCTCTTATCAACATGAGGAAACTATAAGCAACAAAAGTAAACAAAAGGCAAAAGCTATCTCCGAGGTTAGAGCAATGGCAGCTGTGAACTGCCACTTCTTCAAGCTATCACGACATCTCAAGCCCTCAAGGCCTTCCTTTACCTGCTCCACTTCTCAACCTTCACAAAACAACATAAAGGTAACCACATCAAAATCAACATCCTAGAGTTGCCATACAATGCAGCTTTGATATGATAATGCTACTATCAGGTTATCATAAATGGAGCTGCAAAGGAAATAGGAAGAGCGGCTGTGGTTGCTGTGACTAAGGCCAGGGGAATGGAGTTAGCTGGTGCTGTCGATAACCATTTTCTTGGCGAGGATATTGGCTTGGTGGCTTAACTTATATAACCCATCTGTACATATTATTTCAACTTGTTGATTTTGACTCCCTAACTCTAATGTTCTTGACTAGCTGTGTGACATGGAGGAGCCTTTAGAGATACCCGTAGTTAGTGATCTAACAATGGTTTTAGGCTCAATATCTCAGGTTCCCATTCTTTCCAAACCCCCCCTCTCTCTGTTTCCACCAGATTTAATTTCTACAGGACAACCTAAACAAAAATATCGTTGGTAGGGAAAAGAAGTCGGAGTTGTGATCGACTTTACAGACCCATCAACAGTGTATGAGAATGTAAAACAGGTAAGAAATTTATCAAACTCCATATATCCACTACTATGGAAAAATCAGAAAACTATCAACAGTGCTAATGATTTGTGAATATATCAAGGCAACTGCATTTGGGATGAAGAGTGTGGTGTATGTACCTCGGATTAAGCCAGAGACAGTATCTGCGTTATCTGCACTATGTGACAAGGCCACCATGGTGAGCACAGGGTGAGATACTCGCAGATAATTCATTAAGTTTCCTTTCTTTGTGAGGTTGAGTGTGTCCTGAAGCAGCAATTGTTAGACGAGAGATGGCCCAGTTTCATCTAATTTCATCCCTGCTTGCGTTATAGGGATGCCTTGTAGCACCAACTCTATCCATAGGATCTATACTACTTCAACAGGCTGTGATCATGGCCTCCTTCCACTACAACAATGTAGAACTCGTGGAGTCAAGGCCTAATGCAGCGGTATGACAAAAAAACCAATTTAGATTTCCTTGAATTTGAAACTTTTGGAATGTTAATCAAGACTAGTTAGGCATATAAGACTTCAAATAGGCTAGTTATGAACGACCCATATAGAGCTTTTGCATATAGAGCATTTGTCAAGGTATATATATACATAGACCTTTCGCATATCATACATATCATTTGCATGAACCAAGGTATATATAATGCTATAATCATCTATACAAAAACTTAAATGCAGCTTTTGACATTGATTCACAAGAAGTGACTCAAAGGATACCTATGAAATGCAGGATCTTCCTTCTCCAGAAGCTATCCAAATTGCAAACAACATATCAAATCTTGGTCAGATCTACAACAGAGAGGATAGTTCAACAGATGTTAAGGTAAAGCATGAACAACATTGCAGAAAACAAATCTCAGAAAGGCTAGCAAAGATAGACCAGTAAGGATTCTGTACATATTATACATAATAGAGCTGAGTTTTCCCTCATATTTCCAGGCAAGAGGTCAAGTAATTGGAGAAGACGGGGTTCGTGTTCACAGTATGGTCCTACCGGGACTACCATCTAGTACACAAGTCTACTTCTCAAGTCCAGGAGATGTAATTATCAATACTGCAATCTATTTCAAAAATTTAAACCGAATATTGGATTCTCAATCCACAAACTACTATACACAGGTTTACACGGTTAAACACGACATAATTGACGTAAGGTCCCTAATGCCTGGCCTACTCCTAGCTATCAGAAAGGTGGTACGCCTCAAGGTAACAAGGAAACAGGCAAGAATTCTCCATCCAATGACGTCTTACTGTTATCTAATTACTTGCGGTATTCTCTTCTGGTTTTACAGAATCTGGTTTATGGCCTTGAGAAATTCCTATAGGGAACTAAAGTGTCTCTCGCCAGTCATCAATCAAGACATGAGTCAAAGACTAAATTACCATGAATACCTTATGTCATCCTGCAAGTCATATGAAGGAAAAAACATTACACATAAGTTTAGAAATAGACTGATATTTTCTTTCATGATGACAAGAGATTTCACATTTTAAGGTGAGAACACTAACTACGTCAGACTGAGAAAAGCATTATTTGCTACATTTCTAGCTTCACTCACAGCCTGGAAAATAAGATTTCAATGCTTTTGTTTATGTAATCAATATATTTTTTAAGTTTCAGTTCAAACGTAGTCTACCCACAAGGATCATGATATTATAAAGTTTTATAAATAAATTAGTAAGAGGAACTAGATTCCTGGCTCTCGTCCAGTTAACGTTCTATCAAAACATGCAAAGTCCTCCCATTTCCAGATAGAACAGCAAAGAAGCATATATACAGTGATGAAAGTCTGTCATATATATGACTGCACAATGACAACTTTACCAAAACCCACAGCAAAAGAAAAACTGGAAGCAAGGAGTCCTATTTCGTTTTGATCCACGGGAACAATCTAACCTCTGAATTTTTCAGCCATAGCTCCAATCCAGGCTCTATCTTTATCGCTATATGCATATCCAGCAGTAGAAGCTACCAGCAAAAACCCATTCATTTTCTGCTGTTCATTAATATCTTGTACGAAAGGTTGTACAAAAAGAGAACGCGTCCCATTGGGAAGAATATCCCAAGATGCTGAAGAACCTAAAATAAAACTGAAAGTTATGATATTTCATCACCAAAAGACAGTTGTCTTTCTGCAGACCAAATGAGTAGATCAACACTTCTGAACGAATTTAAGATTGTGCGACTAAAGAAAACGCAATACCTTCATATTGAGGGAAATAGAGGGTCTCCTTCACATCAGCCAAGCCAATTTCATCCACTTTTTTCTTGAACCAGTCATGTAACTGAGCTTTTGACATCTGATCAGGACAATTCCAGTACCCACGAACACAAAGCTCACCTTGAATTGATACCAACTGAACAAAAAAAAGCAGGCATTTTTAAGTAGAACAGAGAAGTAAGAACACAACAAAGCACCAAACAAGATCAAAAACCTCATCCAAAACGAAAAACACCATACCACAGCTATAGTACTTGTATTCCTCAACAAAACATACGTCGCCCATGCTAAATCCTCCTTCAAAGAATCTCCAATATTTGATGATATAACAAAAACTTGCTCTCCCTCTTCAGGTAGAGTTCTCTGCTCTACTACAGAACCCTAAGAACCACGACCCATCAACAACAGTGCTATAAAACAAACATCAACGTTCCACTTCACTTACAAGCAGACAATATAAATCAGATTACCTTGAGAAATTTTCCAATATAAGGTAAAGCTATTGAGAATGCAGCAAGTGATAATCCCAAAGCTTCTGATCTCTACAACCAAGAATTCACAAAAATGCTAAATTTCACAGCTTTATAGCAAAAAAAAAACACTATTAAGCCATTACCATTTACTGCTAATTACCAGCTGAGGTTCATTGATTGGAACAGAAGCTGAGAAGTGGTTAAGAAGAAGAAGTGATCCAAACCCGTACCCGAGCCATCTCGGTAGATAAGATTCATCTAGTCCAGGAATCCCTAACAAGTGCAGACACAATCCGATTCTGAACTTATCTCACAAATGCTTGTAATAAAAATCTGAGCTTTCAAGTGGAGAAAGAAGAGATTTTACCGAACGTGAAGCGAAGAACAGAGAGATTGAGTTGTTGTTGAGTATCGTTCTCCGTACGAGCGAAGACTCGTGTAGACCTTCTTGAGGAGATACGAGCACGAGGTTGCGGCGCGAAGCTTGAATTGAACGGGAGATTACAAATTCGAATACTCATCTCTCTCTCTCGTCTCAGGTGTCTTCGAGTATCATAGCTTCTGTATCCGCCATTGATGACTTCTCCAAGAACCTCTGCGTAGTGGGATAGGCCCACTACGATAAGGCCCAATAGGTAATAGGATAGGGCCACTAATACCAGGCCCAATCATTGAAGGTTGGAATGAGAGTATGGGAGCTTAAGAGAGTGAAATTAATTTACTAATCAACTCCTAAAAATGCCAAAACTCATCACATATATTATTACACTAGAATCGGATTCGCGCTACAGCACGGGAGAATATTCATTTATGTAAATATGATTAGTAGTGAAACTTGAAATATACATAAAATTTTATAGAAGATTGCATTTGTAAAAATACACACTCATAACGTAAGCTTTGACGGACCAATCCGTAAAAGATTGTATTCGTATAAAATATATATATATATATACTACGCATTGAAATTTTATATTTGACAAACCAATACATAAAAAATTACATTTGTAAAAATTACACAATCATAATGTACTTTTTTATGGATCAACCCGTAAAATATTGCATTTGTAAAAATATATTTGTAAGAAATACACACTCACAATGTATATTTTAATGGACCAACCCACTAAAAGATTGTATTCATAAAAATATTCATTTGCAAAAAATACACAGCCACAATATATTTTGACGGACTAATCCATAAAAGATTGTATTCATAAAACTATCAATCCTAACTCGCTCTACCATATGATTGTGAGTTTTGCAAACCAACGCATGCACTTTTATAAAAGAGAATCCTAAATCCTATATGTATATATTTGATTGTTAAATTTGATTAACTTTCAAAAAATATGTTGTTAAGAAGTAAATTTTTAGGATATTATAGATTTTATAAATCCTTATAATATAGGATTATAATACAGCAGAATTTTCAATTCAAAAAATATATCAACTTATATTTTTGGATCATTTTTAATAATGTAGTGTTATTACATATATTTGGTCATTGTTTGTTCATAAAGTAATATTACAAAGCCTATATATTATGTAATCCAAACGAGGTAACTTTTTACTTTTAATGGTAACTTTTTACTTTTAATGATTCCATAAACCGTATAGTTTTCAAATTTTAATACAAATAATAAAATATGTTATGATTAATAAGTGATTGTCATTGGAATACTGATTTTTTTACAAATTTAAAAATATCTTAGTGAGCAGGTCATATTTATTATATTTATTATCATTGGCTATATTTAAGAAACAAATTAAATTAGAATATATGTGTAATATTATGTATTAATTGTTTAAATTAAGTGTTTTCCCATATGTAGTAATTCGAATTTATAAGCATAATTTGTTTTAAGAAAATTTTAAAAATCTGAAATAAATGATGATTTGGTAATAGAAAATTTGATTATCGTTTCCATAAATATCTCAAATAATATAACCAAATTAAATATGTTTATATTATATACTACAATTTCAAATTTAATAGCTTGATTTTTATGGTAATAACTTTAAACGGTTTCCATTAATATTAGCTAATTATTATTTTCAAAAACTTAATTCATTTTTTTAAAATTAATTACTGTTTTTGATTTTTGGGTTTTTATTCATTGCCAATAAATTATCCGTTTGTTTTTGTTTAGAATTAATTATTGTTTTGTTCTCCTTTAACTGTTGCCAAATATGTTTATTAGTTCAGAAATATATGGAATATGTTAGTTTAGGATAATAATTAATTAGTTTCTTTGTTTGGGAATAAATTATGGTCGCCAAATTCAGTTCCTCAAATTTAGGATCAGTTTGGTAAGGAAAATATTTTGAAATATATTTGATATTTACGATTGTAACAATCCGTCCTGTGGACCCCACTAGCCCCCCGCTAGCTGCCCCAACAGACCGTCCGTGGACCCTGCTAACCCCCCGCTAGCCGTCCAAACGGACCCCAAGCTGGCCCTGCAGGGCATCGATCCTAACCCATCATTGTGGATTTGGATGAGTAGTTCTATTTGTCACGGTGAGGGGTTATGATCGATACCCTGCGGAGCCAGCTTTGGGCTTGTGGGGGCAAGCTAGCAATGAGGTTAGTGGGGTCTACGGGGCGGGTTGTTACAACGATCATAATTGATTTACCTAAATATTTTCAGTGGATCACGCGGAAGATTAGTTTGATATGATAAAGGAAATATTCGAGATCATCACCGTTTATACTTTATAGGATATCAATCACGCGGGAGGTTGTTTATATTGAAAAGTTTACCTTTATTTGTTTTTTCGTAATTAAAACCGGATGATTACTTTGTTTTGGGTTTATGTCTTAATTTCGAGTTTTTTTTTGCAACTAACCCGACCCAAAATCGATTTTGTACTCTTATACTTATATAGGAATAAACGAGGTTGCATAAGTTTTATTATAGTTAGATATATATATATATATATATTATACATATTTATGATGTATATATGTCGTAGATACAATAAATTGAGCTGGTATAAATGTTGGCATACAAATGACATAAGTAATCGTTCATACACAAAAGTCGAAACCAAGTAGCAAGGTTTATAGTAAAGCTTATGAGTTACACAAAAATCAAAAACAAAGCTTATAGTTACGCCATGTATCATGTAACTCTTAGGACTGAGGAGTCACCAAGATAGATTAAGTTCACTATTTATACAATTTTTCTCTAAACCATTTTCCTGCAATGTAAATCATAATAAAAACGGTACTCCACTTGTGTTGGAAAGATCTAGTGATTCACCATGTAACGTCCGTGCCCCGAAAAATATGAAATATGAAAGTTTATATCGAGAATTGGAGTGAAGTCGGTTTAATTTTGTGGTTGGTTTACTAAGCTGGTCGATTTATTAATTAAATCAAAGGATGGTTTAATTAATTCTGGTTTAAATAAATCTTGGTTTAATCTAATTAAATCATGGTTTATTATAATTAAACCAGAAACCCTTTTTGTTAATAAGAGGGCGCCTCCTTCCTGTTATGACTGAAAGAAACCAAAGAGCAGAAGTGCTCATTCATGTGTGAGAAGAGGAGAAGGGAAAGTAAACTAGATTTTTGGTGTTCAAAGCAAAAGGAACAGAATCGTCAGGGTTTGGAAGAAGGAGGATCCGACTACACAAATCGTTTCGAAATGTATTGATTTTTGGTAGGGATTTTCGTACACTCTCCTTTTTACAGAAGTGAATTTGAGTTATTATTCTAGGAGATATCAGCAGTTTCGTGGGGTGTTTCTTCTCAGTCGCGGATTGAGACCAGCGGATATTTCGGGATCGATTGCGGTTTCATCTGAGATCTTATCGTGCTGAAATTTTGTGGGAATCTTTGTGACGTCTAGGGCTAGCTTTTCACCGGAGGGATTTGATAGTTAACGGTTGGTTTTTATTTTAGGGTTTCGTCTTCATCTTTGAGAATGTTCATTTCTGATGTTTCTGTCCAGTTTTGCTATAAGTCGTTTTTGGTTGTGTGGCTTGTTGCAGGGCGTTGCTGGGTTGTTTCAGACGTTAGGAGAGTCTCAACTGGTTGTATTCGTTGTTATAATCAGTTTGATAAGGTGAGTACGTAACCATGAGCTTATCTGAGCGATTGGATTGTATGACTTGTTTTGTGTGATGATATGTAGGTGTGGTGAATGTGATATTGGGTGACATGTTCAATAACTGGTTTGTTATGTTTTATTTGTGACTGTAATCTTGATTTGCTTGTGTGTATAGCTTGTAGATGGGAGGATCGCCTCACTGGATATTTCTGGTAATACTCACGCATCTCATTATGGCGATGAAGAGGAGAATGATCCAGGGTCTCAGTTTTGTGATGTTTGTTTTTAGTGTTTGTGTTGTTGGAACCTGATTTAGAAACATATTAGGTTGCTGGTTTATATAAGTTATGATTGGTATTGTATTTAAATTGAATTGGAGTTGGTTTAGTTTGTCTTCTCTTGTCCATGTTGATTTTGTTATTGGTTGATTGTTGTAATTAAATATTATGGAATATTTAATTATTATTATTATTATTAAAAAAAACTGGATCCGGAAGAAGACTTGGCGACAACCAATACTAAATTCGAATCAAGCGATATACATGGAAGTGTTACCGAGAACTACAAATGAATAATATCGCAGCTAGATCTGAAGAAGAAACATAAGGGAGAAACGGAACAAAAAAGACACGATCGACCTCTTCCCCATTCTTAGATTGTAGCGTCTCCAATCTCTAAAAAAAACACATGTAAGATCGCTAGCAAAAACCTAAAAATTGAATAATGGTAAAACTCAGGACACTTCTGGTCTGAAAAATCTTCGACATCCTAAAAGACAAAAACAGATTAATTAGATCCGGTAATTCATCAGGACAGATAGACCAGATGAAATCTAAAGAAATTAAAGAGAGAACTTAGTTGAGAAATCACTACTCCTAATTTCGACGGCGGCCTGTACAAAAGAGAGGCTGCAAATTTTTCGCAACCAAAGAGGAGAGAAGATAGAGATGAAACCCTAAATAAACTGGTGATTTAAATAAGATCTGAGAAAAGGGAGACCCATCTTAAAAACTGACCCGACCTTTAGTTTTATTTCTAATATTTTCGGACTATCCAAAACGCTAAACGGATAAACACGTAGATCTAAAATTAAACCGACCCGATTTCGATTTTAGCCGATCCAATTGCTTTTAAATGTCACATTTAACCTTTACGCAGTTGTTCTGATAGTTGGCGTCAGGGGCATTTTCGTCTAAAAAAAAGTTGTACTTCTCTTTTATTAATATATAAGAAGACATGCATATCTTTACATTCGCAATTTTGAATTATACGTCTGCTTAATACAAAAATTTGCACAAGTATATTACTTTACATATACTGACAAAAAATATCCTAAAAACTGATACAACAAATCAAAGATTTTTAATCGAAAAATGTATATATCCCTCTATACTCAAATGGACATATGATCACACAATCTAAACATAACCCACCTTTGGTATGTGTACAATCTATCTGTAGCATAGAGAATTTGACCCAAACTGGTGCGTTCTCATTCTCTACGACGAAGTCACCCACGTGGTGATAAACCCACCTCCCTGATTCCTCCAAATGTCGTTCGGACATAGCGCACTGGCCGTCGGACGTGGACAGTTGAAACCTGACCGGTTTGATTCCCCAACCATGAACTTGGTCCAAATTACATGTTTTCCTCCCACATTTTCTAATAGGTTTGCCTAGTTGTATCTTGAAAAGTATGCTATATTTTCCAGGTGCAAATTCGAATTTGATATTTCCAACTGCTTCTAACCACCATATTTGCCGGAGATAAGATATCGAACCAAATCTGTTGGAACAAAATGAGATTCATCGTAAGAACTTAATGATATATAAATCATAATGTGAGAGAGTTGGTCCAAGTAGATACATTGTTGATGAGCTCTACAACTTTTTGGAATAGGTCCCTTGATATATCACAAGTGGATCATGAAATATTCGATCTCATCTAATAGACTTATAAATAAGTACGTATTTTCTTTATTTAGTCTTACCTTTAAGCAACACTAATGAAATAAATTATTAGTTTCATAATTTGGTTGATAAATACCTATATTAAAGTGGTGTAGTGGAGTTAATGGTTATGTATATATTATATACTTGTTCCTATTTTTGGTGAAAATATATGAATTATGTGGATAGAACCTGGATAAAGTTTCCAATTGTATTTCTTTAAAAAATGATATGATATGAGAAATAATAAATAATAAGTGTGGGGGAAAAATAATTTTTATTTTAAAAACGATTGTTGAAAGAAAGCCATCCAATTATTGATATGATCGAGCAAATTTGGGATAAGAGAAAAGGACATATTCGTCGACGACCTAAAACTTTCCCTATTCACTAAACAAACCAGCTTTGTTGAGCTTATCTAAAGATTCTATATGTACATTTTACCTGTCAATTTACGAATATATATGATGTATACGTCATTATACATTTCGTATACGTGTTGATTAATATCTTCTAAGATTTTTAGTAACAAAAGCCAAAATATATCTAACATCACTTGAACATTATTTTAATTTTAATTTGTAGTTCTCTTATTTATGTTAGCAAATTAGTTATTTATTGTCAAACAGAAACTTCATATATACATTATGAATTTATGATGTATATTCTTAAAAACTCGTTTTAAACTAAACGCAAGTACAGAAATAGACTTTAGAGTTTTGAGTTTTCGACGTACATAGAAGAGTGTGTGAATACAAAATGTGTAATCATCAACTTTGACCGAGGTCATGGCACGTTTCTATGATTTATAACCAATAATAAAACATTGTCATTTTTGTTTATATTATCAAATGATTAGCTTCGAAAGAGAAACAAATATATGTTGACAAAGTCACAATTGTATAATCAAATCAGCGAGAGTTTATAATCAATTATTTTTAATGAAGTTATGAATTATCAACCAAAAATACGAAAATTTAAAAAGATAATGAAAGAGAAAGATTCAAAGAAAGAGAACCTGGATTCGCCGGAAGAAAGATGTTCCCAATATCGGCGATCATCGATGCCGGTTATGTTCATTGCCTTTGGTGATATCGCCAAACACACTTTCCCACTTCTCTTGTCCAACCATGCTTCCTTTTCAATATTACAATCCAAATATTTACTTTTCTATTAATATTAAGTTATGTGAATAATTAAATCGCAACCAACTTTACAAGATTTTCATTTTCTTAACAAGATAGGAATGATCTTTTTCTTTTGTTTCTTATTTCGTACACATATGCATGACACACCCCGAGTTTTAAAATTAGCCTTTTTTATTTGATTTTTCTTTTGGCAGCATTAAGCCTTTTTATTTGATTTGCAAGTCAAATCCAAACATACCGGAACCACCTATATAAACTGAACCATAATTTTTATTCATGCTTTCCGGTTTTAATTTTCTCCGCATACAAATAATATGTAACGAACCCAAATTAGACCACAGAGAAAAAATATCGAGTCACAAGAAATGTCTTTCAAATTATTGATGCATTTTAGCCAATAGTTCCTTTTTCTATTCAACTTAGATATCAATCGACCAATAAAAATAAGAAAAGGTTAGGGGTATATATATAGATTTTTTTTTTCTAACTCTAGTTAATCTATAAGGTTACCTAAGACGTAAGAAAAGTGTGTTTAATTTTTGTTTTGTAAGAAAAAGGAAAAGTGTGTAAAATAATAATATAGCTTTTTTAAGAAAAGTTTGTTTAATTCTACTGTTTCTAGAATCTTTTTCAAACTTATTATTTTGGTCATAAAGTGGGATCGGAATAATAGGCTAAATTAAACATATTGAAAAAAATCCTCCAGAGAATATATATTTTTACATCAAATAAATCATAAGATTCATAAAAAAAAAAAGAAAAACATAAATATTGATAAAAGAAGATAGAACCTTTGTGCCGGCGTCGAAGAGGTTTGGTCGACAAAGCCTTGCATAGATCTCTTTCTTGCGTCTAATAAGTTTGTCTTTTTCTCCTACTTGTTGTTGATCTTCAAGAATTCTTCTGACCAGAAACTTGTAGTTACAAGGAAGCTTGTGTTCCCACACCGCATCTGATCTTGACGCCCTATGAAAAGACTTGTTTACACTAGCCAGTAGGCAGATCTCTGGTGGCTCCATGTACATGAACATTGCCGTTATACAGTTCTCAGGCACGTCTTCGAGACCGCATAACTTTCTGCCAAAAGGTTCGGATCCAGAGATGCTTGATGAAGCCGCCCCCATAGATGGAAAGATCAGATGATGTATATAGTATATGATTCCTCTTTGGTCTTTCCTTTTCTTGGATCTGGTGTATGTATTCAAGATATGGGTTTGATGTGGTGGAGAAGTAGAAAATATATGGATGAAAGAGATGGGTTTGACATATTTACGATTCTTTTGTTCTTTGTCTAATGGGAGAAGTTAGTGGCTTTCTTGGTTTTAAAGGAGAGAGAAAGGGTTGTACATGGGATTGGGGAAATGAAATTAATGTGAACAGAAACTATTTAATAATTTCATTTGTTTTCTTAGTAAGAATATTAGTGATTTGGTGCAGTTATAGATGTCGCCAATCTATACAAGAAGAACAAGTTCCATTTCTCTTAGACTATTTGATGTAAATTAGATGGTTTTTTTTTTCTTTTTTAACTCGATAATTTATTATTCTGTCTGAATTTTAACTTTTAAGTTGTGTTGTTTGTAGGATTTGAAATTTTGTTTTAAAATAAAAATTGTTTTAGGTTTCCAATGTAAATGTTTGATAAAAATTTCAGTTTTATTCCTACAGTTTTAATGTCTGACCAATGAATTATTATATAATATCATATATAGTTGTAACGTTTTTGATAAAAGAAAAACTTTACTCTCAGTTTTTAGTTTTTTGCATAATTTTCATAGACTATTTTCTTATATAGTTTTGCCTTATTTTATAAAAGTTTACTATTCCAACTTACTGCTAAAACTTGTACAACTTTGTAATCAATTAGAATAATTAGTAAAGGAACCGTTACTAAATGGAAGGGGAAAAAGTGGAACTTACAAAGCATATTAAAAGAAAAAGAGAAAAGCATGTTGCAAGGATTTTATTTGGAATATATTCAATTTCATGTGACAAGCTAATCCCATGGAAGATGCTTATCATATCACAATCCTTGTTACCACAGTAGAGGAAATTAAATATAATAAAATTTTATATATCTATTAAGCTACACATGGTTAGTAATTTTCTATAATATATAAAAAAGTGTCCATGATGTTAAATAAAAAATAAAAGGATTATTATTTGATTTTAGTATGACAGAGGGGAGTGATTTGATCTTCGTTCTGAAAATATTTGGACCTCATAAAATAAGTTTTAGTTCAAATTAAAAAATTTCGACTATGAGTTATTTTTGGCCATTAAACCATACAATGTCTTTCTATCGAGATCTAGTGGGTGCAAGAAATTTAGAAATAGTCTATGGGCGCTTGTGGCCATCGCATTCTGACCAATAGGATGGCGAATTCGACTTTAAATTTGTAATCATTTGTAAAAAAATAATAAATCAGGCTAAAATGTTTGAAACTTCATTCACGTACAAAGCGTGAAGCTCCCTCGTCAAGTGGGTTATATCTCTTATTCACGGATGTTAAATAAATGTAACCACTCACAAAAATATGTATATAGTGGACCATTAATTTCATTTCAATATCCAATGTAACTTATACGAGTAGCTATAGGTTTCTTTTGCATAAAAGATTGATACGCGTCCTCGGTCCTTCACAATTCTTTAGGCTAAATAGACTAATAGTAATGCTAGTATAATATAGATTATTTAATACTACTATATAACCTTACAACGATGATTGGAGCGGACACCTTACATGTCAAAGTAGTTAAAAGTTAATTTAGTAACGTGTATCACGTGAATCACGTCTAAGCTAGTATGATGATAATAATTATAGAAAGAAAGTAAAATGTCAAATCTTAGTAAGCTGGCTTTCAAACCACTGGCCTACATATACCAATAGAAGAAACATAGAAACGAGGATTTATAATAATAGAGATTGTGACTCGCCCAAGAATATTGTCCGAGGAATTTAGAAATTTTATTTCTTGAAATCATATAACTTATGTTTTATTAGAGAGTTACATATCAAATTCGAAAAACTTTTATTTAATCAACGCATTAGCATTATCGTCTAGTTAAACTCCCTTGTGCAAACACAGCAAGTCTGCATATATAAAACAATAACATCTAAATATTATATTTTTATTTATGTTATAACATTGTTAATTTAAGTATGCATTTTTCAGCACATAACATAAAAAAAAAAATATAGTTGACTTTGATTAAATTTAATTATGTTCATACCTTGTTATCCTGTAACCAAAGTGTAATGCATTCCTTATGATAAATATGATCACATGGCAAAGTCGATAGCGTATCTTTTTCCTTGAATCCGATAAAACATATTGGACACCTTCAATATTCCACAAACCGATTAAAATTACCAACTTAAACCAGAACTTTTTATATATGACATCGAACAAAAATAGAAAAAAGCAATACTGTAGAGAGTGACAATATTGATTGTAAACTATTCATACAATATAGCAACAATAAAAAGAATTAGATCAAAATAAATCTTACTCAGTTTTTTCGGATACAAGAGTTTTCATTCTGGATTTGCTGATTTTAGGTGCTAATAATTGGCCAATCCTCCTCTCCGATAATCCTTTGTTGACCGATCCAATCGACTCTCCTAATTGGTTCAGTTCCTGTATCATTCAAACAAAGGTTAATTAAGTCTATCATAAAAATCGATAAATGTCGAAATCTATCTGCATATACACCTCATAGCTCATGGAATCAGTATCGATGTCACCATCAGAAGGAAGAGCATGAATACTGTGAGATGAAGCATTTGAGGAACTGCCAGCATGATCTTGCTGATGTTGGGATGTCGAACCGTTCACTACATGATTAAAACTTAAAAGTGAAATATCTATATAAAACAAGATTTATATATGATGTTGAGAATTTTATTTCATACCTCCTATGTCTTGGAACTGATAGGTAAGTTGGTCAATATCGTCCGTTAACGCAACATCATTCGCATTATCTAGATATGTGGATCAATTTCGACATGCAGTATTATACATTTAACCAAAACGCATGTTACATACCGCATTTACAACTGAGATATGAAATTAGGATACCTCAAACAAAAAATATATATATATATATATATATATATATATATATATATTGCACAAAAAAATATACTTACATTCTTGTTCTTGTAACGCTTTAGCCATCTGTTCGTCATCGCTTAGAGAGAATTTAGAATATTCTACATGTAGCAAAATTTTGTGATGAGTTATCTGAGTAATTTTTTAGGTGTACAATACACTTAATTTCGTAAGCGTAACAAAATTACCTTCCATATTTTGCCACTCTCTTGCCATCGCTTCTATATAAGAGAACAAAAAAAGGATTATAAGTAATCATCAACAATTTGGAGGATATAGATAAAAAGTTCAACATAACTTAGTAAGCAATGATTTGTTATATAAGGCTAAAAAAATATGTGTTTATGTTATCGTAGATTGGTCGGAGGATTAAATATAAGGCAAAACGAAAACGGGACTAGACCGAACTGGTTCAGATAATGGTCTACATTATGACAAACCCTATATATGAACAATAATTTACCTTCTTCTTCTTGTTGCAAAAACGCCGCCAAGGCTTCATCATTTTGCACCTGGCTCGATCGCATCCTCATTTGTATTTGATGAAGAGGAAAAAAGACTTGACTTATTAATGTTTTGGCAAAAGGATTCACGTAGTTATCCTTCTCATCACTCAAACCATTTTATAACAAAAAAAAATTATTAGTGACTTTAAGAGTTAGATTTGGTAGTTGTTGACATTGATGATAAGATTACAACTCACATTGATTAGATCAATTAAAAGGTTATAAGCACGCCAAATAAATGTGTTTCCTATGTGTGTGATTAAGGCATCTTTTGATCATGCATGTATAATCTCAGTTAATGTCCACTCATATTTCTGGTTTCATATACTGTATTAATTATATATATATATATATATATATATTTTTTTTTTTTTTTTGGTGGGAATATACTGTATTAATTATATTGTGGCAATACATATTGGATGTAAATTTAGAAGTAGAACTATACTAAATAAGTTAAACTTCGATATATTTAATCAGTGGTGAATTATCTAAACAAATGAGAATGTTGTTGTCTCTAAATTTTATTTTGAATGTTTAATATATTTAAATTTTTTGAAAATGCTATATACAAATATCGACCTTGTTTTGTCACTTTTATGACTCAGTAATTATGATCAAACATAACTATTATATATCACTAGGTAATATCCCGCGCATATGCGCGGGTTTTTGTATTAGTTATGTAAATTCATTTTAGGTTATAATAGTTATAAAATTATGAGAATTTTCTGAGAATATTATTTTAATAAAAAAATTTCAAATGCTATTTCTGAAAAGTGGTATTCAAAAAGATGTATTTTTGAAATATTTCCTAAAAATACATATATAACAAACAAATTTCATAAATGTCAATAATACACTTTATTTATTCAAATCATACAATATCAATATATACCAGCTATTTAAAAAATACTGTTCATGATAAAAATAGAAATTTTCTATGATATTCAAAATTTACCTAAAAAAATTTAATAATTAAATTGCATAATTATTTTTTAAAGTATCAATTAAATATATTTCCTATAAAATTATATGAAATGCAATAAAAATCCCAAAGATTAATTTAACTTTTAATATCTTTTTAATTTAAGCTATATTGCTAGGTTAAATTCTAATAATTTTCTCTTTGTAGTAAAATTTTGAAAATAGAATATCAAATTTTTTTATATATAGAAAATCATTAAATTACAAAATTATGAATTAAATAAACATTATAATGATCTTTACATAAGTATATTTTGGGTCACAAAAATTAAATATAATGATGAGTATACAAAAAAAATGTACTACAAATTTTTTTAGAGGTAAAAGAGAGTTAAAAAATTTGATTTAATAATTCTATTATAATAGTTTATTATAACAATTTTTTTTTTTGAGATATAGTGGAAGAGGATGAGAGAATGAAAGAATGAGAGAATAAGAGAATGAGTATTTATATGAAGAGAAATGATGAAAAATTATATTTAGAAAAATGAGAGTTACAATTCTAATTTATTATTTGTTTTAATACAATTGAGTGGAGAAATATATAGTTAATGCATAATTTATATGATTTCAATGTTATATTAATATGTGAGTTAAATGTCAAGATTAAATGTTTTTAAATTTGTGATTTAATATAAATAAATATTTTAATTTGTTTTGACTTAAGGAAAAGGAATACCAAGGGGCTTAAAATTTTAACTTACACATGATTTGGTTGTTTTGTTGATATAAACTCAACAATCACACATAATTTTTCAAATTGAAAATATTACTTTTGAAGTGACAAACTAAATTAGTTTTCCTTATAAAATTGTATGAACTTCAATCCAAAGATTTTTTAAAACCCCAAGGAGAACTTCTATCTTTTTGGTTATGTTTTTTGTTTTTCACTCATTAATTTAATTTATAGTGCTAGATTTCATATTATTGGTTTCATCTTTGGAGGATTTAGTTAAATGGTATTAAATTATATTATTTTTCTATATTTCATTTCCAGTTAAATATGATTTCTTTTTCAGATCTTTTTTTCATTTTTCTTAAATCACAAAGACCAAATTTTTTTTTAATTGAAGTTCTTTTTGTTTTCAAAAACCTCAAATTTTAAATAAAATAAATATCATATTGATCTTTACATATTTATCTATTGGATCACAAAACAAAATAGACTTTATAAATAGAGTTTATAGACTTTATAAATAGATAATTGTATTGATCTTTAAATATTATTATATTGATTTTCATAACTTATTAAAAATGATACATGAATATGTGAGATAATCATTAGAGTACAGAATAGAGAATTAGAGATGAATCTTTTCAACTTCATGACTTATTGTGTGGTGAATATTGTAGAAGAGTATGAAAAATAATAACTTATTAGATGTTAATCTAATATAGGCAATGGAGATAAACCTTTTAAAACATTAAAGAAAACAATGTAAGATATACATATCATACAAACTCAATGATATTTGAATTGATTTTTTTTAACTCATACAACAACAATAACAAAAAACACACAAAAAAAAAGATATATAGTGGAAAAGGATGAGAGAATAAAAGAATGATAAACTAAGAGAATAAGAAAATAAGTATTTATAGGCAGAGAAGTGATAGAAAATTACATTTAGAACAATAGGAGTTACAATTCTCATTTATTATTTGTTTAAATACAATTGAGTGGAGAAATAAAGTTAATGCATAATTTATGTGACTTCAGTTTTGTATAAAAATGTGAGTAAAATGTGAAGATTAAATGTTTTTTAATTTGTGATTTAATATATTTTTTTTTGTTAAAGTTGAATTGTCAAGTGGACCAATAATGAAAGAGTGAAACTTTACTTTTATGTATATGATAATTTCATACCAACTATATAAAATGAAAAAGAAGTTTTGAAATTAATAAAATCCCAACACATGTTTGAAATATATAAATTTAGGAGAATAACTTTTGTTTTTGTTTTGCTGAATATGTAAATAGGAATAACTTTTAAAGTCTAAACCGAACATTGCAGATTGTTAAACATTATTGTCCGACGAAAATTAGTATTATATTATGGAGAAACCTCGGCTTTGCAAACACAGCATACCTGCATATATTAAAGAAAATATATACATTAGATTGATTAGAATACTAAAATGAGAATGTGTTTTGTACATATTATTAAATGCATGATAAAATATATGCAGTTTTTTTTCAAAACAAACATTTACACTGAATTTTATGTTCGTATCTACCTTGTTTTTTTTCAGCCACTGTGAAATGCAGTCCTTATGGTAGATATGATTACATGGCAAAGTTGTAATCTTATCTCCGTTCTCATAGTCCACCAGGCATATCGAACACCTACGATGTTATCCAAACCAAAAATTAGATTCATTATCTATTTGAAAGCAATTGTACATTCATTAATTTGGTTCAGAGTAACGAAGATGAAAGATATAGTGATATTATCTTACTGAGAATCATCGGCAACAAACTTCTTTTTCCTAAACCAACACCCAGTTTTGGTTTTAGTACCATACTTATGAGTCCGCAGTCGGGAGATCTTCTCTTGGGACAATCCTCTATTGAAATCTCCAATAGCTTCTTGTAATTCATTTATTTCCTGTTCACCCAAATCAAAGAAAACAACATTGATATATATATATATATATATATTTTATTTTCTTGATCAAAGACCATATATATATATAAATTGTTGAGTTGGCACGGTACGTACCTCATACGTCATATTTGCGGTATCAATGTCCTCATTAGCGGGAGTATTGTGGGAGATATTTGAAGGACTAAGAGTATGCGTATGATGATCCAAGAAGTTCTCATCATTTTCATAGTGAGAAAGTGCTATACTAGTCTAAAAATTTATGCAAAGCAAAGATTTGTGTCAATTCGTAGGGTTTCCGGGGGTAATCATAGATATATAAAGTTTATGAAAATAAAAACATGCGAGTTAATTTATCTATATATATATATATATATTTATCTATAAGCCTATAACCTATTTTAAAAACTATACAAGCTTTTCTAAGTAATTAAAATTTCAAGTATTGAGAAAAGAATAGCCACGCGTACCGAGGGAGCATCACGTTGAGGTATGTATGAACGATTCACTGCAGATTGAATGAAACATGAAAAGCTTCGATCAGCGTAATAAAACGAAGTATGACGAACTATATATACGTGTCAATCTTTTCTTTTTTTTTTGGGCAAACGATACGAGTCAACCATGCATCTATTTCACTTTATTTTTATTAAAAATAGTAAATTGAATATTACGTACTTTTGAAGAAGAATAAAAGTTGAAGCTTATAATCCCATCTAGCTTACTTGGAGTTTTTATGTAAGTTATATGAATGTACCTCGCATGGGTTGGTATTGATGGGTTTCTTGGATACATACGTCCGTATTATCTGCCGCTATATGTATGCAATTTCAATCGGTAAGTGGCGAAATTATTCATCAAGTAAATGAAATATATATGTTTAATTATGCTTAAGATTAAAAAAATATTATAAACTTACATTCATCTTGTTCTTGCAAATATCTAGCAAGTTTCTCATCATCACTTAGAGAGCTCTGCAGATTACCTGTAAAAACAAATAAAATTGGAAGTACCATAAAACGATTCATAAGTCTCTTTTTCCTGGTTTTGGAATATGTTTGTTTTTTTAGTTTTTACAAAAACATAAAATATATAATAATAATAATTAATATAAGCATTATGGTTATGAATCAATTATTTTTTGCCTAACTATGCTAATCAAAGGTATATTAGTTTTTTTTCATCATCCGGAGAACAATAGAATTTAAACATCTAGACCTTGTCCTGAAACGAAAAAATTTGCACCCAAAAAAAAAAGTACTAAAACAAAAAATAAACCTCAAGGTTATTACGTTATACTAAAGATGACATACTCTTTGATGTGACTAATAAGACTACTAATAAGACTTCCAATTTTATATAATCATATAAACAAAGTATACGGAAGCATAATAAGACTACCTTCCAATTCTTGCAACGTTCTTGCCAATCCTTCATCATCATGTACACAAGACTGCACACAAGCTTCTGTAAAATTTCAATGCACAAAAATCTCTTTAACCATAAAAGAAATTATATGATTATATGATTATATAGGATCATTGTATATAGGATCATTTCTTTGTAAGTCAAATCATTATATGATTTCAGACAAAATATGGTTTAAGTACGTAGGATCATTGCTTTGTAAGTCAAAAGAGATATATTGATGTTTATATATAAGAGAATTTGAAACTAGTTACAAACGAAATCATAAAAGTATTTTGCTATTGAAAACTGAAATATACGTATAAGATTAATATACCTTCTTCTTGCAGAATCTCCAAAGCAATAGCTGCATCGTTACACATCAATTCATTTTGATATTGTTGTTCAACTACCCGAGCAATAACATCATCACTAAGCGTCTGTTCTGATAACCCATATTGTAAACATCTTGCAATATTTTCGTCAACAGACGACTGGTTTACAAATCGAGACATGGCAAATTTGTTGAGTTTCTTAACAAAGGAGGTGATGCGTTCGACGATGATTGATCTCTATGTTTTCTCTTAATCATCAAGAAAAGAGATTTGTACCATAATTTATGTCATCTCTCAAACCCTTTAATACGCACTTGAAGAAAGTTTTATCTTTGGAGATATGAGGCTAATTAGTGACGGCAATAGAATATTATATTGACTAAAATTTAAAAGCTTCTTTCCCCATTATTTGACATTTGTGTGATTTAAATATATTTGAATTTTATTTTTGGCTCCACAGATTCACTCTTTTCTTTTAAGTGTTTAAATGGTAAACTGTTACGGCCCCTTTTCACCACGTTGACTTTTATTTATTGCTACAAATATACTATACATACGAAATTGGGTTACTTTTTCCATAATGTGATATGCATCTTTTAGAGTTGTTAACATGTCATTTTGAATAAAAAACCATTGACCACTGAATAATTTATAAATAGTAAAAAATCTTCTTGAATTGATTATGCTTTTACAAGCAAACATTTTTAAATTCATTGACTTTAAATATATATATATATATCTTATTATATAAAATTGGGTTTTGAAAGTTAGTCATTAACGAGATTCTGACATGTGTAAATGTTTATATTTAATAGGAAGAATTTGATTACAACAAAAATAAAATATTTTGTTTTAAAATATTAATAATGTAAAAAATAATTATCAAAAATTACAGAATTTATAAAAAAGTACAAAGTTTATTTAAATAATTATAAGGAGATTTTATATATATATTTCATAAAATTCGAAATTATAATATTATTTACTTATTTTTAATTTTGAGTTATTAATTATACAAAATAATATTAAAAAGGGATTAAGAAAAATATACAGTTAATTATTAATTCTAAATTTATAAATACTCACTTCTATATAAATATAGATCGTCTCATATTTAAATAATTTATTCAAAAACACTGGTTTCAACTTTGTTTAATTGAATTTTTTTTTTAATAAGAAGTTACTTTCTCCTTTTTCAGTTGGAAATATGTAAGATTAATATGTTGACCTAAAAAAAGATTAATATTGCGTCTTCTTTTCCTAATACTGTATTTTAAAATTTATTGTAGTATTTTTAGATTGTGTTATTTGATTTATATTTTCATCTTTGAATTATTTGGGATTCATATATTACCAGGCTTATAATTTTCTTTAGTTTCTTTAATTATGCCAACTTAATTTTCTTCTAATTTTTTAATCTTGATTGGTTGGTCATAAACCTTTTTTTTTTTTTGCAAACATAATTGTTACCATTATTCATTCAATCCCAAAGGACGATAACGAGTAGAAGCTCATCAACCTAATGAATGGATAAAATAGGCTAATCAAACACAAGCGTACAACAAACATAGATATATAGATTGGAATAAAATAAATCGTTGTTGATAGATCCATAGGAGCTCAAAGACTCTGACACCCTGGTTTGTGGAAAAGTTTAAAAGAATTGATTTGACCACATACGTCACCAAAATGAACTTATTTTTTCAGTCAAGGGTCCTGAGAGAACTTCATGATGGGTGAACTTCCTGGAAGTGATTGTCGAAACTGTGCGAGTGAGGACAAAACACAAGAAAAAATCATTTGTTGATTTGTAAGGTCGGTAAACAAGTTTTCAAAGCCTCCCAAATGTAACAAACCGGCCATCGAATATGGGTGGGTCCACGAGCCGGAAATAGATGTAGGGCTCATTTAGGAAGGTGTGCCCATGGACTGAGAGTGGACATGGGCTCACTAAGCAAGGTGTCTGTTGAGGCGTTACAGAGACAGAGGCTATATCATGGTGTGACAAAGACACTTCCACGAATACATTGAGAAATTTAACATTAGTCACTATCAAAAGATTTTGTGACGTTAGAAAAAAGTTTTTAGTTTAATTGGCTGTCGGAGCAAGCCATTTTGAGATAGCAAAAAGACGTGAACAT
This sequence comes from Camelina sativa, assembly GCF_030686135.1. Taxonomy (NCBI): domain Eukaryota; kingdom Viridiplantae; phylum Streptophyta; class Magnoliopsida; order Brassicales; family Brassicaceae; genus Camelina; species Camelina sativa. The sequence continues at coordinate 15,275,210 of NC_141897.1, forward strand.
TTTCTCTCCACACCGGAGGAGGGCAGAGCCGAGGTTCTCTCTATGGTGAACACTACAAGAAAACAGGTGAACGAATACTGTAGAATTAGTCGTAACATAGTCGTTAAATAGTTTTCTACGACAATTTAGCGAGTAAACTATGTAGTAGCTTAAACTTTGTTGCCAAACCAAATAGTTGGTAAATATTCGTTATTTAGCGACTATATTGTGATTAATTGTCATTGTCGTGCCATTGTCGGGGTGTAGTCGTTAAATAGTTACTAAAGTTGGTGACTCATTAACGACTATTTTATGATTATTTAAGCAATAGTCGTTTAATCATCGTAAAATGTAATGACTAATAACCTACTATTTTACGACTGATTAGTCATTTATTATCTGTGACTATCTTCCGTCACTATCATCGTAATATATTGTTTTTTTTTTCCTATCCTCATTTTAATTGTTTTATGAAATGGAGAACAAAGTACAAACCGATATATACACAATTAGAAAATAAAATGAAACTGACATTATAAACAAGTCCACCATCGAATTGAAACAAGATTTTAAACAAATCCACCATCGAACTAAAATCACAATATACAGAATTCCAAAATAGAATTCAAACCAAAAGCAAAGAAAGAAAGAGTTGATCTTGGAGCTGTTGATGGAAGATTGTTTGAGAGAGGATCCTCCTCAGATATTTCAGCTGTTTCAGAGGCCATCAAATCCATGAAGGCTGGATTAGTCTTGCGCAAAAACTTAGCCATCAAGGACAAGTGTTTGATCTCGTTCTTTTTCTCAGCCACAAGGAGAGCAATCTCTTTTTCTCGAGAAGCACCTTCAGCATTGAGAGTAGCATGAACTTCGATTTGACGTTGGGCTTCCTGCAGTTGCTCTTGCAATGTAAAAAACGCCTCAATTTGGGATGGTTGCTTGCCCTTGCGAAGAGTATCTTTGAGGCTTCCAAGTTGATACAAGACTCGGTGGTGAGTCTTATACCGGGATAGAGATGATGGCTTCACAAGCTGGCGGTCGCTTCTCTCTTTTGAAGGAAAGATGGTCGATGATGTAGATCTGACATGATGGCGGTCGCTTCTCTCGTGTGGGATCGGTAAAGGGGGAAGTGCTGGCGGATTGAAGTACACCACAGAGATGTGATTGGTCTCTGATACAATACACGAACTTAGCCTTGTGGAATCTCACACACAAGACAAAGAACAAACTTATTCTCTCAAGAACACTTAAAGAGAAAAAGTAAGAAAATTCAGTATTTCATTGATAATCAAAGGTGGAAAATCGTACAAATGCTGCAGGGGGACTTTATAAGAGTACTTCAGCTAGCCCTAAGGCCGAAAATAAATGCAAAATAATGCAACAAAGGAAAGCAAATAAAATCAAACACAAAACCATTGTTTTTGGAAAGTAAATAAACTAATAAAAGAAAATGCTAAAGTAGACTTGATCTCTCTTGATGAGCAAGTCTTCTAGCCGTTGTTGGGGTTGGTGGGACTTGGAAGGATCGAAAATATTGAATAAGACTTACCTGGATGCGATCTAGGTCCAATAGACGTTCCTTGAACCACTTCTTGTACTACTCAATGAACTACTTCAAGGTTCTTGTCTTGTATTGGCTTGTTGGTTTGTTTAATGAAGTAGGGGTCTTCCTGGAGTTCCTCTAGAGTATCTTGATCAGCCTCTTGATGCTCGTTCATGTCCTCTATGTTTTGGTCTTGATCTTCACTATATTGATCGGAGGTGTAGCTTGTATCACACGTCTCTTGCAGATCCAATGTCTTCTCTTGGATTCTTGAGGTTCCTTGACCTGCCAAAAGAGGTTTCATACTTGGGGAACTGGTCTGATCAAGGCTCATTTGGGTGAAGGCTTCAGCAAGCTCTTCCTCGGTAATGTGATCATGTCCATTATGGTGGCATGATGGTGGTACAGACCAGTTGACGTCCTTTAGATCTAGGGAGCTTACAATGTCTTGAACGGCTAGGTTAAACCTTGTCCTTAGCTGTTTAGCCTTTGATCTTGTCTTAGGGCCTTTTCGTACTTCTGGTACAGGATGTGGTACAGGATCTGGTTCAACGGTTTGGTTTGTAGGATCGATGTCCGCATCATTCCCTCCCTCTTCAGAAGGTTTTGTCCTCAAAACTGAATCTCCTGAATCATAAGCAGACAAGTCAGCTACATTAAAAGTGTGAGAAATTTTTACCTCATTTGGTAGCTCCAAATGGTAGGCATTGTCATTGATCTTCTCAAGAACTTGAAATAGACCGTCACCTCTTGGTGATAACTTAGAAGCTCGTTGTGTTGGAAATCTCTCGGGCCTCATATGCAACCAGACCCAATCTCCCAGTTTAAACATCTCCTTTCTTCCCCGATCAGCCTTGCGTTTGTTGTCGGCATTCTTCTTTTCCAAATTTGCTTTGGCTTTGTCATGCAACTTCTTGATGATTTCTCCTATTCTTAGCCCATCTTGGCAAACCTGTTCTATCTGAGGCAATGGTGCTAAATCTAATGGAGACAAAGGGTTAATTCCATAGACTATCTCAAAAGGAGATAGTTTTGTAGCCGAATGGACAGCAAGATTATAAGCAAAGTAGAGAGAGTTCGGTTTACCACTTCAGTTTGTCCATCCATTTGGGGATGACAAGTTGTAGAGAATAGAAGCTTGGTACCTAACTTTCTCCAAAGTGTCTTCCAAAAGTGACTCAAGAACTTGGTGTCACGACCAGAGACTATTGTCCTTGGAATTCCATGGAGGCGCACCACTTCCTTGAAGAACAAATTTGTGGTTTGAGTCGCATCATTGGTCTTGTCACACGGGATGAAGTGTGCCATCTTGGAGAACCAGTCCACAACAACAAAGATTGAATCCTTGTGTTTAATCTTTGGCAATCCTAAGACAAAGTCCATAGAAATATCTACCCAAGGGGCGTTAGGAATAGGTAATGGTAAGTAAAGACCAAGAGGATGTAACCTGGATTTTTCTTTGTGACAAACAATGCATCGAGCACAAAATCTCTCAATGTCTTTCTTGAGATGGGGCCAAAAGAAGTGTTCCATTACCACGGCCAAGGTTTTGTCGACACCAAAGTGACCCATCAAACCTCCACCATGTGCTTCAGTGAGGATCAAGTCTCGCATGGAACCTTGAGGAATACACAACCGCTTGTCTCTAAATAGAAACCCATCCTGCAAGTAGAATACTTTGTATGCTCCTTTGCCACACTCCTTGTAGCACTCTCCAAATTCTGGGTCATCTTTGTACAACTCTTTGATATGCTCAAATCCCATTACTTTAGCCTCCATAGTAGCTATGAGAGCATATCTTCTTGACAAAGCATCAGCAACCACATTCTCTTTGCCCTTCTTATACTTTATCACATATGGGAACGTCTCAATGAACTCCAACCACTTTGCATGTCTCCTCTTAAGTGAAGTCTGACCCTTGAAATGCTTGAGGGTTTCATGATCGGTGTGAATGATGAATTTCTTGGATAACAAGTAATGTTGCCACGTTTCTAGTGCTCGAACTAAGGCATAAAGCTCCTTGTCGTAGGTCGGATAGTTCAACGTAGCTCCACTCAACTTCTCACTGAAGAAAGCCACGGGTCTTTTTCTCTGATGTAGTACAGCTCCAATTCCCAAGCATGATGCATCACACTCTACTTCAAACATAACTTCAAAATCTGGGAGGGCTAAGACCGGTGCTTCTGTGAGCCTCTCTTTTAATGTGTTGAAGGACTTTTCTTGAGCTTCTCCCCATGACAAAGGCACATTTTTCTTGATCACTGGTCATTGGTGCAGCCACTGTACTAAAATCCCTGACAAACCTCCTGTAGAAGCTTGCGAGACCATGAAAGCTGTGAACGTGTCTAATCGAAGTTGGAGTAGGCCATTCTCTTATTGCCTTAATCATCTCCTCATCCACCTGTAGGCCGTGTTTACTCACTACAAAACCTAAGAACACACACTTATCAGTACAAAAGGAGCACTTCTTTAGGTTAGCATAAAGGCCTTCCTTCCGAAGTGTTTTCAAAATTAACCCTAGATGTTTAATGTGATCAGAATGGCACTTACTGTAAATAAGTATGTCATCAAAATAAACAACAACAAATTTACCAATAAATGGCCTTAGAACCTGGTTCATTAGTCGAATGAAGGTGCTTGGGGCGTTGGTTAACCCAAATGGCATGACAAGCCACTCATAGAGACCTTGCTTGGTTTTAAACGTGGTTTTCCACTCGTCTCCTTCCCTTATTCGGACCATGTGATAGCCGCTCCTCAAGTCAATTTTGGAGAAGACGGTTGCACCACTTAACTCGTCCAACATGTCGTCTAGTCTTGGAATGGGGTGTCAATACTTGATGGTGGTATTGTTGATTGCTCGACAGTCTACACACATCCTCCATGTACCATCCTTCTTTGGAACTAAGAGAACTAGTACCGCACACGGGCTGAGGCTCTCTCTGATGTACCCTTTATCCATTAGGTCACGCACTTGCTTCTCTAACTCCTTAGACTCCTCCGGATTCATTCGGTAAGCTGGTTTGTTTGGGAGCAGAACCGGGTACAAGATCAGTATGATGTTCAATGCCACATATAGGGGGTAATCCTGGTGGTATCTCCTCCGGAAACACGTCTTTGTATTGATCTAGTACAGCTTGTATTTCAGCGGGTAGTTCAAGCTCACTTTTACCTGTACTTAAACATTCTTTGAACAACATTAGTAGCACGGTGCCCTTGGCACTCATGGTTTTACAAACCTCATTGGATCTCAAATAAAGGTTAGAAGTCCTTACCTCAACCTCTTTGTTCATGTGTTTTTGCAACTCATGAACTTTAGAAGGACTTAAAGGGGCAAGGTTGAACTTACGGTCATTGTGCGTGAAAGTGTAATGGTTTGTTCGACCGTCGTGAGTTGTAGCTCGGTCAAACTGCCATGGTCTTCCAAGAAGAAGATGTCCGGCTCTCATTGGAACTACATCGCAAATGACTTGATCTTGGTATTTCCCAACGATGAATGATACAGTAACTTGTTCAGCAATTTTCAGCTCGGTGTCATCGTTCAGCCACCTAAGTTTGTATGGCCTCGGGTGCTAACCTGTCAACCATATACTTGCTAGCAATATTAGTACAAGAACCTCCATCAATAATCAAGTTACATACCTTGTTCTTGATTGTGCATCGAGTGTGGAAAATATTTTCCCTTTGAACTTTCTCCTCGGGGTTGACAAGTACACTCAACATACGTCGGATCACAAGAAGTTCTCCTGTGTCGGGATACTCCACGTCATTCTCCGGATCAGTACGGTACTCATCTTGCTCGTCTTGAGACTCATAGTCTCCACTAGGTGTGACAATCATCACCCTTTGGTTCGGACATTCTCTCGCCATGTGTCCCCTGCCTTGACATTTAAAACAAGTAATGTCACGGGTACGAGACTGACTAGTGTTAGGGAACTTACCTGGTTCGGGTTTAGAGGTTTTAGGTGCCTCATTAGTCTTGTTCTTAAACCTAGAGTCATTTTCCACGGTTTTGCTTTTGTCCATGCTCCGGCTGTTGCTTGCATTCCAAGGCGTGTTGTTTCTAGTATGGTTCATTAAAGACATCTTACGCTGGATTTGCTTCTCTACTTGTACAGCCTTGTGAAGTAGTTCATGTAGGGTGCTGTAGTTCGATGTACCCACCTTTCGGGCTATACGCTCTTGCAAGCTGTCAATGAATTGAGCCATTAGGGACTCACTCGATTCTTCCAGCTCCAATGAGTTCATGAGCTTCTCAAACTCCTCAAAATACTCATCCACAATCCTTGTTCCCTGAGATAATTTTCTAAAACGTTTTTGTAAGTCTCGTTGATAATGATCAGGTACATACCTCAACCTCAAGAGGTACTTCATGTCGCCCCAACTGCTGATGGTAGCAAACCGCTGCCTCCTTCTATCGGTTACCGTCCTATCCCACCATGACAAGGCATTGTTAGTGAGCTGCGCCGATGCAAGGGCTACCTTTCGGGCTTCTCCATAGCCATAACATTGAAATATGTATTCCTTACGTCTCTCCCAGTCCATGTAAACCTCCGGATTAGACTTTCCTGCAAAAGTAGGAGGTATTAGTTTAACATCTCGATTTTTTTCTCGTGGTTCTACCTCTCTAGCACGGTTCCGCATCAAAGGATCTTCTCTCCGCTGATGTTGACGCCTTAATGGATCTGGTGGTGGATCATCATCATCATCCATGTCAATGGATTCGTCTTCCTCGTCGCGGACATTCCTTTGTTCTGGATCTGGTCCAACGTCAACCCTCGCTTGAGGTTGCTCCAAACGGCCTATCCTATCGCCGAGTCCTCTCAACTGCTCTGTGAGGGTTCTCATCATTTGCATCATGGCGTCTTGGGGTATATCTATGTTTTCTCCCATAGTGAGTGTCTAGAACGGATTTTTGCTTAGACAAAAACAACAAAGGATCAACGTACCACAGAAGTTGAAAAGGGAAATGTCAAAGAAAATAAAGGAAACTTTTTTTTTTTTTTTGAAATTTTAAGAATGACAAGCAATATTAGACAATAAAAGCAATGAAACAAAAGCTGAAAATATATATATATATATATATTTTTAAATGCGAGATGAACTAGTACGACAACTAATACAGAGAGTGAAACAGACGACTTGAGGAAACAAATTGAAAATATATATATATTTTTTTAAAGTTTGTAAATTAAAGCTTAAACAAACTAGAGATAAGGCTGTGAAATAAAAGAAACTAGGATTTTTTTTTTAATAAAATAAAACAAAAGCTATAAATCAAATGAAAGTAAATGGAAAAGATAATCCTGGCAAGGAAACAGCGTGAACTGTGCTCTGATACCAGATGATACAAGACTCGGTGGTGAGTCTTATACCGGGATAGAGATGTTGGCTTCACAAGCTGGCGGTCGCTTCTCTCTTGTGAAGGAAAGATGGTCGATGATGTAGATCTGACACGATGGCGGTCGCTTCTCTCGTGTGGGATCGGTAAAAGGGGAAGTGCTGGCGGATTGAAGTACACTACAGAGATGTGATTGGTCTCTGATACAGTACACAAACTTAGCCTTGTGGAATCTCACACACAAGACAAAGAACAAGCTTATTCTCTCAAGAACACTTAAAGAGAAAAAGTAAGAAAATTCAGTATTTTATTGATAATCAAAGTTGAAAAATCGTACAAATGCTGCAGGGGGACTTTATAAGTCCTTCAGCTAGCCCTAAGGCCGAAAATAAATGCAAAATAATGCAACAAAGGAAAGCAAATAAAATCAAACACAAAACCATTGTTTTTGGAAAGTAAATAAACTAATAAAAGAAACTGCTAAAGTAGACTTGATCTCTCTTGATGAGCAAGTCTTCTAGCCGTTGTTGGGGTTGGTGGGACTTGGAAGGATCGAAATTATTGAATAAGACTTACCTGGATGCGATCTAGGTCCAATAGACGTTCCTTGAACCACTTCTTGTACTACTCGATGAACTACTTCAGGGTTCTTGTCTTGTATTGGCTTGTTGGTTTGTTTACTGAAGTAGGGGTCTTCCTGGAGTTCCTCTAGAGTATCTTGATCAGCCTCTTGATGCTCGTTCATGTCCTCTATGTCTTGGTCTTGATCTTCACTATATTGATCGGAGGTGTAGCTTTTATCACACGTCTCATGCAGATCCAATGTCTTCTCTTGGATTCTTGAGGTTCCTTGACCTGCCAAAAGAGGTTTCATACTTGGGGAACTGGTCTGATCAAGGCTCATTTGGGTGAAGGCTTCAGCAAGCTCTTCCTCGGTAATGTGATCATGTCCATTATGGTGGCATGATGGTGGTACAGACCAGTTGACGTCCTTCAGCTCTAGGGAGCTTACAATGTCTTGAACGGCTAGGTTAAACCTTGTCCTTAGCTGTTTAGCCTTTGATCGTGTCATAGGGCCTTTTCGTACTTCTGGTACAGGATGTGGTACATGATCTGGTTCAACGGTTTGGTTTGTAGGATCGATGTCCGCATCACAAGTCCATAAGGAGTTCCTCGTGAATCCCTCTCAGTGCACTGTGAAAAGAAAGAAAAAAATAGTAAATAAAGAGCATAACAAATGCATGATTGACTATTAATCTGTATATTTTCGAAATGTTACTTTACCTCAAGAAAGATGGCAGTATATACATCACTGGTGAGCTCCCGAGGGTGTGAAGTACCATCTGAAAGATATGAATCTTTCTCGAGCTCAGGCAACTTCTTTTCCACCTTCTTCTGATACGCTTTGTGGATTTTCTCTGCCTTCCCATCAACATAAGAACAATCCGGCTTTGTATGTGTTTTGTAAAAAGCTTCACCCATACTGACCTCCCTTCCCAATTCCTCTTCCTGCAGTGTTACAAATTAAAGAATGGTTATGATAGTGTTTTAAGTTAGAAATGAGATAAATGTATTACAAAAATTAGAAATGACTTAGTACCAGATCGTCTTGGATTTCTCTATATGACTTAGGGCCTGCTAAGTGGATGTGAGGACCGAGACCATTATGGTCAGACTTATGACAATTGGAGTAGGTGACACTCCTTTGCTGTTGTTCTTTAGTATCCCAGTTATCAACCATATCTTGCCAGAGAGTATCGCTAATCCATGTAGGTTTAACTCGACTAGTCCTTGCATAGCTAACCATGCCCTTCATCCGCCGTTTACAGATGGTTTTGAAATGTTCTTGAACAGTTCCTGTTATCAAAGGATCCTAGGTGTGAGTTTTCTACAAAACAAAGAGAGAAGGAATTATGTTAGTGAAAACTCCATGAAGGAAAGAAAACATGTAGAAAACAAGTTTATTACACCATTCTTACCGCAAACTCCATGAAGTACCTATCTTTTCTATCGGGAGGCACACAAGTCCAAGTATAATATGGACCATCGAATTTATTTATAAAAATCTTGGTAATCTTCCGAACAAGTGAGGCTTTTTTGTCCCGATCAAACCTCCACACAATTGGTAAACAATGATAGTAAGCATAGAGGCAACAAATCAGACAATTAAATTTATTAACTGAGACAATCAACAAATCAGACAATCAATGAAGAAGACTTAGACAATCATATAGTCATACAATAACTCAGACAATCAAATACTAATTGTTTGTCAGATCAGTTAGAAAGCAAACTAAAAAATCAATCAATCCGAGTATGCGAAAGAGATTATGTGGCATCTTTCATGATCAAACAAAGTCTTAGTACCAATTGCAATAAGAACCAAATCTAAGTTTTAATTAACCGAATCAAACAATCTAATTCCACACTATTCAAAGGAAATTATCTAAGAAATCCTTAGATAAAAAATTGACTTAATTAACCGAAGTCTAATTGATAAAAAATCCTTTGTACCAATTACAATATCAATCGAAGTCTAAAAAGAAGGAATACATATTAAGAACAAGATTGCATCGTGCTAGACTAAAATAATTACACATCAATCAAAAAATTATACAAAGACATGAAACTTACCAAGTCGTGTTGGGCAACCGTTTGGGAGAGAGAACGGTCGTAAACTTCTCACGGCCACAAATAGTAAGCAGGGCAGTTAGAGACTGTATTGTGTCATCCTGGAGTTGAGGTTGAGGCTCTTAGTTGTTACCTTGAGAAGACAGTTGATTATGACCATGAGAGTGAGGTGGAGCCAGCGGATGATCCTCCAGTTGATCCGGTGGATTGTTCTGAACTTCAGGTGTCGAAAAATGCGGTTGGGGAAGTCGATTGACGGAGTTCTGGAAAAGCATCTGTGGCAGTGGGAAGTTTCGGAAATGGGGGGCTGTCTGTTGAGGGTTAACACGTTGTTGCTCTTGGGGCGTGTGCGTCGGAGGAATTGGAGCCGCCGGCGTGAAATTGTACTGAGGAGGAAGAGGGTTGGTTCTTCTTACGGTTGTGGATGAGTTAGAGGGTCCAACTCTCTGAGAAAGGTTGGGTGCAACCTTTCTCTTTTTCAACTTCTTAGCCGCAGTATTCGAAGACATCGAATGATTATGAGAAAGAAGATGAATCAAATTTTAGGTTAGGAAGATTGAAGAAGGAGATGGGTTAGAGGGCGTTTAGGTTTAGGTTTAGATCGAGATCGAAGAATGAAGATGGGTGAGAAATAAGATTTAGGGTTAGAAGGAGGAAGAAATCGGAGATGTGTGAAGGAGGAAGAAATCAGAGATGGGTGAGTGTGAGTGGCGTTTAGGTTTAGAAGTAGGTTTAGGATGAAAGAAGAAAGAATATGGGTAAGAAAGAAGATGATTCGATGAAGAAGGTTTTGGGCCGTAATGGTTTTAGGCCAAAATTTCTTTTGGCCTAATAATATTTTCGGTTTTACACCATATAATTTAAACGTTTTGGTACTAATCTCAAAAGAGAAAGTGGCTGAGATGGTTAATGTAGTCAGATTAGAGTCTTGAGACTTGGGTTTGAGTAACCTCAGTGTTAAATGTTTTTTTTTTCTTTCTTCAACAAAAAAAAAGGTTTTGTAAACAGGTGTGAAACCAAATATATTGAAAAACAGCTAATAATTTAATATAGTTTGTGATTTCACATTACATATAAATGAAAGTACATAATTTCTATTACATATATAGCTTAAAGCACCAATATGAAAATTAGATACCTTTAAATGTGTAATAATATCCAAAACCTTATATAAAAATTTACCCTTTATATTTATATTGCACTAAATAATATAACTGAGTTTTAGTGATCATATTGGAAGAAAAAACTTATGTTTTATTGGGCATTATAAAAATACAATATGTTATGGGTTTTTCCAAAAACTCATATGATCTTGACATGTCTCAAATCTTTCTAAAACAAAATTAGAAATATACAACAAATTTAAAATTCTAAGTTAGTAACTCATATAATCAACTATATTTGCTAAATTCTAAATTAGTAACTAAAGTATTTACTACTATATTCAGCGACTATTTGGGGACAATATTTTCATCTTCTTAGTTTCATCGCTATTTAGTCGCCATTTACCGACAAATTTAGGGACTATGTTATTTTGTCGCAATTTAACGACTAATAACCGACTACTTTCTTTTTGTCACTAAACAGTCGCCACGCAGTAGCTCCATAGTCGCTAAATTTAGTGACCACTGGTTTAGTCGTCAAATGTAGTTGGAAATACCCTGTTTTCTTGTAGTGGAAGAAGGTTGGACACAAGGTTATCTATCCAAGGGAGGAAGGCAGAGGAGGTTGGACGCAAGGTTACTCCAAGGGAGGAAGGCGGAGCTAAGGTTCTCTCCATCGTGGAGGAGGTTAGACGCAAGGTTCTCTCTATAAGGGATGAGGGCGGAGCTGAGTTTTTTTCCATGGTGGTCATACATTATTGTGATGATACATCATCGATTAGTATATTATGTAATATATTTTTTATTCAAAATGGTTTTTTGAGCCAACAATTTTAGTAATTAAAGAACTATGCAGAAGTGAAAGTAAAATAGTTGGCTTAATGTGTTTATATAGACATTTTCTTGGTGGTGATAAAAAATATATTTGTAACATAGAGTATATTTATAGGTAAAAAATACACTTTTAATAGTAACATACATAAAATATTTGTAAATGGATATAAATCAGTGTATTATAACAAAAATAAAATTTATAAATAACATACAACAAATTTTAATATATTTTTGTTAAATTTAATTTAATTTATAAAACTTTTAACCCATACATCGGACGTGTCCTCATCTAGTAATATATACTTATGAGTTTGAAGAAAAGAAGACACATGTCAAGTAGATAGAGTGTCACTTATCAACTCCTCAAAGCATGAATTTGAGATAACCTTACTTTATTATATTGAATTTAATATGTAATGATATAATCAAATTTAATGAAAAAGGTGTATTTGGTTTTGATATTTTTTTAATATAAGATAATATAACTAAATTAGAAGAAAATATAATATACACTTATGATTTTGAAAAAAGAAGACACATGCCAAATAGACAGAGGGCCACTTGTCAACTCCTCAAAGCATAAATTTGAGAGAACCTTACTTTATTATATACTAGAAGTTATCCCGTGCGTAGCACGGATTTAACTTACATTGTTGTTCAATTTTAGTAATTTGAAGTTTATTAGTTTTTATTTGTTTACTCAGTAATGATTATTTTTGTGATTTTAAAATATACTGATCATATTAATTTTTCTGGGTTCATTTGTTTGATGTTATTTGAGTTTTCATTTTATATATAGTATTAGAGTATTTCAACACATGGAGATACTTTTGATTACATATTAGAGTGTTTATGGTTTTTTTCACTTTAGTTTTTTCATACATATTAGAGCATGTGTATTGCATATAATATTATTTTTTTATGTTGAGAAATTTTGGAACATCTTTCTAATATGTAAATTTGTTAGAAATATCATTTTTGAGATACATTTTTTCAAAAATAACTTTCTTCGAACATTTTCATTTTTGCCCTCTTTTACACAAATTACAGTACGTTAAATTAATTTGAAGAATTTTTTTTTAAGGTCTGGGTTCTCTATTTTACATTTAGGATATATTTTTGATGGGTAGTGTTTAGTATTTGGAGTCTACAATTTAGAATTTAGTCTTTTTATACATAGAAAATGAGTATTTTTGAAAATGAACAACATCAAAAGGTATTATTGAAAAGTGACATAGGAAAATTGGTATTTTTGAAAATGCGGTATTTGATACTAAGATTCCTAAAAATATATGATACCAATATACAATTAGCATATACTACTCACTATAGATGTCAAATTAATCAGATATAGTATAGAAATTTGCAACTCATATCGTACCATGAGATAAAAAGACATTACAAGCTTAACAACATAGTTTTTAAAGCATATGATAGTAACATACAATTTTCCTTTTTTATAATAGTTTAAAATACATTTTTTTTTTCTTAAATATGAAGAATAATGAGAAACTAAATTTACAATGGAAAGACTCATATGCATCGTCCAATAATAAGAAGTTGCTTTACCACATGAATGCCCAAAAGGAAAAAAAAAATAGAGATTCTAAAATATAAGAAATGAACAAAACCTAACATGTTGAACTTATTAAATCATGATAGTTCATTTTTTTCATGATATAGTAATATTAACACAACCAACAACCACGACAACCTGAAGTAAAAATAAAACATGGTTCAAAGCCCGACCCAAAGGCCAAGCAAGTGAAGCCAAGGATTAAGAAGTCAATTTTTCTGGGGCATATTTTAGACCAAAAGTTTTAGGTCTTATGTAGGAAAAAAATTTATAAGTTCAGTTATTATTAGATTTTTTTATAAGTTCGCAAAAATTTAGAAGTTCAAGTTTTATATAAGAAAACAAAATATTATTCATGTAGATATATCCAATTTACAGATGAAATTTTATTAGGTTTATGTAAAAACCTATTTCATCTTTTGAATTGTTGGTGAATGAACATTAGATTAATGTTAATTAAACTTGTTGTTACTGATACATAAAGTAAACTTCAATTTCGGAAAAAAATTATGTAAGTCTAATAAAAAAAATTCCATATTCGAAAAGTTCTAAAACAATAATGAGTTATTAGGTAATATGATATTTATTTTCGTAGAAAGGTTTAAACGAACATAATAACATAGAAAAAACAAAGAAAAATGTGAGTAAACAAAGCGAACTAAAATATTGAAATAATTTTTTATATTACTATTTTTATAATTTTATTTACAAAGGGTTTTTAGAAAAACATTCCGTATGACATCTAAAATTGCGGGACCGGTCTATGGAGAGTAGGAAAAACATACATAAACACTCTAGTGAATAAATTAATTTGTCAAAAATTTTCAGATAATTTTTTTCCGTAGTACTAATGCGAACAACAAACATGATAACATGGAAAAAAACAAATGTTGAAATTTTTTTTATGGGCCAGTAGTTACTTAGATCTAAATTACAAATGAATTTAGTTAATTAAGTCCAAATAACAAAATAAGATAGGTGTTAGATAAATAACATGCCATGTGTCAACTTCTTACCAAAAGTTGAGAAAAATCTTCTCATATTATATAAGATAAGATACTTTTAATGCAGTGGCAGAAGTTAAATCTATTTGTAGAAGGCACTACGACAAGATATAATGTTCTAGCATAGGAAAGTTATGTTTGTGTTTATCTTAAAATCAACTCTCCAAAATAAGAATGTGTATATAGGTATGATATATATAAATAATCAGATTGACTTTGTAAAGTTCTCCATTTTCAGATTGTTGTTAATCTCGATTATTCTGAAAATATTGTATTTTCACAAATGTCCCTTTATTATTTGATCCGGCTATTATGATATTTTGAGAACATTTTTAAATTTAATATTATTTAGATAAAATAATATATATATATATTTTAGTTACTCTTGATAAATTATCTTAAAATACTCAAAAAAATGCCAGAACATTCGTCAACCTAGCTTATACAAGATATTAATCGTTATCATCCCATGAGAGTTGGCATAACTGTCCCAATTACGGATTAACTTCGGCTTGGCATTCACAGCATACCTGCGTGAACCAAACAATATCATATAGGTGAGAACACGTCTTATATGCAACGTTCATTAACATTTTTACTTATATAAATATTAACCTTCATACCTTGTTTTCTTTTAACCAATTTGAAACGCAATCCTTATGGAAGGCATGCTTGCATGGTAACATAGTTATCTTATCTCCCTTCTCATAGCCGACTGCACATAGGGAACACCTACAAGGATCACACAAACAAAATAATTAAAATCATAGTCGTAACCGGATCTTACTTTTAGAATCACCACAGACTAACCATAAAATACCTAGATTAATCAAAGACTGACACAGACTAACCATAGTAAATACTGACGATATAGAACTAAAGTCACATTTGGTATTAAAAAAAATTGAAACAAACAAATATGAAATGATATGATCTTACTCGTTTGTATCGGGAACAAATGATCTCCTTCTCCACCAGGTTTTGCGACGGTACTTTTGAGTTGGTAATCCAGAGATAACATCTTCTGGTAATCCTTCTTTACTAACTTCCTCGGTTAATTCTTCTATTTCATTTTCTGGATTGTTGTTCTCAGTAGTAGCAGTTTGATTAGGTAAACTACTTCCTCCACTAGTCTGAAATTTAATCAAACGCAATTGGTTTGTGACAATCTTTTACAAGAACAAGATTTGTAACAATTGTTAAAAGATATGTAATATATATAAAAAAGGATTTGGGATTACCGAAGGAACATCATGTTGAGAATTGTTCGGAGGATTTTCTAAGGATTGAAGAAAACAGAGAAAAAAACGTTAGCATTTATAATACAAAGTTTACTGCGAAGCCACAAGTAAATCTTCTGTATAACAAAATTCGATCATTTTTTTTTTAATCACGTTATTAATTTAAATAAAGATTAATCTGCCAAGAATTTGCATGAGACATACAAAATCACCTTCCATGGCATGCAAACTTTTTACAAATTCTTCATGTTCCTGTAATTGCAACATATTTGCATATTCTTCATCAGCTTGTATGGAAAGCGCTTCTGTAAATATATTTCAATACAATTAGTAGTTATAATAAACAAAGAACCGCACAATATGTAATTATAATATAAGAAATGAATAATCATTTAATAACACATAATTTATATAATGAAAATTAAATCATGAAATCATTTGCATATATATATAATTTATTTACCTTCTCTTTGTTTAATTATCAACGCAATTTCATCAGGGTTGTATAAATCATCAAACTGCAAATCTATCCCTAATGCTATTGCTTCATCAATGGCTGCCTGACTTAGGGGTTGAGACATTGGTGTTTTGTTGAGCTTTGGAATGACATAAGATAGCCGAGAGATTGCCCCCAAATATAATTGAACTCTGATCTCTATGCTATTAACCAATATATATTACACGAACTAATTCACACCACAATATTTCTCAATTGTTCTAATAAATATACATAGATTTTTAGGTTGTTTTTTTGGTAAAAGGGTTTTAACTTCTTTTGACTATTCTATAAAGATGATCAAGGTTAATAAATAAAATGACAGATAGTGTATTTATTAGAATTAATTAGATTACAACACATGTAAAATAATATTAAATAAAAATTATAAATATCAATAGAAATACATTATATATGCAAGAAACAAAAAGGTTTAAAAATAAATGATACGTAAATTTGAAAAGGGATCTACTATCTAAAGTTGATATAAATTAGATTGTGATATGTCTATATAATCCCATTACATTTTGGATGTCCAATTTTAGTTGAAACATTGTGTAACATTCTCAAACCAACTTATAGAATTTTGTTACTTGCTGGTTCGACCGGTTTGTTTTAAATCGTCGAATTGGAACTATTTGGTTTAGGAAAAACCCTTAAAACTGTGATATTTAAGTGGAAAGTCGATGTGAGGGTCCAGATTCCGCTTATTTGTCGTTTTGCAGAGAAATATAAGAGAGAAAGTTGTTCTTGTGAGTTTTTGGTGTTCTTTGTGCCTGTTTCTTAGGAGAACTCTCTTGTGGAGTGGGATCTGAGGCTAGGATCGTGCGAGAGGCTTGCTGGAGTGTTGGATTCATCATTGGTTGGTCAAATTTCTCATGTTAAAGAGGTGAGTGCATGACCATGGTCTAAGCTTGAGAATTCTATGTTTTGAGTGTTCTTTGAGTTGTGTAATAGATTCCTTGCTTGCTTGTGGTTTTTTTGTGTTCCCAATGGTATTACATGGATTCTGGGTGAGCCTCAGCCACATTAGAGATGTTTGGAGTCGGAGATCTGCGTTAGAGATCGTAAGAGAACGATGCTCGACATCTGTGTCTATCGATACAAGGAGTGTGTCAGTCGACACAAGTGCGAGGACAGATCGAGGGCTCTAATGAGTATTGGACGACACCATGGGGATGATATGATTCTCCCAAGGAATCGGCACATTCGAGTTGGTAGATAGAGACACCTTGATTCTAAAGACGATGAAGCCTCAAGAATAAGGATTGTGGAACGAATGGTCGCACAAGAGTTGCAGAAAGACTCTTGATATACCGGTTTGATATTTCAGCCTCGCACCAAAAAGATCGGATCTCTCAGCCTCGCACCAAGGAGATCGGGGTTTGACTATTGGAATCACACCAAGTAGTCGGTTTTGATTGTCAGAATCACACCAAGCAATCAGTTTTGTTCACAAAGAACAGAAGAGAATCACTCTCAAAGAAAAGAAAAGGTTTTATAAAAAAGTTGGATTTATTATTTCATTGCTCTTACATGAGTTTATATAGGATAAGAAAACTTGGTAACAAAGCCAAATATTATTCTTGAAACTAAAAACAATAAAGATAGATAGTTGAATGAAGATTCAACTCTTGAAGTTTACTTTCCCAAGGTGTCCTTCCCAAGGTTAGTTGAACTCCATTTTCATCATTTTCTTTGACCACAAAATAAAGTGATTATTTTGGGCTTTCTTGGACTTCAATTAGCCTCAAAGTGGGCTGGACTTGATAGACATCATCCCCAATAGAATTTTCCATGCTCTCTTTGGCCATAAGCTCTTGAATTAGCCCATTAAGTGCATTCCTTAGCTTCTTAGCTCTTTTACTTCTTGATCCAATTTGCTGATTTTTAAAATGAATAACTCTTTTATCTGAACTCTGATTGGACTGATTCCACCTCGTGATATGCTCTAGATGAGGTAAGAATGTATCCCAAGTGGTTGTTTGGCTAGAGGAATTGATCTTCAATTTCTTTCGTGTTGAACAAGACTCAAGGGTCGTCTTGGATGATCTCATGATCATATCAGTGGAGGTGTCAGTCAACACAGTTAGGGTTTTCAAGAAATATTGAACATGTGTCGATCGACACAAGGAGTGTTTTGGTTGAAACTGGGTCGCTTGCGTCGGTCGAGACCAACCTTGTCAGTGTTGATTGACACCAAGAGGGTGTCGGTCGACACTTACTTTCAGCAGGCGGTTGATATTTGCTTTTTCTGGTTTGATTGTGTTACTTGTTGGTTGTTGAACATTGGATTTTCAATTGATTGTGTGTATATCCTAGTAGATGGGAGGATTGCCTCACTGAGTGTTTATGACAATGCTCGTGATCTAAATTGTTGTTTGTGGTGCAGGTAAAGTGATACAAGACTCGGTGGTAAGTCTTATACCGGGATAGAGATGATGGCTTCACAAGCTGGCGGTCGCTTCTCTCTTGTGAAGGAAAGGTGGTCGATGATGTAGATCTGACACGATGGCGGTCGCTTCTCTCGTGTGGGATCGGTAAAGGGGGAAGTGCTGGCGGATTGAAGTACACCACAGAGATGTGATTGGTCTCTGATACAGTACACGAACTTAGCCTTGTGGAATCTCACACACAAGACAAAGAACAAGCTTATTCTCTTAAGAACACTTAAAGAGAAGAAGAAGAAAATTCAGAGTTTTATTAATATCAAAGGTGAAAAATCGTACAACTGCTGCATGGGGACTTTATAAGAGTCCTTCAGCTAGCCCTAAGGCCGAAAAATAAATGCAAAATAATGCAACAAATGAAAGCATATAAAATCAAACACAAACCATTGTTTTTGGAAAGTAAATAAACTAATTAAAGAAAATACTAAGCAAACTTGATCTCTCTTGATGAGCACGCCTTCTAGCCGTTGTTGGGGTTGGTGTAACCTGCAATGATCGAAAATATTGAATAGGACTTACCTGGATGCGATCGAGGCCCAATAGACGTTCTCTGAACCACTTCTTGTACTAGTCGATGAACTACATCAAGGTTCTTGTCTTGTACTGGCTTGTTGGCTTGTTTACTGAAGTAGGGGTCTTCCTAGAGTTCCTCTAGAGTATCTTGATCAGCCTCTTGATGCTCGTTCATGTCCTTTATGTCTTGATCTGGATCTTCACTATCTTGATCGGAGGTGTAGCTTTTATCACACGTCTCATGCAGATCCAATGTCTTCTCGTGGATTCTTGAGGTTCCTTGACCTGCCAAAAGAGGTTTCATACCTGGGGAACTGGTTTGATCAAGGCTCATTTGGGTGAAGGCTTCAGCAAGCTCTTCCTCAGCAATGTGGTCATCTCGGTTGTGGTGGCATGATGGTGGTACAGACCAGTTGACGTCCTTCAGCTCTAGGGAGCTTACAATGTCTTGAACAGCTAGGTTAAACCTCTTCCTTAGCTGTTTAGCCTTTGATCGTGTCACAGGGCCTTCTCGTACTTCTGGTACAGGATCTGGTTCAACGGTTTGGGCGGTAGGGTTGATGTCTGCATCATTCCCTCCCTCTTCAGAAGGTTTTGTCCTCAAAACTGAATCTCCTGAATCATAAGCAGACAAGTCAGCTACATTAAAAGTGTGAGAAATTTTTACCTCATTTGGTAGCTCCAAACGGTAGGCATTGTCATTGATCTTCTCAAGAACTTTAAATGGACCGTCGCCTCTTGGTGATAACTTAGAAGGTCGTTGTGTTGGAAATCTCTCAGGCCTCATATGCAACCTAACCTAATCTCCCGGTTTGAACAACATCTCATTTCTTCCCCAATCAGCCTTGCGTTTGTTGCCGGCATTCTTCTTTTCCAAATTTGCTTTGGCCTTGTCATGTAACTTCTTGATGATTTCTCCTCTTCTTAGCCCATCTTGGCAAACCTGTTCTATCTGAGGCAATGGTGCTAAATCTAATGGAGACAAAGGGTTAATTCCATAGACTATCTTGAAAGGAGATAGTTCTGTAGCCGAGTGGACAGCACGATTATAAGCAAACTCGATAAAAGGAATACAATCAACCCATGTTGCCATATTTTTACCAAGAGTGGCTCTAAGTAAAGTAGAGAGAGTTCGGTTTACCACTTCATTTTGCCCATCCGTTTGGGGATGACAAGTTGTAGAGAATAGAAGCTTGGTACCTAACTTTCTCCAAAGTGTCTTCCAAAAGTGACTCAAGAACTTGGTGTCACGATCAGAGACTATTGTCTTTGGGATTCCATGGAGACGCACCACTTCCTTGAAGAACAAATTTGCGGTTTTAGTCGCATAATTGGTCTTCTCACATGGGATGAAGTGTGCCATCTTGGAGAACCGGTCCACAACAACAAAGATTGAATCCTTGTGTTTAATCTTTGGCAATCCTAAGACAAAGTCCATAGAAATATCTATCCAAGGGGAGTTAGGAATAGGTAATGGTAAGTAAAGACCATGAGGATGTAACCTGGATTTTGCTTTGTGACAAACAATGCATCGAGCACAAAATCTCTCAACGTCTTTCTTCAAATGAGGCCAAAAGAAGTGTTCCATTACAACGGCCAAGGTCTTGTCGACACCAAAGTGACCCATCAAACCTCCACCATGTGCTTCAGTAAGTATCAAGTCTCACATGGAGCCTTGAGGAATACACAACCGCTTATCTCTAAATAGAAACCCATCTTGCAAGTAGAATGCTTGATATGCTCCTTTGCCATACTCCTTGTAGCACTCTCCTAATTCTGGATCATCTTTGTACAACTCTTTCATATGCTCAAAACCCATTAATTTAGCCTCCATAGTAGCTATAAGAGCATGCCTCCTTGACAAAGCATCAGCAACCACGTTCTCTTTGCCCTTCTTATACTTTATCACATATGGGAACGTCTCAATGAACTCCAACCACTTCGCATGTCTCCTCTTAAGTGAAATCTGGCCCTTGAGATGCTTGAGGGTTTCATGATCGGTGTGAATGATAAATTCCTTGGATAACAAGTAATGTTGCCATGTTTCCAGTGCTCGAACTAAGGCATAAAGCTCCTTGTCATAGGTCGGATAGTTCAATGTAGCTCCACTCAACTTCTCACTGAAGAAAGCCACGGGTCTTTTCCTCTGATGTAGTACAACTCCAATTCCCAAACCTGATGCATCACACTCTACTTCAAACATAACTTCAAAATCTGGGAGGGCTAAGACCGGTGCTTCTGTGAGCCTCTCTTTTAATGTGTTGAAGGACTTTTCTTGAGCTTCTCCCCATGACAAAGGCACATTTTTCTTGATCACTGGTCATTGGTGCAGCCACTGTACTAAAATCCCTGACAAACCTCCTGTAGAAGCTTGCGAGACCATGAAAGCTGTGAACGTGTCTAATCGAAGTTGGAGTAGGCCATTCTCTTATTGCCTTAATCTTTTCCTCATCCACCTGTAGGCCGTGTTTACTCACTACAAAACCTAAGACCACACACTTATAAGTACAAAAGGAGCACTTCTTTAGGTTAGCATAAAGGCCTTCCTTCCGAAGTGTTTTCAAAATTAACCCTAGATGTTTAATGTGATCAGAATGGCACTTACTGTAAATAAGTATGTCATCAAAATAAACAACAACAAATTTACCAATAAATGACCTTAGAACCTGGTTCATTAGTCGCATGAAGGTGCTTGGGGCGTTGGTTAACCCAAATGGCATGACAAGCCACTCATAGAGACCTTGCTTGGTTTTAAATGCTGTTTTCCACTCGTCTCCTTCCCTCATTCGGACCTGGTGATAGCCGCTCCTCAAGTCAATTTTGGATAAGACGATTGCACCACTTAACTCGTCCAACATGTCGTCTAGTCTTGGAATGGGGTGTCGATACTTGATGGTGATATTTTTGATTGCTCGACAGTCTACACAATTCCTTCATGTACCATCCTTCTTTGGAACTAAGAGAACTGGTACCGCACATGGGCTTAGGCTCTCTCTGATGTACCCTTTATCCATTAGGTCACGCACTTGCTTCTCTAACTCCTTAGACTCCTCCGGATTCATTCGGTAAGCTGGTTTGTTTGGTAGAGCAGAACCGGGTACAAGATCGATCTAATGTTCAATGCCACGAATAGGGGATAATCCTGGTGGTATCTCCTCCGGAAACATGTCTTTGTATTGATCTAGTACAGCTTGTATTTCAGCGGGTAGTTCAAGCTCACTTTTACCTGTACTTAAACATTCTTTGAACAACATTAGTAGCACGGTGCCCTTGGCACTCATGGTTTTACAAACCTCATTAGATCTCAAATATAGGTTAGAAGTCCTTACCTCGACCTCTTTGTTCATGTGTTTTTGCAACTCATGAACTTCAGAAGGACTTAAAGGGGCAAGGTTGAACTTACGGTCATTGTGCGTGAAAGTGTAATGGTTTGTTCGACCGACGTGAGTTGTAGCTCGGTCAAACTGCCATGGTCTTCCCAGAAGAAGATGTCCGGCTCTCATTGGAACTACATCGCAAATAACTTAATCTTGGTATTTCCCAACGCTGAATGATACAGTAACTTGTTCAGCAATTTTCAGCTTGGTGTCATCGTTCAGCCAATTAAGTTTGTATGGCCTCGGGTGCTTTGTTTTCTGAAGACCTAACCTGTCCAACATATACTTGCTAGCAACATTAGTACAAGAACCACCATCAATAATCAAGTTACATACCTTGTTCTTGATTGTGCATCGAGTGTGGAAAATATTTTCCCTTTGAACTTTCTCCTCGGGGTTGACAAGTACACTCAGCATACGTCGGATCACAAAAAATTCTCCTGTGTCGGGATACTCCACGTCATTCTCCGGATCAGTATGGTACTCATATTGCTCGTCTTGAGACTCATAGTCTCTACTAGCTGTGACAATCATCACCCTTCGGTTCAGACGTTCTCTCGCCATGTGTCCCCTGCCTTGACATTTAAAACAAGTAATGTCACGGGCACGAGATTGACTAGTGTTAGGGAACTTACCTGGTTCGGGTTTAGAGGTTTTAGGTGCCTCATTAGACTTGTTCTTGAACCTAGAGTCATTTTCCACGGCCTTGCCTTTGTCCATGCTCCGGTTGTTGCTTGCATTCCAAGGCGTGTTGTTTCTAGTACGGTTCCTTAAAGACATCTTACGCTGGATTTGCTGCTCCACTTGTACAGCCTTGTGAAGTAGTTCATGTAGGCTGCTGTAGTTCGATGTCTCCACCTTTCGGGCTATACGCTCTTGTAAGCCATCAATGAATTGAGCCATAAGGGACTCACTCGATTCTTCCAGCTCCAAGGAGTTCATGAGCTTCTCAAACTCCTCAAAATACTCATCCACAGTCCTTGTTCCCTGAGACAATTTTCTAAAACGTTTTTGTAAGTCTCGTTGATAATGATCAGGAACATACCTCAACCTTAAAAGGTACTTCATATCTCCCTAACTGCTGATGGTAGCAAACCGCTGCCTCCTTCTATCGGTTATCGTCCTATCCCACCATGACAAGGCATTGTTAGTGAGATGTGCCGATGCAAGGGCTACCTTTCGGGCTTCTCCATAGCCATAACATTGGAATATGTATTCCTTACGTCTCTCCCAGTCCATGTAAACCTCCGGATTAAACTTTCCTGCAAAAGTAGGAGGTATTAGTTTAACATCTCGATTTTGTTCTCTTGGTTCTACCTCTCTAGCACGGTTCCGCATCAAAGGATCTTCTCTCCGCTGATGTTGACGCCTTAATGGATCTGGTGGTGGATCATCATCATCATCCATGTCAATGGATTCGTCTTCCTTGTCGCGTACATTCCTTTGTTCTGGATCTGGTCCAACGTCAACCCTCGCTTGAGGTTGCTCCAAACGGCCTATCCTATCGCCGAGTCCTCTCAACTACTCTGTGAGGTTTCTCATCATTTGCATCATGGCGTCTTGGGGTATATCTATGTTTTCTCCCATAGTGAGTGTCTAGAACGGATCTGTGCTTAGACAAAAACAACAAAGGATCAACGTACCACAGAAGTTGAAAAGGGAAATGTCAAAGAAAATAAAGGAAACTTTTTTTTTTTTTTGAAATTTTAAGAATGACAAGCAATATTAGACAATAAAAGCAATGAAACAAAAGCTGAAAATATATATATATATATATATATATTTTTTTTTTTTTAAATGCGAGATGAACTAGTACGACAACTAATACAGAGAGTGAAACAGACGACTTGAGGAAACAAATTGAAAATATATATATATTTTTTTAAAGTTTGTAAATAAAAGCTTAAACAAACTAGAGATAAGGCAGTGAAATAAAAGAAACTAGGATTTTTTTTTTTAATAAAATAAAACAAAAGCTATAAATCAAATGAAAGTAAATGGAAAAGATAAACATGGCAAGGGAACAGCGTGAACTGTGCTCTGATACCGGATGATACAAGACTCGGTGGTGAGTCTTATACCGGGATAGTGATGATGGCTTCACAAGCTGGCGGTCGCTTCTCTCTTGTGAAGGAAAGATGGTCGATGTTGTAGATCTGACACGATGGCGGTCGCTTCTCTCGTGTGGGATCGGTAAAGGGGGAAGTGCTGGCGGATTGAAGTACACCACAGAGATGTGATTGGTCTCTGATACAGTACACGAACTTAGCCTTGTGGAATCTCACACACAAGACAAAGAACAAGCTTATTCTCTTAAGAACACTTAAAGAGAAGAAGAAGAAAATTCAGAGTTTTATTAATATCAAAGGTGAAAAATCGTACAACTGCTGCAGGGGGACTTTATAAGAGTCCATCAGCTAGCCCTAAGGCCGAAAAATAAATGCAAAATAATGCAACAAATGAAAGCAAATAAAATCAAACACAAACCATTGTTTTTGGAAAGTAAATAAACTAATTAAAGAAAATACTAAGCAAACTTGATCTCTCTTGATGAGCACGCCTTCTAGCCGTTGTTGGGGTTGGTGTAACCTGCAAGGATCGAAAATATTGAATAGGACTTACTTGGATGCGATCTAGCCCAATAGACGTTCTCTGAACCACTTCTTGTACTAGTCGATGAACTACATCAAGGTTCTTGTCTTGTACTGGCTTGTTGGCTTGTTTACTGAAGTAGGGGTCTTCTTGGAGTTCCTCTAGAGTATCTTGATCAGTCTCTTGATGCTCGTTCATATCCTTTATGTCTTGATCTGGATCTTCACTATCTTGATCGGAGGTGTAGCTTGTATCACACGTCTCTTGCAGATCCAATGTCTTCTCGTGGATTCTTGAGGTTCCTTGACCTGCCAAAAGAGGTTTCATACCTGGGGAACTGGTTTGATCCAGGCTCATTTGGGTGAAGGCTTCAGCAAGCTCTTCCTCAGCAATGTGGTCATCTCGGTTGTGGTGGCATGATGGTGGTACAGACCAGTTGACGTCCTTCAGCTCTAAGGAGCTTACAATGTCTTGAACAGCTAGGTTAAACCTCTTCCTTAGCTGTTTAGCCTTTGATCGTGTCATAGGGCCTTCTCGTACTTCTGGTACAGGATGTGGTAAGGATCTGGTTCAACGGTTTGGGCAGTAGGGTTGATGTCCGCATCATAAAGGCAAAGTGTGATCGTGAAATTAAGACAATGAAGAAGAGGATGTTCTAGAGGCTCGGTTGTTTGTTCTATGCTGCTGTTAGATTGCTAGAATGGAATGTAGTGGTCTAGATCCGTTGTTTAGGTTGTTGTTTCATTGTTCTTTGACTTGATTATGTTATTGGCTTTGTTTGATAGATGTTATTGGTTAATTGATTATTGTTTCTATTGGAGTTTCTGGTTTAACATTGGAGTTAGAATGTTAGTGAATATGGTATCACTAGTTTAATATTATATTAAAAACAAAAAAATGAATTGAATCGTTTCACATTTAAATATTTTTGAAAAAATTCAACATAATAATTTAGATTAGCATGCGTCATCGTCATCGAAAAGAGAAGACAACATTATATAGAAACCCACATTCTTATAACTTTTGCATGAACTCTAACAAACACATTAGCGAGAATCATGAGACCAACTCTATTTGGCCAACGGAAGGATTTCTTACGAACAATTAATATTGTGAGGAGTGTGGTTAGGAAAAAAACTTGTTATCTCGCCAACAATAAACTTTCGTTTTTGGTCTAAAAAAAAGTAAATATAAATTTTATGTAGATACAAATCTAGAACACAGATAAAAAAAAATTCTAACAAATTAAGTTACGTTAATATTTGATATTCTCATAAATTATTGTCTTTTGATAAAATTTAATATCAGCGGGCAAATAATACTGAATATAATAAGTATTTACAATATTACAATAAATGAAAATTCGTCTAGTTAATAACTATATTTTTTTAGTGATAAACTAAAATTTACCATGCGAATAAAATACATTGTTAATCATTATTATCCGACGAGAATTAGCACTAATATATTAGAAAACCTCTCGTTTGTACACGCAGCATACCTGCATAAACGAAAAAATATCATTTCCCTTAGAATATTTTAGATGAGAATGTATTTTATGCATGTCAGAAACAAATATTGCCATATGTTATTGTGTATATATGTCATACGTACGTACCCTGTTTTCTTTCAACCACCGTGATAGGCAATCCTTGTGGTAGATATGCTTACATGGCAAAGTGATCATCTTATCTCCCTTCTCGTAGTCGACTAGACATATCGAACACCTACAAAGTTATCACCCAAACCAAATCAAACGAAAATTCTAATATTGGTCTAATCCCAAAGCTTATATTTTTCATACTAGGCCAAGATTAATAGACACATTTGAATTTGAAATCAATTTGCGCAAGGATATATATAAACTAGCTAGCTAGTTGAACGATGTATATTGATCCATGGTCGTACTGAGTATCATTGGCGACAAACTTCTTTTTCTTTTGCCACCACCACTTGAATTTGGGTTTTTTCCCATATTTATGAGTTGGTAAGTTGGATATTTTCCACTCCGGCAAGCCGTTACTGCTGCTTCCCACTGATTCTCCTAACTCATTCGAACCCTGCTCATCCATAACAGTGGGGTTATGAGTATGATACTCAGAGTTGTGTCTTAATATTCTATCATGAAATAGCAGTATGAATCAGGTTGGACAGAAGAGTACATACCTCATAAGCAATATTGTCGAGATCGAAATTGTCAGGACTATGTAGTGAGATATCTGAAAAACTACGTCTAAGTGTATACGGATCCGGGGAGCTATTATTACTATAGTTATTATAATAAAACCTTTCACTCGTCTAATATTTCATAAGAAAACAAAGCAAAATTATTGATAAATTAGTTGTCAAATTCTAGAGTTGCTGACCAAAAAACAAAAAGTATGTGCGTTTCATTTTAGAACTTATAAATGAATATAACAAAAAAAAAAAAAAAAAAAA
Source organism: Camelina sativa (assembly GCF_030686135.1). Taxonomy (NCBI): domain Eukaryota; kingdom Viridiplantae; phylum Streptophyta; class Magnoliopsida; order Brassicales; family Brassicaceae; genus Camelina; species Camelina sativa. The sequence continues at coordinate 15,302,326 of NC_141897.1, forward strand.
AAAAAGCCAAAGTAAATATAATTACCAATGGAACATCATCATGTAAGTGATAGTACGGACAAGGACAGTACGGACAGAGAAATCGCGAAGCATTTACTATAGGTTAAACGGAAAAAAAAATATACATTAGCGCTAGTGATACAAAATTTTGTGTTTTACTATGAATTATCAAGGAAAAAAATGTACATGCACTAAAATTAATAAAAAAAATTCAGTCAATTTTATGTGGTTTATGTTATATTTGGACTTTTTTGCTTAAACCGAACCCTGTCAAGTGTCAAAGCTAAAGTTGAAAAAAGATAAACCTCAAGTCTACAAGTTTAATTTCTTACATGATCAAAGCAGCCTATGTTTCAGGCTATGGTCTTAACTAACAGATCTAGTTCGATCGATGCACATCATAGTTAATTCAGATTAAAAAAAAATTGTATATGGAAATGGAGTATAGGTATATATATTATACGCATGTAATTTATCTATACAAGTACACGCATAACATTCGGCAGGACCGCGAAACATTGATTTTGCTTCGAAGATGGTGAAGAGATTGTCGTCGTTTAACGATGATTTGGTTTCTAAGTTTCTTTCAATCAAATATAAAATAACTACTCACAGTCTCACACCGTGTTCTTTGTGATCATCTCCCAACAATTTATTTATAATGAACATGTTTAAGCTTTTTCTTACTAGCTATTTTAGGTAATCATGATATCTCTAACCTATTAAATATTATATATATATATATATATATATATATATCAATTTAAAAGTTTCATATAGTAGAAAACGTGTTGAATTTGTGTAAAGGCCATAGTAATTGTGATGATACTATGATATCACGTCATATCAAAATCTTATGTATTATATTATATTTATGCTTTAAATTCCAGAGCTAATTAATTTTCTTAATTGAATGTTTATATATAGTAGAATTTAATAATTGCATTTAATTTAGATTATTGTTTACCTAGAAAGATATGTATATTGATACAATTAAAAACTTATCTCTTTCACCAAAAACAAAAATTAAAAACTTATCTCGTCCCACAAAAAAAGAAAATAAAAACTTATCTCAAACAATTTAAAATATATATATATATATATATTATATATGATTTCAGTGGATAAGTTTTATCTTTAATTCCACCACTTTATGTTTACTAAAAATATATAGTAGAACAATACTCCAATGACTCACAAACCTTTTGGAGAGAATAGTTTTTTTTTTTTTTGGCAAACAAAAAACTTATCGTTCAAACTTAAACCCCAGTAATAAGTGAGTTCTTACAATATTATTCAAGATAAATATAGAAAGATAAAGATAGGGGTTCAATGAGCTTAACAAAGGGATTTTCAAACTGAGCAAGTTTTACAATATTTGAGAAATATATTGGAACTAAGGTGGATTCGTACTCGAAGACAGGCTTTACGAAATCTTCGACCAGCAGATGGTCAAAAGTGGCTCTAGCGGATGACACGTCTGAGCTTGTAAAAAGATGTTCCACGGAGGAAACGTTTATGGGGTTTTTGGCCAGCATGGGAGGGTTCTAAAGCATGGGAACAAAATTTTCTAAGCTTTTAGGACCAAACCACATGAATTTAGATGAAGCTATAACCGGGGAACGCCGGGAAAGGGAGTCAAAACGTAACAAAGCAGGTGGGTCATCCCTCACATGGCAATGGAGGTAAATGAATTTCGCACAAAGCTTGTAATCGGTTTGAACTTGGAAAAATTCATTAAAACAAGGCTTTCGATCTAGTGGCGGTAGGGGATAAAGGGGGTTGAAGGGTGTAAGAGAGGGGATCAAGAAATCTGTCGGATCAGAGTCATAAATATGTTTACCCAAGGCAAGCATCCAGACAGAGCTAATAGGCTGAATTCGACAACCAAGACTATCAAGCAGATCTAGAGACACCAATGTTCTGTTACCGAGGCAAACTCGACTTGACCAAACAGATACAAACAGTACTAAAGAAGATGGACTTGACTGGAGGTTCTCAGTAACAGATCTAGGTAGAGAAGGTCTAGGACTAGTCATACATTGTCGAAAGCGGATCAGCGAATTCATACACTCATAAGGCAAAGGCCAAGCAGAGATCGAGAGAGATTCAGGGTAAATAAGCGAGTGTATCCAAAGAAAAGATGGCCTAACTGTCAGGTATTTGGGTAAAGAGTGAAAATCAAACCTGGGCCATATCAGAATCAATGGTGTGCTAGTGAACGCCGAGGATGTAGGTTTCACCGTCAAAGTCTTTATCGGCTCCAGTGTCAAAACAGAGCTCCCGTCCAGTTGCAGCCAAGCAAAGCACTTGGTGAGGGGAAAAACTTCCGAGGAGCGGAGAGTTGTTGAGGTTGACAGTGATAAGATGCGGTAAGACCGGCGGGGACCAAGTCAATTGGGGCGTCCAAGGGACTCGGAGAAAATATCTTGCGGTTGGGACCACACATGAGCCAGCTTATCGAGAAAGTTCACCGGATGCGGAGGTAGGGGAAAGGGAGAAAGAAGATGAAGCATGGTCGGAGTTGAGATCCAAAACCTTGAGAGGACTCCGGGAGAATCAAGGAAACAAGAACCAAAAGAACCAAAGACGCAGCAAAAGAGCGTAGGGACTGAGAGATCCCGACGCCGGCGAGCTGGAACTCTACCGACGTCGAGGGAAGAGATGTTAACGTCGCCTCGGTAATAGTGTCTGGGAGAAAAGATATTAGGGCGAACTACAAGCCGCCTTTATGTGATTTTTTGGAGAGAATAGTTAATTAATTAATTTTCCATTAGTTAAATTAAGTTTCTCTTACTCACTTTAAGGGATTCTTTAGTTCTTGTTTCAGTCCATCTTTTTCCAAGAGCATTTGTTTGCTTAAGGATTGAATTGAAGGAGTGTGTTGTGTGTATACGCCTTTTTTTATTTTAGTTCTTGTTTCAGTCCATCTCCACCTTTCATTTGTTTTTGCTAATTGTTTTTTTATTCCATTTTTAGTAAATGGTTAATTTGTGTTTGATGCTTCAAATCTCAATAAGCTCGCATCAGGGTGGGTGAGGATGATGATGTTGAAAGGCCAATACTTGAATACTGGTTGGGTAAAATCAAGAACATGAAATTTTATATACGTAATACGTTTCGTGTTTTTTTGGTAATAATTTTAAAATTAATTGATATACAAAATGGTTATTTTAGTTCTTGTTTCAGTCCATCTCCACCTTTTTTTATTTTACGCCTTTTTGGCATGGGACCATAAAAAGGATTATGTTTCATGTGTAACTGTAACTTAAACTTTCACTGTGAAAATGAATACTACATTCTTATCAAAATCTAGTTGTAACCTGTGCAACGCACGGGGGAGAGAGCACCTCCAATGTGTTGATTTTATAGAGATGCCATGAAGATCATGGTAATTGGTAAATATTATCGAAGGGCATATATGGTATATGGAGAATTAAGAAATTAGAGCACAAAATTTATAAATTGATGAAACCCTGAAAATCACATGTAAGGAATTTAAATTTTTTAATTCGATAAACGATAAAAAGAAAAGTCGAAGCTTTTTTTGTATGAAACTGTCGATGTTCCATTGCTGAAGAATAGAGGAGAACTGGACATTTTGAGATCGTGGGAGAAGAGTGGCAGACCAAAGAAAAGTATTATTTACTATTTACTAGTTGTAAAAAATATTTTTCTTTTATGTTGTAATTTGTTTTTCCTTTAGTAGTTGTATCCACACATCGACAATCACGGAGCCAAGATGGACGATCTTTGAGGATTTCCGCGACCTATAGTCATTTTAAAAAAATCAAGATTATATATTTATTCTGATCACAAACACAAGCCATAGAAGAATGAAACAATCCACACATGGTTTCTAAACTCGCGAGACCGCAGGTGAAACTTAATCGAACATGTAGAACAAAACTGTCGCGAATTCTTACTATCAAAAAACTTACCATGAGAAATAGGTTCAAACTTCTCCGATTCTATCTCCTCTGATTTCAATCGATTCAATCTCCCCGATTGATTCGACTACGAATTCAATCTCCTCATATACAATATCGTCCAAGTTTAATCGGGCCAACAAAATAATTGAGAGATTGACGATAGAGAGCGAGAGCGAGAGAGAGAGAGGAAGGGAAAGAACACCGAAAAAAAAATTTGCTCTCAATATAACTCTTCACCAACCTTGCGCTGACACGTCACGGTCTCTTATCTAAAATCGAGTATACTATATAAGAGGAGCTCTTCTTTTTTTTTTCTTTTTAATTTATTTTTTTCCAATTTTTCCACTAAAACTCCTTCCTAACCCCTGTTGGGGTTAACCTTATGCCCTTAACATATTGGGGTTCTTAGATTTAACTCTTTCTATCTAAAGCTGGATAAGCGTAAAATGTTTTTCTGGTTTCAATAAAAATAAAACAAAAAAAAAAATCCTTCTACGTCAAACTTCAACGGAGTATTTAAGCATTAGGGATTAATTGACACACCTTCGTTAATACAATCACATTTTCTTAAAATATTTAAATTAATTCACTCGTTTCTTATAGTGAATACCAGTATATATATATATGTATATATATATATATATATTCATATTGTACATGTATAAAAATTAATATATCAATGGTTCACAAAAGTATTCATAAAAATTAATATATCAAAAATTAAAAGTATTCACAAAATTAATATATCAATGATTCACAAAACCTTATTTTTATTCATATTGTACATGTTATTGCACCTACACCCACTTTGGGTTGAAGTTGTTTCACAAAAACCTATTTTGCAAACTCACTATACTTTCTTAAGTTTGATGTTTAGGTGTCTTTGTTTTTTGGACAATTTTGCCCCTCTCCTCTTTCTCTCCTTATTTTCTCTATTTTTCTCTTTTTTTTGCTATTAACACTTTAAATGGTTATCATAAAACAAATTATCTATTTATTTATATACAATATGTTATGATTATATATTTTCTACATTTTAAGATACATATTACTATATTTTTAATGAATTTTTAGATTATAAAGTATCCATTTGTCGTTGAACATTTGTTCAATGATAAGTGGATAGTCAATTGCAGTATTGTTAATAGATAGTTACTTGTGTTTATTCATACAACATAGAAGTAATACACATCAATTTAGGTGACTATGACAACGTGTCCATATGGAAACATATGGGGTTATAGTGCAATTTGTGGATACATTATTTGTGGATACATTATTTGTCAAACTTATCCAAATGGATAACTATTTGTGGATACAATATAAGTAATGGATAACACTCACACAACAAAATTCAAACTTTTTCACAGATCGAACTAAAACAAATTCAATATTAAAAAGCTCACAAAACCACAATTAATCAGTAGAATCACAAAATCACAATAAAACCAAGTAAACCCAGATCGAATTTCATATAATCTAAAGTGATAAAAAAAAAGATCTAAAGATTTCACCTTCTCTAGATTTCCACCAGTGTTGGAATGGTTTTTGAAAACTTTAGAAAATGAATGTGAGAGAGAGAAAAACATAAATAAGCTTTCATCTTTCAATGGATGAGCAAAAGCAAAACAAGGAAGAAGATGTATTGTTTGATTGAATAATTGTGTGTGAGAGAGAGAGAAAAAAAATAGAATAGATTAGAAGGAGTGAGGGGTAATATGTAATTAAACTTGAGAAAAAGTATATGAGTAGTAGAAAGTGGGTGTGAGTGTTAATACTTTTGGAGAAAGTGGGTGTGGGTGCAAAATTCATAAAAACCTTATTTTTATATTGTACATGCATATGTATTCATTAACTAAGGAATCACAGATTCACAAAAGCATGCATATTCTCTCACTCCCACACACTGACATGTACACACACAAAAAAAAGGTGCATCTTAGCGTGATCTATCTCGTTAGGTAGCTCACAGATGACGAACATAGACCCGCGCGCTCTTCACCAAATGACGATGCAATCCTCTTCCACTCTATATAAACATCAATAGAACCCTTAACACTTATATAGATCAAACAAACACCGGCCCCCGCATTCTCAAAATCATATTTTCAGATAATACATAAAAGATAAAGAAGAAGAAAAAGATGGCAGTCTCATCCAGCTCGTCCAAGTCGATCATGAAGGTGGCAGTGATGGTAATGCTCGTTGTGATGGCAGCGACGGTGGTCGATGGACAGAGCTGCAATGCACAGCTTAGTGGACTGAACGTGTGTGGTGAGTTTGTGGTTCCTGGAGCTGACAGGACCAACCCGAGTGCAGAGTGTTGCAATGCTCTTGAGGCAGTGCCTAACGAATGCCTTTGTAACACGTTCCGCATTGCTTCTAGGCTTCCCTCTCGCTGCAACATCCCTACACTTTCCTGCAGTTGATATGAATCTTCCCATTATCCCATATCAATTCAAAACGTTATATGTAAGTGGCTAAAAGCATACCAATCCAATATAATTAACATTTAATACGTTGATTGGTATATATAAGTATACTATATATGTATAATTATGCATCTAAGGTCTCTCTTATTCTTGTTGTAATTCTATAGGAGAAGCATGGAAAGAGATCACGGAGATACATCTAAGAATAAAGAACTCGGAGTTTTTGAGTTGTTGTTATTCTTTTTTTTTTCTTTTTTTTTGGCTTTTGTTGGTCGCTGTAAAACCAATGGGTTTGGAATAAAAAATGAATAATATTGAAGTGAAATTATAATTTTTTTGAATGGTTTATTAACTAGAAAAGAAAAGAAAAAACTAGAATGGTTGAACCTCACGTTGATAAATGAATCCTACAGGCAGATCAGCCGTTCAGTGACTTCAGTCTAGGATTGATGATAGTGATCTCGTACATTAATTAAACTATGATAAAATAAAGAAGGGAATCTTAATTTTCGGGCTTTAAACTTTATACATTGGGGGAAAAATATTTAACAGGCTTCTAGAATTAAAATCTACTGCTGGGATAATTAGTTACAAAAGAATAAGAAAATGGGAAAGTCTGGGGTTCCACCGCTGAATGACCATGACGTGACTATGATGGATAGTGGTGAGAAAGGCAGGCCACCGGGGGATCCGCCGGATGCTCCGATAGGGACATGGGCACAGAGGGTTGTGGGGAGTGGTGCAGATGGTATGTCGGTGCCGGAAAGTTTGCTGGATGATGATTTTGTCACAGAGAGAGTAAAGTTGGAGTTCCCCAATGGTGAGGACGGTGAGCCGGTTGTAACTATTGAATCGGAAGTTTTGGAAGTGGTGTATGGCATGTGGAAGCAGTGTATGATTGTAAAGGTTGTGGGAAGGCAGATCCCTTTGCCTGTGTTGAATAGAAAGTTGAGGGATCTATGGAAACCACAGAAGGCTATGTATGTTATGGATCTCCCTAGCCAATTCTTTATGGTTCGTTTTGAAGCAGAGGAGGAATTTTTAGCAGCGTTGACCGGGGGGCCATGGAAAGCTTTTGGGAGTTATCTTATGGTGAAAGCATGGTCACCAGAGTTTGATCCATTGAGAGATGATATCGTTACAACCCCGGTGTGGATTCGTTTGTCGAACATCCCGGTGAGTTTTTATCACAAGTCAATCCTGATGAATTTCGCTAAAGGGTTGGGGAGACCGATAAAAGTTGACTTAACCACGTTGAGTTTTGAGCGGGCCAGGTTCGCTAGAATTTGTGTGGAGGTGAATTTAAAACGACCACTTAAGGGTACCATTCTGATCAATGGCGAGCGGTATTATGTTGTGTATGAAGGTCTTACGAATATCTGTTCGGCATGTGGTTTGTACGGACATTTGGTCCACTCTTGCCCATGGGGACTGCAGGAAAACGCGGGGACGTCTCTGGTGATGGCGAAGACGGTTTCCCCCGCTGTTGTTGATTCTGGAGGAAGTAAGGAGGGTGCAGATGGTTTTACGGCGGTCAGACGACCGGGACGGCGACCAGAGAGGTTGGAGAATAGGGTTGTGGCTGTGGCGGGTGAATCGGTCCCAACAAAGGAAAGGAATCTTCAGGAAATTCCAGTTACTAAAAAATTAAAGAATATCGTGATGGCTAACAGATTTGATAGGTTGGATGATGATATGATCTCAGAGGAGATAAGGGAAGTTGTGATTTCGGAGGAGGGAAATAAAGAAAATGTCGATTTAGGTAATAACTCGAGTATGAGTCAGAGTTTTCCCCAAGCTAAGGCAGGTAGTTTTATGGGCTTTACAGGGAAAAGTAGTGGAGGCCCACGAAATAGTCCTTTGGAGAAACGGGGTGGTAATAAGTTAGTGAGCGTAGTGGGCCACGTAGAAAATCAACTAAGGTGAATAGGCCCATGAGAGGCCTTGTCTTTGGTCCTACACGCGGAGAAGTGGAACTCTCTGCATCTGGAAAAAGTTTACGAGTCGAGAAAGCTAGTTCTGGGAGAACTAGGGATCTCGCTTTGCGGGATGAAGATGAATCACTGGCGGAGACAAATTCTACGCCTTCCGAGTCAAGGGATATGGATGCGACTCATAATGGAGTAGGTGAGGATTTGGCGAGGAGGGGTTTGGTTGTGTATCAGGATCCACCGGATGGAGTGGTGGACTCTGGGATCGCATAATGTTGGTCCCCGGTAATTCTGCTTTGCTGCTGTGAATCGATGATGAATAGTATCTTATGGAATTTTTGGGGGCTAATAAACCTAATTTCCGGAGATCAATTAGATATATGCTGAAGAAAAACCCGATTGATATGTTGGCTTTGTTCGAAACACATGCTGGAGGTGATCGGGCAGTTCGTATTTGCCAGAATTTAGGTTTTGAACACTCTTATCGAGTGGATGCAGAGGGGCAAAGTGGTGGCTTATGGGTGTTGTGGAGGGGGAGTATTGGGGATGTTGACATTGTGGAGTCCTCAAATCAGTTTGTCCATGCGAGGGTTAAGAATGGGACAGAGGTGGTTCATGTGATTGCTGTCTATGCGGCTCCTACAGTTGGTAGAAAAAGTGGATTGTGGGAGGCGCTTAGTCAGTCAATACATGGTGTGGAAGAGCCTGTTATTATGGGAGGAGATTTTAATACCATTGTTAGATTGGACGAGAGGACTGGTGGTAATGGGAGACTGTCTCCTGATTCGCATGCCTTTGGAGAGTGGATTAATGCAAATTCGTTAATTGATATGGGGTTTAAAGGGAACAGATATACTTGGCGGCGTGGAAGGGTGGCTGAGACTTTTATCGCGAAATGTTTGGACAGAATTTTGTGTTGTCCTCAAGCCCGTCTCAAGTGGCAGGAAGCGGTGGTCTCACACTTGCCTTTTATGGCATCTGATCATACCCCTCTCTACTTGCAACTGTGTCCAGAGGTGAAAGGTAACCCGCAGAGGCGTCCGTTTCGTTTTGAGGCTGCATGGTTGAGTCATAGCGGTTTCAAAGAGTTGGTGTCTACATCTTGGAATGGGGAGCTGACGACACCAGAGGCTCTACAGAGGTTGACAACCATTTTGCAGAAGTGGAACAGGGAAGTGTTTGGTGATATCAAAAGACGTAAGGATACTCTGATTCATGACATAAAAGTTCTTCAAGATCAACTGGACCTGAACCAAACTGATGCCTTGTTATTCGAGGAGGATAGATTTAAGAAGGAACTTGATGTGGTTTTAGAACAAGAGGAAGTTCTTTGGTACCAGAAGTCGAGAGAAAAATGGATAGTTTTGGGAGACAGGAACTCAACGTTCTTTCACACGTCTACCATAATTAGAAGACGACGAAATCTGATTGAGTCACTAAAGGATGCTGCAGGACATTGGGTCTCGGATACAGAGGACTTAGAACGTATGGCCGTTGAGTTTTACAAGCGATTATACTCACTGGAGGATGTGGATGCGGTGGTTCATAGTTTACCGCAAACTGGTTTTGCGCGCCTGTCTCAGTCGGAGTTACCTGCTCTTAATAGACCTTTCTCGGCTGCTGAAGTGGAGTTTGCTATCAGGTGTATGGGGAAGTATAAGGCTCATGGGCTTGATAGCTTCCAGCCTATTTTTCATCAACATTGCTGGGATATGGTCGGTACCTCGGTGACTCGCTTTGTCTTAGATTTCTTTGAGACATGGGTGCTCCCACGAGAGTTAAATGATGCTTTAGTGGTACTCATTGCTAAGGTGGTAAAACCAGAGAATATGGCGCAGTTCAGACCAATCAGCTTGTGTAATGTTCTGTTCAAGATAATTACGAAGATGATGGTGTTGAGACTTAAGACAGTTATGCCAAAGCTCATTGGACCAGCTCAAGCAAGTTTTATCCCTGGTCGCTTAAGTACCGATAATATCGTGATAGTTCAAGAAGCGGTTCACTCAATGCAGCGTAATAAGGGTAGGAAGGGGTGGATGTTGCTGAAATTAGACCTCGAGAAAGCTTATGATCGAGTTCGGTGGGATTTTTTGGAGGATACACTAAAAGTGGCGGGTTTGTCTACGGAGTGGAGAAATTGGATACTACAGTGTGTTGTTGGACCCTCAATGACGGTCTTGTGGAATGGCGAGAAGACAATACCCTTTACCCATCATGAGGGCTTAGGCAGGGTGACGCTTTTTCCCCATATCTCTTTGTGATGTGTCTGGAGAGACTATGTCACTTGATTGAAATATCTGTTGACTCCAAGGAATGGAAACCAATCAGTTTATCTCGTGGTGGTCCCAAGTTATCACACATTTGCTTCGCGGATGATCTCATTCTCTTTGCAGAAGCATCTGTGGCTCAGATTCGGATTATTCGGAAAGTGATGGAGAGTTTCTGTGTAGCATCTGGCCAAAAGGTGAGCTTGGATAAGTCTAAAATCTTTTTTTCGAAGAATGTAAGCAGAGACTTGGCTAAGTTAATCAGTGATGAGAGAGTGGTATGCAATCCACTCAGGACCTTGGTAAGTACCTTGGGATGCCAGTATTACATAAACGTATAAACAAGGAGACCTTCGGACAGGTCTTTGAGAGGGTGAATTCACGGTTGTCGGGTTGGGAGGGTCATTTCCTAAGTTTCGCAGGGAGGTTAACACTGACTAAGGCGGTCTTGTCATCAATCCCGGTACACAATGTGAGCACAATCTCCTTGCCAAAGCATACGCTTAATAAGCTTGATCAGATTTCAAAGTCTTTTTTATGGGGAAGTACTCCGGCTAAGAGGAAACAACACCTTGTTGCGTGGAGTAGAGTTTGTACACCAAGAAATGAAGGGGGTTGGGGATCCGTTCTGTAATGAATATGAATAAGGCCTTGTTAGCTAAGGTTGGTTGGCGTTTACTTCATGATCAGAGTATTTTGTGGGCTAGGGTGTTTCGATCAAAGTATAGAGTTGGTGATCCACATGACAAGTCATGGCTAGTTGTTAAGAGCCACTGGTCATCAACATGGCGTAGTGTGAGTATAGGACTACGAGAAGTGGTGATGCCGGGATTAAGTTGGATCATAGGAGATGGGAGGGAGATACGCTTTTGGCTGGATAAATGGTTAGCTAATAAGCCTCTTATAGACTTGCTGGTTTGTGAGCCCCCAGTGGGTTATGAGAATGTAAGAGCCTGTGAAGCTTGGCGTAATGGTATGGGGTGGAGTGACTTGCTAATATTGAGATACTTAACAGATTGTGCTAAGTTGCAACTACGAGCAGTGGTCATTGATAACGTGACTGGAGCATCAGATCGGTTATCATGGGGAGGTAGTCTTGATGGCAGATTCTCGGTTCAATCTGCTTATGCTGTCATGACCAGGAATGATAAACCTCGCCAGGATATGACGCTGTTTTTCACGCGGTTATGGAAGGTCAAAGCTCTAGAACGTGTGCGTACGTTTTTATGGTTGGTTGGGAATCAGGCTTTGATGACGAACACAGAAAGATATCGACGACATCTCTGTGATACGGCAGTATGTCAGGTATGTAAAGGTGGTTTTGAGAGTATAATACATGTCCTTAGGGATTGTCCAGCAATAGCAGGGGTTTAGAGGCGCCTTCTCTCTCCGTGCCAACTGCCTTCTTATTTTGGTTCCTTAATTATGGAGTGGATGTTTACTCAGTTGGGAGATAATGTGGAACAGGAGGGTTACTCCTGGGCTATGCAGTTTGTGGTGGTGATATGGTGGGCTTGGAAGTGGCGGTGTGGGAACATTTTCGAGAGTACAGCACGGTGTCGGGATAGAGTCTGTTTCCTTAAGGATTGGGCCAAGGAGGTGTATGATTCTTTCTTGGCTGAGGTAGGTGGAAGAGTGTGACCGAATAGAGGGATGAGGATGATCGCATGGTCTCCTCCGAGCGTAGGATGGATTAAGCTGTACGGATGGCGCATCGCATGGGAATCCGGGTTTGGCTACAGCTGGTGGTGTGTTGCGAGATAGTGATGGCGCCTGGATTGGAGGTTTTGCTTTTAATATTGGTATATGCACTGCTCCATTGGCGGAACTCTAGGGAGTTTATTATGGGTTGTATACTGCTTGGGAGAAGGGTATAACGTGTGTGGAGTTGGAAGTAGATTCAGAACTGGTGGTGGGTTTCTTAACGACAGGGATTGAGGACTCTCATCTGTTGTCTTTTCTAGTACGTTTGTGCTATGGCTTTATCTCAAGGGGCTGGATAGTCTGTATTGGTCATGTGTATAGGGAGGCTAACCGTCTTGCAGATGACTTAGCTAACTATGCGTTTTCGCTTCCGTTAGGTTTTCATTCATTTGTTTTATGTCCGGAACCAGTCCGTTCTATTGTTTTGCAGGACTCGGTTGGGTTTTCCCTTACACGGTCTGTTTGTCTGTAATTTTCTTTTCTTATGAATAAATTGGGAGACATTGTCTCCCCTTGATTACCAATAAAAAAAGAATTAAAATCTACTACTTTCTAAAAAATTTGTGGTAGATGATATCTATATGAAGTAATCACGTTTATTTAGTAGGACTGAAGAGAGATGGATAATAGAGATCTTGGTAATTCGAAACTGTGTAGTTGTATGGACAACTGCTTTATCATGGAAAGTATATGTATAAATTTAGCCAAGTAACTGTTTCATGACTACTTTTAGCTTAGCAATATATATAGCATGCTACCAGAAAACGCGTATGACTTAACAATACAATTAGCGCGTCCAAGTTGAACTGCTCGGCGGATATCACGAGCTCGGGCCACACGCTCATCTCCCTCTGTCTCTTTATATATTGTCAACTTAAAAAATAAATAGTATATGTTAGTTTTCTTAGACTGTCAATTCAAGAAACACTCTTTTACAATTTTAACAAAAGTTTTCGTTTTAAGAAAAAAAAATATATTTTTATATCTTATGTTGCAGTTACCCATAGTTAAAAGTCAAACTAGATGTTTTAGGCTTTTTAGCTCAAGGCTTGTTTCTTCTCTCGCTAATTTGTCAAAATCTTGAGGGAAAATGACAAAAGAAGAAACCCATTTGGTCAAATTCGAAGCTTTGGTTCACTACAAGAAAAGTTCACATTGATAGCAGTAGATTATAGCTCATTTTCTCTAACTGCTATGAAAAATAAACTTTTTTTTAATTACTATACAATAGCACTAGAAAGACGCTAAGATAAAAATTCATTAAGTGAGAACCTAAAATCGTTTGTTCCGCCACTACTTTGATGAAAATTTTCGTTTAAGCGCATTTCAGATCCAATTTTTTTTTGTGTCAATAGAACCAAAAAAGATTGTTTTTGTTTTTTATATCAAAGTGCCACGTTTACAGCAAAAATAAAACCTTATCTCTTCTCTGTACGACGAGACGAACAAAACATCAAAAAAAATTTCTTCCCCCAAATTGAAATCTAGGTCTTTTTGAGTCCACCATAGACTCCACCGTGAAGCTCGTCGGCGGCCTCATTTCGCATCCATTCCGATTTCATATCTCGGCGAAAAAGTGATTAACACGAATCGTTATGTCTCCCTCTACCTCAATTTTTATTTGCTTCCTTCTCTTATTATCTTTCTCTATCTAGATCCGAGTTTGCGATATTTCAAGCTACCTAACAACAAATTCCTCCATTTTTTCAAATTTCTTTCAACTATTTAAGCTCCAGGTTCTTATTTATATGATTTTTCTTGTTTCTTCTTCTCTGTGATTTGTTCCTTTTTGTGTTTAGATGAACGATTAGATCTCGAGTCTGATTTAGTCTCTTTGCGATGGATATGGTTCGGATTCGGTTTCAAAGTTTTAGTATTTTGATTGCTTGTAAATCAATAGGTGGGTTAAGCTTTTGATTGTTCAACATTTCTCTTTATTATATGTTTTTCTGGAGAGGTCGATATATTGAATTGTATCATGACATCGAATTAAATTCATAAGCTTGTTATTTTTTTCTTGTTTTAGTGCACAACGCTTGCATGATTTGGGTGATAAGTCGATTCAGCAATAGTTTTGTGTACAGAGGTATTGTAGATTGTTTCTCGAGGACATACAGAGAATGTGGATTATATAACTATGGTTTTTGTTTACTTGTTCTTATTTAGGTCAATGGAGATGGAAAGTATGAGCGGATAAGTGGAACAAGCCTTTGGTGGAGGCACAGTTTTAGGTCCTCAAAAGCTTTTAAGAAAACGTAAGAGATGAATTTTCCGTTAACTCTATTCATGTTTGTAGTTTCCTCCTTGCCTGAGTAACTATTAATCTCTTAATTTCAGTTTTGATGAATTGCTTTGAGTTAAGTCAACATGGAAATAAGACAGAGTTTTTGACATGCTTGTGGTGGGGATATCTACGGTGGAAAAAATTCTTTAAAGGTAATTGATTAATTTTGGTTTGCTAAAGTTATAGATTTGATTCATATATGTAAATTTCAAACCTTCTATTTTCATTATCTTTTTTTTGGTAGATTGGTCTCTCCTCTACAAGTATCACTTCGAGCTTTGGGAAAGCAATTTTCTGAATCATTTGTTTGGATTGCTAAGTGTAATGAGTTGTTTCATTCGTTAGGATCAAGATGGAGCACAGTTCAGAGGATACCTCAAGGAGAAGGTCTTACCTCCTGTTGAGCAAATACTACCTTTTCCATTCTCACAATTGGTTTGATGCAGTTTTTGATAACAACAATCAGGGAGATAAAAATTCTAAAGCTGCATCATGAGAATGTTATTCAGCTGAAAGACATTTGGTTCCTTTTTAGCTTGTTTCAAAACTTTGATGTTTTTACATGTTTTTTTTCTCCGTTATGGATCTATCTGCATTTTCTTACTGTGTATTGACAACAATCAGATATATCTAGACTTGAAGCCAAAGCACAACTCCAGCATAAGGATAGGGAAATTGCAGCTCAAATTTTAGGTAAGATGTTTTTTGCTTAGGCTTTTGATTGACATTAGATTGTTTTCTCTTCCTACGAGAAGCCAAACGAAGCCTTATGGTCTTAGCAAAGCAACGATGCGCACAGCTGGAAGAAGAAAATAAGGTTTGAGGGAGAACCGTAGTGGTGGGAACAGCCAAATGGATGATGATGATTTGGTATTAATTCCTTATACTCTTTATTGTTCCTTAAAGGTTAACAATTTTCATGTTTATTTCTGATATTGAATTGTGTCTCGTATATTTTCGCTCATGTATAGGTAAGACTTACAATTTATGGTTTATTTATCTCTATGTGATTGCTATGTGCTTATAGGGTTAATGGCATATTGTGGCTTCTCACGATTCTTTTGTTTCATATGAGCAGATACATATGGAGAGGATAACTAACATGTCTTTTTCATATATTCAAAGTGAACTAGTAGCTGTTCATTGGACTGTTTCAAGAAACGCTGAGTGAGCAGCTAAAAGAGAGTCTTTGCTACAAGTAAGAAAGGCTTGGATGGGTTACATGTACATGTCAAATAGTGTTTTTTTTATTTTTAATGTTAGTTTTATTTTGTTTAAGACTTGGTGACACTTTGTTATGTAAGACTTATTTTGGTTAATGTAATTTATGTTATGTATGTTGATTATTTTATGAAATGTAAAAATATAAATATATTTAAACAAATTTTGAAAAAAAAATTATAATAATAAATAAAACAGCATGAATTTTGTGATCCAATAAAATATATTATAGCATTTGATTAGTGCTATGATATAATTACGGTAAAAACTCCTAACATAGCGTGTAAAATGACTTATAACATTATTTTTAAAAATTTGAAAAGCGGGATAACATAGCATTTCTGTACTGCTATGGTATAATACTATATCATAGCATACGAATTCTGCGCTATCATATGTGAGGTACCTACAATAACAGTGACCTAATATAGCGTTTGTAAAAGAGCTATGAATTACATATTATAGCGTTTCTCTCGTGCTAACAATGTACATATTTGTTGTAGTGGTTTCTTCTTGGTCTCAGTAAAATTAGGGTTTCGTTTTTGTTTTGTTTTCACCTTTCTAAGATATTCTTTGGAGAATTGGGATTAAAAGGTCAAAGGTATAAAATGAGGTTTTGGGACCCTTTAAACTAAAAATTGTCAGGAGAGAGAGACAAAAAAAAAACAGAGTTTTGAATAAAAAGGGGACAAGTCATATGATATATATATTAACAAAAGGAGCTAGACACTTTTCTCTTTCATTTTGCTGATCTCACTCTCACGATATACTAATTGAGACTCTTGTTTAGTCGTCAGAAGATTTTCAGTGTATTGATTGAAAGGTATGAAACTTGATGAACAAGCAAAGTTAAACACTGAGAAGAGTAGAAACAGTGACAATACATATACTCAAATATGTTTGGCTGTTGCATTATAGTAGAAGTTCACTATTGGCTTTATCTGTTTTGTTCTTTATCACTCTATAACTTAAGATTATTGTTCTGTTCTTTTTTGGTTGCAGAAACGGATAATGAACGGTGATCTTGATGTTGATATGTCTAGAGGAGATCATTTTAATCCAAGTTTTTATCTTGGAAGGCTTAAAGATGATGAGTTTGAGAGTAGATCGTTGAGTGATGATGATAGCTTTGATGCAATGTCTGGTGATGAGAATAAACAAGAACAGCGTCCTAAGAGAAAGAAGAAGAAGAGGACAAGGTACCATAGGCACACTTCTTACCAGATTCAAGAACTCGAATCGTAAGTAATTTCTCTTTTCAAAAGCATCTAACTTTTTTTTTGCATTTTCATCAAAAGTTTTTGAAATATTTGTTGTTTCGAGTGTAGCTTCTTCAAAGTGTGTCCTCATCCTAATGAAAAGCAAAGGTTGGAACTTGGGAAAAAACTTACTTTGGAGGGTAAGCAAATCAAGTTTTGGTTTCAGAACAGAAGAACTCAAATGAAGGTACTTTACTTTTAGTACTAAAAATGAAAAGTTGTAATTTTGATGGTAAAGTTATGTTTTTTATGTGTATGTTGTTGTTTATATATTGACCAGACACAACTAGAGAGACATGAGAATGTGATTCTAAGACAAGAGAATGAAAAACTGCGTCTTGAAAACAGTTTCCTTAAAGAGTCAATGAGAGGTTCTCTATGTATTGATTGTGGTGGAGCAGTTATACCTGGTGAGGTTTCATTTGAGCAGCACCAACTTAGGATTGAGAATACTAAGCTTAAGGACGAGCTGGATAGGATTTGTGCTTTAGCAAACAGATTCATTGGTGGGTCTATTTCACTTGAGCAGCCTTTAAATGGTGGGATTGGTTCAGAGCATTTGCCTATAGGGAATGGCTTCAGTGGTGGAACTTCTCTGATGTTTATGGATCTTGCCATGGAGGCTATGAATGAGTTGTTGAAGTTAGCTGAATTGGAAAATCCTTTATGGAGATCAAAGAGTGAAAAAGAATCAATAGTCAGACCTGCGTGTACAAGAGAAACTGGTTTAGTTCTCATCAATAGTGTGGCTCTTGTCGATGCTCTTATGGACACGGTATGAGAAACTTGTATACTCTCTAATAACCAGTATTTTTATTTATGCACACACTCACTGATAAACATCTCATCTTTGCTTTTGGGGTTGTGACAGAACAAATGGGCGGAGATGTTTGAGTGTTTTGTCGCGGTTGCATCAACCGTAGAAGTGATATCCAACGGTAGTGATGGATCAAGAAACGGCTCACTTCAATTGGTATGTTTCTCAAGAACCATAAATATTATATATTTTGGCTACATTGCTAATTCAATGATCCTTTTTTGTTTTGGACAGATGCAAGCAGAGTTTCAAGTGATGTCTCCATTAGTTCCAATCAGACAGAAGAAGTTTCTTAGATACTGCAAGCAACATGGAGATGGTTTATGGGCGGTCGTTGATGTTTCTTATGATATAAACAGAGAAAATGAGAACTTGAAGTCTTATGGTGGCTCTAAGAGGTTTCCTTCAGGCTGCATCATACAAAACATAGGCAATGGTTGCTCCAAGGTAGTTTTCAATTCTCAATTTGATGTCATGGATCTGCGTGAGATTTTCATGAATTTTTCATCGTTAAGAAGTTTGGTTAGTCTTCTAAACTAATAACTAAATGAGTCGACAAATTAGCCTGAGAACCTGAAGCCTTTCTGTATATCTTATCATTAAACTTTAAAAGATTCCTTTAAGAAATATTTAACTCATCAAAGGCTTCATTTTTCAAGGCAAATCTTGCTTCTTGTCTGGGCTAAATCTAGGCTATATATATCATTTAAAACAAAAATATCTTGTTTAGTTTACTTTTATCGATGAAATCTTTTGGTATGTTGTTCATCTACTATGTAACATTTTTTAGTAAAATGGGTTATTGCTACCGGTCACAAACTCAATGTCCCACATTTGGTTTAACACATATAGACTTTTTAACAGGTGACATGGATAGAACATTCAGAGTATGGAGAGAGTCACATCCACTCGCTTTACCAACCGTTGCTTGGTTCTTCGGTTGGGTTGGGCGCAACCAAATGGCTCGCGACTCTACAGAGACAATGCGAAAGCTTCACGAACCTTTTGTCTTCTCAAGATCATACAGGTTTTCTCTCTTTTTATTTCTTTTTCTTTCTGCATTTGTTTAGATTTGAAAGAGAGAAGTCATTCAAGAGTGTTTTCTGATAGGTTTGTCACTTACTGGAACTAAGAGTATACTAAAGCTCGCACAGCGTATGAAGGTCAACTTTTACTCGGGCATAACTGCTTCGTCCGTTCACAAATGGGAGAAGCTTAATGCTGAGAACGTGGGACAGGACACGAGAATACTGACTAGGAAGAGTCTTGAGCCGTCAGGTATTGTCCTGAGCGCCGCAACGTCTCTGTGGTTACCGGTGACTCAGCAGAGACTCTTTGAGTTTCTGTGTGATGGTAAATGCAGAAACCAGTGGGATATTTTGTCTAATGGTGCTTCAATGGAAACCACGCTTCTCGTCCCAAAAGGGCAACACGAAGGAAGCTGCGTCTCTCTTCTGCGTGCTGCTGTGAGTTTATAATCTCTTCTGAATCTCTGTTCTTGGTTACAATCGATCCATTAATTCCTAATATATCTCTGTTCTTGGTTACTCATCATTAGACCAATATGCAGGGGAAGGATCAAAACGAGAGTAGTATGCTCATCTTGCAAGAGACATGGAATGACGCTTCTGGTGCAATGGTGGTTTACGCGCCTGTTGATATTCCATCTATGAACGTTGTAATGAGCGGTGGAGATTCAGTTTATGTAGCACTTCTTCCATCGGGGTTCTCGATATTCCCTGACGGATCATCATCATTGTCTGATCAGATCGATACCAATGGCGGTTTGGTGAATCAAGAAAGCAAAGGATGTCTCCTGACTGTAGGATTTCAGATCTTAGTGAATAGCCTACCGACTGCAAAACTCAACGTGGAGTCTGTTGAAACTGTTAACAACCTCATCGCATGCACCATTCACAAGATCAGAGCCGCTCTTCGTATACCTGCTTAGCTAACTTTCTAATCTTGTTTCTCTGTCTGAAACATTTTGTCAAAGTGTAGGAGAGACAACAGGATAATTTACATTTTGTGAGAGTGTAGCAAGTAGAGTAGAACAAAGAAACGAATGGACCAAAGTTTTATATTATGCAAAACTGATTTGTTGTTGTTGTTTCTGCCATTTTTCCCTAATACATAAAAAAAACGTTGAGAAAAAAGCTACAGACTTCTCAAGAAACATACAAGACACCTCGACGATAAAAGACAAGACTTGCCGAAGTAAAACACGACCAAACAAACAGTACCCACCAAGACATCAGCAAACCGACTTGTTTAACGAAATCACCGCAAGGCAAAGAACCACATACCAGTTGAGACACAGCAAAAGAGCTCAGGTCAATCTGAGACAAGCCGAGGAAAAGAATCACAAGAACCGATGGCGCCAAAAACTGCAGAGCAACAAGGCATAAGTAATGGTTATGAAGAAACATCTTCGCCCGGCTAAAATCCAAATCAGGAGTTTTGCTTCCATGTAATCTCTGATACCAAGAGAGAACCGCTTCGTTCAAAAACATCTGAAGGTTAGGACGAACAGCCATAGCTTGAAGCAAACCCGACAGTAACAAACACAACACCCGAAACTCAACAAAATCATCACTCGACAAGCCTACATTACCAACCAACCCAGTCTGACTACTTCCAGTTCTCTTCACTAAAATCTCAGCCAAGGGATGAATCCAAAGCAAAGAAGTGAACACAGATACGATATAATTCGCGTACAGAACCATCCTCCCGAACCATCCACAAGAAACAATCGACAAATTACTCCTAATCTGATCAGTTCCAACCCAAAACGACCTTGCACTTCTCCCAGCAGGCATATAAAGAAACCCACAGATACAAGCCATCGAAAACGAGATCACAATACAGGAGAAGGCATCAACAGAACCCAATTGAAAATCAAATCCTTTAGGGAACACACCAGCACTGATGATAATCCCAAACACAAACCCTAAAACCCCAAAAATCAAACTAAGCTTCTTCTCAGATTTCTTCGAAGCAGATCTCTCAATCGAGATCTTCCCCAAAGCAACCAACACCTTACACAAAGCTACAAACCCAAGAACAAGCGGAAAAATCAAACCGTTCCCTAACACTCCATGAGTCTCCTCCTCTACACCGAAGTAACGGTTAAGAAGAAAGCACGAAACAGTTAAAAAGGATAAAACGAAAAGCGAATTGTACTCTGTGAAATACATTCGAGATCTGAGGTGATCTTCATCGAGCTTAATTCGAAAGATCTGGGCATTGCTTTCGTCGAATTCGGATTTATCTTTGGATCTGTTTCTTCTCCTGACTTCGACATTGGACTTCGGATCTTCGTTGTTAGATGGTCTTCGAATCGCGGGTCGGAGTCCGTTTCCGGCGTTGTTGTTTTGGTTGAGATTTTCAGGTTGGATGTAGGTACAGAGACCGTGGAGGAAGATGATTGAGATTTTGATGAATGAGAGGATTAGGGATAAGAAGACAGATAGTATGATTTGAAGTGTGAGATTCCTGTAAGTTCCAAGAATCTCAAGCATTGTTCTTCGACTCTTCTTCTCTCTCTCTCTCTCTCTCTCTCTCTCTCTCTCTCTCTCTCTCTCTTGTGGTGGAAGAACAAAGTCAGATTTTGGTTTCGAGATTCAATAATTTTTTTTTAAAACAGTTAAATATTTAAAATAGGGAAAAAAAAAATAAACGGTGTAGAATAGGAGTATCGAACTTGGATTTGGGGCAATCAACACACTGCAGGAAACCAAATGTGCTACTCAAACTTCTTGGGTCCGCCATTGCCGCGTACATATTTTTGCTCACCACTTAATGAAGTAAAATTGTAGATTCAACAGTGAGATTTAACAAATTAAGAAATTATAATATAAAATTATGTGTAGTAAAAAACATAAATTTTTTTTTTTTAAATACAAAAATCATGTTTAGTTTTGGTTTACATTATGTATTATCGAATGAGGTTAAATTTCAAATAGGTAAAACTATGTACAACGCTTTAATTCAAGTGATATTATTCTATTTTTACTAAATAACTTCTGAATTTCTCAAAATCAAGCAACTTCTTTTAAGTGGTATAATATATCTTGTTCATTGTCATGATTGCAAAATAGATAACATAGATTTTCTTATCAATCATTTGATTCAATCCAGGAATATAGATGTTCTTATGGATAACTTGGATTGTATATTGGGGGATGAAGTATTCTCTTGGTGTGAGAAAATTCCGGCTCTTATTTGTGCGGTCATAAATCAATGGTTTGATAGCTTTAATTGCTAGGCAATTCAGCTTGTTCGACAGATGACAAGTTTTTTACTTTGATGAGATGGAACTAAGATTTAATAAATTAGGAGTGCTAGATTTATACAATGTTACTATTTTTGGCACATATCTATATCAAATTACACAAAAAAATAAAAAATTGGGATTATAATATAAACTAATAGCTATATTCTCTAGCCCCAACCGATGTTGAGATAATTATGATTTAATGCTAGAACACTTTGAAAATGAAAGTGAAAAGTAAAGTTGATTTAATGGAATCGAGAATTGATTATTTGGAAACAAGTGTGAAACAATTAAAAAGTATTTCTTAGTACTTGCATGAAAGTCAAAAGTATGGACTGTGTTTTTATATTTTGCTGTTTTTTTTTAATAGAATTTTT
Source organism: Camelina sativa (assembly GCF_030686135.1). Classification (NCBI taxonomy): domain Eukaryota; kingdom Viridiplantae; phylum Streptophyta; class Magnoliopsida; order Brassicales; family Brassicaceae; genus Camelina; species Camelina sativa. The sequence goes on from NC_141897.1 coordinate 15,324,826, forward strand.
TGTTTATAAATTGAACAGAATGTTGCTAAAGCTTCACCTTTTGTATAATAGTCAAAAACTAGTGATGTGAAAATATTGAATTTATTTTATACTGCATAATAGTTAACTAGAGATGCTTTAAAGTGCATTATAAAAGTTGATCAATGTTTTATGCTTTTAAACCATTAATTTGATCATCCACAAACTACTAAAACCGGATGAAAGCATTAAAATATAAAGTGGATTGCATACAGAGATGGTACACGAAAGTAAAGATAGACGCCAAATTTTATAAATTAATCATTTGACAAAATGTTTGAGTCACACGTCCCATGGCGTAAAACAAGTGTAAAATTTGATTTATGTTTCGAACATATTCTATTTTCATTTCAAGAAAGTAAACAATAGGGGGGTGTATTCATAGTAAGAATTTCGATTAAATATAATTTTGCATTTCAGTTAAAAATTAAAACAATGGATTCCATCAATATTTTATCATAGGCAATGAACTTGTTAATAGATTGATTGTTTTTTAAATTCATAAATCCAAAAGGTCATATATGCTGCTTTCGTGGAAATGACAAATAACAATCAAAATACTTAGCCAAGAAATAACCATCACACAATAGAGGATAAAATATTTTAGATCATTAAAAATTTAGGTAAAATCAAGATCCTAAACATACCAAAACAACACAGCGTGCTAATAAAATTCATACGTCACTCAAGATTAGTGTGACGAGCACGTACCGACTCAGGAGTCTCACCCAAAACATCAACTAACTTGTAAACGACCATCTCAAACAACACAAACAACGCTCCTTCATATACACTCCCCATCGGCAACAAACGTTTCTCACCTAACTCCCCCGCATCACCACCACCGTTGTCACTCGCCATAGTCTGAGCAGGTACGTAACACACATCCGTGGCATGTTTCACACAAGAACCTGTCACCGGCTGAGCAGTGAGGAGTAGAACCTTAGCACCGTTCGATTTAGCTATAGAACAAATGGCATCGACGGTTGAAAATCCTCCAGGACCAGCTGACGCGATGAGGAGATCGGATGATGAGATTGGTGGTGTGGTCATGTCAAAGACTAAGTGAACGGAGAGACCGAGGTGAGAAAGACGCATCGCGAAGGCTTTTAGCATGAGACCTTCTCGTCCTACTCCGTAGAGGAAGACACGAGAGTTGCGGTTGCGGGAGGTTGCGGCGAGCTCTGTTACGAGGAGGTCGAGTGGTGGTGGATATGGAGAGGTTGGAGTGGTGAAGACGGAGGAGATCTGATTGCAGATCTGAGAAGCTAGATCCGCCATTTCTTGAGCTTTCTTGTTCGCCATTGATGTGTTTAATAATAATCTTCAATCGTGCAATTTGGACCACGTTTACAAATATTTATACCGTTCGGTTTGGATAATTGTTAACCGGTTTGGTTCGGTTTTGTATGCCTACCAAAGAACACAATACAGAGATACAAAGAAGATCAAACAAAACACAACGTAAGAACATAAGTGATTGTAATTTGTAAGCAATTGCATTAAAAATGGTATAAAGACAATAACATAATTTCAGAATTTTGATGGGTTTTTTTCTTCTTTCTTTCTTTTTTCAGAAGGATTCAAGTAGATAAAACTCAGATTAGTAGAGATAGAGAGCTCTGTAAAGCCTGAACCAGAGTAATACAAATTTGATTCAACAGAGAGAGGTTTTTATATTATTAACTCGGGGGTGAAGATGACTTCTCTGATACAGTTGTTGTGCCTGCATCTATCTCTTTGTTGCCGCTTTTAGTGTGTCGTGAGGTTGTTGTTGCCGACTCTGATTTACTGCCTTTTGCACCATCATGATCTTCTTCTTCTTCTGCTTCGTAGAAGGACCCTGAGGATCTCAGTTCCTTCACCTTCCGAAACTCGTCGTAGTGTGCTTTCCGGTGTGCGTTGAAACGTGCATTTTTCCCATTTTCCGGAACTGTGAGTTGCACCCAAAAAAATAGATACATATGGAGATGGTTTAATAAAAGCACCTACAACATGACAGTATATTTTGTTTGGTTTTTGAGGGAGGACCTTCTTCATCTTGATCCATTGGATCTGCTTCTTCTTCGTCAGACGAGCTCCAGCCACCACCACCAGAACCCTGGCTAGAGTTTCTACTGGACGAAGCTGCTGCATCCTTCAGACTGTTCCTCAGTTCTTCCGCACGTTGCATATCATCAACACATTCATCAAAGGATCTTCCTCTAGGAGACAGAGAACCTGGTACAATCAATCAGGAAACACCAATTAGAAAGTGTATATATGCATTACTTGACACAGATTAGAAGAAAAAAACAGAACTAATTCAAGTTAATCAATAGCAGGTACAAGGTTTCCCCATATAAGAGTAGTAACTAGCAACTGTTCAAATTCCTAGATTGAGCCATTACCAAGGATCTAATTCGTTCAGAACTATACAAACCTTGAAAGCAAATCATTTTCACTTACACTTACCTTATGTTTTAGATACATTTTATTTATATACATATGATGACAAGTATGTATATGAAAAAATTGTCATAAGCTTATACACAAGATTGCTCAAATGTGTATCACAAGTTCTGTGCATACAGAAACACAAACCAAATAAAAGAGAAATAGACAAACCATCATCATCAATCATCGGGTGGTAGGGTGTCTTTGGTTCAGTAATCTTCTGCCTCACAGGTTTGTTAGATTCAATTTCCACTATATTAGCTTCATCCCATTGTACACGACCCCTGCCATAAACAAAAAACATCCTGAATGTTGCAAGAGAAAGACTAATCCCACAAGAAACTATACTACATTATACAAAGGTCATCTCTCTTTCCAATACCTGAGCCCTAAACTAAAGAAAATAAAGTTCCCAGAATCTTACAGTTCACAGTTCTGCTGGAACATGAAAAATCCATGAACATTAACACAATAAGACCTCCCTTTTCCATTTATTTTTCAATGGGGGGTAGTAGAGAAAAATCTGTTTTCACACTTCCTTCATAAAAAGACCACCATAGAAGGCTTAGAACTTCATATCTATGAATGTTTCATCCCTCACACAAAATTAACATAGCCAGTGGCTTTAAATTGATCTTACTATAAACACATGAAAGGCACACTTCTGATGCAGTAAGCTATGGACACAAACGAAGGCAAATTCTTAAAAAGAAAAAAAAAAGAACCATACTTAAGGCTAATCCAGCTAAATCGATACTAACTTTTTTCAAAGAAATGTACACAATGGTATAAAGTGACCACTCAAAAACACAAACCTTAAAGACAATGAAGCAGTAATCAGGATCATTGAGCTCAAGCAAACAACTCCTAACTTATCAAAATTCGCTGAGTAATGGTTTCAATCAAAAAGGGTTCAACTCAAAAGAACCAATTGATATCAAAAGCTAATCACTTTCCTCAATCCTTCACCCAGATTAAGAAAACCCTAGCCTACGTTTGGTTCTACAGAGACCAAAATTAAAATCAAAGGTAGATCTTTTGTGACCATCGAAACAAGAAATTACGTTACCTCTTTGGTTCGGCCATCTTCAAAATCTCCGGCAACTTTTTTTTTCTGTCTCGATCGCAAGTTTTTAAGACCTGTTTGTGTGTTCTTTGATTAGATGATACGGCAGTTCAACGAAGAGATGTAACCAAAGCCGTCCGTTTATTTGACTTTGACTAATGTTTCATCCAGATTTTGCCACGTGGGATACTTCAAACCCGTTGGATTTGATCAAGCGCGTGAAGAATGAGGTAAGGGTAGTTTTGGAATTTACCTTTCGAAGTTTCTTTGAGGTGAGGACGATCGAATCGAAGACGGAGGAGGAGTGCAAAAAAAAAACAAGTTTCGATCTTTCTTTAGTTCTTCTCTCGAGATCTTCAGGAACTGTAAGGGTTTTTTTCGAATCTTCGTTTCTTCTTTCTCAATCGAAGGTTAAAAGAATCTTTTTTTTGGTGATTTTATCATACTTAAGGAGCTTGTATTGATCTAGCTCTTGATCTTTCTGATGTGCAATGGCGAATGAGGTCTTAGGTCTTAATGATACACTAATTTTTTTTTATTTGATCCATTAGCTATCCCAAGATCTACCCTTTTAGTTGCTACGGTGTTGGAAATTGAAACCTTTTGTGATTCAAAGTGGTTTTGGTAGTTTGATGTCTCTTAGGTAGATTTGATTATTGCATTGTGGGGTTTTTTATTTTTTATTTTTGTTATTGTGAGTGAATGTGTGTCAGATCATGGAGTCTTGTGATATCTAATTTACTTCTTGATGATTCTTCTGTTATGCTTTAGTGAAATTATGATAAGGAAGCAAAGTTATCTTGATACTGATGATAAGCTTCACCCTTGTTTTGGTTCAGCCAAGGGAGAATCAAATTATTTAAATAAGTTTGAAGTAGGAGGAGGAAGTCATGTTTTCTCTTATGGCTGGGCTATGGAGTTACATGTTCAGCAAGACTGAGTTCCATGTGCTCATTCTTGGTATCGAGAAAGCTGGGAAGACGGTAATTTTTTTTCCTCTTTTTAATCTCTTTTCCATGTGTTACTTTAGCCTGGATTTACCTCTGATATACTTGCCTATGCTGCATTGTCTTAGACGTTTTTGGAGAAATTGAAGACTATATACTCAATCTCTGAAGGTCTTCCTCATGATCGAATTGTACCTACTGTTGGACTAAATATTGGTCGTATTGAAGTCTCCAATGCTAAAATTGTGTTTTGGGACCTGGGTGGTCAGGTGAGTTGGAAATGCCTTAAATCATGTAATTGATCTCTCGTCTTTGTGCCTATTTATGTGTTCATATCATAGTTATTCATGTTCCGTTGGGCTATACTAGTCACCTATACCACTCTAGAGCATTTTTGTTGAGATGATATGAGAGATTTATGTTACATAGACAATCCTTTTGAACTCTTCCCCTCCTCAAGTTAAGAGTCTTCGTTTTGGAAGCATGTTTGAGCCTTTCTTGCAATAGAGATTCTTTCTAATCCTATTGGAAACTATCGATTGTTCTGAAATAAACCCTGATAGTGAAAAAGGATCAATCTTCCTAATCCTATTGAAAACTATAGTTTGTTTTGATTTCCCAATTGTGAAAAAGGATCAGTCTTTTTAACCAAATATCTGAGCCTTTTCCTCATTATGGCAGCCTGGTTTACGGTCAATTTGGGAGAAGTATTATGAAGAAGCACATGCATTGATATATTTGATCGATGCCGCTTGCCCAACACGCTTTGAAGATTCAAAATCTGCTCTAGGTAAGTCTGTGTACACAAGTTGACATCAAACATAGCATTATGAAGCCAAATATAATCTTAAATTGTCTTCACCAGAAAAAGCCCTGCGGCATGAGGATTTGCAAGGAGCCCCTCTCTTGATATTGGCAAACAAGCAAGTAGGAAGTTGCATTGCCTCATTTGTTAGCTTAACTTCTCTTTTGATATGTTGTTGCTGATAGTATTGAATCTGTAATTGATGAGCAGGATCTTCCAAGTGCTGTGTCAGCTGAGGAACTGGACCGATATCTGGATCTAAAGAAATTGGACGAAAGGGTTTACATGTTTGAAGCAGTTTCTGGATATGATGGGTAAGTAAAAATCTATCTTTAGCTACACACATGAATCTTATAGCCCAATAGAAACACTTGAAAGCAGGAAAAATTTAAACGTATGTTTTGATGAGCAGGCGAGGAATCAAAGAAAGTATAGAATGGCTGGTTGGAGTGATGGAGAGAAGCAAAAGAACCGAAACATTAAGAGCCCGTGCAGGGTACGCTCCCGTGCCAAATGCATAGACACACGAAAAAGGACTCGCAAACTCAACTCTCCAACCAACTGGTTTCCTTTGGAAAATATATGTAGATAAGAAACAGACCAGAATCTTTGCATTGTTTTGGGTTAGCATCAAATTCACATGATGAGTATTGAGTAGGACTAGTAAACTCTTTATCTACGGCCTTTTACTAATATTATGAAGTCAATTGAGATTTTGAGATCATGATTGCATTTTAGTTACTCCCTTTGTACTACAAACACAAATAATGTAATCAAGTTTCTTGATTTGCAAACTCATTGAAAAGAACGAACAGAGAGACTACATAGTTATAGTTTTTAAGACAGGAAACAAGCAGAAACAATGAAAAGCAATAGAGAGGTTTCAGTTTGTTCCTGAAACAAAGAAGAAGAAGTGACTTAGTATTCAGAACTATCAGACCAAATTTTAAGGCTAAAAGTTTCAGAAAGCAAATCAAGAGGTTGTTACCGGAAATGAGAGGCTTAGGTCTGGTCTTAAACAAGATCTTTGTTCGTATAATCCCAACAACTTCAAGTTCCGTTGTTTTCCCTGAAACTTCATCATCCAACTGAAGCTTCTTCAAAACCAGTAATGGCTTCTTTAGAGTCACTTTAGAGCCTATGAGTTCATGGTAACCCACCGTGAACGTGTACGTTTCCTGAACCGATTGAACAACAAACATATATAAAGATCATCAATCTCTGGTTATTACAGTTCCGATTAGAGAATTGAATTAGGAAACACACAAAAAACGAAACCTGCGACGATTCGGTATGACAGAGCCGACCGATTTCCAGATTCTGAATAGAACCTTCGAACGAAGCTTGAGTCTCAACGACTCCTTGGAGTTCAACGATCGCCCACTCGCTACACTCTTCTTCTCCGCATCTACACTTTACTCGAATCTCCATCTCCTTCTTCTTTCGTCTCCGGTACATTTACTTTATATGTGTATATTTATGTATGTATAGGTTTATTTTGGCGGAAAGCTAGAATTTTTCGCGGGTTTTTTTTTCGTTTGAGATGACGTCACCATCATCTTCTCAAATCTGATCATAGTTAATGAACTGAAAGCTTCAAAATTGAGTTTTAAAAAGGTAACTTTTAAGAAGAGACAATTAAACAACCATTGTTACAGAGGAGAAACAATATCCATTGAGGTGGTTAAGAGTTTTTTTTCCAGGTTCTGTCGATACACAAAACTAATACAGGTTATGTATTTACAGAACATGGCTAAAAAGGTAAAAAGACCAAGGCATTGCACATGGATCTTATACTATCACCCATGGCGTTATCAAAACGCCCCCTACCATACGGAATACACCCCCTAAAACACTAAGCTTTTATTTCTTCTTGTTGTTAGACCTTAGATAAAGATTGTGCACACAAGTCTCCTTTATCCACAGACTTGTTCTTCATGTTACATTGTTGAACCAAATGATCACAGTTGCTTGACCTACCTTCCCGTTCTTGCATTGTGGTAATCTTCATTCCCTCAGACTTTGATTTCACTTGTGGTTCATCTAACCCTATAGGGATGGCGCCTGTCAGAGTTTTTATAGCAAAGTCGATACACGGGTCTTTCCAGATATCCGGAACTGGGGGTTCACTTGGTTTTTCAGAGCATATGTTAACATTACCAGTAGTCTCTGGGATAAAGGAGACTCCTTTCTGCTCGGTGTGATTGTTGGTGGGATCAGAAGAGATTGCTGGGGTGTTAGGAAGATGCAGCGACTCTCCTCCGGTCAGAGTTTTGATAGCAAAGGCGATGCAAGGATCTTTCCAAAGATCTGCAAGAGTCGAGTTATATGCTGAAGAGAAGCTGTTGGTATTCTTCTCCATCACTTTTGAGCATGCGCCTCTTACTACAGATGAGTTAGATAACTCGTTGCCTAATTTATTTCTCCTTTGAATGGTATCACAAGGACGTGGATGCGTTCCTTTATTTGGTAATCCCAAATCCGAGATCTCAGTTGCTTTGACACTGGTAGTAAGTTTATCCTTTGGACTAGAACCTCCCAGCCTTATGCCTGCTCCTGTCTTCTCCCACTTTGTTGCAGAAGTTTCGCAAGACAACGGTGACACAGGCGACATTTCTTCCTTTTGCATGTAACCGTCAAGATGAAAAACTGGATTCAGTTCATATATAATCGGTGGTGTTTTCACTGTCTTCTTGTCTACAGAAGGCTTTCTGCCTACTGATTTACGGATCTTTTTAACTCCCACTGCCATTTCTGCACTCACACGATTATTGCTTGTCGCAGCAGCAGCATATGGTTTCTGAGAACGATGTTCAATATAGCTTTTAGCTGCTTCCTTGTTGAGGGGTATCTCCGTCTCTTTCAATCCACTGGTAGCAACAGGATTCACAGGATGCTTGCACTTTCCGGCTTTGCCATCATCAGGAGGTAGTATTCGTTGAGCTTTGGTTCCTATCTTATTACATTCAGGCGTCTGTTCATCATCAGTGCACTTTCCGGCTGTGCCATCATCAGGAGGTATTATTCGTTGAGCTTTGGTTCCTGTCTTATTACATTCAGGCGTCTGCTGTTCATCAGGAGGTACTATTCGTTGAACTTTGGTTCTTGTCTTCAGTTCAGGCGTTGGTTCAAGCTCAATACCAGCTAATCGTTTTGATGTTCGCCGGGCTACACTATTACTTAGCTCCTTCGTCTTCACTTTAGCTTTACTCCTTGTAATCCGTTTTTCAGTAGAACCTTTTTCATCTTCTTCCTTCATAGCAGATTCCTTCTTTGGTTCTTGTGACCTTGCACTGCTCCTCATTCTGGATTTTACAGACTCTACAAATACAGACACCATAGATAACATTGGCGTAGTCAGACTTTTTGTTATCTCAGCCACTACTACTCGGGTGGAAATTTTAAGTCAGGAATCTACACACCTTTTGCTGATTTTGCATTTGATGAAGACAGGTTCTTTCTTTTTAAATCCACGACTTCCTCATTCTTACTAGCTTTAGCTTGGCTCCTAGTAACCCGTTTCACTATGGGTTGCGTTTCGATAGGATCTTTCGCCTCTTCCTTCTCCCCCAAATCCTCAAGAACTTGTGAGGCTACGATGCTCAAGTCAGAATTCATATTACCTGAAATTATAATCGAATATTGACATTTAAGTTACTCACTGCATAAGTATGATGATTATACCCTAGCAAGTGGCGAAAGAATTTGTACTTACACTTCCTGGAATGTTCATCAGAAGTAGATAAGTTTCTCGGTTTACTTTCTCTGACATGAGTATCTATCTTTTTCTCCTTTTCCAATAAATCATCAGCAGATCTCTTTTCCACATACTGCAGACAAAGCTAATATCAGACAGTAAAAAGTCAAGAGTTAAATGATCAGAAGACCAACTACTCAGCTATAGATAGAGCTTTCCATTTAACTAACAATCACGAAAGGTAAAAGGATCTCACGACGGTCTTTCCATTTCCGGAATCATCATCTTCGGTATAGCTTTCCTTCACCTTACGTGCATAATGTCCAATATCGCCAGTCTCAACATACCGTGATGCATCTTTGAAGGATTGAAAGATGTATCCACTTTTAGGGTCAATAAAGAACTGCAACAATAAAATCATGCATTTCCAAGAATCACATAAGAGAATTGAGCATGTACAATGTAGATGAAATTTGTCAAAAGACACAAAATGTTCTTCAGTGATCAAAGGTGAGAAAAGCTGAACAATGGTAGCCGGTACAAACCGGATCTCTTCTGATTTTACGGCTTGATCTGTTTGTTATTTCAAGCTTCTTGATCCATCCTTCAGGTAAACCTTTAGCTGCAGATTTCTCAACTATAACCTGTATCACTTAAACAAAAAAGAGTTTTTCTTTTTTAAGTGATGTAGAAGTGTCAAATCTAAGGGATGACAAAATACAAAATAACATTGTTTCCAAACATATAAACAACACAAAACTCTCTATGTGCTTATAAACTTTCTTAAACAATCTGATACACGACCTCTCTCAGTATGAATGTTAATATTCCCATTGCATAAGCCGAGTGGTAAAAAAGGTTTTACGGTTGATAGTCTTCCCACGAAGGTGGTGTGCTAATAGCCATTTCCAGCCAATAACCAAAGAACAGGACAGATCAACAATCAAACAGGTTATTTTACAAAACGAAACTCATTTTCACGAAATCAATTACTCTTAACTATCTCAGCAGAGTAAGCAGATACGTCTTTTTCACAAGAGGCCAACTAGAAAATAACATCTCCAATTAATTCAAAAGTTAAAAAAAATGTAGCTTTCATAACAAAGCTTTGTTCAAACCACATCTCAAGACTATGAAGTTTATCCATTTTCAGACACTAGAAACAAAAAAACTAGTTCATTAAACATCTTCTCTATTGATCTAGTCCCTATCTATTTTCCTAAAAGCTATGCATTGCATGCAAGACAAAATCACTAAAACGGGCAAAAAAGATTTCACCTTTTGTCCATTAATTATTACAAAATCATACATATCATTCAGTAACAAGAACCAAACATGCATAAGACAAACAATGACACACAATAAATCAAATCACGAATTGGGTTAAAAACTCAATAATCACCTTATCCTTTCTCCCATTCTTCCTTACTCTAATCTCCACTCTCCGCTCAGCTGAGATCCCTTCACCCTCCATTGCTTCCTCCAGTCACAGTATAAACCACACTTTCCTCTAACACTCGAATCCCTGATTCGTAACCCAGAATGGTTTTCTCAACTGAAAACACCAAAACCCATCAAAGAATTCACCAGAAAGCAAACACCAAGGAGTCCTCGGAGTTATAAAGAAGGAACCTTTCTGATTTGGGTATCTCTCCACTAAGGTAATAAGAAAAGATAGGTTTTTTTTTTAATTGGGAAGAAGAAGAAGAAAAGGGTTTACATAACACGTGTAGTAGTGAAAGGAGGTTTCAATTTCAATGGTGATTCCCCGATTTGAGAGGCTAATGAGAAAACTCAGTCCAACACACCACAACAACTCAGCACGCGAGTCTTCTGCCCCAACGCCTCTCTTCTCTCTTCTCTATCTGTTTGCTCTCAGTTGCTCCCATATTATTATTCTCATGTTATGTAACTTTTTTCTTCTCATTACCTTTCTTTTTCTTTTTTTCAGAATCTATTATCTAAACTTTACACTGTAGATCATAACTTTGCTTGGTTTGGTAAATGAAATCTAAATATGGTGATGTTTTTTTGTTCTGAAAATAAATTAAGACTATGTTGTGTGTCATTAGGAACTAAATAATTATAAATGTTAGTCTTTTTTTTTTATAACAATTTGCTGGTATAGTTTATTTATTTCTTTTTTAATTTGCTGGTAGAAGTCATGTTATTAAATTTTCTATTTTTCTATAATGTTTAATAGATTTTCAATTATGATTTTATTCTATTTTAAGATTTTAAAGTATTCTATTGAAATTTGGATTTTTAAAAAGTATGTTTTTATTGTACACCTACAAATCCAACTATTGCTTCATATATTATAAATTTTAACTTAAAACAAAGCATTATTCTTGTAATTAATATGGTAAAGATAAAGATTTTTCCCTAAGTATAGAAAAATATTTTTTTTTGGTGATTTTATTTGGTGGTTTTAAGTTTTAACTAAATCTTACCTGTATTTTGATTATAAACCCAAGAAAGAAAATTAAAAAAAAAAAAAAAAAAAAAAAAATCAAGGTAGGACTTAGGGGAGGAAGTAACAAAAAGAGTCAAAGACTCCAACCACTCTTCTATTTAGCACAAAAAAAAAAATTATCTTTTTCACAACAAAGACAAACCATTTGAACACAGTGAGTGATCTGTCTTCTTCTCTCAGCCATGGCACTACACCTATGGCAAACTCTCAAAGAAGCAATCCATGCTTACACAGGTCTCTCTCCTGTTGTCTTCTTCACCGCCCTTGCTCTCGCCTTCGCCATTTACCAAGTTGTCTCAGGCTGGTTCGCCTCACCTTTCGTTGATGTTCGCCGAAATCAGAGAGCTAGATCGTTGGCTCAGGAGGAGGAGGAGCCACCGATTCCTCAGCCTGTTCAAGTTGGTGAGATCACTGAGGATGAGCTTAAACAGTACGATGGCTCTGATCCTCAAAAGCCCCTTCTTATGGCTATCAAACATCAGATCTATGATGTGACACAGAGCAGGTGAGTTTTTTTTTTTTAATCTGAGTTAGGTTTGGTTTAGGGGTTCGTCTAATCTAGTTTAATCATATAATAACTTTGACTTTTCATACTTTTTGATTATCTATGAAGCTGTGAGAAATCGTAAAGTTGTTCACTTTGAGAATCACTAAAGCTGTGCTTTTTAGGGTGATTGATGTTTTTTATGTTTGCCATATTGTAAAGATCCAACCTTTTGCATTTATCTATGGAGCTGTGATATTGTAAAGTTGTTCACTTTGAGAATCAATTTCACAAAAGTAGTCTAATTTGAGAATCAATTTAATCGAGCTTTTTGGTGGCATATTTTAAGAATGTATCATGTTGCTACTTCATACAAGAGAATGATTCGAAGGAAGTTGTTAGTGTGATCTTGTTGTTGATGTCTTCTAATTTTGTGACAACTCTTAGCTCATATTAGAATATAGTCAATTGATCATCTTCGTATGATCACGCTAGACTGGTTTTAGTGTACAAAATGTTGTGTTTTCTAGCTTTGGCTTCCTTGTTTGAGACTATAACTACTTAGACATTTGCATACTTTTCACATATGAAGCTATGATTACCGTAAAAGGTGTTCACTTTGAGGATAAATTGCACAAAATTAGTGTAATTTGTGTTAATTTTCCTAAGCTGTGCTTTTCTGGGAATTCGAGCTTTTTGGCTTGCATATTATAAAAAATGATCATTTGCTACTCTCATACAAGAGAAATATTCAAAGGAAGTTGTAATATGTTCTTGGTATTAATCTCTGCTAGTGGTTTAGATCTTTTGTGAATACTCTTAGATCATATTTGAGTATAATCAGTTGATCATCTTCCTTATGATTACTCTAGAGTCTAGACTGGTTTTAGTGTATTTGAGTGTTGTGTTTGTAGTGAAAGGTTGAATATTTATTGCTTTATTGGTTCTGTAGGATGTTCTACGGACCAGGAGGACCATATGCTTTGTTTGCAGGGAGAGATGCTAGCCGAGCTCTTGCAAAGATGTCATTCGAGGAGAAAGACTTGACTTGGGATATCTCTGGTCTTGGTCCTTTTGAGCTAGAAGCTCTTCAAGATTGGGAGTACAAGTTCATGAGCAAGTATGCCAAGGTTGGTACTGTGAAAGTGACCGGTTCAGAACCTGAAATCGCCTCTGTGTCTGAACCCGTAGAAACCGGTGATCGTGATGCTCATGAGACCACAACGCCTGAGAAGACTGTTGTGGAGAAGAGTGACGAGGCTCCTGCTGAGAGTGATTTGAAGAAAGAATAGAGTCCATTTCTGATGTATGCTCTCACTTGTCATAGAGACCAGTTTTATCAAAAGGATTGTAGAATCTCTAATGTTAAAGTGTCAATGTAATCTTTGATGATTAATGATTAGACAAAAAACATTATAAAGTTATAAACTGTTCAAAGATTACTAAGTGTTTGAGTTTATGCTTATTTTATGACTCTGCTTGATGTATCTGGACAAAAAAACCATTAATCCTGAACCTAATCTTCCCCGTTTTTTTGTAAATTCTCTTCTATTTTGGTTAAGTTAACATCTTTTTCAGAACTTTTGGATACAAAACAAATTATAACAAAATATTCATACACAATTATGCTCTTCTTTACCTAGGCATTTCTTGTTAGATGGTGATCGCTTGTAGTTTTGATCAGGATCGAGTTAGTCTCTGGTAGCATAGCAATCATGCTTTGATCGGCACCATTCTTTGGTTCTAATCCACAAGAACATTATCTCTTATGATTGCCTTGCAGGTTCTAATCTTTCTTTCGAGGTTTCAACTTTTTGACTCCATAAATCTCATGGCTGATCCTAGATATGAGAAGCTATATGCCAAACAAACAAAAAAAAAATGAAACACTTGGTGGTTCAGGAAAAAAAACAAATGCACTTTTAAGTTTGAAGATTAGAGCGGTTCTCAGCGATTCATATGGGTTAAGTAAGACCTACTTGATGTGGGCTTAAAGAGACCTTTTTCCAAGCTGTCAAGATAATTGATGAATATATTTATTAAAACAGTCACAACTCTCTCAAGTCGTGAGAGATATAATTGAAATCGTCAAAGATCAGAAAAAAGCCAAACATGCACCAAGATATTAATGCACATGTAGTTGTTATTATAGCAAATAGCATTCCCAAACGTAATGGACCGTCGATCGACGTGTACTTTTTGCGTTCACTTTATTTTGTCTTCAAGAATAATTTAAAACTAAGAAATAAAGAGGCTCAATGTAACCCACGTAGCTAGGGAGTTTGAGATCTACGCTACGACGACCAAACTAGTCGTTAGAAAATATTTCACAATTTTGAGGTTGTGAAGCTAATCTCGTGTTTCCATTCGTTCCTCCTTCAATGCGATTTATGTATATCTCTGCACCTAAAAATTAAAGTAAATGTTACCTTACATTCTTTCTTTCTATATATACATAATAATATATAAAAAAATTGCAAGTTGATAGTCTACCCAAAATCCTTAGTAGTTTAGTACCCTCATCGCCTTGTTTCTAACTTAAGGACTAAAGTTACACTCTAAATCATACACTAATTATCATAAATTAAGATTTTGGATTATTTGACGAAAAAAATGCAGCTAAGTTTCATATATCCACATGTAATTTTCCTAAATTACTATTCTAGTTGGAACCATTCGGAGAACAAACAAGTAAATCCATGAATGCATTTTCATGTAATATCACACAAAAGGAAAGTTCCATGTATCATGGATTTAGCATTTTATTTTTTTACTATAGGTTAAATAAAAATATATACCCCACTTTATAGCTTATATATACATCAAAAACACATGAAATGTAATGTAAAAATAGTTTTCGTGTGGACCTAACTAACTAAAACTAGTCGTCGTAACTCATTCATGGAGGCTTTGTTCTGCTCTGAGATACCAAACAACAACATCAGATCCTCCATTAACGATCTCTCTTACTCTTCTTCTTCTTCTTCATATACATGGCCAACAATCATGACCTCCTCTTCCACAGTCATGAACACAGAGAACATTCCTAGATGCGACTGGGATCTTTCTCTCTCCGCCGTTGTTTCCTCCGCATCCACCGGATCAGACGCTATAGGAGCAATCGAGTTCGACCCGAGCGGAGAGACCATAGCTACGGGAGGTATCGCGAGAAAGATCAGAACGTACCATTTGAGTTCTTTGTTAGGGTCACGTGACGATCACGTTACGGCTTCAGAGAGCTGTATATGCACGCCAGCGAAGCTAAGCAGTCTTAGATGGAGACCCGATTTATCTGGTCGGGCTATCGGGTCTGGAGACTACGACGGGGTTGTCACGGAGTACGACGTTGAGAAACAAGTTCCTGTTTTCGAGAGAGACGAGCATGGAGGTAGAAGGATTTGGAGCGTGGACTACACGCTACACAATGGCTCTCTTATAGGCGCGTCGGGCTCCGACGACGGAACGGTTCAAATGTGGGATCCACGTAACGGACGGACGTTGGAAGAAACGGTTAGGCCCGGAGGCGGCGCGGCGGTCTGTTCGGTAGAGTTTGATCCGTTCGGTGGATCTTCGTTAGCCGTCGGATGCGCTGACCGGAATGCTTACGTGTACGACATCAGAAGACTCGTTGATCCTTTGATCGTATTAGACGGTCATACCAAAACGGTGACGTATGCTCGGTTCATGGATCCTCATACGATCGTCACTGGTTCGACCGACGGTAGCTTGAAACAATGGGATATAGATAACGGACGGCGCGTGGTTCGAACGTACCGAGGGCATGTTAATAGCCGGAACTTTGTCGGGTTGTCGGTTTGGAGACATGGTGGTTTGGTCGTGTCCGGGTCGGAGAATAACCAAGTGTTTGTGTATGATAAGAGGTGGGAGGAACCGGTTTGGGTGTGTGAGTTGGGTCAAACAGATCGGTTTGGGTCTGACCGACGGTTCGTGAGCAGTGTGCGTTTGAGACAAGTGGATGAAGATTGGTGCACACTTGTTGCCGGAGGATCCGATGGGGTTTTAGAGATTTTCTCGGGCAAACGGAGCTAAGTCAGTATTTATATATTCTGCTCATGATTATTACAAAGTTGAACTATAAACTGTCTATAATTATTCATTTGAATATGATTTAATTTCAATGTTACCACTTTTTTTTTTTGTAACTGATATTCAGAACTTTTCCAATCATTGCAATTCTAAAACACATCTATATATACATTTTCAGAAACATTTATGAAAAAATTTCTGAAGTTCTAACTTATTTACAACACTGTCATTGTATTAATTATTAATTAATAGGTTTAAGAAACTAATATTAATCGGTTTAGGAATAATAGATTCGGATCAAGAATAGAGTGACGCGGATCCTACTTTCCTTATTTTTAGTATCCGATTACCAAGCTTTAAATTACGATATTTAATTATTTATCATTCGAATCAATCTTTATTACTAATTTCGCTCCTATTATTTAATAACTTTACTTACCAAAATTATCTATATTTAATCATTATCGTATAATATCTAATTTATTAGCAAATGGGTTTAAGATATTCGATTTTAGATTATTTTAAATTTATAAATACTGTTTCACAATATTAGTTTCTTTTGTTAATATTGTGATCTAAAAAAATTTAGCAATAAATTAAAAGTTTAAGTCAAAAATCAAATTATTCACTCCGAAACTGGAGGAGACTTCACAGCCGGGAACAGAACAGGCGGCGAGTCGATCTACGGGGCCAAGTTCGATGACCAGAATTTTGAGAGGAAGCACACGGGACCAGGAATCCTGTCGATGGCGAACGCCAGAGCCAACACCAAAGGATCTCAGTTCTTCATTTGCACCGTGAAGACCGATTGGCTCGATGGTAAGCATGTGGTGTTTCGGCAGGTTGTGGAAGGGTTAGACGTCGTCAAGGTCATCGAGAAGGTCGCCATCAAAGTAGGTGTTGTCGCCGATTGTGGTCAGCTCTCTTTAGGATCCATCATCTTAGATCTCTCTCCCCCTCTACATATATCATATGTCTTGGTGTCTTTGCGTTTGGCGTTGTCTTATTGCTCCGTAGTAGTCATAAGTTTGGTGTCATTCTCTTCTTCGTGGGAACGGAGAGATATTCATCTTTCCCCCCTACAGTTTGTTTGCTTGGTCACCTTACCATAATCCATAAATAATGAATGACCAACTACTACTCTTTTATCATATTCTCTCTAATGAGTAATGACTGCCTGCTTTTAATTTGCGTTATCTTGGCTTAACTGCTTATCCGTGGCCATGTTTTTTCTTATGTTCGTTTACTTATTGTTTTCTGCATTGTGTTTTTGTGTAGGATAAAATAAAGCATGAATCGAATACTGAAATTAAAAGCACCAAATGAGTTTTCATCTTAATCAATTCTTCTAATATTTTTATTTTATTTTATTTACTACATATATTTCTGAAATTCTAGATTTTTGATTAAATAATTATTCTTGTGAAATGTTACTGTATTTTTGTTTGGCAGCTTAATTATAAAAGATCATTCATATTAATTAGTTCATACCAAGTGAGTTTGTACATTTTAAAAAATACAAATTAAACATTAGTTATATAAGAAGTTAATCTATAAAACAATTTATATATATATATATATATATAAATTAGCCCCAGGGTGTACTGCGGATTAATCTATATATACATTTTTGGATACATTTAGCAAATAAATCATGGAGTTACAACATATTTACAAGCATGCCATTAGTATTAATTATTAATTTGTTTTTATTTAATTAATTAATATTAAGTTTTGATTTTTGGAAACAAGATTTCCTACCCTCATAAAATTTCCAAAACAATCGGAATCACTCCCTTTAACATTAAGTATTAAGTTTATAATTACTTTAATAAATATTAAGTTTCCAATTTTACAAAACAACATTTTCTCAATACATACATTTCCTAAACAATCGGCCTAATCAATAAACGACAATGTTTTTAAAACCGGACCGGAAGGTAAACCGGAAGTCTTTCGGGTTGCTGGGTCAATTAGTCGGACTGGTTGAACCACGAGTCAATTAGTCGGACCGGTTGAACCACAGGTCAATTAGTCGGACCGGTTGAACCACATGTCAATTAGTTTATTGGTTTTTTATATTTTATGACTATAACATCTATTTTTCTATAAATATATGAACAAAATCTACATAGTTAATTATTAGCGGTCGATATAACATTCCTACTTTTAGTACACGTAGAATTCTATACTACTAACAAAATACTTTATAAAAAAATAGTCTCGCGGTGTACCGCGGGTGAATATCTAGTTCTATAGGGAATTTAAAATCAATTCAAAATGGTTAACATTGTTTTTCTTCTCATGAAAGGGTATCCGTATTTGGAAGTACATTTGGTAAAGTAACATTTATTTGTAAAATTTACATAATTGAACTCTTTTCATTTAAATAAATATCAAAACTTAAAGTTATTATTTGTAATATCCAAAAACATACTTAAAAACAATTCTAAGTGAAATTAGTGTCCATAGTTTAAATATTCTAGATATTGTTAAATTGCTATAAAAAAAAAGTTTTTGCGAATCATACTATGGAGCAGGTTAGATTTTACATAAATATGAGTTATATAATTTTTTACGCATTAATCTGGTAAAATACACAAAATATTTTGGTTTAATATCACATGAGTTACCCCAATCTTAACCGGTACCAAAGACAAGAAATACAATCTATCTAAAATTATATATAGAATAAAAGTATTATATCAAAACATATTAAAATAAACACAAAAATATAACATATATTTTTCTTAATAATTATTACAAAATTTGTTAACATAGTTCACTTTTATATCTAGTTTTAGTTTTATATCTTAATTATTTTCATTTTTTCTTTCGAAGTTAAAAACTGCTCTCAATTTTTAAGATTCATTTTCCCGAATATGAGAATTTATTGAGCCAAAATTTAGTGGTGAAGATTTTGCCAATTAATCAAAATCACGAAGCCAAGTTACTACCAACCTCTAAACTATATATAAAAAAAAATTAAATCTAATCTATTCACCATTACAAGTTTACATATAATAATATATGCACTACAAATGACAATGACAAAAGAGATAGTCGAGCCTGTCCCTACGCTCTAGTTGGAGTTCGCCCTAGTTTAAACTCTCTCCCTGGCACAAAAGTCGAGATAGCCGTTCATCCCCAAGATGAGTCTTTTTCGGCGACAATTCTCAGACTCTACCTACTATTAAACGGCGTTCTTCATATATCTTTTTGGACCCACTCGTCCGAAGATCTTGCCTCGCATTCCGTCGGCCTCTAGTCGCCGGCGAGATCTTTCTTCTTTACTTCCACCATGGTTTATGGTGAGATCTTCCCCATTCCTTCTCTCTCTTTCTGCCACCACTCGCAGCGCTGGCGAGCAAATCAGCCAAATCTTCTTATTCAACTTTGTCACTATCAAGTGAAGAACATTTTGCGGAGTTCTCTCCACACACTGGTTCCACCAGAGTCACCGGAGCCGCCGCACATACCTTACTCATCTCCTTCTCTCGTGTTGCTCATCACTCTCTCCTCATGTCCATAAAGCAGTTTCTGCTTTTTTGACCACGGGTTATGCTTGGAGTTGACGGATGTTGTAGCCAAAATTCCCTCACTTGAGTTCTCGCAGCATGGTAAATCTAGATCTGCTCCCGTTGAACGCCGTCAACGGCTACTCCTTCGTAGTAGAGGAGATCCGCCTCCCTTCACTGGTCTCTGCTCAGCGGGTTTCTCCCGTTATCTCAGTTTCGGCGAGATCCTCTTGACACTTCCCCTAAACCTAGCCGTCTGTTCTTTTCTCACTCACACCACTTACGGCTTTGCTTTATGGTGGACCTTGACCTGGGCCAGATTGTCATGTGGTCTAGTCCGTTATTCAATCACTTCCTCCCATGTGGAGAGATTGCTCCTTTCATGTAAAAGGGAAAGAGCACGAATCATCTTAGTGGTTAAGATGTATTGTTTTAACTTGCTAGATTTGATGCTTTTATCAAAAGTTAAGCATAAAAAGTTATATCTGCAAATTGTGCAAGTGTATCGTTGCAGCTACAATGTACAACTCTTATTCCGTAAGGGTCTTTTTGTAGCTTTATTCCTATATATCTCATTTTCCTCCTCATGTGTTAGATCACTTACACTTAGTCCTTCTTTTTTGGAGATATTGTTCTCATCAAAATCCTCCATTATGGAGAGAATCATGGTATCTTTATTCTTACTTATTATTGCTGTTAAAAACTTCACCACAACCATACATGCGAGAACGCATATTGGCGGTACGAACACACTTAGAAAGATGGTATTTGTAGTGTCGTACTCTGAGCCCCTTGTATCCTCCTGTGAGGAAAGAGTTTCTTTTAAATTCCTCTTTGTTGAGCAAAGAGAGACCCTTTTGATGTATATCCCTCAACTGCGAGGTGTGTGTCTTCTCATATCAATTTCAATGGGAGAAAACATGTTTTTCCGTCATTGATGTCTATCTCAATGGGAATGGATACGCTTGTGTATCATTGTACACCAGCCATACGCAAGGGCTTTATCTCTCTACGAAGCTTATTGCCTTGCTCGGGACCGTGGTTGGCAATCGTATGGCTTTGGGTTTCTCTTCTATTTGCAGACTATGGTTCTGGGACTGCGAGATGTATTTCTCGTCCTTCTTGCGACCTCCCTTTTCAGGGAATGGGTGTTTCGACACTTCAGGCGCAATATTAGAAGCGTAAACCTGCTAGGAATCTTATGAATCCTATGCGGCAATGTTTATCGTCGGAGTTATCAGTCTGGCAACAGATCACACTCCCCATCTTTGGATGGCCTACTAGCATAGTAGAGCTCTTTATCTTTTGGGTCTTTAATCCCTTTGTTTTAGCTTTTAAGCCTAGTTATGTTTCTTTCTGTTTTATTTCATGGTTTGTTGTATCATGTGTTGTAAACAACATACCATGGTCAAGTCTCCTCTTGTGTAAGTTTACTGGTATGCGTTCGACTCCCCTTAGAGGAGAGTTTGTAAACCTGTAACTTATCTAAAGGAGTGTTTGTCGACAACAAAAAAAAAAAAAAATGACAATGACAATGACAACTCTTTTCCATTAGCTAGAGTTTTTGAGATACAACTTGGGTTGTCAAGGGATATGAGAAGGGTTATAATAAAAGATGATATCATTATTTTATATTTTATATTAGATATATATATAATCAGTAAAAGAATATGCACATGAAGTGTACAAATAGATGGTATATAGGAGACTTTTAATTGCTTTAGAAAATAAAAAGATATATAAGCGAGTTCATATATTGAATTGGAAAATGATTTTCGGAATCTAAAAAATATTATTCGTTTTGGTGAAAACATTTCCGAGTTCCAAGTTGATGATTAGTTCTAACATTGTGAATATTGACTATACAATCTGTAGGATTTAGAGCATAGGGAATGCTCTTATTTTCAAGTAATATTTCTCATTCGTTTTCCAAGATTTATTTTATATAAATAGGACAAAGCTTTTGCACTCTCAGTATATCTTTTTTCATTTACTAGAAATGTTGCTAACAAGGATGAAGAAAAACAATAGATGTATTTTATACATGTTAGTTCTCAGATGTTTAATCTTAATAATTGTTTTATCTTAATGTCTAGAACATCCCTCAAGACTTGGCTGAATCAATTCATCTAATTACTAAAAGCCTGATGGAAGAAAGAACTTATTTTTTTTTATTGATCTAGCAATTTGTTCTTGTTTTTCTTAGTTATTTGTTGTTTTCAGACTATGCCATAGAAAGGACAAAACGCAATAGTCCAATAGACAAAAAAAAACATAGTAAAAAATCTAAAGTTATAGAAAATCTGGAGTTCACATTCCTTCTATTTATTTATAAAATTGTTGTTTGCACTCTAAGAATATATTTTTTTTAAAAAATTGAGAGAGTTGTTGGTCGATCTCAATTTCTGAAAATATCGGCGAAGCATGTTTCCTCCACAGAATCAATATAAAATTTACCCTCTAGATTATAAAGAAGTATTTGATTTCGTAAGTTCAGACAACAAGAAAACTTGAATGATTGTGTGGAAGTAATTTACCCTCTATAATCAACAAATTTTATAGTGCATAAAAAAAGTTGAATGATTGTGTGGAAGTAAAAACTTGTTCCCATAGCATTTTAAGTGATATAAGACCTCTGCTTGTATTGAATGATGTGAATTTTTTATATGTATAACAATTTTCTAACTACAATGTAACATGTTTATGGAGTTTGCAATTCCCTATAACCAATCAGCCAATCTCTTTCCTTTGTGGGGTGAAGAAATCATTTTTGAACAATGCAATGTGCCAATATTATATATATGTAAAATAAGATATTTTTCCTTTAGAATTATGTAATAATGTTGTTGTCAAAAAAAAAAAATTATGTACTATATTAATGTTTTGATGCAAAATAAAACTTTTTTTGTTTTAAATTATGTAAATATATTTTGATGCAAAATAAAACCGGCCTAAAGGTTTATTGGGAAAAGTGGCCATACAAAACTTTGCCACATGCCCATGAAAGTGGACCAGTCCATATAAGAGTGTGACAGTCAGTAAAACATAATATAAGACCATCATATCTTTTTTTTTTCAAACCCTTTGCTTCATTCATTCAAGATATAAAAACGCTACAAGTACAGAGAAGGAGCAAGAGCCAAAGTTTGAAACAATATAGAAACAATACAAAAGGCATTCTCCAATGCCAAAAGGTGATAAAAGAGATCATCGATTGTAGAATCCAAGAGAGCTATGAACCAAAAGCTTGGAAGTCTAATGGCACATGTGAGATCATGGTACAACGGCAGGACATCTTCGAGAGCTTCAAAGGACAGTTGAGTGGTCACGGTCATCTGACATTGTGACGTTGAAAAAAGAGTCAATGCATCGATATCCACCAGGCCGATAGGAACCCACAGTAATAAGACAACAAAGATTCTGAGGACTATGTTGATGTAGTCGGTTAAGGGTTGCTTTGATACCCAAAGCAAAATGGTTGAATCACTTCGGGAAGACGCAATAGACATTGTTTGGTATGGGATTGTGATGGGGATGGTTGGGAGACGATGCTTGAAATCATCAGGTGACTAGCTTAACTGGTATTCGTCATTGAACGGAAGGCGTTCAAGATCAAGAGTACCACGTTTGCTAGAGCAGTTCAAGGAACAAAGACCATATATAAGTATATTTTGTAAACCAAACCTCAAAATCCTAAAAGTAGCTAAAGCCAGGTTCCGAGTAAGATATATGACTAACCAAGGCAGCACTATTATTACCTTACTCCAATGGAGTCTTCAACCATTGAGTAGAGAAAGGCGATACAGAAATTGGTGATGGTTAGGCATGGATGATGAAGAACTGGACTTGGGCTTGCTAATTACACCAACCTAAAAAGAATAAATGGATTTGGATCGTTTTTGCGCTAATGGGCCTAATTTGAGACCTAGGTCCACTAGAGAAAACCCTAGGTTTCCAAGAAGAAGCCGCAATGGATGGTGAGACTATCGGCCGCCCGAGACTTGTGGAGAGATCTGCGATGCAGGGGGTTTCTCCAATGAGTGAGAGATCAGTGGGAACCTGTAATGGTCGTGGCAAGAGTCGTCATTGGTGACTAGGTCCACTGGGGAAAATCCTACCTTCAGGACCGATTGTCGAGATGGGGAGAAGCTGTGACGACTGTCCAAGGATGGCACAGAGTTTTGCAATGCAAGGAGCATCTCCGGTGAGTGAAAGATCGGTAAGAGCAGCCGCTGGTCTTTGATTTGACGATGAAATCTAGGTCCACTGGGGAAAATCCTAGTTTCACAAAAGATTGCCAAAGTGAGAGTTGGGCAATAAGGTTTCCCGAGATTTGTGAAGAGAGTCTCTTCGGTAAATGATAGATCGGCGGGATGGTCTTGGTTTAGATCGGAGATAAACTTTATTGGGGTTTGAAAAGGGTTAAAAAGGGGGAAAATGGGGAAATTACTTGAAAAAGATCAAACTAAAAAAATCAAAGTTTGTTGAGCAAAAACCTTACCGGCGCCGGAAAGCTTGATTGGGAATAGATCCCGACGTTGGCGAGCATAAACCTTACCGGCACCGAAAAACTTGGTTGGAAAGGTTTCCTCGATAGTCGTGTCTAAAAGAAAAAAATATTTTCTTAAATAAAAACATTCATCATCATATCACTTGTGGCTTCAAAAACTAAATTAATAAAACAGAAACGTATTTTTTTTTGTAAACGCTGATTATATTAGAAAAAAAATGGAAAGAATTTAAAATGTAGAGCCAAACCAAGCTAATATCCAAAACCGACCACCACTCACTCACACAATGAGAACCAGAGCAACTAAACCAAAGACTTTATCTTCGTCCAATGTACTTTAAAATTCAAAATATTACTAAATAAAGTTTATTTTTAACAATACCAATACTATTCTTTTTCAAAAATACTAACACTAATAATTTAGTCTAAAAATATCACAAACACTAAAAATAAAATTAATGATTTATAATTTAGTATTTTGGACTTAGAGTTTATTTTTAGGGTTTATGATTTAGTTTTGAAGGTTTAAAGTTTAGTTTGATGATTTAGTTTTAGAGTTTATGATTTATATTTTAGGCTTTATGATATAGTTTTAAAGGTTTAAATTTTAGTTTTTGTTTTGTGTTATTTTAGGAAAAAAAATATCTTGTAGCGGTATTTTTGAGAAAGAGAAAAACTTGTGATGACATTTTTAAAACAAAACTTGTGATAACATTTTTGAAATAAAACTTGTTCTAATGGTATTTTTGAGAATGTCTTTAATATATACTTAAGAATCAGAACATATATATTGGAGGCATTTCAAAATGAAAAGCCAGCATACCCATTTGGTGGCTACATATTGGAAATGCAAAATATTCCCTTTCTTAAATGTACACTTCTATTATCAATAAAATCCAAAAAAAAAAACAATGTTACAAAAATGTGTAGCAAATAGGAGGAAAGTGTTGACTCACCTACCAATATTAATTACATAAATATCCTAACAAATAAAACTTTTATATTGATAGTAGTTTATTATATGGTTTTGATTAAATACATACATATTGCCAAGTTTGGTTTATGGAAAATCCAATTTGTCCGCTCGCTTCTGATTAGCTTAGCAAAGATACACCTTTGCAAAGATTGGATGATTCTTTAAATTCTTTAATTTTTATAATCATTGATTCGTACCAGACTACCAGACAAAGATTGTTTTGTCAACGTTAAGTTTTGCCCTCAAGAGAACATTTTACTCATTTATATGATTTGCTCAAGTTACATCATTTGCGCTTTTACTTGAAAAACCAAAGTCTTGATCTTTTTACTTTAATACGCATCCGGAACCAAAGTACTTAAGTCAATTTTTGACACAAACTTGTTTGACATTGATAGTGATATTTTGAGTTTACTTTTGTGTAAAGAGATGGAGACAAGTGATATATATCCACTTGAGTTAAATCATAGATAACATTGTGATTAATACTAACATCGATCTTATCATCGTAACAAAAGTTTCCTTGTGAGTTGTGATTCACAGTTTCGTCAAAATCTCTATATTTTATTAGGCGTTATAGACTTTTTTCATAGAGAGTTAAGAAGAAAAGAACAAAAGATATCTGAAAGCAAAAAACAATTAAAGGTTCCTTCTTCTCTCTAATTTGTCATCAATTAATGTATAGTTTAGTTTAAACCAAGTGACTTGGGTTTACAACTAATCTTTGCTTACATATTCCACCAGACTTTTATCCTGGCTCCATCCTAGCTACCTCCTAATACTTAATTACACATATGCACTAATCACAAATACACAGATAAAACACGTGTATACATGCAATTTCTTTTGAGTCATATGTGCTTTATTATATACTACGCAGCCCCATTTGTGGCTAATTCCTAAAAGTCTCTAGATTATGGCTTTTATGCGTTTGCGTTTATAATAAATGGTCTCTCTATCTATGCATAATTGTCTATGCTAATATATACTTCTCTCTGTCTGTCTCTGTCTCTTTCTCTCTCTCATTCATCATTTACACAAATTATCTCTTAATTAAGAAGACTTGAGGGAGAAAGAAAGAAGGATACGTGGAAGATGATGACCAAATCTGGAGAGAGACCAAAACAAAGACAGAGGAAAGGGTTATGGTCACCTGAAGAAGACCAGAAGCTCAAGAACTTCATCATCTCTCATGGTCATGCTTGCTGGACCACTGTTCCCATCCTAGCTGGTTTTTTTTCTTTTACTTTATTCTCTCTCAAATCCGTTATTAGACTCTCAATTCGCATCATTATTGTTAGTCTCATTCTTCAACTAACTGTCATTATTCTGCCAGGATTGCAAAGGAATGGGAAAAGCTGCCGATTAAGGTGGATTAATTACCTAAGACCAGGGCTAAAGAGAGGAACGTTTAGTGCAGAAGAAGAAGAGATCATATTGACTTTACATTCTTCCTTGGGTAACAAGTAAGTAAACCCTTTTTTGTCGTCTATAACTCACCCACATACTTCCCGGATTATAAGCCGGGTTGTAATGTAACACAAAGGTGCTCAACTTCAAGTGTCGGTCCTAACTCCTAAGTGAAAAACTTTTCCTTTTAGTAGATTCTTCCTTAAGTTGATATTATGATTTTGGATTTGGTTAGGTGGTCAAGGATTGCTAAATACTTACCGGGAAGAACAGACAACGAGATAAAGAACTATTGGCACTCTTATCTGAAGAAGAGATGGCTCAAATCTCAACCACAACTCAAAACTCAAAGATCAAACCTCACAGAGTCTGCTTCTTCACTTGTTTCTTGCGGGAAAATAAACCTGCAGGAAACTGAAACCCTAGATCACGTGATCTCCTTCGAGAAATTAGCAGAGAAACCATCTTCATCACCACCACAACCACAATTAAGCAACACAAACATGATGAACAACGGTAAATACTTGCCCAAGCTGTTCTTCTCCGAGTGGATCAGTTCTTCAAATCCGCACATCGACTACTCCTCTGCTCTTACAAATTCTAAGCACAGTAGTCAAACTCAAGATCAAATCGATGACGAAGAAGTAATGATGATCAACAACAACAACAACTACTCTTCACTTGAGGATGTCATGCTCCGTACAGAGTTCTTACAGCCTGATCATGAGTATGCAAATTATTATTCTTCTGGAGATTTCTTCATCACCAACGACCCAAATTACGTTTAAATGAAGACTTAATCAAGAAAAGTGAATCGCAAGAGAAACATAAACAACTTACTTGCGTTACAAGTTACGAAAAATGTTCTGATTTTTTTAGATCAAACATGAACAAAGTATACTTTTTCAATGGAAAGCTTGGATCTTTTATTTCAAATTGGTTTTAGTTATTTATTAAATTTTCAAGAAAATCTGTATATACAAATAGAAAAATTATTTGTACGTGAAGTGTATTTTATATTTGGTTCATGTCTCTGTCATTGTCTGTCTTCTTGTTCCTCCATACAGTTTACTATTGTCGTAGACTACTCTTAAACAACATTTCAAAGTCAAATTATTTTAACAAGTAACCATTTGAATTTTATAACAAATTATGTGAGGATGTTTCGTATATACACTCTTCTTCTTCTTTTGAATTTTAAAAATATTACTTGATTATATCATTGTTGAAATTAAATAATCATCTGTCATAATCAATCTTGCTTTGAAAAGAACAAGAATAACGAAAATAATGATCGTCACTGGTGTCCATTTTAACGCAATATCCTGCAAAATTTGTAATAACATAAAGTACAAACATTAACTATAACCAAGACCAAAAATTCAATTGAAAAGTGTGAAACATTATTAGTCATAATTTGATGAACCATGTCTAGCTTTTTATTTCAAATACCTGAAGACATTGTGAGTGCCAAATGGTTGAAACAGACGTTCGTGCATCCAAAGACGTTATTTCAGATGTTTCTTGCAATACAATACAAAAAACAAAAAAGAGGATTAACAAAAATTACGTTAGTTTAAGGTAAAAAAAAAAGACGATCAAGAACAAAGTACCTAAAAGTTGTCGTATTTGTATTATATCATTCATATGCTCAGTGACTACATGGAGTTCTTGTTCCCGCAAAGCATTCAGCTTCGATAGATTAGCCTGTGTTCTCGTGTCCATATATTGCTTCCTTATTCTCCCTATGATCTTACCGAAGCTATAGGGTTTTGAGAATGTCTTGATCAGTTCTGTCTCGTCGAGCTTATCAAGTTCTTTTTGCAGATAATGAAACAATAGCTTTCTTGGGTACGATGAATCCGAGAGCACGATGTAACATATCTTCTTCTCCACCAAGAAGCTTCACCGTTTCAAAACTTGAGAGATTAATAATGAGTAAATAAATAGAAAGACAAAAAAAAAACAGAGGATATGCCAAAAATTTAGTATTCCAATAAAGACCTAAAATTCCTAATAATAAACCAAAATCTCCATTTGTTTTGGCAGATATGCTCTTCAAACACTTGAAAGAATGATGATCGAGCAATATGGTCATCTTTGGATGTAACAATGAGCCTTTGGAGATTTGTGTAAGATGGAATTCGGCTTGTTGCTTGTACATCAAGAAACTAAAATGTTGTCTTGTTGGTTTACATAGGGTTGATCTTGTGCAAGAGGTAGTCCATCTTCAACCCTACCAACTATTGTTAGCTTCACCATTATTGTTTCTTGATTTATTCAGAAAATAGATCAATCTTATGTTAATAAGGCATATATAAACAACGATAGGGGGAAGAAAGATTGAAGATGAAGATATTTCATTTGGGTATGCAAAGAAACATAGCGTGGTGGTGGGAAGTTAATGAACGAAGACTTTGGAGGCGATTGGAAATAAAGAAGTAAAGATTTGGGATATCTTGTTCATAAAGACAACTTTAGGGAAGGGAAAAGCATATTAGTTTTCCTTGTGTAATTGCAAAGTGCAAATCTTTAATACAAATTTTGGTTCAAACCTTTCACGTATGAAACGACAACATTATGTGATAAACAATTTATGGAAGTAGAGACTTGTAAGGGAAAAAGAGAGGTCAGATAGCTGAGTAGGTATTGTTATATTCATCAGAGGAAGGAGCAGGCTTGGCAGAAACAGTGAGTATCACAAAAGTACCAAAGAGAATTGTGACAATAGCCATGAAATTGACTAGAAACGCTTCTGATCCAAATTTGTCAAGCCCTGAATTTTCCATGAAAGTGAGTTTCTCAAGAAACCCTAAAGCCGAGTTTCCAACGGCAAGAACATAAACAAAAGAGGCCGAGAAACGCGTGCCATGGAAGCAAGTTGCTTCTAAGAGTTGATGATCCTCTTGGGAAGAAGAAGACTATAAAGCTATAATGCCACTGCAAGGTAAACAAAAAGAAGCCTTTTCTATCAACAACTTCGATTGTAAAGATATATTTTCATGAATTAATGAATTATTTTACCTGGAAGGCATAAAGAACAATGACTCCAATACCAATCCAAGAATGGAGGCTGTAGAGATTTGGGATGTGTGACTTGTTATGGTTCTTGAAAGCAGCACATATCCCCCAAATTCCGAGACTCAGAGCAATAGCGTGGAGAACAAGGTGGATCTTTTTCTTCTTTTGTTTCTCAATTCGAAGCCATTTGTAACTTATAATTGCTTAGTAAATTTGAAAGAAAAAAAAAACGTTCACAATTTAGACTGCATAAAGTAAAAATATCATCTTTTTTTGGTATATCAGTTTTATTATTGTCTTGTTACTTTCGCCTCCCAGAATTATTAAGCCGATGAGCATCAAAACAGGATGAAGCTATATAAAAAGATAAATAAACATAAATTCAGAAAAAAATAACTTGCAAATGAAGAAACTGACTTAGGCCTACTGATTAAGCTTAAGCTCAAGCATCACAACAAAAAAAAACACAGATCTTAAACAATAATGAGAAATAAAAGAGATTACTATCTAATTAATTGGCTAAGAATATACAAAATCCAAAACTGGTCAACGTAGATGTGAGACACATAACGAATAAACAGAGAGATGTAAAGAGAAGAGTTGACATTAAAGATGAGGTTCTTGTTCGTAGACTCCCATGCAAATCCACCTCTATAACTTATTGACCAATAAAGAACCATCAACGATGCGACTAAGGCGAGTGTGTGTGCCACAAACGCCACCATCCTTGCGTTTATTTTGACCGCCATGTGTTTGTCTTCTTCTTCGATTGTTCAATAAATTTGGAACCAAAAGCATGAAGAAGAACCTGAGTCTTAATGAAAGTCAACTACTAACCCCTGCAATAGCACGGACGTCGTGCCAACGAGTCAACGAATGGAAAATTTACGAAACATGTCAGTGGATCTATTACAGGCTCAAAAAACATGTGAGTTTATTTATTTTTATTTTATGTAAGTCAGCCTTTGTTGAATCAGCCCTGAGGATTAAAAATGACATTCAAATCATGTTAAAGGAAAGACAAGTTGGAGCTCAAATTAGATTTTTCGATTTTTTTAAAAATTCTGGATTTGAACACACCTTCATGTCTTTGTTTGGAGTTATATTATCTCACAAACAAAAAAAAAAAAAAAAAAAAAAAACTATATAAATTACATCAATCCGGCAACAAAAAAAAGAAAAGATTGAAGACCATTATTAATTAGCTAATTAATCACTGCGGCGTTAAGTTTAAATAAACAAATTGTCGAAACAATGAATATCACAAAAGTAGCAAAGAGAATTGTGATCATAGCCATCAAATTGACTAGAAACGCTTCTGATCCATACTTGTCAACCTCTGAATTTTCCATGGAAGTAAGCTATAACACAAATATAGAGGCCCGTAGACACGTCCCATAGACGCAAACCGCGTTTTGGGATGTTTAACTCGTTGTGGTTCTTGATGGCAACAATGAAGCACCATCGTCGTTGCGACTATAGCGAATGCATATGGCACAAATGCCACTTTCCTCGCGTTTATTTCGATAGCCATGTTTTGGGATCTTCTTCAATATATCTGTCCGAGAGATATGGAACCTAAAAAAGTATTAAGAATCTGAATCTTCTTGAGAGTAGATCTAATGAAAAAATCTATTAGACTTTTGTTTTATCCATTTGTTTGGGGGCCTTGGGACACGTTTCGGAAGACACATGCATGATCAGTTTTTGTTTGGTATTTTTGTATTCATATGGGTGTTATCGTGACCGTTGGTGAACATCTAATAAACGACTAGGTTGTTGTCATGTGGCAACCCGAGAAGTAGCCAAAGCAGGGCTCTATTTAACTCACGCCGCACGTCGTAGTTGGCAACTAGTCTTACATGCTCACATTTAAATCTCTGTGAGCCCAAGCCCACATATTACTAAGGCTAAGATTCACTCAAACAACACAAACGAATATTGTGTAAACCCACCTAATCTCTATAACATTTTCCAAAGTAATTATTGCAAGTCTGTCTAATCTTAGAATTAACATTGCATACGTGATACGTCTGTCATAAATATGGTTAGACCGCAATGATAGCGGTGTAAAATTTATAGCATACACACATTTATGATTGTTTGGAATGAAGACAAAATGTTTTAAAAAATCTTTATACTGTTTTGGGTATCTTGAGCAATTTTCTCTAAGAAAAAAAAAATCATATAAATCTTGCATTTATAAAGTTGTTTGACAATTGTCACAAAAGCTTAACAACTAATAAGTGGTCCATGCAAGATGATATGTCTTCTAGTGAACCAGATTTCTCTACAGACAAAGTCATGAGTCTTAATTTCCTAACCTTTTTTGTTGACGTCATTCCCGATTTTGTTTTAATCACTAAATGCTAATTATTGAATATGTTCTGCACCTAATCTAAGGAAAATTATGGGGGATATACAAAACTTGTTAACGACAAAATATTAAGAGATGAGATGTCTAAACATAACAGTATTATAAAAGCAAAAAAAAATATATAGGAGACAAAGAAAATGAGAGCATTGAAGAGAGCGACAGTGTTTGTTGCACATGTTTTCATGTGCTTCCAATACTTGCTCCCATATTTTATATACGTTTTGTGGATCCAGCTTCTAATCATTTTTTAGTCAGCAACCTTTTTTTTTAATATTCACCTTCATTATTAGAAAACCAAAATCATAAAATTCTGATGAGTTGGTTTCGATTTGAAGAATTTCAGGTCTCCCTTAGTCTACAACTTTAATCAAGATTTTAAACTCATTACAAAATGCGTTTTAAGATTGCGAATTACAGTAAAACTTCTATAAATTAATAATGTTGGGATTAAGATATTTTATTAATTTATAGTGATATTAATTTATCTATAAATTAATAATTATTATTTTATAGTGTAAATTAATAATTATTAATTTATAAATATATTTTTAATTGTTTATTTTTTAAAAAATTATGAATTGGAACAACTAAAGCAAAATAAGATTAAACTTTCGGATGTTATAAATTTTAATAAGATTAAACTTTCGAATGTTATAAATTTTATGGTTTAGGAATTGAACTTGTAATATTTAGAAAGCACTATTTACAATAAATTACAAATATTATAGACAAATTGACTTATACACATAAGACACATAAATTCAAATCTATGAATAATAATATCAATTCTCCTATTTTAATAATCTGTCAAATTATCAAATTGTAAATGATGCATATCTAAAAATTAAAACTTTAAATTTAATTATTTGTATGACATGTTATAAAATATTTTAGAGATATCATTATAGGTTGAAAATACAACATTACAATTGTTCTATAGAATTGAGCTTTAGGAGAAACATACACTATTATATCAGTATATATATATATATATATATTTACATAATTATTAATTTATGATATTATTGGGACCATATTTTATAAGGAAATTTCGAAAAAATTATTATCTTATTATCTTATCGAATATTGTTAATTTTTACACTGGCCCGACTTGGGACCATCAAAATTTATTAATTTATAGTGTTTATTAATTTATAGAGTATTAATTTATAGAGGTTTTACTGTAGTACCAAAGAATGGAGAATAGAGTGAGTGTTGCAATTATCAAACCAACTAGGATTTAACCCGTGGTATACCACGGGACAATTTTTATTTAAACTAAAACTTTTAAATTTAAGTTATAAATGTTTGTTGATTTTATTTAGTGTTTGCGATCGTATAATTGTATTTAGATTGTTAATTTTAGGTTTAATTCGTGGTACATTGCATGATATTTGTTTTTTACATAATCGTAATTTAGTGAAAATTTTAAATCTTCTAATATTGATGGTGTTAATAAAATAATAACATGATGAACACATAATTAATAATATTTTAATTTATATTTATATCAACTCAAATTCGTCTTGCTATATAACCTGTCACATGATATATTACAGTTTCTGTTTCCATAAAATATTATAGTTTTCATATAATAGAAGCAAAAAATTTAAAAAACAATAGAAAGTGTCATTAATATATTATAGTTTCTGTTTCTATAAAATATTTGCAGTATTGTGTTAGAAATGGAATGTAAAATATTAAGAAAACCAAATTTGGAGCAATGTAAGTTTTGAAAATTTGTTAGAGGTTAATGTTGTAAATAACTTTTTAAATAAATAAAACTAAAAGTGCATAACACAATATGTATTTCAAAAATGTTAATATATATATATATATATATATATACAAGAAAAATATATCGAGTGCAGATTCATTAAAATTCTGAAATAATAAATGTTTTATCATTAAATATAAACACACCACACGCAACATACATATATTCTATAGTGTGTAGTACAGCTGTATGTACATAAACATAATGCGTGATGGATCATGACCAGAATGTGGCATGCAGATAAAGGTGTTTCTGGTTTTTCTTGGGGCCACCAATATGGTAGTCTCAACTCAATAATGGTGTAATGTGCAAATGCCTTTCATATACTACTGTATATGATTTACTTTTAAAACTTTTTTTTATACATTTCAATACTAGAAGCCACTAAACCTCTTTTACCCATTCACTCATGTAAATGTAAAGATACTTTTAACATGATTCAAGTTTGTAGTTAACAATTCTTATATAGACTTTATTGTAAGTCACACACAAGCAATTAAAAAGGGGGAGGTTGGGGTGTCTATTAAATTTACAAGGACCCAAAAAATCACACCAACATTTATATGCCTTACTGCATTAAAAAGAAAAGCACTTTTCAGTTCAATCAATTAATAAACTATTAAAAGTTAATTTCGTACTCAATCAAAACCCCATTTAAAGCAGTAAGAAAACAATTAGGCTTTAGATGGAATCTACTTATAACTCACTGATTAAGTTTTATATATTAAAATGAAGTGGTACGATTACGAATCAACCTTTATATTCTAACAAGGAAAGTGATCACACACAGTCTGTAAATCAGGTTTTTGTGTTTTGTTTTTGTTTCCTCCTATCCTAAGTACATTCTTTGGAAACTGATACATATCAGAGAATCCAAATTTTGAACAAGGTTTTGGGTTCTTTCGAGAAAAAAAAAAACAATGTTTAAGTCATGGAGGAACGACAAGAACAAAATCAAGGCTGTGTTCAAGCTTCAGTTTCAGGCAACTCAGGTTTGTGTGTGTTTTGTCTCTTTAAATCTTTTTTAAATCTTGAAACCCAGTAATCCCGTTTTCATATTTCTTTGTAAAAATCAGACAATGTGTTCACTATAGTTCTAGATCTGTGACATTCAAAGTTTCAAGATTTGTTTGAAGTGTGAATGTGATTTTTATGAGGAATAAAAAAAATGTTACCTTTTTTATTGAATGTGAAGGTGCCGAAGCTAAAGAAGACTGCTTTGATGATCTCATTGGTTCCTGATGATGTTGGGAAGCCAACGTTTAAGCTGGAGAAATCTGAGGTTAAAGAAGGGATCTGTTCATGGGAGAATCCAATATATGTGTCAGTGAAGCTAATCAAAGAACCTAAATCTGGGATTGTTCGTGAGAAGATTTACCATTTTGTTGTTGCAACTGTGAGTGGAACACAACATATTATGTGTTTTGAGTTATTCTGGGAAAGAAAAGGTTCAAAATTTACCAAATTCCGTTTCAGGGTTCTTCGAAATCGGGTTTTCTAGGAGAAGCTTCCATTGATTTTGCAGATTTTCTGACAGAAACAGAGCCAGTAACTGTTTCTTTACCTCTCAAATTTGCCAACTCTGGTGCTGTCTTAAATGTACTCCTCTTCTTCTCCTTCTGAAACCTGAGTTAGTAAATATGTATTAGAAAATATATAAATGGTTTGGTTGTTGTTGGTGTAGGTGACAATTCATAAGATACAAGGAGCCAGTGATTTAAAGTAAATAGTTTCTTCTTTCTTCTACATGTTGTTGTTTACTGTTTTGTTTTCTTTGTTAGAGATTTATTGACTTCTAATTTTTGCAGATTTATTGAGGAAAATAAAGATCAAACACTTAGCAAAGAAGACAGCTTCAAAAGTCTACAAAGCAATGATGAGTTAGATGGATGTAACCAAGATGTAAGGTTCTTTGGGGTTCAGATAAGTTAATTAAACTGTCTTTGTTTATTAAGAAAGTTGTGATAGTTATCGTGTTTTGAATTTGTTTCGCAGGAAAGGAGCTTGGATGCAAACACGGCTAAAAATGCTGGTCTAGGAGGTTCCTTTGATTCAATTGGTGAATCAGGGTGGATAGATGAAGGGAATGCACGCTTACCTCAACGACATAACTCAGTTCCTGCAACAAAAAACGGGCATCGAAGATCAAACACAGACTGGTCAGCTAGTTCAACATCAGACGAAAGTTACATCGAGTCAAGAACCAGCCCTGAGAACAATTTCCAAAGAGGATTCCCTGGTGTTGTTACTGAATCGAGTGACCCTATTGAAAGGCTCAAGATGGAATTGGAAGCTTTGAGGAGGCAGTCAGAGTTATCCGAGCTGGAGAAGCAGTCTTTAAGGAAACAGGCGACAAAGGAGAGCAAACGGATACAGGAACTGTCGAGGGAAGTTAGTTGTCTCAAGGGTGAAAGAGATGGAGCTCTGGAAGAGTGTGAAAAGCTCAGGGTGCAGAACAGTAGAGATGAGGCTGATGCTGAAAGCAGGTTGAGATGCGTAAGCGAAGATTCGAGTAATATGATTGAGGAGATTAGAGATGAGCTGAGTTGTGAGAAGGATTTGACGAGTAACCTTAAGTTGCAGTTGCAGAGGACACAAGAGTCAAACTCTAATTTGATTCTTGCTGTGAGGGATCTCAATGAGATGTTGGAGCAGAAGAATAATGAGATATCTTCTCTGAATAGCTTATTAGAGGAGGCTAAGAAGCTTGAAGAAGATAAGGGAATGGATTCTGGAAATAATGAGATAGATACGCTAAAGCAACAGATCGAAGATTTAGATTGGGAGTTGGACTCTTACAGGAAAAAGAACGAAGAACAAGAGATTCTATTGGATGAGCTTACTCGGGAATATGAGTCCTTCAAGGAGGAGAATTACAAAAACGTATCCTTAACATTAGAGCGACAAGAATGCTCAAATGCGGAAGATGAATTCTCTGATTCCAAGGATATGATAGACGAATTGAAATCTCAGATAGAGATATTGGAATGCAAACTGAAGCAGCAATCTCTGGAGTATTCAGAATGTTTGATCACAGTTAATGAACTTGAGGGTCAAGTGAAAGAGTTAAAGAAAGAACTGGAGGATCAAGCACGGGCTTTTGATGAAGATATTGACACAATGATGCGTGAAAAAACTGAACAAGAGCAGAGAGCCATCCAAGCAGAGGAGAATCTGAGGAAAACAAGATGGAAAAACGCTATAACAGCAGAGCGGCTTCAAGAGAAATGCAAGAGGCTTACTCTAGAAATGGAATCGAAGCTGAGCGAGCATGAGAATCTGACAACGAAAACATTGGCTGAAGCAAACGACCTTCGTCTGCAAAAGAAAAATCTTGAGGAAATGCAAGAGAAAGCACATAACGAGATTACACAACAGATGGAAATAAAGAAGCATGTGGAAGAGAAGAACGAAGCTTTGTCCATGAAAGTCCAGATGCTTGGAAGTGAGGTACTGAAGCTCACGAAGCTGAGAGATGAATCGAGTGCAGCAGCTACTGAAACAGAGAAGATCATACAAGAGTGGAGGAAAGAAAGAGATGAATTCGAGAGAAAAATTACTTTGGCTAAAGACGAAGCCAAGACAGTGCAGAAAGAGTTAACTCTCACTAAGTCGTCAAATGATGAAAAAGAGACCAGGCTCAGGAATTTGAAGACAGAAGTAGAAGGTCTAAGCTTACAGTACAGTGAATTACAAAACAGCTTTGTTCAAGAAAAAATGGAGAATGATGAATTGAGAAAACAAGTATCAAACTTGAAAGTCGATATCCGCAGAAAAGAAGAAGAGATGACTAAAATCCTAGATGCAAGGTATGTGGACAATAAACGAACTAAATTGACATGTTATATTTTTCAGTTGTGAATATTTGACTTATAACGATCAACAATTACAGGATGGAAGCAAGGTCAAAAGAAAACGGACACAAAGAAGAGACTCTAACAAAGATATCAGATGAATTGGCTTATTGTAAGAACAAAAACAGTTCAATGGAAAGAGAGTTAAAAGAAATGGAAGAGAGATATTCAGAGATAAGCCTGAGATTTGCAGAGGTAGAAGGAGAAAGACAACAACTTGTGATGGCTGTCAGAAACCTCAAGAATGGTAAGAAGTTTTAGTATTTGTATGTTGCTGCGAGTACAATTGCTGTAACATCATAGTAGAATTTACTATATAACTCGTGTTGTTAATAGAATTCGTTTCTCTCATAAAACATTATTTAATAAACTTGTCAAGAAATTAACATTTTTCTCTGAAATAAGTAAAGCTTACATAAGATTTTGAGATGCTCACCTTCAACTCTGATCATCCACATTGAATCTCCACTAATGTTAGTTTCCAATTGCTACGCCGTGTTTGCTTCTTTACTTCCATACCAGTTTTGTTTGGCCTTCAGTTCCATTCCCTGAGAAAGATAGAGACTGGAAAGAAAACACAGTGTTAAATCATGAACAAATCTCACTTATATAGGGATCATATATAATGAATACCTGTTTTGCTCGCTTATCAATTGGTGTCCATGACCTGAGAGGAGAGTAAGATCTGTCGTTTATTGGCGAGGCTGAAGAATTCTTTGACCGCTTCTGCTTTTTCTCTTCTTGAAGTTTGTTGCCTCCTTTATACTTGAAAAACTCGAGCATGGAAGGACTCTTTCTCTTGGTACTTGCTTTCTTTATGTTTCCTGGAGTCTCCAAACTAGAGGGAGGAACATAATAAGGAAGAGATTGTTGTTGTCTCCTTGCTCTGCTTCTTTCTCGAGCTCTGTTAATAAACTCAATCGTCCAAGGAGAACCTTGTACTGGATTTGATGAACGGATTGCGTTTGATAGTGGAGATCCACCGAAATGTGATATCTCTTCTCTAAATGGAAGCTCTGTCGAGGGAATTGCAGATCTTCGTGTTAAGACCTCCTCCAAAAGGGTCCTTTGGCGTTTTGCTGGATAGCTGTCAACAAAGCCACGCGCAGAATCACTGTTATCATATTTTGAATCTTTCTCGGTGGTGAATCTTTCAGAACTCGAATCAATGTCAGCCGCTTTTGGGAAGTTAGGCTGGAGATATTCAAAGAAAGATAACTTCCTTCCAGATTTTGATTTTCTTGGAAGTTCGTCTTCGTCAACATCAGAAACTATTGGAGCAAACCTATTATAACCAGGAGAAGGCGGGAAGTCTTCCTCGAGATACTTATCAGCTCTGTCGATCACTTCACCTTTGTAGTCTGCAATGAAACTCTCTGAGTTCCTATGGTCATGCAAGTTGAAATTTCCCATCACTGGAAGTTTATATCCTCTGTTCGGGCTTATGGATTCATCTTTACTCGGGAAACTCCAATCTTCTAATTCAGGTATCCCAGGAAGACAGTCCTCCACTGAAAAGTCTGGTAGATCTTTCCCCCAAAACGGGTCCTTTAATGATGAACTAGGTCCTGACTTCTTGTCAAATGTCTCAGGATCTTTAACTGGCCAAGAGTCATTGTGATGAATCATCCCAAAAGGTTTAAAAGGTGCATCGGAGAATTCAGTGATAGGATCAAAATCAAATATCTCGTGATCTCTAGATGACCAAGAATCGTCAAGTTGGAAATTCCCAGAAGGCTTGAGCTGCGCATCAGCGAATTCTGTCGAGGGAGCAAAATGGACCAAGTCTTCCATATCTATCCTGTTTTTCTCTGCACTGTGGTGATTCTTTTTCGAACCAGAATGAACACTGACATGGTGTGTGTCTGAGTCAGGTCCAGAAGATACTGACGAAGAGCTGTCTGTCATTACAGATTTGGAGTCCTCCCTCGCGCCGTATCTGCCTAGTGAACTAAAAAGATCAACACTCTCTTCAGGTACATGATACTTTTGCATCCTTTCAACCTTGCTACTATATGGGAGCTTCATGAATTCGAGAAGTGATCCAGAAGATGACAGAATTACTTGAGCTGTAAGTGGATTCACGGACGGAAATTTGGTGAGAAATGATTCGGCAAGAGATTCTGACTCGGGCATTTTGACAGGGAGTTTGGACAACTTAACGAAAGATTTGATACACCTCAATATAATTTCATCAGTTAAATCAGCTGATGATGAGCAAAACAACTGTAAACTGATTCCCAGACTACCAGCTGCTGCATACAGTTCATCAGACGAATCCATTATTGTAACTAGGAAGGCGGGTTCCCCCTCAAAAACCTGTCGGAAAAATAAAATCATTCTTTAAGTTCCCTGGCTCACTCTCCAGTTTAGACGTAAATGTTGCGACTTGGTACAAGAGTATGAAAAATAATGCAATACATATGGAACATTGCACTATACATCTAGTGAGTTTGTAATCATAGATTTAGCGAAATATTAGACGATGATTCATAAAGTTAAAGATAATTCCATATGTATAGTGCAATGTTCCCACAAAAAAATGGCAAAAAGCAAAGTTCAGTGGAATTTAGATTTACCATGATGCAGCTGTTAAAACTGAAACTCAATGACGTCAAAACATTGGTTGCGATATCTCCAATCCATGAAAGTGAGCTTGAGGAAGTACCAATAGTTGCAGCTGACTTCTTACTAAAATCTTCACAATCATACCAGAGTAGGCAAACTGCAGGACTTAGCATCAGGTCCACAGGTAGATCTGAATCACGCTCCACAACTTGCACTCCTTCTTTTTCCATTGCTAAAACCTTCTGGTATGTACTTCTTCTGGATATGATCATCTCCTTATCAACATTTTTTGTGTTCACAACAATCACGGATCTTTGGTCAGAGAGAATTCCCTCTTCAATTATCCCACCTTTTCTTTCAGATTCTTGGGGCATGGAGATAAATTCAGATTCATTTGTGGTTTCTGAAGATCCTGCAAAACACACATTTTCAATTGAAACAAAGTTCAACACTTCTTCCAACCACCCAGTTTTCGTCTCAACTTCGTCTCCCTACAAAAGAGACATTTAAGTTCAGTCATAAGTTCTTGTACAGATGCATATTCTGGAACATTTTCAAACAAAGCGTTCAATATATATGCAGTTATACCAGTGATGTGAAAACACAATTATAGGTTCAAGTACATACTAGTGTTAAAGTTGTATGATTTTCAGAGTTGCAAAACCAATCAAGATCATGTGCTCATGAAAACATTATTTTTGATATAGATTGCTCCTCTGCTCTGAATTTGAAAGCCTTCACACACAGACTCTTCCATCATATTATACAATCTACAGATATACGTTGTTTAAAAAGTTGAATACTTCTCACCTTTATCATTTTCAGACTATAAGGTACTGTAACACCTGCGCACAGTTGCCCACATGCACTGGACATATCCAACTCCACTTTAATGAAATGGAAGGAAGGAAAGGGATCCAACTTCGAAGGAACAGAAAATCTGGGCGAGCCATTTGCACCTCCATATTCTACAATGATGCTGAAATTCTCCACAGGAAAAGATGGAGAAATTTGCCTTGGATGAAAAAGAAAGGACTAGTTAGCTTAACTACTCCCCAATAGTCAAATTAACTAAAAGATATTGAAAAAGTAATTGATAAAGGTATGTTTTTAGCATGCAAAGACTTAAAGACAAAATATAATGCAGCAATATCACGAGCAGATTTCAGAAGTAACAACATTTTGTGGTGTCTGTTGCAGTCACCATGCTAAAAGACTGTAAATGTTTTCCAGGCCCTTTCCAGTTCCCATAAAATTTAACTGTGAAAAGCTATTATCATTGATAATGAGGATATGGCTATAGGAAGAAATAATACTCACACATAAGAGATAATTAGGCAGTCTGAAATCGGCAGGAAACCAAGTTCTGTGGTTTTAAACCCCATGGCTTCATGAACATTCGGTCGATTTCCACTAGGGGAGGGACTGTTGAGCTCATTGTAAGATAACCCCATGGACATCAGTAGCCTCTTCAGCGAGGACCAAAAAACTTTCTCAGCCAAAAGTAATGCTTTGGAGTTCCCCCGGGTGAATTCTGACTGTAAAATCCCCTGGATAACAGCTAGTGATGGATGTGATCTTGTGACGTCTGTCTCATCTGATTTGTGTTCTGTTTCAACTGCTGAGTAGAGGGTGTGCAATCCTAGCTTCATGGGATTTGAGCTTCGACACAACTTCTTAAGATAGAGATATGCCACACGGATACCGAAGAAACACA
The DNA here is from genome assembly GCF_030686135.1 of Camelina sativa. Classification (NCBI taxonomy): domain Eukaryota; kingdom Viridiplantae; phylum Streptophyta; class Magnoliopsida; order Brassicales; family Brassicaceae; genus Camelina; species Camelina sativa. Next base: position 15,366,530 of record NC_141897.1, read on the forward strand.
TATACCATGTTATCTGTTTAATTGCTAGTAGTAATGCAAACGTGAAAGAGTTATCATCCGCCAACTGTGTTTTGTGGACATTTGCCTTTCTTATGCAGTCAATAAGCTTTCCTTTGGATATGCTGAGTAACTTAAGTTTATCTTCTGATAAATTCTCTGATTCATCCTTCACAAGAGTTAAATAGCTCCTCACAAAGTCCCTGACAAGGGCCAGAATATTTTCTGACGGGCACACACTGTGAAGTATCATTTCCCCTGTCTTTGGGTTTGGGTGCATGCCACCAACTAAACATGACGCCTTCGAGTCGGTAGGCATAACTTTGTGGTTGGAAGTCTTAGCAGCTTCGACTCTAGACTCGAGATTATCTTCAATCATAGCCTTCTGAGGATCCATGAAAAAGGTCAAGTCATCAAAAGCAGACATTGATTTGAAGAACAGTGTAGCCTTCTTAGCATTATCATCCCCTCCACAATCCCTGGCTCCTGTTTCTTGGAAAGGGGTTTCCAATGACCCATGGGAGGTATTAACAGGAGCATGCTCATCAAGGGTAGATATACCATAGAAAGGCTCAGTGCACTTCTCAGCAAGTGGCTCGCAGAGAGCATCCTCAGAGAAAACGAAATCATAAACCCATTTGTCTCCTTCTGAAGATTCCCACTTAAAATCAATTTTGCATGTAACTATTTCTTCAAACAGATACTCACAATGATTGTGGTTTCTTTCCTCAAGAAGGTTCCAGGGCAAGTATATGTCATTTGAGGCAGACAAGGATTGAGGCTTGATCTTTGACAAAACATCCTCATAAATGACATCCAGAGATCTTATAACCTCATCATCATGTAAAATAGGAGTAGGCAGAGACTTGAAGGCATCATCCGTGAAAGCAAGTTCGGAACTGACAACTAATTCATCGAAATTCTTGAAGCTCATCTCTTTACTGAACATCCCGTAACACATTTCTGGTTCAATGGCTTTTTGAAGACAAAGGAAGATATCAAAAACATCAGATATCTCCACATCCAGGATCTGAAATTCTTCAAAAGTTACTGGGACAGCCACCTTTCCCTGTTGTTCAAACTGAAAATTTTCCTCAGCATCTGATATATCCAGGATAGTCACTATATCCATTTCAGACGATTCATCCTCTGGTGCCACATCAGATTGGCTACTCTTGTTCAAACAGCAATCCGTAGAGAGGATCTCCAACAGATCATAATCCTTAGACCCTATAAGCTCCTTAGAATTGATAATGAGAGAACTCCCTGCATCAGTGTCTAAGGGTTCGATTCTTTCAAGAACAGTAAATACTTTATCAAGCACAGATAAGCTTGATAGATCACTCAAGTTAACTTCATCCACTTCTAGAAGGGGAAACCTGGCATCTTTGAACCATAGTCGATTCTTGCGGAAACATTCATTTTCTGTTTCAGAAGTGTTGTTCTCTGTAAAGTAATCAACAGAATAAATCTGTTCTTGAATGTCCTTTGAGTTCTGCAGGATAACATCTGACCCTTCATATTTAACCTACAATAAGAAGACTAGCTAAATTTCAGATGATGGCAATTAAGTGTTTCCATACATACTGCTAATATACATTTCCATGAAACTGCTTAGTGAAGATCTCTGTCAGAATCAGAACCAGAGAATAACATGATAACCAGCTCAACCAGTCTACAGCAAAAGCAAAACTACTGTGGTGTGTGTCAACTAAAATCAACTCAGGGATTTACCGGCTCATTTTCGATCTCGAGAACTTCAGAGAAGCATTGGAGATGATCCTCACTAGTGGATAAGAGCTTGTTCTCCTGTAAATCAAAAGATTGAGCATTACCATTTCGAAATAAATGGTTGTTTGAACTTAGCATAATTGGTACATGTTTACATCGCTTGAGCATTACCATTTCGCAATCCAACTCCGGAGTCTCAAACTCAATAATGTTAAATGTAGCTTTCTCCTCAATGGCATCTCCGTCATGCTTCTTCTACAATAGATAAGGAACTTATGTTATTCAAACTCCAGATTCACTACCAAAATTGAAACTACTCTACTTATGGAAACTAAGCAAATACACCACAAATTTCGAAAACCCCAATCTCACTATATACACTGCGAGACTTAACAAATTCGAAATTTTACCTTCCAAAAATGAAAAATCTCAACACCCAAAGAACCTTACCTCGTCTGATAAATAATCTCCGAGCGAAGAGCCATCGATTTCAAAAACTTCATAGTCCACACTGACGCGATCGGGAACCACATCGGAGAGGAACTTCGACAAAGCAGATTCAATAGGCAAATTCACGATCGGGAGACTGACATTTTCGATAGATCCAAACTGAAGATACTCTTCGACCCCGTCGCAGACGAGTGGTGCCGGGAAATTAGTAGGAACCGGAAGATTGAGGAAACCTAGGGTTTTGAATACCTCCGAAGGTGGAGTAGAGAAGTAATCGATGTTGAGAAATCGAGTTCGCATCTTTAATTCCCCAGATTCCTTCTTGGGATGTGAGACTGTGACAGTGATGATGATGATGAAGAAGAAGATGAAGAGAACCAATTTTGAAATTGGCGGTTTTAATGTTTTCGCCGATTGATTTTTTAAGAAATTAAAAAATATCTTCCTCGATTTCAAACGAGAGAGAAGACCGAAGCAACGCTCGCCACATGAGAACGATCTGCCGTTTTTTATTTTCCAAACAGCACGCAGTTGGTATCTGAATTGTTCTTTTTTCCACGCCGTTTTTAACTTTAGAATGTGAACGCTGTGCCGTTTTTTTATATACGTGGACCGACTAATAATAGAAGTTAAATCGACAGGGCTTCTTTAAAGATTGGTTTCGGATATAAAAATGATCTATGTTACATAGCCACGTAGAGAGCAAATGACTGAGACGTGGCATGACTAAACCGACGCATGGTACGTGTCAGAATCCTACAGAAGTAAAGCGGTACAAGCCAGAGCGAGGTGGTTCGGCCATATGTCATATTTCTCCCTCTATAAACTTTATGAAACCTTGCTCTGTTTTTCATCAGAGACACGAAAAGAAGAAAACAACACTAGAACAAAGAGAGAGTTTGATAAAAGAAAAAGAAAAAACAGCTTTGGAAAATGGAGTCGCAGATGACACGTCCTTATGTTCATGATCAGGCAGAGGATCCAATCAGAATCCACCATCCAGGTAATTTATATATGAGATTTATGCAAGTAGCTAGATTGAAACTTCCTATTAGTTAGCCTTATCTATTTGTGAATCTGAAACAGAGGAAGAAGAGCATCATGAGAAAGGAGCATCTAAAGTGTTGAAGAAAGTAAAAGAAAAAGCTAAGAAGATCAAGAACAGTCTCACTAAACATGGTAATGGTCATGATCACGATGTGGACGAAGCAGAATATGATGAGTATGAGGAGCAAGATCCAGAAGTTCACGGCGCACCAGTGTATGAATCATCTGCCGTGAGAGGTGGTGTAACGGGCAAACCTGAGGCTTTAAGTCATACCGGAGAAACTAATGTTCCGGCAGCGGGGGAGATCGTTCCTCCGGGGACAAAGGCTTTTCCTGTCGTGTCTTCGGAGCACACCAAACCCATTGAACCTGTATCATTCCATGATACCGCTTACGGACATGAGGCACTGTCTGATCCTGTTAGACCGATGGATACGTCGGAATGGGAAGAGAGAAGAGAGGCACCGACTCATTACCCTCTAGGAGTGTCCGACATAGAAGAGAGGAGAGAAGCTCATTACGAGTCATTGAACACTCCTGTTTCTCCGCTTTCTGCGACAGAGGATGTGACGAGGACGTTTTATCCTGGTGGTGAAGATGATTATCTCGGTGGTCAACGTAAAGTAAACATCGAGACTCCGAAACGATTGGAGGAAGATCCGGCTGGTCCAGGAGGAGGGTTGGATTATCTCAGTGGTGTATCTAATTATCAGTCCAAAGTCACTGATCCGACGAAAGAAGGTCAGAACTTTGAATGAGTTATATTAGGTTTTTAGGGTTGTGTTGTTAGGTTTTATGAATCTTGAACTCATGTTTGTTGTGTTTTAAATCTAGGTGGAGTAGCTGGAATACCAGAGATTGCTGAGTCTCTTGGTAGGATGAAAGTGACGGATGAGTCTTCAGGTCAGAAAACAGGACAGGGGTTCGAAAGAGACTTGAGAAGCCAAGAATTTGGTCTGAAGAATGAATCTGGAATCGGCAAGGAATCGCCGGCGAGATATGGAGGAGAATCAGGAGGTGGACTGGAGGGAAGAGACTTGCCGACGGGAACTCATGATCAGTTCTCACCGGAACTTTCTCGCCCTAAAGAGAGAGGTGACACTGAGGAGACGAGAGATGAGGCTACACATGAGACAAAACCAAGCACTTATACAGAGCAGTTTGCTTCAGCTACTTCAGCCATAACAAACAAAGCTATAGCGGCGAAGAACGCCGTGGCCTCAAAGCTAGGTTACTACGGAGAAAGCGGCGGCGGGGGACAATACGAGAGCCCTGTAAAAGACGAAACTCCGAGGTCCGCTACGGGTTACGGGCAGACAGTGGCGGAAACTGTTGCTGAGAAGTTGACTCCGGTTTACGAAAAGGTCAAAGAAACAGGATCAACAGTGATGACCAAGCTGCCCCTCTCCGGAGGTGGAAGTGGGGTGAAGGAGACGCAACAAGGAGAAGAGAAAGGTGTGTCGTCGCCGTCGGCTAGAGATTATCTCTCAGAGAAGCTGAGACCTGGAGAAGAAGACAAAGTCTTATCGGAAGTGATAGCTGAGAAACTTCATTTTGGGGGAGGAGGAGAGAAGAAGAAGACAACGGCGACAAAGGAGGTGGAAGTAACGGTGGAGAAGATCCCAATCCCTGCGGAGAAGATAGTGGAGGATAAAGAACACCGTGAGGCGGTTGCAGAGGAAGGGAAAGGAGGAGGAGGTGTAGGAATGGTGGGGAAAGTTAAAGGAGCGGTCACTTCTTGGCTCGGTGGTACAAAGGAGGAGGTGAATCCGAAATCGCCTCGTTCGGCTGAAAAGTCTCCACAATCACTTGGAACCACCGTTGGTAAGAACTCACTCGTCCTTGTTATCGTTTACTAAGATTTAAAATGTGTTTTCACTTGTTTTGTGATTTACTCAAAATGTTTTTTTTTTCTAATGGTAGGGACTATGGGGTTCTCGGATACCAGTGGAAGTGACTTAGGCGGTGTTGGTGGAGCTAGGGGAGTTCAACCTAGTTCTGGCAACTGAAGATTTGGGGTTTTGCTTTTGAATGTTTTGTTTATGTGTGTGTATGTTTGTTCCCTCGTTGTCTTTTGACTTTGGTGTATTTTGATCTTTGTATGAAAAAAAGGATTGGATTAATAAAAAAAAATTTCTTTGGATTAAGAAGCTCTACTTTAGCACAAGTTAGCACCAGACATTTAATTATTCAATGGTGATTGGGATAGCACCAGAAAATTTTTTACACTCTTAAAAAATCCTACTCAGAAGAGTTAATTATTTCTTGTAATCTTAAAGATGTTTTTGATTAATAAAAGAATATGTTTTCTTCATCGAATTAATTTATCTTCTAATTTCCGGTCAAATTTATATGTGTGAGTTCTACTCGCACAACAACTATGAATTGATCTTTCATATTTTAAAAAAATAATAAATATGAAAGATAAATTTAGTATGGCTCAATATCTAATATATTTTATAATGAAATCATATACTATAGAACTTAAAAAAATACAGATCAAACCAACTAAAAAAATATAAATAAATTAACCAAATAAAAATAAATAATTTTCTATTTTTAAAGTAAAAACTGAAACTAAATTAATTTATGATAGATTAAATTAAAAATATAGAAATTTTTTAAATATATATATAAAATCATATTATATTCAATAATTATATATAATATATTAAAGATACAACTCAAATTTGTATTTAATAGTATTCTATAAATTACAGTTTAATTGTCACCTTAAAACATGTGCACTAAAAATTTTGGTATCATAACATAATTGTTTTATATCCTCCAAAAAATAATAGAAAACAATAATTTCAAAATTAATTCGTTGTTAATTATATTATATATTTTAAAATAATTAGAAATAGAGACAATTTATACAAACAATATGTATATTAAATTTGATACACTTTTATTTTTATGAATTATTATTAAAAATTTAGTTACACTTAGAATATAAGATAAATGTTTTGTGATATCTTGTTAATAAATTATTTTAAAATTGACTTATCATGTTATAAAATTATTTGTTGTTATTTTAGATATGAAAATAAATTAATATATAGGACAACATAATTTATCTATCAAAGTAAAGTATTACACTTTTTTTTTCTTAGAATACTTATCAGTTTTTTCTTTCCAAAAAAACCAAACTATAAATAAATTAGTTAATCATAATTATTTAATGAACATAAAAGAATTAATTAACTTTGATATAACTAATTTTCCTATTACTATAAAATGGTTTCATATATTTCAAAGTAAAAACTGAAACCAAATTAATTTATGATAGACTAATTCAATATAAAAGATTTTATAATATATAAAAACTCACATTATATTCAATAATCATATATATTGTATTAAATACACAACTCAAATTTGTATTTAATAGTAATTTATAAGTTACATTTTGATTGTGTTTAAATTATATGTACTGAAAAAACATAATTGTATCATAACATAATTGTTTTATCACCCTATGATATAATAGAAAATAATAATTTCAAAATTTAATTTATTGTTGATCATACTATTTATCTTAAAATGATTAGAAATAGAGACAATATATAGAAAATAAAAAAATATATTAAATTTCACACACTTTTATTTTCATGAATTTTTATAAAAACTGGTTAAACTTATAGTATAAGATATTTTTTTTTGTGATATCGTTTTAATAAATTATTTTAAAATTGACTTATTATATATAAAACTATTTTTTCTTAACTATTACTTTTAGATGATGACAATAAAATTAAAATACAGGATGTCATAAAATTATTTATCGAAAAAATTAAGTAAGATCTTACAATTTTCTTTCTAGACTACTTACCAGTTTTTTATTTTTCGAAAAAAACAACAAATTATAAAAAATATAAAAATATAATTTATCTTAACTAGTTAACGAAAATACCATATATAGTTGACTTTGATATAAGTAATGGTCGTATTACTATAGTAACATACAGTTTAAATAATTTCAACAATACATTGTAATAAAAAATATTTAGTAATATTTTAAAAAAAATTATAAAAAATTATTTAACATATTTGTATTGTGCAAAAGAGGGCAAAAATGAAAATGTTCAAAAAAAATTGTGTTTTTGAAAAATGGTATCTCAAAAAGGATATTTCTAACAAATTCTCTATTTACTTTAATATTTCTTTAAGATATATATATTAACAATTACATTTGTACATTTCAAATATAATTGAATAAAAAAATTATTTTATATTTCAAGTTAATAATGCATACATAAACCACGTATCACGTGAACTACTTTCTAGTATATTATATGAGCGTTTTTGAATCTTGTCTCTCGCCTCCGATTGTAGATTCTAGTTGGGGTTTTTTTTGTTCAAATTCAATTTTATTTCCATATGTGAAAATATGATGGAGACCTACATCGCTCTTTTTGTTGAATTAGAGAGTTACCTCATCGATGTAAAGCGTTCCACCATACTATTCATGAGGCCATGACCACGTTGCCACATGAAAAGACAAAAACAATCCGTGACCTAGTTTTATATAAACATATGTTGTTTATCATATTTAACTTGTGTGAGCATTTTGTGCAGACTATTTTCTACCAAATAGTTTTTTTTATTGAAAAAGTAAATCTTAAACAAACACATGGGTTTCAATATTACAACCTCACAAATGAAAATAAGAAAATAAATATCTTTAAAAGCAAAATTTAATAGAACACTAGGTTAGATCCGCGCTATGCCGCAAGATACTTTTGTAACTATTTTTAGACATATCAAATTATTGAATTTTTTTCTTTCGAAATTGGGTTAATTGTAAAAAACAATGGTTTATCCAATAATAACATATAACAATGCACTAATAAAATTACAAAAAGAGAAATCTCAAATAGCCTAACTAAACCTAATGTATGTTCTTATTTTTTATTTACCTTTTGTGAGAGATATATAATTGTAGTTTGAATTTGTTGTATTTTTTTGTAGTTTATACAAATTTAACCACATAATTGTTATATAGTATTTTTTGTTGTTATAAAAGTTATTATTTGTTAAAGTACATAGACATATTTTTACTTTAGTCTTGTTTTGTGTATTATTTAATACTTTCTCTTATTGTCCATTTTTAATAATACAATATACAAAATGACTAAATTATAAACTCTAGACTCCAAATACTAAATCATACTCCTTAAAACTATGCTCTAAGGTAAAATAGAGAATCCAAACCTAAAAAAAAATTTACAAATCAATTTAACACATTGTAATTATGCACAAGAGGACAAAAATGAAAATAACCAAACAATGATATTTTTGAGAAGGACTATCTGTAAAAGGGTATTATTAACAATTTCTCATACTATTATACTTACGTTGAATACCATAGCAAGTAGGTTGATTGTCAAAGTAATTTTTTAGTCAATGATTTTAAACTAAAATATAAAACCTTCAATTCTGGAACTTAAAAATTGTTCAATTTTCCATTAGTTGGTGTTCTTATATATGAAATCACTATCAACACTAATCTCAAATTTTATTTTATTTACTTCTTCTGGGAGATATATTAGTGTAGCTTGATTTTATGGTGTATTATTTTTGTAGTTTATATAAATTTAATCACATAATTTTTATATAGTTTTTTTTGTTCTGCGAGAAGTTTTTTTTTTCTTCTAAAAATCTAATTGGTTTGTTTTGTTTGATAATAATTCCATGTAAGTCAATATACACATACATAGTTTTACTTTAGTTTGGTTTGTGTTATTAGTGGTTAATCTTAATTTATATTCTATTTGTATTATATTGTTATTTTATTTGTATTATATATATATATTTGACTAATATTATACTTTACTAATATGATACTTATGTTGAACTGATTTTATTATTATACTTGGTTAACATTAGTATATTTTAAAAAATTATAAATTATTTATTAATTTATTTTAAATTTAAGCTATATATTTAAACCTTTGTTTTCTGAAAATATTATTATTATACTTGGTTAACATTAGTATATTATTATTATACTTGGTTAACATTAGTATATTTGGAAGATATTGATACGATATACAATGATTAATATAATTAGTTGATATTGTTATATTTTTGAAAATTGTAAGTGATTTATTAATGAGAATTTGTTATAAATGCCCTTTTTAAGATACCTTTTTCAAAAATACCTTTTTTGAACATTTTCATTTTGGCTTCTTTTATACAATTAAAGTATGTTAAATTAATTTTTAAATTTTTTTTTAGGTTTGGGTTCTCTATTTTTACATTTAGGATATAATTTTTAGGGGGTAGGTTTTAGTATTTGGGTTTAAAGTATATAATTTTTTCATTTTATATATTAAAAGGGGTATTTTTGAAAATAGACACCATGAAAAGGTATTTTTGAAAAATGACATAAAAAAATGGTATTTTTGAAAATCTTCCTTTATTAATGTAGTTTAAATTTAGACTATAAATTTAAAAATTTGTTTTCTAAAATTATTGATGATTTTTATTATTTCTTATAATTTAATTGGTTACATAATTTAAATGATGTGTTAGTTCCTAAAAATCTAGAGATACTGATTATTATTAGCTGAGAGATATGAGCTGTATTAATGAAATGTTTTCATTGGTAAGCAAATAAGCTGATGTGTCAGCTTCTTCTTCAACTAAAAAGCTGATGTGTCAACACTCTGAAGAGCAATCCTTCTATTTTTATTGTATTGACAGATAAGCTTCAAATCCCGGATTTGGATTAGTTGGACGAACTGAGCCAATTAATTCGTCGGTAACATGGGAAAGTAAATTATGTAAATCAGCATATGCACCTGTATCTCAGAGATAGTGTAGCATTTTCTAAAACAGTTTTTTAAGTTAAAAAATACACAGGTCGGAAATCTTCAAATCTCTTTGCCGTAGTCTTTTATTGATTCATCAATTTTATTCACACAAGATTGAATGAAGATATCAGCTGCCAATTTATCATTCATCTGTACAATAGACAAATGTGGCCTAACAGATCATAAATTTTTGGTGGTTTAGGGCAAATGCCCCTTCCTCTTCATGTTAAACAGACACGCATGACGAAATTAAAAGGCCTAATCTAAACCATATTACAAAAGATAATAATAAAACATTTATGGTTTAGCATTAGACACATAGATGAAGTATATTATATTGTGTAGATTATTTTCTTATTGGTTGAATTGTGTCTAAATAGATATTAAATGATGTTTTAGTTTAAAAATAAACAAAATTAAAATGATATCTTATTTTGTGTTTACACTCCTAAAAAATCATATATAAAAATAGAGAAAGTATATTCAATAATAAATTTTAAAATTACATTCAACTTTATAGCAATTTGAAAACTACAATATTCAATGAAATTTATGATAATACCATTTTTAGTATAGTATTTACTTTTTTTTTTCAATATGTATCTAATAAAAATGCTTTCTCCATCTCATACATGAGAGAGAAAGATCGAAACAACCATGTCGTCTTTCGAAATCAAATGAGAACGATCTGCCATTTTCTTTTATGAAAACAGCATGCAGTTGGTATCTCAAATACGTTTTCCTAATTATGAGAATGATGTGCCATTTGTTAACAGCCCCAATTCCCAAAGTTTGTAAACGTAAAAATAACCACATGATGGGCCAGCCAATACACATCGACCAACTACTATTAATAGAAACGTACGTAAGGCTTAGGATATAGTAATAAATAAAGATCATACCGACATCAGTTTTTCTAATTTAAAAAACAAAAAACAAAGGAAAAAGAGAAAAAGATCATACCGACATCAGTTTTTCTAATTTAAAAAAACAAAAAACAAAGGAAAAAGAGAAAAAGATCAAGCCGACATAGACACGTGTTAGAGAGCCAAAGACTTTGACGTGACACCAAGAAACAGATGCCTTGTACGTGTCCACTGTTCCCTCTCAGTATCTCTATAAACTTTAGTGAAACGCTCTTCTGTTTCACTCAAAATATGCAAACTCGAAAACAATCATCAGGAGGAGGAATAAAGAGTCTGATTACATCTCTCGGAAAGAAAAAAATATTTGGAAGATGGATCAGACAGAGGAACCACTCAAAACACAACAGCAGCACCCAGGTATATATTTTTATTTTATTTATTTTATACACTCCAATCTCAGAAGTTTTTTATTTATTTATTTATGTGACATTCGTTTTAATTTACTTGATTTGTCGTGTTTTGTGTAATACAGAAGAAGTTGAACATCATGAGAATGGTGCGACTAAGATGTTTAGGAAAGTGAAGGCAAGAGCTAAGAAGTTCAAGAACAGTCTTACTAAAACTGGTCAAGGCCATGAACATGATCACGATGTCGTTGATGATGATGACGACGACGAAGATGATGAGCTAGAATCAGAAGGGAACAGTGCACATGGTAACTTTTTTTTTATATAATCTTCCTTCTATTATTTATAATCTAAATCTTATGTTTTTGTAACATTAACGGTTTTGTAATTGTGTATGCAGGTGTAACAGGTAAACCTGCGACTCTGAGTCATCCCAGAGAAACTAGTGTTCCAGCACCGGAGGAGATTGTTCCACCAGGGACAAAGGTGTTTCCTACTGTGTCTTCTGATTACTCCAAACCAGTTGAACCTGTATCTTCTGATCACTTCAAACCAGTTGAACCTGTATCTTCTGATTACTCCAAACCAGTTGAACCTGTACCAATACATGATTCTTCTTACGGACACGAGTCTTTGTTTAATCATCCAAAAACGACGGATACATCGGACAAGGAAGAGATCAGAGATGTGCTAATTCGTCATCCTGTGTCCGAACCATCAGATAGAGAAGAGAGCAGAGAGACTCATCATGAGTCATTGAACACTCCTGTGTCTCTGCTTTCTGGAACAGAGGATGTTTCGAGGACGTTTCCTCCAAGTAGTGAAGATGATCATCTCGGTGGTCAACAAAAGGTCAACTTCGAGACTCCTATAAAGATCGAGGATGATCCAGCTGTTCCAGTAGGAGGATCAACAGATTATCTCAGTGGTGTATCTAATTACGAATCCAAAGTTACTGATCCCACCAAAACAGGTTAGATCTTTGACAGTGAGATTTAGGATTGTGTGTTCTTAGGGTTTATGAATGTGTAATAACTGTGTTCTGTTTTGTGTTTGATATAGGAAGTGGAGAAGCTGGAGTACCAGAGATTGCTGAGTCTTTTGGTCAGATTAAAGTAACAGATGAGTCTGCTGATCAGAAACCAGGACAAGGATTCGAAAAAAACTTGTCGAGGAGAAGCAAAGAATTCAGAGAGTTCGATCAAGACTTCAACTCTGTACGCGGTAAGGACTCGCCATCGAAATTTTCAGGTGAATCAGAAGCTGAGCTTGAAAAAGATTCTTCGACAAGAAGCCATGAATTTGATATGAAGACTGAATCTGGATTGGACAAGAACTCTCCATCAAGAAGCCATGAGTTTGATCTCAAGACTGAGTCTGGACTCGACAAGAACTATCCAATGGGTTTTGGAAGTGAATCAGGAGCTGAGGTTGGAAGAGATGAGTTTGATCAGAAGATCGGATCAGGAAGAAACGAGTATTCGCCGGAATCTGACGGCGCATTAGGAGCTCCGTTGGGTGGAAACTTTCCGGTGAGAAGCCATGAGTTAGATGTGAAGGAAGAGTCTGGAGTAGTAGATAAGGATACGCCGACGGGATTTGACGGGGAACCAGATTTTCTAGCTAAGGGAAGACCTGGATACGGCGACGCATCAGAAGAGAGAAACTCACCGACGGCGAGAAGTGATGATGTAAAAGTAGAGACTGAGTTGGGAAGAGAGTTATCGACGGAGACTCATGATGGATTACTCGCACCGGAGCAATCTCGTCCTAAAGAGAGAGATGAGTTTGAGGAGTCGAGAGATGATTTTGAGGAGACTAAAGATGAGACAAAACCTAAGACTTACGCACAACAGTTTGCTTCAATGCTAGGTTACTCCGGAGAAATCCCAGAGGGACAAAAAACTCAAGCGGCGAGAACTGTTGATGATGAGGATGAGAAATTGACTCCGGTTAACGTAAAGGATGAAGAAACAGAGTCTACCGTGACGGGGAAGTTACCTTTCTCTGGAGGTGAAAGTGGAGTAGAGGAGACGGAACAAGTGGAAAAGAAAGATGTGTCCGGTAGGGATTATCTCGCGGAGAAACTGACACCTGGAGAAGAAGACAAGGCTTTGTCTGAGGTGATTGCTGAGAAACTTAAGATTGGAGAAGAAGAAGAGAAGAAGGAAACCACGAATAAGGAGATGGATGTGAAGGTGGAGAAGACCCCTAGCGAGAAGTTATCGGTAGAGGGAGAACACGGTGAGGCGGGTGAAGAGAAAGTGGAAGGAGGAGGAATGGTCGGGATGATTAAAGGATGGTTCGGTGGTGCTGCGATGGAGGAGGTGAAGCCAAAATCGCCACATTCTGTTGAAGACTCTGAGTCTCCACAATCACTTGGCACAACCGTTGGTAAGAACTCTCTCTTCCTTGATATGTGTTTAATCTAAGATTTTGGTGTTATTTCTTCTTTTGTGTGTGATTTATTGAAATGTCTTGTTGCAATGATAGGAACCAAGGGGTTTCCGGAGTCCAGTGGAAGTGAGCTAGGAGAGACTGGCGTTGGTGGCGGAGTTGTGCCTGTGCAGAGGGAAGTTTGAGAATATGAGAACTAAGATTTGGGTTTACTTTGAATGTTTCTATATTATGTTTGATGTTTTTTGTTTCGACTTCGATGAATTATGATGTATTATGATGTAATCCTTGTTTGTGTGAAAGAGAAATTTGGTTAATAAATTTGGTTAACTCTAGATGCCTATAACTTCAAAGTGGGCTGAATCATAGTTTCCTTTCAAACTTTAAAAATATTCTTTGGAGTTCACAGTATAAGATTTTGTGGTAATTTGAATCTCTTCCATGAAAGAGTATAAACAACAACCCAAAGATGACAAACATTTGGAATTTTGATATATTTCCGTACTTGTGATTTTGTTTTCTATCTAAAGCCTTTCAACAAAAGAGATATCAAAATATATATCTTACTGAGTAAAATCCACTAGATGACATTTATATACGTTTACTAGAGATGATAAATGAAATGTCTTACTGAATAAAATATGTTTGTCGCCGGTTCGAGGGACGACGCTTGGGAAACACCATATAAAATGCTCTGGTCCTTAGTCTAAGAGATAGAACGGGTTTAGGCCCGGAACCTCTTACTAATTCAAAAAAAAATGTTTGTTTAGCTAGAGGGGTCATGAAAATGGCTATAAGAAAAGCGTTTGATGATTCAAGATAGCAAAGGAATAAAACCAGCATAATCAACCAACTTGCATCACTGGTAGTCTTTTTAAAAAGGTAATTTTGTGTGAACTATTTTGTCAATGCATGCATAACCATTAGGTCTGATAAGCTTTTTTTTTGTCACTTTGACAAGACAATATTCCTGAGATTAGCTGAGCTTTATCCTGATAATTTTAGTTTAGTGGAACGTAGTATCTTGATCATCAAATAAAAATGAAGTATATTAGAAATTTAAAATTTACAAAAAAGTTGGCAATTTTTATGATATTTTATAGAATATTTTATATCACTTCAATTTGAAAAAACAACATAACATTTTTTTTATAGATATAAGTTTAGGAAAAAATTCAAAATTTTAAAATATATATTATTAATTACTATCAGCATATATATATATATAAGTAAATTTACATAATTATTAATTTTGTTTTTTTGTAATGATTATTAATTTTGTTTTTATTAGAACTATATTTTATATAAAAAATTTTAAAAAAATATTATTTTATTATTTTATCGAATTCTTTTTTTACAGTGATCCGACTCGAAACCAAAAATATTTATTAATTTATAGATATTTTACTATTAAATGGTTTATATATACGCATAAAAGGTATAATTGAAGAACGTTTGACCAAAAAAAGTTATAATGAAAGAACTAGAAAAATCTTGAACATTCAGTGTCGTATATTTAAAAATGATATCCAGCTGAATATTTTCAACATTTTCAGATGTTAATGAAATGCTAATTAACTCGTCTATAACCACCATGATAAGAGTGTTACAAGTTATAACTATAAATCTAAAACATAATGTTACATCTATCCAATGCCCTTTTAGTTTTGGAAAGTGTCATAACTTTTACGAGTATACGTGAATTGCGATGAGATATGCTAATAGATAGCATCATGCAATAATTTGTTTCCTTTTCTTTATTTTCTTTATTTTTTTGTATGTGTAACTTAATTTAGATAACCAAAACGAAGCCTCGACTCGAATACCTAAAAGTTTGGTTTTTGATGGTTTTTTTCTGGTCAAATTGGAGTATATTAACTGATATGTTTGTCAGCGAAATGAAATGTTGATGGTTTTTTTCTGGTCAAATTGGAGTATATTAACTGATATGTTTGTCAGCAAAATGAAATGATATTAACTTCTGAACTTTATTTCATACATTAATTGATACACTTTACAGCAAAATATATAATAAAAAGGAAAAAAAACGGAGTTACACGATACTGCCAAGTGACTGCAGAGAATCTTAAGAGTAGTATCCCCTCCCAGAGGATTAACGCTGTGTCTATTGATACGTCTCCAACGGCTGGAAAATGTCACAAAATTTATCAGTCAAATTGGAATGACAGAGCATGAGGCAATTTGGTCTCATCGGAGATGATTGAGAGCACAATTAGTAGTAACATCTCAACATGTGTTAAGAGGAATAAGTCCATCAAAAGAGACATTACGAGATACAGCACCCTACCAAAGCTAGGTGACTCAAACAACCAAATAACCTGAGAAGAACATTACTTTATCTGCTTCAAGAAACAAGTCTAAAGGATGGCAACAAAGGGAGAACAATAGTGCTAAGCAGTTCAATTAAGAAAATCCAAGGTCAGGCTGATCTATTTAGAAAGCTCTGAGGGCTACACTTCTGATCTCGAGAGGTCTTGATCTTCTGTAATGTTGAGAACAAGCCATAAACAGCTTTGATTACCATATCTAGTCTGCTTGATTTCCTTAAGGTCCTCATATGACAGGCCTTGAGAATCTTCAGGATACTGAACTCTGAAGCCAACCTGTGAAGGGGAACCAATGGATAGGTGGTGACATAGTATGCAGAGCATACAATAACCCATATAATATAGTTTCCACCAAACGATGATCAATCAAATAAAAATTTAGCCATCCATCATTTTCCAAAAGAGCAATATCATTTTACCTCTTTGTCAACATAAGTTGAAGAATGAAGACTGTGCCAAAAGTTGAAGGTCGTCGAGGCTATATCAAATTCTGGGTGTGAAGTAACTTCCAGAAGGGCATGCACAATAACCATTGATTCATCTGAACCTAGAGGCCAGAAATAGTACCTTCGAATATATTAGATTACCAACTAAAGCATTTAGCGCACCCAACTCAGTCAAGGGACGTGAAACACAACACTTAAAACAACAAGGCAGAGTATCAGAAATTGAGGCTGTATACCAGTAGCTATCAGTTCAACATATGAATCGCTTACGTCAGCGAATGATCGACCAATGGCTTTGACATCTTCGTCATCCTGTAAGTAAATAAATTCTAAGAGTCAAAAGAAAAAGTTATAATCACATGCCAAAATTATGAGGGACATTGTAATATATACAGAAAATCACCCTTAGCTTCCTACTATTTGATGCATCTCATAACCTTTTTTCTTAGTAGAGTCCAGGCGCAACAGGATCAGAATCATAGCCGTTCAAGCGGCAGACCAGTGAAACAGAAAATTTGTGAACTAATGAAGCACATTAAGCAGATTCAGCCACCAACTTGTATCAATAAAAAAAGGTAAACAGTACCTTTGAAGAACCCCTTAGATGGATCTTAAGACGTAAAATCTGAGGCACAATAACTTGAATCAAGGGTGTTTGTGCAGAAATACCACCAGAACTTGGTGATGTTGTGTGATGTATCAATTCAGAGATAACTGCGAATTTGATAATGAAGTCTATCTATTAAAACTCTAATATTGAATTCTATAATGAACACGCATCAAACACTAATTTCCACAATTCAATAAGAAAATCTTAAGCATACAGTTCAAACGAGTATATATTAGTCTTTCCAACAGGTAGAACTTGAGAGAGCTGAATGCACCAATGGATGACAGGCAAGCACTGCTCCAGGAATCTTGAAAAAGACCACCACAAAGTTAATAAGCTAAGTTGAATTGGTGAAAATAGTGAAGGCTAGCTAGTAGAAACCAAATTTTGTCCAACAAAAAAAAAAAAAAAAAGAAGCTAGTAGAGCAATGAATCAGATAACCTTAGCTATGTGTCAAGAAAATTCAATATAGGAAATTATCTGTGACCCATATTAAAACAATTTACAATCTGATGAACTCGCAATGAATATTTCTAATCTAGACGAGCTTTTGTTCTAAATAAAAACTGGAAATAGAAAAGGAAAAGAAAAGTGCATACCCATGCCTAAGACGGAGCCAAGAAGCAAATGCCTCGAGAACCTGAAAAATCAAGTTACAAGGCAAAATTTACAATAAGTGACTTCTTGCAACACCAAAGACACTAGCTGATCCAGCACACAGGAACACCGGACATTATTCAGAAGCTAACCATAATGCAAGACGAAATATAAAAATTCTGGCAGGTGAGTGAAAACCTAAGATGCAATCAAGCTTTTACATGAAAGTTGCAAAAATACTTTTACAGGGCAAACATAGCAAGCAAAAATCAGTGTAAACTAAGAAACGCACATAAATGCATTAGAAACATAAAAAAGGTTATTTCAAAGTGATATACAGAGGGAGCATGGAAAGTGAATCACAAACTGTTTATTGAACTATGTCATAACTCTATATTGAAGATAAGCTCTGACCGGTTCCTTAAGTTCAATTATATTTAAACATGCTGTTAAGATACTAACTGCAGCTTCAATTTGAGAAGTAAGCTCTTTTTCGAACTGGCGTCGCCGATCCAGATGAGTAGCTATTTTGTAGTTAAACGTTTCCTGGCCGTAGCAAGAAGGACAATAAAAAAATGAAGAATCAGATAACCATCTAGAGTGAAGTCAAACATCCCTAACGGGAATCAGGTCAATAAAAGGGAAAGATGAAAAGATGCAGCAGAGTTTTAGGAAAAAAATAATAGAATCTTCATTTGATTACAAATAAACTAGATACAATTTTTGCAAAGGGGACCATGCAAAATAGCAAGTTCTTGTCCAGCCAATACTTGAGGGATTGAAATAACACTTACAGAGTAACATTAGAATGCTACTCAAACATAAATACACTAACAGTAAAAAGATACATATATATTTTTACCAAATAGGTCTGCCCAATTTGAGGTCAGCAATACCAGAATAACTAAGAAGTAAGCAGATCCAAGCCAGACAAATATAAGGCCTTTCATACCTATATAGCCGGAGACATGGATTCACTTTAATTTCTGAGTGAGATAAACACTAAAACAAAGGGTTGAAAAATACTCTACCTCGGGCAAAACTGTCAGGAGTTCCAAGAAGCCAGGCACATATTCAGGATGCATATTCATCTCATCCCTAAGCCAGCTAACTATACCACCAATCTCCCCAATCTGCCGCAGGAACATGCACCGCCAAGGCAGCAACAGCAATACTAATCTACAATACAAAATACTTAAATAAGATAACTCGACACAAAGTAGATGACTTTATACGCACATCAGAAAATTCCCACATATGCATAATGGAGAATGAATTATGAAGCTTACCTGGGTTCTAACTTGTGGGGGGCCTTCGTGGAACTTTTTTTTTTTTAACAATGTCTGCATTTCAGAAAACAATGAAAGTCAAGTTTTGCCGGGAACAGTAAGGAAGGACTTATCCAATACCAACCATACATATTGCACCTAATAATAGGCCAGAAAAATGAAATCATGGTAAAACCTAGATGCCAGAATACAGTAGGAAAATAACTAGTTCAACTGAGTTTTCCTATTACATTATTGTTCAAAGGAACATACATACATACATAAAAAAAAAATTCAGAAACCCTAAAACTCATGCAAAATTAGTTAATGGAACAAAGACTTACCGTTAATGATTCGCGTAGCTTTCTGAAAAGCCCCAGGTGGCAGTTCCTTCATCAACCTTCGAGTAAGACAGACTAGATGTGAACAGAGCGCAGTCTCCAAGATTGTGAAAAATAAATAAACGATTTACAGAAAATTTTCAAGTGCTGAGAACAGAAAACTGAAGTTTCCAAATATGCTAGAAGAATCATGAAGGAAATTATTATCCGCAACCTAGAGAATACAATACAACAGTACAGAGTAAGAAACATTGTGAAACTGCTCCACCAAACCTTAAACCAAGCAAATCGTTTTTAACTAACAAGGTGGATCTATTCATACGCCCTACACATACTACTTCAACCAGCTACAGAAGAATGCAAAATTTGAAAGACCTTAGATGTACTGAAAATTCCAAGCGTACATGACCTTAAAATGAGTGAATCGAAAAAGTAGCTGGGAATCGAATATTAAAACTCTAGCAAAACCCAGACAAATCCAATCCAGATTAAAAACCGAGTGTGATAAAATTAAAAATTTGAAAAACTCGCCTGCCAAGCAATCGAATCGAGAGGGTCTGGAGCCAGCGACCAGCTTGCACACGCACGGGCATGATGCTCGTGCATCTGTGCAGATAGAGATATCCAGATCCGAATGACGAATTCTAAAATATTGCTGGTTCGGTCGGAGCCTTCGATTAGGCGAGTCGATATTGATGACGTGGCTTAAATCTAGGCTGTTTATTTATTTTTCAAAATAAAAAATCACAGTGCCTGCCTCCTCCTCTCCTCCTCTTGTTAAGTAATCAAATTTTCAAAACATTTCACTCTAACGGAATTTGCCATTCCCATTCCCGCTCCCTGAACATCTTCCTCCTCCCTCTCTCTCTCTCTCTCTCTCTCCCCCCAATCCAATCTCCATCGAAGAACCCTAGCTTTCTCCAGCTCGTTACAAGTAAATTTCTATTCATCTCTAGCTTCGATTTCTTCTGTAGATTCTAGTTTTGTTCATCTGACTCTGATAGCTTCGTTTTAGATTCCGATTTTGTTCATCTGACTCTGATAGCATCGTTTTAGATTCCGATTTTGTTCATCGGATTCTGATAACTTCGTTTTAGATTCCAATTTTGTTCATCGGACTCTGATAACTTCGTTTTCGAGTAGATTCTGGTTCCTATTTTTTTTTTTTTTTTAGATATCATCGTCGAGTCTGTTTAGATTTCAGAGTCTGATATCTTCGTTTCGTGAGTTGAAGACTCTGATTTTTTTTTTCTCTTCTCGCTTTGTGTAGTGGATCGTGTAGGAGGAGAGGAGGACGAACTGCGATCGTCGATTCCTTCGTTTCCTGGAGATTCTGGTTAGTCCTTTTTGTTCATCGTCTCTGATTTTTAATTTTGCTTTTTTTTTTATTTATTTATTGAGCTTTATAATTGGGGCTTCGATTTATTATGTGTTTCCGGTATATTCTGGTTTTTTTTTTCGTTTTTGTTCATCGACTCTGATTACTTCGTTCCTTTCTGAAATCTTCCTTTCGTAATTCGTCTCTCGCTTAGTCGCTTGTTTTTTTTTTTTTTGGTTTGGAGCCTCCGATTTCTTCGTTTGGTGTGGTAGTTTTGCTCATCGAC
The DNA here is from genome assembly GCF_030686135.1 of Camelina sativa. Taxonomy (NCBI): domain Eukaryota; kingdom Viridiplantae; phylum Streptophyta; class Magnoliopsida; order Brassicales; family Brassicaceae; genus Camelina; species Camelina sativa. Next base: position 15,387,461 of record NC_141897.1, read on the forward strand.
TCTGATTACTTTGTTTACGAGTTGATTGTGGTTCGATTCTGATATCTTCATTTCGTGATTTTGAAAACTCTGATTTTTTTTTTTGTAGCTCTTCTTGCTCAGGCAAAGTTTGTCATCTCTGAATTAGAGAGTGACATCATCCATCTAAAGAGCTCCATTTCAGACTTGAAACTTCTCTTGACTGATCAAATGGACATGTTGGAGAAGGTCCTTCCATCAGAAATGTTTTATCTCTTCATGAAATATTTCTTAATTTTTGTTAATGTTTTCTCACTTCATGAAATATTTCTCCACGCAGATTCAAACAACTCTAAGCGAAATATTTTCCCGGCTCGACTTTGTCCACCATACTATTCACCAGCCAATGACGACGTAGCCATCTGAGAAGACTAAAGCAATCCGAGACTTAGTTACAGCTAGAGTGGCGAGTGTCCACGCCCGGCCCACAGGGGAAGCCATTGAAGCCAATGATGCGGACCTTTAATTTTAAAGGCCTTTTTACATAGAAATCTTTTAAACAATATATATGTAAAATGCATTTTTTTGTGGGTAGGATATGTGTAAAAGCTTTTTTACTTATATGTAAAAGACCTTTTGTTTTTGTTGAATATATCAAAAGTCTTTAAAATTGTGGCCTTCTATAGAAAACCTAAAATTTTAAAACACTAGCAAAAAAAGGCACATTTTAAAATTTTTGCATAGGGTACTCGTGAATGTCGGGCTGGCACTACGACTCAGACGAAGTGCTGAACATTCTGACGGAAATGAGTCCAGGTCGTTCCCTTGAAATGGCTACGAAATGTGTCTTTGAAGAGGGTATCAAGTGGGTTAAAGAATCTGCTCGGGGAAAGCTGTTCAGAAACTAGACTATCCTTCTCTTCTTACAAAAACAGATGCATTTACCCACCTTGCTTACATAGAAGATTGAACTCCACTATCTGTACATATCTTACCCAAATAATCATACTAATGGAGTATTAAAACAAAAAAGATAGAAATTAAATAAATGACAAGGTTCTCATAAAACCATATAAATACATAAAATATATGAGACATATTTATCGGAATATCATACTATATATTTCTTATATGTTCGATTATATTTGGATATCTATTGGATATCGGTTCGGATCGGATAATATCTGATATCCAAAATAATGAAAGCCAAGAACCGATCGATTATTTCCTTAATATCGGTTAGGTTTTAATTCGCTTACTTCGGTTCAAATATGGTTCGGATTTTCGGATTTAGATTTTATGCCGAGACCTAATATTAAGTTACGTCATATTTATGCATGGTAGCATGCATTGCTATGTGTAAGAACATATTACCATTGGTGTTATTAAAAGTCAGGAAAGATAGGCGTCTACTATGTCAATTATTGTGGACAAATTTAATTGGTGTGGAATTCACATATATATATGTATATAATAATTATAATAATAATAACAATAATATGTATACATATATATATATATAATTTTAATATTTAGAAAAACTTTTTTGACAACAAATTAGACAATAAATTCAAGGATTATAGAAGAATTACTTATACAATGATATACATAAATTCAAATTAATTATTAATGATATTGCTTCTTTTTTTCTTTTCTTCAAAATATATTATATTAAGAGATAAATTATATTTGCTATCGTATTTTAACGGTCCATAAAACTATCGAAATGAAATTGATATATTTGGAAATTAAAATTTTACAAAAAACTTATTTATTATGTTAGACAGTTATATACATAGTATAATATACCACTACAGTTTTTTAATTTATTTATGAAAAAACTAAAAGCATACATCAGTACATCAAGATATATATATATATATATATATATATATATAATTATTAATTTATTATATTAACAGGACCATATAATACATAGAGATTTTAAAATTATTACTATATTATATTTTGTTAATTTTTACACTTGTTTGATTTGGAGCCGAAATTTTTTATTAATTTATCACATATTAATTTTTAAAAATTCTACCGTGTGTAAAATTACATGTAGACAAGTCGTGTTTAACATATTTCTATTTTGGAAAATTGTTATATTTTGTCGGTTTATTTGAGAATATGAATATTTTGAATTAATAGATCTGATCATATCATATCTATCAAATCCAAATGGTAAAGGCGTGCAATGTCAATACACCATCATAATATGTTGGGGTCGGTACCAATTACTAACCAGCAAATAGATGAGACGAAATTGTGAACGATTTCTAAATGGTCCATCATTTCATTAAGTCCAAATAAAAACTAAATAATGTCTTAAGAACCTAACATTTACATTCAGAAATCGGTGTCTACGTATATGTTTTCTACTTTCGTTATCATATATCTTTAACTATCTAAACAAGATCCCTGTCATTGAACTCGTGTTTTTTGTGGCGTTTCCAAATATAGAAAGATCATTTTTAATGTACAATATCGATAGTTATTGTCATTGATGTTGGATTGAGCTAATCCATTCATGTCTAGACTAGTCTAATCTAATCCTAATAGCCATTAATAGCCAATATTATGGCCAAAGCCGACCAAGAGGCCAACCAAGCCAAGCATGAGCTTGCGTTAATAATTAAATTAAATTTTGACCGTTCTTTTGTAAACGTTTTCTTGGTCTAGTTGAACTGATTTTGACACAACGGCAGGTTCGAAATTCATAGCGTGCCGGCTCAGTCTATCAGGTTCGAAATTCATAGCGTGCCGGCTCAGTCTATGGCATGTTAAATGGATTATGGATCAGACCCGCTTGGCTAGGATTGTTCATCGTTTTGGCCGGCAAAGACCCACCCCACAAGTCCTGAGGGACTTTATTACCAAACCCGTAGCTGTCCTGCATAATTAATTTGGTGACTCCGACTTGCTGCCCAACTTAAAATGGATGGATATATAAGCACCTCTATGAGTTGAATAGAATTCACAGTTTGTCCCGTGGGATGACCTAACTCCTCCTTATCGTCGAGTTAAGACTTTGTTGAGTAAACTGCGCGTTGAATAATCAATAATTAATGTAGTAAACTAGTAAGCATGCATTAAACCAGTTATATACATTCTTTGAGTATGTTTCCTCATTATGTGTGCTTATGCTCCGGTAATACGAAACAGCATATACAATAGAAACACATAGGAATCTAGAAATAAATGTAGATCACACTTTAATTTCTGTCATTTTTATTACCTACTAAGGCTATGGTTTCAAAAAAATAGAACTTATAACAAACATACTTATTTCAATAATTTAAAGATGAATATCTTCTTAATTAGCATCTCTTGTTAATTGTAACCTTAAGTCCCTGCTTCATTCTAAGAATCATATGATTCTCTGGTTGAATCTTCTGCCCTTTGGCAACATTGATGTCATAGTTTTGTAATATCTCCACCACCACAATCTTCATTTGAATCATAGCTATATGTTTACCTAGACAACTTCTCGGGCCGCCATTAAATGCTAAGAACTTGAAGGAAGGTACATGTCTCAACGCTCCGGTCTTTGAAATCCATCTCTCTGGCTTGAATTCTAATGCATCTTCTCCCCATATGGCTCTCATCTTACCCAACGCATAAATGAAGATCAAAATCTTCGAGTTTGCTTCGACTTTATGGCCACTTGGAAGCACATCTGATTTAACGGGAGACATACGCTCGATCGGAACTGGTGGGTTAAGCCTCATAGTCTCACACAATGCAGCATGTAAATACACAAACTTGTCCAAGTACTCCATTGGATCATAAGACGGCCTTTCTTGGCCACTACTACCTCTTGGTAGAATTGTGTCATCAATCTCTTGGCGAATCTTAGTCACCACTCTAGGGTTTTCGGACAAAATCCAGAAGAACCAAGTGAGAGCAGAGGCAATGGTATCTCTCCCAGCAAGTAAAAAACCTACGATAGTGTCTCTAAGGAATTTATCATTGATAGGATTCAAGAGTTGGTACTTGGTTGGATCAAGCTTCATGTGAGATGTCAAAAGATCTTCACTCTCTCCATCAAGATGGTCATGACTAATCCCTTGTGATCTTTTTATCTCTTCTCTATTGGTTGATATGTATTCCGCACACACTCGATCGAAAACGACACCAGCTTCTGTCATCTTCTTCTCTATCCCAACTCCGAACCAGTTTTGTAGCTTCCACAAGAATCTAGGTTTAGCATGCCTATATATAATTCCTTCTCCTATATCATTGAGAGCTGTAGCGGACTCAATCTCTGGCATTTCAATGGAGAGAGATCTAGGATCATCACACCCAGTTACCGTAACTATAGTTGTATCGTACGCAAACCTCCAGAACACATCTTGCAAGTCTACAGTCGTGCCCTCCTCTGCGATATGGTTAAAAAATGGAACAAGGCCGTCCTTGAGTTTACTTCTCGTGGTACTTATAGACAATCTTTGATATCCTTGATGGTTGATCATGACCTGAGAAGCTTTCCTCAGATTCTTCCATGCGTTCGAGTCCTTTGTGAGTAACGAATCTTCGAAGGCGTCAAAGACTTCTTTGAAGTCAGAACCTCTAGTGAAATTTGAGAAGTTTGAATTTAATAGGTAGTGAATGTTAGCCGGATCAACTGTGACCAGCATATCCATTCCCGCGAACCACGGTCCCTTGAATGGAAATGTTAACCCACTGTTTTCAAGAACCTCCACAACGAAGTCAAAGACACGGTGGAGCACAAACAAAAGACCTGGTATCATCCCCAACACTGGCCAGCTAATTATGATGAACCTGTAAAGAGATTTCTTGAAGAGGAAGCGATGGAGGATGAGAAAGTAAATGATGGCTATGGACACTCCAATCACGCTAATTGAAGGCATAATAGAAGGAGGTCGATTCAGAAAGACAAGCAGTGTTATTTTGAGTACAGAAGATGTTTATATACAAAGCAAGATGGTTCAATAAATAGTTAAATACAATACCATTGGCATTTATTATCACCTGACAGTTCGGTCAGAGATTTATGGCTCTAACTAGTAACTACGCTAATTTCTGCATTTCTTTTGGGTTTACTTGTGAACTAAAAAAGAAACCATATATGTCAACGCAATTTTTGTTATCTATAACTAAGATTTACTAGGTGGTACAACACGGGTCTATTTATTTGTAGAAATTAATGAAATAAATTAATATATTAAAATTATTAAGTTTTTTGGTTAAATAATATAAATGTTACAATATTAGATATGTTGTTGTATTTGCAAAATTTACCCCGTAGTAAATTTCTTTGTTTTGTAATATAAATAAAACAATGTTATATATATTTTGGTGTGTTTAAAAAACTACAATGAACTATATATGATTAAACTCAAATTTGCTAAAATAATTATATGAATATATTACATCTGTATTTGTAAATATATTTAGATTTATAATAATTATAAGTTTTTGTATTGTTAATATATCTATAAGAATGTAACATTATTAAACTATAATAGATTATATTTTATTTTATAATGAAACACAACTTTATAAAATTTTACAAACACAAAATATAACAATTTTGGTTACAATATAATTGAAATATATATTACCCTATATATAATTGAAATATATAGTAACCTATATATATTAATTAATGTCGTAAAATATTTTGGCAACATGAAACATAATTTTTATCAATTGACAGACCATATATCTATATTAACATTTTTGAAGTACATTTTGTGTTATGCCCTTTTAGTTTTCTTTATTTAAAAAGTTATTTACAACATTAACCCCTAAAAGATTTCCAAAACTAACATTACTCCAGAATTTGTTTCCTAAATATTTTACATTTTATTTCAATTAAAAAAATAACAGCAATCAATATGGAAATAGAAACTATAATATATTTAACCATACATTATGCTATGTTTTGAAGATATTCTATATCTGAATCTTTCGTAAACAAAGAAAAAACAATTTGATTCCCATTTTGTTTTCCAAAGTCTGTGAGTTTTGATTCTTAACGTAAGAAAACTTCGATTGACAATTATTTAAATATTATAATTAACATATATAAACTTAATAAAAAAATTTCATTATTACGAATATGTAAAATTAAAAAATTAAAAAATACTATATAATGTGGTTAGATAGTAGATGTGTTATAAAGAGAACATGTTGAAATTAATAAAATATTATTAAATTTGTGTTAACACGGGTTAAATCCTCATTTAATTATTTATCAACACTATTAATATTAGAATATTTAACATAAAATCAAGTTAATTTAACTAAGATTGTATAAAATAATTAAATCATTAGAAAAAATTTGACTTAATCACAGCGTATAATTACTGATTATGTATTTAGATCCCTTATTTTTTGTTATAATAATTAAAAATCAAAATAGAATCTTAAACACTAAACAAAACAAACTAAATATAACAAACAAATGATCATGAAATGTATTGCGGGTTAAAAAATAAATAAATATTTAGCCGCACAACAACTTGAAAATTTAGTTATTCCTATATTTACAAAACATTCAATATTTAACAAATAGATACAACATAAAATATAAATTATATGTCTGCGGTGTACCGCGGGTAAAATTTAGTGTAATTCAATTGACAAACCATATATGTCAACGTAATTTTTTTTATCTATAATTGCAAGACCATGAAACATAATTCAATTGACAGACCATATATGTCAACGTAATTTTTTTTATCTATAATTAATTTTTATATTCAAATGAATACAGGGTTAATCAATTAATTATATTCATTTGTATTATATTATATTTGCATTTAATATATTCATTTGTATTTTATTGGCTTTGTGAAACTCTTTTTCAATCATTTTGAAATATGCACGGTTTTGAATTATTAGATCTTATAGCTATCAAAATCCATTTGGTAAAGGCGTATAGTACACCATCATAATATGTTGGTGTCGGTACCACCTACTATCCACAAATTGATGAGACGAACTTGTGGACGATTTCTAAAGGGACATCATTTCAGTAGACCCATATTGAATTTTAACCAGTATCTTAGATCTCATAATGATTCGAGAAATACATCAAAGATCACATGCCCCAATCAGTTTATGCAATGAAGGAGAAAACTAAAGGTGTTCAGAGTTCAGTCACATATTGTAATTGAAAAAGAAAAAGAAAAGACGTACATAGACATAGATTTATTGAATATAACTGTGTAACTTTCTAATCGATGTCTTATCATATATCTTTAACCATCTAAACAAGATCCTTGTCCCTGAGCTTGTGTGTGTGTGTTTTTTTTGTCGGTGGCGTTTCCAAATGTAGAAAGATCATTTTTAAGTACATGGATGGTTATAGTCACTGATGTTGCATTAAACTACTCCGGTATAGTGTAGTCTAGTCTAATCCTATGGCTGGGCAAAATAACCGGTAACCAAATAACCGACCGAACCGAACCAAAAAAATCAAACCAAAACTAAACCGAAGTTCTTCAAATAACCAAATGGTTAGTAAAATCATATATTCAAACTAACCAAAACTAAACCGAAGTTCTTCAAATAACCGAATGGTTAGTAAAATCATATATTCAAACTAACCAAAACCGAACCGAACCAAACTTACGATTAAAGGTTAACCGAAATATCTGAAAACCTAAAATATACCAAAAATAATATACTTAATATTATGCAAAACTATAAAATAAACTTAAAATATTTATTATTCCTACCTTCAAAACAATTAAATACTTTAAATAATCAATATATTTAAATGTTATTATTTTGAAATTACAAAATTAAAAATATTTTCTCAAATCGGATCAGTATTTTTCTCTTTTTTTATATATTTTTGGTTAATTTCGGTTATTTTTGGTTATATTAGGTTTATTTGGTTAATTTCAATATAATTTATGTTAGTTATAGTTATCTCTTCAACTAACCAAACTGAAACCGAACCGAAAGAAATGGAAGCGAACCGAACCAAAATTTCTAAAATGTCTAAATGATTATTATATTACTATATCCAAACTAACTGAAACCGAACACAACCAAACCGAAACCGAATGGTTAACTGAATGCCCATGTCTATCTAATTTTAACTTTTAAAGTCAGAGTCGGCCAAGAGGTCAAGTAGCCAAGCCCATGCTTGCGGCCATTAAGAATAAAATTAAATTTCGATCGTTTTTTGGTAAAAGTTTTCTATAGTTCAAGGGTCTAGTTGAACTGATTTTGACACCACAACTAATGTTCGAAACCCATAGCTGCAAATATATTTGGCTTATAGCCCTAGAAAGTTCAGTGCCGGCTCTGCTTATAGCCATTAGCCAATACTATGGCATGTCAAACGGATCAGAGCCACCAAGTTTTTAGAGTGAACTGGAGGGAACCAAGATGAGGATGAGCCTGATGGATGCAAAGTTGTGTGTAACTCTCTTAGAGAGTCACTTAATATAGGACCCGTACAAGAACAAAAATATCAACAAGGGAACGGTATAATGGGCTTTAAATAGATACTTAGGCCGGGTAATAGACAAACGATCATGGCTTTAAATTGGTACTTAGGCCCAATAACAGAGCGAAGACGTTTGTTGTCAGTTACGAGAATTTTGTAATTGTTTGTTGATGAGGAAGAAGAGATTATAAAAGCATATGTGATCGAGCGGGCGCCATTTTTTTTTTCTTTTCGCAGTTTCTTCACTCGGATGTTCTCTTTACCGGCGGCGATTGATCGGAGAAATAGGTTGATGCGTAATCTATTTTCTTCATTTGATAGAGGATGAAGATAGTTGTCGAAACTTTGGAGGGGACTCGCTTCGAGATCGAAGTTGAACTCAAGGATTCGGTATGTACAAATCTTCGTATATCTGTTTCTAAGAACACACTACTCGAATTTCATAATTCTGGGAAAATAGTTTCGATTGGTTCCTTGTTCCTTACGGTGCAAGTTTGGTTTCATTGATATAGCAGTGATTAGGGTCTTCTCTGTTCAATCATTTTTCTAGTCGCTTGACCGATACAAGCAATCTAATAAATCTAACTAAGGCACTCTTCATTTTTAAAAAGTTTGGTTTTATTGGCAACATTTTTGGTTTGTCGCAGGGCGTTATACTCAATCTTGCCTTCCAAGGAACTTATTTATAAAAGCAATTTCTGGTTGCTATATGTTGTCGCTACGGACAAAGTTCAGAACAGGGTCTTAGTCATCACTGTGTGTTATTTATTTAAATGGTTTTACTGTTTTATGTAAATTCATAATAAATCTTGAAATTGACGATTTATTGAAGGGTTTCGTTTCTTAATGCTTGGAATCACGAGTCTGTTTTGTTTTGTCTCAGGTTGCTAAAGTGAAGAAGAACATAGAGGACGTGGTCGGAGATAGTACATATCCTGCTGCACAACAAATACTTACTCACAAAGGGAAAGTGCTTAGAGATGAAACAACAATGGAGGCGAACAAAGTTATAGAGAAAAGTGTTATTGCCATTATGATGACCAAGGTGCGTTTAGGGTTTAGCAGAATGGGTTATGGTTTTTTAAACTTCAAATAATAGAATCCAAAATAAATATAATAATATAAACGTCGAATAAAAAAGAGTAGTTTTGGTGAAAGTCTAACTGTTTGGTGTTCTGTCAATTAGTACCAATCTTTGCAACCTTTGGTGCAATCATCCGCTCTTGAAGTCGACGAGGGTAAAGATCCATACAATGATCTATTTGGTGGGTTCGAGCAGTGTACGGAAGAAGACTTCTCAAATGTCATGGCAGACCCTAATCCCAATTTGATGGACATGTCATTTCTCGAGAACTCGCCGCCTCCTCTGGACTTTTCTACATTATCCATAGATGTTGACGAAACTAAGTTGTTGTACAAATTTGATCTTTCAATCGCTGATTACGACATCAACAACGATGAATTGTCTTTTGTGGACGATGGGTTTACCATATCTTGGGACATGTTCGAACCTTCGAATGATGATGATCTTAACGAAAACATCAACAATGATGTCCTAGGAGAGATTGGTAATGATAATGGTAATAACAATGTTGGTGAAATTACAACATTTGGAGTGAGCACTCGAGTTTTCGGTGATCCTAATGGTCCAGACTTTGAAAGTGGTGGTACATCAACAATGGATGTTCTGGTACCGACATCCTCTGATGAAATGCTCGTATGCTCTTGTTGCAAAATGCTCCGAGAATTAGTTCATATCAAGGGTATAAATATCTCTCATTAATATTTTGAAATTACTGGCTTATATTTTGGTTGCAATATTAATTGGTTTATATTATATGATTTTATATAGATGGTGAAATGAGTACACTGGAAATCTTTGGAGGGATTGGTTTCTTTTGCCATGCGATATTGCTGACTCAATGGTTTGCTTCTGATTCAACGGAACGTCAATCTCAAACATTTCATCTGAAAGATTTAACGATGGAAGAAGTAAAGAGATTTATAGAAGACTACTGTTCCGAGAGAGTAGCAAGTGGGTTATCACTTGTGCAAGACACTAATGCTACTTTCTATCAAGCAATAAGTGCTAACTTCATCTTTAACCAGTTGCCGCCTATGTTGACAATACCATCACCCACCGATGTTCCAATGTTTTTGGTTTCGCCTGATGAAGCTCTAGATGTTCCACTTGTGCCGCTACATGTTGGACCAAGAGAGGAACCCACCACTGGCGTGCCAAAAGAAAGGAAAAAACGAAAAACGCCTCTCGCAACACAGGTTTTGTCTCTGATTTCTCAGTTTACAACCAGTTATAACATTATATGATTTGTTAGGTGGATACATGTTACTTGCAATAAAAGGAAAACTATTAAAAATAGAGTGACTAATTATGTTTAGATGTTAGGTTAAGAACATGTTCATTGTGTTAGAATAAGGCCTTCGGCTTTTGGTAATCTGATTACATAGAGATTAATGGCTGAACTTATACCGTACACAAGATGATACCAAATATCTTATTATAGAATTGTAACTACTACTCTTTCTAAAACCAAGGTGATATAGAATTTATCAGGTTAACATTTGTATTATGTTTATTGTGCAACAAGATTTTTTTTTTTTTAGTTTTATACTTTTATTAAAGAGAGAGATCACTAATCTTCGGTTAATTTTGTGGTGTTATATCTTCTATGTACCGAGGACAAGAACAGAGAGAAAGGACAAAAAGATTGACACTGAAGGATATCAATATGCTTTTTCATCTCCCAATCGAAACAGCGGCGAAGCAGATGAATCTTTGTCCGACAGTTCTAAAAAAGATATGTCGGAAAGGAAGTCTAATGCGATGGCCTCACCGTAAGGTAATTGACTCAAATCACTATAAACAACTTTCAATTTTTTTATAAAACCTGTTTTAGCTTTTTTTATATCGTTTAACAATGTATCTGTTAAATTGACTTGTAGATAAAAAGTCTCCATACAAAAATAACGTCATTGAAGAGTTTGGTACACACAGCAAAAAATGATAAAGTGAAGGCTCGCACCGAAGCGGAGATTGAGCGACTTCAGAGACGGATCGATAAGATTTGTAGCGACGCACTCAAAAATATGAAATAACTTATTTTTCGTTCAGAATTTGGGATTTCTATCTTTGTAGATATTATAGAGCTTTTGGTATTTCACAGAAACAAAAAAAAAAGATAGACTTTTTGGTTATATTTAGCTGCCTAGAATTGGTAAGCTGGTTGGTTGTTGTAATGTGACAATGGCCACTAATAGTTATTAATTGATTAAAAAAACTCAATAAGAGATATCAAGGATAAATCCAATTTATCCAAAAGAATCTCATAAAAACAATTCAGTTTTCTGGTTTTAAACCAAATCAAACTTTAACCAAAATCTTGAAAAGAATACAATAAGCAAATGGGTTTCTAGGTCAAACCATAAACAAAACATATCACTTATTTCGCTTTGGCTTGGTTCGGTTTTTTTGGTTAAGTTTTTTTTGCCCACCCTTACTGCCAACTCCAGCTTCCTCTTCCTCACGAATAAGTTCCTCCTGCATCTTTAGCACAATAGCTTCTTGATGCGCAACCTCAATTTTGCTACACACAGTTGTCAGAGATATCAAATTTCAATACATAAACACAACAAGGACGAGCACAATGGCAAACCATATATATATTAAAACATATTCTGCAATGTTACCTAAAGATATGGAAAAGAGCACATATCTCCACAACTCGTCTACCCAACTCAGTTAAATGCATCTCATCATGCTCATAGGATTCCTCCTTGTCAAACTCTTCTCCATTATTGCCAGCCTAGATTTCCATCAAAGAAAAAAAAAACCAAATTTCTCAAAACATGGAACTTTCTAGAGTGGATAATAAATAGTGCAACAAATCCTCCCAAACGGAAAAATATATATATGATCTATGAAGCCGACCTTTATACGGTTCTGAGGACCTCTCTCATCTTTTGGAGGCATTGGCTCTAGAACAGCTCTCTCTAAGAGTAACAGCACATAATCATCTAATACGAACATATCTTTGTCCACACTAACAACCGGAGCTGGCAGTTCTTTGGCTTCTAACATTCTTGGAGCTTTCTTGTTCTGAGGTTGGCCTTCAAGATTTTTCAACGCACTATACAAGGAATCCATCACCAGAGTGGATGTAACTTCCTTTTTTATGAAAAAGCATTTCACAACCCCTGTCAGGATTACGTTCATTTTCTCTCTAGACATCCCACGCCTAGAGTCTTGGTCCATCCCTGACCAGAAAGCACCTAGGCTGCAACCAAGAATGATATAACAAGAAATAAGAAAAGTAAGTAAACAGTACACCAAACGCTTGATAGAACCCTCCATTCTATCATAACACCAGCTACATATCCTGCTTAGTACTTATTATCATCACAAATAGCATCCAATATGATATCTATTTCGGGAAGCTGGAGGAGTTAAGGGTACAAGTTGCAATGTGATATACCTTGTCCATCTTGCCTTGTCCTCCATCAACTTCTCAAGCTTGCTTATTTTCTCTTGCACAAAACGTCGGAAAATAAGCTCTACATTTGGCAAATACACCCTAACAAGTTCTCTCCTGTAATCATTATCAAGGCAGCGAAAAGGTCGGTCCACCCTCTCTCTGCAAGGACCAATTATAGGGAGATTTTATAATCCACAATGCATAAATCAGTGACACCGGATGAAAGAAAGAATAGAAACTTATCAGATATGTTTAAAATTAATTGGGAGTACATAGAGTCAACCTTGCATTACCTGATCACCTGAACTTGAGCAGTAATTGTAAGAGAGTTAAATTCATCTATGAACCCATCCTGTAACCTCGGTAACTCCATAAACTTTTTCCATCCCCAGTCATGCTCTTTCTTGCAAAACTGGTGTAGCGTATCTGCTTACAAGAGGTGAACTCAGTTGTCTGCCATATTTGAAATGGAATAAAGCAAACGTAAACTAAAAAAAAAATCACCTGAAAACTTAGACCTCTTTGGATTTTTATTCACCACAGACATAGTAAACTGAGCAAGATGACTCCAGCCTATAGTGTCCAAGATGGCAAAAGAACATACATAACCAAGTATCCAGAGAGAGAGAGAGAGAGAGAGAGAGGAAAGGGACAAAAAATACAAACCTGGAAGAAGTTGATCATAGTTTCCAACACAGAGAAATAAGGAGAGAAAACCGGAAACATCACATCCCTCGGGATAAACTAAAATATACCTGACATATCACATATATAAAAGTAGCAAAACAAAATCCTAAAAACCATAACACCAAGTGTTTGTTGCGACAAGGTATTAAGATGAGAAAGATCAAAAGAAACCATGTTACCATTGGCAGCCGCCGACTTCAAAAAGACGGCTACGGATCGGCTTTTTGTCGATTACTGAATATTTCTCAATCTTACATGTATGTTTTCCAAATAATTCAGCGAGTTTAAGGCCTGAGGAAAAAAGCTATACATTTAAACTGCTGAACACACACAAAAGTATAATAACAAAGCACAAAACCAAATAAAAGATACGGAGAGTAACGCAAAACACCTACCATAGCCATCATCCACCTGATCAGTCTCTGCCATTCGTAATCAAAGCTCTCTTTTCTTCAAACATTAAAACAAAAAAAAACAAAAAAAGAGATCAACGATTAGAGAAAATAAAATTCTGTGAAAACGTAAAAAAAAAGAATGGTGATATTACATGATTTGACAAGTTCCTAGTCTAAAATATCGGGTTCGCTGAAAATTTTCAACTGGTTTCATCACTAAATGAACAAAAGAACAAACGATTTTGGCTATCTCAAACTCGTTTCTAATGTATTTCCGTGAGCCAAATGAATCTGTTGCTTTAAATCGAAAGCCTAAACCCTACATCAGTCCATGTGTGTGTGAAAAACCCTAAATTCCAACCTTAGAATAATTTAGAGGAGAAATATTTTATTTTCTAATCAACTACAAAAACTTAACAAAACCCAGATGAAACCAACCAACGCTCGGAAATATCAAAATCGATCTCGATCGGATTGACAAGGAATTTAGAAAATAGTGAGAAGAAGACGAAGAAAGAGATGAACCATAGAAACTGTGATGATTCTGAGAGCGTAAACACTCAAAAAAAAAAACAAAAAGCACTTCTCAATTATGACATATGATGATAATAATGTTATAATAACAAGGATAGAAGAAATAAACCACATATTAAATTTTAGATAGAATATATTTAATTTGCCTAAAATAAATTATATTCAACCTAAATAGATGTTTTATTTTTGGTATGACTGTAAATTTAATTCTCCACTATCCTAAAGAGTTTGCCGTTTTTATGTAAACAATCCCATCTATCTTGGGGGATCTTCCTCAATTAATATTTGGAATTCCCTACATACAGTAATTAATTTGTTGGTCAACATATCTAAACTATAGAATTTCCCCTCAATCCAATGGCCGGAGCACGCAGATGCCAAGACACGTCGTTAAAACCATGCTGAGCAAACCGCAATCATGACAATGATCGAGATATATCAGGGTAGTATCAACTATTTTCGTGGACAATACATGTAGCTACTTTAAATTGCGCAAGTAGAAATTAGTGACGTAAACTCAAAATCTTTAAACATCTTAGTCAACTAAATACAGATAGACATAAAAGTTGTTTAGCAAAATACCTTTGTTTAGTGTAAGGGAAGTATATCTGAAAAAGAATGTTGGATGAAAAATGAATGCTTGATCTTTATATACGAATTAGATCTCTCTCCTCGTACATTATAAATTTATTCTCTCAAGTATTTGTGATTTTTGTTTTATTTTCAAGATTGACTAAATTCAAACATTTATAGGTCGAAAGATGTCTTATTTCTTTGAATGTACTTATAACTGTTTGTTAAAGTAGAAAGGAAAGCATGAATGGCAAGTGGAAAGCAATAACTTTTATATAGTACGGACGACAAATTTCTACAGTATCCTTATGATATTTGTCAAACATGGTCGTGACACTTGTCACACATGCTCAATTTTCCGTCATTTATCTTCTTGCCATAGAACGACGTCCTATTTCCCCCTCGTAACTATCATATCGTATCAAATTCACCCAGATCTTTGACCTTGTTTTATATCTCCCACAAACTTAATTGCTCCATCCATTTCTACTCGAATCAATAGTTCTATTGTTATTTCTCCTTCGGAATATCAGATATCATCTATTGTCTCATGAATCTCGGTTTATACGGTTTACTATTTGATTAACAAACTAATAAACTTATTTAACCGGGTTAAACCAAAATTTAATCCAATTACAAAACTAAACCTAGAAAACTTTAAAATAAAAAATTCCTAAATCAATTATCTTCTTCTTCTCGTTTTTTCTTTTCATTTTGGAGAAGTGGATTCAAAAGCCTGTCAATTACACATAAGCTTTATCTCACGTGTTATCTGCTTTGTTTTCAAATCGATCACGAAATCAACGAAAGAGAGAAAGTGAAATCTACCTTCCGTAGACGGTTGCATCAAACATGAAGGAGGAGCCGACATATGGTTTCGCCACCGACGGCGTCCTCCGCTGCTACTGTTGTTTCCCATATGAAATGATGAGTCTTAGTGTTAAACCCAGATCAAAAAGACTGGATTTTTAGGTGAGTCAAATGATCAATTCTCAGAAACTTGTTAAATTTGCGGATAGATCGAGAGATCCAAGGGATTGTTGTTGTTCCTGAGTGAATAATGAGGAAAGTGGGTAATGAGGAGATGATGATGATGATGATGGGGTCGGGGTTGGCCAAGAAGCTCCACTCATGAACATAATCTATGTGATTGTCTTTGATTCGTTTGTAGAGAGATAAATATGCACTCGATCCAGAAAAAGAAAATCCAGAAATCGTTTATGTGTTTGCAGATTCAAGTGCTTTTTCATGGAGAATATAATGCAGTTTACTCTCCGAAACAATTTAGTGTTCTTAGCTCAAAACTGTTCATGATTTGTTCTTCTGGTTTAGCCATTAAGGGTTTTTACAAAACAAATTTGGGAAATTTCGATTTGAAAGTGAAGAACATGATGGGTTGGGTTATATCTCTTAGTCAGGTTATAAATCGGTTTCATACTGGTTTTCTGTGGGTTTATATCGGGTTTAGGTTTAAAACCGTCTAAACCCAGATTGATGGGGAAATAGTAATAAAACTATGGATTTGTGTAGAACTGGATGAAGCAATTAAGTTTTTGGGAGATATAGAATGAGGTCATAGATCTGGGTAGATTTGATACGAGATGATAGTTCCGAAGGGGAAATAGGACGTCGTTCCTCTTGCCACTATCACTTATCCACAAGTGAAATGTTTATATTTTTATCATAAAATAATAAATAGTAAAAAAAAAATGTGACAACTATAAAAGCACATAATAGAAAGAAAAAAATATTCCTCATGAATTATTCTAAACCAATTTGTCTAGACTGGTTTGAATCATCAAATGTTGGTTAATTCAAAAATTTGATGTTTACAAAAGATATGTATTCTATGAAATTAATAAACCAAATCGTCAATAACAAATGTGACGCGTTTCTATGAAAGCCTTTTTTAAATAGTGAATGTGGAATCAACACATGAATTATTTTAAAGATGTAACCAAGACTTTGGAGCATCTTGAACGAAGCCGAGTCTTTTTCTTAAGCAAAACCATAACTTCTTTTTGCCTTTGAGTCTTTAAATTCATAGACTCACTCGAACAACTCGCAAAATCATAGTTATCAATTATCACACCACCAAGAAAACCCTTCTAATAATTTTATTCTAAAAAAAATTGGTTCCAAAATTTATGGAAACCCAAAACCACCGTCAACTAAACGTGGCTAAATTTATTAATTGTTACCTAATTAAATAAATAAATAAAAACAAGTATATACGATGATGTCCCACAAAATCAACCTAAAAAGGTGAAAACGAAAGCAAAAAAAGTACGCAAAAACTATAGCTTAAGCAAAATCGTATGAAAACATTTTAGTTCTATCAATCCTCTCACAACAAATCGTAGAGGAGCGTCTCCAACTACACACCACCAATCCCCCAAAAAAATTTCTGAGTTCTCCCACACAACCTCTCTTCAATTTCATCATATTCTTTCTTCTTCGATCCAAAATCAGGAACTAAAAAAAAAACAAGATAGAGAGAAGAGAAAAATGGGGGTGGCTCAAGCGATGGAGGCTCTAACCGAACGAGCAGGTTTGATGAAGGAGTCTCTACAAAAGAGCCAGACCATTACCGACAACATGGTCGGAATCCTAGGTTCCTTTGACCACCGTCTCTCGGCTCTTGAAACAGCCATGCGTCCCACCCAGGTTCCATTTCGTCATCTCTCTGTTTTTGGATTTAAGGCATTTTTTTTTTAGGTTTGTTGGAATCTGAGATCAGATTTTGGATTCTTTGATTTGGAATTTTGGCTTTTTTTTTTTTTTTTTTGTTTTGTTTTGTGTGTGTGATTGTTGTGTTTGTGTAGATAAGAACACATTCTATAAGGAGAGCTCACGAGAATATTGACAAGACATTAAAAGCAGCTGAGGTTATATTGGATCAATTTGATCTCAGTAAAAAGGTTTGGTCTTTTCTCTTACACTCTCTCCTTGTACACGCTTATCCTTTTATTTGCTTGTCTTTCAAGTAATCATTCCTTTCCCCTGACTCTGTTAAGACGTGTATGATGTTTTACATTTCTCTTTAATGTTAATTTTCCTTTCTCTGTCCAAACGAAACATTTGTGGAGAATGCAACATGTAAACTGATTAGGAGTCTAACAACATGTAAAAATAGCAAATGTCTCTTTCTTATGCAGTGAACACTTACTTCCTCTGTTAGGAGTCTAACTGATTAGGCCACTTATCTCTATGTATGATTATCCAACTTGCTTGACCCTAACAAGTGTCAATATGGAGAATTCTAGGTTCATCTTGTAGTCTTCTCCGGGTAAGAGGCTTTGAGGTGGTTGTATGAATAAGATAAATAGTAATTTGTTAAGGTCCATAATATTTGGTAAGCTTTTGCCTCTAAGTATGGTTAACCTAGTTTGTTGTCAAGCTCTTCTTTGGCTAGGAGGTCACACTGTGACATATTCTGTTACTAATATAAACTCTGTTCTTGGTAAGAAGGAGAGTTTTATCTCAGATAAATCTGAGATCACTTTCTTTTTTGTGTGTGTGTTTGAAGCAGAATTAATGACTAAGCTGAATAAAGATTGATCCATTTATGTTTGTCAGGCGGAAGCTAAAATACTGAGAGGACCACATGAGGATCTTGAAAGTTACCTAGAAGCAATTGATCAACTGAGAGGAACTATCAAATTTTTCAGCAACAACAAGATGTTCAAGAGTGCCAGTGGAGTTATTAGTCATGCTACTGGTTTACTCTCTAAAGCTCTATCAAAGCTAGAGGATGAGTTCAGGCAGATACTGCAAAACTACAGGTTCTTACTTTAGATTATACAGATATTTACACTTGTGCCTAATCAATTAGGCTAATTTGCTTGCTTGTGTTTAAGGATTGTTACTAACACTTGATCTTTTCTTTCAACAATGTTAGCAAGCCAATGGAACCTGATCGCCTTTTCGAATGTCTTCCAAGCAATCTTAGACCATCATCAGAAGGTGAAGGTGGTGGTGGCGGGAAGAGCCATGATCCGCATCACAAGAGCTTAGAAAACGCTATTTTTACAGTCCCAACAGTCATTCCCCCGCGGGTCTTGCCTCTGCTTCATGATTTGGCTCAACAAATGGTTCAAGCTGGTCATCAGCAACAACTTTTCAAAACTTACAGGTACAACCTTTCCTTATTTTGCTTCATTCTCCTCTTAGTCTCTCTCAGTAACGTCATCAGATGTATAATGATCCATGTTACTATATGTAATATACTAGGGATACTCGAGCTGCGGTGTTGGAACAGAGTTTGCGAAAACTAGGTGTAGAGAGGCTTAGCAAAGATGATGTTCAAAGAATGCAGTGGGAGGTCTTAGAGGCCAAGATTGGGAATTGGATTCATTACATGCGAATATCAGTATACAACACTCTTCCAAAAAATACAATAACACCTTCATATATTAGTTACGGTTTCCTTCATTGACACGACACTTGCTTTGGGACAGGTGAAACTGTTGTTTGCTGCGGAAAAGAAAATCTGTGACCAAATACTCGATGGTGTTGAGTCTCTAAGAGATCAGTGTTTTGGTGAAGTCACTGTAAATAGTGTAGCTGTGCTGCTTAGTTTCGGGGAAGCTATTGCAAAAAGCAAGAGATCACCTGAGAAACTCTTTGTTCTGTTAGATATGTATGAAATAATGAGAGAGCTTCAGCCCGAGGTAACAGTTTAATGTCTCACACAAAAATTATATGTGATTACCGCAACTAATTGTTTTTCATTTATAGATTGAGTTGCTCTTTGGAAGCCAACCTTGTACCGAGATGAAAGACTCAGCGCTGAATCTGACAAAGCGATTAGCTCAAACAGCTCAAGAAACATTTGCTGATTTTGAAGAAGCCGTTGAAAAGGATGCTACTAAAACCGCGGTTATGGATGGAACCGTACATCCTCTTACGAGCTATGTCATAAACTATGTCAAGTTCTTGTTCGAGTAAGTAAACTTTACGTATGCAACAGAAATTGACTGTGTTTTTTGTTGGACTAATTTTTTGGAATTTTGGGAAACAGTTATCAATCGACGTTGAGGCTACTTTTTCAAGAGTTTGACTGTAAAGATCCTGATACTGAGCTGGGAGCTGTAACAACGAGGATCATGCACGCTTTGCAGAACAATCTGAATGGTAAATCGAAACAGTACAAAGATGCAGCATTAACTCAACTTTTCCTAATGAACAACGTTCACTACATTGTGAGATCTGTCAGGAGGTTAGGTTTTGTGCTCTGATCTTAACAGAACCAAAGCCTAAAACATAATCCTGAATTAGAACTTTTACATTTTTGACAGGTCAGAAGCAAAGGATTTATTGGGTGATGATTGGGTTCAAATACATCGAAGAATTGTACAACAACATGCAAATCAGTACAAGAGAGTTTCTTGGGCTAAGGTTTACTGAAGCGTTTCAGGTTTATGCTCTAAAACTGACTTAATAGTAATTTTTTTCTGAATAGCCATTTCTTCTGCAGATTTTGCAGTGTCTCACGGTTCAGTCGAGTGGGAGCGGACCGGTCGACAACTCTAATATATCAAGAGCATCAGTAAAAGACAGATTTAAGACTTTCAATTCTCAGTTTGAAGAGCTTCACCAAAGACAATGCCAATGGACTGTTCCGGACAGCGAGTTGCGTGAATCTCTCAGACTTGCTGTTGCAGAGGTCCTTTTACCTGCCTTCAGATCGTTTCTCAAACGTTTCGGGTATGATCAGAAAACACTTTTCAACAGATTTTGTCTCGTGCTCCTCAAGAAAGTGATATAAAATGCTGTTGCTTTGGTTTTGTTATATGTCTCAGACCGATGATAGAGAGTGGTAAGAACCCACAGAAGTACATAAGGTTCAGTCCTGAGGATCTTGAGCGGATGCTTAACGAGTTCTTCGAAGGCAAGACTTGGAGTGAACCCAAGAGATAAATATGTATGAATGTTTGTTTCCATTTTGTTGTACATTCTCTTCTTTTTGTTTTGCTTTTTATAAGTTAAGGTCTCAACTTTTCTGAAAGGTTTTTTTTCTCCTTTTAGATTTCTTTTTCTTCGAACTGTAACATTGAATCATTGATGAAGTCATGTTTTTTGAGCTGTAAAAGTGAATTGGCTATATCCGTATAATGTTTAAATAATAACTATTTCAATGATTCAGTCTTTTGCATTTCTCGTAGTATCAATACTAAATTTATCAAAGTTTTAAACCTACGCATCCGCCTGAGTTTATACAATGCTGCAGAAAATGTTAAACTTCTTTAGTATACTCTTCAAGTTGCATGAATAAATACTAACTTGCTAAGTCAGATTTCTTTTAATATAGTGTTTAATTTTTATAAATAGTAGAAGTCGCAACTAGAAAAATTACAGTTTGAAAGAAGAATTCAAACAAGAAAAAGGTCATGATCATGGACATTAGACATGATTTTATATAATTAATGCCAATTGATTAGGTTTGTATATGGACTATGGTGTAGTAGAGTTTATATATATGATCTATGCTATGTATCTTGATTTATGCAAATCTTAACTAGATTTATATGTATTGTAAAATTGACATTCTGTATGTAAACAAATTGTAAACATGTCGTAGTTGTGCTAATAAATTATCATAAATGAGTCCTTTTGTACATATTGTAACTAAGTTCATACATATTATAATGTACATACGGTAGTTAGGTTCCTAAATGAGCTTCTATATATTCGTTGTAGAAAATGTGGGAATTCTTTAGATTATAGTTTTTTTCAAATGGCATTAAGGAAATACTAACATGCTAAGTCAATGTCGTGTAAATATAGCTAGTGTCAAATGAGGAAAAAGTCGTCATGACTATGATGAACATTATATTTAACCAAAGTAGTTAGTCATTATGAATAGACCATACACATATATCACAAATGTCTCATGTATTGCACAAGTCTGATCTTCATGAGTTGATAGTACTTGAAGACAAACACAACGATGAATCTATCAAGGTAGACGACGGAGGAAAAGGCAACGCTCATTTTATAGATGAACATCATCTTGTGTTACATAAAGATGGTAAGGTTGATGATAGAACCACAATATATGATCCATTCAAATTCAAAGAGATTCTGGAAAATTACAGGTTCGTCTTTAAATATACAATTTGATTGTCCTTCAAATTTGCTTTTTGCAACACTATTATATATGTTTTTACTTATCATTTTTTATATTAAAAATAAATGGTCTTAGCATTTTTTTATTATCTCCTTCAAAATGTGTAGCAAGCCAATAGAACCTGATCACCTTTTCGAGTGTCTCCCAAGCAATCTTCGGCCATCACCAGACGGTGAAGGTAGTGGCTTAGAGAAAGCCAATTATTCGGTCCCAACAAGCATCCCACCAATGGTTTTGCCTCTCCTTCATGGTTTAGCCCAACAGATGGTTAAAGCTGGTCATCAGCAACAACTTATCAAAACTTACAGGTCCAATTTCTATTTAACTTATTAACTTCTATCATCTTCTATAATATGAGAAGGTTTTTCTCAATTTTTGGTAAAGAGGTGACACTTGGCATGTTATTTATCTAACACCTGTCTTATTTTGTTATTTGGACTTAATTAACTAAATTCATTTGTACTCTGGAACTAAGTAACTACTGGCCAAATTTTTGCGAACTTATAAAAAAATCTAATAATAACTCAACTTATAATTTTTTTTCCTACATAAAAGACCTAAAACTTTTGGTCTAAAATATGCCCCAGAAAAATTGATGCCCTAATCCTTGGCTTCACTTGCTTGGCCTTTGGGTCGGGCTTTGAACCATGTTTTATTTTTACTTCAGGTTGTCGTGTTTGTTGGTTGTGTTAATATTACTACATCATGAAAAAAATGAACTATCATGATTTAATAAGTTGAAAAGGTTAGGTTTTATTCATTTCTTATATTTTAAAATCTCTATTTTTTTCCTTTTTGGACATTCATGTGGTAAAGCAACTTCTTCTTATTGGACGATGCATATGAGTCTTTCCATTGTAAATTTATTTTCTTATTATTCTTCATCTTTAAGGAAAAAAAACGTATTTTAAACTATTATAAAAAAGGAAAATTGTATGTTACTATCATATGCTTTAAAAACTATGTTGTTAAGCTTGTAATGTCTTTTTATCTCATGGTACGATATGAGTTGCAAATTTCTATACTATATCTGATTAATTTGACTTCTATAGTGAGTAGTATATGCTAATTGTATATTGGTATCATATATTTTTAGGAATCTTAGTATCAAATACCGCATTTTCAAAAATACCCATTTTTCTATGTCATTTTTAAATAATACCTTTTGATGTTGTTCATTTTCAAAAATACTCATTTTCTATGTATAAAATAACTACATTCTAAATTTTAGACTTCAAATACTAAACCCTACCCATCAAAACTATATCCTAAATGTAAAATAGAGAACCTAGACCTTAAAAAAAAAATCTTCAAATTAATTTAACATACTGTAATTTGTGTAAAAGAGGGCAAAAATGAAAATGTTTGAAAAAAGTTATTTTTGAAAAAATGTATCTCAAAAATGATATTTCTAACAAATTTTCATATTAGAAAGATGTTCCAAAATTTCTCTAAATAAAAAATAATATTATATGATGAGAAACTCATTGAGTTTCTCACCAATATACATGCTCTAATATGTATGAAAAATCTAAAAGGAAAAAAAACCATAAACACTCTACTATGTAATCAAAAGTATGTCCATGTGTTGAAATACTCTAATACTATATATAAAATGAAAACTCAAATAACATCAAACAAATGAACCCAGAAAAATTAATATGATCAGTATATTTTTAAAATTACAAAAATAACCGTTACTGAGTAAACAAATAAAAACTAATAGTCTCCAAATTACTAAAATTGAACAACAATGTAAGTTAAATCCGTGCGTAGCACGGGATGACTTCTAGTTTATATATATATAGTAGAAGAACTCATTTAAATGATTATATACAGTAGTGATTAATATATAATATATTACTTTTCGTCATTTTGAAGGGATACTCGTAGGGCAGTGTTGGAGCAGAGCCTTCAAAAATTAGGTGTCGAGAGATTTAGCAAAGATGAAGTTCACAAAATGAAGTGGGATATCTTAGGCGCCAAGATAAAGAACTGGATCCATTACATGCGAATATCAGTACGAATTAAACCCACTAATAAAACCATAATATATGTGTGTATAGAATCTATACCTTATAGATTGTAAATGAGATCCCTCTTGATTTGTTGACGTTGAGAACAGGTGAAACTTTTATTTGCTATGGAAAAGAAAAACTGCAACCAAATAATGGATGGTGTGGAGCCGCTCAGGGATCAATCTTTTGCCGAAATCACAACAGTTAGTTTTGATATGCTTCTTAGTTTCGGATATGCTATTGCCATTAGCCGATCACCGGATAAACAGTTTGTTATGATAGATATGTATGAGATAATGAGAGAGTTTCAATCAGAGGTAACATTTATTTACACCTTTTCCAAGTGCTTGTTGTGCTAGCGCATCTGATCTTTCTTTTCCTTTGATTTGGAACATAGTTTGAGTTGCTCTTTGCAAGCAAACCTTGTACCGAAATGAAAGAAGATGCACTGAATCTGACAAAGCTATTAGCTCAGACAGTGCAAGAAACTATTGCTGATTTCGAAGACGCTGTTGAAATGGATACGACTGAAACTGCTGTTATAGATGGATCCGTACATCCGCTAACTAGTTACGTTGTAACATACGTCAAGTACTTGTTCGAGTGAGTTTTTTTTTTCTCTCAAAAACAACTTATCAGTGATTTTTGCATGACTTAACCTTTGTTTCCCGAACTTGAAACAGTTACAAATCGACCTTGAGGCTAATTTTTCAAGAGTTTGATAGTGCTAACGATCCTGATACCGAGCTGAGATCCGCGATTAGGGGGATCATGAGGGCTTTACGGAACAATTTGGATGGTAAATCAAGACAGTACGAAGAGGCAGCATTAACTCAACTTTTCTTAATGAACAATATGTATTACATAGTGAGAAATTTCAAAAGGTTTGGTTCTGCTTCTTTGGCTTCAATTTCTCTTAAACATATATAACCAAAAAGCCTTTTAACTTGTTATCTCAAAGAGACTAACTACTATTTTGTTCACAGGACTGAAGAAGCAAGGAATTGGTTGGGTGATGATTGGGTTCAAACATATGGAAGAATCGTACAACAACACGCACAGCGGTACCAGACAATTTCTTGTAATAAGGTTTGCATCACTTTATAGCTAGGTTATTTGTTGTCACATATGGTAAAGAGTGTTTTCCATCACTTTATTTAAGAGTGTTTTGTCATATATGCAGCTTTTGCAGTGTATCACGGTTCAATCGAGTGATAGCAGTTCGATAGAGGATGAAAATATAACAAAAACATTAGTAGAAGACAAATTTAATACTTTCAACTCTCAATTCGAAGAGCTTCACCAGAGACAATGCCAATGGATAGTTCCGGACATTGAGTTACGCGAATCTCTCAGGCTTGCTATTGCAGAGATTCTTTTACCTCCCTACAAATCTTTTCTCAAACTTAACGGGTACATAAACTTTTAACCAATTTTGGAAATTAGTAATTTGTATGGTTTCTTGTCCTTGAAGAAAGTACAAAAAAAAGTATAATGTTGTTGCTTTGTTTGTCTCAGGCCGATTATAGAAGATGGTAAGAACCCACAGAAGTATATAAGGTTCACTCCTGAGGATCTTGAGCAAAAGCTTAACGATTTTTTCGAAGGACAAAACTTGGATTAAACCCAAAATACACAAATGTAATGATGTTTGTTTTATTTATTTTTTTTTTTTTTGTATAACTGTGAATTTCCATTAATAAAAATAATTGTAACGATTACGATAGCTTAGATTACAAAAGATATTTCTTGCACACAAAAAAATAAAAACAAGAGTGTATCTATTAGCGATTGGGCTCTAGATAAATCTGAGCCAGCTTTCCATGAGTTTCTTAAACTTCTTCCGGTGATTCTTTGCCAGAATGGCATTACGTACTTGTCTATCCAACATTTTGAATAAGACATGAGCAGGTGTGGCGACTCTGTTGTGGTACCTGTTATTCCTCTCAATCCAAATTGTATATATGGTGGCATGTGATACTAATCTCCGGAGCGTTTAAGTTGAGATCGAGTCTTTGATGTCTTGCCAAGCTGAAAAAGCATCCCAAGTGTGGAATACAAACGGGCTATAGCCTAATCTCCGAGTCACTTCTAACCAGATATCCTCACTGAAATCACAACGCAAGAAAAGGTGATCTCTTGTTTCAGGGTGGATATCACAGATGCAGCAGGATGTTGTGTCAACTTGCATTCCGCAGCTTGCTAAACGAGTTCTAGTAGGAAGCCGATCAAAATGAGTGATCCACATCATGAAAGCATGCCTCGGGACCGCTCCTCTGTACCATATATGTGATGTCCAGGGAAGTGGAGGTTGCCTATGCCTTGTAGCTTCCCATGTCTTTTTTGTATTGAGGTGGTCATGATCTGTATCCTCTAAACTCCACACAAACGAGTCTTCTTCTGAGGTTGATGTAGGCTCTGTAATTGTGGACAGGTGAATCTGAAGGAGTTCTGCCTGAGGAGATCTCGCGGGTCGTAGGCACCAACCTGTTGAAGAGGAAACTTGAGCTATGGATCCAGTTAGAGGGATACCTGTTTGGGAAGGACCCGACTGTCCAAACAGTCGAATCAACGAGCGCAGTGGAGTTCACCAGTCGTACCAGAAACTAGGCATGATCCCAGTTTGCATCTGATAAATTGGATGGCCAATGGTGGAGTCCACCAGTAATAATGTTTGTTTCCGTTACATTCTCTCTATTGGCTTTTTTTGAAGCTTATGTGGACTTGTTTTGATTTATCGTTGTAGTGGTTTCCATAATTGTAATATTGATGATGTCAGATAACAAACCTTGTGCAAGATGATTGAGTTTAAAGAGTTTTAATTGGTTCTCCCGCAACCACTTGTTTCTGTAAACAAATGCTAACTGTATGTCATTTTTATTGATGTGGGCTTAATGAGATATATATTAAAGAAAAAAGTAGAAAAATAAAATCGTCGACAGCAGGGTTCGAACCTGCGCGGGCGAAGCCCAACAGATTTCAAGTCTGTCTCCTTAACCACTCGGACATATCGACATTTCGTTGAAGCAAATGTACTGAACGCTTTTATAAATTATTTATTTTTCAACGAATGTATACAACATATTACACGAGACACTACATGGTTTCAACTTGTCCCAAGCGAGAAAAAGTTTAACAAACCCATGTCAGTTTTAAAATGTAACTTAAAAAAAAAAATTAAAAAAAAAATAGTCAAGAGGAGAAAGAATGAATGAAACCAAGACTCAAAGTTACATATAACATGAAGAAATTGTTTGATTGACCATGATTAATTTATGAATATATATAGAAAAGCAGGGAGAAGATATATATGATATCTAGAGAGCTCGACTTATGATGATGTCAAGACTCATCTCGCTCGGATCAGTAGCTTGTAACTCCACCTGAATCCCATCCAATTCTCTCTTGAACCTGTCCTTTGAGCTAGCATACACCATCTTCATCCTTACCCTCGACGAATCCGGTGACCTACCATGCATTAATTCATCATCCATAATATAACATGTTTTAATAATGATTAACATGAAAATGAATGTTCAAAGTTGTATGTACCATGCTATGAAGAAGATCTTGCTCTTCTGGATATTCTCAGTAGTGGTGAAATCAAAGTCATAAACAGCATAGCGGCACTCATTGGGCGGTAGGGCATTGGTGAAATCGTCGTAATTCTCCGCGGGGCTTCCCAGCTTTTCCACCACCACTTGTTGTCCATCTATCCTGAATATTATGAACCTATAGTTTCTCTTCGCTTTTAGCTCCAAAAACTTGAGCTTACACTCGTCCTCTACCGCCATCCCAGATGCCGCATTCGCCTTTTTATATCAGTCAAACACAAAATATTAATCAAAAACACCGTTAAGTCTCTATATAACATTTTTTGCGTTTACAGAACATTTTCAGTTCTTCATAAGTCTTTATAGGAATAAAATTGGGATGAATATAACATTCATCCTAATTCCAAAACTATATACATCCCATTCCTACGTTTCTCTAACTTCCATTTTCAATTCATCTCTAATCACATTCATGTTTCTTCCATTTATTCTTCTTGCAAATACCATTTAAAATAGTAAAAGATACGGTTTTACGTGGAAAACAATAAAACACTATTAAAATATGTAAACGCAAACATAAACAACATTGGAAACATCTAACTGCAATATTCTCATTACATAAAGGTAGAAAAAGGGGAATAGAGAGAACACACCATGGCGTTTGCTTGATGAAGAAGGTAAAAAACCTAAGATAACAAATCAATTGGAGAAAGAAAAATAGGACTTTGTAGTTTTTTTTGTTTTGTCCTCTTTTGTGGGAGGAGAGATGAATAATAGATTGAAGGAAAAGGAAACTGAAAATTTTTTGTGAAAGAAAAAAATTCTTAATTTGATTTGAAGAGGCCAACGGAGACGAACTCGGACAAACCATTAATGCTTTCTCCCTCTTTTAACAACAAAACCATACCTTTTTTTCCTCTCTGTCCTTCAAATTCTCGCCTAACCAATCCTTTCTTTCCGCACAGTTTGCTTCTTACTCTATATTTAGCATATTAACATCCTTATCCGAGACTATGTTAGTCTTAGGATTTGGTTGACAAATCAGTTTACGGTTTGTTTTTTTCGGTTTAGAAGATATTTCAGAAACAGAATTGACTCTGAGGTTTGGTGGTTCAATTACATAGCATTGTTCAAAATCTTAAATAGCAGCCGTCCTTACACAAACTCTATAAAGCAAACCAGTGAACAAAAATTTGATACTTCCTACAAAATTGATGACCTTTCAGATCTTCTTGTTTCATTGTGTGTTCATCCAACGAAATTGACAATCTTTGGACCTTGTTTCTTTTTAGGGTTCTTCTCATCTGAATCATCAGAGATCTTGATGCTTTTGGGCTCTTCAGTGAAATCGTCCTCAAGATCGTCCCCACTAAGCTTAGTGAGCTTTCCTCTTGGTGTAGCATCAAATCCTGTCGTTTTAAGCGGGAATCAAGTTATGATCTTTATAAATAAAAAAAAAGAGATTAGCAATTTACTACTATCCAAAATCACTTGAACGGTAGTTCAAATGAAAGAGAAACTACTTGACTAGGATAACAAGTTAGAAGCTCAACAATTGAAAGAGTGTAACAAAGGAAAACGTTACTTGAACTCCTCTTTGGTTGGGCTGACTCTTGGGTGGCTTTATCGGGACAGTCTTTGACGAGATGCGCCACACTCCCGCATACTTTACAACACCCACCCTGCAAAAGAAAGCCCATCAACATATCAAAATCGTCTTCTCTGAGGAAGATCAAAACAAGATTTGAGCATTGTACCATTGGGTAGATTCCATGCTTGTTTTGAGGACAGTTCTTGCTTATGTGCCCTTGTCCCTTGCATATGAAACAACTTGCAAATTTGGTCCCTCCTACAAAAGCATCAAAACGGCAACCAAATTTAATCTTCTTAACTTTTAAAGCACAACGATGAATAGAATAGAGCCACAAGTACAATTTTATGGGTAAATACTATCAACACTCCAAATAACATGAACTACACTTCAGTCAACAACTCTTAAAAACAGCTGATAAGAGAAACGAACAGGGACAGACTTACCATCTTCCAAAGGGTAAGGACAATGAGAAAGTGAATGGCCAGTATCTCCACAATTGTAACAGAGCTTCTTCTCAAAGCTGTCATCTTTCTTGTCTGGGCAGTTTTTTAGGCTATGCCCTCTTCTCCTACATTGCAAGCATATCTACAAGCAATATAACAAAAGTTACAAAACCTTAACTACCAAAACGAAACATTCCCTTTCTACTAACCAACAAGTGACTATGTTATCAACAGTCGGAATTAACTTCAACCATCAAAAGATTCATCTTTTAACTAAACCCTAAATTGGATTCTCTCACAAGAGCTACCAAAACCTACTCAATCCTAAAACCAAATTGAACCAAAACCCTAATCACAAAACCAATGGCTAAAGAAAAGAACAAACCTTGTTTCTCTCCCACTCAGCTTTTTCAGGGCAGAGCTTAGCAATATGGGTTTTGGAGTGACAGATAAAACAGCCTTCTCCAGGTTTCATACCAGGAACTCGGAGAGGATGCCTCGTCGAAGAACCTTTTCTCTGAGGTCTATCAGTGGAGGATCCAGGTTTCTTTTTCTTAAACAAGCTCTTCTTCTTCTTCTTCTTGTCAGGGTCCTTTGGTGGCGTTGGTTCTGCTTTTGGAAACAGCTCTGGATGAGCTTCTTTGTATCGCTTCTGAGCAAGTCTACGCCTTTGGTTCACCATTCTCGACTAACTGTATACAGGGATTGAGAAGGATTGATTTTTCCGCCGGCGGCGATAGAGGCAGTGAAGACCAGAGGGAGACCACAAAGTTGTTAGCTTCTTGGTTCGTTGAGAGAGACGCAGGCACGGATGTTGTGTTTTTTTTAACGGGCTTGGCTTCATCAGGCCCAAATCTTCTTAAACCTAATAACTTTCTTTGGGCTTTAAAACGCGATTTGTTCACGATTACAGAGCGTCTAAAATCAACATTTTAATGTTTTAGTATCTTTTTGTGATTTTCTTAAATATTGATTTTTTGGTATTTTGTTTGATATTATTGGTAAATATTTGATGTTGTAAAAATGTGTAGTTCAGTAAATAATTAAAGCTTAAACAAGTTTGTGGGTTTGGTTTTTGGACTTTTCAATTTTAACAGACAGATGACGTTTTAATTTTTTTTTTTCCCTTAAAACAAGAAAACATGGTGAAATCTTATCAATTTTCTTACCATAATGATGGTATGACAAATTTATTATCACATACATGATTTTTGTTTGCAATTTTTGTATCCTAAAACTGATGGGGTTACTTCAAATTTTAGAACAGAGACCGAGTCAAAGTATTGTTTGAGAGTCTGTCCTGCCTAACTTTACTACATAAGCATGGAAAAACTTATCCCACTGTATGAGAATGTTTCCATTACTACGGTATCAACTAGGAATGGACAAAGTGCACGGTTAAAACGTTTACTTGTTCTCATGAGAAAAACTCAAATTATTTGATTTTAATATAAGACGTTACTCGTACATATAAGTTATACAAGAACGGGCACCTAATCTTACCTCGTGGCTCGTGGTGTGTTTTATGAAATACTACATATATATAAGCAAAAACATTACATCGGACTAAACATAAATCTCTTGATTATTCTCTTCGGGAACTCATGACATGGTACGTGTTGATCTCCCCCCTTATTATTTGTCTTAATTAATACGGTGAAGGTGCCGGCACATTAGGCATGATGTCGACTGAAGTAGCCGGCTCCGGTGCCATCTCACCCAACCTGACTGGTCCAACTGGTCCAAGAGTGTCCATTGCAATTCCCGAGCTCCTAATTTCTGACATTGCTCTTCTTGTCTTCCCTCTTTGTGATTCACATAGCTTTGGCAAAAACACTCCTATTGTAAACCAAACAAACAAATTAAAACAGACTTCTATTAGAGAAAATAGTAATTGAAACCTGAACCGGTCTCTTAACACCGTACCTTCGCCAGCAGCAAGGTTGAAGAAGAGATCAACGACGTTAGGGCACTGGTTGAAGCATTTAGCCGAGCAGAGCTTCTGTGTAAACCGAGATTCCAACAATGCGTCCGAAGATATACCCAAAGATTTACGGTCTAGACCACACGCTTCAATGCACTCGTTTGATTCAATTATGTTTGTGACCTTGTCCGATTCTATCCCGGATGATCGACACGAGTACACCTCGATCCCACTCCTCCTCAGGCTCTTCTCCAAAACGCAGCGTTTTCCTGTCGACGAGACCGCGAAGGCGCACGTGTCTTCATCAAGATTCTCGCACTTCACTTCGTGCCCTACGAAGTTGATTCAAATGCTACTTTAACATTTGTACATCATGCAATAACAATAGTGTATACCTTTGAATTTTTCTTTAGTTAAGCTGAACATATAGTCGAGAAAGTTACATAATGTTTTATAATAGAATTATGTAACTTGTATACATGCAAGATAATTTCGATATAGAAAGCGAAGAAACTTACCTAGCGTCGTTTGCGAATAGATGGCAAGGAGAAGCATAGAAGTAACAAATACCGTCTTCATAGCCATGTTGTGAAGTGGAGACACTCAAAGAGAATAATAAAGAAAATGTTGAGAGCAAATTTGCCTAACGAAGAGGAAATGTTTCTTTTGGGTTCGGTTTATAGGTGTTGGAACGATAGCCTATTTATAGAAGAATAACAAATGAATAATTTAAATTTAAAAATATTAAAAGATTTATAAATTTTTATATTCTTTCACTAATTTCAATGAGTAACGACAGTACTGTTTGACAAATGAAACACCAAGGAGATCGTTTTACATGGATGGATGGAGTCGTGGTTAGATTAGTTAGGCAAAAAAACTTTGATTAATCAACAATGTTTCCATCTCAATAGAAAAGTATGTGAAATGGAAAATTCTGCTTGACGTATATAATAATTCCGTTGTAAATGCCGAAGATTATGCAGTCAAAGTCGTGATGTGAAAACTTGACTCACTTTTTCCCAAAATCTGGCATAAAACCATATTCCCCATAGGTAATAATTTTGGTGGACTAATTGAGTCTTTTTTACTTAATTTTATATATGTATAGACCAAGTAAACAATATATAGATCTATAAATTCGTACGTACGTAAGCTTTATAGTGGATTCTTTTTTTTTTTTTGGGGGGGGGGGGGGGGGGGGGGGGGGGGGGTAAGAATTGATAGGGTATTTTGATTAATACTGTAATGCATAGTTATTTAATAAGGTGAGAAAAGTAGTTCGGATGGGGAAAAAAACAAACAAAAGAGATGTTGTTTCTCCGTAAATGACGGCATATAGTCGAGACGTGGAGATTACTGCCAAAGTTTTGTACCATGCTTTATCGACAGTGAAACTTAATGGGACAGTCACGAGTCGTCCTTATTAGTTAGATATTTATTTTACTCTAATAGATCCAAAATTCTGTTGTCCAGAATTACGCTAGACGTTAAATATACGTGAGATCAGTATATGGTTCCATAAACCTAACCAAAACCGACTTTGTCTGTTTTAAGGTTCAATGACTGATTTAGTAGTTACGATTTAATCCGATCAGTTTTAAGAAGGCCGACATAAAATGGCCATGATGCGATGATCATAGCGACCTAGTCCGCTGGAAAATGGTGAGGAGACTGCAGTACCGGGACGCCTCCTTTGAGAAGAACTGAAGAACATGTAATCCAAATCTAATGCATTTATTCAATCAAATCAATTATGCCTCCCACTATATATGTAGATTCAAAAACGTGGTTTACCTTCTTGTACGTACTTAATATGATACAATTATAGTTCACATTTAATATGCTTTTAAATATCTATCTTCATTTAGCAGCCCAACTTTTTAAAAGTGAATTTCTTATAATAATATATTACTAACTAGGTTTTACCCGTGTTGTACTACTGGTCTATTATTTTGTTGATATAATACTGTAATGGTTTAGAGGTGCTTGTAGTCAATGGTGAATTGCATATATATATACTGTTAACGGTTGTAGGTAAGGATTTTGTAGAAACTCTTGATTCGTAAGTTGAGCATATAAATTTTACGATTTGGTTAGTTATAATTTATGAATGAATGATATGACATATTCTTATTATGATTCTCAATTGATAATTGATATTATTGGATTAATAGTTTACATTTAAAGCTAATAAGATCTTACCAAATCTGTAATCGTTTATTAAATGCAAATTAGATATTTCCTAAGATATATTCATCTTGAATTAGTTGTTATATTATAGGGATGTGATTAAGAAGATGTGATTACATAATTTGTGTTATCATTTCTTTTTGTCAAACTCGGCCCTAGAAATTCGGCATGCATATTAGATCTTTCCTAAGATACAATTGGCAATAATTAACATTAATTGGATGTAAATAAGTACGCTATGGATTAAAAACGGACCCAAAATATTTGGCAATCTTAAGGAGGATCCGGATAATTGAATCGGTTATAATTTTAGTTAAAAACCCGACCCGAAGTTGGCAATAAGTGATGGCACCCTATTGTACTCCAAAATTGTATTCTGAGCTCTATATGTGGATATACCTGTTTGGTTACAAATATAGTAAGACAATTTTTAAAATATATATCCGTTTATAAAAATTCAAATCACATCATATGCTGGAAAAAAATCTAAAATTTTATTAACTTTATGTATTAAATAGTAATTAAAATAATGAAATATAAGATTAAATAAAAAGGAAAGGAGAATTATATTTTAATCTAACATATTGATTTAAATTAGGTAGATAGATTTTAGGAAATTAATATTATCATAATTAAATAATTGTATTTGGTTGTAAGAATTTCAGAGAATTTAGTTGAGACTTGTTTGTATACAAAAATAAGAAAGGTTGACACAAATACGTACTTCACAAATGTTAAGATAGATATATAATCATCAAATTTAGACAAAACCTATTTTATTTCTGGATCTTGCATGTGGAATAACAAGTAATTTATCATTTAAGATATTTCTAATAATTAGTTAACTATAATTGATTTCACAGTATAAAGATTTGATGTCAATTTTCTGTTACGTGTCAACTATAGAATTAGGAGATTTAATATGTTTCGGTACCGTTAGGAAACTTCCATAGTTTCCTCGACAAAGAAGAAAACTTGCCATGTTCTCAACCTCTTTGTCTTTATTAGACAAACAGTCCTATATATGTATCATGTGGTTAGCGGTTTACTAAAGTCTCACCATAATTAATTTAGCGATTTATCGTGTCATTTCACCAATGGGCAATGGTAGTACTGTGTATATGGGACACAGCTCTGTTTTTCGTTTTTATCTTGGACTAAACAATGAAAACGTGATAGCGACAGGAATATCATGTTACTATTATACATATGACCTATATTTATATGTTGAAACATTCAATCCATACAGAATATACAATCAAATCATTCACGCAAGTATTGTTAAAACATTTAAACCATGGGCCGGCAAACGAAATAGCCCATTCAATCCAATAGATCAGTTTTCCATACGTACGGAGAATTATTATCCTTCGAGACAAGACTATCACTCTATCAGGTACTACTAAGAAAATGTGGTGGTCCTAAGGAGAATTAGTTTTCACTGATTATGTATCAAGGCTACTTTGTGCAAAACTTGCATTGAGTTTTAGAGGCTTTCAACGCTGTAGAAGCATTTTTAAAAAATAATAAAAAATTGGACCTTTTACGGGTTGTGACAATTGAAAATGAGTACAGAATAACGAAATCTCAATATGTATAACAAGATCACTTCTACTGTATACATGTATATATATGGAATTGAAGAAGCGTTTGTAAAATATGTTATGGTGTTAGAGAACCGACCCTTTTGACCCGAACCAACCTTTTTGGCCCTCAAGTTGAAGTATTCCTTCTTTGATCTCTACTAACATATTCATAGACGAAATATATATATATATATATATATATATATATATATATCAGCAGTCATTGATCCCGTCATCCCGATATATATAGACTTTTATTCTTCTTTTTACTTCTAATTTGTTTGGATTGTTATGTACCTTAGATATGACAGGTTCAGCCTCTTGTGAGTTGTTTCTCCTACTGTTGGAGAACAAATAGTGTAGACGAAAACAATCTCAGAAAAACCAGTTGGTGAATATATATCTAAGAAAACATATACATTGTTCTTTTATTTATTCTCAAACCGCACTGAAACACACGTTGACTGGATGAGTAGTACTAGACTAATGTGTCTAAACATATAAGGGAATCACAAAATGAAACCTTTCCCCTTAGCTTGGTATTCTAAATACCATATTTGATCTCATACAAAAATAAAAGTTTCTCATAAAATAAATAGAAGAATGGTTACTTAAAGAGTAGCGCAATTCTGCTGATTCAAAAAAAAAAATGAAAACAGAATTATATTTATAAATTATTTTTTGATTTTAAATTACTTCTCAAATTTTATTTATCAAAAAGAAACGATAAATAATAAATGAAACTAGTTATCAAATTAATGCATGTAACATTACTTTGTTGAATGAAGAAAATCTTATGTACTTTTCAATACCGTTTGTTTTGGTTACAAAACAAATAACTTAGTTTGTGCGTCAGCACTGATGATTCAATTTTGTCAAGACAAATAACTTATTGCGTGCACTGATTCAATTATGTCAATCAACCCAACGAGTTACATGTTGGTTAAATCATGAAAGCGATCGCTAGACCTAGACAGATGAATCAACTTGTGTGGATGGAAGGAAACTTTATAGAAGCAAAGATTCTAAGATATTCTAAGTTCTTTTTTTAGATTTGGAAATAAATTCAACAGACTCAGAAAAAAGCTATCCAGATTTAGATTTTTTGACATTTTTGGATATCCAGTTTCGTCAAATATAAATTAAAATGTTCAAATACTAATACATATCAATAAAATATAAATTAAATTTATCAAACAGGTAAAAAATGTCAATTATTCTTTTCGGACTATTTTTATACGAAATTTTAAAAATATTTGTTAGGGACATTCTTAAAAAAAATGTTATACTTTCGTAATCAACATGGTCTTGAAATTTATGGTTTAGGCGATCATGAGACATAGATATTAATTTATTAGAAAGATATTGATTAAATGGGTAAGTATAAGTCTAACGTTTACACCATCTAATCTCATTTTATTTGATGTTTAAAGTTTTAACAGATAGATTAAAGAATCGTTTAGTATTACTATTATATTTAATCACTATTTAACCAAGAAAAAACAAACTAAAATATCCAAAATCTAACTATAAAACATGAATTAATTAATTGATTTTAAGTACATTAAAAATAAAACATCACTTCAAGTGAAACATTTTTTTGGGTTGAAACATCAGTTATTACAATATGCAAGGAATAGTTGAATGCAACAAACTGCCGCTTGTGATTTTCTAAGTCGTCGATGAGTAAAGGTCATAAATATTATATAGAACTTTTTTGCCCTAGTTTCAAATATGTTAGCAACTGTTTTGACGAAGCTAAAGATTCAATTTCATCATATCATGGATGTTCACAATATCCTTTCATATGGTCCACTTTTTTTTTGGGGGGCGGGGGGGGGGGGGGGGGGGGGGGGGGGGGGTGCAAAGTCATAAGATCACTTAACACTTAACATTGAAGTGCATATGCGTTTTATATAATTGACGAACTCAAGACGAAGACGTGTATATGCATTATCGGCAAGTGATAAATGTCTTACCCCAAAATGTTTTATCTCATGTAATCCATGTTTTTATTTTCTTTTTTGAAAAATGGGACTTTTAACATAATCCATGCTGTTACCCAAAATGTTCTATAAGTGAGCCATGTAATGTAACCCAACCAAAAATGGGGCAAATTGGCTTCAAACGTACGATATAAATTTTTAATATAGTATTTTCAATAAAACAAAAGGTATATATACTCATTTTCAATTATTACTTGAAGCTCCTTTAGACTTTAGTAACGTGAAGCACGTGAAAACGAAGTAGGAGACAACATGTACGTATTACGTATATATAGACGTAATATAGATCGATATAATCCCAAACCAATTAGATAATGTTCTAACTTTGGCATGGAGGAGATAATTATATTGCTTTGGGAAAACTGTGGTGAACATATAATATAAACTTATCTTGTCTAGCTTATCTAGAGTTTGACTTTGCTATGTTTACTAATTAATGTCTATATAGATATGCTTATAGAGTTTGACTTGCACCCTTATAAGTTATAAATTCGCCGACCACTCTTCATTCTGAAAGTGGTAAAACTTTTATAAGTTTTTTTTTATTTGTTAAAGGATTTTCATAAATATATATAAAAGATCAAGTTTACATAATATAACTAATACAAGCAAAGAAAAAAGAACTAGGACTGAATGATTGAAAACAAATAAATACCAAAAAAAGCAGACCGAAGAAAGGAAAGAAAAAGCAGAGTCGAAAGCTTGTCAAGAAACTTAATACAATCAACATTGAAGAAGAGAGATCCCTCTCTTCAAACCCAATCGCAACATAGAACTACATTTGTTATTTATAGTGGAGATGATGCTTGTTGCTACTGAACTGGGGAGACCGAAAGACTTTCATGGAATCGCCGATTTCTCTCTCTCCACAGTTCATAGATTGTACCCTGCCAACCTTGAAGGAGAGCAAGTTTTGTATGCTTTGATGCTGAAACTGTTGGCATCCAAAGGAGGATCTAGTCCCAAAGAAGAGGAGGATATGATATCTTAAGTCTTTGTGTTATCAAACTCCACACTTCAGCCGAAAAGGCACATTCGAAAAAAGGTGATTTCGAGATTCAGGTGCCAAACCACAAAGAAGACAATCTAACTCAATATCTACTCCCCAAGTAGACAAACGATCAAGAGTTGGGTTGCGATTCAGTATAAATAGCCATGAGTTTATAGCATGCTTTGGAATGACAGCTTTGTGCCACACAAGAGGGGCCCAAAATGTTACTTGATTCGAAAGCCTAACAACATTCCACACAGCTTTAGAAGAGAAAGATTGTTTTATACCGTTTATTGCCCAGACTGGAATATCACTTGCTGATGACATAGTAATGGTAGAGATAAAAGCGTGGAGAAGAACTTGTCTCTCTAATCTGGCACTAGGAAGAGACCATCCATTCTCATTTCTCAATTCAGCGACAGTTGAAAACAAAGGGATCCCTAAGTGACTAGGCCCATCTGAACCAAGGAAATGGTAGAGAGATCCAAAAGGAGTCCATGGATCCCACCAAAAGAAAGTAGAATCACCATTTCCAATATGGATGCTAAGAAATTTAAGAGCTTTGGAACGAAGCTTAAGTAATTTTTTGAAGTTCCAAGAGTAAGAAGCATTCTTTTCATTGAGTGCCCATAAAGGAGATGTAGAAAGATACCTACTTTTTATCCAGGCCACCCAAAAAGAACCAGCTCTAGAAAACAACATCCAAAGAAGTTTCAAAGCACATGTTTCGTTCCAACTACTAATGTGCCTCAAACCAAGTCCACCTTCTAACTTAGGGAAGCAAATGTTAAACCAAGACACTCTAGCACCTGAGGGAGTGTCTACCTTTCCATGCCAAAGGAAAGAGCTGCAAAGACTGTTAATTTTTCTAATAACCTTCTTAGGGAGGAAGAACGCACTAGTCCAAAAACCTATAATTCTGAGGATAACTGAAGATAAGAGAGTTAACCTACCAGCCAAACTCAGAAACTTATGAGTCCAACCATTCAGTTTCTTCCGAATTTGAGATAGCAAAGGATCACAATCTTTCACTGAAAGCTTTTTGGAACATAGGGGAAGACCTAAGTACCATACTGGAAGAGTGGAAGAAGTCAAATTAAAAACAGTCTTTAACCAGTTCAAGTTATCCTCACTTACACCGGAACAAAACAAGGAGGTTTTCTCAATATTCATTGTCAAACCAGAGATTTCCTCAAATTTTGCAAGAATAGACATAACTCCGCTCAAAGAATGCTCTGATCCCTCTAAGAAGATTAATAAATCATCAGCAAACCATAGATGAGTAAGCTGAAGGTCCTCACACCCAGGGTGGTACTTGAAAAATCCTTCTAGAGCAGCTTTATTCAACATTAAGGATAACGAACAGAATTGGGGATAAAGGATCCCCTTGACGCAGACCCGTCCTTCCTTTAAAGAAGCCT
Organism: Camelina sativa; assembly: GCF_030686135.1. Lineage (NCBI taxonomy): Eukaryota > Viridiplantae > Streptophyta > Magnoliopsida > Brassicales > Brassicaceae > Camelina > Camelina sativa. The sequence goes on from NC_141897.1 coordinate 15,427,400, forward strand.
GAAGTAACCCCATTGATATTAATACTGAAAGACGGAGAACACACACAAGCTCTGATCCAGTTAATGAAAATAAGAGGAACCTTATAAGCCTGAAGAGAATCAAGAAGAAAGTCCCATCTAACTGAATCAAAAGCTTTTGAGATGTCAACTTTGAGTGTGATTCTTTCTCCACCAGAATTAAGATGATAACCTTGCATAACTTCTGAAGCAAGAAGCACATTCTCTATTATAAGCTTGTCCTTTACAAATGCGGTTTGGTTTGGAAGTATAAGGTCAGGAAGCAGACTATTTAATTTATCTAACAAGAGACGAGATATGAGCTTGTAAACCGTATTAAGACAAGAGATGGGTCTGAAGTCCTTCAATTCAACAGCCCCTGGCCTCTTTGGAACTAGGATAAGAGATGTGGAATTTAAGGTAGTTGGGATAAAGGAATCATGAAAGAACTGGAGCACACTCAATGTTAATTCTTGCCCAATAATAGACCATGTAGCCTTGAAGAACTCTACAGGAAATCCATCTGGTCCTGGTGTTTTATTGAGAGGCAACTTGAGAAGACAAGCTCTTATAGCTTCAGCAGAGAAAGGAGAGGAGAGAGAAGATTGCTGCTCAATCGAACAAGTTGTATGGATTAAAGAACTAAGGAGCTCAGGTAAATCAGGACAAAATCTGCCTCTAACTGAACGTAGGATCCCAGCAAAATAGACGATAGCTAGATCATGAGTTTCTTAGAGAGATGAAGTGAAAGTTCCATCCGGTTTCAACAGAAATTTGATGGCATTTTCTAGCATTCCTAGCCGTAGTAACCTTATGGAAAAAAGAATTATTAAAGTCACCTTCACCCAACCATCTTAGACGAGACTTTTGTCTGTAAAAACTCTCCTCCGCAAGACTAAGATGCAACCACCCCTCCAAAGCTAATTTTTCATTCTGAATATTGATCTGAGAAGGGACATTCAAAGCTAACAGCTGAAGATCATCAAGCTTGGAGTGAGCCTCAACAACTCTCTTTTCTAAGCCACTAAAATTTTTCTTCATCAAATCTTTTATAGGCTTTTTCATCATTCTCAGCTTGAAACATAAGTCTTTAAGAGTAAGAACTGATATACCAACATGTATCCAAGCTTCCGTAACAGAATCCAGAAAACTTCGATGCTTTGTTAAAAGCGAAAAAAAATTAAATGGCCTAGTACCATAAAACGGAGGAGGCGAGACGATCTTTATATGACCATGTGTATGATCAGAGAACTCAGGGGCTTGAAAGGTACAAAAACTAAAAGGGAATCATAGCAGCCAACAACCATTCACCAAGCATCTATCTAGTTTTTTCCCAATCGGATCTCCTGATCTTTTGTTCGTCCAAGAAAATTTAGGTCCACAAAAGGGAAGATCAAAGAGACCTAAGTCAGCTAAACAGTCTCCAAACATACGCATACCTCTTGTAGAGCTGACCGTATTATTATTTTAGGTTTCTGCTGGACTAAGAATCTCATTGAAATCCCCATTAATCATCCACGGCTTGTTTGCTAAACAGAGAGATGTGTATCTATCATGAAGTGAACTCAAAAGCTTTTTCCTTTCCTCTTCCTCGGTAGATGCATAAATCGCTGTGTAAATAAGAACTGACCCATCCTCCAAAGAAACCTCACAAGTAATTGACTGAAGGTCAACAAAAAGAACTGTTGCTTTAGTCGAAGCTTTGAAAATGATCCAAATCTTTCCTAACTCCGAGAACCAGTAATTAGACAAAAGAGACCACTCTGAACCAAGAACTGACATAATAAAATCCTTACTAGCTTCTTTAACATTTGTCTCCAACAAAGCTCCAAAAGTGACAGGACGACTACGAAGCCAGTTATAAAGAGGTCGATGCTTTGAAAAATCATTAAGACCTCGCACATTCCAAAAAAAGTTGTCTGACATATAAACAGATTATGGAGTGTGACGCTTCCCTCTTTGCAGGGAGAGAACGCAACCTTGAGCAGGTGAGATTTGGCCATACCTTTTTCTCTTTGATTTCTTATCTTTGGAGGAGGCTGAAGAGGGAGAAGAACCATAGAGAACCAGCGAAGAAGACATCTCACCCAAGACCAAAGCATTTTCCTCTACTGATAACAGTTCAAAAGAGTTTGAGATGGAAGTAGAAGGTTGAACCACTGAGAGTAAAGGCGAGGAGAGAATACTAGGGGTGGCCAATTCAGGCAACTGAACAGAATTGGTCGAAGCTACATCCAAGTCCACAGAAGAACATTCATGAGCAAGGGGTAACCCAGATGGAGCGGAAACAGAGGGAGCTCTGATAACCTGAGAGGAAGTAGGTAAATCCTCTTTTCCATGAACCATAGAATCTGAAGTAGGGGTCGAAACTTGTTTAACATGGCCTTCAGACACGGGTTTCCAAACCTGTTGCTTTTCCACATGAGTTGATGAAGAAGCATTATTTCCAGGTCCTTTAGGGGTTTGCTTCTCTTTTCCAGCCAAAGAAGATTGCATATGTGAATTAATAACAGTAGGACAAAGTGAAGCTTTATGTCCAATTTCATTGCAAAGAGGACAAAGAGGAGGTAACCAAGGGTAAGAGACATTAAGAAGCAAGACATTTCCATCATCTCGTTCTATTTCCAGCACCGATGGAAGAGGTTTCATAAGATCTACAATTACTTTTACCTCGGCAGAGTTGACACTAGTGAAAGGTTTATGATCCACTGCTCGCCCCAACGGCCTACAAATGATACTTAAACCCTCTGGAGTGATTAAATCAAAAGGGATATCCTTAATAGATGTCCAAACTGGCGCTTTCTCTAATGAAGGAGGAGTAAAACTGAATTGTGACTTCCAAGCCGTGACAAAGAACGGAGAGTCACCTACATACCATAATTCATGTTGCAGCACCCTATTCCTTAACGATGGAGAGGGGATATGGAATAGAAAAGCATTGGAGGTCAGTTTATGAACTGTGACTCTTTTATCTTTACCCCACAGAAAGTTTAAAACACCCCAAATCTTCCCATAAGATGGAGTCGTACTATAGAAGATGCCCACAATGAAATTTTCATGAAGCTTTGCACCTTTTTCAAACACAGAATTTGAAACTTTAACCGCAGGGCGACCTTCTGTAGACATAGAAATCGAAGCTGATGAAACAGGAATCTTACCTGAAGAAGTAAGATTATTTGCCCAATTAAACCCTGAGTCGGTAACACCAGGCGAAGAAGCTTGTCCGGGATAGGGAGGAAGAGACGAATTGTCTCCAACCAGAGAAGAAGGAGCCGCTCCGAGAACTCCTTTCTCAGAGGGAATAGTATTAATTAGCTGCGGAAGAGAGGAAGAAGAAGGCAGATCTGACATCTCTGCATCGACAAGATGAGGAAACTGAACCGGCAAAAAAGAACCAGAGAGAGGAGAAGAAGAATCCGGAGAAGCCGGCGGAGGGGGAGAAGGCAGAGCTTCTGCCATCGAAAAAACAAAGCTTAACGGTGCTGAAATCGGACCTGAAAGAAAAATCGCTTCTGTTTTCACCAGCTGACATCATTTTTTTGTGTCCTAATTAGATATTTTTTACTAGCCACAACTTTTATAAGTTTTACATAAATTGTTCTGCGATCCACGATTCCATGATATATATAATCACACGAGATAAATATTTCTTTTTTCTTTATTTTGCGAATAAAACCTTTTCGTGGTTGGAAAATTCATAAAGATTCGCCGACCCTTTATATATATCATGGATTGGACGGCGATTATATAAACTCATGTCGGTTAATTTTTACCACTTTCAGTGATTTTTACCAATTTTTACACACAAAAAAAAAAGAAATCCAAAACTATTTTTGCCCTTTTGGTATTTGAGGGCATATTACGTAACGCGTGTGATGCACAGTTCTAAACATTTATCGTTTTTGGTTTTGTATGAATTGTATGATTATTGCGGAGTTTTATGATATGGATTATGAAACATCTTTCTTCTTTTTTTTTTTTCTTTTTTTTTGTCGCCCAAACTTAAATTAGAAATTAAACAAGATTATACCCAAAGACAGTGAGACAATGTTTAGCTAGAGAATCGGCTACAATATTCGCAGACCGAGGGATAAAGCGACAGGAAAAAGATAAGAAACTCGAAATTCCTACAAAGATATCAGAAATGACTCCGTGAATTTTCAGTAGAGTTGATCGAGCTTTGAAGGCTCTAACCAATTGTTGACAGTCAGATTCAAGAAGGAAGTGAGATACTCCTGCACTGACCGCATCAATAATAGCAGCTCTACAGGCCAAATATTTCGCCATGAGAGGTGAAGATACAAATTCACAAACTGTAGAGTGGAGAGAAGTGATTCCCTCTGCATTTGTTAAAGTCCAACCGAGCCCCGCAGTCTTCAAGTCACTTCTCCAAGCTCCATCTGTTCTACAAACCACACCAAACCTAGGCATTGAGTTAATATAAGAAAGATTAGCCCTTTGTCCTCCTACCAATGTTGTGATGGGCTTTTGTTTCTGCAGTTGGGCTAAGGACCACTCTTTTGCATCAAGAATAGCTTCTTGAAGTGTTTCCTCTGAACTAAAGGTTCTAACATTAAAAACCTGTTGGTTACTGGCTTTCCATAAATTCCAACAGATCCAGGGTGCTAAAGGACTCGAAACAAGGCCTGTGGGGGGAAGACAGATCAACTGATTGGCAACCCTCAGTCCATAACTAACCTCTTGAACCAAGGAGGCATTAAAATCCCCTGCAAACGGTGCTTCCTTCCACACTTTGACAACAAAAGGGCAATGGAAGAGCATATGTGAAATGGTCTCCGGGTCTCCACACTTATCACAACACTCATTAACCGGAATGTGTCTCAAAGTGAGTTGTTGACCTGTGGGTAGCGCTTCGTGTATAGCTTTCCAGAGAAACATTTTGACCTTGGGAGTCGTATGTAAGTACCATACCTCCTTTCTCCAGTTCACTACTCTTTCAAAGGAGCCCGTAGAAGTATTACGGCTTTCCTCGGAGGCACTAAAGTATCCGGACTTTGTAGAATATACTCCTGAAGGATTACCCAGCCAGACTAACTTATCCACCACCCCTAGCCGGCTCGGTTTGATCATCATGATTTCTGAGAACAAATTTGGACAAACCGCCATAAATTTTTTCTTATCCCAGTCGAGACAACCTGGAAGGAATAGATCCTTGACCACAAAGTCTTTACTCCAAAGTGGGGGTGGTCCCATAAGTCTCCTCGCTTTATCTGAAATGATCCAAGCATCATTCCACACCTTAATGATTCTACCATCCCCCACTACCCAACCATGATTCTTCAACAAAAGGTCTCTTCCTATCAGAATACTCCTCCAGCCATGTGAGGCAGAACTTGGACAGACATTATCCAGAAAAAAAGAGGAGAAGTTGCAATATTTACCCAACATCACAAGAGCCAACAAGCAGGTCGGATTAGTGAGAATTCTCCATGCCAACTTTCCCAGCAACGCTGCGTTGAACTCTTGGAGATCTCTCAAACCCAAACCACCGACCATTTTTGGCTGTGTAAGCTTATTCCAAGCTATCCAACACATGCCTTGCTTCTCAGCTTTTGTGTCCCACCAAAATCTAGTCATTACCGACTGGATTCTCTTGCATAAGGACACTGGTAACTGGAAGCAAGACAAGGCATATGAAGGCATTGCCATCAACACACTCTTCATCAACGTCAATTTTCCTGCTCCAGAAAGAAACCGATTAGACCAGGACAGAGCCTTCTGACGAATCCTAATCCACAATCAATAAGAATAGATCCTTCTTTTTTCTGCCAAAATGCTCAGGCAAACCTAAATATTTTCCAACACCACCCTCCCTAGAAATACCCAGGATTTGTTTCACTCTTTGCCGCCTGTATTGGGGAGTTTTCCTAGAGAAAGAAATGGATGACTTGATCGAAATGGATGACTTGATCACATTTATCTTCTGTCCCGAAACTCTTTCGTACTTATTCAGAACACTCTTGAGAGCCTTAAAGGTTTTGTCACTACTTTTGCTGAAAAACATGGTATCATCTGCAAATAGATCAAGATGATTAATCCATGGACAACCCCGAGCCACTCTGATGCCTGGTAAACTTCCTGTTTCTTGAGCTTTCTTGCATAAACCTGACGACACCTCGCTGTACAGTATGAAGATGTAATGGGATAGAGGGTCCCCTTGCCTAAGATGAGATGTAATCTTAATTTGTAGTTTTGGGGCAAAACAGAGATAGTTGGGTGCTTATACTAATACTAACTACCTCACTCCGACCAATCTACGCGGTGTAAGTGTGTAACCATATACGTATATATTTCTAATAACCATATACGTATAATTTATATATACATATATATATATAGATATATTTCTCCAATAGAAATATATATATTAAAAAAAAATCTTAAATGAGGAAGCTGGTGGACCTATATTACCTATAAACATAAACTGGCCTCGATCAAGAACACTAACAAACAACTACTTTTGGTTTCATTCACATGAGTTTTAGTGGTTAAATCCAAATATACGACAATTTATGTCACATGATTGTCGCATCGCTATTCCGTTAATAAGAAAATGACAAGTGTTAGTCTTTCAACAAAATAAAAAAAAAGAAAGAAGATAAAGTGTTTGTGTGACAGTGCTGTAACATTTAGTAATATGAAATGGAGAAAGTAATATGAAATGGAGAAAGTAAAAAAAATATAATTTTCAATTGATTGTTTGCATTTACTTTTTCTATTTACATTTCATTAGTTTCTCCTTTCCAAATGAACTCACAATATTAAGCATTTTAAACAAAAATTGATTTTGTTAATAGTAAATGCTAAAAGTCCAACGGAAAAAATTGTTTGTATATGGTATTTTTTTTTAACATCTAATGTTTTGCATTTGCATTTAGGATTAATAAAAACAAAATTCTGTAAGACTTGAATTATTATTATATATTTTTTGGAAAAAAGTTATTTTAAATTTCGAGTTTAATCGTAAAAGCATAACTTTTTTCTTTTTTTTTTTGGTGGGTGTTGGTATCTTATGTTTTAAAAGAGTTTTCAAATGATTGGTGCTACTTATGTGTCACACCATTTAGTGTAGTACTATTGGTGTTAGATGGTATTGTTGGTACAAAGATTAGACTCTAAAACAGAATTTTCCATCTACAAACCAAAAAAATTTAAAAAGTTGTTTGTCAAGGAAAAAAAACGGCTGTTTAAAGAGGACCTGATTATCGTATATGTCAGGTCTTGTGTTCTTATTTCGTATATGTCAGGTCTTGTGTTCTTAGTACAAGTCGTAGCAGCTTACGCGTGTGATTAAAAAAATATGGTTCATACGCGAAACCTTTGACTATTACGTCTCTAAACTCGATACTTAAAACTTATATTATAATAAGTTTTGTAACAATAAGTAACTAATAATCCATATTTATTATATAACGCACATGTGTCTTCTTCTTCTTTTTTGTCAACTCCATAGAAAATGGAAAAAGGACAAAAGAAATAATATATGTCCTACTGAGGAAGAGATCCAGTGGTCCATGCCAGATATAACAATGTTATGTGGTTTATAATAGATTGTAGGTTGATGTGTGGCTCGATCTAATTTGGGCTAACAGATTGAAACCTAAGGGTTTCACATTGAACTGTTAGAGCATTTAAGATTTATTTCTCACAATTATAGTTAGGTAGCGTGACTCTCATCGATTTCACATATTGGGTCCAAAAACTATAGCATTTCACATGTACAAATTCACTTGATTTTGTTGACAAACAAAAATCACTTGATTACGGTTGAAAAGTATATTTTATATTGTGTTTAGAACTAGAAAACTATAATATTCTACTTTTCACTAACCAACTTTTTAAATCATCATACTCGTCACTTTGTTCCTAATTCATCTAATTTTCATGTTTTCACACGTAATAAGAAAACATATTAAAAGTGATTATAGAATTACGTTATTTTTTAATTTATAATTGTCTATAACTCTAATATATAGTATTTAATTATTGTTCTTGAAAAATTTAGAACTCATCAATAATGACCAATAATTATTGTATATAATTTTTTTATAAAAAAAAAATCCTTTTTAAAACAAACAATTTCCTAAAAATTGGATTAATAAGGAACAAAGGAAGTAAAAAAAAAAAGAACAAAGGAAGTAAAAAAAAAATATTTTATTTAAAATAAAATTTATTTTATTTTAGTTCACATATATACTTAAAAAGGAATCTAGGATTATTAATGAGTTCATATTTTGTGTAATTCAATTAAAACAAAAGAATATAGGATTATTAATGAGTTCAATTATTACATAATTGGTTCATGATTTTAGACACTTTCTTTAACAATTTTTCACTTATTCACTTTTAATGATTTTGTGGACCTCTCAAATATCTTCATAAATTAGAATCTTCATATTTTTAATGATTTTTGTCATTTCTCTAAAAGTGAATAAGTGAAAGATTGTTAAAGATTGCTAGAGAGTTTTGTTGAGTAGTTTTCTAAAATCTTGTAAAGTGCTCCAAACAATTCCTGTATTTTTGTGATACTTTCCATGATTTTATTTTGTAAAGAAAGTGTATAAAATCATGAACCAATAACATATCAATTGAATTCATTAACAATCCTAGATTCTTTTATTTTAATTAAATAACACAAAACTTTTAATGGCTTTATAAAAGTCTGAATCCATTAACCCAAATTTGTTAAGATTTTAAATGACTTTTTACAAATCACAAACTAATAAGACTAAACTTTTACAGAGTTTAACAAAATCTTGATCTAATAACAACATATTCTATATAACATTTAAAATCTTTAAAACTCTATTCAAATCTCAAACCAATAACCCCGTTAATTAGTGTTTTAGTTTTAAACGTAGTTACTAGTTATAACCTAAGTAATACAGAACAAGTTGTAATGTAAGTAATCTATTTATCGGTTAAGAAAGAAAATAATTGTTTTTTTCAGTTGACAAAAAAATAGTGATAATTAAAAAAGAGGAAAGTTATTGTATATAACCTTTTTGCCAAAAAGGATTAAAAGACAACAGACACACATTCACATAACTTTCATTTATTCAAAAAGCAGCCGGGAGATACAAATTAACTGTGCAAGGATACTATTAGAGAAATGGCAAAAAAGACAAAGAAGCAAAATGCCGATAATGTTTGACCAAAAAATGGTAAAGAAACGTTATGCTATATATATGAAACATAAACTAAAAGAAAAATACAATTAAATAAATAGAGGAAGAGAGAGTCTATTGGTCAAAGTCTGACATTCTTCAAGACCCGAACCTAGTTAACATCTATAAATACCTCATTTGGTTCATTCCCATATTTCACCAGCAAACATTCTTAATACAACAACCCACATATTGCACCTACATCACTCCCTCGTATACAATTCGTCACAAGAATTTTTTAAAAATACAAGCATATTTTTTTTTTGTTCTTATACATAAATAGTTTGGGAGATCGGGATGGAGTTTCTTGAGGTGCCTCGAGTTTGGTACATGTTCTTCAACGTTTCCGTTGTAGTTCTTTGCCTTGTGTTCTTCAAGCTCTTTTTGCGTTGCTGGATATTGCCAGTTCGAACTCAAAAGAAGCTTAGAGATAACGGATTTTTAGGTCCACAACCTAGTTTTCCATTAGGAAACCTTAATGACATGAAGAAGCTGAAGATGGCTTCGCTAATGGTGGATAATAGCAAATCTTCCACTATTATCAACCATGACATACACTCCATTGCACTTCCACATTTCGCTCGGTGGCAACAAGACTACGGTAACTAATTATCCACTCTCATATATATATTTAAGCTCCGGACGACATTCATACCATATGATCGGTTAGGCTACCAACATTACTATATGTAATTATTAACATTTATCATTGGTTACGTCTTATGTAACGCAGGGAAAGTGTTTGTTTACTGGCTAGGGATAGAGCCGTTCGTGTACGTTGCGGATCCTGAATTCTTGAGTGTTATGTCGAAAGGTGTATTGGGGAAGAGTTGGGGGAAACCAAATGTTTTCAAGAAAGACAGAGAGCCAATGTTTGGTACCGGTTTGGTTATGGTCGAAGGTGATGATTGGACAAGACATCGCCACATCATAACTCCTGCATTTGTCCCTCTTAATCTTAAGGTATAATTATAATAATTAAATTCTTTTTTACCGTTTACATTGGCATGAGTCCAAAATTGTAGAAAAGTAATAGGGTGACTAATCTAGTTCAACAATTTAGACTTTATAGTTCTTTCTTTCCCAAAAGCATGAGCCACCATTTTTCACGACGGATAAATTTCAAGGTCTTAATTATGGTGTGGAACAGACTATGGATAAAGTTAAATATTAGACTCATTCAATTCAAAACGTCTTAATTACTAGAATATTTCTCATTTTCTCATTACTTTTCATTGATCGTCTTAATTAATAGGCAATGACAAACATGATGGTGGAATCAATCTCCAACATGTTGGATCGATGGGCGATACAAATAAACTCGGGCAATCCCGAATTTGACATGGAAAGCGAGATCATAGGAACAGCTGGTGAAATAATCGCCAAGACAAGCTTCGGAGTCACGGGAGAAAATGGAGTTCAAGTCCTCAAAAACCTAAGAGCTGTGCAATTCGCTCTCTTCAACTCAAACCGCTACGTAGGCGTACCGTTCAGCAACATTTTGAATTTCAAGCAAAACGTTAAAGCAAAGGAGCTAGGCCGAGAGATCGATGGTCGCCTTTTGTCGTTCATAAACGAACGGAAGAGGGCTGTAGTCAAAGGTGACGACCAAGGCCACGATCTTCTCGGAATGTTGCTAAAGGCGGATCATACAGGGAATTTTACGGCAAAGGAGCTTGTGGACGAATGCAAGACGTTCTTCTTTGCTGGCCACGAGACGACGGCTTTAGCACTCACGTGGACGTTCATGCTTCTTGCGATCCATCCCGAGTGGCAAGACACGATTAGGGAAGAGATTAGACAAGTCATCGGAGATTCCAAGATTGAATATAACAAACTTGCCGGACTAAAAAAGGTACGTTACCAAACACAGTACACAACAATCCACGTGCTTAATCATATGCATGCATAAATTATATTTGGACGCGTTCACAAAATACAATTTGGCATGTTCACATTTTCGTAGAAAACAAAAAAAAAGTTAATGCACATAGATTTGGAAATAAATGTAGCCTGATACAACATAATTAATATACACCTTAAGTATAATTTAAACCTAATTAATATATACATCTGACAACTGTGGTCAAAGTCTAATGGTCACAAAGAAGTCAAAATCCCCGAAACGAACTACAAATGATCAAAGCATAGAGGCGCGTCGTCGCCTCTCTAAATCAGAACTAGTCAACGACTGCGCTGACCAATAAGTGAAGCACCACGTAATCTAATAAGTATATCTCTCTAGCTACTCATATAATGCATATTCAATCTGTTTATATCCATGACAAAAACGTGTGACACAAGTGTCATTAGTGATACTTTAATTAAATATTAACACTTCATGATTAAAAATTAATTAAACCACTTACCTCTTGATTTTTTTTTTTGTATGTATATTAACGTATCAAACTTGTGATCATTATAATGCAGGTGAGTTGGGTGATGAACGAGGTTCTTCGGCTATATCCGCCTGCGCCTAACGCACAGCGACAAGCTAGGACAGACATTGACGTGAACGGTCGAGTGATTCCAAACGGAACAAACATTTGGATCGATGTGGTGGCGATGCACCACGACGTAGAGCTGTGGGGAGACGACGTTAACGAGTTTAAGCCGGAGAGATTCGACGGCGATTTGTACGGTGGTTGTAAGAACAAGATGGGTTTTATGCCGTTTGGTTTCGGAGGGAGGATGTGTATCGGTCGGAATTTGACGACCATGGAGTACAAGATTGTCTTGTCATTGGTTTTGTCCCGGTTCGAAATCTCGGTTTCGCCCGGTTATCGTCATTCGCCGACGTATATGCTCTCTCTTAGACCAGGATACGGTTTGCCTCTAATTGTGCGACCACTTTAGTTTGCATTAACGCACAAATTACTAAAAAATGTTTTTAATCTCGAGTTTGATTAGGATCGTTTTTCTTTTTTTTGGTCGGCAGATCAAATTAAATTTACGGTCTCGACACATGTGTCTTGTTTTTCCGGATACGGGAATTACCTCTTCTTGTATTTCTTTGTAATTTCATTAATTAATGCAATATATGTTTTTTAAGATGTTTCTTGTGCTCTTTTCTTGGGTTAATGCAATATACTAATCTAATTTTTGTTTCAAATTAGTCGTTTTTCAATTCACAATATTTTATATAGATTTTGCAATTTTATCTGTATCTTCTAAGTATCGAATAAACAATATGTTAATTAAGAGTCAAAAACTAATGTTTTATTAAATATACGTAGAAAAACTTTAAACAACAACTAATTTTAAATAGATAGAATATTAATCAGCAATGATTGGGGATAGTGGTGAGTTAGAAAAAAAAATACTAATATGTTTGGAGTTTTAGTTTTGTTTGAGAGAGAGTGTCTTTTTATATATTTAATGTGATTTTTAAAACTGATTTTTTTTTAATTTACTCTTCACCTAACATTCTAATATGATTTTTTGAACTAATTTTTTAAAGTTACTCTTCACCCTTAAATTATTCAATAAATTTATGTAATATATCATTCATTAAATATGAGTATATTTAAATCATATTTGTCGTAATTTAGGTGAAATGTGTCAAAATAAATGATGTGTTGGGTGAAAAACTAATAAATAAATTATGGTGGGTGGAAATTGGAAACAGTATATATCAAAGGGGCCTTTCTCGTAATTATACGAAAAGGTTCGTATCACGTTTCTTGTCTCGTCTGTCTAATGAAGCAACGAACGAACCAAAAAAATGTAATCGTCTGTGGAAAAAATCTTACTGAACAACAACAACTATGGCGTCTACAATGGCGACATGGACGACACCAAGCTCTCTCCAGCTCAGAGTTGCTCTAAATTACGGTTCCTTCAAGGCTCCGGCGAGAGCGAAGATGACGAAGCTAAGTCGCCGTCTCCAGATATCATCAAGCGTTGCGCAAAACGCTGAACCGGGTCGGGATTTGGGTGGGTCGGATCGATTTCGTGGGTGGGCTGATTCAGATGACGAGGATAACACTACAGATTGGTTCAAAGGTACGATTTTTTTGATTAGATGTGATGATGGGTTACTTACTCTGGTAGATTCATAATAAAGTTTTGATTTTTTTTTTGTTTTCAGGAACCTTGTTATCTGGAGTGGCTGGGATGGTTCTCTTTGTTGGGTTAACTTACGCGGCTTTATCTTACAAGCGCAATGGTTTAAGTATGTGTTTCAATCTTTATTTAGTGTGGGAATTGTGTGATACAATGTAGTTGATTCCAACTAGTAAAGTTCGAATTTTTTGGTGAATGTTTAGGACCAAAAGTAGAAGTTTTAGTGACTACTGTTGGTGAAAGTTCAAGTGATCAAATCAGCACTGTTGGGGATGAGGGATCTAATGTAACTGAACAAGATAACCAGGAAAGCTCTAGAGGTATGGACACCAATGTACCAAGCTTGATAAGTCTTGCAACCAATATTTCATTATCTTACCTCTCAATGTTACTTGCCTGTTTATTCATAAGTGTTCCTTTTGATGGATGTTAGTTTAGATTCTTCTGTTTTATCTCGGGATGGCATAGATGTGGTGTTGAAATCCGCGTCTCCTAGCAAAGAAAATGACGAGGGTGAGAAAGCATTAGAAAGCTTAGCTGAGAGATACACCTCATCGACAGAGTTGGATGGAGTAGTTACGCATACCTCTGAAACCCCAAACGAAAAGCAGAAGACCCGCCGTTATACAGGGATACCTGCTCCTTCTACAGTTCCACAAGTAGATCCTATAAAACCTATCTTTCCAACGGTTGTGGATCCAGTTCAAAGTCAAGTGTTTTCAGCTTTACAAGCTTTAAAGGTACTGCTTTCTAACTTTCAGATTATTATGAACTATCTAGCAGTGCAACAGTTTAATGAGTTGTTAAGAACTGATTGCTATTCCAGGTTATTGAATCCGATGCTCTGCCTTATGATTTATGTACACGCCGTGAATTCGCTCGTTGGGTGGTTTCTGCAAGCAATGCGCTGTCAAGGTAATTCTCAAAAGTTTCACCATATTTCAATGCCTCACATTGTGAAACTACCTTCATCCATTACAGGAACTCGGCATCAAAAGTATATCCTGCCATGTACATAGAGAACGTTACTGAACTTGCATTTGATGATATCAAACCTGAAGATCCTGATTTTCCATTCATTCAAGGTGATCATTAGATTATCTTTTACCTTCATGCTGAGTCAATGAAGTTATATTTAGCTATATTTAATCTGATTTCTTCATTTTGTATTGGATAGTATAGGTTTGGCAGAGGCAGGACTTATCTCAAGCAACCTCTCTAACCTAAACATGCCTTCTACTGAGAGCAGTCGGTTTACGTTCTCCCCAGAAAGGTATTTATTTTCATCCAACCAAGTTATAAAAGCCTAGCTACTGCTATGTGATTTCCACTCTTCTTATCTATTCTTTCTCTGCAGCCATCTAACACGTCAGGATCTTCTAAGCTGGAAGATGGCTTTGGAATACCGACAACTCCCAGAAGCTGATAGCAAGGTTCTTTTTCTATTCCTTTCTTTCGTCTTTTCCACATTTAGTCATAAGAGTGTCGTTAACCTTACACAACTACTTTTCCTTTTTCAGAAGCTATATCAACTTTCTGGTTTTCTTGACATTGATAAAATAAACCCAGAAGCGTGGCCTGCCCTTTTAGCTGACTTATCCGCTGGAGAACATGGAATAACAGCACTTGCTTTTGGTGAGTGAGATTCTTGCTTCTCTTAAGTAATAATATCATCAGAGTTTCACAGCCGCGTTTTGTTTTTAAAAGTCTTGTGTCCCTCTAGGGCGTACCAGATTGTTTCAGCCATCTAAAGCGGTTACAAAAGCCCAAACAGCTGTGTCTCTTGCAATCGGTGACGCTTTTGAAGTAGTTGGTGAGGAGCTAGCTCGTATCGAAGCAGAGGCTATGGCTGAAAACGTGGTTTCTGCACATAACGAGCTGGTTGCTCAGGTCGAGAAGGATATAAATGCTAGCTTCGAGAAAGAGCTTTTAAAAGAAAAGGAACTAGTAGATGCAGTGGAGAAAATGGCTGAAGAAGCAAAGTCGGAGCTGGCGAGAATTAGAGTTGAGAAAGAAGAGGAGACTCTTGCATTGGAGAGGGAACGCACATCGATTGAAACAGAAATGGAGGCTCTTGCGAGGATACGAAATGAGCTTGAGGAACAACTTCAAAGCCTTGCGAGTAACAAGGCAGAGATGTCGTACGAGAAAGAGAGGTTTGATAGACTTCAAAAGCAAGTGGAGGATGAGAACCAAGAGATACTCCGGTTGCAAAATGAGCTTGAAGTTGAAAGGAACGCTTTATCCATAGCCAGGTATAGAATTCATTATCTTGAAATTTCTTGTTTCTTTTCCAAGCAAAATCAAATGAGCATGAATAGATCTTAGACAGTGAGACAAAAAGTTCTAGGTAGAGACAAAAATATTTGTAATTGTTAAATGACAGCCTCTTTCTATTGATTAGTTTGACTCGGAAGCGGTTTATATTGAGAAATGTGACAAGTCAAACATAAGAGAGTTTAGCTCTTTCAGGTCATTTACGGTTATGAGTTTTGGTTTTAAAGGGATTGGGCTGAGGATGAAGCGAGAAGAGCAAGAGAACAAGCAAAAGTGCTAAAAGAAGCTAGAGGACGTTGGGAGAAGTATGGGCTAAAAGTGATTGTTGACAGTGACCTCCACGAACAGACAACAACGGAATCTACTTGGCTGAACGCAGGAAAGCAAAATCCTGTTGAAGGAACCATGAAAAGAGCTGGAAGTCTGATTGCTAAGCTCAAAAAGATGGCGAAAGATGTAGGAGAGAAATCCAGAGAAGTAATCTACTTGATCATAGAGAAGATAAGCCTTCTGATATCAGCCTTGAAACAACAAGTCCATGGACTGGAGAACAAAACCAAAGACCTGAAAATGAAAACCAAGTCTAAAGCAGAGGAAGTGTGGAGAGAAACGAGCTTGAGGATTGATGAGATCAGTAGTGTCTCTATAGTGAAGGCTAAGGAGACTGTAGAAGAGTTTAAGAACAGAGTTGGGAAACTCGGCGAGAAATTCAAGCCGAAGTAGGTTTGCGGTTTGGTTGAGATTAAGATTTGTCAAACTAAAAAAGCAAAACAATGAATTGTCTTAATTTTCAAAACAGGAAATATAGGAAGAGCCCCAACTTAGATAGATAACTACACTGATTTGATTATATGTTTGTGGTCTTCGCCAGTTAATGCCGTTTGGGGTTCTATGAATACAATCACGCTCCAAGCAGTTGAGGATTGAAGATGAAAGATCACATAAATACAATAATAAACTAGTATGGTACTGGATGATACACTTCAAATTTTAAGCCAAGATATGAAATTAAGTTGACTCTCACTCAAATTTTTATAAATACTAGGTTAGTACCGCAGCGTAGCGCTGGTTGTTTTTAAATATTTTTTTTAATAAGATTTTTATTTTGTATTTTTTGAAATCAAAATTTAATATAAATTGTTTGGAATTAGAATTTACTATTGAGTTATTTGGAATTTTATATAATCATGTATCCAATGCCTACTCAAAGTTCAATTCCAGAATATAAATATTAATATAAAACCAATGTACCTCAAATACTTTATGAGCCGTCTTGCAAATAATTAATATCTGTTAGTGCATCTTGTTGTTTTTTGGATCCAAGAGTTAAGAGTACGCATAATATAGTAAGTAAAAAGAAGTAACCACACTTGTCATATCTGAAGAAAATGTCGCAGTACTTGTACACATAAGTGCTACAAACACATGTCTATATAAAACAATGTGTGAGCATGAGGTTCTCAATTAAAAAGTATGAATCGTAAGTATTAAGAACCAAAGAAAAAAGAGGTTTGAAAGCATATACTTTCCATCTCCTTGGCGGCACTAACATTGGAACATAAGGAATTAACCTATGCTTACCCTGCATGAGACAAGAACAATAAAAGATCACCTATAAAAGCTCATGCATGGAATAGTTTTAAATCAGAAAAAAACGTTTTAAGTTAACTCACAGACTTATCCAGTCCTGCAAAGGAAAGCAAACTAATCATATCAAAGTAGGTTTTAAATAGTATTTCTTAACATATATTAAATCATAAATTCCTTGAAGATAACATACAAAGATACAAAATACGGAAGCAGGCGATTGAAGGACGAACCTGAGGTAACGTGACACGAGGTTGATGAATCCACTTTTCTCATTCGCACTGAAACAAAAAGGAAACAAATCACAGTCTAAACAATGAAGATCCAGAATCGACAACACAAAACCTCATCTCAGTAAGTCCATCAACGGCGGATTTGAGCTGCGGGAGCTACTCGGTTGCGTCGGCCATGGATAAATTTTCCGATGAGGTATATGCGACAAAAAGAACAAAGATTTGGTGACCCTCAGGAACTCCGATCCAACTTCAGAACAGACTTGGAGAAATAAAAGGATAAACCGAGTAACGAAGATGTGGTCCTAACCGCCTCCCAAAACAATCTGGAGCAAAAAAAGACATAAAACTTAAAAACATATGAGTTAAATTTCTATGGAAACACACTTGCGTTACTATCCAACTCTTTTGTCAATGAAAGGTGACCACTAAATAGATAACACTCAGTTCCTTGAAAACAGAATGTGACACACCAAATCGAATACAAATTATGTTCTCTACACATTACCTTTGGTCGGTCATTCTTACAGCTTCAAGTCCGGTAAAGATTTTGTCAGTGAGACCAATCCTCTGCTCTAATTGGGAAACTCTAGCCATCGCCGCAGCTGATACACCTTGGGATTCGTCAAAGGTTTTAGCTTTGCTTAAATCGTCTTTGCCTAGCACGAATCTTGTGGCAAGCATTGTTTTCACCACTTCTTGAGCTTTAGTCACTGCTTCTCCAACGTTGAACTCGCCTCGTTGAGCATGAGGCTACATGATTGAAGAACGACCGAGCTTTAGAAATGAGACCAAACATTAAACCATTGAGTGTAAGATTCTACTATTTAATAAAAACACAGAAAGATCAAAACTGAGAAATGTGTAAAAGAAAGATTCATACATTTGAGTATGATTCATCTTCAAAACCCTGTGGAGTCGCATTCCAGAAATCGAACTCTTTGTGATGTTGTCCCCAACGAGTAATGCAAACACGCTGATCTAATATCGTTGTGCCCTGAAGAAAGCGAGAATTCCAACGAACCGAGTTATTCATACTCAAGAGACACACAAAAAGAAAGAAAAAAGTGAATAAAATCGAAACAAGACTTACACTGAGTAAAACAGCAGGTTCTTGGGAATAAGAATCCCTGAACATCACATAAGCAGTGCAAGCTTGCTCACCCGACCTAGTCTCGTTAACAACATAGCAGATTTAATCTTGTGAATCCAGAATATGCACAAAATACCAATTTTGTCTAGAAGTAAGGTTTGTTTACCTGACAATATCAATATATTCGATTGTACCAGAGAAAGAGAAGAAATCAATAAAATCTTTCTCAGTAACAAAGGGAGATAACCCAGTCACTTCAACACCATATCCAATTTGATGATCCATCTTCACCCAACAGCTGAAAAAAAGAAAAACAAAATAAAGAAACCCTAAAATATCTCAATTTAACCTAATTCGACAGATTCATCACTTCCAGACGAAATCGAAAATCATAAATATAAGGAATATACTATTCCTAATCTCTACCTCATACTTACATAGCTTCACATGGTTCTGAAATTTCAAGCGAAACTTGAGCAAGAACAGATTGCAAATTGTATCAAGAACACCAATTGATTCACACATCGTATTACTGCAGAGTGGTGGCGAGTTCTTGAGAGACGGTGAAGCGAGAATTGAGAAATCAGATTTCGAGTTGTTGAGATTTTGGGGACTTTTTCGATAAATTCCAGATTATTAGAATGTTATTTGATAGGTAAGCAAAATTATAAATGATCTTTATAAATAATTATAATTTGATTGGTTACAGATTTGATTGATTTGATTAGTTATATAAGATGAGTTATATTATTGTTATAATTTAATTGGTTACAGATTTTTTCTAATGTGTCAGTTTTTGTTTAGTTTCTGTTTTAATACAAAAACTGAGCTGTCAACACATTTTCAGAAACCAAAAAATTTTATTGTATTGATTTGACTATATATATTATTAAATTACTTACAAAAATCTTGGCAATAATTTTTTTAGTTAGATAATGATATCACAAGATTGTATTGTTTTTTATATTAAGAAAAAGGTAGAGAAATAATTCTATGTTGAAATATACATAAGTTAAATAACATAGTGATTACGATGAATCTTTGATTAAATCACATTAAAAAGTTGAAAAAAAATATATTATTATAAGATTGTCGATAAAAATATATATATATATATATATATTATAAGAGATTGTGTTTTTATATCTCTGTCTATCAAAACATTCTTCATGGTTTCTAAGGTTCATCAAAGAATGGGCAACTCAATTTCGTATGCAACATCGTACTCATTCGGCGAAACAACATGGTCAAATCCAACTTCTACGATTGTGAACAGCTTAACGGAACATCCTCCTTCTTCCTACTCCGTCAAGATTGAGAATCTCACACAACTTAACAATGAAAAATACCAATCTCGTCGTTTCAGGGTAGGCGGGTGTGACTGGTATGTATCTAGAATCTAGCTTTTACATTAGCTGGCGGCCTACGTACTTAGTATTCGGTAATATTTATGTTTTATGACTTTATGAAACATGCATGCATGAAACACATATCGACGATGATTTTACTCTATTCACATTAGCTCCAAAATTGTTCAATATTCAATCTTCATCATAGGAAAAGAACACTAATTAATCTTTCTTACTTATGCAATAATATATATAAAAAAAATCAGGAGATTGATTATATATCCGGAAGGGAACAACGAGGACGACGGAAGCGGTTTTGTTTCAATGTACGTGAAAATAGAAAACACCACATCCGAAGTTTTTGATATGTCAAGTTCTTCGTCTTCAATACGAAAAAACAAAAGTACTTTACAATTCAAGGTATGTTCATTTGTCATATATATATATGGTCACATTGAATTAATTACTCAAATTTTTTTGTTCTTTCTAATAGATACTGAGGTAAAGCGTTTCAACGCTTTAAGAATGGTAAGTGGATTCTCTCAAGTGCTTCCTTTCTATTTGTTCAAGGATCCGAAAAATGGATATGTCTCGGAAGGGAATAAATGCGAGTTTGGTGTTGAAGTCATGGTTGTTCCACCCCGTACCAATTGGGAAGTCGTCTCTCTTAACGGGAGACTTTTTTATCCAGAACTCTCCTTATTGTCGAGGATTACTCCAAATTGGTAAACAAGCTTCATGTATCAGACAATTTTTCAGTTGGTGGAAGAGAATGGTAAGTAAAAGTAAGGCTACAAAATCATTGGTATATTATATACACATAGATGTATGCTTACATAATAATGTGATTTCTATGATTTCTAGGGTTTTGAAGATGTATCTAATAGATAGAAGAACTAAAGAAAATGCCAAATCGAAATCGTTGTCTTTTTTTCTGCAATTAGCTGATAGTGAAACCCTCTCAGAGGATGAGAAGGTTTACGTGGATGCAGATCTCCGAATATCAGACACATACTACGATGAAAATCACATCACAGGCGAACGTACGTATATCTTGAAACTACAGTTTTCTTTTAATTTTTCTTGCATGCAGTTAAGTGCTGGTACAAGACACCAGGCCAAGAATGGGGTTGGGAGTTTGACAAGTTTGTGGCTTCAGCTAAACTTTGGGAAAGTATTCAGTTGGACAATTAATAAGACTTGTGCCAAAAGATTCTGCCTTTCATTTGATAATGACAAACGTATATATACAATCTTAAGAGACCGACTATACAAGCAATATATAGAAAGACAATATCACCTAAAGAGATATAGAAACTTGACAATATTCTGAGAAACATCTAGAAGATTAACATAGCCTTCACCAATACTCCCCCTCAAGTTGGAGCATGTAAATCACAAATGCCCAACTTGCGACATAAATACTCAAACTGCTGAATGCCGAGTCCTTTGGTAAAGATGTCAGCTACTTGCTCAGTGGTGTGTATCTTCGAAGTCCGCAATAGTCCAGCAGTAATCTCATCACGAACAAAGTGGCAATCAGACTCCACATGTTTTGTGCGTTCGTGAAAAACCGGATTAGCTGCAATGTGTAAGGCTGCTTGATTGTCACAATACAACGTTACAGGCTTGTCATGAGATATTTCAAAACATGAAAGCAATTCTCGATCCCATTTAAGTTCAGACACTGTGTCAGCCATTGAACGATATTCCGCTTCAGCTGAAGAACGAGACACCACTCTCTGTTTTTGAGTTCTCCACTTAACCGGCGAGTCACCAAGCATCACCACAAAACCATTTAAGGACCGTCGCGTCAGTCGACATGATCCATGATCAGCATCACAATAGGCTGAAATACTAAGATCACTCTTAGCGGAAAGCATAATCCCTTTTCCTGGACAACCTTTAAGATATCTTACAACCCGCAAAGCTCCAAACCAATGTTTTTTTTGAGGTTGATGCATAAATTGAGCTAAAACATTCACAATATAAGACAATTCAGGTCTAGTAATTGTCAAATATACTAGACGCCCAACCAACCTGCGATAGCCATCGGGATCATCATAAAAATCTTTTCCATCCGCCGTGAGATCATGATTTTCCTCAACCGGAGTTGCTACTGGACGACCACCTAATAACCCACACTCTGAAATAATATCACATGCATATTTACATTGAGATAAGTAAATGCCGTGTGAAGATCGAGCTACTTCAATACCAAGAAAATATTTGAGAGGCCCTAAATCTTTCATCCGGAAACATTGTCCCAAGTAGCCTTTAAAACGTTGAATCGCAGCACTATCATTCCCTCCAATGAGGAGATCATCAACATAAACAATCATGTATAACCGAAGCTCACCACGTTTGAGAACAAATAGAGAATAATCTGTCTTCGACTGGACGAAACCATAGCCTTTAAGAGCTGTTGTGAGTTTAGCAAACCAACACCTTGGAGCTTGTTTTAAACCATAAAGAGACTTCTTAAGTTTACATACCTTGTTTCCATTAGAACCTTTGAATCCCGGTGGAAGTGTCATATAAATTTTTTCAGTCAAATCACCGTGAAGAAATGCATTATGAACATCCATCTGATGAACTTCCCAATTCTTTGCCGCTGCGATTTTCAGAAATATACGCACTGTAGTCATCTTGACAACCGGAGCAAATGTCTCATCATAATCTACTCCTTCTGTTTGTCGATTTCCCAATATCACCAATCTGGCTTTATAACGCTCAATAGTTCCATCCGAGTTATATTTAATCGTATAAACCCAACGACATCCGATAGCTACCTTCCCTGGGGGCAGATCCGTGATATCCCATGTGTCATTTATTTCGTGTGCCTCAATCTCAGTACCCATGGCATTTCTCCACCTTTCGTCTTTAACTGCTTCTGCATAATGTCGTGGTGCCGTATTCACCGTAATTGCAGCCAGAAAATTTTTATGGCTAGCTGAGAATCTATCACAAGTAACATAGTTCGCAATAGGATAGGAGACCATACCTGAATTAGACGAGAAAGATGTTGGTGAGAGATGTGGGGGGTCATCCGAGATCGTAGTGTAAAGATAGTAATCTTTTAGACGTGCAGACGGAGTTTTTTTTCTTTGACCAACACCCATTTGTTCAATAACATGGTCTTGTGTTTCTGCCTGCGGTTCTAGCGAAGTATGAGACTGCAGTGATGCTTTTACTTCTTGCATCTGCATGTTTGGTCCAACAACTGCTTCTTGTCGTACTACAGTAACTGGAGGTTGTATTATTGGTGATGGATCTTCGTGTGGCTGCCCTGTTGGAACTAGAGCAGTAGAATTTTCTGGAAAAACTTCAACATCATCCAATAATTGTGATATCACCAAATTAGTTTCCGGAGATTTTAAAGTCTCATCCGCCGACAACACCGACGAAAACGGAAAAACAGTCTCATGGAAGACAACGTCACGAGAGACAAAGAAATCCTCCGTTTCCAAATCATAAAGCAACCATCCTTTTTTCCATAAGGATACCCAGCAAAAACACACTTACGACTTCGCTCAGCAAATTTATCCTTGTCTCGATTAGTCTTGTGAGCATAACACAAACAACCAAGCACACGCAAACTTTCTAGGCATGGTGGTGTACCAAATAAGATCTCATACGGTGTCTTGCCCTTCAAAATGGGTGTTGGTGTGCGATTAATAAGATGAGTCGCTGCTAAAACACACTCCCCCCAAAATTTGATCGGAAATTTTGCTTGAAACATTACAGCATGGGCCACATTTAAAATGTGTCTGTGTTTCCGCTCCACTCGTCCATTTTGTTGTGGAGTTGCTACACACGAATTTTGGTGTAAGATCCCCTCATTTGTGAAATAGTATTTCATACACAGGAACTCCGAACCATTGTCGCTACGCACAATTTTTACTTGTCTCCCAAACTGCCGAGCTACCATCGTCATAAAATTCTGTAAAATGCCTGACACCTCACGTTTTTCAGCCATCAAAAACACCCATAAAGCACGAGAGCAATCATCAACAATAGTTAAGAAATATCTAGCTCCCGAAGAAGAAGGAGTTCGATAAGGACCCCAGACATCACAATGTATCAAATCAAAAATTGCAGCAGCTTGATTATTACTCTCATAAAAAATATCTCGGGTTTGCTTAGCCGGGAAACAAGTATCACAGACCGCGTCATTCTCGGCTGGTTTAAGTGTAGCAATAGAAGATGATAAATAAGATAAAACCCGACTTGAGGGATGTCCAAGTCTTTGATGCCACAAGTCTTGGTTACAGTTCCTAGCTGCTGTTGTATTTGCTACTCCTCCTACAGATCCTCAGAAAATATAGACCCCACCGCATTCTTCACCCGCACCAATCATAGTCTTGGTATGGTCCTGCAAAACACACAAGTCAGCGGTGAAATTAACGGAAGAGCCTCGTATTGCCTTAAGTAATTTGGCCACTGAAATCAAAGAGCATTTCAAATTTGGCGCATAAAGCATTTCTTTCAACCATAAATCACCTCCGAGACATAAATCTCCTTGTTTAATTGCCAAAGTATAATCTCCATCAGGTAAACCAATGGAGCAAGGCATGATATCAACGACATTAGTTAAATAATCAAGATTCCAAGTCATATGATGAGAAGCTCCCGTGTCGATTATAAAGTCGACCGGTGTGACCTTACCATTTAGCTTTTCAGCTTTGTCTTCTGGTTGATTCAGTCGACGTGTGTTGAGAAAAGCAAGAAGAGATGACCACTGCTCATCGTTGAGTTGTGGGAGAGCACTCCGGTCGTACTCTGTTTCACTTCTTGTTGCATGTGCAGCAACTGCTCCTTGTGGTGGAATTACTTGTGCAGCATTGGCTGTAAAGTTTGATGTGTTGCTTCTTTGAGTCTGAGGAAAACTTCCGCGTCCCCTACCATAGCTTCCAACCATGCCACCACCACGCCCTCTGCCTCGTGAACCACCACGAGTTCCACCAGTACATCCTCCTCTCTCTCCCCACCATTCGGGATAACCTTTCAATTGATAGCAATTTGACACCTCATGTCCACTCTTTCCACAATGAGCACATCGCAATGTATCGGACTCACGAGAATACCCACTGTTGTTCTTGTGATACGAACCAGCTTGAACCGCAAAACCCACGGCCTCTGGACGATCCTCTGTTTTGTGAGTAATTGTCTGCTGTCTCTCCTCTCTAACAATTCTTTGGTAGACTTGTGACAACTTTGGCAGGGGTTCGATACTCGTGATAGTGGAGCGAACCGTGGCAAATTTTACGCTGTCCAGTCCCATCAAAAATTCATGGGTTTGATCCTTTTCTTGGTCTTGCCGTAGGAGCGCTGAAATTTCTCCACATTGACAAGATCGAATTGGCTTATACACAGCCAATTCGTCTCACATCTTCTTCAATTTTCCATAATAAACCATTACTGATTCACCTTGATGTCTACAACACGCAATCTCAGATTTCAGTTCATGAATACGAACTCCATTACCTGCAGAAAACTGCAACTTCAAATCGTCCCATAGAGTTTTAGCTTCTTCAACCATGGAGATAGTTGTACGAAGCGTGGGTTCGATCGTGTTCATTATCCACGCTACCAACATCGAATTCACCACCTCCCACTGTTCGAGTTCTGCAACCACAATTGGTTTCTTCTGGGTTCCATCAATGAATCCAAGCTTCCGCTTGGTTCGCAAGGCATTCCGCACATGCTTAGACCATTCTTCATAATTCTCCCCCTTAAGCTGCACCGTTGTAATCAAGTTTCCCGGACTGTCTGCAGTACTCAAATAATATGGTGAAGACATCGTTTCCGCGACCTTTGTCTCACTCGCTTCAAAGTTTTCCTTCTTCTCGCCTTCTCCCATGTCAACTACGAACTTTGAACTTTTAGGGTTTTGTTGTTGCTTTTGGCTCTGATACCATAATAAGACTTGTGCCAAAAGATTCTGCCTTTCAGATAACGACAAACATATATATACAATCTTAAGAGACCGACTATACAAGCAATATATAGAAAGACAATATCACCTAAAGAGATATAGAAACTTGACAATATTTTGAGAAACATCTAGAAGATTAACATAGCCTTCACCAATAACAATGACTCTTTGACATTGGAGGTTGAATTTAAAGTTGTTTCTACAACTAGGTATTCTAACCCATGATCTTAATTAATAGCCTTTTCTTTTAGACTATCAATTACAATATATATCTCTACAACAATTCCATATTCTACTACATGTAGCGTGTGATACAATAACGATTTCTGGTTTAATTCGTTTTTTAGTTAAGCCATTTCAATAGTTTGGTTCCTGTTCATTCATTTGGTTTTTTATGTAATACGCGTAACCGGACCGAATTCTAATTTTCAATTCAGTTTTTGGAATCGTTCGGTTCTTGCGTACGTAGTATCCAAAACCAAACCGAACTGAAAATTTCGGTTTAAATTCGGTTTGGTTCTTCGGTTAATATGTACTGGCCTAATTAAAATCTAAACTAATAATTTGTGAGCACAAACGATAAGACAAACCAAAATAAAAAATTCCAGTTCTGTAAACACTCCACGTCTTCTAAAACCTCTTACATAATCCGCCACGTGTTCACTTCTTCAAACTCTTTTTATCTCCTCTCTCCCAACTCAAAATTTTCTCACCACATTTTCCGAAGAAAACAAGAAAAAAAAAACCAAACCAAAATAACAACAATGTCTGGAGGTGTCGGTCCAACGTACAACGACATAACCTTACCAAAAGAAGAAGAAGAACATCAACAAACCCAAACACCATCCACCGGAAAAACCACCGGATTCTTCTCATTCCGGCAACTAAACATCCTCGCAATAATCATCGTTCTCTCCGCAAGTGGTCTCGTAACGATCCAAGACTTCATATTTACGATCCTCACTCTCATCTACTTCTTCTTCCTCTCCAAACTCATCTTCCCACCACACAACAACCCGAGCCGCGACGCTCCCCTCACGAGCTCCGCAAACAAGATCTTCCGTGTCTACGTAACGTCGGCGGGGATCGTCGGGCTTTTGATCCCGATCTGTTACATCTTCGAAGGAATGTTCGAGGATGATAAGAGCGGTGTGAGCGCAGCTGCACCGCACGTGTTTCTTTTGGCGAGTCAGGTTTTTATGGAAGGGTTGGCTGCGTCGTTTGGGTTCTCTGCTCCGGCGAGGATCCTTGTTCCGATTGTATATAACGCCAGGAGGGTTTTGACTCTTGTTGAGTGGATTTTTAGTGAGTTTTCCAGGGAGTATGTGAACGGGACGACGGTGTCTCCTCGGCGGATGTATGCCGGGAAAGTTTTGGCTGCGGTCAATTTGGGGATTTGGTCGTTTAATCTCTTTGGTGTTTTGATTCCGGTTTACCTACCCAAAGCTTTTAAGAGGTACTACGGTTCTGAGAAGGAGAACTGAAAAAACCCGGTTTAGTTTCGGTTCTAATCAGAAGAATTGAAACCCGGTTTAGTTCCTTCTTTTAGTTCCCAGCTCTTGTTCTCTTTTTGTTTAATCGGTCCGGTTTGGTTTTAGGATTAATCGGGATCTGGATGTGTTTTTCTTTCTTTGGTCTGTATACTATTTTGATGTTTTTTCTTTGAACAAGGTTTATGCAGCTCTTAGTTTCATTAGATAATAACCAAATCTATGTTTCATGATTGATCAGCTTAAAGAACGAAAATGAAATAGCCAAATGATTTAGGCTAAGATCGTTATCTGAGTTGAAACGTGATGTTTGTGTGAAAGAGTAACAACAGAAGAATTAAAAATTTATTTCAGAAGGCATGAGTGCTTATATAAATGTAACGACATTGTAAGCTGACACAAGAATATTCCAAAGTTCCTAACTACATCAGTAGTACAGAAGTTAACTGCAAACCAAAGCTTAGCTTATTTATTCAGTGTGTATAAGTTGTTAGAACCCAATCTCTTACCTTTTTTTCACCATCCATGTTCAAGGGTTGTTATAGTTTGTTTTTGGTAATGAAGAAGAAGAATGAGACATGTTATTATTATATTGGTTAGCTGACTCCAGAACGTAACCCAGGGAAGAAGCTCCAGCTGTTTCCTGCGACCTTCTCAATATTCTCTTCTTTAGTGTTGTCGAATTTGAATTCTTTGCTAGATCCAACCGATGAGGAACTCAGTTTCTGAATTCTCTGCTGTTCGGTTTCTCTATTCTCTATACTTTCAATCTTTTGGAAGCTGTTTCTTCTTCCTCTGTCTGTTAATGAACTCTCCTCTGTCGCAATCCGGTCATTGTTGTTCATTCTGTCGTGCGATCGATTTAGCTTGCTTGCAAGACAACGTGCAACGTCTTCGCCTGTCAACTCAAAAGACACTCTGTGATCTGCAACAATGACTTCAGAGCCATGATCCGAATTGGCCAGTGAGGCAACCTCAGAGATCTGATTCTGAAGTGGCCATGTGGTGTTGTTGGGTGTTAGGTTCCCAGACACTATCTCTGGACCATTTGGTGTCAGAGCGCCTGAAGCCAAACCTGAACCGTGCCCAACAGGTGTGATCGAGCCAGAGCCAAACCTCGATCCCCATTTACGAGCTGTGAAATGCTCAAAACCAAGGAACTTTGGAGGCTCACCTATTCGAAACTCGACCATGGGTGATTTACCCGGGTAAGGAGATGATGTACCAGAGTTTGAAATCACTGACCCGGGGGATATAAGATTACCACCACCAGGACTCCCCGGACACACCTGGTTAGACCGAAACTCATAGTGTGAAGATGAGAACTTTTGATTCATCCCGCTGCTGCTATCCCTTCGAGTTAGCTCCAACGAAGATGTAAGCAACTGAGCAAAGGGCACTTCAGGGGACGAAGGTGTAGTTATATGGACTGAAGATTCCGGAGGTGGAGTGTACGGTGCAGTAGATGGCTCGGTTATAAACGCAGAGAAAACAGGAGGAGTGACAGGTTGAGTTTCATTAGCATATGGTCCAACGGTAAAGACAGACCGAGGTTCCTTAGGAGAGAATGCATTGCTGGTAAGAGAAAGTGGACCAACAGGCGAATGAGAAACCGATGAAGGATCAGATTGAAGAAACGAAGCTGGAGATGAAGGAGGAGCTATAAAAGGAAGAACAACTGTAGTTGAAGTTGATGAGTTTTGAACTGTAACAACCGGAACTCCAGATGCAACAGGTTCAGGTGCAAGCACAGCGTTACCAATCCGTTTGTTGTTCTTTTGTAATCCAAAACATGAATATAAGCTCCAACATTTTGCCCATCTTCTCTTCTATATAAAACCAAACACATCAAAATTTAGATTCATGAGCTACAGAAACTTAATCTTGATCCCCTTTCCAGAGACATAGAGAACTGTTTCAACCAAAGTAAAACAGCTATTTGAAATAAAGTAAGTAAATAAAGAAGATAATTTACCTAAACGTCTTGTTAGTTCTCACTTTTGGAGAAAGTTATACTAATCTGAGGAAAATTACTGAACATGAAGTGAAAAGAAAAAAGAATAACGCTTTAAACCTTTTTTTAATGATGAATGCTATAATGACTTGTAAAGCAGAAATCCACAATAAGATTGGAAAAAAAAGTTAACATATTCTTCTTTCATCAAACAAACCTTTTTTGGTAAAATCCAAACACACACAAAAAAGTAAAACCAGTGAAATCAAGAACTAAGCTTTACCAATTGCATAAATCTTAGCTCTCTGATCTAAGAATCTATTAGAAGAACGTTGGATCTAAACTTGGAATCTAAACTTCTATTTCTTAATTTCTTTACCTCTAATCCAAAATCAAAACACAAAAATTTAGACTAAGCACAGATCATATATCTCACAGAAATCAAACAATAAGCAACAAATTGAATCATGATTCTATATTATACAGTCAGATTCAGGAAAAAAGAAAGCGACAATACTGATCTGAAGCAGAAGACATTTTTATAATATCGGAAAACTAGAAGAAGGAAGTAAACCTGAACGGAAGAAGGCTGAACACGAGACTCGGCGGTGACGATAGCAGTAGCGGCGGCGTTAACAGTCTCAACACTATTATTAACAACGTTGCTCATCTTTTTATTTTTTGCAACTTCAGATTCGCCACAACACCGACGACAATAACATCCGGATTCGCTACTACTACTATACTACTCTTCTCTTACACTTGGATCTCTCTAAGGAAGAGAAAGAGATTTTTCCCGAGAAAAATTTAAAAAAAATGGTTTATTGTATAGTGTTGATGGGATTGAATTCTCTCTCTCTCCTCTCTCTTCTCTCTCAGGGAGGGAGGGGTCGTTATCTAATCCAGCTTTTCATTCAATTTTAGTTACTACTAGTAGTTTATAGCATCATTTACAACTTGATTAGTCATATGTAATTTTGGGAGGGTAAATTACGGTTTTTTTTTTTTTTTTTTAAAGGTAATTTTAATTTTATCAAAGTGAAAAAGTCTAAGCTGAATTTTCTTCTCCTGAACTATAAAGTAAAATTAAACGCGTACTTCACTCAACCAATATCCAATTGTTCGAATTATCTAGCACAACATTAATTAAAACAGTGTAATTGTAAAAAAACTCTCAGTCCAAACGACTTTTCTAGCAAAATACAAAAATGAAACAAATAACTATTTTCTTAATTTTAATAATATATTTTTTCTTGGTGTTTTTTATAAGCGTTCGGATATCAGATCGGATTCGATTCAGATTTTTTCGGATTTCGGATTTTTTGGATATTGACTCTGACATCCATTCGGGTATTTATAAAATTCGGTTTAGTTTCGGTTCGAATAATTTGGATTTCGGATCGATTCGGATATGATTGTCGATAACCAAAATTAAACCAAAAGTTATTGGACAATGTTTTATTCGAATACTTTTTAATCTTATTGTACCCAAATAACCATACTAATGGAGTATTAAAACAAAAAAAAAATAGAAATTAAGTAAATGACAAGGTTCTCATATAACCATATAAATACATAAAAGATATAAGGCATATTTATTGGAATATCATAATATTTCTTATATGTTCGGTTACGTTTGGATATGTATTGGATATCGGTTCGGATCGGATAATATCCGATATCCAAAATAATGAAAGCCAAGAACCGATCGTTATTTTCTTAATATTAGTTCGGTTTTAATCCGCTTACTTCGGTTCGGATACAATTCGGATTTTCGGATTCAGATTTTATGCCTAGGCCTAGTTTTTTTACTAGTAAACTCATTTGTTTATAATCGATGATTGCAAAAAAAAAAAAACTTAAAGAGTGTGAGCTGAAATACTTAGTTAATTACAATTCAAATTGCGCTGTATTTGTTTTGCACATCACTATCCGAAATTAAAATTGTAGAATCATTCTTTTGTCTTTCAAATCATAAAGAAAGGCCCTTAATTTTTTTTTTTAATTCATGAAAACATCGACTTTTTTTTTTTAAAGAACATTTACCTTTCAAATTATCCATACAGTCTAAATAATAGTTCTTTATCACTTTATTTTTCACCTTTTTATAGAGTTTAAAATTTAATTTGCCTGATATAATAAATTGAACTAGACATATACAAAAACTAAGGAGATTTTGTATTCCATTAACATATCGTATCTAAGTAAATAAGGCGAAAATAAATACAACTTGTTTAGTGTTGTGGCAAAAAAAAACATAAATTTGATTTCACCCGCTTTAGATTGACATAACAAATTTCCCCATAACCAAGGACTTGATGGAGAGCCCCTTCTTCATACTAATCATGTAAAGACTTCAATGCATCCATTGTTCTTGGATGGTCCTTTATCCAAGATTTGAGGCCATTTTTGACATCCAAGAAAGTGGTTTTTAATTCATTTAATGGTGTGAAAACTGTTGAGTGATTTAGGGATCACATAGGAAGCCAATAACACAGCACCAATGATGTGTTTGTAATTCCAAACACATTCAACACCTTGAGAAATGAAGTGTTTCTTTGTTTTCTGTTTGAAGTATTCAATCATAAGATTAGGCCACTCAGTACGCACAATTAGAGAGAGTGTTTCCCAAAGAAACTTAGGAGCTAGGTAGTACTTCACACAAATGGGGCAAAGGGCAAGCACATACCCTTCTTTAAACACATTAAATACATGGGTGCTTATGCAATCGTTACACAGGAAGCAACCACAATCAGTAATAGGCATTTTGGTCTTTTGAAGCTGACAGTTACCACAAAATGAAACATTCTCCTCATCATAACGCATGGAAGATTGGGTTTCATGATCCTGATCCTTGAGAAGTTGAGGTAACAATAGCGTATCTCCGAATCGTCGATGATAATTTCCGCTATTTCAGATTCGCGTATGATTTTTTTGATAAGATTCAGATTCGCGTTGAAAGACTAATGAGATATGCAATTTAACTTCTCTACGTTCAAAAGTAGAGACCATAATTTTTTTACTAAAAAAAAAAGTTTAAATTTTTATAAAAAATTCAGTTTTGAGTTTTGCAACTTTTGCTGGAATATAATTTTGTTACTTCGATTTTTCATATTTGTTTTTTTCACTAGCTTTTTCCAACAAATAAATTTTATTAAGAATAAAACCGGTCTAACATACAATAATTCAATCATCCAAACGGAAGCATCCATAAAACCAGAGTAGAAATTAGAAATATTACAAGCCAATTTCCCATTTTTTTCACTAGTATTATTATCTATCCGTGGACGTGATTTTGATGTCATAAACTGGTCTTTCTAATATCATAGATTGATGATGATATTATGAATTGACGAATAACAAGTCAAATTGTTTTAAATATATATCAAATAAAAATTACTAAGAAACTTCTAGAAAATTATTAGAAATAAGAAGGCTTGTAAAATAATATATTGTTCTCAGCGTTGTTAGTTTTCTCAATTCCAAACTTCCAACCCACAAAAAAAAAGAAAAAAAGAAACAGCATTTGTAGATCTTAAAATATTTTATGTAACGTAAAACAATAACGTTGGCTAATGTCAATTTGTAGGTAATCTATAAAACGAATGATTCTTGTCAAAGGAAAGAAGAAAATACTATTAAGACTACCATCCGAAGAGTTGACCCTTACTGAGCCGTGTATGCACATATGCATATTAGTATATGATATGATATGGGGACCAAACCAATAAGTGAGGGTAATAATATAATAGCCGGCTTCATCATTGGAACTCCCATGTGACTCTCCTCATCTCATGTTTTAAGCTTTACTTTATTATAATCTCTTTGATAACGAGAGTTGCTTTATTTCATGCCAAGAAAATGTAATCTTAATTCGTTAATTTGATTTTTCTTCTCTACTGCTCCTAAACTATTCACTTATTATTACTATTACTGTTTTTACCGTTGGATAAATTGTTTTCTTTGGTATAAAGTATAAACTAAAAATAAAGATTAAGAAAAAGGAGAAAGCTTGGGAACAATTAAAAAAAGGCACATGCACGTGCACACCATAGTCAGTGGTGAGTTGTGTGTGTGAATCTGTGATGGCTTTTTGAGCAACCCTCGTGCGTGCGTACGACTGCCACTCCTTACCTTTCTTTTCTTACCTTTTCCACTTTTGTTTCTTAATTTCTTCCTTTTTCAACTCTACTTGGAAAACTAATTTACTACTACTTCTTCCTTTTTCAACTCTACTTGGATATGAATGATATGATTATGAACCTTTATTGAAGAAAGAAACAATCAAAACTTTAAAACTCAACTTTTATCTTTCTCATCTTGCTAAATCAAAACACCAAATCAAGACATGAATCATATTTTGGTTGTGTTATCTTTTAGTATAAGATTCTACTTGTTTAGTTGTGCATCTTTTTTTTTTTTTTTTTTTTTTTTTCTCCAGACCAATTTGTGTTATGCATCTTTATAAAATATTCAGCCTTCTTGGTTGTTTATCATTATCTAATTATAATTTCTGTAAAAATAGTTTTGTTAAGATAGAATACCCCCATGATTCGACATTTCACAAATAACTATATCCACAACGCTCACTTGTCATTCGATTCCCTTGAGAATATAAAGAAAAGCGAAAACAGAATCGAAAGAAAACAAGAAAACGTGACAAAAGTTCACACTCAATCTCAACTCTCTAAAATCTAAGCTAATCTCAAGAGAAGATGATACTTGCGATCTAGTTTCCAACCCTAAAGAAAAAAAAAGAAGCATCCTATGGCCCAAACAACTTAAACCCAAATTAAACCTTCTTAACGGCCCATTTCCACTTTCTAAGCCTAAAAAAAAAAACATTATCTTCAGATTTTCCAAAGGATAAATTTTAGATTTTTCTTTTCTTCTGAGCGTTATTTCATTTTCAAGGCTAATGGACATTTTGATTGGTGATGAAGGTGCGAGGAAGTAAGTTTCTATGGCTTAGGTTCCTCTTCGAAGCTTAAAAAACTATAATACAAACCCTTCGAAGCTGCTGCCTCTATGGCTATGGCCTTTCAGATAATAGCTTCTTCTTCTTCTTCTTCGTCTTTATCACCAACGATTACAAAATCTCACCTTTTCTCTTATCATTCTCTGCAATCTTGTTATAAAGCTTCTTCGAAACCTAATCATCTCTCCTCATGGTGTTCTCTACTGGGTTCTTCTCGTTTCTCTACACCTTACATTGGTTTAAAGCATCTGGGTATCTCACTCTCGACTACTAAATCTTCAAACCCAGGTCTATTTCTACTTCAAATTCTTCTGGGTTTTGTAAAAGTTGTTCAATTTTCTGAATTTTTGTTGTGTGTGTGTGTGTGTGTAGAGATGAAGAGAAGATGTAATAAGAGTATGGTGATTCGTGCGTCCCTGTTTGGTGTTGGAGCACCTGAGGCTTTGGTTATTGGTGTTGTCGCTTTGTTAGTCTTTGGTCCTAAAGGCCTTGCTGAGGTTAGTGTCTTCTTGTTTTTTTCTTGATGATTGATTCTGGAATCATAGCTTTTTTAGGGTTTAGGCAGCTTATGAATTGGTACTGTTTAGTTTATCTGATGAGAATTGGGGTATTATAGATAAGGCTGTTGCTTAATTCTGTTAGGATCTCTGTGGATTGAAGTCTGAATCTCTTTATCAATGTTCTTAATTGGGAGCAAGTTCAATCCCACTCCTTTACTGAGCATTTTGAGAGTCTGAGTTTTAGAAATGTTAAGAGAAAAGAGCGCTAGATGTTAATGTTTCTTCTCCAATAGTCTTTTAACAGTTGCTTAGAGTCTTTGAACAAGTGATTACTTGCTATGATCCGTGCAGGTAGCTCGGAATCTTGGTAAAACCCTGCGTACATTTCAGCCAACGATTAGAGAGTTACAGGTTTGTTTTCTTATCTCAAGACTTTGAGGAAAACATGAGGTTGGTTTTGTATATGTGCCAACTATTTTTTATTGCTTTATCTTAGGACGTTTCAAGAGATTTCAAAAGTACCCTTGAGCGTGAAATTGGTCTCGATGACATTTCATCGCCAAACGTGTACAACCAAAACAGAACGAATACTGTTCAACCTCCTCCTCCTCCTCCTCCACCAGCAGCTC
This sequence comes from Camelina sativa, assembly GCF_030686135.1. NCBI lineage: Eukaryota > Viridiplantae > Streptophyta > Magnoliopsida > Brassicales > Brassicaceae > Camelina > Camelina sativa. The sequence goes on from NC_141897.1 coordinate 15,462,678, forward strand.
CCCAAATTGAAGATCCTGTGACTGCAAGTGACTCCAGTGAGTGCCCTTTTAAGTTTACTATGCATACGCTAACAGAATAGGCATTTGATTGAGACATAATCAAAGTAGTTTGAGTCCCATCTAGACCACGAGCTTAGCAGGCATTGGCTAATCTAATAACAACACTGTTACTGTTTTCCATATACATAAATGTTCTGAAGTAGTGAAGCTAAGCTAAGATGTTTGCCTTGAAATAAGCAGATGATGTTCAATCACCAAAAGCTTACACAACCGAGGGCTACCTCAAGATCACTGAAGAGCAACTAAAAGCTGCGTCAACCGGTGAAAGCCAAGCAGAGGATCAATCTCAGACTCAAGAATCGCTACAACCACCCGTAACTGTACAAATACCCACTGGTGAAAGCCAGCCCAATGGTTAGCATTTCCTCCGTCGGACTTGATTCATGAGTAACGAATGATCAGCAAATTAACAACTCTCTCATAATCTTCCAAATTGTCTAAAACCGGGTTGGTGCAGGTACAGCGAGAGAAACAACAGCTGCATCTCCTCCAAGGGAAGATTGAAAGCACCAAAATTTGACTTGTAGTGTTAAAAGCATAAGCCTGGGAATTTTTTTTGATCTGCCAAAAGAGAAGAGGCTATATTAGCTCTCTTGACATTCTCACAAAGCTTTGTATTTACGCATCTTGATGGATTGAAAATTATCAGAATCTGTATCAGTTGTGTATTTATGTACCCATTAGTTTTTCTTCATAATGATAATCGAGTTTATTAGGTGAACCGTAATGAATTTGATTAAATTATTGGCTCTTTGTAAAGTTCACACAGAAAATGAAAATGAAGTTCAATGATGTATTGGCTCTTCCATATTTGATTAATTGACTATCAATGAAAATGAAGTTCAATGATTTATTGGCTCTCAAGAACAAAAAAGCATACACAATGGCTCTCAAAATACAACAGTTGATCTGTCATGGACTGCAAAATCTTTCACACTTGAACAAGACTCAACTCTGTGTGTAGCTTTCTTGGCCTATCCATTATAAAATAAACGAAGAAAACATTAATTATCATAATAATCACAGCCACATGTATAATAACTTTTGAATTTTATAACAAAGCTCATTTACCTCTTCATCCCAATTGGTAAAAATGGTGACGAGGGCAAGACCAAAAACTTGCACAACGAGGGCACATATGATTCCAAGCCAAAGCCCCTTCACAAATTGATATGTTTAAATTTAACGTTAACGTAATAATCAGTTAAATTGAAAAAAAAAAAAAGAATCTGATTTATTAAGGTTAGTTTCAGTTACGTACCCGACCACCAACATGAAAGTGAAAAGCAAGTAACAAGCCTGAAGGAACTCCAACAAGATAATATGATCCAAGATTGATAAATGCTCCTATCTTCTGCCATCCACATCCTCTAGCAACCCCTGTTTAATTAACCGGAAAATCAAACAAAAAATAACCAGACTTAACCAAGTTCCTCATGATTAGGGTGTTTCTAAAAGCCTTTACTTGTGAGAAAAGAAAGAAATAAAAACCTGAGAGAACGCATTGAAGACTGTCTAGAAAGTTGCCTAATGCGAGAATTGGCATCATCGAGGCTACGTAGGTGACTACTTCTGTTTCACTACTATAAGCCAATCCCCAGATATTCCTTATGAGTATCAAAATTGATCCGATCACTATACTTTCTGCGATTGCAATCCATATGACCACACGCACCGCAAGTTTAGCCACTCTCGGATTACCGGCTCCTAACTCATTCGAGACCCTCGTGCTGCACCAAATTTAATTAAGGGATATTCAATGGTCTATATTATGAGTTTGATGTAAGGCTATATGATTTGGTTTGTTACCTTGCAGCACCACTGAGACCAAATGGGATCATCCACATTGTTCCTGATGTATTAAGGCTGCAAATATTTTATGACCATAAGTCATTTTTGAAAATCAAGAACTAGGAATTATACACAATAATTCATATGAATCATTCTTACCAGATTGAGAGAACAGAAGTTTCTAGAACTGGGTTTGGAAGTAGTCCTGATAAGAGAACTAAAAGTTCAAAGGACCACATCTCTAAGCTGGATACAAACAACAATACTTCAAAATATCAAGATAGCTTAGTTAAGTGTGATGCAAGTAACTGATTCATTAATTCATATGTGTACTACCAGACCATAAGTGCAGAAGGAACAGCTAGTCTCAGAAAAGGGATGATATCGCGTAGAGCCTCCTTAGAGAAACCGGTCCAAGTCAGTGAGCAAGAAGGCGAAAACTTGACGTAACAGAACAAGAGAATGACATTAAGCCAATACGAAATGGAGTTAGCTAGAGCAGCTCCTTGAAACCCTAAACCAGATTTAAAAACCAAGACCCAACAAAGAAGGACATGAAGAGAAGTGGTGACTCCGGAGCAGAAAACCACAGGAAACACATTGTTTTGTGCCTGCAAGAACCTGTTAAAGCATTGAAGGAGACCGTAGGCGAAGATGCTCGGGATCATGAATTTCGCGTAGGAGCCAGCGAGTGTAGCGATGGCTTTGTTTTGTCCAAAGAAGACAAGAAAGTGCTCTGTGTTTGCCCAGATGATGGAGAGAGGAATAGAAGCTAGTGTAAGAACAAACATTGCTCTTTGCATTTGTATCCCTAACATTCCGTACTTCTTTGCTCCGAACGATTGGCCACAAAGTGTATCTAACGCACTAGCTGTTCCCATCTGGTCATGAGGAATATGGAAAAGGAAAAAAGTGAATCAGTGTAGATTTCTTGCTTCACACGTAAACGTCCAACGCAATTTGTAAACAATATTAAATCTGGATTCGTTGACATCATTAGTAACTGTTTCAATGTTTGACAAAGTTATTGGTTTCAAGTTCAAGTAGGAAAATATAAGCAATAATTCACTTCTTTATTTTTTTATTTTGGCGTTTTTCACTTTGGTCCATCCATATAATGACAAAGTTTGTTTGAATATATTTCTTGTCGTTAAATCTGTATGAGTGGCAGAGAAGTTGCTTACGCAACTTCAACTAGGATATTCAAACAAGGTGGCCTGTGATAAGTCCATCATACGATGAATAAAATAATATCCTTACTATAAAATTACTATTTTTTTCTCTTTTTGGAGATATATGTTTAAGTTTTCTTCTTCTTCTTCTTGGGGTTAGATATTATATGTTTAAAGGTTTCGAACTATATAGAAGAAAAATATCTCTGGGTGCATATATAGAATAAAAACAAAAAGGAAATTACAATATCACTCATAAACCAATTTAAGTTTCAAATTCAGACCTTTTTAATGTAAATTTATATAGAAGAAAATTATTATGTGTGAATTTATAAGATATGCATTAAAAACCAAAAAAAAAAAAAAAAAGAGTGAGGAAAACTGACGAGGAAGCTGAAACCGGTGACGGAGGCGAAAGAGGTGGCGATGGAGGCGGCGGAGAGAGGAAGAGAGCCAAGATGGCCGACGAACATGACGGAGATAACTTGGAGACAAAACTGAAGAAGACTCACGGCGATGAGTGGACCCGAAAGCCATAGTTGTTTCTTCACTTCTTCCTTTACACTACTCTTCTCTCCGATTAAAGGCCATGACAATTCATCTTCTCCTCTTTCTCTATCTTCCCTCATATTTTTTTTTTGTTGAGAAAGAGCAAAGATATGGACAAATAACGATTTTCCTGTCTTTAAGGGCTTTGTGTTAGGTCCTGTCTCTTTCCTTTCTCTCTCTCTGTCCTTATTGATGTATGATGTGTGGTGTGTGGCGATCGAGTAGTATTTTTTTTCATTTGTCAACTTTATAAATAGAATTATACAGGAGTGACTTATGTAGGTATCTACGTGGCTGATAACGAAAATCAAATGGAGTTTTTATTCCTTTAAAATATGGAATGGTAGTCGCATAGACGCATACCAGAGCACGTACAAGAACAGTTGTGACTTGCAAATAATTAATAAATAAAAAATCATAATAGAATAGCTTGACTAACTGTGTGTATTAATCCTCTTGATATAGATTTTGTAGCGAATGGGAGGAGAATATATTCTTCATTCAAACAGAAGCTCAGACGTTGAAGCTCTAGGCATAGATTTTAAATCCTCCTTCGTCTATTCAAGATTGGAGGTTGATACCAAGGCGACTGCCACTTTCTTTAAACACTTTGAGTTAGCAAGTATGTATCTCATGAGCTGTTTCTCTTCTTTGCTTGCTCTATATCCCTCCCACGCAAACTCCTCTAAATGAGACGACAAGCATCTGGGGGCTAAACTTGGTTGGTTCCATGAGAATGCTAGATTCCCGGGTTGATATCCATTATTATCCTGGATGCAAGTAAGTACATAAAATTTTAAAGAGTATGAATCAAAGAATCAATCTACAACAACAACAAGTATAGTGTGTTGTTACCTACCAAGATATATAGACATCGTAGTTGAGGAGAGTTGTTGAGGATTATTGAAAGTTGATCCAACCAAAGATGGCCAAATGTATATAGATTGAAGTGCTGAAGTCGAGAGAAGGTAATGCCACTAGACTTAAGAGGCTGCAATGACTTTAAACAACAGACAATATTAAGCAACATGATTTATAAACTAACAAGGACGAATAGAGGGAGAAACAGTGATAAAAGCTACATGGAATCCATACCATTGGATGTTCCAAAGATAAAATAAGAGACGTGACAATTGAGATAGCTCTAAGAAACTTGTCATCATATTTACAGAAAACGGAGATACGTGGCACATCAAAGCGAAGCTTATTCACAATGGGGAAAGGGTATCTCCAGAAATCATTGATGCCGAGGTACACTCTCGATCCAGCAAGAACTAAGCAACTTGATAGAAGCCTCTCGAGAGAATATTCGTCTTTGAATATCACAAAGAATAGGCGCAATATTTTTAGTGACGGGAGGCAAACCGAAGTAGGCACATCCACAAGAATCTTGTCCGAAAGAGTCATTTCCACTAGCGTTTTGCATGTGTAAAAGCTCTTACGCAAGCTAGTAGGCTTCGCGGTCCAGAGTAGCTCCAACTCTACCTTGCGCACAGAGCGATCAACTGCATTTTGCAACCAATTTCCCAACATCTACATCAGTAGGACGTTTTCTACCGAGTTGGATACACAAAGTTTCTAATGAAGGTGCCTTGTGAAGTTCCGATTAAAATAATGAGATGTGTGCTAGATCTACAGACTTGTATGACATATCTGTATGTGCGATGCTTAACAGAGAGATGAAAGGATAGTGAAGAGACGACACAAGAGATTTGTTAACGGGGTTCGGATAACCTACATCCCCGGGACCAAGTCCAGAATCATTCACTAGAATTAGAACGCAAAAGTCACATTTGCCAATGGTATCTAGCACACACTTGTGCCTACCACTCTAATCTACATGAACTAAAGGAACCACCACTCTTTTCCTTTTCCGACGAGTGTGAACCTCTACAAAAACCACCAGCATATTCTCTATCTTACTGGTGGGACAACACCACACACAACATGTGTGCTTCTCTCAATTTTAGGTCTAGGGTGCGTAAGCTTCTTCTAACACCACCTCTTCCTTTTATACCTCTTAGAGTTCTCCACAAACCTTAGGTTCCACAAGCTTCTTCCTCTTGAATTTTGGGTAAAAGCTTGTTCTCTTTTTGTCAACTTGACCCATGCTTTGTTTCTGACACACCTAACACAAGTATGCTTTTCTGACACAGCCACTCCACTGTTTGCTGCAATTTGAAGCTTTTCCGCTCTGTTGCACTACACAACCTCTTCACGAGGTTTACCCTGTTTCCAGCTCTGTTGCACTACACATCCACCAAACATGTCTGCTCTGGTTCCACCTCTGTTGTACTTCAGGTTTACTCAACTGCTATATATCTTTGCTCTGTTATAGTTGCTCATTTCTTTCTGCTCTGATGTGCTTTCAGGTTCCTCAGCTGATTAAGAATATCTTGGCTGAGTTCTCACTTCTTGGATCTTCACAATAAGACTCCAAGGTTCAGCATGTCACTTAATTCCATGTGACTTCACATTGAGCTGTCTTGGCTGTGGTAGATTCTCTGATTCTCTATCTGAGGAGTCATTGCGTCTGTGTCTGTAGTTGGTTACATATATTCCATTTTGTTCATTGCTTCTATGTCTGAACATGTGTTTATATCAGGTTTGCTCATTGTTTCTTGATCATCTCTCTTGAGTCTTATAACCAGTAACAACACCAATATATCTTTACCGATAACTTTTCAAGAAACTTCCAAACGCTTTCGCACTCATCACTAGTGTCTGTGTACTCGATTTTAGGCACCAACGTCCAGAGATAACGCCATCGTTTTGACAAAACCATTGTGGCCATTGCATCTTTCGTTGGGACAAGCAACAAAATCTGGATGAACAAATCGTTGGGCAACGAACTGATACTGTCTCTAGAAACAGTGACCTCTTCATTTCTTTGATTACAACGTTCGACCTCTAGTGATGATGACATAGCTCCAGGTCAAACCCTGAAAACTTTCGAGAACCCTAGATTAGTCACTTCTATGAGAACCCTAGATTCATATAACTCGATTATCTCAAAACAAGGTGAAATATCCAACAACACATTAACAAAAAAATGGCAAATGTAAATAACCAACTTTAGGCCAGAGAAACCGGCCCAATATATATCTGGATCCAATACATATCAAACCCAAGACAAAATGTTGAAGATCTAAATAATCAAAGGGCCAAATTATAAATATAAGAAAATTTATCCAAGCATTAGCATAAACCCTAAAAGCCCTAAAATCTTTTATATAAAAGCAACACACAGAGGCTTCATAAATCCGCCACCACCGCATACCTCTTTTTTCATTTTTGCCTTCTTTCTCGTCTCTCATTCTTCACTTTTAGTCTAGCAGATATGAGACCCCCACTTACAGGTAAGAACCCTAGTTAAAGTTTATATCTTTATTGTTCTGTCTTCCTCCATAGTATATAACCCTGTTCGAACTCAAAAATATGATTTTTGTCAAGTCTGAATTCGTTTTGTTACGGTTTATGTAGTTTAAATTGAGTTTTAGGGTTTGTAGTCTTGACCCTTTTGTGTCTTTACTGTTTCAATCTAGTTCAAAGATTAAAGTAGAGATTCTTAATTACGCTCTGTTATGATCAGGAGGACGTGGTGGTGGAGGATTCAGGGGGGGACGAGATGGAGGTGGTCGAGGTTTTGGAGGTGGCAGAGGCTTTGGAGGAGGAGGCCGTGGTGGTGACAGAGGAGGCCGTGGTGGGCCTCGCGGGAGAGGACGTGGTGGTGACCGTGGCCGTGGAAGAGGAGGGCCAGGACGTGGAGGAATGAAAGGAGGAAGCAAAGTGATTGTGGAGCCTCACAGACACGCAGGAGTGTTTATTGCCAAGGGTAAAGAAGATGCTCTTGTCACTAAGAACTTGGTTCCTGGTGAAGCTGTTTACAATGAAAAGAGAATCTCTGTTCCGGTACGGTTTGGCTTTGATAACTGATGATTTCAGTTCTTTCTAAATAGAAATTTGAATAGGATTGTTTTTGTTGTTGGTTTTGTTCTTATAGTATGTCTACTTGAATTTTGCAGAATGAAGATGGAACTAAGGTTGAATACAGAGTTTGGAATCCTTTTAGATCTAAGTTAGCTGCTGCAATTCTTGGTGGTGTTGATAACATTTGGATCGTAAGTCACATCTATACACATAACTTATTGACTCTCTTGTTTTGGGTGACTTGTTTTTGAATTTGTTCATTGCTAAAATCTTTGTAGAAACCTGGTGCTAAAGTACTTTACCTCGGTGCTGCTTCTGGAACCACTGTCTCTCATGTTTCTGATCTTGTTGGCCCTGTAAGTGTAACCTATTACCACTCCATGACTCTTGTCATCAAATAATTAGTTCTCAGGTTGTTTTCTTTCTCTTGTTTGTGGCTTATATGTGCTTTATGAATTGTAGGAGGGATGTGTTTACGCTGTTGAGTTTTCTCATAGAAGTGGTAGAGATTTGGTGAACATGGCAAAGAAGAGAACTAATATTATTCCAATCATTGAAGATGCTAGACACCCTTCTAAGTACAGAATGCTTGTTGGCATGGTTGATGTTATATTCTCTGATGTTGCTCAACCAGATCAGGTTTGGTTCTTTATTTCATTCGAAGTTGCCTTTTTATCTTTATATCCACAAAGTTTACTTTATACTGCATTGCATCTTTTTGTTTTTAAAAAAAAAAATCAGTACATGAAATCGGCAGATGATGATTTTACTTGGATTCCCCTTCAGAACATTATGAATGTTGCAAACTCCAAGTTCTGATGCTACTTTGAATCTTTTTACCGTATTTTGTTTGTTTTCGGCCACCAAGTTGGCTGCTCCGAACTTGCAAATTCGTTTTTAAGTCCCAAAGTCTTTTTCACTCGTTTTCTTTTTTTCCCTTAAAAGGAAGATCTTCAGTTTTACACTATACAAATTCTAGGACTCCCTATACTTTATAATTCCATTTCTATACTACACATTTTATCATTAAATTTATTACATGAAGTTTTCAACATTGCTTTTTTTTTTAAAGAGAATATGTGTTTTGATTGTTTCTAGAGAAACTCAATTGTAGTAGCTTTAATGATTGAGCTTGCAGGGATTTCTCCATTAATGTCGCTCTTTGGCTCTTTTTGGTTGTCTGTTTTATGATTCTTTTTTTAATTAAAACCCATCTATTTGCCTAACTCTTGAAGGCTAGAATCGTGGCCCTGAATGCCTCATTTTTCCTCAAAACTGGAGGACACTTTGTTATCTCAATCAAGGTTGGTACTCTTATCCTTACTCTAATTCTCATTACATTCCCTCCATTAATCACTTGTACGTCCGACACTAAATAAACATGTTTGCTCTCTATTCAGGCCAACTGTATCGACTCTACAGTCGCAGCAGAAGTAGTCTTCCAGAGCGAGGTGAAGAAGCTGCAGCAGGAGCAGTTTAGGCCAGCGGAACAGGTGACTCTGGAGCCTTTTGAGCGTGACCATGCCTGTGTTGTTGGTGGTTACCGCATGCCCAAGAAACAAAAAACTGCAGCTACATAGAGCAGTTCTAGGTGTTTTGTGTGGTCCAAGTCAAAAGCTTGATAGAATTGTTGAACTAGTGTGTGATTCAAGCCCCTTCCAGTGTCTTTTGGTTTGGTTTCTTGTTGTATTAAGTTATTTGATGGATAATGCTTTTATGCGTCTTTTGGATATTTCGTCTTTTGATTAAGCTACTGATAATTATATAACATTTTTCATATAATCTTAGGAATTTTATAATAACCAGTAATGATTCCAAAGTCACGTTCCTAGCATTAAAGCCAGTTTATATAGGATTCTGAACAGAATAGTGCATTTCCGGACATGTCCAAATGGATGTTTGGTTCTTTCTTGGTTGAATGGTTTATATAATCCGATATGTTTTTGCATTGGACCAAATTTATCTTCGGGATATATCAGTCTAGACCGGAGAAAACAAGTTGGTCCAATTTAATTAGAAGCCAATTAAATCAATGAGGAACACAACACACCGTTTCATCAACACACCAACGAAAGAGATAAAACGTCAAAGGGAAAGGAGTCGAAAAGGCGAATTCAAAGGCGCCATTAAATCTCAGAGTGTTATTAGGGTTCTATAAGCTTAGCTAGATGAGTGTGGAGGGTTTGATACTTTGATCTGCCGTTCTAATTAAACTCCATTCCGGTACGTTCTTCTTCCTCTTCTCGTTGCTTGATTTTGAAAGTGTATGATTTTAGTCAATCTTCAGAAATCCTTGAAAAACCCTAACTTAACCTAAGCTAGGGTTTTTTGTGAATTCTATCTATGTGGGAACTTTTTATAAAAGCATCCAGCTTTACTTTTGATATGCAAGAAGCCTAGTGTTTCGTATGACTCAGTAACTGATTCGAATCTGTAATGCAGATTAGTTGCGTGAAGAGATAAAATGGTGATGGGTAGACAAAATAAGAGGGAAAACGGCTAATTCCCCCCTGAACGTTGCTTTAAAATTTGAATTTTCTATATGAACTATCGAAATCAAACCAAAACCATTAAATCAACGTCATTTTAAGAATAGACAGTTGAACCCCCGACCTCTAATACTTACGACTAACCAGAAAACCAGCTGAACTACCATAACTTTTTATTAAATATGAAATGGATAAAAAAATATATCTAAGACAACGCAGAAATTATAAAAGAAAAGAAAACCCTTTTCTCTGCTTTTGTTTTCTCTTCTCCGATAACATTGCGACTGTGACTGTTGATTTTTCATGGATTGGATCAAGAATTGGGATTTTTTGTTAGTTTAGATCAAAATTGATTAAAATCCTGTATAAAATCCGATCCTTAATAGCTGAACTTAATTTTATATAAAAAAAAATTGTAACTGAAATTGAATTGGGTGATAAATATCTCAGCTCTTGACATCCTAATTTGAAATTAACCTCTGCAGTTGATATATGACATCCTAATTTGAAATTAAGAAAACTTAATCTTCATAAATATCCCAATTGTTGAAGACGCGGCGAAAGAAGTGCGTAGAAACAAGAAAACGAAGATCGGGGGGGGGGGGGGAGAAGAAAAGATAAGCTTTTATTTTTCTTAGTTTTTTAACTTGCATCGTGTAAGTATATACACATTTGTAAATGTACTATTTGTTACTATAGTTCAGCTGCTAAATCGCCTGCTCACGTGCGTTAGAGTTCTATGGTTCGATCCTTGAGTTTTTGAAATTTATTTTACTTCAGTTTTTTTCTTAAAACAATAAAACAACGTCGTTTAAGGGTCCAAAGTGGCATCCAGTCATCATATATTAACGGAACAATAACACTGTTACTCGATTTGATGATTTTGGCTTGATTTCGATAGTTCATGTGGAAAATTCAAATTTTAGCTAAGTTAATGTAGTTTTAGGCACACTCCAAAGATTTGTGTATGAATACGATAAAGCAACTAAGTTCAGGGGGGAATTAGCCGTTTGCCAGAACCTTTGATATCTGAAATACTTTGTTGTCTTTCTACCAAAGATGCTGTCAGAACAAGCCTTTTGTCCACAAGATGGAGAAATCTGTGGCGATGGGTTCCTGATTTGGACTTAAGAGTCAGATTCATTTTCCAAGTCCAATTTTGATGCCTTTGTGAGTTTCGTTGAAAGGTTTCTTGTTTCCCACAGGGACAGGGAATTATGGATACGCAAACTCCGGCTATGTTTTGGTTTCCGTCATCATCGTCCTATCTATGTTCTCACGTCATGGATTGATGTTTTGACTACGTGTAGGATTCAGCATCTTGATGTTTGTTTTTGTAGCGATCATGACATACAGGTGCCCCTGAATTTATATACCTGTGAGACACTGGTACACTTACTACTCTGCGATGTCTCCTTAAGTAATGCTGAGTTTGTTTCCTTACCTTGTATGAAGATGATGCATCTAGTAGATAATACCTATCCTAACAAGACCACGTTGCAGAAACTTATCTCAGGCTCTCCAATTCTGAAAGATTTAACCATCACTAGATCTTGGAATGATGATGATAACACAACTGTTTTACAACTGCGCTCTCATACACTAAAGAGAGTCGATATTGATGAGCTCACTCAAGTTGTGATTGATGCACCTCTACTCCAGTCTTTGAAAGCTATGGTCTCCTCAACAAAGAACTTTCTCGTTAATTTGGGATCCTCTGCCAAACTAGATATTGATTACTTAGGCTGTGGGACATGCAGTAGCAGCATGATTCATGACATCATCACCGACATGTCGAGGGTCAGGGAGCTAGTAATTGGCAATGCTATTTGGAAGGTATACATCTCAACTTTTGAGCCTCTCTCTCTCTCTCTATATATATATATATGAATATTCTTCCACGAAAGTTTCTCACCATAACGTTCGTTTTTACTTGTTAACTTCTGTTACCAGGAAATCTTTCAATACTCGAAATCAGAACCAGCATTGCTTCAGTTCCGTGACCTATCCCGTCTGAATGTTCAATTTTCTAAATCTGATATTGAATTATTGCCACTCTTTCTTGAAAGCTGCCCAAAACTAGAAACTTTAGTAATGGTGATAAATAATTGTAACCCTCTGATTTATGCCATATTGTTTGTGAAAATCTTTTGTGTATATTTCTTCTTTAGTCAACTTGTTTTCTTCTCTTTTTGCAGAAATTGGTTAAGGACGGATCCATGCGTGGTAAGAAGGAGAAAGAACCAAAGGTGATGTTTTCATCAGTGCCCTGGTGTTTGGTATCATCGCTTAAGTTTGTGGAATGGAAACGTTCGATCTCAGGGTATGAAGGAGAAACAGAGCTAGTAAGATACTTCTTGAAGAATTCAAAAGTCCTGGAGAAATTAAGGCTCGATATATATTATACCGAAAAGGCTAAGTGTGCCTTCCTTCAAGAACTCCTTACAATGCCAAGATGCTCTAGTGTTTGTGAAATTCATTGCTCTCTAATTCCTAAAGATAACTATCGTTGAACATTTCGTTAAAGAAGGTTGATCTTTTGGTCGTTAAATTAGTTGATATTAGGTATTAGGCTCTAAGCCACAAGCAAATAAGATATTAGTCTTATTTATGTTAATTGGTGGTTGCTACGCATGTAACAATCATTACCAGCTTTATTTCATATTTGATGGATATCTGTTGTGTATATGTTATTTTTGCTTAGCTGTTGGGTTGTTAAAGAATTTGATAAGGTTGCAAGCTATGTGTTCTTTTTAGTACCTTTGCATTGCATCTAAGAATCATCTTTTTCAAACTTTCGTTTTCAATTTGCTTATCTATGGTTGCTAAAGGGAAATCGAAACTGGCTTGTTCCAGAGGGTACTTGAGTCGGAGATTTAAGGAAGATAGGATAAGCCAATTACCAGATCCTCTCATTTGTCAGGCTCTTTCTCATCTTTCCATAGAGGACAGTGTTAACACAAGCGTTTTGTCAACCAGATGTATACGGCTCTGGCTTTGGGTTCCTTGTTTGGAACTAACTCCTGGAGAATTCACATCAGTATAGTCTTGATAATGACAAAGCCATAGTCCTCATCTTTGAATTTATATTTGGCCAATTGACATGACAAACCAAAACTGACTGTTGGATCATCAAATGGGTAACCATCAGCAGTTGAATCCTTGGGGCGTCTCAAATATTTGATCGTCTCAAGACAAAGCTTCTCTAGATTCCCGACAGGGTCAAGGTTTCGAGACGTTCAAGGTGAGGACAACCATCATGAATGGCTTTTATTTCCAAACAAATATTATGAGTTTATTTCCCAAGTCTTGGAAACTCAAATTCTAATATGTGAATGAGGGCATAAAAATGAATGTGTACTATATAACTCCTACATGGAAGAAGGTCAAGACGCGCACTAATATTGCAGCCTTCATTAATGCCAATCAGGATTACAATAATGTACCACTTGAAGATTTCAGTTTCAGTGCTATATTTGTTAGGACCCCTAACCCATTAAGAAAAGCTACCGAGTATGTAAGCTTTTTACGATGTTGAAGTTGTTCTCAGTGTGATCAGGGATGTCTAAGTACTAGCTGGTTCAGTCTTTTGAATGGGGTTAGCTTGGACTTTGATACGTTTAAGTTGTGAGTTTAGAATAAAGCCAAAGAAAGAGACAAATGTTCTTTATTAGTAGCGACAAAGAGTAACAAGTTGAGAGAATGCTCGGAGTCTCTCCCCTCCCTTTACAAAAGTATTCTGATTCTTTTATGCCTACTCTCTTACCCCCCCTGTCGCTTAAGTACTACTACCCAACCCTACTGATCCTTTGTCTCTACACCAAAGAGCAGTTGAGACCACAATGCCGTAGGACAGTGACATTATTATTATTATTAAACTAGAGTAATCTCTCCAAAAGGCCTACTACTTCCTCTTGGACCTACTGGATCCTGTTATTGGGCTATTAGCCACTTGTTGGGCTTCTCTTCTTCCTCTCGTACTGATATAGAATAGGAGGATGTTGCTCCTCATATTTATCATTACCCCTCCCTTTGAAATTCACCTTGTCTTCAAGGTTGAAGAGTGGAAATTGCCCCTTGATTGTGTTGACCCATTCCCAAGAACACTCGTAGTCAGGGAGTCCTTTCCACTTGATCAAAACTTCAGCTTGGCCCGAACGAGGGTTCGTCCGTGTTCCCAACACAGCTTCTGGTTCTGCTTCAAGGACCGCATCTGATATTGTATTATTGTCACTCTTTCTTGAGAGCTGCCCAAAACTAGAATCTTTAGTAATGGTAATGAACAACTGTAACCCTTTGATATTTGCATATTGTTTGTGAAAATATTTTGTCTATATTTCTCTAGTCAATTTGTTTTCTTCTGTTTTTGCAGGAATTGGTTACGGGCCGATCCATGCGTGGTAAGAAGGTGAAAGAACCAAAGGTGATGTTTTCAACAGTGCCCCAGTGTTTGGTATCATCGCTCAAGTTTGTGGAATGGAAATGTTCAATCGCAGGGTATGAAGGAGAAGCAGAGCTAGTAAGATACTTCTTGAAGAATTCAAAAATCCTGGAGAAATTAAGGCTCGATATATACTATACCGAAAAGGCCAAGATGCCTTCCTGAAAGAACTCCTTACAATGCCAAGATGCTCTAGTGTTTGTAAAGTTCATTGCTCTGTGATTCCTAGAGATAAATTTCGTTGAACATTTCGTTTGAAAGGTTGATCTTTTGGTCGTTAAATTAGTTGATTTAGATATTAGGGTCTGACCCACAAGCAAATATTGCAGTTTTAGTCTTTCTTATGTTACTTGGTGGTTGCTACTCATCTTACAATCATTACCAGCTTTATCTCATATTTGATGGATATCTCCACAAATTGTTCAAGCACTAATTAGGCCTTTGTGTATATGTTTTTTTGCTAGCTGTTGGCTTGTTAAAGAATTTGATTAGGTTGCAAGCTATGTGTCCCTTTTTGTACCTTTGCATTGCATCTAAAATCGTCTCTTTTCAAACTTTCGTTTTCAATTTTGCTTATCTTTGGTTAAGTTTTCTACATAAGAAAAGACAATGGTTGCTAAAGGGAAATCGTAACAGGCTTGTTCCAGAGGGTACTTGAGTCGGAGATTTAAGTAAGATAGGATCAGCCAAATTCTTTGATTTGATTCTTTGATTTGCCAAATTCTTTCTCATCTTCCATCTTCCACATAGGACATTGTTAAGACAAGCGTTTTTTCAACCAGATGGACAAGTCTCTGGCTTTGGATTCTTGTTTGGAACTGACTCCGGAAGTATTCACATCAGTAAATATAAATAAAAACTACCTAACTTATGAACATATATAAGTGTTAGTTAAAAAAACACAACCACCAAAGTAAAAACTTACTCTAAGTTCAAAATATTTATAGGATAAAAAGTTATGATAAAGAGACACAGCCCTAAATAACATATTTAAAATTAATTGAATATTTTATGTTACTTTAATCATTTCAAAAACCTATATTAATGCAGCAAAATCCATACTGACATAAGAACATCACCATCAGTATCCTCTCAAAATGGGGTTTCAAATAATATTTTAATATATATATTTTATATAATTTAAATTTTATTTGTTTTCAAAAAATCAACCAATAAAATTATGTACAAGTTAAAAAAGGTTTGAAGTGTTTTTAAAGATCTGGACAAAGACCTTGTGTCTCATTCTCCTCACATTTTTTAACCTTTTAGTTTTTTATTAGCTTGACATCGATTGGCGGTTATCTTGTTTGTTCTGTTCTGCAGATAACAGTCTACACGATTTGGCAGGAACGTAATGGTCGGAAACATGGAGAGCTACCGAAGACTGCCCCACACCTCATTCACCATATCGACAAACATATGAGAAATCAACTCTTGGCAATGGTTTACTCACCTGGCTAGGCACTAGATATTGATTCTATAGTCCGTTGAACTCTGTTTAAAGACTTTAAAAAAATGGATGTACAAGTTGTACCAATGTATTTTTGTTTTGAATATAAATAATTTAACATTACATTCAAAAACAAAAGAAAAAAGACATGGATTGGCGTATGACTTATATGTTGTCAATACAACTTGTCATCATTACATTCTTGACACTGATCCAATCCCCTACTTAAAAATGGATGTGTACTACATAACTCCTACTAGGAAGAAGTTCAAGACGTACAGCCTTTATGAGCAATCATGATTATAATAATGCACTGTTTGGAGATTTCAATTTTACAGTCTCAAAGGTGATTGAACGCATGTCCCTAATGGTATACATGTCAGGACCCCCGAGCCATCCAAGGAAAAATTATGAGACTAAACTACTTATGTTGTTAAAGTTATTCTCGAAGTGATCAAGGATCTCTAGATTATAACTGCTCTAGTCTTTTAGAGGAGGTTAGGTACGTTGGACATATGACTTTAGAATGTTTTTTAAACCCATTGCTTTGACTCTGATTGAGTTGGGTTATATAATGAAGGATGACATTTTCTTTTCTTTTCTTTTCATTTTGTTCACAACTACATGAGTCGCTTGTTTAATTTTATAAACTAGAAGATAAAAACAAAAAAAATGGAACCTCAATATGTAAACTCGACAAAGTGTTTCTATAGTCTGGCTTTGCATTCTCAAGCGGTCACGCAAAGCTCACTCTCTGCTCTCCCCGCGTATGAAAGTCAACATAAATATTGAAACTAGTTTATATGCTTACACGCGCTGATATATACAGATGCGTAAAGTGCAAAATAAACTTTACATGGAAGAATAGTACGCACATAGTTCACTAAAGTAATATCTCTATAAACTTATTTAAACAATATTGTTAGAAATTTAATCATATCATGTGGCAGATTGTAAAAAATGTCATTACATTTTAATTAATTTAATAAGTATTGATTTACAAAATAATAAAATAATAATTTAAAAATTATTCAACAGATTCCATTTATTGTTTCATAAACTTTAGGAAAGGGTAACAAACTATTTAGAATAATTATAAAACTTAATTTTATTTATAAAACTTAATTTTATTTATAAAACTAAAATTAAATATATGCATCCCTATATCATTTAATAATTACTTATTTTAAAACTAAGATACAACATTGCTTATATTTTAAAAATATAAAATATTAGATCAAATTTATTAAACATTTTTTTTGCACTGCACATAAACGCAGTGACATTTTATTAAAGTTTAATAAATCAAAAATATTATATTTTATTCAATATAGTATATACAACTAAAAAATAATCAAAAAGTTAAATCGAGATTTTAAAACACGACCGCGCTTCAATACAGGTTTGTTTTATTTGTGGAAAAAAAAACGGGTTTTTGTTTTATTTTTTTGGAATTTACAAAATTTATATGATTCACGGATTTGAACATTGTATCATACACCGAAGACGAGTTGAAATCAGAGTATGAAACTAAGTAAATGAAATGTAAAATTTTATAAAATGTATAGAGTAAATTAAATAAAACTTCTATTATTATTTTATAACTAACAAATTACATTAAAGTTTACGCAAACATTTTCCCATCATGTAAAGCACGGATAACTATCTATTTATGAGTTTATTTCCCAATTCTTGGAAACTAAAATTCAAATATGTGAATGAGGTCATAAAAATGGATGCCTACTACGTAACTCCTACATGGAAGAACCTCAAGTCGCGCAATAAGATTGTAGCCTTCATTGATGCCAATCGGGATTAATTACAATAATGCACCACATGGAGATTTCAGTTTTACAGTCCCAAAGGTGGTGGAAGACATTGTCTCTAGTGGTATTTTTTTCAGGACCCCTAACAATCCAAGGAAAGCTTCTGAGTATGCAAGCTTCTTATGATGTTGAAGTTGTTCTTAGTGTGATCAGGAATGTCTAAGTACTAGCTGGTTCAGTCTTTTGAATAGGGTTAGCTTGGACTTCTCACTTTATAATGCTTTTAAAACCCATCGCTTTGACTATGATTGAGTTGTTATTATATAATGAAGAATGACATTTTTCTTCTATTTTCATTATGTTCACAATCCAATCACAGTCAACCCAATGGGTATAAAAAACATTCTCAAATCATAATTCCAATCTAGCCCCTTTCAAAAAAGTAAACCAGCTAGAACATAGAAATTCATGATTATTCTGATTTCCGAGAACAACATCAGAAGCTTAAACACAATAGATTTCTTTGGATGCGCTTGGGGGTCTCGACAAGTATATCACTAGGGATAATGTCTTCTATACTCTTTGGGACAGTAAAACTGAATTCTCCAAGCTGCGCATTATTGTAATTCTGATAGGCTGCAATCTTAGTGTGTGCGTGTCTATAACTTATTTCCAATACGAGTTTTGTAGTTTACATCTATTTTTATGCCCTCGTTCACATATTTGAATATGAATTTCCAAGACTGCAAAACTGACTATTGCGTCATCATTATTATTATAATTAACGGAAGGGAGGCTTTTTAACATCAATGTATTCAGATTTGAACAAGACATGCATGCAAGTTTTAGAGACTCTTAATAATTAAATTTCTGAAACCTTAGGTCTTTAAACAGTAGAAGTTGTACAACTGCTTGAGAAAATCCCTGAATGTTAAATATCAGAGTACATTACAACTGTAAGGTCATTGTGCATTGGTAGGTTCTCACCGAGTTTCTCGGAATAAAAATAAATAAAAAAGAAAAAATAATAATATTTCAATAAAAATTAAGGAAAATCGATTCTCAAGGTTTCTCATGAGAAGAATGGATCTCGAGTTTCTCATATGATTAGAATTCTTTTAAATTCAAATCATGGTGATCGAGTTTGATTACTATTATAATAAATCGTACTTACGAGGAATCAAACAACTACGTTATGTTTTAGTTTTGGATTTTTCATTATTATCATTTTTTTTTATGGTTTTTCTTTTAAAAACTTTTCTTCTATCATCATTTGACTTAGAATTTAATTTTTCTTTAAATGTTTTTAGTTTTTACGTATATGTGCAATATTGTTATATTATTTTATATTTGTAAAAATATATTCACGACTAGCGCTTAAGTAATTTAGAACACTGGTAACAATTTGAAAACATATAATCTAACAATCTCACCCGACACACATATCTTATCAGTTAAACCAACGACAGTACTCGATTTGCTTGCGAGTGTTAAGGATAGAATTAAAAGAGAACCTGTCGGCGATGTAGGTTAGGAGAGAATCGCTCCAAGTCCCCAATAGTGATCTGACATGGCCTCAAGATCGACCACCTTTGGTTCGAGGTGATGTCGCCACATCGATGGGTCTTTAGAGACATGTCGCCACGGTCTGCACACCTTCAGAGCGTTGTCTAGTATCTAAGTCACGCTGAGACGTTGCGGAATCGAAGACGTGAAATCCGTCAGACCCGCCTAGTTTCGGCTATCCGCCTTTCATCAACGGTGGCATGGAAGTAGAAGACGGCGAAGTCATTTCTGAGGATCAAATGTCAAATCTGTGAAATAAGAAATTCAAGTGGGTTTAGACTTTAGACCTTAGATTGTTCGTAGATTTTAAGTGGTTTTTTGGATTTCGACTTTCCAAAGAAAAAAAAGATTTATTACCCAGTCAAGATTTCATATAATTTATTACCCATTCAAGATTTCATATAATTTATTACCCATTCAAGATTTCATATAATTTATTACCTATTCAAGATTTTGCATTTGTAGATTCCTCCCTATAAAGGTTATGAAATCTGACTTTTAGACTTTTTACTATTTATTGGAAAAAAAAAAACATAACCCCAGTTTTATAAGTTTGTTTTATCAACTTGCCACTTGTTTTTCTCCTTTATTTTTTATTTACTTACAAACTGATAAAAACTAACATATGTATATGAAAAACAACAATCGAATACCAAATAGCAAAAGTCAAAAAATATTCATGACCTTCCTTGAAACTTTTGGCTTAGAGTTGACATTCGTTATTCAGTTTGCTAGGATTCAAGTTATTCTGATTTTGGATTATTTCAGATTTCCGAAAATAGCTTTATTAATTAGGGACTGAATTTTGTTTTGGTACGATTTGTTTTGGACCAAAAGCTTATAAGAAATTAAACATAAGTAATTAATATTATAGATTTATTAGTATATTTAAATTTTCTTATATGTATATCTAACAAAATTATTGATCTTTAATGAATTTCAGTCAAATGGTTCATGTTTATACATATAAGTCGGATTTGTCTTAAACCATTTGATTTATGAATTTTTGATGCGGAGTTAATTTCGTTTGGTAGTTTTGATCAACCCCTATTTCGGCTTTGGTTTTGGGTTTGGTTTCCAATTTGGTCCTCGTAGTATCACATACGTACAGTATTTTTAATGTTGGGTCAATCAAGCTTACTCTAACAAGGAATTTACACGATAAAAATCTACTCTGAAGTTTAAAAGACCAAAGAAACAACACATGTCTATCGAAACTACGTACTGAAAAGAGGGCACGAACGAACGAGTTAATTCATTAATTACAAGCCTAGAGACACTTGTCATCATTGCATTTTTCACAATGACCTAATCCGCTTATCCTTATCTAGTCACAAGACGAGTCGTGCGTACGTTGTAGACGACGTACATACTCACCCCTGCGATATAAGGATCTCACAACTTTGATCTTCTCGGAATAACGCTTCTCCAAATCAGCAACAAGTATAACATTGAAGTACACGCTTCCCCCGCGTAACTCAAGATGTTCCAAGTTCGGACAGTTGTCAAATATGGCTTTTAAGCCGGTTTTGGAAAATCCGTTCCCAAAAAGCTGGAGGTGGCAAAGACCGGGCATTGTTTTAGCGATCGCTAGAGCAACCTCATCACCACTTTTTACGTAACTATTGCCGTATACCTTCAACGTTCTCAGATTAGGACAAGACTGACCTACACCTTTCAAAAGCTCTTCTTCGATAAGCCGGAATGAAAACTCAACTTCTTCAAGCAATGGGAGTTTTACGACTGCTTCCAAAATCCCTCTTGTCGTTATTCCAAGGAAGTCGACAACTCTAAGGCGTCTCAGATTACTTGATCTACAAATACTTACAATACAGAGTTATAACATGATTTGATCATGAGAGCAACAGATTAAAATGCAAAAATTTCATTCATAGAATCTTTCCAATTATATTTATCAAACTAGACTAGAAGTAAAAATTATTCATGAGTTACTCGCAGAACATATACCACCAAGTAAACCTTATTGAACACTGCGAAATAGAATGCACTTAAAATGCTGAACCGTTCAACAAATTTTTGACCTCTTAAACTTGCAAAGCAAGTAATAGTAATTAAATGTTTCAAGTGATGGGAAGAAACAGTTATAAATTATAATCTTGATAATCCTCACAATTTAGGGGCAAATCATATCACTTAAACTATTAATGAAAAACTAGAAGATATATTTAATCAAGTCAAGGTCAATTAATCAAAATATTTCAAGAAGAAATTTGCATAAAACCCTAGAAACCTGTTGGCGGTGTAAGTGAGGAGAGAATCGCTCCCTATGTCCACAAAGTTGATCTCCAGCAAGCCGCCAGAGCTGAGATCGATGGCTTGACGGTACATGGCCTGGAGATCGTAGAACCGGGTTCTTGGGAGCAGCAAGTCGATTTTACGCCACATCCAGGGGTCTCTAGAGACTC
The DNA here is from genome assembly GCF_030686135.1 of Camelina sativa. NCBI lineage: Eukaryota > Viridiplantae > Streptophyta > Magnoliopsida > Brassicales > Brassicaceae > Camelina > Camelina sativa. The sequence continues at coordinate 15,484,318 of NC_141897.1, forward strand.
GTCGCCACGATCTACACACTTTCTGAGCGATGCCGAGTATCTCTTCCACACTAAGACGGAGCAGAATCGAAGACATTAACTCCGGTGGAAGCTCCGCCCAGTTTATGTATTTTCCGTTCTTCATCGGCATGCCCTGATGCACACAAAGCTATCCAAACAATGGTTTAGAGTATCCAATTTTTAGAAGCATATTATTTTAGACAAATAATTTTTGGCTTTTTATAAAAAAAAGTTATATATATTATAAAATACTATGATTTAACCCGTGGTATACGGCGAGCCAATTTTTTTTTAAAAAAAATTAAATTAACAGAAAGTTATATTGTATGTTGTAGTGTTTTTGACCATGTCTATAATGTTTTTAATTCTCATTTTGTGTTTTCGGGATATCGTTGGTATAAATCTATTGACTATCTAAAAGTACATAATAATTTGAAAGTATGTTCTTAATAAATAGATGGTATTCTTAATAAATAGATGGTCTCCTAAGTATATTAAAGTATAATATAATAGTGTGGATTGTAATCTAAGTTAGATTGTCATATATTTTATATTTAGAAAATAGTTTTAGACTACTTAAAATTTGAAATTGTTACATTAAACTATATAGTTCATATGTTATGATATGAACATGTTGATACTGTTTAGGAAATCTATTACTTGGTTTATAATTAAAATTTTCACTTAATTTGGTTGTAACGAGAAAGTATATATAATATCATAACACATAAACATCTAATAATATATATACTATAATTTATTTTGAATTTGTTTTTGGATTCTTACCCAATAACATTTTTGGATATGGGAATTAGATATGTTGAGGCCCATTTTGGATTGTGAAGCCCATAATTATCTGATATTATGAGAAGTCAAGTAGAAAAAAAAAAAAAAAAAAAAAAAATCGGTGTCTTCTCTAGTTCTAGATCTATGTGATACTCTTCATGGGCGATTCACAAGAACTTACATAATGACGATCTACGATTTACAATCAGATGTAACGATGAAAACGAGAAGGTATTCTTTATTCAAATTTGCCATTTACATATATTTTGATATTCTACCTCAATGGGATTTTCGATTTTGATTGCCATATTTTTCATCTGCAATTTCGTGTTTATAAACTCGCGTCTGTGTCACAATCAATCCTGCAATTTTGTGTTTCTAAACACGTCTAGTTATAATTTCAATGATGACTGTTACTTCTTTAAGGAGTAAGTCTCAGTTTTACTTAATCGATTAATCTTCTCGTCTGTAACAGTATTTCTCGCTATGAGTCTGTTCAAGTCCGTCAAATATAATTTAGAGAGTCAATCAAGGTTGAAGATTGTGGTGAGAAGATTAGATATTTATCCTAATCTTAGAGTCAGATATTCCATTATTTTGTTTTGTTTTCATCTTGCATTTTGCTAACCGAATATACATTTAACCCATAGTTATTTTACTTGGTGAACCTGATAAACAAAAATTGCTAAATTTGGGGCAAATACAGTAAGCGAGAGTCATAATTTAGGCAATAAAAAAAGTTCTTAGAGACTCTTATCGTTTGATGTTCTCTTTCTTTTGTCATTTATAGAAATGATAACATCTGACTGTATGTTTATAACAGGTTTAAAACTACTAATAAATGGTGGAGTCCGGTTGAAAATTCCTAAAAAAGTTAAGAGTCTTTCAAACCCTATCTTTTTGATAACAATTTTTACTTCTTTATATATTTCAGAAAACATAAAATGCTCTATTTGTTGTGCAGGTAAATCCGGAACTGAACTTGCTTTCCAGCAATAAGGAATTTGTAGCATTGTACGCATACAATGAATAAGGTAAGTACGGCAAGGCAAGGTAAGTTTTTATTATCTTCTCGATTATTGTAGTTAAAGTTAGTATGAATTTAGAAAAAATGTATATTACGTAATTTCTTTTGAATTATTCTTTGCAAATAACAAAACAACCAAATTAACTAATAACCAAAAAACCAAATTTAAACAATAAAGATATATTTCTGTTTTTTTCGTTCACGATTAAGAGAAGATCACAAAAAAATGACAAAAGCAACTAACAATTCAATTTGAGTATTTCTGCTAAACTCCGTCCATGTAGAAGAACACCGTTTTGTTCACGAATAAGAGAAGAACACCTAAAATTTTGAAAGATTGTACCAATTGTAACATACTAAAATATTCAATTTCCTTCTTTCTGCTAAACTCCTTCCATGTTAGATATCTACAGTGGAAACATTAATCATGTTAACATACCTCCGCTTCCCAATCACCAATTTTGTGAAGGTATTAAATAAAAGAAAACATAGCATACCTCTTAAACTTAGGAGTCGATAGGTGGAGACAACATCTTTATTACTCCAAATTCTGAAATACCTCTTTCATGACTTTCTATATTTTCTTCTCTGTTGACAATTAAAATCTTCAATCTTTTCTTTGAAGTAACCCTAGATAAAGCCACATATAGCTGACCATGCAAAAATACTGGTTTTGGCAAATACAGTCCCACCTTCTCTAGTGATTGGTCTTGACTTTTGTTTATAGTCATGGCAAATGCAACAGTTAGTGGAAACTGTCTGCGACGCATTTTGAAAGGCAGCTTCGTATCTGATGGAGTCAAATCAATCTTAGGAATCAATACAATTTTACCTGCTCTATCTCTTGTAATTACTCTTGCTTCGAGAACATGATTAGCTATCTGTGTTATTTGAAGTCTTGTTCCATTACAAAGCCCACCCTTTGTATCTATGTTACGAAGCAACATAACCGGAGCCCCAACTTTCAATCGTAAACTATGATGTGGCAAACCAGACATCTTGATACTGTTTAGGAAATCAATGGTAATCACAAGATTAGATAGAGAATCCGAATCGGTAGGGTCAATGCTATCAGCGCTTAAATATATTCTCTCTTCACCTGCGGTTAATTAGAACAGAAAATTGATGGTAAACCTTTTCCATTTGACAACATTATATATTATATTACTAAAGATATTTAACACCAATGATAAGAACACTTACTATTCAACTTCTCAAGCATATATTGATTGATTGTGTTGACATCATCGTAGGTTGGTGCTAAAATGGCTTTGGTTTGATAGACTTTGCATCATTGTTTGCTTCCAACAACGCTAGATTCCCATAAATCTCCATACTGATTGCATGTATTGGATTATGAGCTTCTTTAATCAGAAATTCCTCTGGAATATCAATGACAGCCTCACCATCGTTACGTTCAGAAATCCTACCATCTCCAACAGCTAATAGCCAATCTGAAAATTCTTTAATGTCCTTAGCTTGATCAACACTCAAATTGTTGGAAAACAAACACATGTTCTTAGTTAACTTCCGAACTTTACAATGGTCCCAAATATAAGAAGCATTTAGTGCTGACATTACTATCTCTGCCCGACCCGCACCATTGATCACAGGAAGCACTTGCCTGAAGTCACTTCCAAAGACAACAACCTTTCCTGCAAAAACTTTATTGTCTACGTTCCCCATAATATCAGTAAAGCTTCTATCTAAAGACTCAAAACTATACTTGCTCATCATTGGTGCTTCATCCCATAGCGCAGTCCGACCACTTTCCAATAACAACGAAGCAATGTCAATTGATGCCACATTAAGAAGAATCATTCCTCTAGACCTTAAAGCAGCTGAGAGTGTCTTCCACATAAAAGTTTTACCAGTTCCTCCGAAGCCATAAACAAAAAACACGCCTCCTAAATTCTTTAAAACAGCCTCAGTTATATCGTTGTATATACCTCTCTGTTCTGATGTCATCATCTCTATCCATTCATCATGATGTTCTTTCAAATAATCTTGGTTATACCTCATCTCATCAACAATCAAGCGGTTTGAATTATCTGTACCTTCTCTGGTTGGCTGTGGGAAATTATCGATTTCCATAAGGGATCCTCCATTAAACAACATAACTTTTTCTATCTCTTATAGAGTATAGTTCTTGATATCAGATTCTGATAAATTAAGATATGAATAGAAAGAAATTATAATATACTGAGAGTTATTGACTTATTTTAAGAACATAAACTGTATAATGTTAAATTCAAGAGTAGATATGGGGAAGTTTAGTAATCAAACCTGGATTGTTATATTCCTCTTGCTTCTTTTTCTCAATACCTTCTGCTAACAGCTCCCACGTTTCGTTCCAAACATGTTTTGGTCTAGACAGAGAATCAGAAAATAGCATCATTGAAAAAAAGTTTCTCAAATAGTCACTGAAACACCATTGACTTGCTTCGACCAGACTGTCAATAAAAATTTGATCATCATTTAGAATACCACGTGCAAAGCAGGCTTCTTTGTAAGAAGGATAGAGTACACCATTGAATGTTTTTATGTCTTCATAACATGTTGGTCCCTTCACAATGTTAAGTAGAACTCTTAAATAGTATTCAGCTTCTAGTCTCCGTGGAACATAGTTGATTCGGCCCAAAGAAAATCCTCTTGCCCTCTTTTTCCACCGCTTATTATTTCCATCCCATGTAAAATAAGTAGGTATTTGCGCATAGGTAAGCTCTCTAGCATATTTTCCATCTTTGCCAACAGCATTTATTCGATTCAAAGTCAGATAAGCCAAAAACATAGAATCTTGATTCGCTACTCGTTCCAACACCTCATCTATATCATCGTCTTCATCAAAATAAGCAGGTTGCTTTCCTTCATCATGAAAAGATAGCCTTTGTACTGATGTTGTTCTATATTGGATTGGGAACATAAAGATCCTCCAAATAGCCTCTGAAGCTGAGACGTACCTAAAATTTATTTCAAACAAATACCGTCGTTACAAACTTAGGATATAAAAAGATAATTGCATTAATGTGTAAAATATTATAATACTGACCTGCAATCAAACCAATCTTTGATTTCATTTTTATTTTTCTCACTTTGAGTAGAATCTTCTCCTGCCATTGTATTATTCGTAGTATCTGTTTGAGTCGGAGTAACCGGGTCAACAACAAAAACAACACGATCTGGACCTTTGTTCATATATTTGAACAAAGATTTGATAGAACCCATTTGATTGCACCACTCCACGTTGATATGAGCTCTATAGCGAACTGATAACTTGGCATTGTAAGGGACAACATACCTACTATCACACTTGATACCATTCTTTTCAATAAATAGTTTAGATTGACGCCTCCGGTAAACAGGATATCCATCAGTACCAACCCTTGTGATGTCTTCATGTTTCTTAGGGTATAGCTTAGAACACTTCCCATCCACCATACATGGAGAGCTCGTATTAGCTGCACCACATGGACCATGAATCATACAATCTTTAATCACTTCATAAAGCTCAGGGTCTTTTCCACTATCTGGAATCTCAGCACAAATCATTTCGTCTATATCATCAGCTGTTGGCAGTTTACTTTTCTGGTCCATGAATAAGAGTATATGTGCATGTGGAAGACCTATTTTCTGAAATTCAATAGTGTACATAGCTGCAAATATACAATATTCTACTAAGTAACATACAAATCTATAATTTAAAAATACTGGAAGAAAGCGAATCATGATATGAAATTACCTGCAACTGTCTTGCCAAGGATATTCCTTTCTGTTAAATCTTGCATTAGAGAATCCAACTTGATTTTGAAAATCCTAGCAACGATGTCAGGTCTATCTTCGGACGTCAACCCCCGCTCTGATACATATCTAGTTATCTCTGGCCATTTAGGATTGCACGTAAACGTAATAAATAAGTCAGGGAAACCATAGTGTTTACATATGGCCATAGCATCGTAGTAGCTTTGAACCATGTACCGAGGTCCACTAGTGAAGGAAGTGGGAATATTAATTTGAGTCCCTTGTTGGCTCATAGTTGTGTTTCCTGATTGAGCAGCTTCTTTTATGTTGTTGTAGTTCTCGCATCACTTCTTTGACTGATTGAACTTTATAAAATTCAACCTATTTGTTGCAATGGTTGTGTAAGCATCACACAAAAATTGTTGGAATAGCCTCTTTGACTGTAGAAGCGTATGACACTCATTATCCCTCTCTTGAATCCGAAATGCGAACCACTGTCTCATACTAATACACTCCTTTTTCTTCTTGGTGTTGTTTGCTCCTTTAAAACATTTTTCGATGCCAGGTCTGAAACCATCTTCACCATAACAAAGAATTAGGGGATATTGTAGTGCCAAATATGAGATATGAACTTCACTTATCCTCTTTAGGTGACCAGTAGACTTTTCCTCTATAACTACATCACGTGAAGACATTTCTCTGTGAAAATCACCGGGTATTAGTGCAGCAACCTCTGATGCTGTAGGTATACCATAAGTTCTCCCATCAACTCCAACACGGTCAGCAACAATTCTCATATGAAAAGGTTGTTCTTGGTCTGTTTGAAACCTATCTTTTGTTGTCCTGAAGTTCTTCACATACGGATTAACGTCATTCAACATTTTTATTAATGCTTCGATGATTTCCTTCTTTAGTTTTGGTTTTCCATATTCAGTTTCTGAGTTTTTACACTTACTGTGGACAATAAAACCCAAATAGTTAAACTTTACACGTAGTTGATAGAAGAATAATTAAACCAACTTATAATTTATGAAATATGAGTTAACTTACTTTATAACACTTGCGCGGTTATCCACTTCATTTTCTGTGTCAACTATATATAGTTGTGAGTACTTAGCAAAATCACCCTCATCTGGCTTCAAACTACCTATTCGATGATAGTTTCCTCCTTGCAAACGAAACATATTTGGTCCATGACCTTTTGGAATAGATCGATCAATCTTTCCACCAAGAGAAGTCATAGCAAATATCATATTATAAAGTCTGATATGTTGTCGGAAATTCCTGCTAAGAGCATCATTACCATTAAGTAGCCTTCGAAGAACATCACGTGATTCTTTTAAAAAGGGCAGTTTAACTGTCCCTTGACCACAACAAAGACTAAACACTGGATCTTTTTGTCTCCGTCTCTTGTTTAAACGTTCTTCATACCACATCAATGCATTACAATACTTACACTTGTAGGTTGGATCGCCATGATCAAGATAACCTAGGATTAAAATAGATGATGTTATTTTGTAATATAAAGCATACAGACAAAGATATAAAATTTGTTTGTATAATGTTAACCCGATTGGATTTCTTTTGACGTAGACTTGGTCTTTTTTTTAGTATAGCCACGTGATGATTTCTTTACTTCTGCGACTCCCATATTATCCTTTGTTTTCTCACACGACTGGTGTAGGCTTTCCAAACGCGTAGATAGGAAACTATTGTTTTGTTCTGCATTGGATCCTGATACATTTAAATCTACTCCCTCATGGCTTTCATTATCAGTTTATATGTCATCATCAGTATTATAGTAGTAAGTTTGATCTTCAACATCTTCTTCAGATAAACAGTCGTCGTCTTCTCCTCCCAATGGTTCCTCTTCATTACTACTTGTGTCATTGTTTTCTTCCATTATTTCATCATATGGACCTATTATAGAAATTTATTTTAATCAATATGAGAATGTGATGTAAAATGGCAGACAATTCGAAAGACTGGGATTTTAGCACGTACCCTTTAAATAATTGTGAGGAAGAAGCATTTGTGAATTCTTTTGCCAAATTTCTAGTTGGCAAGTCCTTGATATATGGAACATAATGTGATTGTTGATGTTTGCTTATAGACGGAGTAGTATATGTACTTTGATGATTAGCTGGAGAAAAAAACAACTTTCAACACTAAAAGCATATATGTTTTTTTCTGTTCATGGGTTGAAGTGCATAACATAGAACATAAAATGGTAACTCACTTTCTGATGCAGATTCTTGCAGTGGACACCTTCGTCCATAAGAGGTGGGCAAATTGGTGATGTTTCTAAGTACATCACTGGCGTCGTTATGAGATATTGACGTGACCGTTGACTATGGAGTTTCTCCTGAACAAAAACGTAGTACATTGTAAGTCATGTTTTTCAAATAAAAGTTTGTTAATTCGTAATACATATATAATTTAAATACATGAAAATATATAAACACATTACAAGATTTACCTGTAGGTGTTAGCCATGGCTTAAATGAATCTGAAGAGAGTTTACTTAAAGTCAAGTGAATGGATCCTGTTTCAAAATTTTCAGTGATGTAAGTGCGATGTTTTATTTCGGGTTTTAATAAGAACTGGTGTGTAGGATCAATTCAATATATCTATAATATAGTTTTAACTAACCATTATTGGCAACTGCATGATTATGTGATGGTGAAAGGTAATTTTCATCTTGGATCGTTTGATTATTGGTAAGATTTGTGAAGACTCTGTTGAAAGCTGACGTAAGAGGTACACTCACATTTCCCTCTGATTGTAGTATGGGTGAGATTTCTCATCCTTGTATGGTGGTTTCCTTGCGGGTTCTTTTGGTTGAATTTCCAGAATTGAGCAAATTTGCATCAGTGAAATCATGTTTTTTCTTCATGTTTATGTTCGTATAATTCTTTGAACCCTAAAATGGATTTGCTTCCTCTTACCTAGGTAATGTGTTTTATATATATTTAAAGTGATCTTATGGAAGGTATTATAGTAATTGATATTGTGATTTTGAAGAAGATAACACACCTATTTTAAATGGATATATTGGCACAAGATCTTTATGGAATATTCATGTTTTCCTTCTAGAAACAGAAAATAATTTCAGAGTGTAACTCTTTCATTGATTTAGGAAATTATTAACTGTAATTGGCTTATTTTAGGAGATTAATGCTAATGTATTAATAATGTGATATTTAGAATGTGAGGTATAATTTTATTACATTAATCGTGTTTGTTTTTTTATTATTTAGCACAGATTCATTGCGCATATTGATGTCACATTATGCCAAGGAGTTTGGCTTTTTGGTAATTATATGTAATCTAGATATACATTTTCTAAAATATCACATCTTTTTATTTAATTGAAATTTTCGTATTATGCTAATTGGTAGGTTATGTTGGAGGAGATATAGCTAATCTGTTGAAGTTCTGACTGGCTAAGATGTTGGAGTTCTGACTCGCTAATTTCCAAACTCAAGTAAGTACATGACCGTTTTCAGTAGTTAGCATATCTTATATATAAAATTCTAATCACTTAGCCAGGAATGAGAATTATTATAAGTAATTACCGATAATATTATAAAATACCTGTTAGTATATTAAAACTACATAAAAATAACCCAATTACAGTTAGAATCATATACAGAATTTGCAATCTAGTTATTTACGTTTATACAATAATTACTGAAATTTGAATATTTTTATTCATTTTATTTTCATTAAGGTAAATGACTGCATAAGATTAATTTCAGTAAAAATACTTCAAAAAGGTGGAATTTTATTGAATATATATTAAAATACATGGCTTACAAACCATTCTTATTGATAAATAGAAGGAGAAAGTCACTCCAAACGAAAACTGACAACAACTATTAGAAAACACAACTTCGGATCACTCCTACTTCTCAACCTTGATGTTAACTCCTTTCATTTTCTTCAAATCCACCTCCGTCTCATTGATCTTCTCACCAACACACTTCTTTCCCACATCATTCTCCACGTCCTCAGTAGTACCCTTTTTCACGTTGTTTTCTTGAAAGGTAAGGGTAGCAGTATCACGATTAACTATGTCTTCAGGATTCTCCATGGGTTTGACACAGACCTTTTTGGAAGAAGATCCTTGTTCACTTCCATCAACATTACATGCATAAACACGCTTTGATGAGGGTGTACTTGAATCAGTACTTCCACTATAAGTTAATGCAAGTGGAACCTGTAAAGACCAAAGATTCAGTAACGTAAACTCTATATTAACCTGCAGTTAGTACAACTATATGTTTACCTGATCACCAGATCCAATCGAAGCTGAGTTGACAATGTCAGCTGAATCTTCAGTGACTTGTTCGGCCAGTAGTCCATCTTTAGAGAGTAATTTGGTTACCCTGTAAGAATCCTTTCCATCCCAAATGTTTTCTCGCTCCACACATACCAGGAATGCAAATGTCTTGCCAACCAAGTTCTTGATTGGTTCTGGAATAGATTCAGGATCTGCAATATGTTGGTTGTATAAAATATAGTTAGTAAAAAAAGACATAAGATACATGAAAGAAGGTTTTATAGTAGCGACAATACCTCATCAAATGAGCCACCAAGAATACTCGGTGCAGACTCTCCAATGATTTCAGAAGCGATGCTATCAAACAAAAGGAATTTTGTTTCTCCAGTATTGTCCATGACTTTCACATAAATCATGTACCTGCAAAATATATTTAGTTCTTTCTGTCCTGAAAGTAAATTCATTTTAGAAATGTAAAATAACTAACCTAGCAATGACATTTGTGACAACGGTCTTGCATTTGTCACACCAAAATTTGGGTTTCTTGGTAACTCCATTGACAGCATTGACAGCTGCATGGATGTGGTTAACTTTCTTGTTGCAGTTACGGCAACTAAAGTAATATCATGCCCAGTCAGTGTCAATTGCATAGATAGTGCACATTATTCTTATTTTGCCAACCTTGAAACAGTAAAATATTTATTAAATAAAAACTATGGGTTAAATTTTGTTGGGAATGATAAACACATTTTGTAAAGTAGATACAAACCTCAACAGAATCCAACAACAACGCAATGGTTTTCCTTGGATATTGATTAAGGTCCTCCTCGTTTACAGCCATAATCTGGAACCTTGGGATTGCCTCACGAAATGCTAGTGACAGACCATCAGCAGGCAGCCTGTGTGTAAACACAATTCATATGCAATTTTTTTCAGCATTATATATAAGTCATATGTGGGAATATCTAATATTTGTAATGGCTTACGCTTTGATGAAAGCATCGACTTCAGGCCAGGCTGGATTGAGGTGAAGTTGTGAAGCGTCAAAAGAGTTAGCAACAGTCTTTATCCCTGTATGTGTGATTGTTTCTTGAATGAGTGATATTAATATAAACAATAGTATAAGTGATATATAGATAAATCCAAAGTGAAGATAGATTATTACCTTTGTAGGTTTTGATTTTGGCAAACCTGAGGACGCAAACAACAATGTCACCGTTAGCATCATTGATGGCTCTATAAACTTGCTCAGCGAATCCACCCCACAAGGTACATGCCATTCTCTCATCACTATTACATATCACTTGTTAAACAATTTACAATAATGATAGAAACAAAAATAACAAAATTACTGAAAATATTGATAAAATCTAACTTCTCATCTCGCAACTCAAATTCGAGTTTCTGATTTGGTTTGTTGTTAACTTCAAGGGGCTCTATCTCACCAATGTTTACAACTTGTCCAACCACATCTAAACGTGGATTTAAGAAAAGTAATTAGAATTTTTTTTGCAACTGTGTTGCTTGAAACACAATGTAATAAAAAGTGATAAGTCATGTATATAGTACTAACCAATCAACATGTTGGGATTCAGTTCACCACTGAGAATCTTCTGAAACTTGGCCAAGCTTAAGAAGTTGGAATCCGGTTTTGGATCACTTCTCGTAACCATAGTCCCGTTTACAAAATTCATCTTGTAAAGATGATTTATGGGACGAAATTGTCCATTCGCATGTGTTAAAGAAAAAGTCTATGAATTTCCACTCACCAACAGCTAGGTGGTTCACGTAACGTGTAACCAAGTCTTTTTTGACTGAGGCATGGATTTTCATTCCCTGAAATGATTAAAATAGAGAATCATAAGATGCATGCCATACATAAAATGTATACTACATAAATTACTTACAGTTTCATCAGCCATAATTAATTCTAGGGGTTCTCCAGTACGCCACTTATGCAGGACCTTAACTTGAACTCTCCATGCTGTCTTGTACGGACGGATATCTCGCATTAATGCAAATGATGCAGCCATTTCTCTCGATTAGTGGTTGGATATGCAGGATGTAGGTTTTAACTGTGAGTGTTGGTATGTTATTGTTCGTGAATATAGTATTTATAGATTCCAATATGCTTGATGACCAAGGCTATTGTAATCGTTGTATTAATTCAAAGCGAGATTACAATAATCTCTGTGTTATTAAGACAGTGATTTTGCCCTTCAACATTAGTTTCCAAATAATCTATATAGAGAATTAAAAGTTTGGCTTGGTTGTAAAGTTTTGTATTTGTTTGGGAATTTGAATTAAGTGGGATAACATTTATGCATTTGATTACACGTTTTAGGAATATAGGATGTTAAATGATTGTACTATTGAGATTTGTAGAGATTATAGGAATCAAATGTGAGAGATTATGGCATTAAAATATAAATGTATTGGTCGATTTCTCAAATTATAGTAATTTAGTGCATTGAATGTTTAGGGACGAAGGTCGATTTCTCAAATTTTAGTAATTTAATGCATTGAATGTTTAGGGACCAAGACAGTAAAATATAATTTATATGTGATGGTCGATTCTCCATTTTAAGTAAGTAAGTGCATTGAATGTTTAGAGACCAATATTGTAAATAAGCAACAATAAAAGGGTAGAAACAAAAATGTACTTCAAAAATGTATATATAGATTTTATTATGATTAAATTTTATTGGACAAATTGTTTTACATATGTTTGTGGCTTTAAGTTAATCAAATATTTCTTATGTTAAAAATATATATATTGCGTGTTGTTGATAGACTTATTAGTGAAGTTTTGATTTCGAACAAAATATAAAACGATTACAAAAAAAATTCAAAAGAATATAGTTTTACGATTACTTTTTTTCTTCTACAAACTGTATATATGTATTTGGGTATCCCTCTATAATAAAACGGAAGTACACAACATTTTTATAGGTTACAGATTAAGTTTTATATTATTTGTATAGTCTGGATTTATTGTTTCCAAAAATCTTAAAGAGAATATTTAAAAAAATCATTTGATATCATCTAACTTACCATATTAATTTTTTTTATTAAATTATTCATCAAATAAAATCCTTTGATGTCTAACTTAACATAATAATTTGTTAATTATCATTATACTTCACCTCTTATTTTTATATATGAGTCTAATTTTGTGAAACAAATAAATTATCATATCAATTATTATAATTAAAAAATAGTTTTTTTCCGGATATACCATAAGTTGAATTTTAAAAAACAAACATAAATGATTCAATCGATAAAATACTCAAATTTTATTAATATTATTCTTTAAAAATAATATCTATTAAATTAAAAATTTTACTAAGTAACGGATTAAAATTTGAATATTTAAATTCAATTTCATATTTTTTTGTTGAATTTTATAATTTTATATAATATAATAAAAATTAAATAGTTTATTTTGAAATATTTTTAAAATATTGAAACTTGATATTAAAGTTAGAAACTATAAACACTCTAAATTGGTTTGTTATAACAATGTCAATAATATGAAAGAATTTCAAAAAACTAAGTATATAAAAACAAAAAGTATAACAATATATTAAATTATTCATAATATAAAAACTCGCTTTTAAAAAACCAAATTCACAAAATTATGTCTTATAATGACATTCAAATCATGAGGTAGAATATACATTGTTGAAATAACTTCACATTACATAAACTAATATAACATATTAAAATAGAAAATATACAAATTTTGTATAAAATAAAATTTAACCAGTGTTATAGCACGGGTAATTATCTAGAATCATTAACAATACAAAACTTACAAAATAAGTGTCTTTTTGAAGTCATTATATTTAGCATTTGATTTTATTGTATAATATTTTATCTAAAAAAAAAATAAAAACAATTACATCAAATATATTTATAAAAAAAATTACAATATAAATAAAATGAATTTCAACCCATGCTCTAGCACGGATCTTACTTTAGTATGTTTTGTATTTTGCATGTAAACATTTAATTACTTCAGACCGGCCCGAAAAAAACAGCATGTAATGTTAGTTTCCAGTGGCGGAGCCAAAATTATTTTTTAGAGGGGTCCAAAAAAAATTTTTTTCTTAAAGGAATAAAAATGTAAAATTTTAGAGGGTCAAAATGATTTTTTTTTAGAAAAATAAGGGTAAAAATCCAATTTTTAGAGACTCAAAATAGAAATTTAGTCTAAAATGTGGTAAAAATGTAAAATTTGTAGGAATCAAATCAAAATGTAAAATTTGTAGGGGTCAAATTACAAAATTTATAGGGGTCATACTAGAATTTATAACTAATAATAATAAACAAAAAAAAATGGGGTCAGCTGACCCCAATACAGCCTTACTAGATCTGCCCCTGTTAGTTTCTCAGAGTTTCAGACCTCTAGGAAAAATACTATATTGATAAATAAAAACATTCCAATTTTATCAAATTAAACCTTTCCTATTCCAATTTCAACCCAAATTCCAATAGATCATTAACATTCTTAAAACATTAAAAAAAAAAAAAAGCATTAATCACGAAAGCTTCAACTTCTACATCAATCTTCTCCTTTGTTGCTTTCGCTTCTTCCTTTTAGTTCCGTCGTTCTCGATCTATAGCAAATATGAGTTCTCCCCAAAGAGGTACGTACCCTAAAAGCCGTTTTATTTATACTTGTTTCTCTGTTCGACCTAACATAAACTTGTGCGTTTAAATCATAAACTTGAAGAATCAAGGAATGTGATTTTGTTTATGGGCTTTATTACAGGCCTGAACTAATTGAAAGCCCAAAAACAAGAGACGGTTATGTCCGAAAATTATAAGGTTAAAACTTAAAAGATAAAATACACATCGTACCTTAAGAAAAAAACACGAATCGTACCTTGTTCAATAATCAATCCTAAACCCCTAGATCTACAAAAATCCTTGTTATCAGTCGTTCTTGTGAAAATCAACTATGGACGAATCCGCCATCAAAGTAAGTAATCTTCTTCTCTTTATGGATCTCCCTATTTGCTTAAGCTCCTCTGATTCTCTCTCTCTCTCTCTATTAGATGATTTAGGTCTTCAACTCTTCATATTTAGGTAGTCGAGAGAATATCTGATTAGATTTTTTTTTATGTACACTAGGGTCAGGAATCGCTGGGTGAAGAACGGTAAGTTTCATTCTTTTGATTTTTTGTTTTTTTTGGGAACCATGAGAGATGTTGTCATGTTAGCTAATAATAATATTATCTCCTGCAATCAAATTCTATTGTAGCCTTAGCACGATTTCCGTAGAGGGATATGAAACTAGGTTTCATCATCAGTTTCCTCTCAGTCTCGCGTTGACAAAGCATTTCGCTAAATGCGGAAAGATCGCGCGTATCTTTGTTCCCAGAGACAGAAAGGGTATCCTCAGGAGTCCTGTCTTCATTTATTATTGGGGAGAAGGTGCGAGAGACAAGGCATTGAAACTTAGTGGACGTGACCTGGGAGGATGGACTGCAGTCGTTAAGCCTGTACCCCAGCCGAAAGAACCTGCCGAGTTAAGGAACTACCCCTTGGATCGAGAAGTACGCGAGTAAGTTTGATTAATATTATTATTTTTAATCTCCTGCAATGCTTTTAGTATCTGTTCTTGTGATCATGCGTGCTATTTATAATATTCTCTCCTTGTTAATTAGGCTGATGGTTAAGGTAGAAGATGGTTTACCTTCTTCGGTGCGTGATATTGATTACATGATCGGGTTGTATGAACATTTCTCTTCATGTGGAGAGGTCACCGATGTTAGTGTTATTCCCACAGTTGATTTGGTCGACGGAAAATTTGTTCCCGCAAGGTTGTTTTTGCCTTCTTACTTCTAATCCCCCAAATTTGTGAATATTTTTCCCAGCTCTCCCTCCCTCCCTCCCTGTCTCAAGTTATTAAATCCTAACTAAAAAATCGAATTTTCCAGACTTGCTGAGATTTCTATTATGGGAAAAGGATGTGTACAGAAGGCGCTGGAACTAAGTGGACGTAACGCACAAGGATGGAATTTAGTAGTTCGTCATGTTGCCCCGCCAAGTGTCCCTAAAAGACAGCGTACCGGCTGTGAACATCCATGTACGTAAAATTTTGCTCTTTCTTCTTCTTGCCTTCTTGTTTTTTTTTTTTTTTTATAATTTTGTTTCCAGCAACTCTTGCATAATTATAACCTCTCTCCTTAATTTCGTTGTTTATACTTTACATTAGCTATTGTACTTGCGAAGATGGAGAAGGCTGAGATGGAGAAGGCTAAGAAGATGGGGAAGGGGAAGAAAAAGAAGAATGCTGCGGAGTAGAAAGCTCTCTCCTTAATTAGGACAAGACAAAAGCTCTTTGGTATTTTTAAGTTTGTGTGATACAAACTAAAAAAAACAAAGACCGGGCATTTTTTTAGCGATCGCTAGAGCAACGTCATCACCACTATCTACGTAACTATTGTCGTATACCTTCAACGTTCTCAGATTGGGACAAGACTGACCTACACCTTTCAAAAGCTTTTCTTCGATAAGCCGGAATGAAAACTCAACTTCTTCAAGCAATGGGAGTTTTACGACTGCTTCCAAATTCCCTATTGTCGTTATTCCAAGGAAGTCGACAACTCTAACTCTCTAAGGCTTCTCAGATTACTTGATCTACAAATACTTACAATACAGAGTTATAACATGATTTGATCATTAGAACAACAAAATTAAAATGCAAAAAAAAATCATTCATAGAATCTTTCCAATTATATTTATCAAACTAGACAGAACTAAGATTTATTCATGAGTTACTCGCAGAACATATAGCATCAAATAAACCTTACTAGTTAACAACCCACACTAATGTGCGAATAAATCAATTTAAATAAAATTATTATGAGTAAAATTATAATTACTGAATTAATATTCGTTTGTGTCAAACATAATATGTAATTTAAAGTATTTTCAATTCAAATTTTCGTTAATTTCGTGTTAAAATACGTATCACCCGTGAAAAATATACAATTTGAACACTGCGAAATCGAATGCATTAAAAATGCTGAACGGTTCAACAAAGTTTGACCTTTTAACTTGTAAAGCAAGTAATAGTAATTGAATGTTTCCAGTGAGTGATGGGAAGAAACAATTATAATCTTGATAATTTTTGCTCTAATCTTCACAATCTAGAGACTATTCGCCACGATCTACACACTTTCCGAGCTATGCCGAGTATCTCTTCCACACTAAGATGGAGGCACAGAGCAGAATCGAAGACATTAACTACGGTGGAAGCTACGTATGGTATGAGTCATTGTTTTCGACCCATTTAATTATCCGGAAGGGAGCCTACCCATGGGTTACCCTTTCTCCAGGGGATTAGTCTGGAATCTGGACATATGTGGACTTGAGATTATCTTGAGTTAACAAAAAAAAAAAGAAAAAAAACTACCGTGGAAGCTCCGCCCAGTTTCTGTATTTTCCGTTCTTCATCGCCATGCCCTGACGCACACACAGCTATCCAAACAATGGTTTAGGTATCCAATTTTTAGAAGCATATTATTTTAGACAAATAATTTTTGGCTTTTTATGTAAAAAAAATATATATATTTATAAGATATTTTATTATGATTAAATTATATTGGATCTTTTGTTTTACATATGTTTGTGGCTTTAAGTTAATTAAATATTTCTTATGTTTATAAAATATATATATTGCGTGTTGTTGATAAATTTATTAGTGAAGTTTTGATTTCAAACAAAATATTAAACGATTACAAAAAATTCAAAAAAAATATTATTTTATTTATACTGTTTTTTTCCACAAACTGTATATGTATTTGGTATCTGTTTTGTGTTTTGCTTGTTAACATTTAATTACTTCGGACCAGCCCGAAAAAAAACTACAAGTAAAGTTTCATAGTTTGAGGCCTCTACGAAAAATACTATATTGATAAATGGGTAAAATGTCATTTAAACCATGAACTTTCAAATTTTGGTCATTTAAACCATGAACTTTGTAGAAAGCCATTTAAAACATCAACTTTTGTTGATTAGCTTTTTAAAATATGAAATTTCGTTGACCAAGCCAAAAAGACATAACGTTAAATCTGATAATTGACCTACTAACAGACGTTATTATGCCGTTAAACACTCCGTTACTAACAAAACGACGTCGTTTTAATGGAAGTATTAGTTTTAAACCATGAAACTTGTAAATATATGTCATTTTAAACCATGAACTTTCCCTGGGCATTCGGTGAAAACTAAACAACCTGAAAATTTTGGTTATCGAAGAAAAACGAAAAGAGAAAGCCTAACCGTTCGGCGCAATTGATTTGGATAATCGGATTTCGGTTCGGTTCGGACTGACTGGTTTATTAGAAATCGCAGAAGTATATAAGCCTAACCGGCTAAACCATTTAGTTTAGTTTCTCTCTTTTTTCTTTGACTCTTCCTCATGTTGCGATTCTGAAAAAGAGAAAGAAGAACATCAATTAATCCTTCTTTTTCGATCTTTGTCATGTATTTTGTATCTTTTTGTATTTTTCTTGAGTCTTTTTCATTTATTATGACACTACAATAGAGTTTGAAGGATTGATCATCTTGTTTTAGGACACTACATTAGAGTTTGAAGAATTGCTCTCCTTTTTAATGTATTATGTATTATGGTTTAAATGACATAAATTTGAAAGTTCATAGTTTAAATGACATACATTTACAATTTCATGGTTTAAATGGCATATATTTAAAAATTCATGGTTTAAATGATATTTTTTGAATTAAAACTTTCATTAAAACGACGTCGTTTTGTTAGTAATAGTGTGATTAACGGCATAGTAACGTCTGTTAGTAGGTTAATTATCGGATTTAACGTTATGTCTTTTTTCGCTTGGTCAATGAAACTTCATGTTTAAAAAAACTAATTAACAAAAATTGATGTTTTAAATAGCCTACAACAAAGTTCATGATTTAAATGACCAAAATTTGAAAGTTCAATCGTTTAAATGACGTTTTTCCCATTGATAAATATTAACTTTCCAATTTTATGGAGAAAATAAATTAAACCTTTCCTATTCCAATTTCAACCCAAATTCCAATAGATTAACATTCTTAAAACCCTATGAACGCCTCCATTAAAAACAAGCATTAATTAGGAAAGCTTCAACTTCTACATCAATCTTCTCCTTTGTTGCTTCCGCTTCTTCCTTTTAGTCCCGTCGCTCTCGATCTATATCAAATATGAGCCCTCCCCAAAGAGGTACGTACCCTAAAAGCCGTTTTATTTATACTTGTTTCTCTGTTAGACCTAACATATAGGGTTGCGTTTATTCGATTTTCGTTTTACCACAATATCTCTAGCTGACTTGCTTGTTACGTATACTATTTTGATTCCTCACCGCTTCAATTCAAGTTTAGTGGGAGATTTAGTAATACTCTTTTCTGATTCGGTTTTGCGTATATATGATTATGCTCAGGACGTGGTGGTGGTGGTGGTGGTGGCCGTGGAAGAGGTTTAGCCAAAGGCGGTGGAGGAAGTGCCGTAAGAGGCCGTGGAAGTGAATCCGGCGGAGGAATTAAAGGAGGAAACAAAGTGTTAGTGGCGCCACACAGGCACGCAGGAGTGTTCATTGCCAAGAGTAAAGGAGATGCTCTTGTCACCAAGAACTTAGTTCCTGGTGAAATCATTTACGATGAGAAGAGAATCTTTGTTCAAAACGAAGATCGATCTACAGTTGAATACAGAATTTGGAACCCTCATAGATCTAAGTTAGCTGCTGCTATTAACATTGGTGTTGATAACATTTGGATCGTAAGTCCCATCACATCATCAAGGTAACAATCTCTTTTATCCCTCTGTTCTTGAAACTAAAGAAAAACACTTTTGTTTCTTGAAATTGTAGAATCCTGGTCTTAAAGTTCTTTACCTTGGTGCTTCTTCCGGATACACTGTATCTCATGTCTCTGACATTGTTGGCCATGTAAGTGAAACCCTGAACCTTAACACCTTTTTCTTCTTCTCCATATGTTACTTATGT
Source organism: Camelina sativa (assembly GCF_030686135.1). Lineage (NCBI taxonomy): Eukaryota > Viridiplantae > Streptophyta > Magnoliopsida > Brassicales > Brassicaceae > Camelina > Camelina sativa. Next base: position 15,504,170 of record NC_141897.1, read on the forward strand.
TTGCTTTTCTGATTGATAGGAGGGATGTGTTTACGCTGTTGAGCATTCTCATATATGTGGTAGCGATTTGGTGAACATGACTGAGAAGAGAACTAATGTTATACCAATCATTGAAGATGCTAGACATCCTGCTAAATACAGAATGCTTGTTGGCATGGTTGATATCATATTATGTGATATTAATCAACCAGACCAAGCTACGATCATAGCTCTCAACGCATCATATTTCCTCAAACCTGGAGGTCATTTTATGATTACTATAAACGTATGTAACAAAACTTGCAACCGCTGGTTCAATCAAATCATTCTCTTTTTTTTTCAGTGTGTATTGTTTTTTGTGTAACTTATAAGCTTTTTTTTAATTGGTTTCAGGCGAATAGTATAGACTCAAAGTTATCAGCAGAAACAGTGTATCAGAAGGAAGTGGAGAAGCTGCAAATGGAAGAGTTGAGACCAACAGAGATATTGCCTCTTGACAATTGTGAGGGTGACCATGCTTGTGTTTTTGGTGGATATCGCTTGCCTAGGAAGCAAAATAGCTGATACTGCTGTTTACTTAATTTAGGAATCTAATCTCTTTACTTAGTTTGTGACCGACTATAATGAGATTTCTACATTCATGAGGCTTGATTAAGTGTTTGGTTTTTTCTCTGTTTTTAGCTGATTTGTCTTTTTACACTAGTACGAGCCTTCAGAAGGGGAATTTTGTTAGTAACACAAGTACATTTTGAATTCCCATTATCCATTATCTCTTTATAGAATTCCCTTCAACCTTTTATGTCAAAAAAATCGGCAGTACAGATTAAGAGCTAGGAATAGATAGTATCTATCTTTTCTCGTAATGGACTCTACCTAATATTTTGATTTGTTTAGCATTCAAAACTTCGTTTACCATATTATAGGACCCGTTAGGTTGAATATGTAGAAGTAAATAATAAAATTTGTTACAAACTGGAACACTTCAAAAAAGAGAGACTAATTTGAAGTTTTTAGTCAACCACATGTCTGATTTAAAAAGAGAGAAACTAAAAAAAAAAAGAGAACTGTCAGAAGTGGGATTTGAACCCACGCCCTCGTAACAGGACCAGAACTTGAGTCTGGCGCCTTAGACCACTCGGCCACCCTGACTTTTTGATGGTTGTCTTCCACAAATATATAAGTATCATTAAATAAGACTCGGTAAACGTATATTTGTGCATATGATATTTTCGAGACTTTTTGTAAGTCAAGTCATATTGATCAATATTTTTAAGTTAACTGCATAATTTGGAATCCAATTTTTCAAAATTATGACATTGATGTTTTTCGTGTGTCCATAATAAAACATTTAACCTTCTTTTTGTTTTTTTTTTTGTTTTTTGTTTCTTCTATAATATCGGAATCTATTAATATATGCATGTTTTTGCAGGAATCTTCGTTCTCATCATGTCAAGACCCAGTCTCCTCAAATCTCAAAATTGAAACGAGACTAATATAGTAAAAATATGATTTTGTTTACCGAGTCTTGTTTTCACAAAATCTCAATTTGAATTTTCGGTTGCCTATTTTTGTAATAACAAAATAAAGAACAAAACAAAAAAAAATCTTGGTAAATAGTTAGATAGTTATTATGGAGAAGTTCAGAAAAATCTCTCCTAGTTTTATGAGTAGACTAGGGTTTAGTTAATGAAAAAAATATAATGTGGTGCACCACATAGAATTAAAACATAGCTACCTACTCGTACTCGGTAACAGGTTAATTTTTGTTGTAGCACCGAAAATAAAAGAAACCTATAATGGTTGGGACACGTGGAAAAACAAATTGCAGAAAGCAAGAAATGTAAACAAGAGAGAAGAAATGTGTGGATTTCGTGTGGCGACGGTAAGCTTCTCTATCAACTCCTCCATCATCGAGAAGCTCGTGGCTCTCTTATAGTATTTTCTCATTTATGTAAATCTTTTCTTTTTTTGGGTTAACACAAGTAACATGTTCACCAGTTTATTGCTCTACAAAAATACTAACAGTTTGGTCAATGTAGAAAGAGAACGAGAACTAACCGTAATAAATTCCAAAGCCCCATACCGTTCAAACTGACTAGTCTCTCTTCTCTTTCGATTTCTCATTTTTGCAATAAGACGAAAAAATTTAAACTTACGAGAAAAAGTCAGTTTTTAGACTATTAGTAAATCACATGCAAAGATACTGTATCATTTTCTTTTTGTTCGGGAAATCAATACTATGGGTGTGATTGGAAGCACCCAAACACGTCGTTTGCAAACGAGCCGCTCCAATAATCACCAATCAACAAATCGTTTGGAGAAGACGATTGAATATTATGATTGGAAAAAGCGTTTGAACATAGTGGGTAGAACCTGTTTTTGGTGGTTATAACCACTCATCCTAGCCACTATCAAAAACCAACATTTGGCTTTATAAAAATGTTGTACAGTTTTTTTTTTCTTTGGACAAAAAACTGCACAGTTTTATTTATTTATTTATCGTTCAAACCCTAATCTTGATTTAATATATGTTGCTATTCTTCTCAATGATTTTTTTGTTATGAAAAGGTTAGTAAGCCAAAAATAAATAAAAATTTAATAAATCAAGATTATGATTTGAATAGTAACATATATGGAGATTATGATTTTGTTAATATCATATAATGAAGATTTTAAAAATACACATTTGCTAATTTTGTTAATATCACATTTGATTATTTCATTAATATCATTTAAATATATTAGTATTTTATATAATGAATTAGATAATGATTTATTGTTTCATTTTTTAACTAAACTAATTTCAATTTTTTATAACTTATACTATTCAACCGCTGACATGTTACCAATCAAGCTAAATACTCAATCGCTTTATTTTATTGTGCTGTCTTTTCCACACACTAACTTTAACCGTTTTTTTAACCACCTTCTTAACAACCGCTATAAAAAATTTCAACCACCTCTTTTAAACATGGTTACCAATCGGAGCCTATATATATATGGCATTGTGATAATTATAATCTCTCACGCCAAAATCAAGAAGTAGAAGAAGAAGAAGACACATTAGAGCTTGTTGATGTGAAATTCAAATGGTATTTATCAGATTTAAGTAGTTTTTGTTACTAATTGTATGTTATTTTCTAATTTTTGTCATTTTTTTACAATGTAATTTTGGGATCAGTTATCAGTTGCATTGTTTAAAAAGTTTAAAGTTGTTTGTTTTTCTTAAGTCGCTTTACGGCCAAAAAATCATATAACCGGTAATTTCCGGTTAGTATGAATGAATAGTCGACCACCACCACCAAATCAGGACCTACCCACTCTTTCATATTTTTGCTTTATAATAGTTTAATCAAAATGCCCTCATCTGGTCAACTTTACTTTTTAGTTTCTTTTCGTCTTTCTGTATTCACCTATATATAAATCCATCTATTCCCCTTACAAGAAGTACTATCCTATAATCTATAGTTATATACTTATATAGTTATATTTCTCTATTAATCATATCATTTTTTTTTGATAGAATGTGAATTATATTATCGAATGGAACGATGTTTAGTACAAGACTTTAGGGGTAAAAATATAGAAGCTATGACAAAAAAAAATTAAAAAGCCATAGGAACTTAAAATAGTTAACTGCCGTTAGAAACCATTGGCGAACCATTGAGATAGAAGTCTCCTGCAACCTTTGCGATATGAACGGGCGAGAAGGGTGTCCCTAACACTGCGATCAATTTGGGAGCAAACTGCAGAGGAACTAGAGATGATGCCGTCGTGAAGCCTGCAATTTCTTTCCTTCCACAGCATGTATATAGTGGCCTGAATTGCTATACCTTTTAAAGTGGTGGAGAGATTTGGTGATTTGGACAGTAACCAGGTGATCAGGGTGGACCAGTTGACGAAGATACAAGGGTGCTGGTTAATCATATCATTTAGCCATTATTGTTTTCATTTAACTTTTAACTTCGAAGTCCAAAACCATCTAAGCTCGAGTTTTTTTTTTTTTGATAATTCAGGGTAAATCTTCAATCTTATTGAGGAGTCCGAAACTAATCTTTGAGGAGGTGCAGCCCGTGGATAGACCTTTTCTCCGGATATTCAAATAGACCGTAAGCAAGGGTTCATATTTATGTAGCCACATAATAAATGAATAGTAATTCCGCATCTGGGAAGAATTGATCTCTGATCTGAACCAACAGGGCAACTTTTCCAACCATATGAGAACCACTATCCCACCACTATATGGTTTATCTACCCTCGAACTTGGGTTTATGGAATTGTCATGTGTGGTTTGCTCTTAAGTTGGGGTGATAGGCCACAAATCTACATGCTTTAATTGGGGATCACATATTTTAATGATGTATTTGTCTACATATCTTAACCAACCAATATTAACTTAACCTGCATGAAGAAGATTACGTTATACACAAATATAACTAATAAAGCTAGAGTTCCTGTATAACAGAAAAAAATGGTTGGAACTCCGTATTTGTGTTAACAACCCCTTATTATATATGGTGGAGACGACTCGAGTTAGGCAAGGCACAAGTAGGACACGTGGTGAGATTAGATTTAAGAGATCATTAAGAAAACATAAACTAAAGTTGTATAGTCAAGAAATAAAATATAAACTAAGGTGGAAAATTAAAGTATTATACTTGATTTTTGATATATAGTTGCTAAGCGAAATTTTCACTCATTAGGTTTTTGCCTTCACGCAACCTGCAAGAAAATGTCAAAAACTTTATGTTACGGTTTTATCTTACGAAAGCTTGGGAGAATTGTTTGATCACATATAAAACATTAAGGAATAAAACTATATAATGATCTATCATTGGAGACAAGAGATTGATGTTAAATGCAATAGAATATAATTTGCATTATTAATAGAATCAAAGCTGACGAACTCTTCACCAATTCTCATTATATATGTTCCCTATCTTTAGATACTAATTCACTACAATGCTTTCATCGATGATGCCATGGTAATATATTCTTTCGCAATGAAAAAGAGTTGTTAACAAAAATTAACTGTTGAATCGCTTATATTAATGAAAACTAAAAGCTTAAACGACCAATTAAAAAAACTATATTAAATGGAAAAGATTATCTCTTCTCTCCATCTCCAACAGCTATGCAACAATACTATTAGACTATTATGCAATTTGTGCCTATGTATCATCAAATCAATAAGCATCTCTACTATGTTAATATGTGTCAAAACTATGTACATCCAACTAAGTACAGCAATTAATTCTGAATTATATATATCTAGAGAGACATGTAAGTTTGTGGTTCAAACTTTTTCTTAAAAAGTACATGAACAAACCCCATAACTCTTAGTCCCCAATAAACCATTTTTTTCTTTTTAATCCTTTGTTTTCTGAAAAATATGTCAAGTATTAAATAAGCAGCTTTTGGATTTTCGATAGGGTCAACTTAAGTTGTTTAAAGTGGCAATTTGCTTCTACAAGTTTGGAGGCCCCCCTATCTCATTGGCAATTTGAAATCTATTTTATTGTGTGTCTGTGTATATATATTACATATTGTTTAAGACTTTGGGAAAGTTATGGAAGGTAAGGCTATTATAAAACCAATTATTTGTTTGAAAAAGGTACGAAAAAAATGAAAGCTTTATAAAATTCGATATAGCTTAATATATATGAGGATTAATACTATTATATCTTATGGTGCCGGCGATCTTTTTTCTGCTTTCTTAAAGGTCAACCTGGTTATGACCATAATAAGAACATAATTTTCGTGCTAATGGCTTTTAAAAATAATTATTGCAATTGGGACAATATAAAAGTGATGGATATATCTTAGTATAATTTAATACGGTTGGACAAAAAAAGAAATAAGGAAAACGTTCTCTTAGACTTGTATAACTCAATTTTTCCAATTTATTATTTACGACAGAAGAAAAAGTTAAAGAAAAAAAAAGAGTTTAACTTACTAGAAATAAAAAGTTGTACTGTGACAGTGTTTTATGTTTTATCGGAAGAGGTAAAAGAAAAAAAAAATGGTACGAAACGGAAACATCGCACTTGCATGTGAAAATATGATGCTACTCTGAAACCCAAGTGGCTTGTGTTGTTATTATTTTCTCCTGTTCTTCTTTTGTGCTTTTTTTTTGTCACAGGAGATTTCCTAAACATATGTATAACAGTATTAGGTAAGATAGATTACATGTAATGCTATGGTGGAGTTGGATTTGTTTATTCTTATTATGTAAACTCATTAATTTTTAATTTTATTGAGGAGAAATGTATTTTAAAATGATGGAAACATTAATTAAAGTTATAAATCAATAGAATTGAATAAGAAAAACTATAGTATTACAATAATTCTTCTCTACGTTTATAGAATTAATTATATATTGTGCTATGTTCAATTATATTTTAAATTAATTATGACTAGAAATAATTACACAATATTATAAGTTATTCAGTGATAATTTTGAGAATCCAGTTTAAGTAGATATCAAAAGAAAATTAAAAATAAGCGTTGTGTATATACATAAGATCAAATATTATATTTTTGAAGTTATGCGCTGTGACATGTAAAAATGCGTTGAAGTGTGGTTTATCTATATTATCCACATTTTGTAACCATTCAAAAAAAAAAATTATTTGTGAGGCGGTGTGGAACGGTGATGTGCGGTTCAATTGTAAAGCGAACTTTGTTGTTATGTTTTTGCATATCCAAAAAGGCGGTTCAAGTATAGTCCATATATGATTTTTAGGTTATTTTTTTAAGCTCATCAATTTTGAAAACGATTGTAATTATATTCTAAATAAGAATATTCCAGTTACTTGAATTTGAAAAAATATTAATCAGAATTTGTTAATTATAATATCTACACAACAATTATTATGATCGTCATTAAATTTTGTTTTGTTCGATCTATTTGATAAACCGTAGTGACATTTTATCCGTATGATGTCTCATATTCCGGTATTATTATGTTTATCTATTTCTCGGTTTGAACTTTTGTGATGATTGGAATTTTTTCATTAGATATTTTTGTTGATGAAAATGATTATTTAAAACTAAAAACTAAACTTTTCAAAAAATAAATCTACAGTGATGAATTTATTTAAAAAAACTAACTATCAACAACATAAAATTACAATCTACCACTTGTTATATCATTGTCTAGAAAAAAAATGGATATTTTTTTGAAGTTATATTTCTTAAAATTTATGTATTTTCAAATAGAAGAAAGTTTGTATTTTTCATTAATTATAAATATTGTGGAGAACATTTGTTACCGTAATGGTGACTATTATTGTTATTACTCGAATGCGCAATTTAGAACAGTTATTCATTTTTTTAATTAATGTTTATCAATGTGAACGCTTTGTAATTGAACAACTCGAATTCAATTACGGTAACAAAAATATTCTAGAAACCTATCCCACTTAAAAGAAAAGAAAATAAATATTCCAAATGCAAATGCAAGTAAGTGACCGACACGTGGTAGATAATACTAGCGAAATTATCCGGTAATTTTGTTAAATAAATTACAAAAAAAAAAAGTTTAGGAGAAAAAAAACAAAGGGTATCCACACAAGCCCCCCAAGTAGTAGTATTGAAAAATATTTTGAAAAGACAAAAACTCCAAACTCAGTTACACACACCAAACACAGAGTTTATAACGTAACAGACTGTGATCACAATCCAACGCCACAGATCTATCCAAAAACAGACACGTGTCGTAGTCATACCCCCATGGTTTCGTAAATGACAGAAAACAACATTCGGTTAGAAAACGGTGAAACGAAAACTATTTAGACAGATGCAGGTGTTTGAGGAGTCTCAAAACAACGAATCCTCACCGTCCGATTAATTTCATCAAGGGTAAAAAACATAAATCTAAAAACCTGATCCAACGGACGTAAAGCCACTTACTCTTTCCTTTTATATTATCGTCACTATCACCTCAAAATGCCATAAGAGAAAGCAACTCCTCTCTCTCTACATTTCTCTCAGAGACAGAGAGTATCTAATCTCTCTCTTCTCTCTTTCCTTATTATTATCATGCGTTTCATCAAAATTCAGTAATATTTTTTGATCTCTTTCTTTATTTCTTTTATCTTCTTAAACTTTTGAGAGGAAAGAAAAAAATGTCATCTGGATTTCCCGGGGGCGGTGGTGGACCGGAGTTTTACGGCGGTGGTGGTGGTGGTAGATCTATTATACATGGAGGTCCTGGTACTGTAATCAACGTTGGTAGTAATAACATTAATAATCATCAACCGACGTATAGGAACCAGATTCCTGGTATTTTTCTTGATCAGATCGGGAACAGAATCGCCGCCGGTCATGGATTCGCCGGAAAACGTACATTAGCTGATTTTCAAGCGGCTCAGCAGCAACATCATCAACAGCAACATCAACATCAACAACAACAACCGTTTTATAACCAAGCAGCTCTCAACGCGTTTCTTCTAAGGTCCGTGAAGCCAAGAAATTATCAGAATCATCTTCAGTCTCCGTCACCGGTGATCGATCTCACGTCGTTGAATGATATGAGTTTCTCTCAGCGTTACGGCTTACCGGTTCTCAGGTCTCAGACGACGCAGCAGCAATCGGATTTAGGTTTGTTTGGTGGGATCCGAATGGGATTCGGGTCGGGTAATGATAATAACAATAACATGACGTTAACCGGTGTTCCGTGTATTGAACCGGTTCAGCGAAACCGGGTTCATGAATCGGAGAACAACAACAACAACATGTTGAATAGTTTAAGAGAGCTTGAGAAACAGCTTTTAGATGATGACGACGATGAGAGTGATGCACAAGGAGGAGGTGGTGGTGATGATGACGTGTCAGTTATCACTAATTCAAATTCCGATTGGATTCAAAATCTCGTGACTCCGAATCCGAACCCGAACCCGTACCCGGTTACGTCTTCTTCACCGAGCTCTTCTTCTTCGTCTTCTTTGCCTTCTACAGCTTCAACGACGACGACGACGGCATCGGTATGTTCGAGGCAAACGGTTATGGAAATCGCGACGGTGATTGCGGAAGGGAAGACGGAGATAGCGTCGGAGTTATTAGCGCGTGTTTCGGAGACGCCGAGTTTGAGGAGGAACTCGGAGGAGAAGCTTGTGGATTTCATGGTGAAGGCGCTTCGTCATCGGATTAATAATAATCCGGCTAAGGGATTAGCTTCTCCGGCGACGGAATTGTACGGGAAGGAGCATTTACTCTCGACTCAGTTGCTTTACGAGCTCTCTCCTTGTTTCAAACTCGGTTTCATGGCGGCGAATCTCGCAATTCTCGACTCCGCCGGAAACAACGACGAAGGGATCATGAACCTCCACGTCATCGATTTCGACATCGGAGAAGGTGGACAATACGTTAACCTACTACACGCGCTGTCCACGCGCCGAAACAGTATCAATCAGGGGCAGAGACAGAGTACGAAGACTCCGGTGGTTAAGATCACCGTCGTAACGAACAGCGAGGGGTTTGTGGTCGGAGACGGAGGGGAAGAGAAGTTGAAAGCCGTCGGAGATCTGTTGAGTCAGCTCGGTGATCGACTCGGTATCTCCGTGAGTTTCAACGTGGTGGCGAGTTTAAGACTCGGTGATCTTAGCCGCGAGTCGCTAGGATGTGAACCAGAGGAGCCTTTGGCTGTGAACTTTGCTTTCAAGCTTTATCGTGTTCCAGACGAAAGCGTATGTACGGAGAACCCGAGAGACGAGCTTCTCCGTCGCGTGAAGGGACTTAACCCGCGCGTGGTGACTATAGTGGAGCAAGAGATGAATTCTAACACGGCGTCGTTTTTAGGGAGAGTGAGCGAGTCGTGCGCGTGTTACGGTGCACTTCTTGAATCGGTGGAGTCGACCGTTCCTAGTTCGAATTTGGACCGTGGCAAAGTCGAGGAAGGGATAGACAGAAAGCTAATAAACGCGGTGACGTGCGAAGGAATCGATCGGATAGAACGGTGTGAGGTGTTCGGGAAATGGAGAATGCGGATGAGCATGGCGGGGTTCGAGTTAATGCAATCGAGTGAGAAGATAGCTGAGTCGATGAAGAGCCGACTTAGTAACGGAAAACGAGTTCACTCGGGTTTTACCGTTAAAGAAGATAACGGAGGTGTGTGCTTTGGTTGGATGGGACGGACCATCGCTGTCGCATCCGCTTGGCGTTAACTTCACATTCTCTGTTTTTTTCTTCTTCTTATAATTACCATATTATTATAATTCTTGTTATTAATATTCCAGGATATTTCTGATATTATAATCATTGTGATTTTCCATTTTCGAAAAGTGTATTAATCTATATATAAAAAATGGAGGATCGGAGAAGGAAAGAAAAAAGGCAAGGTAGAAATCTTATGTAACAAAGAAAAAAGGACTTTTGTCATATTTTTACTAATAATAAAAGAAAGAGTGATTGGGTTTTATGGAATTTTCTTAAGGTTCTATGTATTGTAATAATATATCTTTGGAATGACTAAGATATTACAGAATTTATGCCCTAAAAAAGATAAATATATGAGGAAATTTTGTACTAGAATCTTGCAGGTGTGGCAATAACAACTTGACAAAAATACTAATGATTCTTTAGACATTATTATTATATCTACTAATTATTTTTTTTATTAACAAGCAAGCAAATAAACTATATGGCATTGTAACTTGTATTTGTATCATCTATGCGTGTGATAATTATGATTGGTCTTGGTTTTAACGTGAGTGAATATGCTGGTGAGAATATAAGAAAACAATATTTTAACTTATCTTTTTGGAAATTAGAAAAACCAAAAATATGGTGACTTTTATAGTCATGGACCTCATTGTTCAATTATTTTTAACACTAATAAAATAAAAGTTGGCGATGGATGGGTCCATTTCCCATGGCATTCGATGTTCTTTTTCATACTACTATTTAGTATTTAATTTGTGAAATTCTCTATAAAACTATTTTTCTTTACGCGAGACTTGTAAACTCCGTGTCCTTGGAATATTAATTTAATGCATAGTTTTATAGAAATCTAAACTTGGTCATTAGAGAAAAGATAATATTATTATTTTTTGGTGCAAGCTGTTTGCGGCTAAATATATGCAAAACTCTTTTTTGAAATACCTCTTTTCTTAAATTAATCTCTTGTTTGGTTAATTAAGATGATTACTTTCTAATATACGCAACTAATACCGTGTTGAGCGAGTGTTTTGATTGGATTGTTCGATCTTCCTTTTCCTTTGCCAACAATATCACATAGATAGAATCTGAGCCATAAAGAAGAAAATTGTTGATCAAGCATGTAATGTAATAATACCAAATATATAGAAGTGCTGGCCTAGTGGGTTAGTGTTAGGAGTTGGTTTCCTATATCATCGATTTATGAATAATCCATGTTAGTAAAAATATCATAAATTTATCTACTATAACTCCAACCGAGTAAATCAAGTGTTAAATAAGTGTATTGTTTTCTAATAAATAGGAGACAAGAAAAAAAATCATTTATTCAATTGAAATGGTGTATGAGGTCGTAAACACTTCCAGGTCCTATCTGAATTTGTGATGTAACCAACTTTCACGATGACAACATTACATTAGATACATTTCATATTAAATAAATGAAGATTGAACTTTATATTCATTTTTTTAGAGAATATAAAGTTCATTTATGACAACTCACAGATCTTATGCAATTCGCGTTTTGGCAAACCATTCACTTGATAAGTAAAGTGGTGAACGTTCATACAAGAAAAAAGAGAAAGTAACAAAAGGCTTTACTTACACACGCTTGCAATAAATGTAACATGGTTAAGATACATGGTTATATACATGTATGTATACTATGTAAATCCTAGTGCATTATATTGGACCACTAAGTTATTCATTTTTCTATATGAGAAAACAAATTCTTCATGATTTGGTGTGGTTATTCATAAGTAAATTACAGAAAATAGAGATAAACTGAAAAGATTTTTATTTTCTTTTCCAAATGATCAACCATGAAGCAACATATAAAAAAAGATGGTTTTTTTGAAAGGTAAATTAATTTTAAATAATTAAATCTATAAAAGCATGGGTTTCTTGAGAGTTTTCTAAAATTGTTAGTTTCTTATTTTTTATATATATTTAAAATTCATAGTTTACCAAATTACTTATTTATATCAATGTGGGTCCAGGTAAATAATAATTAATATTATTGCTTAAAAAGCTAGAAAAAAATCCAAATATATATATTTTTTATTATTATAATTTAAATAGTACAAATATTATGATAACAACTAACCAGTACAAAGATGGAAGGAGAATTATACAAAAATATGTGCACGCATCACTCGTTCACTTTCACCCAAACATATATATATTCCCATCATCCCATGTTTCTTTTTATTCTCATCTCCATATATTTTTTTCCAAGGTATTCAGAAACAATAGCTGGGCCATTCATGTTGACATTTAAAAACCTTTTTGAAATATGAGAAATATATCTTGTGAAATAAAGAATCCTACGAATTTGTTTTCTTTTGCACATAATTTTAGTGGTTGGTAGTACTCTCTTCCACTTTTTAATTCGTTTTTTCCCAAAATGGTTCAACGTCTAAAACAGACCTTTGAGAGTCATCTCTCTATTAAGTGATACTCACATTCGAAAGAGGCTTATTGGGCTTATAGGTCCACTTAAAAGCTTAAATGGGCTTATCCACACATGAGTTTACGAGGACTGAGAGAAGAAAGTTTTCACAGTCATCATCATCTCCAAAGAGAAGAGAAGGAAAAAAAACCTCACAAAACTTCTCCAAAAAGTAGATAAATGGTGGCGTCTCTGAGACTCCCTTCACTCACTTCCCTTCTATTTCCCGCCACAACTCGTTACCCAGCTTCTCTCCGACGAACCGTATGTCTACGGAACAGACGACCTCTCTCTGGATTCGCGACGGCGCCGAGTGGTACTACTGCTTCGACGGAGACTAAGTCGGCGGAGGTTGACCGGCTTAAGTCGGACCGAGCCGTTACGCCTCGCTCAAAGGACTTCAATGCTTGGTACCTTGATGTTATAGCTAGTGCTGAGCTCGCCGATTATGGTCCTGTTCGTGGTACTATGGTTATTTGTCCTTATGGTTACGCGATCTGGGAAGCGATTCAGGTTTCTTGTTGCAAATTTTGGATTCAAATTGATTTGTGAATGTTAATGTTTCTTTGTATCGAATTGATTTTGGATTGTTGGTTTGTAGGAGTATTTGAATGTGAAGTTCAAAGAGACTGGCCATAGCAACATGTACTTCCCACATGCATCAATTTGAAGCTGGAATTAAGAAATGTGTTTGTCTTCATGTTTATTTTCTTTTACTTGTTATTGTCATCATTGCTCTATTCTTATGTTTTGATGTTGCATTCGGGGGTTTATAGTGATGGTTTTGGTCTTTTGTGCAGTTTATACCATATTCGTTTATGGAGAAAGAAGCTTCACACGATGAGGGATTTAGTCCTGAACTAGCTCTTGTCACTGTAGGAGGAGGAAAAGAACTTGAGGAGAAGCTTGTGGTAGGCATTTTTCCGGCGTTACTATGTTTTTACCACAAAGCTAGAATTATGAAAATTTCATTCCCTAAGTTTTGGCTTTGATTGTTGCATTTGTTGAGGTTGTGGCAGGTTCGGCCTACTAGTGAAACCATAGTGAATCACATGTTTTACCCAGTGGATTCACAGCTATCGTGATCTTCCTCTCATGATCAATCAGGTATGGATAGACATCCAAATTGTTCATCATTTTTTTAAATTATAAATCTGGCACTTATCACTGCTCCTGGTTATATTTCTTCTTTTTAGTGGAGATGCGGACAAAACCATTTATTAGGACTCTTGAATTTCTTTGGCAAGAGGGTCATACTGCTCATGCCACTCCTGAGGAGGCAGAAAAGGAGGTTTGTTCTCTATTTTGTTATCGTCAACTTGTGGAGTCGGTTTTTGATACTCTCTTGTGACAATTCTTTAGTGTTGTATTGCAGGCAAAACAAATGATCGAAATCTACACCCGATTTGCTTTTGAGCAAACTGCAATACCTGTTATTCCAGGTCGAAAATCAAAATTAGAAACTTTTGCTGGTGCTGATATAACCTATACTATTGAGGCTATGATGGGAGATCGGAAGGCTCTGCAGGCTGGTACCAGCCACAATTTAGGGCAGAACTTTTCTCGTGCCTTTGGAACTCAGGTACATACATAACTACTAATCTTAAGATATATGTCATGCACGGACATTTGGATTTGTTTGGAGTTTAGTTCTCTCATCTTTATTTAATGAAGACTGCATAAGTTCCTATTGGTCCATCTCTGCTTTGTTTTGTCACATTTGTGGTTTTGCTACTTCATCTTGAAAGAATTTTTAAGTGAGGTATATGACCATGCCAGTTTGCAGATGAGAATGGAGAAAGGCAACATGTGTGGCAGACATCATGGGCAGTCAGTACACGTTTTGTCGGTGACATTATCATGACTCACGGAGATGACACTGGTCTTATGCTTCCCCCCAAGATAGCTCCAATACAGGTTCATCTTCTATTCGTTTGGGAATTTCTTAAGCAGTTTCCTTTGCTTATATCTGAACTTCCGTTCCTTAGCTAAGGAGGATTAGTTGTAGGGAGTAGTTATTTTCTTTAGCAAAAATGATAGTTGTTATACTAGTAACTCACTTGGTTGGAAGTGATGGTCTAGAGTTGAGATTAATCTTCTATTTTCTTCTTTTTAAGGTAGTAATTGTACCTATTTGGAAGAAGGACAATGAGAAAACAGGAGTTCTCAGTGCTGCATCATCAGTGAAGGAAGCTCTGCAAACTGCTGGGTTTAGAGTTAAACTTGATGACACAGATCAACGAACTCCAGGATGGAAGTTCAATTTCTGGGAAATGAAGGTTCGTTACTCTCTTAAACACTATAATAATTTTCTGGGATGATAAAAATTTCATAATAGTTCAAGTTCTGATAGTTTTATTAGTTTTGCAGGGAATTCCTCTAAGGATTGAAATTGGTCCACGCGATGTATCTAGTAACAGTGTTGTTGTCTCAAGGAGGGATATACCAGGAAAGGCAGGAAAAGTTTTTGGAATATCAATGGAGGCATCAACGTTAGTGGCGTATGTAAAAGAGAAGTTGGATGAGATCCAATCATCGCTTCTAGAAAAGGCGGTATCATTCAGGGACAGGTACTGTTTTTGTTATATTTTCTCCCACAGACGTTTTCCATGAGTTTGCAGCATTACTAGCATACGCTCACATTTTGATATGATTATGCAGTAACATTGTGGATGTGAACTCATACGATGAGCTCAAAGAGGCAATATCTTCAGGGAAATGGGCAAGAGGTCCTTGGTCAGCCAGTGACGCGGATGAACAAAGGGTAAAAGAAGAAACCGGAGCAACCATTCGTTGTTACCCGTTTGAACAGCCGAGAGGGACTAAAACATGCCTAATGACTGGAAACCCAGCAGAAGAAGTTGCAATCTTTGCCAAGTCTTACTAAAGAAAGGTCCTTTCACTTTCACACATTTCTCCAATCATATCAAATTCTCTCTTTATTAAAAAAAAGGAAAGGTCCAAAAGTGACATTAGATTCTATTTCCATGGCTACAGCTGGAGTGGAGTTATTGTAGTCCTTTGGTCGGATCTGTGGACCCCTCTCTTATAGTACAGAATCAAATGCTACTTTGGTCGGGAGATTCTTTTGATGAAAAGCCGAGGACAAACACATCCGTATAGAGGAAATTCTCTAGAGGCTTTCTCTTCTTCTTTCTTTCAGTTTGTTTTGTTTCGCAATTGCAATATAACATTAGTATTATTGTCTGCGTCTTAAAAAGTTTAATGTGGAAAACAAAAAACAAAAACTGTGGAAAAGAAAAAGAAAAGCTTCATATTCTGAAAAAAAAATTGAATCATTTTGATTGGTGATTAAAAGTTGTGGTAGAAGATATGATAATAAATTCTGTTTTTGAGTTTAAACTACTCATTTTACCACCATTCGATATGGTCTCTCTGGTACTCTTAAGGTCCTTCCAATATTTGAATTTTTTTGTTATATATACAGTTCGCTTTAATAAATTTTGATTTAAACTGTTTTACTTAAACCACAATGACATTTTTATTTGGTTGCTTGATTGTTTACTTTTATAACCTTTGTATTTATCAAAATCATGGTAATATTCTTATTAGACTATTGAATATGTTCCATTTTTTTTATCAAAATATTAATTACATCTTTTTCATTAAAATCTAGAGTACATGTAAACTCATTGAGTAGTATTATGTCAAATTGGAAAGCAAAATTACAATGGCTTTCCTTTGTTTTTATTGTATACTAGAATATGACTCGCAGTATATCGCAGGGCAAGTTTTTTTCTTGATTTTTTTTGTTAATGTACTATTTTAATACTAATTTTGCTAATGTAATCTTTTGTTAATTTTAGTGATTTAGTATATAATTCTTGGTATACCGCACAACAATTTTTGTTTAAGATAATATTAATTAAATCAGTTTGATTCAAGATATTTTATATTGGTATTGTTAAAATAGTAAAATAAGGATTTAACCCGTATTGAAGTATCATATTAATGATATTTTATTTTTAGTATTATCAATTCAATCATGTAATGTCATATAACCCGTCATGTAATATAACTTGTTTGTGTTATTTCGAAAATTTAATATGTTTAAATATTTATAATTTTTAAACTTTTTATTAATTTTAAATATATCAATTATAAATTATTAACTTCTTAAAATTCTATAATTACTATATACGGTAAATTTACTATATATGTATGTTAAACACACACTTTTTATATTAATTGAGTAATATATGTTCGGTTTAAAAATTCAAATATGCAGGAAAAATATACAATTTTATTAACTTTATGCATTATATGACGATTCACTATATTTAAATTTTAAAATAAATAAAAAGATGATAGGACAATAATTTTTGTGAATATGGAATAAATATTCTAAATATCTATATTAATTATAGAATATTAAATATATAGATATTTAAAATATTTTAATTCTGTTTGATTATAAAGATATGAATATAAGCACTAAATGTAAAAACTTTCCAAAAAATATTTTTGAGCAAAAACTGCTGCAAAAATAATAGTATAGATTTGAATCTTTATGTGAAAAATGCGATAAAATAAAATGTTTATTGTTAAAAATATAGTAACATTTTAGATAATGTAGTTGACTTTCTTTTATTTTGATTTAACCAATTTTGTTAATCGCGGTAACATATGTATTTGGTTGATTGATAATTAACTTTTATGATCTTTGTAGTTACCAAAACCACGGTAACATATTCTTATTAGACTATTCAATATGTTACGATCTATTTCTTTTTATCTATAAATTTATTATATCCTATCATTAAATGTAGATCCATTTTAACTCAAGATATTATTTCAAAATTAGAAAATAATATTAAGTTGACTTTCATTTAATATATGTATATATATATATATATGTGAAAATGCAATGGAAAACCATTGTTGTTAAAAAATATTGTAACAATATAGGCCGTGTTTTTGTGCGAGTCGCTGCGACTACGTCTATAGCAGAGTAAAGCATTGGGGACGGGGGCAAATTTGTGTTGTTGCGACTGCTGCAATCATTGTTTTGCACATAGAAGATGTCGCCGAAATTTGCAGCTACTATGGAAGATGACATGGACAACACCAGCAACTATTTTTAGCGACTCTTTTAATTAAATATCTTTTCGTCTAAGGCTATTTTTTTTTGTCACCGTCGCAATCACAGGAACTCGAGCAAGAACATGGCCATAGTTGACTTTGATTTATATTGATTTAACCAATTTTACTAAAATCGCGGCAACATTTGTAAGTGGTTTATAGATTATTAACTTTTATGAGCTTTGTATTTTTCAGATTCGCAGTAACATTCTTATTAGACGTTACATTTATCTATTTTATTTTTTACCACTATATTTATTACATCCTAAATCTAGAGTCCATTTCAACTCAAAAACTTGTATTTTTTCAAAATTGGAAACCTAAAGTACGTTAATTTTTATTTATTCTTATTGTGTTTTGAAATTTTTATGCAAGGAAATTGATGAAAATAAAAACACTATATGTTGACAGTTTTTTTTGGGTCATATTATAGTTATACAATGGATATTCATTTATTTTTCTAATTGATTTTATCAAAATCACTTATTTAATCGCTTAATTATTAATGTTTAATTTTGTTGTATTTATCTAAAAATCACTGTAACATTCTTATTTTACTGTTAAATATGCATCTGAAGTGTGTCTAAAATTATATTTAGTGATAAACATTTTGTTTATTTTACGAGAAAATATACTGCAACTTATCATTAAAATAAAGTCCATACAAATTCTAATTCATTATTTTGACTAGGGTTGAACATGATAACCAACGATATTAGTACGAATTCTATATGTCATATCAATTGGTTAATTATTAAATACTATTCAAGCTTTATAAATCAGTTGATCAAATTTTACACTCATTAAAATTGGTAGTCTTAGATTCTTTTGATAAATATTTGACTAAAGAAAACTATATAAGGGCTTATACTAGAGAGGCCAGCCATATACGTGCATTAGTGCTTATGAGTTGGTAAGAAATGAGGTTTCTTTCTCAACAATCTCTTCTCTTTTTAGTCTCCACATTTTTTTTTTTTTTTTTGTATCTCGACATGACGACAGTGTCGACAATTTATTTTGAAATATAAAAATGTCTGCATAAGATAATTGATTTATTTTATTCTATTTTTTCTTCTTAATCTTTTAGATAGTTGATAAAGAGAAAATATCACAAGAGACTGCATATATAAAAGGCAAAGAAATATTTTTCTTATTCAAATATATAATATACTCAATCTAGTTTTTCCTTTATTATTATATATGTTCTTGTTTATTTGTAGACTTTAAAGATTGTATTAGATATATTTGTCGTAGATTGTTGTCATAATAATCCATCTTAGACATACATTTTGATGTATGAAAATATTGATGGTGAAAAACACAAAATATGTAATTTTCTAGTAATAATAAATATAAAATAATGTATCGATAAATAGGAAGGAAATAGATCTAAATATCATAATAGTTTAGAATATTTAAATCCTGATTCGAGATACTATTATCTCGATCTCGTGATCCAAGATATTATTACCTTGATCTGGACATTTGATTTTGGATATCCACGAAAAATATTAGGTTATATATGGATAGAGATTGAAAGCTATAATTTATATATTTAAAATAAAACAAAATGTGTAAATTTTATATTAAAAATATATATTACACGATTTTTTTACGACAACAAAATCTTTACATAATATTATAATTGGTAAAAAAATTATTTATAAAAAACCAGGAGGCTATATACACTAATACACATAACTTTTACTATATATATGTTGGATAAAAAGCACTCACATGTGAATTTTAATATAGTTTATTAATAAATTATAGTTTTTAGATATTATAATTTTTTATATATATATTTTTGATCAAACTTAGGCACGTGCGGATTTTAAAATTGTAATATAAACAATTATAAAAAAAGAATTTTTTGTTAAACTTTTCTAGACATCGTCATATGTGATTAATATACCGACATAGTTTTTTCTTATTAATATATATCAAACAATAGCTTTTAATACAATTCAAATCTTCCAAAAATTTTTGATCAAACAAATCATTTCAATTGAATAAAGATGTTTTCTTTTAATCTCCCATCAATATCATTAAAATGATTCATGTCTGTAGTAACAAAAAAAAAACTTAGGGGTAAACACAAAAGAATCACTATAACCACCACGTCCTCATTCCTCAGCCACCAAAAAACGTTTTCACTTTCACACGAACCCATGTCTTTCTTGACCGTTGACTTTTTTGTTATTAATTAAAAAGATAGAGAGAGTAGTAAGTACTACTCAATCTTGCAAAATGGCAAGATCGTAATTAAACAGCGTTAGAGAGGGTAAAATCGTAAATAGTAAGATACAGGGGACCTTTTACAAAGCTTTGTTTTGTTGTTCATCCCAAAAAGCAAAGATAGACCAGTCAGTCAATCCTATAATAATAATAAGAATCGAAGAAGACGACGACAACGTTGGGAAGAAGAAGAAGAAGAGGAAGACCTAGCTTTCGCCGTCGATTTGATTTTTAGTCTGAGATATCTCTCTCCGGCGAGGAGACCTACTAGTTTTCAATCGATCTTGGCTTTTGAAATCGCCTCTCCTAGACTTTTTATTTAAGGCGCTGGATTTGAAAGAAAAAAAAAAAATCCGAGAAGGAGCCGTTTGATATATATATATATATACGGCGGTGGGAAAATAGTGAAATTACGGCGGAGGAGTTGAATCGGATCTGTGATTTGAGTGAGGAAGGGGAGAAATATTAAGGAGTAGGTGGATGATACAAGTATATGAAAACCCTAAGTTCTTTGTTGTTGGTTCAATGAAGGAGATAGAGAGAAATCGATTCTGGTTCTCGACTCTGTCGGCTTGGCAATGGTTTTATAAACAACTTGGTATCTTCTTTTGGACATGGAAGATCTTATAGAAATCACGACCTCAGAAGGAAGGTCGATCTTGTTTTTATGTGGTCATGAAACCTTAGTGGCTCGTCTTTGTATGATAGGCTAATTAGGGATACGATGATACTCTGGTTTCGATGTGATTCGAGTTTTAATAGATCTTTGGGGCCGCCATTCAAGAATCTTCGATATGGCCAAGGGGCGAGGCCGACAGTGTCATCTGGAGTTGGATTTAGTCGGGACTAAAAACATGAAATAAATGCTAGTTTTGTTTGCTTTTAATTCCCCCACCCAAAACCAAAAGCTCTGGAGTTTATTTTTTTCCAGACTTCAAAAACTGTATAGCGCAATATGTCTTAAGGGCTCATAGAGTCTTTAACCTTGACTGTCTAGATAGTTATTGATTTACTAGAAGTAGGCAATAGCTCTTTGCTTATGTTTTGTGTTAAATTTTTTTTTTTTTTTAAATGGTGTTTGCTAATGGAATATCATTGCTTGCAGGTGAGGTGAAGGCTCGTAGTAAAAAAGAATTAAGTTTTCCGGGAGTGGATGGTATAAAAGCATGAAAAGCAATGATGGTGTAGAGCTTCCCTGGAAAGTGGTTGCTAAAGGTAGCAGAAGTTCAACAAGGCGTAGTAAGAAACCAGTTGTACGTGTTGCAGCCTCAGGTATTGAGGCAGAAGACAAGATTGCAACTGGCTCAGTAGTAGCGAGAAAAGCAAAGCCTGAAAAGGTTCCTCTTTTTTTTTTCTTTTTCTAATTTTTGTTTGCCTCTTTTCCTGATTTCGTTGCAAAGTTTCTGGCCTCTTTATCCTTTTCTATTTATTGCAGCTTAGGGTTTCTGTTCAAGGTCAGCATTTCCCTGAAAGAGTAGAACATGTTCCGTTAAAGAAACGGAGATTTCTGGTTCGCTCCCTGTCACCTTCAAAGAAGTCATCTGGTCAATGTGAAGGCTCAGAAAATAAAGCGCAGATCAACCGTGTTTCGCCTGTTTCGAGATTAAACCCAAATTTGATCTCAGACGTTCATGATGAAAAGCCTGATTGCAGTGGTCATGACTTTTCTGGTATCAAGATCCTTGCTGATGCTGCTTGCAGTACGGAATTGAATAATGATCTTTCACCAGCTATTGACCGGTTGCTTGCCGAAGAATATGTTGTTCAGCAACAAGATGCCTCTACCATTTCAACTCATGCTGAAGGTAATAATTCATCAGCTGGAACTGCCTATGTCTCGCATACTGCAGTTGATTCCAATGATCAGGGTCGGCAAAGCAATAGCGATATTGTAGCGCCTCAGATAAATCCTTTAAAAAATTTGGTCAAAGAGTTGGCTGATGTGCAGAGCGTAGAGCACAACAGAGTGACCTCTGGAGGGATGATAACACCTAAAAAAACCAGTATTGCTCTTTCAGATGAATCCTCAACAGAAAGACCGACGGCTAATGTTGCAGCAAGTGATTGTGAAACTTTAGCACCTGATAGTGGAGTTGTAACGATGTCAGAGAAATCATCTGCCGATGAGCCCACTGAAAGGAACAAGGGTGAAGGCCTTAAAAATGTTATCTTCCACTGGGATTTAAATGAACCTTGTGGTGTAGAAGATGAAGCCTCTGGAAGAGATGTAGAGGGAGAAATCACAGAGTCTATTGCCCCTAAAGAGAGCGGACCTATTCATGGAAGTAAGGACAGTATGGGTGGGGTAATTGCATCAGATGATCATACAAAAACTTCATCACCATCTGGGCCTAAGGCTGATGCAGCTACTAAAAATGAAAAGGAGTGCCAATCTGGTTATGACTCCCAGTTTGAGGATGGAGAGTTGAGAGAACCATACCCTTGGGAAGAGACTGAGGGAGAAACAGGAGAGGTTGAACAGTTGGATTACGGGTCTGAGCCAGAGGATGAGAGATTCTACTCAATGGATTCTGAGAAGGGAATCTTGGCAGCCAAGAATTTCAGACATGTTAAGTGTGAACCTGGTGATGCACCGAGAATTGGGGAGGCTAATGAAGGAAGTGACATAGAGAAGCAAGTTGTTGTTAACATGAGTGATTCACATCCTAAGAAGGGCTCTTCGTCTCCTTCAAGGAGCTTTGGGTCAAAACCATACAAGAAGTTGCCTTCACATGATGCCATCCAGAGGAGAAGGCAAGTTTTGCTTTCCCTGAGCCTTCTTCTTTGTGTCAAACTCAAAACACTTATTAATAATTTGTTTACTAACGGAGTCATGGTTATTTTGTTTCAGGCCTGATAATTCTGAAGGGTTGAGTACGGTTCCAGATAGGTTTGTTGGGAGAGGTGATCCGTCAGGGATGCATACTCCTGGGAGAGGAGGGTATTTTAATGGTTGGGATTCCAAACGACGCTTCTCCCACCCTAATTACAAAGGCGGTTCCTCTGGTTTCAGGCGTCCACGGCCTAAAAGCATGGCAGATGATCAAGGTATGATGAACGGCTTTGATGAGTCAGGGTCAGGACCGGGACCAGGACCAGGACCAGATGGTCATGAACGTAGGCAATTCTCAGATGGTGGATACCGAGGTCGGTTTAGGAGATTCCCAGATGATAGGGATCGTAATTTCAGGGGTCTTCACAGTGATACCAACCAATTTCCTAGTCGGATGCACAACCGGATGAGTAGTAATTGGAGAGAGAGAGGTGGCTCTCCGGTATACAGGAGATTGCACCACTCGCAATCAGAGTCAAGATCCAGAAGCCGTTCTCCAGTCTCGTGGAATGGCAGAAACAGATCATCTCCTCCTCCTCCTACAGGTAGGGTTAGAGCAGACGAGAGGATGATGGAAAGAGTGAGGTTGCCTTTCCAGAAACGGTATCTTGTAGATCAAGAGATGGGTTACATGTCACCTCCGAGAAACAGAATGTCGTCGCCGAGGTTCTTTGAAGGGAGGAACAATGATGCTGGAGAGAATCATAACAACAGCTTCAGGGGAAGGAAGTTCCGGCCTGGACAGAGATTTGATGTGGGAAATTCTATGAGAAGACTGAATGCTGACAAAAACAACGACAACAACAACTTTAGACCATTTATTCGGAACAGAAGATTTGATGGCGCGGAAGAGAACACTACATGTCTGAACAGGTTTGAGATGGCTCAGCAGGAGCGGGCTCGACGGTCTGAGGCCACAGCAGATGGAGGTGGTAATGATATTCGACGGTTCAAGTTTAATGAAGAACAGCCAGTGGTGGTAGCCAACAACGACAACAACAACAAACAGTCATGATAACAGATAACGTAAGGGACACATTTTGGTTTTTGCCAATAGAAGAATCTCTCTTATGTTTAGTTTAGTTTTGTTTGTCATGTTTGTTATCGTAATTTTAAGACATCGGTTTAGGGAAGAGGGGAAAAAAATGCCATGACGTCATCCTGGTATTTTTTTTTTGTTTTTGTTTTCTAGGAGAGTTTGATTTCTCTCTTCTATTTTTCTTTCAAAATTTTCTCATTTTCTTTCTACAGAGGTTTTAGGGTTTTCTAGGTAGCTGCTGGTTTCAGTTTCTGGAAATGATTTCTAAATTTGTAGAAAACCAACTAAATGAAATCAAATATCTTTTTTTATCTTACCCATTTTGGTAAGCTGAATTTGATTCTGCTAATAACAATGAGAGCAAAGAGCAAATGAGATAAAAGGCTTGTAGACGAATCATATCAACTCTGAGGACTTTTAACTCCAAATGCAATTCCTACAAGAAGCAAAAGTCCAACCTGGCCTAATCCTAGTAACACCCCAAGATGTATGCTTGGACCTGTGCTTATTACACACCTTATGTTTTAATTTCACTTGCTCCCAACACTGCAAAGAATTATTTAGATGTGATGATCCATTAGGTAGCTTTTATGAGATCAAAGAAGAAAAGAAACAAGTATAGCATTGAGTTTTTACAACACAATCCGGTGAAAGAGTGATTTCTCTCAAAATATTGCTTAGGACGGGTTTCAAGTCACCAACAGCCAAAAAAACCGGATGCAATGACGTTGAAGAGAGCAGCTTGTTCGATACCTTTCAAACTGCAATCCATCTCTTCTTCATATCAACATGATTATAAATATTATAGCTCGAAGAAGGTCTCTTAACCATAGTTTTGACTTCATAAAACTCATCTAAAACTCTTTTTTTATTGTCTGAGTTAAAACAGATACAGCAATTTTTTTTTATCTA
This sequence comes from Camelina sativa, assembly GCF_030686135.1. Taxonomy (NCBI): domain Eukaryota; kingdom Viridiplantae; phylum Streptophyta; class Magnoliopsida; order Brassicales; family Brassicaceae; genus Camelina; species Camelina sativa. Next base: position 15,528,881 of record NC_141897.1, read on the forward strand.
TAATTCTAATAAGCAGACGATAATTACAAAAATTAAAAATGAAATATAAAAAAGAATATACTTATAATATACTTTTTTTAAGTTAAAAAAAAAGAGAAATAGAGATTGGAGAAAAACCCCATTTTCAAAATGTAGAATGGAGCTAAAAATAGGTTGGACCGTTCCACTAATCTTTGGGATGAGCAAACTTATCGAATTTTTTACATTCACGGGACTTGAAAGTTAAAACATCACATGAACTTGAGGACTTTAACCCCAAACACAATCCCTAGGAATGTTGCAATGGCGATCCCAAATATTCCGACAAGAATCCCGGGAACTATCAAAGAGCTCCATCCCTTTTCCGTAGCCATTCCCGCAGCAGTTGTTGGTCCACCAACATTTGCGTTTGATGCAAGAAGCAAAAGCCGTAGCTCTATCTTCATCACCTTCCCTATTCCTAGTAACACCCCAAGATGTATCACTATTTGTAACAAAGCAAACATAAATATGCTTGGACCTGTGCTTATTACACTCCTTATGTTTCCACTTGCTCCCAACACTGCAAAGAACACCTGTTTTTTTCCATACAATTTGAATAGCTCTTGATCAACACACATACAATTATGCAAATGGTGTATAAGTATATAGATAACTATGTATTCATCATGTCTCTCACCTGCATCAGAACTAGAGCCATTGCTTCTCCAGATGGTGCGAGATGGTCGAACTGAGACGGAAATATAGTTGCTAAAACAACAACTATAGCAGTTATCGCTGGTAAGCTACCGCCCGAAATCCCTAAATACGTTGTGAAAACAGTTGCAACTTTGCATATAGCTAAGGACACAACTATTCCTGTAGCCATTTGTATCACAGTAATTTTGTCTCTGCTTTTCTTGACAATCACACCATCATCTGCCATTATATTAAAAAGGGCATAATCAAGTTATTATAAATCAAACACACAACTTCGAAATTGGTTATGTGATCTTGCTTACCACTAGTACTTTCTGGTGGTGCAGATTCAGCAGGTATTTTAGAGGCTAAAGCAAACAATGACATGAAATACAATGCACATATAACACTATCAGCAGCAAGTCCAGCAGCTATCACTGAAGGAGATACATCGAGAGCTTTCGCTATTGCAATGTAGTTTCCAGCTGCACAAAAACAAACAAACTAAGCAAAATTCTTCAACTTTATATTGCAAGATATATATATGGATGGTTTACTATTTACCTCCACCAATATGTCTTCCCATAAGGGCAGCTGCTATTTTCCAACTATCAGAACCAAGCGATTTCATCGGTACGAGTAAGTAAGCCAAAACAGTCCCAACCGTTGTAGCAACTGTTTTTTTTAATGAATATAACAGAATTGGATTTAGATGAAACAGAGTCATGATCGTGATCATGTAGATAAAGTGAAAAGAGAGATGAAGATTTTGTAATTACATGATCCGATGAGAAAAGCAAAGAGAAGTTTTCCAGTAGATTGAATCACACGGCGAAGATCTGCTCTAAACAAAAGCAGAGGAACAGCTAACGGGAGCAAGAAGTTCATCATTACAGAGAAAGCAGGAGCTTCTGAAGAAATGATCCCTAAATTGCTAGCTGCAAGTCCTATTAGAGTGCTCACTAGTGCACCGCTCATCGCACTTCCTATTTTTGTCTTTTCCGACCTGTAAGACCAACTGGCAATAAGAGCGGACGGATGATATGAACACATATCCTTTTATAGATTACTTTAATGCCTACCAAATACCGAAAGCTCCAGTGGCGAAGAGAGCAGTCCACATTCCCCATTCATCGTTGGGAGAAATGAGAGGCGTGCTTAACTGCGATCTTACTGTAACTGATCGTATCGGATACTGTCCGATAAATCTCTTGCATCGGCTACCAAACGGTGAAAACAGAGAAGAATGTAAAGAAGGAGAGGAGCTAAGGCGCTGAGAGTCAGCTTTAACAGAAAAGGCAGGAAGAGTGTTTTGGCGGGAAACAATGTGAGGTCGTCGGAGAAAAGGTACCGGTGACGACGGAGATGGGATTGAAGTTGCATTCAGGAACGGTAAGCTCGTCAACATGTTGCAGCCTCTAGTGGAGAGAGTGTGAGAGAAAAGAGAGAGAGAGAGAAAACACTCTTCCTGCCTTTTCTGTAAAATGATTTTGTAGAGATTGTGAGTGGAGAGTCTTTGCTTTTTTTTTTTGTAAAGTGAAATTGTCAGTGTATGGGAGATAAGAGATTAGAGAGAGAGACAGAGAGGTTACAGTTTCTTTGAATGATTTTGAGTGTTAGAAAAAGCTTTCTTGTATCAGAATCCTCCAATTCCAAGTTAATCTGTATATATTTTGATTTTCCGGTTCTTGGCAAACCATTCTGAAATGATCCGGTTAAGAGACGGTTTTAGCATAAGCGCAAATTACGGTATTTTAATGTTCATCGGGAGACAAACTTGTACATACTTAAGGGTGTTAATATGAATGGATTAATAATTGATTAACTTTTTTAATTACGAGAAATGGAATCTTATTCAGCCTTTCTTGAATGCAATCCAAAAGGTTATCTGTTTGATACAACTTTCCGAAAAGTCATTCCCACCATCGATCGCATACATATGGAAAGCAATTTAGATTTTAAAACCAAAAAGAAGATATCTATTTTTTAAAAACTTCAAAGTAAAGTTAATGACAAATAATAGAGAATAAAATAGTTCTTGAGTTTGTAGTTGTAGACAGTTCCACTAATCTTGGGATGAGCAAACTTATCTAATTTGTTATTGTATCGGAGATAAGAGATCGAGGGAGAGAAGTAGAGAGGTTACAGTTTCTTTGAATGATTTTGAGTGTTAAACATTAGAACTAAGACGTTTTCTTCTCATATAAACAAAGTCCCCTCTCTCAAGATGATAGTGGAATGCAAATGCTCATAATACAGCAATCAAAACATTGAGACGCGATTTTAAATAAGACATTCAAAAGTAATGTGCCACGATAAGGATTTAAAAGAAACGGCAATAAGACCATATCAACCACTCAACCAGTGTTACTATCTTGCCTTCGCCTAGTGATCCATGAACTTTTAAGCTAGGCACTACAAAGTATAAAACAGAGATTTTTTTTTCATGAGAATTGCAGTTGTTCACTAAGCACCAAAGAAGATAAACGAGTAACTATAGCAAACAGAATCGTAATCGTACAGTAATTTAGTGAGCAGAATCTACCAAATATGAGCAGAATCAGATCCATAATTAAGTTATATTACCATCTTCACATGAACTGGAGAACTTTAACTCCAAATGCAATCCCGAGGAAAGTTGCAATGGCGATTCCAAATATTCCTGCCAGAATCCCCGGAACTATCAACGAGTTCCATCCCTTAGCAGTCGCCATTCCAGCTGCAGTCGTGGGTCCTCCGACATTAGCATTTGATGCTAGAAGCAGCAACCTTAGCTCGATGTTTAGCAGCTTTCCTATGCCTAATATCACAGCTAGATGTGTCCCAATTTGGACCAAGGCAAACAAGAATATGCTCGGCGCCGTGTTTATCACACTCCATATGTTTCCGCTCGCACCCACCACCGTGAAGAATACCTGACAGAAAACTAGTTTGATTAATATCAAGAACGTTTTATTGTTCTTGAAACTCTTGTAGTTGTCTTATACCTGCATCAGAATTAGAGCCATGGCTTCTCCAGATGGAGCAAGACGTCCAAACTGGGACGGAAAGACGGTTGCTAAAATAACAACAACTGCGGTTATAGCCGGTAAGCTACCACCCGAAATCCCAAAGTGCTTTGTCAGCAAAGCCCCGACCTTGCATATAGCTAATGACACAGCAATTCCAGTAGCTATCAGTACCACAGGAATTTTGTTTTGAGTTTCAGAACCTTTGTTCGTCTCTGCCTCTGCCTCTGCCATAGAAGAGCAACATCTATGTCAAAATTCCGAAACAGAATCTATGAAATGGAATTCAAAATGTCATAACAAATTGATTAAAATACTGGCTAGAATCGACATGAAAAATAAATGGAACAGAACATTTTCCTCTTGATATCTAATCCAATAGAAGTGACTTCCTAACTGAAGATTTAGATAACCTCGATGATCAATTCTTTCCAAAGGGACGCCAAACCAAACGAAACCAGACATCACAGCCACATTCAGACTTACCAGTAGTCGGTGGTGGTACAGCTTCCGCAGGAATTTTGGATCCCAAAGCAAACAATGCCGCGAAATATAATGCGCATATAACATTATCAGCAGCAAGTCCAGCGGCTAAAACCGATGGTGTAACTCCGAGAGCATTTGATATAGCTACGTAGTTAACGGCTGGACATAAAACAATCAACATACAACTTATAAGCCATTATAGAAGAAAGGGAACAAGATAATGGAAGATTTAAATCACACAACGTCCAAAGACATATGGATGTAAAGTTACCTCCACCGATATGCCTTCCCATGAGAGCAGCTGCAATCTTCCAACTATCCGGGCCAAGTGATCTCATTGGCACAAGATAGTATGCTAGAGCTGTACCGACGGTTGTGGCAACTGTTATGAAAACCATAAAATAGCAAAAGCTCAGGTTTTTCAGATAATTTCATAAGTGTGAATGTTGAGTAAACTATGATCCTTTTGCTACCACCCCTGTCACTAAGATACAACAAGACAGGGACCTATTACCTGATCCAATCAAAAAAGCCAAGAGAAGCTTTCCAGTAGACTGAACCACTCGGCGCAAATCAGCTCTAAACAACAACAGAGGAACAGCTAACGGAAGCAAGAAATTCAAAACTACAGCAAAAGCAGGAGCTTGGGAAGAAATGATCCCTAGATTGCTAGCTGCTAGCCCAACTAGAGTGCTGACCAACGCACCACTCATCGCGGCTCCGACCTTTGTATTCTCCGACCTGTTAGAATCAATCACCCCACTTGTGATTTTCATTTCTTGAAACAAAAAATTAAAACCTCTCTTTATAAATTCATGCAAAATCAAATTCACCTAAGAATCAACATAACGGAAATTTCCCGATCAGAATAAACTAACGATCGGAGTTTTCGTAAAGAGTGACGATCATACCAGAGACCAAGAGCCCCAGTAGCGAAGAGAGCAGTCCAAGTTCCCCATTCATCGTTTGGAGAAATGAGAGGCGTACTCAACGATCTCACAGTAACCGATCGGAGCGGAGAAGATAATTCCGGTAACGACGAATCCGGCGAGAGAAACCTATCGCTTCCGTTACGAAATCGCGACAACGAAGCGGGAGATAAGCTAAGCCGCGAAGGGACTGGTTTAGCCGATAATTCAGGAAGATCCTTGCGTGAGACAATGTGCGAACGCCGGCGAAGTAACCTCGACGACGGTAACGAGATTCCGGTCACGTTGAGTAACGACAAGCTCGTCGCCATTTTATTCGCGTCAGCTTTACAACAAGCAAAGGTGGAAAGAGAAGCGAGTGAGTGATTACATATTAAACCATGTGCGTCAACTTTGCTTTCTAAATAAATAATATATATACTTTGCTCACCTACATTCGAGCCAAACCGAATCTAAAATCAAATTTGGTTTTCATTAAACCAGTAAACCGAATTCGGGTTCAACTATAGAAGTGCCAAAAGTTAAAAAGAACAAAAAAAAAACAGATGTGTGGGTTTTATAAACCGATTCTTTTTACATCTTCTGTTTCTTGGGATCTTGTTTCTCATCTTCGTCCAATGCTTTGAGTTTGTTCTTGATGGCAGCTACTTTTTCGTTTCGGCTCATTTGTCCTGAGGTACTACTAGTTCCAGTTACAAACCTCGTTCTATTTGCTTCTGGTAATGATCTTTTGGAATGATGATCATGAGAGGAATCTTCAAGATGCTTCTCACTAGCTAGACGTACAACCAAAGGCCTACCACAAGCTAATCTCCCATGCATCTTCTCCTTCGCCAATTCAGCTTCCTGTGTACATCACTTTAGATGTAGAAATCAGGAGATTGCTCAATCAAAACACGCAAATGCAAAACCAAGAAAGCTTTTAGATTATTAGTTTACCTCTTTAAGGCTGAACTGAATGAAAGCATAGCCGCGTGGTTCTCCTTTCTTTGGCCCGCGTGTGTGCCAAAGGAAGTCTTCTGATAATATCTTCCCATATGGAGAAAACATTTTTATCAACGCAGCCCTGTGAGGAAGTGAAACTTATATAAAGTATTGAAAAAAGTTTTGAGCAATGGAATGGAGGTAACAAACAAGCTCTGATTTTTTACTTACTCGTTTATTCGAAGATCCAGGTTTCCAACATATAATCTGTTCTCGCTTTTTTCATCTACCCACCCACCAGTATCCTGTAGTGTGTATATATGTTAAAAAAATATTTAAAAGATGATACAATTTAACATAAAAGACAGAGAAGCAAACAAGATCTGCATTCTAAAATGAGTTTCAATGGCGTATTTACTAAGTTAAATGAAATAAATGAAGATATATACACACATAAACTGACATGAAAAAAATGCTTTATTGATTGTAGTTACCATTTTAATTGCAGAAACAAAAAAGAATCAATTCCAAACTCAAGATCTTAAAGAATGTGATACTGCATCAACCTGCAAATAAGCAAACATCAATCAACATTAGAAGTTAGAACCAAGATGTTTTCCTCTGATATAAACAAAGTCTCCTCTCTCAAGATCTCAGTGGAGTGCAAATGCTCACAGGCCAATAACATCAATCAAACATCGAGACGCGATTTCAAGTAAGTCATTCCAAAGTAATGTGTCACAATAAGGATTTTAAAAAAACGGCAGCAATAAGACCAACACAAAGGTTAAGTAGCAACCAGTCTTACAATACTCAGTCACCAATTCCCTTGGCCTAGTGATCCATGAACTTAAAAGCCTGGGTACTACAAATTACAAAACAGAGTTATTTTCCATGAGAATTGCAGTTGTTCACTGAGCACCAAACAAGATAAACCTTATGAGCAAGAGTGACCATAACAGACAGAATCGTAATCGTACAGTGATCAGTAGTACTACTCAATCCTAATTTCATCAAAAAAACAAGCCAAAATTGGTAGAAACCCTAATTTCATCGCGAATAAACCTCATGGATTTCGTTGATTTGTAATCACTAATTTAGTACGCACAAAACACCTTCTTCGATTACATCTCGATTTCGTTTAAATCTCGCAACTAAAACACGCTAGAGTAAACTAGAGAGAGAGTTCATATAATTCAAAAACTATGTATGTTCTAAAGATTAAGGGAGTTTCCATGGAAAGCAACTTACGAAGCTTAAAGCGCGATCTCGCAGACGCAGAGACTTCAACCAAAAAGGAGGAGCACCAGGATTTTAATGGCTGTATGTAACCAGTAAAATTATCTATCCGGTTAAGCAGGAAACCGAACCGGTGATTAGAATGTCTGATGAGTGGAAAATTTGAAGTTTTAAAAAGCTCGGTTGACTTTTGTAAACGACGCCGTTTCAATTTGGTTTCATCTTTCTAAGCTTAAAAATGATTCTATTGAAGTCGTCAGCATTATTCATGAAGCTATTGCTAGTATTGCCAATGGAATGAGATGATGAGAAGATTCCGTAAAGTAGAACAACAAAAAGAAACCAAAACAAATCATATGAGACTCACTTCTCTACAAAACAAAAGAGAGATTGCAAGTATTTTCAGAGTGTAAGAGACACAACGGGTGTTTCTTTTTTCGCTATGTAGTAAAATAAAAGAACAGCACACAAACTTTAAATAGTTTACAAATGCTTTTATTCTTTGGGAGTATGACACTGTTATCTTCTGAACATGCCATTGAAGACAATTGCGTTCACGTCAGTATTCTCAGAGATCTGTAGTGACGACACAGCTTGAGCAGCAATCAAATCAGTTGATATTCCCATGTTGTTGTTGTTGTTGTTATCCCATCCCCTTGCGAAAGGCTCATATGAGACTAACCAGTTACTACTGTCTCTTGGTCTGTTGTTACTATGAACCGCATAGCTCGAGCAGCGCTGGTGAGGAAACAATCTGTTTCTTCCACCACTAGAAAAATTGAATTTGGTAGTGTAGTCCCATGGTTTGAAATCTCTTTCATGGTTTAACATGTTTCGGTATGAGTCATCATAATCTTCGCCAAGTAAGACGTGCAGAGCGACAGCCTCTGAGATGGCAGCACCTTCCTCATCCAGTCTCTTTTGTTCCTCGAGCTTTTTAAGCTTCTTCTTCGCTAGCTCAACCCTGATGGCTGCAGAAGTAGCGATGGATTTTTCCAGTATCGTTTTCTTCTCTGATTGTTTCATACGCTCTAGTTCGTCTCTCTCCTGCTTCTTCTTTGCAGCCTCTGCTGAATCTTCTTCACCTGCTGCTGCCTCTAGCAGTCCTTCCTTCTTCATTTGTTTCTTCTTCTCTAGCTCAGCCCGGATTGCAGCAGAAGTAGCAATGGCTTTCTCAAGGCGTCTCTTTTTCTTCTCAGCTTGTTTGATTCTGTCCACTTCATCTTTAACTTGCTTCTTCTTTGCTTTTCTAACAGTCGGCTGAGCTTGTTTGCGCATCGAGCTACTGTTATCCATGATTGCTACAAGTCTTTGTTTGCCTGGCTTTATGGATTCTCTCCAAAGTGAAAAAAAAATAAACTAAAAAGTATACATTTACTAAATGTTATCAACTGGCTTCTTCTTTTCCTTGCTTACTTTGCTAATTCTACCAACTGAAGAACTTAACTAACCTCACTAGAACTAGGGGATGCAACGATCTCAAAGAATACTACACCCACTCAGGTATGTAGGTATACCTCATTTTACGAACGATACAATCCCAAACAGAAACAACCGGAGATAACAGAAGAGAGACGTTGTAGGAGTTTGCAGACTTATCCTTTGGAAGCATTCGTCCTATTTTCCAACATCCCTTAACTTCTCCCATTTTCTACAAATGAAACAATATACTTAATAAGATTCTAATTACAGAGGAGAACATCAATCCTAAGTCATATATATATATATATATACCAAATCAACACATCTGCTTTCTCAATCTAATGAAAGCTGCACAACCACAACGTCACAGTACCATTAATCTAAAGAGACTGTAATTCAAAAGAACTAACACTGTTCAAGAAACCAAGATAAATCACCCACAATTGAAGGCACATATCCTTAATGAACTATGAGTCTATGAGTAAACAATTCAGTAAGAATTAACAAGAGTCAATCTGGCTAAAACATATGCTAAATAGGCTAAATCTGATAGCAACTACGGCTAATCAACCTATAATTCTCAGATCTGTTCCATAAACTAATCAAACACCAAAATCAAACCAAACACGACTTGAATTATAACTCGGTTCAAAGATCACAACAACCTAAACCAATCAAGGATTCGAATTGAATCGATCTACTGAAAATTGAATAGTTTTAAAAGATTAGAAAAGGGATCAGATCCTAACCTCGGCAAAATGGCATAGAAACAGACTACCACGAAGAACACCTCCGGAGATTAATCGGATTAATACAGAGACCAAATCGAGGACGTGACGTTTGCTATTTCTATCCACAGAGACAGAGAGAGAGATAAAAGTAGAGAGAAAACAGAGAAGCGAAGAGAAAGAAGAATTTTTTTTCCGTGCTTTGGTCGTATATTAAAAGTGAAAAAGATAGAAGAAGCTGACGAAGAAGAAAGAGTACAAGAGACAGCAGCCCATATGGTGTCTTCCAACCAATTGAAAAACGACACGTAGCGGATGAGGGCAGTTCTAGACTTTTTTTGTCAGTGGAAGTTTTCGATTGGGACTTTGGTACTTGGGCGGCGGTGTCAAATTGCAACTATGGAAGTCTGACCACCACGTGGCTTATGTAACTTTTGTTTAAACGGCTGAGATTGGATCTTATAAATAGGATAGAAAAGCAGTGGGCTTATATGGGCTTTGCTTATTATATTAATTGCAATTGGGCTGCTTCTGTTCGTTAACCACCAAAAAAAGAAGAAAAATTTAAACTAAAATAAAGGTGTTTTGTTAATTATATTAAAAAAAAAAAAATTGATAGGATGTACTAGTTTGGTGTTACTTTTGCTTGAATTTTAAATATGTTTGTTAGACATGATTCATTGATTTGTTTTATTTTTTTATTGCGATGCAAAAAGCTTGTTAACGAAAAGTTATTGTAATAACTAATAAGCATCTTTGTTATACAGTAAAACCTCTATAAATTAATAATGTTGGGACCAAAATATTTTATTATTTTATAGTGATATTAATTTATAAATATATTTTTAATAGTTTAATTTTTAAAAATTATGAATTGAGACAATTTTAACAATAATTTTGGATATTCAAAATTTTATGATATTAAAATTGAATTTATAATATTTAGAAAGCATTATTAACAATAAATTACAAATACAATAGACAAATTCACTTAGAGCTTCTCCAACGGTAAAGATGTTATTTTGGGGTTTTTATTTTTTTTAAGAATATATTTTGTACTTTTTGAAAATAAGAACTTGTGAAAGAGTAATTAAAATTTTGCTCCTCCAATGGTGAAACTCTTATTGGGATTCTTAATTTTGAAAAAAATTATACACCCATCACAAGAACTCACAAAAACTCACAAGAAACAATATAAAAGAGAGGTTAAGAGAAACTGATCAATGATCACATTTTTAATGAGTGGAGAGCCAACCAAATCGGCTCCTCCATCACTATGGACGAATCTGCAGCTAGCTCTGTTTTTGCAGAAGCCTCTAGCTGAATCGATAAAGCTCCTGAAACACCGATGGATGCTTTGTTTTTAGTAAAACTCAGTAACAAGTGATCTGCAAAGCAACAAAAACAACAAATTAAACACAAAAGATACTTGCTTTCTCGACATTTATAGACTTATAAATGATTACAAGACGATGATCATAACCAAAACTGAAACAAAAACAGATAAGTTATATCCTAGTTCACTTTTTAAAAGCCACCATTACAATCTATATCAACTACAATGCGACATACTTCACAGCCTTACCAGCACAACTAAAACCAAGTTGCAGCTCAATTAAAACATCTATTTCTAAAGATTAAGCATCTGTTGGTGGCATAAAAACCATAATTCACAAGAAGCAGAACAATAAAACAGAAAACAGAGAGAGGTAAGAGAATAAGGCAGAGACTTTGATCACATTTTACAAACAGATTACCCTAATTACAATCATGCCTATGAACACAGATAGAAACAGACTTTAAAGAACCCTAATTTCTATACCCTTACTAAACAAGAATCCATAGAATCAGAGAAAGGAAATTACCTTTACAATCGAGATTGGTTAATCAAAATCTGCGAGTTGGCGAAGGTAACGCTTTGATTTGGTGGAGAAGACTCACCGCTTTCACATTCAGACTCGTCGCTTAATCTAAAGCTCCAATATGTCGTTCCGATTGGTTAATCAAAATCTTTGATTTCCGATTGATTAATCAAAATCTCCAATTAGTGATTGGTTTATCAAAACCTCCGATTGCCATGTTCCGATTTTTTTTTTTTTAAATCTCTTCGTTTTGGGTTGAGAGTATCGCGAAAGAGAGAAGAGGAAGAAGAGAAAGAAAGGGGAAAAAAACTTGTTTTTATATTAAAAACCAACTCAACGATATGTTGACACATATCTAATAAGAGCCAACTCTTCAGCTTACTAAATAAGAGGCAACTCTTATCTTTTTTATTCATTCTGATTTATTTTTAATTACAATTTGTAATAAGAACCTTGGCTAAATCCACCGTTGGAGAAACTCTTATACACATGACATACATAAAATTAAATTTATGAATAATAATATAGATTGTTTTATTTTAATATTCAATCAAACTATCAAAATATAAATGATGGATATCTAAAAATTGAAAACTTTAAAAAAATATAGATATATTTATGACATGTTACAAAATATTTTATATCATTATAGTTTGAAAATACAACATAACAGTTGTTTTGTAGATTTGAGCTTTAGGAGAAACATACATTATATTTTTAATTTACATGGTTATTAATTTATGATATTATTGGGACCATATTTTACATGGAGATTTCAGAAAAATTATTATCTTATTATTTTATCGAATTTTGTTATTTTTTACACTGGTCCGATTTGGAACTAATAAAATTTATTAATTTATAGTGTTTATTAATTTATACATTATTAATTTATAGAGGTTTTATTGTATGTTACTATGTGCTAGGAAGAGTCTCTATGCAGATATCAACAACTTGTGTTTATATGTGTTATGAATTTTTTCCCAAAGCCTCCATCGATTTGTTTGTATGAGAATATTCAAGATGCCATCTGTATATATGCCTTTTCATGACTTTGTGTAAACTACGTATCATAAAATCATATAATTTCTGATTTGTTCATTAATATATTTTTAAAAAATATATACATTGCTTTAAGTGTGGTAATTGTATTATTGGTGAATATTTTATTTTCTTTTTTTCGTTTGGTGAAACGAATCCTCGGAAAAGCTTTTCGTGATTCACTTTCCAGTTTTATCTCAAACTCTTTCTCTCTCTCACCTCAGCTTCTGTCGTCTCCTCCTCCAATCTCCCAAATCTAAAAAAAATTCAGAAATATTTATTTACAATTACAAAACACATAAACTTTGGTTCGGTCTTCTTCAATTTTCACCGACACAAACCCCCGTCTTCTTCTCTCATTCTCTCCCTTCTTCAATTTTCCCAAAAGGTAAAAACCGCTAACGATCTTCTCAATTCTTTTTTTTTTTTTACCTCTTCTCGTCTTATTTCGCTCATACTCGCCGTTGTGTAATTCATATGAATCGAGATCGGAGTATCTAATCTTTCCCCTAACTTCATATTTCTTTTGCGAGATTTGTTCGTATTTCCCTTGATCGCCACGAAAGTTTTAGATTGTGATTCCTTCGCTTTTTTTTTTTTTTAAAAAAAAAAAATTTTAGATGCGATGTTCTGAAAATATAGTTTGATCCGTTTTGTGAATAATCATACTTATTAACTCATCAGTCTATCACACAGCTTGAATTTGCAGTTTCCTTTCACGCTCGTGTTCCTTTGTTAAGAGCAGCCGCTCATGGCTTCTACAGTTGATCTCAATGTCTTCTCATCAGTCCCTGCTCTTCAGAGTAACCTCGGAGTTTTGTCTCCTGATCAGGTTTTTATTTTTTATAACCTCTCCATTTGTCATCTGTTCATGTGGTGACCTAGTAATCCTTCTTCTCCTTCGTTATGTCATTCTGCTTTTGATCTGGTTTTTGTGGCAGATTGAATTGGCAAAGATCTTATTGGAAAATGGTCAGAGTCATCTCTTCCAACAGTGGCTTGGACTTGGTGTCGATGACAAAGAGAAGCTAGCTTTTTTCGAGCAGGTGTTTTTGTTTATTATGTGTTTTTTTTCTTACATGTGACATCTCAATGTTTTGATGAATGGACACATAGTAACAAGATTTTGAAAATAATTGTCTTATTAGATTGCTCTCCTAAATTCGAGCTATCCTGGAGGTTTAGCATCATATATTAAGACTGCGAAAGAGCTTCTCGCTGATTCTAAAGTAGGGAAGAACCCATATGATGGTTTCTCTCCTTCTGTAAGTTTCACCAAATCATCCCTTTTTTTTTTTTTGTTAAGAATTCAAATCTTTTATTGGTCTCTATTGTTTTTTAAAAAAACATAAGGTTCATGTGGTCTTTGCAGGTTCCTTCAGGAGAAAATCTTAGTTTCGGTGATGAGAACTTTATCAAAATGGAGAAAAGAGGTGTTGTTGAAGCTAGGAATGCTGCTTTTGTTCTTGTTGCTGGTGGTCTTGGCGAGCGTCTTGGTTACAATGGAATCAAGGTATATAGTGAACTATGTTTCATTTACTTAAATCAGTATTTGTGTTATATACAATAGTTCTTATCAGCATTGCAATGTGGTAGAAAGACTTATGAAACTGAGGAACATGAACACTTACTTGTCGTTTCGAAATATACCTGCCAGACATATTTGACCCAAATGTGAATCTTTTCTTAGGTGGCACTTCCAAGGGAGACTACTACAGGAACATGCTTCTTGCAGCATTATATTGAATCTATACTGGCTCTTCAAGAAGCTAGCAACAAGCTCGCTTCTGGTGTGTTTCTAACTTTTTTTGACATCCTTATTCCTGGCTACAAGATATCTGACATAATCATCATAAGTGCAAATAAGTACTTCTTCACATTCCTCAGGAGTAATCATGCTTGTATATTTCTGCAGATGAAAGTCAGAGAGACATTCCTTTCATTATTATGACATCTGATGATACACATTCACGTACACTGGAGCTGTTAGAGTTAAACTCTTACTTTGGGATGAAATCTACTCAAGTACATCTTCTAAAACAGGTAAATAAATAATCAGCTACTGAAAGTCCTGTAAAGAGTTTTCTAAAATGTAAAATGTTTTAAGAACCAGTGCACTATTGGCTACTCTTCTTTTTTTCTAGGAAAAAGTTGCATGTCTTGATGATAATGATGCCAGGCTTGCATTAGACCCAAAAAACAAATACAGGATCCAGGTACATGTGTCTAGTGTTAACATTTCCAAAGCTAGTACAATGTTTGCGGGGCTGACTGTCGTTTTCTTGGCTATTCATAGACGAAACCTCATGGCCATGGCGATGTACATTCACTTCTTTATTCCAGTGGCCTTCTTCATAAATGGTTGTTCATTTGTCAGATATATTTTTAAGTGAATCACATACATTTTGTAAGTTTGTTGCCTATAACATTTTTTATTTGTTGCAATTTCAGGCTTGACGCTGGTTTAAAATGGGTTTTGTTTTTCCAAGATACAAATGGACTTCTCTTCAATGTTAGTAGCAGCTTCTCAACTCTTGTGTCTTAAAATATTCATACAGTTTCTGGTTGAAATTCACAGTTGTGTTTCCTTGGTCCAGGCAATTCCAGCTTCGTTGGGTGTGAGTGCTACCAAACAGTATCATGTTAACTCTCTTGCTGTTCCCCGCAAGGCGAAAGAAGCCATCGGAGGAATTACTAAACTTACCCATGCGGACGGTAACTTAAGTGAATAGTAATAATCCATAGTATCTATACATCATCTGCTTAATGACACTATTCATTATGGATTAAAATGGTTTCCAGGGAGATCTATGGTGATCAATGTGGAGTACAATCAACTTGATCCTCTACTAAGAGCAACTGGATTCCCTGATGGGGACGTTAACTGTGAGACAGGCTTTTCCCCTTTCCCGGGAAATATTAATCAAGTGAGTTGTCTTGTCTTCTATTCAATGATCCCAGACTTGTTACTGATTTAGAAAGATTTCAAGACTCTTGATATTTTGCTTATGTTTTTAATTAATGCAGTTGATTCTGGAACTTGGTTCATACAAAGAGGAGTTGCAAAAAACTGAAGGGGCAATCAAAGAGTTTGTTAATCCAAAGTAATTCTTCACACTTCTCTCCCCCTTGATTCGTCTTTTCCTTATTGTTCCCCTACTAGAATGTATCATTGTCTAGAAACTCTGATTCTATGCCTTGAACCTACTCTCTGGATTATGTAATAGATACAAGGATAGCACCAAAACGGCGTTTAAATCTTCAACTCGTTTAGAGTGCATGATGCAAGATTATCCAAAAACATTGCCTCCAACTGCACGAGTTGGATTCACGGTAATTATTGCTATCTGTAATGAAAAACAGTACTTAAATTATGCATTGCTTTGTTGTGACAACGTTTCTTCATGTAGGTGATGGATATATGGCTTGCTTATGCACCTGTCAAGAATAATCCTGAAGATGCTGCTAAGGTAAATAAATAGTTGATGAACAGAGCAAATAATGATTAATAAACTTCAATTTTTAAACTGGATCCTAGAATTGAAAGGCATACAGGTTCTTGTGACTAATCAACTTGTTCTCGTTTCCTTTCTGACTAAAGGTACCAAAGGGAAATCCATATCACAGTGCAACTTCTGGAGAAATGGCGATTTATCGTGCTAACAGCTTAATTCTTCAGAAGGTAACAACTAGTTGTATCAATTAATGTTACACATATGTTTCTGAAGTGTTCAAATCTTTCCCTAGAGGCACTTAATTTTATCGTATATCCTTACATAAACTGGTTTGAGTCAAAACAATTCGAAGTAGTCTTCTCCATGACGGTTTGTAATCTCTAAAGCAACATTTATTGTTCTTTGGTTTTACGAATTCCCTAGGCCGGTGTCAAAGTAGAAGAGCCTGTGAAGCAGGTCTTGAACGGCCAAGAGGTTGAAGTATGGTCTCGTATCACATGGAAACCCAAATGGGGAATGATCTTCTCTGATATCAAAAAGAAAGTCAGCGGGAACTGCGAGGTCTCTCAGAGATCTACGATGGCTATAAAGGGTCGTAATGTGTTTATTGAAGATCTCTCCTTGGATGGTGCTGTTATAGTAGATTCCATTGATGATGCAGAGGTATGTAATGAGTTCTTGAAAAACATCATATGTATTCCATTGTTTATCTCCTTTTTTGATTATTAAGAGATCACTTATGTGGTGACATTGTGAAAACAGGTGAAACTGGGAGGTTCGATCAAGAACAATGGTTGGACCATGGAGACAGTAGATTACAAGGACACATCGGTTCCGGAAGAAATAAGAATCAGAGGTTTCAGATTCAACAAAGTGGAGCAACTCGAAAAGAAGTTCACTCAACCGGGAAAATTCTCTGTGGAAGATTGAAGTTATCTTATGTGACACTTTTTATAAGTGTTATTTGGCAATATGATCAAAGTAGCAAATTTGTAACATTTGTCCTTCTGATGGAGCTTAATTCTTTCTTTTTTTCTTTTCTTTGTTTCTCAACAAACACCCAAATTCTTGTTTTTTTATTTGTTTATTTTAAATATTTTTCTAATTCTTAGTGACACTTTTTATTTATTACATATTATGAAAATTTCTGAAAAAGAAGCATTCAGCACTCACTTAATCTCATACTCAAAAGTTAACTTTCAAAGATTTTCTCATACAACAAGCCCACGTATGGATAATCTCCAACCTCACATAACTATTACATGGCTTGGTATTATTTTAAAAAAAAATGAATTTGATGTATTGCAATAATTTTTCAATAGTTATATATATAATCAGAAACAAAATCCATGTTTTGAATAAATTTTAAATTTACAAAATATATAAAACATAGATTAACTTTTTTTTTTTTTTTTTTTTTTTGAACAAAGGAAACATAGATTAACTTTAAATCAATATTCCTATTATAGCTTTTTAAAAAAATATGGAATAAAAGGCAAAATAGTTGTATATATTTATTTTTGTGGGAAACTAGCACATTCAAAGATACTTCACGTCAACTACATACCAAAATAGTCTGGTTTAGTTTGCTTTGGCTTGACTTGGATTAGTTTTGTTTTCTATTCAATTCACCTAACAAACGAGTCACGTTAATTTATAGGAGTACTGTACATCTTTTTATCTAAGAATCGTATGACTCCGACTCGTCCCACTTCCTCTCGAAGATATTAATTATTGATTTTTCGCCAGTGGAGTGAACACAGACCCGTACTAGGTCTGGGCACTAATACCCGTTATCCGTACTCGACCCGTTACTCGGCTCGTACCCGTCCCGAAAAAAGGGTATCCGTAACTTTATGGTCGAGTAAGGGATGAGTATAGGGTATTAGTTCAATTTTCAATACCTGTCCCGTTACTCGTCCCTTTACCCGTTTCGTTACCCGATCCGTAAATACCTGTTAATATTTTGTATTATTATTATATATTATTAATTTATAAATATATTTTATAGTTAAAGTTAAAGTCTAAGTTCAATTTAGCCCCATTGAAATCATATATACAAAGCCCAATTCAATTAATATATCCAATTGAATTAATATATTATATATAGACCATAAACTAGCAAACTAGTCTCCTTCTCCGGTCTCCACTACACGGCAGCTTACGGAAGAACGGCAACATGAAATTATAAGCTTTTATTTTTAAAGTTTGTAATTTTATAATTTTTTAGACTATGTTACATACATTTATGAGTTCTTTCTTTTTCGGATTTTTTATGAGTTCTTCCTTTTTTGGATTTTGGAATATGAAATTATTGGCATTTATGATTTAAATGGTCAACTATTTTTTACCGGGTATCCGTTTTTTCGAGTACCCGTTATTTAAGAATCGAATACGAATAATTTTTTCTATTACCCGTAAGGGTCAGGTCAGATAAAGGGTATCAGAAATTTTAAGGGTATCCGTCATGTGCCCAACGCTAACCCGTACCATTCGTTCAAGGTCCACGTATCTTAATTAGATGCAAATATTTAAAAGTTAGGTTTGATATTGTGTTTAAAGGAGAGTCATTACATTGTTCTCCAACATGAGTGGTCTTAAAGTACTCTAGACTTCAAAGCCTACCGAACTTCCAAATTCTGAAACTGAAATATATATATATGTTATTAGTTAGGATGGTACAGAGATAAGGTACGTAGTTTATCTTATACTTTTTAATCCCCACATGTGTCATTGTCTAATAATGCTTGAACGCGACATCGTCCTATTTTAGAAAATTCATACAAGTATAGTTTTGCATATTGAGGAATACTGATATGTACTTGAACTTAATATATGGACCAAGACGAAATCACCGAAAAAATTGACGTGTTATGTTTTGGTCCCAATCCATCTATATGTTTGGTAAGCTCAAAACTGAATGACACATCGATGTATACGGTATTCAAATTTGTACTGGAACGGCTAATTAGCCCGACTCATCTTCTACTTCATTTTATATATATTTTAATACAAATATTTTTTCTTACTCTTTAAAAAAAAAATGTAAAAAAAAAAAGGGTTTTGTAGCAATTAAGAAGTGGAAGAACCCTTGTTGTATAATTTGATTCTCCGGCTTATCTCTTTCTCCAACTCTTCTTTTCCTCCCACTTCTTCCAGTTCCTGCACCATTACCAAAATCCAAACTATGTAAAAAGTCAATCCACGTTACATGCAAAGTAGCACTTGATATCTCTAATATTTCTTAGGTGTTATATAATATAGATTCTTGCCTTTGGTCCAAGAAACAGCCCATATGGTACACCCTTGAATTTGTCTGTGTGGTGTAGCTGAAAATTTAAAACCATATTATAAATCGATAGTACTAATTATGAGATAAAAGAAAAAAAAATTCCCACGGTCGGATTATGTACTGCATGGTATTAAACCTGGTGAGCTGCCGCGACCTTTCGGAGGTAAGGGACGTTGGCAATAGGACCGACAGGGAATCTCTTGTGCACGAGTCCATCGTGGACGAACATGTAAGCCATTCCAAACATCGTTATTCCCAGTCCCTGGCATGTCCCATATACAAACACCAGTCCGCTGAGAGTCAGCAAAACTCCAAAACCAATCGTTTTGAGTGTTTTCCGAATTTTCGAAAATAAACTAAACTGAACCGATATTTTTTTTTATGTAAATATAATTCATTAGTTCTGATAAATAGAACAAGTTTTTTATTAACTTAAATTGTAAGGAAGTCAAAGACCAATTCTTTTCAGGTTTTGGATATTGTCGTCGTAAAGAGAGAAAGATAGAGAAAAGACTCACGGCACCGAAGCAGAGACCAGGAACAAGTCCTTTATTAAAAAATCCATAATAGAGTAGACCAATCGCAGGAACCGCGTTTATTATAGCGAACACATCGTTTAACTCAAACGCTCCTTCTCTTTGTTTGTGATGAGACTGCCACAAAACCAATTTTACCAAATAATTGTCATTTTTTTTTTCTTCATTTGTAGCAGTAGAACCGGAAATATAAACCGTAATAATTTGAGAAAATTGAATTACCTCATGCATGTTCCATAAAGAATCGTGCCATAAAGCTCTATGAGCCCATCGTGCCCAAAACTCCATCCCAACCTAAAAAACATCCAAATAATTTTTACAAAAACAAACTACAAAAAAAATGTGAATAGAATCGGCATACGCAAAATCGTTTAAGCTAATTCGCGTTTTAGACTCCCAAAAAATGTGAATGTAAATATTTGGTTAATTCACATAAAGTTGGATATTGGTTTGGATAATTCGGCATAGAATATAATAAAAGTTCGGTTTGTTTTTACCACAATTTAGGAAGAAATTGGAAACTTACTGCAGCACCAACGGCTAGAGCAAATGTAGCAAACATCTCTGATGCAGGCACTTCACCTCCCTAATATCAAATCCAAAAAAAAAAAAAAAAAAATCAAGTTTCACTTTTCGAAATTAAGACAAAAGTAAATTTGATTTTGTACTTTTTTGTTTCTGTTTTTTTATATAATTTTTATTACCTTCATTTGCCAATAAAACCGGTAATAAACAGCAATGATAGCCATAGAAGTAATACCAAAGCTCGACATCACAGCTGCGATAAAATAAGTCATCCTCTCCGTTTTTTTCCTCTCTGCTTTCTTGAGAAGCCGCGACGTTGCCAACATCTCCAAAGAGCTCGTCGTGCTTTCCGGTTTGTCCTCGTCCATGGGAAAGCTCTGTTTCCGTTCTCCAACGACGAAACAAACGGTAAGAATCTTTCTCCGTTTAAAGCTGTTGAGTCGTGGAGATGGTGGGAAAACGGCGGTGGAGATAGGTTGGTTTGAAGAGAAAGAAGAACGGGTGAGTGGTTTGAGTGTTACGGGGATTGTTAAGAGTCCTGCTGCCATGGGAAGGAGCTCGTAGAGGTGTTTTTTTTTTTTTTTTTGTATTATACTTTTGAAAGAGAGTTATAGAGAGAAAAATGTGTGGTAAAGCTTGCAGAGACAAGTGAGTCCACAATATTCTTTTTATAGTTACTTTTCTAAAAAATCATGTCATTTGTTTTTTTTTTGGTTAACACTATAAACATGTTATTGTTTAGAAAATATCTTGATTTAATGATTAGTTAGTTAGAGTATGTTGAGTTAATACAATAACATTGTTAATCTTTTATGAAATGAAATACAAACAACCATATATAAAGTAAAGCATACCATATGAAACAAAATACTAAAAGTGGAGAAAAAATGAACGTTTACACATTGGGTTGTGGTACCGGGGTTTTGAGTTTGAGGTAGCGAGAGGTGATGGGCCATTTCTAGGATCCCAAGTAATCGACAGCGAATCACTCCCACTTCTCTTTAATGCCTCCATGTGTTCTCTTCTTCCACCGAATAAGGGAGAGGAGTATCACCATCTTCCACACATGTCTAGTTGTTAGTGGTCTATTTTGGTTCTTCAGCTTACATACTCAAGGTAAAATGAGTTAACCCTGTTAGATCAATATCCTAATTCTGTTCATACTATTGGCTATTTAGTTTTGTAATATACATTACATAATGTTGTCGATTGGTGTGTTTCTACGGTTTTTTCAAAATAGGTTTTAACTTTGACTTGGTAGAGTTCTGATCATAATTTCTATGTTATTTTTTAAACAAAACATAAAATTGTTATGACTATATATGTGAGTGATTAGAACCTTAAAAAGTTACCCTTTTGCCTTACCATTCTTTTAGTAATGTCTTGAAGCAAGCAATATTCATCGTTATGAAAGGAGTTGTTCACACACTACAAAAAGTAGAAATATGAGATATCTATAGTTGAAGAAGAGAGATGATGAGTGAAAAATTCGTAACCATATCAACAATCATTGTTTAGAAAGGAATATGAGTGGCTAGCACAATAGTTCATCCAAAAAGGACATTATAAGAAGAAAAAAACGTAATTCAAGAAACGTATTCATCCAAATAACAGTCATATCTTTACGAAGAGTAAAATGCTTCTATAAAGTTGCATGCAATATGTCTACTATAATCTCAATATGTACAAAGGGTTGCTCTGACTCTACAAAAAAAAATACAGATAAAATATGAATTATTGAAATTCATTTGAGATTGGTTACTTGAGCAAAAAATTTCAACCCTTAAATATTTTGTTAGGATTTCATAACATTTTTTCTTTTTCAACCACACATTAGCTTAAATAATACTATATAGGTAATAACCTGCGGTTATCCGCAGGTTGAAATTTTTTTTTGATAAAATATTATAATAATTTATTTTGTTATTATGTTATTTATTAGTTTTTAAAATCTAATTTATTAGATTTAAAATATTAACTGTTAAATTTTTAATAATATTTTTTCAAGTACAAATTAGTTTAGATTCAAATAGATTTTATTTACTTTTGTAGATTTTAATTATTTTTGTATATTTAATTTAATTTGATTTGTCTACTATTTTTTTATTAATAATTAATAAAGATTAATTAATTAATTAATTTTTTTAATTGCAAAGCAATGTAATTTTTTACGCATTTTAAGGTTAGTTTTATATTTGTACTTCTCAATTAATATAGTAGGATAATTGGTAACCCAATTAGAAGGATTTTATAACTTTTAAGTCATATAATATTACAAATTCTTAGTCATCTTGATATATCTTCCAATTTAGACTTTTCTAATAATTTTGAATAGTCCGGTTAATAAAATTGGGAAGTTGAAAACCGTTTAAAACAGAAATTAAGGCATGTGTTCCTTTATCATGGATGTACAAAAAATCACTCAAGTCATATGAGTTGACCAATTTGCCTGTCATCTTGGGGAGACATCCTGATTTTGATCATACAATTGGTCATTTAGTTTTGCAATATACATAATTCATTGTTGATTGATATGTGTTTCCATGCATTTTCAAAGTAGATTTCAGCTTGATTTGCTAGAGTTTTAACCACAACTTATAAGTTATTGCCTAAGCAAAATATAAAGTAATGGTTCAAAATATATGTGAATGATGAAAACCTACCAAAGTTAGCCTTTAGCTATACTATATTAAAACAATGACGTATACTGATAGATTTGATGAGAATAAAGACACATAATGTGTTAGAGGAAGAATTATACTAGACTCTCATGATTATAATATTACAACTTATGTTCTCTTATATACACAAAGTATTTCCTAATGTAAATAATATATTTAGATAAATGTAAATATTCTTAAACTATATCTTCTAGATTTTTTTCAATTTACATATTCTTGGGTTTGCCATCTCGACTGTCGATCTCGGTCGATCTCCGGTTCTCCATATCCCAATACCTCCCAGCAAGCTCATATGTGGTAACACATGTGAGATTGGACAAGTCTTCAAAATAACGGCTTTATACCCGGCCGTCGGGTCATCATCGACGTTTATACCCGGTCGTAGGGTTCAATGCGGCTACAATACCTAGCCGTTAGGTCATCAACGTTTATACCCAGTCGTAGGGTCATCAACGGTGTTTATACTCGGTCGTAGAGTCATCTTCGTAGCATTTATACTCAGCCATAGAGTCAATTCCCTAGGTTATGCTCGATTAAGCAATAAACCCATAATTAGGATAAACTTGGTGAAATATCATCACCATCAATCTTCAAGAAACTAACAATTATGCTAGCCAAACTCACATCAACTTGGCCAATCAATGGCCAAACCAATAAAACAAGCATCCAACATGCTTAAGAATTATCATCACCGAACGAACCGAGCATGGTTCATGTTCATATCCACCACCCACCAAGAGGAGATGAACACGTCTTCTTCTTCCTTTTTTCTATTTTTTTTTTTTTGACCAAGAGGCCCAACACCGCCGTACGTGTTGGTTCATATTCACCAGCCAAATCATGGCCACACATCAAAAGACAACACACTCACGTGTGTGTGAAGACCAAATTCCAGAATTTTTTTTTTGACAAAAATCAGAAGAAGCTTGCATAAGAAGCAAGCGATAAAAGGTCAAAGAAATTATAGATTTTTTTTTTAAAATGAAGAAACGATGAAAAATAGATAGAAAATTATAGAAGCGGAAGCAAACAAAAATCCTAACCCATAGTAATAGAGATCCATGGGATCGACTGCTCTGATACCATGATAGATTTGATGAGAGTAAAGACACATAATGTTAGAGGAAGAATTATATTAGATTCTCGTGATTATAATATTACAACTTATATTCTCTTATATACACAAAGTATTTAGATAAATATAAATATTCTTAAACTATATCTTCTAGATTTTTTTCAATTTACATATTCTTGGGTTTGCCATCTCGACTGTCGATCTTGGTCGATCTCCGGTTCTCCATATCCCAATATATACACACAATATCTTAAGAAGATAAACAAGTAACTTGGCCTTAGTTTCACGGTATTCTAGTGCAATGTAGTCAATCAAAAAAGAGGTTACTCTTACAAAGAAATCATTTTTTTTGGTGAATCTCTTACAAATAAATCTAT
The DNA here is from genome assembly GCF_030686135.1 of Camelina sativa. Lineage (NCBI taxonomy): Eukaryota > Viridiplantae > Streptophyta > Magnoliopsida > Brassicales > Brassicaceae > Camelina > Camelina sativa. Next base: position 15,553,118 of record NC_141897.1, read on the forward strand.
ACAAAAGTAATATTAACAAGATATAATTATTTGACATTTGATTTTGAGAACTGATATAGTTTTATAACTTCAGCTTTTGTTTTTTCTGTTTAGGTTCTATAGATCTCAATTTTTTTAGAAAAAAAAAAAATTATTTTGGTTCGTTGAAATGTAAAAGTATTAAGTATGGTTAATTTGTATTTACCTAATTAAAAATATAATTTTGAATAGAATTTAGTTTTTGTCGTTTAATAACTAACTAGGTGATACCCCGTGCTACAACACGGGATTATATATTTTGTTAGTTAGTTTTTTTTTGTAATTTGCATTTTTGTAATGTAGTTTTTTATTTTGACTTATTTTCTTTGGTTATATAGTGTTTATTTGTGTATTTGGGGTTATATAGTAAATTGAAATTCCTAATAGAGTAAGTAGTTTGTAGAATGTAGCTTTTCACGAAAACAGACACACCGCAATATTGAATAATAATTTTGTAAGAAAATAGACACTCCGCAATATCGGATAGTAGTTTTGTAAAAAGATAGACACACCGCAATATCAGATAGTAGTTTTGTAAAAGAATGAGTTTTTCTTTATTTTGGTTTGTCGTCAAAAGAGGAGAAGTTGCTTGTTAAATTTTAGTCTGAGATATTTCAATTGTTAAGAAACCATTGTATTTATAGTGAGATTAGGTATATTTAGGTTATTATTTAGAAGTTAATATTTGATATATCAAATCTCAACAAAATTGTAAAAAACCCAATTTAATTTATAGTTTGATAAAAATACATGTTTTAACGGGTTTAACTCAAACTTTTTATATATTTTAAAATTTTTAAGAGTAAAAATATTAATATTACTTAAAATATTTTATAGACTTTCAATATATTATAATATTTTAAACTTTCGACGGAGTTCAAATATTTATAATAATTTAAACATTCTATTAAAATTTAAATATTTATAATATCTTAAACTTTTTTAAAAAACGTAAATATATTATTTTATGTTTACTTTTAAAAGTTTAAATATGCTCAAATATAGAACCAAATTAAACTGTTAAATTTGGATACATGATAAATCAAGCTTCCTGCTCATTTGTACTCAAAACATATTAGTCATATATTTATAGTGATTATCAACCATATTCCAAAATATTTAGTCGATGTGGGATATACAATACACCTTTTCTGTAAATTAGTTTACAACTTTACATATATATAATTTATGTGTTTTTTATTCTTTTCATCTATACTAATCATAATTAATTACTATAATTTCGTTAAGGAAATATTGAAAATCTAAACTAAATGATGATTTATTTTTATTTAATTGTATTAAATTGATTTGTTGTTTCCGTAAATATCTCACAATATAAAAGCAAATCAAATTAGTTTACATATATATACAATTTCGTATTTAATCTATTGATTATTTTGAAAGCAACAAAGTCACAATTGATAAGTATTAAAGATTTCTCATTATTATTAATATTCATTATAGTTATAGGGATTAAGTATGGTAGTAGTTAATATTTGATATTACTGAAGCCATTAAATACTCTGATACCAGTTTTCTTATTTATAGGGATTATACATCTGTTTGGTTGTGTGTTTAACTATTATTGAATCAAATAATATACAGAATCCGAAAATTATTAATTTGGAGAACAAACAGATCCGCAAATTTTTGTTCTTCTATTTTCGGGTCAGAGAGGATCCGCGTCCCGACTCGGTTAGTTTTAAGTTATTGACCCAAAGGTATAATGGTCATTTAGTTAAATCGAAACTATATGTGAATTTAGTTAAATTAAGTGATTCTCTAATCATTTTTAATGAAAAATGTATCAAAACAAAATTATGGTCCAATTTGAGTTTAGTGAGTACTTGAGCTTTAATAGAATAGATTAAAATAAATTATAGCTATTGTGGTTCAGTTGCACCAACCAAATTCGCATTTTGGTACCATATAAATTTGATTTCGTGTTATTCACATTATAATAAAGTTGACTAAATTTCAATTCGATTCAATTCGGTTCGATTCGGTTTGGTTCGATTCGATTCGGTTCGTTTCGTTTCGGTTCAGTTCGGTTCAGTTACAACGCCGACGCGGAAATTAAAACGTTTTTAACTACAAAATTAATGAAGAGAATATTCCTGACTGACGCGTAAGCCTCCTCTCTCTCTCTAATTACTTCGTCTCCAGGGTAATCGATCTCCCTCTCTCTCATCTCATCTCATCTCATCTCATCTCATCTCTCCTCGTGAAATCACCATGAGTATGGAAGCATCGGAGCTACAGGATCTCTCCGACGACGCCGATTACGCTGCTTCTCAACAACAAGTTCGCATTTCTTACTTCCTCTTTCCTTCTCTCGCTTTCTCAATTTTTTTGATTCAACTCGATCGTTGTGATTTTCACAATCAAAATTTTTCGCCTAAGGCGAATTTGTATCCGTTCTCTGTTTGATTTCGATCTCCAAGTTATTCCCCCCGTTGGATTGATCGTTTGATTTTGTTTCTCTCTTTATGTCTCTTGATTTTGTTAGGGATCGGCTAGTATGATGCGTTCAAATAGCGGAAAGAGAAGTTTACCTAGTGAACACGACGACGCTGAGTTGATATATTTGAAGGATAACGTTGCAATTCATCCTACACAGTTCGCTTCTGAGAGGATTAGTGGTAGATTGAAGTTAACTAAGCAAGATTCTGTTCTCTTCTTGGTAATTGATCAATCTATCAATCATTGCAACTCCTTTTTTTTTATATACTAATCTGCTTTATGATCCCATTGCAATTTAGGAAGGTTGATTTGATTTCTTGATGTATAGTTTGGTATTCGTTTTTTCTCACTTTCTTCCATTTTTTTTATTCTTGCGTTTGATATGTGGCTAGTCGTGGATTCCGTATAAGGGACAAACCTCAAATGCAAAGCTATCAGAGAAAGGTATTTAGGGTTCGTTAAACTGATTTAGTATATGTTGGTATTGGAGATGATGCCTTACCTTTGTTCTTAGTTTCTATATCTTTTCTAGACAGGAGTCTTTATACCATTACGGCAGTTCCGTTCACAGAAGTGAGGTCCATCAGGCGGCATACTCCTGCTCTCGGATGGCAGTATGTAATCGTTGTTTTGTCTTCTGGTAAGCAAAAACCTTCGATTGTTTTCTTTTGTTTGGGTATATTTATAATGAAAATCTTGAATCACTGTTTAGGATGCTAAATTGCATCAACAATGTAATGGCTGCTAAGTCTTCCTAGTGTGTTTTGACACTGGTTAATGGGATGGGATTCCTTTAAATGACTTGCAGGACTTGCATTTCCACCTCTGTATTTCTACAATGGAGGAGTCAGGGAGTTTCTAGCCATAGTGAAGCAGCATGTATATCTTGCAAGGTTTGTGACTGATGTGAGATAGTTTTGTTCATGTGCCTGTATTAATATTCTTATTTGTGGTGAACATGTCATTATATTCTGTTCGTTTACTGTATTAAAGTAGCTTAGGAATGTACATCGTCAATGAATCACTGGTTTCTGACAGGCTTTGATAGCTCTTGTTACTGACTCATTAGGGAGACCTGTCATGTAAATATTTGGATGACTAGCTTTTATTGATTGTATGGAACTGGATGACTCGTTACATAGTTATGCTACAAAGAAAATATTCGTAACTATAGTCTTACATGACATTAGCTTTCTATAGGTCGGCAGAAGATGCAAATGTGTTCCTTGTGAATGATTTTCAGAGTCCCTTGCAGGTAAGTATACCAAATCATATTATGTTGGGTGAAGTGATGATTTTGGTTTATCTTATGGGCTAATACATTTTTATCATAATATCTAACAGAGAACTCTGTCTTCATTGGAGCTGCCAAGTTCACTGCCAGTAGCAAGTGGATTATACCCATCAGACGGAGGAACTTCTAATGAAAATCAAGGGAGAGCAAGTGCAGATGCTGGTAACAGAGTTTCTAGCGTTTCCCAGTATGGCTTGAGAAAGCAAAAGAGTCATGATCCTACTCGGGATCTTTCAATCCATCTTCTAGAAAAGTTTTCTCTGGTTACCAAATTTGCTCGAGACACAACCACCCAGTTGTTTTCTGAAAATAACGGCTTTGGTTCCATTGACAAGAGATGGAATAACCAACCCGTGCACAGTTATCCTGAAAAGTTGTCAAATATTGCTGAGGAAAAGCATCATGAAAACCCTCATAGTTACCCTGAAAATGACCCTTTCAAGGATGAAGAAATCTCTAATGACGTTGATGTTCCTGCTGATCCCTTAGAGGTGAGTACCATTTTTCTTTTGGTTATAAGCATTAGCATGTTGATGGAAATTATATCGGTATATTGTGAGTCTTCATGTACTTCAATATCTAGTTTTTTTTTTTTATGTCGGTATATTGCTAGTCTTCTATTTTCCCTATTGACTAAAATCCATACATCGTAAATTTTTTCCTTGTCTGATTCATTTTGGATGCCCAATTGACTTTCACCATGACCTTGGTATTTTAGTTATCCTACCCGGCATAATTTGAGTGCTCCCATTAGTGGACTTTGCATGCATGTCAGTGTCAGTTGTGCTTGTACTCTCAGTAAGTTGAAACACTACCTAGATACTAGTGATTAGTGAGTTACAGCACCTTTGGTTGCTCTTTTTTTCATTCAAGGGCAATCAATTATATATATTAAGCGTGTTGAGCATTGATTTTAATGATCAGCTTTAGTCGATATTCACATCTACAGTATATGTGGCTGCTTCACCTTGTATTAGCAATATAAAACATCTATGGATATTTTCCTTTCTATGCTTTATTAACACCAAATATCCGGAACTGATGGTTAGCTGGCTACTCGTAATGGCACGTGTACAGTATGGGACTCATGAATTTATTTGCTCTTTTGCAGTTTAATAAATTAAGTCTAGTGTGGGGAAAACCAAGGCAATCACCGATGGGGCATAAAGAGGTACGCATTTTCGAATTCTGCAATTTTTCAGTGTCCAGAAAGTTTAGAGAGGAAATTGTTTTGGTCCTGTGGTACTTTGTTTAGTAATAATTTATAGCCAAGCATTGTAGTTGATTGTAGTATATCGACAGAGAATGTGCAACCTGGTAGGGAATATGTCTTGCTTCTTTGTTTGCGAAGCGTATGCATAAATTTTTATTATCTTTTAATCATTTGTTTAAATTCAAACTTTTGGTGGATCTCAGTTCACAGCATTCTTGGATTCTGAAGGGCGAGTTGTGGAATCAAAAGCTCTTCGAGAGAGAGTTTTCTATGGAGGCATTGAGCACCAACTGCGAAGAGAGGTTTTAACTTTCTATTTCATATGAAATCTTAATTAAAAAGTAGGCGTGCGTTATTAAATGCTGATTAATTTTGGAGGATCATCATTGTAGGTCTGGCCCTTTCTCTTGGGATATTATACATATGACTCGACATATGCAGAGCGAGAATATCTTCGATCTGTCAAACGGATGGAATATGCAACATTGAAACAGCAGTGGCAGGTTCATTCATCATAATATCACATCATATCTGGATTTCTTAATTGGCTATGTAGTTCCTTTTCCCTATGATGTCTGAACTATTTACAGATTTTGACCGTTCGTAATGTTAGTTTATTTCCCGCATGTTTGATGCACTCTTAACTAAAACAATTTTTTTGACAGAGCATTTCTCCTGAACAAGCAAAAAGATTTACAAAATATCGGGAGAGAAAAGGGTTGATAGATAAAGATGTGGTAAGAAGGGTTTGAGAATTTTGATTTATGTGGTGTGGTGTGCCTTTTTCGTCGAATTCCTGTTGAGCTATCCCTCGTTTATTCTTTTGTAGGTAAGAACTGATAGGGCATTTGAATACTATGAAGGGGATGACAATCTTAATGTCAATAGCATGCGTGATATTCTGTTAACCTACTCCTTCTACAATTTTGACCTGGGTTACTGCCAGGTATTTATCAGTTTTCATAGTTCATTCTTATAACTGGATTACAAGTTGGCGGTGTCCTTACTATTCTGTTTGCATATTTAGTGCCAGTGCTCCCACTTAGCGTATAAGCAGAGATGCTGGACACTCTTCTTTTTTGGCTTTTTCTTTGAATCCACTGTGTGGCATAAAGGACAAATGTTTTTCTGGTTATTAGGGAATGAGTGATTATCTGTCGCCTATCTTGTTTGTGATGGAGGATGAATCAGAATCCTTTTGGTGTTTCGTGGCACTGATGGAACGCCTTGGACCCAACTTTAACCGTGACCAGAACGGGATGCATACTCAGCTCTTTGCACTCTCTAAGGTCTAATTTTGTCTTGTTGAGAACACCTCTACAGTTTACCTTTTTTTCTTCTATTTCTTCGTTTCTATCAGCATTCAGTATCAATGTTGGGATCTGAATCTGGTTCCCTTTCATTTTCATTGTCCCACAGCTGGTAGAGTTACTCGATATCCCGCTTCATAATTACTTTAAGGAGAACGACTGCTTGAATTACTTCTTCTGTTTCCGCTGGATCCTGATTCAGTTCAAAAGGTTTGATTCTTCTTTTCTGCCTCTTTCTTGTTATTGCTTAGACGTTCCACAACCTCGTTTTGGGCTGGAAACAAAAGAAATCACTGTTACCCTATAAAAATTTGGGTGTCTGGAGTTTAACATTTATTGGTATTTCATTATTCGTCTGGAAATGGATATCGTTTGTGATCAGTTAACCATTTTACCTGTTCTGCAATACCCGCTCGAAACCCTTCCAATGTCTGAGATATCTACAGCAAGTGCAATGCCTAAAATAGCCAAAATACAGTTACATCATACTTCGAATGTGAATGCCCCAATATTATTTTCTTATTTTCAAGAAGAAATCTTTGTAAGTTTTACTGTGTTGTATTTGATTCTGGTGACAATGTGTCTCAGGGAGTTTGAGTACGAGAAGACAATGCAGCTTTGGGAGGTGTTATGGACTCACTATCTCTCGGAACACCTTCACCTATATGTTTGTGTGGCGATCTTGAAGCGATGCCGTAGCAAGATAATGGGAGAACAGATGGATTTTGACACTCTCTTAAAGTTCATCAATGAGCTGTCTGGGCATATTGACCTTGATTCGACAATCAGAGATGCTGAAGCACTTTGCATATGTGCTGGTGAAAACGGAGCTGCAAGTATCCCTCCTGGGACTCCTCCTTCTTTGCCACTTGATGAGGTTATGTTATACCCTCTAGAAGATGATGTTTTGTAAGTATTACAATTTTCCTTTTTCTTCAGGACATGTTACCAAAATTTGGATTGAGTTTTACTAGAAATCCCATACAATGATTAAGAAGTCAATGGACATATGTGTTTTTTTTTTCTTGTCTTTTTCCACTTGGTTGGTACTCTGGTGTCTAAAATAGTTTAGGTACAGGTATTGTGCTGCAGTTGATAATAAAGGTAAGAAATAAGAATGGATCCCTCAACGAATTAGGACTTGTAAATTATGATTAATTTCTTGCGTAGACTACGTCCCACAATGTAAAATAGTATTACTAAAAGCCATAATGATTCACAAAGTCTATGCAAGAATTTATCCCTCGAGATAAAGCAAGGAAAGTCCTAAAGCAAAGGAAAGAAATCGGTAAAGGCAAAACATGGGTCAAAGACAAGAGTGTTGTCTGGGTAGTGGGAGATGAGAGGCAGTGGAGATCCTATGCGGACGTCATAGTCAAAGCTGTTGGTCTCCTCCTCCATCCAGGTATTTCTTACGATACCGTTCCCTTCTCTTTCTCCTTCTTCTCCATGGCTTCTTCTCACTTCTGTAGACATTAATGGCTTATCGGTGAAATTAGTGGCGCCGATTGATTCAGGTGCATTCTGTTTTCTGGAACTGGATTTCTTGTTTAAATGGGTATTCCAGTAGTTCTTGACTTCGTTGTCAGTGCGACCTGGAAGGCGACCGGCGATCAACGACCATCTGATATAAAAGAGTAAGAAGTTAGAATCGAGAAAGGTACGAGAAGGTGGGTGGATCAATGGTGAAAGAGGAAAGACCTGTTTCCAAGAAGCTTATGCATGCGGATAATGAGGTCTTGTTCTTGAGGTGACATGCTTCCTCTTTTGATATTTGGTCTTAGATAGTTCTTCCATCTCAACCTACAGCTTTTTCCACCTCTCTTCAACCCTGAAAAAACATCAACGCAGAAACACAAACTCCTTAGTTTCCCAAAAGTCCCACGTTCTGTTTTCTGAGTAAACGAACAAAGCACAATATGAAAATTTCGAATCGAACCGGATCTACGGGAAATGTCTGCCCAGTTTCCTTCTCCATGAGTCTCAACATAGCTTTTCAATATCATGTCTTCTTCAGGTTTCCACAAACCTCTCTTCATGTAAGACTTGCCTTCTGTTTTCTGCTCCATATATGTTTTTTATTGTATCTTTTTTTCTCTTTGCCTCCACAGTTTTCAACTGAAGCCTGTTTATTAATTATATGCGCATAAAGTTAAGAGGTTTCCAACTTTAACTCTTACATGTGGGGACTATCTAGTAAAATTATTGAAGAGAAAAAGAGAACAGTGGTTGCACTTTTCCAACAGTAACTACTGTAAAATTCGTGCAAACTATAGCTGTAAAAGCTCTACTAGCTTGTTTTTATCCACAACATTGTCACAAATTATTGGCTTTTAAGGCAAACATATAAGCACGGGAGATCAGAGGTTGAAGATTGCCATCAACCTCGATACATGCGTTGGTCCATTTACATATACAATTGTGCGTTTACAGTTGTTGCATTTCAACAAATTCATTCTTGCTCAAAACGTGCAGTCTTCAAAATGTTGTGCCCAATTTTTTAATACAGAAGAGTCAAGACTAGAGCAAATATATATTTGAGTTCTCTATACATCTACGCTCTAGTTCTTAGATTTCGAAGTTTAATATTCTGGAGAGAATTAATTTTATGCAATTAGGAAAATCACATTTAACAAAACAAAAAAAACGCTTCATATATACCACGATTTAGTCTCGTTATATTCGATTTGATCCTTTTATCCACTTGGATCCAATAAAAAAAAAATCGTATAATTGTAAGTTTGCAGATCAAAGCAAATAATAAAAATTCAATATACATGCCGAATGCGAAACAAATTACTAATACCAAAAATTGGATACTTCGGATATAGTTTGTTACTTTTAGTAGGAGTTTTTTTTCCCTGGCGTATCAAACAGCTATTAAAATAAAGCCTCTAGAGGTTTTACTCTTTTTATATATAAATTTGTGTCAAATATATGAAGAAGACACAAGCCGAGAAAATTAGCATATATTATTATTGCATTAGAGGTCATACAAAGGATTCATTAGGACAAGACTGACCAACATTTAAACACTGACCAAACATTATTCAGAAAAAAAAAAACTGACCAAAATTAAACTAAAGAAGAATCCATTCACTCATGTGATCTTGTAACATCAAGATCACTCTTCTTGTTCTTATTACAATATCATAATACTTTCAACATAATCCGTGAAAGCAATCAAAGATGGTCCATATGTTGCGCATTTGATTCCTCCTAACCAAACTTCCCTTGAAAGTTTCCTCTCTAGATCAACATAGACAAGATAAAGCTGAAAAAATCGATCACGTGCTGTAACTATAAGCTCACCACTACCAGCAACAAAACCCACCGCACCTAGCGGCACAAGTTGATCATGCGAGCACATCTCTCGACTAATGTTGATAGAAACCTTAGACCCTTCTTGTTTCCCGGACGCATCTTCCAAAATCCATAAATCATACATGCTAATATTTTTTTTAGCAAGTAAAGCTAGTTTCCCTTGGTAGTTCACTAAGGTAGAGATACCAAAGAACGTAACATAAATATTACTAGCATCAGTCGGTATTTCAATAAAATTACCAAACTTTTCGGTCGCCACATTGAACCTCACTAATCTCGGTCCATGCGCCGTGTGAGCACCGTAATAAACAACACCATTCATGCATATTCCGCTGGTTATGGGAGAATGACTATTCCCATCCTCAATCATTTTCCATGAACCTTGACCTCCCAATGTAAACACTTCCACTTTGTATGGACATAGTAAATATTCTTTTGAGAAAAACAAGACCTTATATTGATAATTGATAGGATCATATCCCATATACCATGTCTTGAACGGTTTATCGGGAGCAGATTGAGGGCCTTGGGGAAAAAGTTCGCCCTTGCCAAGGGCAGGATTGCATATCCACAATTGATCCATGTATTCGATACATATCAAGCCATTGACACAAGAAGGCGAATAAGAGGTATTATCGATGCAACATATTGCATTGGTTACCAAAGATGGTGGGGATGACGAGAGGAAATGCCAATGAGAAAATGTGAATAAATGAGGTAAAGCAACCATGACACGTGGTGGCTGACGAGTAGAGGATCGAGATTGGTATGCGCCAATGAAATGTCGACTGCGGATGATTGAAGCCCAAAGCTTGGATACACATAGAAATATTGCTAGAGATTTCGTAGGCAATCTTAGGAGAATTTCGATCAAAAGGTCTTCAGAAAACATATTTAATGAACAAAAGAGTTTAGTATTTTTTTTTTCTTTTTCTGTTTGATAAGACAATCTTGTATATCTCATCAACAAATCAAGATTATATCTAATATATATACTATGGAGTGGGAGGAAATTTGCTAATCATTAGTGTAAGATTGACTTGACTTTCTTTTTTATAAAAATGTAATGTAATTAATTTCGTATCTAAATGGTCCGAGTCAATATATAATTAAGAATTACGACTAGGTTTTTCTAATAGATTTTCTTATCCAAATAGTTAAGTCAATTGAGAAGAGCAAATGGGCCACTGGTACTCACCAAATTTGGGTTTGAGTTCGGTCATCTCAAAAGAGACATTCCCGCCTAGTATAATTTGTAATGTTATCAAAAAAAAAAAAAAATAGTTAAGTCAATATAATTAAGAATTGCGACTAGTTTTTTTCTTTTACTTTTTTTACACTAAATTAGTTCTAATAAGTATCTCATTTTCAATTTTGTTTATCACTCTTGTTAATGATCTTATGAGCAAGAATCCACTTCCACTCAACTCACTTACAATTATAACTCAATGGACACAATATAACTTAGTCATAAACTTGCAAAGAATCTTGAAAGACACTTGACAGGTATTTGCACCTCTAGTCACGCCTTGCCTCGGAGATCTTTCCCTTCATTAATTTCATACGAAGAAGCTTGCTACGATTTTGTACTTACGCGAGCTTATAGAAAACTAGTTTCAACGTGACAGCTCACGTACGGTAATCTATAAGTAGAATTAGATAAGACAGAGTACAAACTTTTCTTAAACTGTGGCACTAATATGTGAATCCTATGTTTGCCAACCACGTACCCTTGCCTAAAATAATAAAGAATCGGCTATGCTATTTAGCGAGTCAGATCCAGAAAAAAGCTGAAGATCTTTCTGAATGATTAATTGCAACTCAAACCTCAAGTTTTCTCTGTGTGTTATCAAACTGTAACTCAAGCCACTAGTTATATAATTGCAATCATCATCATCATTGTCACTGTCTTTCATGTAATCAGTATCAAAATAACTACTGGCTTATCATTACGAAACATGAGATAACGTGTGATAGAAGAATTAGAGTGAATACTACTTATAGTGGACAATGATGGTGAAACCAGTCTCTTATTGGTGGGTACTTAGACCACAAAAAGGTATTGATGAATAAACTTTTGATTGCAAGGGTATTATAGAGTTTGGTCCACAATCTATCCACTCCTTGATATATCTCTACCTTAAAAAGATTAAAGTTTATTCATCAACTTATGATTCGAATCCTTAGGCATATGGAAGAAATGCTTGAACTGTGGGTGCCCTAAGAACCATTCCAACTCCTCTTCCTTAAGATGACCGCCTAATAAGTTTACCGCCTCTGAAATATAACACTTTCCAGACATCTTGAAAGGCTTCGTATACTCGGAGTAATCAAAGTACATACTCAAAGGTTGCATTACATCGGATTCATCCTCAGATTCCTGCAAGACACATATCTAGTTATACCAAGTTTTTCTAAGTTATACCAAGTTATACAGTTATACTTTTTAGAACGAATTCTTATACGGTTATACCAATATAGGGAGAGATACTTACCGATGAATCCTTATCATTTGACTTCTCAATTGAGTCCGTTTTATCGGAATCACGTTCTGATTCATCTCCACGAGTTGCTTCTTCTTCGAGATCTGCTGGGGGATTCGATTTTTCCACATAGCTTGGGTTCTTTGTACGAACCATTATGATTCTTCCACACATGCACACAAAAAACAATAACCGATTTCAACTTCAACTTCCACTCCAATTCATAAAAAAATCGACAAAACCCCAAAATTGAAAACCAAATTATCGAAAATCGAAACCCATATTACCCGATTTTGAAAAACAAATAACCCAAATTCGAAAAACCCCAACCTATTTCAACTTACCCAGAATCGAGTTATCCTTAGTTGCACTTGAGGGAGAAGAATAATTAACGGGAATTGAACAAGGGAGAGTGGAGTCGTGAATGAAGGAATTCGAAAGTTGGTTAGTTAAAGGAGAGATCCGATTTCAACTGGATTGTCCGAATTTTGTGGGTTTGGGTGGGTATAAGGTGGTTGGATCTGTAAATAACAAAAATGATATAGGTTTCTTTGTCTTTAACCACATTTTTGATTAAAAATAAATAAATAAATAGTTTGTTATTTTCGCAGGGGATATGAGAATAGAAGTTTGATTAGAAGGGTATATTAGATTTTAGTCGACAAATATGAGATAATATGCGAGTGAAAGCAGAGCTTCGACTGTCGTTGACGTGTTATTTTAATTTGTTGGTGCATATATAACTGGTCTTATCGATCTTCGTGTTCTTATTACAGTAACGTAATACTTTCAACGTAATTTGTGATATGATGTGCATTTGATTCCTCCGGACCAAACTTCCCTTGAACGTTTCCTTTTAAGATCAACATAGACAAGATAAAACTGAAAAGATCGATCACGAGCTGCAACTTCATCACAACAAAACCCAACACTCCCCGAACAAGATCATACGAACACATCTCTCGAGTTATAAGTTATAACTATAGAAACCTTAGACCATTCTTGTTTCCCCGCATCTTCTAAAACCCATATATCATACATACTAATATTGTTTGTAGCAAGTAAAGCTAGTTTTCTTTGGTAATTCACTAGGGTAGAGAAACCAAAGCCCGTACTATTACCATTGGTCGGCATTTTAATGAAATTACCAAAATTTTCGGTCGCCACATAAAATCTCACTAATTTTGGTCCATGCGACTGCGACGTGTCAGTAACATAATAATACACAACACCATCGATGCATATTCCTCTGGTTATGGGAGTATGATTATTCCCAACCTGGATCATCGATGAATCTTGACCTCCTAGTGTTAACACTTCCACTTTGTCGGCACTTCTTAAACATTCTTTTGAGAAAACAAGACCTTATATTGATAACTAATAGGATCATATCCCATATACCATTTCCTGAACAGTTTATAGAAATCGGATTGGGGGCCTTGGGGCAACATTACACCCTTTCTTGAGGCAGGATTGCATATCCACAGTTGACCCATGTATTCAACACATATCATCAAGCTATTGACACAACAAGGTGTATTAGAGGTATATTATCGACACAACATATCGCATTGATAACCTAAGAAGGTTTTCACAGGCAATCTTAAGAAAATTTCAACTAGGTCTTCAGAAAACATATTTCATTAACAAAAAATTTAGTATTTTTTTCTTTCAGTTTGATAAGATTTTCTTGTATTTCTCATCTATAAATCATGATTATAATATATGTATGTATGTTTTGCGTAAAATCATTATAATGGAAGATTGACTTGACTAATCTTTTTGTAAATTTTTAAAAATGTATATTAATCACCTCGTATTCAAATGGAATCAATACAATTAACAATTACAACTAGTTTATTAGTATATTATTTATAGTCCGTATCCAAATGGTTAAATCAATAGTTCAATACATTTAAAAATTACAACTAGCTTTTATATATATATAATTTCGTATCCAAATGACTAAGTCAATATAATTAAGAATTGTGACTTTTTTTTTTCTTTACTTTTCAACACTAAATAAAGTTCTAATGAAGTATCTCGTTTTCGATCTTATAAGCAAGAATCCAGTTGGTTACTGATCTTATAAGCAAGAATCCAGTTGGTTTCAGTTCTCTTACAGTTATAACTCAAGGGACACAATATAACTTAGTTATAACCTTGCAAAGAATCTTGAAGTCACTTGACATGACAGAAATGAGTATCTCGCGTGTAAGCCTCGCCTCGGAGAGCTTTCCCTTGACTTCATACGAAGAAGTTCGCTAAAATTTGTTTTTCTTATACAGGAAACTAGTTTCAACGTGGCTAAGAAACGGCTGTTGTTTCGGGTATCAACAAATAATTTCTTAGACAAGAAAACAAAAAACTGATAGAGAGATCTTAAGGAACCTATAAAATAGTATATCATTATAGAAAGAAGTTGTATGAAAATGCATTTGATGAAGGATAAAATATTATTTTGCTTTCAAGTAACATCGAGATCAAACCTAGCTTAGAAACCAAATTTGATAAGCCAACAAAATGATGAAGCTTACAACAAAGCCCGTCTGACGATGAAAAGTCAGATTTCTAGGTACATGCATGCACTACCTCTAGACACTGAGTTATATAAACTTGAGATCTTCGGCATAGTCTACAAAGGTGTAGACTCTACTATGATTCTTAGGAGCTTCAAAACCTTGGATTTCAACTCTTTCGAGAGTTTTCCTTTCGAGATTGAAGAATAAAACATAGAAGGGTTTAGATGTATAATCCATGGACATAATTATTTCACCATTAGCAGTTACTCCAACAAAGGAAAAAACACCCTCAACAACTATATCCACCGGAATAGGGTAACGACAGCTCAACCATTCCTGTTTATGGGCATCCTCTAGGGTTTCCAAATAAAACTCAAGCGTACCCCTACGCCTTCTTCCATAAGGTTCACCGAACCAATCCCAACTAATCACGCCTAATTTACCCTTGTAATTAACCAGTTTACAAGCCATAGTGGAACAAGTAGATTTGAACCTAGTAGTAGAACTATAACTTCTCTTAAAATTAAGAAACCAAAGCTATTCATACCTAACATCAAAGCAAGCTATCCACACCCTTGTTGTGTTCAGTCCCGTAATACAAAAACCCATTGATGCATATCCCTTCACTTATAGGATAATGGTGTATGGGACACTGGATCTTTCTCCATGACACTTTTCCTGTTCCTACTGTCAGAATATGTCCCTCTCCATAAGGTGATTTGCTTATCGCAAGTACCTTATATTGCTTGCATATGGGATCATACCCTAATAAGTTCCTCGGCTCACCACTCTTACTTCTCAGCTGAGGTAACCCCGTGTACTGTCCCGTGCTAGGGTTACATATCACCGGCAATTTATCTATACCTTCCTTTGAGATCCGCAAATTAGAGAAGTATAGTAGGCCAGAGACAGGGCCACATATATATCCTGGTCCTACGTCTCCAAGCAACTCCATATGATAATCGGCGGATACTATAAGAGAATGATCCTCATCTGGACTCTGAGGCTGAGGACACGAGTATAAACGCCATTTAGAGTAATAATTGGTGGCGAATAAGAGACGCGGCGGCTGATTGGAGGACGACCTGGTCAGGAACAACTCGGTGAACTCTGGACGTCCAAGTATGAACGCACAGAATTTGGATTCGAGACCAAACCTAGCGATTGATTTATTACACGATCTCGAGAGTATCTCGTGAATGATATCAATCGGGATGACATCTGAGTTGTCTTCTCGTTCCATAGAGTTCTAAGATCGTGTGTTTTTTGGTTCCAGATCTTTGAAGGGCAATCTCTATTTAGGGTTTTAAGGGCAATCTCTCTAGTTTTGCACAAAAAAGGGCAATCTCTTAGGCCCAAAGGGCTTTAGAAGGCTGGACGAAGTTAGGGAGAACAAAACATGAGACAACGTTTTTTAGTAGTGTAAATGTGTAATAGCCAGTACCCATTACCCAACTATCTTTGAATCTTTTTGAAAAATATTAATGTAAAATTTATGAAGAAGAAACGAGAGGAGAAAATGAGCATATATATTACTATTACAAGAAGTCCTACAAAGTATTCATTGACCAACATTAAAGACAGACCAATATTAACCGAAAGAAGAATCCATTCACTCATGTGATCATGTAACATCAAGATCACTCGCTTCTTGTATTATGTTCTTGTTAAAAGAACATAAAACTTTCAATGTAACCCGTGAAAGCAAGCACCAAAGATGGTCGATATAAGCATTCGTTTCCTCCCAACCAAATTTCTCTTCACCGTTTCATCTTGAGATCAACATAGACAAGATAAAGCTGATAAAACCGATCACGAGCTGTAACGATAAGCTCATCTGTACCACCAACAAATTAAAACCTGGCCAAACAAGATCATACGAACACATCTCTTGAGTTATAACTATAGAAACGTTAGACCATTCTTGTTTCCCATGCATCTTCCAAAACCCAAAAGTCATACATGCTAATAATTTTTGTACCTGAGTAAAGCTAGTTTACCTTGGTAGTTCACAAATGTAGAGAAACCATAAATATTAATAGCCTCAGCTGGTATTTTAATGAAATTACCAAACATATATATGTGTATGTGTATGCAATGTGGGTAAATTTGCTTATACATTAATGGAAGATTGAGTTGACTATCTTTTTTTTTTGTAAAAATGTATGTACTACATAAGTCGTATCTAAATGGCGTCAATATATACAATTAAGAATAACGACTAGTTTTTTTTTGTATATTATAATTTGTACCCAAATGGTTAAGTCAATTCTATTAAGAATCGCGACTAAATTTTTGTCTTTACTGTTTAGACTAAAATAAAGTTCAAAAAAGTATCTCATTTTCGATCTTATTTATCTATCTTGTTAATGATCTTATGAGCAAGAATCCACTTGCTTTAATTTCACTTAAAATTTATTACTCAATGGACACAATCTTACTTAGTCATAAACTTAAAGAATCTTGAAGTCACTTGACATGTATTTGTATCTCCATACTACATCTCGACTCGAAGAGCTTTCCTCTTCTCTCATATGTAGAACCTCGTTACATAATTATGCAGGCTTAGAACTAAAGCTCCAAAAAAAACTCTAAGTAGGATAAAACGAGTACAAACTTTTGCTTATATTGTGGCGGTAATATATATGAGAAACATGTTTTTTTTTCAACCACGCGCGTAACCTGAAATAGCGTACAAAAATAAATAAATAAAAGCTAAGCTAGTGAGTCTCATATCTTGTCGATGAATATGAGTGTTTAAAGACTCACTCTTCTTGTTAATTGCACAAGAGTCTGAGTGTTATATACTTATATGCGTGTCAAAGTGTCTTGATACTCTCAATTAATCATAGGTATATCGTATAAACAAGAGGAGTGAGTAGTTGTTTAAGTTCGGGGACTAAGAGACGCCTATCGTTAAGATCTTGAAAGAACCTTTATAAACAATAATATCATTAAGAAAAGTTGTATAAAAATGCATTCATGAAGGATAAAACATTATTCTTTTTTTTTTTGGGTAGAACGGATATAACATTATTTTGCTTTCAAGCAACGTTGAGAGAAGACAATCTAGAGTTTTTATTTTATTTTTATAAGGCAACAAAATGTTGAAGCTCACAACAAAACCTGTCAATGAAATGAAATGTCACATTTCCAAGTAAACTCCTTAGACTATGAGTTATATAAACTTGAGATCTTCTGCATAGTCTACAAAGGTGTAGACTCTACTATGATTCCCATGAGCTTCAAAACTTTGGATTTCAACTCTTTGGAGAGTGATCCTTTCGGGATTGAAGAAGAAAACAAAGAAGGGATTATTATTATCTGTATAAACCCTGGACATTATTATTTCACCATTAGGAGTCGCTCCAACGACGGAAATATTACCCTCAACAGCTATATCCACCGGAAAATAGTAACTACGTCTAAACCATTTCTGTTGCTGGGCGTCCTCTAGAGTCCACATAGAAAAATCAAGACTACTCTTACGCCTTCCATTAGGTTGACGGTGCCATTGCCAACAAGTCACGCCTAATTTACAATTGTAATTTATCAGTTTAGGCGAATAATACTGGAACATCATCCGAGGAGTAGAATCTGCGTTAATCTTCACACCATTGTTGATTTCAGCCATGTAATACAAAACCCCATTGATGCATATCCCTTCACTTATAGGACAATGTTTTACGGCACACTGGATCTTTCTCCATGATTCTTTTACTAATGTCAGAATATGTATCTCTTTAGATATGCTTATGGCCAGTACCTTGTATTGCTTGCCAATCCGATCATACCCTAAAAAGGTTCTCGGATTACTCTTCTTACTTCCCAGCGAAGGTAGTCGAGCGTACTGTCCCGTGCTAGGGTTACATATGACCGGCACTTTATCTATATCTTCCTTTGAGACCCGCATATTAGAGAAATATAGTAAGCCAGAGACAGGGCCACATATATTTTTTGGTTCCATGTCTCCTCCAAGCAACTCCATATCTAAATCGGCGGCTACTACAAGGGAATGATCCTCATCTGGATTCTGAGGCTGAGGGCACGAGTATAAACGGCACTTACCGAAATAACTGGTGGCGAATAAGATACGCGGCGGCTGGTTTGATGACCTAGTCAGCAACAACTCGGTGAACTCCGGACGTGTAAGTATGAGCGCACAACATTTGGATACGAAACGAAACCTAGCGATTGTTTTATTACACGATCTCGAGAGTATCTCGTGAATGATATCAATCGGGATGGGATCTAAGTCTCCTTCCCTTTCCATCGAGTTTTTTCAAAGATCGTGTTTAGGGTTCCAGTTCTAGCCTTAACGTATGCTCCAATTTAGAGTTTTAGAAGTGCCATCACTCTAGAACCCCTAATGGGCCTAATGGGCCGTGTTAAATTTTACCCAATAAGAGATTTTGTTTCTCACTTCGCAAGTCCAACGCTCAATCTGATTTTGACTCGAATCATCCATCTCTTCCCCATGGCTCTGAATTCTTCAGCTTTCCTCGTTCCATGTCACAATTACAATCAAATTTGTGATCTTCTTCTCTCTTCAGCTCGAACAAGATCGACTTTTAAAGGGCTTCAGCTTCATGGCTATATCGTTAAATCAGGGCTTTCACTTATCCCTCTCGTCGCGAACAATCTCATTAATTTCTACTCCAAATCACAGCTTCCGTTTGATTCACGCCGAGCTTTTGAAGACAGCCCACAAAAGAGTGCGACGACTTGGAGTTCAATCATCTCTTGTTTTGCTCAGAACGAGCTTCCATGGATGTCACTCGAGTTTCTCAGGAAAATGATGGCGGGAAACCTTAGGCCTGACGATCATGTTCTTCCGTCAGCTACGAAGTCTTGTGGGATTTTGAGTCGTTGTGATATTGGTAGATCGGTTCATTGTCTATCGAAGAAGACTGGGTACGACGCTGATGTGTTCGTGGGGAGTTCTTTGGTTGATATGTATGCGAAATGTGGAGATATTGTTAATGCGAGGAACGTGTTCGACGAAATGCCTCTGAGAAATGTTGTTACTTGGAGTGGGATGATGTATGGGTATGCGCAAATGGGTGAAAATGAGGAAGCTTTGTGCTTGTTTAAAGAAGCTTTGTTTGAGAATCTCGCTGTTAATGATTACTCGTTTTCGACTGTTCTTTGTGTATGTGCCAATTCGACTCTTCTTGAGTTAGGTAGACAGATTCAGGGACTGTGCGTTAAGTCGAGCTTTGACTCGTCTAGCTTTGTGGGAAGTTCATTAGTGTCATTGTATTCCAAGTGTGGTGTTCTCGAAGGAGCGTATAAGGTTTTCGACGAGGTGCCTTTGAAGAATCTTGGGATTTGGAACGCGATGCTTAAGGCGTGTGCACAACACTCGCATACTCAAGAAGTTATTGAGTTGTTCAAACGGATGAAACTATCTGGAATCAAACCAAATTTTATAACTTTTCTGAACCTGCTCAATGCTTGTAGCCACGCGGGTCTAGTTGAGGAAGGGAGATACTACTTTGATCTGATGAAAAAATCGAGAATAGAGCCGACGGATAAGCATTATGCTTCCTTGGTGGATATGTTGGGACGAGCTGGTAAACTAGAAGAAGCACTCGAAGTTATCACGACTATGCCAATTGATCCCACGGAATCAGTATGGGGAGCTTTATTAACGAGTTGTACAATACACAAGAACACAGAGCTTGCAGCATTTGCAGCTGACAAGGTCTTCGAATTAGGACCGGTGAGCTCAGGTATGCACATTTCGTTATCGAATGCGTATGCAGCTGATGGAAGATTCGAAGACGCAGCGAAAGCTAGAAAACTGCTTAGAGACAGAGGGGAAAAGAAGGAAACAGGGCTAAGTTGGGTTGAAGAAAGGAACAAAGTTCATACATTTGCAGCTGGAGAAAGACGCCATGAGAGAAGCAAGGAGATATATGAGAAGCTGGCTGAGTTAGGGGAAGAGATGGAGAAAGCAGGTTATGTTGCAGACACGAGCTTTGTTCTAAGAGAAGTGGACAGAGACGAGAAGAATCAGACCATAAGGTATCATAGTGAGAGATTAGCTATTGCTTTTGGACTGATCACGTTTCCGGCTGATAGACCAATCCGGGTGATGAAGAATCTGCGTGTTTGCGGTGATTGCCATAACGCAATCAAGTTCATGTCCATATGTACGGGACGAGTGATCATTGTTAGAGATAACAATCGGTTTCATCGGTTTGAAGATGGCAAATGTTCTTGTAATGACTATTGGTGAAGAAGACAACAAACGAGAATTGGTTTATATTTAAACACAACGTCTACTTCTTCTTCTTGATCATCCTTTGTTTTAGGATAAAATCACTACTTATATGGCTATGTATGTTTTTATTAGGGACTGAATGTGTTTCCAGACATAGCACTAATAAGACTATTTTTTTTGTTGACCATTAGCAAAATTCTGGTTAGAGAAGTTAGCCATAAGAAAGGATAACTTGGCTCAAGCAGGACTATCTTGGCTTAAATTACGTTTGAACGGTTGGAACGGGAGATGCCGCGCGAACGCAGGCCTCAACAACAAATAATGACGTAGGCCCTTCCTCTTGGGAAGACCTTAAGCTACCTTCCTTAAAGTGCAATAGAAGTCAGTAGCTTAGGCCACACACCTTAATGATCATGAATAGACCTCGTCCAGGTAAGTACTTTTTAATGATCGACCTTCGCTTTATTTTATACTACAAAAGAGATATCTATCATCGTGAAACTTTCCGATGTGGGATAAGCGACTTCTACTAAAAAGCACGAAGGGATGGGCCTTAATGACTTTATTGCGGCCCATATCAAAGATATTGAACCGGAATGAATTGGGTCACTAACCAGAGACGGTTGATTTCCACATCATAATACGACGACGTTTGCAACGAACACTCCAGAATCACCTGGTTTCCTTTTTTTATTTTGAGAAGAAGAGACTAGAAACTTTTTGTTCTTTCTTCCTCCTTGTATATATATAAATTCACATTGTCCTTCCTCTCTTCATCTCTCAAGAAAGAATAATCACAAAATCTCGATTTCGTAATTCCAAGTTTCTCTCTATAGCATTCTCTTTCGTTTTTAATCGTCTTCGTCGTTGAATCAAAAAGATCGTTAGCGATGGCGGAAGTACAGATGGCTGATGCGGAGACTTTTGCTTTCCAAGCTGAGATTAACCAGCTTCTTAGCTTAATCATCAACACTTTCTACAGCAACAAGGAGATTTTTCTCCGTGAGCTCATCAGTAACTCTTCTGATGTAAGTCTTCTATCTATGCTCTGTGATGATTCCTCTGTTTCCTTGCATGTTACTCGTTCCCTGGATTTGTTAGGTTTAGTTTTTGGATACTCTATGTTCGATATAGATTGTGCATCAAGTTATAGTTACATGATATGGTGTGATCTGTTATAGCTAGGAATCAAACATTGAGATCGTTGTGTTGAGGTAGACTTCTGATTATTGTTGTGAATATTTTGTAGGCTCTTGACAAGATTCGATTTGAGAGCTTAACCGATAAGAGCAAGCTTGATGGACAGCCTGAACTCTTCATCAGGATGGTTCCTGACAAGGCTAACAAGACACTCTCCATTATTGACAGTGGTATTGGGATGACCAAAGCAGGTATGAAACTTTTTTGTTTTTTATTTACTTGGGGGATGATTTAGTGGTTGTGCTGTTGTGTAACTCTTAATTGTGATTTTCAGATTTGGTGAACAACTTGGGAACTATTGCAAGGTCTGGAACCAAGGAATTTATGGAGGCGCTTCAAGCTGGAGCTGATGTGAGCATGATTGGTCAGTTCGGTGTTGGTTTCTATTCTGCTTATCTAGTTGCGGAGAAGGTTATTGTTACTACAAAGCACAATGATGATGAGCAGTACGTATGGGAGTCTCAAGCTGGTGGTTCCTTCACTGTTACTAGGGATGTTGATGGGGAGCCTCTTGGTAGAGGAACTAAGATCACCCTCTTCCTCAAGGATGATCAGCTTGAATACTTGGAGGAGAGGAGGCTTAAAGACTTGGTGAAGAAGCATTCTGAGTTCATCAGTTACCCCATCTACCTTTGGACTGAGAAAACCACAGAGAAGGAGATCAGTGATGATGAGGATGAAGATGAACCGAAGAAAGAAAACGAAGGTGAGGTTGAAGAAGTTGATGAGGAGAAGGAGAAAGACGGTAAAAAGAAGAAGAAGATCAAGGAGGTGTCTCATGAGTGGGAACTCGTCAACAAGCAGAAACCAATTTGGTTGAGGAAGCCAGAAGAGATCACCAAGGAAGAGTATGCTGCTTTCTACAAGAGCTTGACTAATGACTGGGAAGATCACCTAGCCGTGAAACACTTCTCGGTGGAGGGTCAGCTTGAGTTCAAGGCCATTCTCTTTGTACCAAAGAGGGCTCCGTTCGATCTGTTCGACACAAGAAAGAAGCTGAACAACATCAAGTTGTATGTGAGGAGGGTCTTCATTATGGACAACTGTGAGGAACTTATCCCAGAGTACCTCAGCTTTGTCAAAGGTGTTGTCGACTCTGATGATTTGCCGCTCAACATCTCCCGTGAGACTCTTCAACAGAACAAGATCCTCAAGGTGATCAGGAAGAATCTAGTGAAGAAGTGCATAGAGATGTTTAACGAGATTGCGGAGAACAAAGAGGACTACACCAAATTCTACGAGGCTTTCTCCAAGAACCTCAAATTGGGTATCCATGAGGACAGTCAGAACAGGGCTAAGATTGCTGATCTTCTACGATACCACTCCACAAAGAGCGGTGACGAAATGACGAGCTTGAAAGACTATGTCACAAGGATGAAGGAAGGCCAGAAGGACATCTTCTACATCACTGGTGAAAGCAAGAAGGCTGTAGAGAATTCTCCCTTCTTAGAGAAGCTGAAGAAGAGAGGCTATGAGGTACTCTACATGGTGGATGCAATTGATGAGTATGCCATTGGACAATTGAAGGAATACGACGGTAAGAAGCTTGTCTCTGCGACCAAAGAAGGTCTGAAGCTTGAAGATGAGACAGAAGAAGAGAAGAAAAAGAAGGAAGAGAAAAAGAAGTCTTTTGAGAACCTCTGCAAGACGATTAAGGAAATTCTTGGGGACAAAGTGGAGAAGGTTGTTGTGTCAGACAGGATTGTGGACTCTCCCTGTTGTCTTGTGACTGGTGAATACGGATGGACTGCGAACATGGAAAGGATTATGAAGGCACAAGCGCTGAGAGACAGCAGCATGAGCGGCTACATGTCTAGCAAGAAAACGATGGAGATCAATCCTGACAATGGAATCATGGAGGAGTTGAGGAAGAGAGCAGAGGCAGACAAGAACGACAAATCTGTTAAGGATCTTGTGATGTTGCTGTTTGAGACGGCTTTGCTGACATCTGGTTTCAGTCTTGAAGAGCCGAACACGTTTGCTGCTAGGATTCACAGGATGTTGAAGTTGGGTCTGAGCATTGATGAGGATGAGAACGTTGAGGAAGATGGTGGTATGCCTGAGTTGGAAGAGGACGCTGCTGAAGAGAGCAAGATGGAGGAAGTCGACTAAGAGATGACGCTCCTATGGTTCTGGAAACTTCTAATATCCTGTTATTCTGAGTTCCGAGAGAGTCTCGTCGTTTCTTTGTCCTTTAGAGTTGAAGATTTTAGTGTGTTTTAGAGTCGTCTGAACCTTTCTGCTGGTAGTTTGGTTTGAGTCTGTGTTAACCTTTTTCTTTTGTATTATGCGTCCGTTTTAAAAACTGAAACCAGTTTTTGTGAGTCTTTTTTCTGGTCAATATTACCCTAGATTCGGTTAAGTAACTTTCCTACTGTTTCTGAACAAAATGATATTTGTTTCTCTGAAGTGGAACTGCACTTATAATGAATAGATAACTAAAATGCATTAAGTATGACAAATAACGAGGCTCAACTTTGGGGCAAGTAACCTCAACTCAAATCTTAATATAACTTGATTATACTATCCCGATCAAGTAACTTTCCCGACGGATAGATGCACTAAAACATGATCTATGAACCTTTTGATTTGCCGAGTGGGGGAGAATCATTCTTTTGCTTGCTCAATAGAGAAAAAAGATGGGAGGAAAAGATGATTTTAAATAGTGTTTACTCCAACAACAAAACTAAACTCAGATAGATAATGAAGGATCCTGAAACTTTGAATTACACAAGCAAAATTAAAGCTGAAACAACTCCTCCATGGTCTTGCAGTGAACTAAAAACATTTGCTTTTCAAGGAAGACCTGAACCAGATGGTGCAGCTGCGCTGTAACCACCAGAACCACGGCCAAAAGGCCTACTACCACCGGATTGCTGCACAACAAAGATACAAAATTAAAACAATGGAAACCAGATAAAGAGACAATATTATAAATAAGGACTTTGAAACATGTAACCGATAAAGTAAAGAGATTTCTATTCGCTATAACTAAAATGCTAAATAGACTCAGTTAATGGTTTATCAGGTTCGGCAGCTAAAGACTTCAAGATAGCAGAGACGGAAGTAAATATAAGGCATGGTCAGTGAGAATTTACCTGGAAAGATGGGTTGTAATCTGCTGGAGCTCCACCTTTTTCACCTCCAAACTCACCACCACCACCACCACCACGAGGACCTCCACGGTACCCTTCACGGTCACCATACTTGGGACGGTCTCCTCCTTCACCACGAGGTCCTCTGAAATAGCAAGAAAACCCCAAAATATGTCATCAGATTAAAAAAAAAAAACAACAACAGTTTTTGTCAGAAATGAAAAGAGTTCAGCAAAAAAAAAGAACGGAGTTAATCACCTTGGGCGATCACCAGGTGGGCCACCAAATGGACGACCAACAGGCTTAGCTGACTTCTTCAAGGTAGCAGGAACAACATCAGATGGAAGATTGAGATAAGTTCTCAAGAACTCAATTCCTTCGTTAGTCAGAAACCAGTAGTAATGCATCCACGCAAATGTCTCCCTAACATACTCCCTGGATTTGAAAGACTGCATGAGCTTGATCACTTGCAGGTTAGGAACATCTATCAACGGATGCTTAGCAAGGTTGAAATCCTTCTTCGCAAAGCAAACTCCCTCTGCAGAGAGAAATATGATTACTACCAACACAATCTCATCTTAATGGACACAAACAACACAACTGCTACTAAAACAGCTCATGTAAAATCTCATCATTTGAACAAGCTATAGCCTCAGCACTGGATTGAACCAAGCTATATATAGTGTATTCAAATCCTGAATAGGAAATTTCAGAGTTCTACCATAACAAGATAAACCATTTCTAAAACAACAATGTTCATCACTACGCTAAGAGGTGTGAATAATCCTAAAAATGATGATGATAGAACTCGTCTCAGCACTCTAATTAGCTCGCAGAAGCTGAATCAGTCATGAATCGTGCGGATACAAACAACAGAGATAAAGTAAGAAATTTTAGGGAAGACGAACCTTTGAAGAGGTATTTGCAGATCTCTTTGCGGTTAGCCTCTGAGATAATCTGAAAGCAGAACGAAGAAGAAGAAGAAGAAGAAAATGGTTAAAACTCTACATCGGAAAACATGATAGAGAACAGAGAAATAGATCAAAATCGGAGGTCATGTGTACCATTGTATCTGGTGGGAGATCTTGCTCGAGCAGAGACGCACGGAACTTGGAGAGAGCAAAAAAAAAACTAGGGTTTCACTGAATCTGAGTAGACGATGACTTTATATGCTTTGTTTTGGGCCTATAATGGGTTTGCGTACATGAAATATGGGCCTCAAGTTTGTGCAGTATCTAAAATTTTGTTCAACGAGACATCTAAAAACCTTAATTTTTTCTCTCCCAACCCCGAATATCAAGGCGCCGCTACCCCCAATCTTCTCCAACGCCGGTGGAGCTTTTGCTCGCCGGCGTCGGGGTATCTCGACCCTAGCTTCCGTTTATCTTTTTCTTTGCTCCCGTAGGTCCCAGTGTCAGTCCTTTTTTCCCCTTTTGAGTCTCCTTTTGCAATTGTCGGTTACCTGCTTCACTCAATCAGATCCAGGCACAGGCTCACGCGTCACCGAATACAGAGGTCGGAAGAGATTGACAAACTCCTCTATCTGTAACCCCGACTCAGCCTCACTGCCGGCGGAAATCAAGTCCCTTCGCTTTCCTATTTCTCGATCCGGAATAGTATTTGTCTCTACAGCGTCCTCTATACCGACGTCACCCGAGCCTTGACAGGCAGAGACGGAGACGGCGGCTGGTGAGGAAACTTCCAGAGCAGTGCTTCTTCTCCGCTACTGGACATCCGCCTTGAATCCAAGTCACCCTCCGAGCCTGACAGATCTACCGTTGCTTTTGGTCTACCGCCTTGAATGCACGATCTTGCCCAACCTCCAAAAACTCAGGTTCTCGCTTCCTAACCCTTTATCATCCTATCGCCTTTGACTAGTCTCTTTGGTTATACTCGGTGTTCGAAGACTGCATTAGAGAACCCATTTAGCTAGGTGGTCTAGGATGTACAAAGTGTATGTTGGAACCATGGTACTTGCTCAGTTTGTGACTCTGTATGTTGGATTTAAAGACTGGTTTTACCAAGTTGTATTCAAAACCGAGAACCCATCCCCTTTTAGGAAGCTCAGGTCTATTGCCCCCTTGTCTGTGTCTTGCCGATTAAAAATCTTGTGTGGAATTCTTGATCACCATTTTCATGGCATAGAGGATCCACCTGGTTTGTTGCGACCTTGCACTATTGTCTTATACCTGTTAGTAGCTTCTTTAGTGAGAAGATGAGATGATGGACAAGAATGGTATCTTATATCTTATACCTGTTAGTAGCTTCCTATACAGAAAAATGTTGGTGTTGTAGGGTAAAAATAAAAAAATTCATCACACTCAAGTCTCTCGAAGTACAATAGTTTTTAGTCAATCAATCACTTCCAACATCTCTCACATTTATGATTCATGCCATTGCCATTTTTGTAAGCATGATGCATACAAAGACTAGTATGCAAAAATTACTAATAGCAAAAATAGTTTGGTTTTCTTATTCATAAGAAAATATCATTTATCCATATAATAATAAATACTAGATTTGTTTTTCTTATTTTCTTACATATTAATTTATTTGCTCTATTTTAAAGGAAAAAAAAAACTTTGAGGGATAAGTGTGTTTTTTTTTTTGGCAGATATGATTTTGGGTAATGATGACATATGTTGGACATTTAATTATTGTATTAGCATTTTTTCAATAAAAGTTATTATTTTCTTACATAGATTAAAGCAAACAATCTTTGAGAGATAATTTTTTTTTTGTGTCAAATATATATTATGATTTTGGGAGATTATATTGTGACATATGTTGGATGCTTAATTATTAGCATGTTTTAACTTTGATGGATTATTTCCACAAAAAGATCCATTTTCAATGATATATATACATAGAGGTTGATGAGCAAGCGGGTAGTTTGTAATCGCATTCTTGTCCATCATCTCCTCTTCTCCTTCCAAATCTTCTAGTTTTTCATAATATGGTTTGTTGTTTAGTAAACCTATTGAACACAAAAACTAAGGCTCCTATTGGTAACCCATTAACGAATAAAAAGAATGAGGAGGAACAGGAACAAAAAGGAATGAAGAGGAATGAGTTCAGAGGAAAAACAGAACAAATGGTATGGTAAATATGGTAACCAATAAAACAGAACAAACAATAACATATAAAAAGATATTAAAAGAAAAATAAAAATACTTTAAATAAAAAACAAGCATCTTCAACCCATTATACCCACGTACAAACATCAATAGATGAATTGTGTTAGAACTTTTAATAACCACAATTGCTTTTTGTCAAAAATTGGGATAATGAAATAATTAATTTGTTTTTCTGTTTGTTCCACATCAAATTTGGAGAGGAACAAATTTCTTCTCTGATTCGAAAAAAAAACAAGAATGCATAAGAATAGTGTGGGGACAATGTCTCAGAATCTAGAAAATATGTTACTAGTAAATGGTAACAAAAATGAGGAACAAGTGGAAACAACACATTCCTTTGTTTTTTTTCTAAAAATTGGTCACCAATTGGAGCCTAACTTTCTTATGTCATTATATAATGAAATCACTGAAGCTTTTGTTTTATTTCATTTGTTTGTAGTCAAAGATGATTGTATTCAAGTTTGCAGATTGTCCCAAAGAAAAATGGGGAAAAGGATTCCAATGTGCACTAAGTTTTCCAGGTGCACCTACCTACACACTCACCCAACGATTATATTTCACCAAAACAAACCATTTGTTGTTGTAGATACATCATAGATCGAGTGCAAACAATTTATTTAGACTTACGAATTTTGAATACAGTAATGAATAATTATCATCTTTTTATTGTTAGGAGTTGATACTGCATCTGGTATTGTGCCAAACTTTTTTGCGGTGAAAGGAAAAAATATTGATGAAGAAAAATTGCTAAGGAAATTGACGAAGATCCTCAAGTATGTCGAAATTATTGATCACTTAGGATGCCATGAAGATCATTTTTTTCCCGTATAAATAATTTAGAGTCTAATACCAAAACTAATATAAATTAAATTAAATTAAATTAATAATATTGTAAAAAATTAGTGTTTATTTATGTTTTGGTATTCTGTAAAATATATATACATATATATATATTATATTAATTCATATTAATAATCCTTTTGTTCACGATTATTGATTTGTATTGGATTGTATACATCTTTTCTTATGGCCACTAAATTTGTTGTCTTGGTCGAACTAGGTTAAGTTATGGAGTTTTATATCTCATAACTCAGAATGCGCTGAGAAGTTAAGTGGGTATTGGCAATATATGTGTTCAGCCATATTGTTTTGCAAATGGTCACAGTCGATACATACATGTTTCATGTTTAAGTAAACAAAAGCTCAAATAAAATTGAGAGAAGACGAAAACGGTATATAATACACCATCCTTAATTCAAAAGACGTATATACAAAATTAAAAAAAAAAAACTAAACCCCATAAATCTCAGCTTCATGATCTTCTTGCTCATTAGCCATCTGGTTTTTGGCTCGCCCTTGGTACATGTAATCGATTATTCAAAGATGCAAAAACTCTATATATGTATGTTACACTCTTTATTTTGGACGCTCATGTACTGGATACGAAAGTGTTTAAACGTAGTTCAAATCGAAAGCTTTGAATTAGAAGATGTTAAAATTGTCGCATTTTAATGTGAGTTTGTTAACCCTAGGTTTTGGTCATACCTAGCTTTATATAATAAGAATATACTAGAATTATTTTTCTTCCTTTTTCTTATACTACCTTGTTAAATAATTTCCGGAAATTTGAGGAAAAAGAGAATAATTTCCGGAAATTTACTAATGTATTTGTTCATTTTTCTTACATAGATTTGTTTTTCTTCTTTTTTCTTACATGCATATATTACCTTGTTAAACTGGAAAATTACATTCACAAAATAATTTCCGGAAATTCATTAATATATATGTAAAAAGTCTTAGAGATATTAATGAAAGTAAAAAATCTATTAATGTATAAATCTAATGTATATGAATTTCCGGAAATTCATTAAAGTAAAAAATCTTAGAGACATAGATATGTATTATTTATTTTTTTGTCAAAGATATGTTATGATTTTGGGAAATTAAGACATAATTATTATTTTACAGCCATGTGTCTGGCTTTTATGGACTACTTCCACAAAAGAAAAAGAAAAAAAGGAAGATCCATTCTTGAGTGCTATGTATATATAGAGGTTCATTGGCATTCTTGTCCATCATCCTTCTCTTCTACTTCCAAGATTTCTAGCTTTTTTTTTCCTCAAAAAATGGTGCGTTTTTTTCTTAGTAAACCTATTGAACAAATTTTTTTTTTTCCTTGTTATAATGAATTTACTAAAAGCTCTAATTTTATTTCATTGTTTGTAGTCGACGACAATTGTATTCAAGTATGCAGAGTGTCCCGAAAAAGAATGGAGGAAAGGATTCCAGTGTTTGGTTTGTTTCCCAGGTACACCTACACACACCCATCGATAATATTGGAACCACTTTTTGTTGTTTATATAAATCGATTATTATACATACATAATTTTACTTAGACTTGTGAATTTTAAACAATGTTAATGATTGTCACTTTTTTCTATTGCTAGGAGTTGAAACTTCATGTTGTGCTATCGTACCAAACCATTTTGCAGTGAAGGGACAAAATATTGATCAAGAACAACTATTGAAGAAATTGAACAAGATCCTTAAGAATGTCGAAATCATTGATCATTCGGCATACCCTACTGATCATTTTTTTCTGTCTTCCGAAGTCATGAATAAAAATACCGACTTTGTTGTAACTCTTTAGACATATATATGGTTTTTTCGTATTATTCTATTATAAAAGTTTGGACTTTTGTGTAAGTCTTTTGACATATAGTATATGGTGAAATTAAATTATATTATCCATTCTTAATTATACTAATCCTTTTGCTCAAGAAGATTGATTTTTCCTTCTTTTGTTATATATATTTGTTATATATATGCATCCAATATGGTCATTAGTGTCTGTTTTCTTGGTCGAAGTATACGTTTAGTTATGGAGTTATATATACCTCAGAATGAGCTACTGAAAAGTTAAGTGCATCTAGGTGATATACATCCATATTGGTTTGACAATGGTCAGAGTCAGCCTAGTTCTTGTTCCTCTATATATCAATTAATTTTTTTGAAAGAAACAAAGACATTGGTATATAACTTATGATAACATCACTGTACATACACCATCCTTATTTGAAAAGACGTATATATTTAGGGCCAATTTGCATGATAACCAAAATAATAAATAAAATAAAGAATATAGCACATGTAAGAATTTTATGGTAGAGAAAATATTGATAAAATATTACTATTTATTGCAACATGTCTTTGTATAGTTTAAAAATAAAATTCATATCTTCTTATGCTTTATTTTGTAATCATAACAGTTTTGCATGTTTTTTATGTAACATAACAACATATCTAATTTACTTGGTAGTTTAATTATTTAATTATATTATATGTTAGTAACATTCAGATTCTAAAGTAAAATTTCTGAAGATAATTTAATTTATTGATTTAATATTTTTGATTAGGCTATTTAATTTTTTGAGTTAGGTTAATATTTTCTATAAATGATGGATTATTACCCAAATTTTTTTTGAAAAAATAATGAAATTCCAAAATCAACGTATTTGTGAAAGAATACATTTTACCCGTAAAATATGTGAATGTGGTAAAGATTATATAAAATATTTATAAAATGTTACAATTTATGGTAATATATATTTTGTGTGTTTTAAAAATCAAATTTATATTTATGGTTTATCAAGTAACTATAACAATCTTGCATAATCTAATAATCACTCAATTTAAATATATTATAATATTTTTTGGGTACTAAGTTTATTTACAATGATAAGGGTTATTGTCTCATTCCTTTTTAAATAGCACATGAATATACAACTAAAACGTATATTCCTATTCAATTATCAATATTTCCATTTTTAAATGAATAATCATTCTAAATGTTGAGATTAATTAGTTTACATACTTAGATATATAAATAATCACACATCATGATATCTCATATTACCCCTGAATTATCTCCAACTCATTTATTGGGAATTAAGTTTCTTTCAATGAGTTGGAGATAATTCTGGAATATACTTCTTTTTATTATCAATTATAATAACTATTGAAAGTTTGTTATTTAAATTACTAAGATAATAATACTAACATAAAAAATAATATTTCGTGTTTATATGATTATGTTAATAAGTTATATGTTCTTTATTTTTATTAATTTTATATTAATTGATATGTTTTTATAGCCTTTTGGAATATTTTATTTAATATTGATTTTAAAAAATCAATATTTGTATTAATTTTAAGAAATAGAAATTAATATAACTTTGACTTGTATATTTGTAAATAATTTTTAGTGAAATTTTTCCTGAAAATAATATGTAATTATTTAATCAGATTTAATATGTGATATTTAAATTTGTGTGAGAAATAATTATTCAGTTAATTGTTTTTTAAAAATATAATGGCATGTTAATGTAATTAAATAGAAAATTTAAGGGTATTTTGTTAAAATGTGCACAAAGCTCTATGGTGGCGACACATCAGCTTTTTCAAGAGTGTGCTTCTCTATTAATATATAGGGGATATGTGGTTAGTATACTTAGTTTTTGAAGTAAAGATTTTTCTTGGTTTTACATTGCAATTCCTCATCTCCTATATATTAATAGAGAAGCACACTCTTAAAAAGCTGATGTGTCGCCGCCAGAGAGTTTGAGATACATTTAGTTATTTAGCTTTATTTAAATTTATTATTTACAACTATATGCCATTGTGTTTTTGGGAAAAAAAAAACAAATATGCTATTCTTAAAAACTTTATCACATAACTTTGTTAATATTAATTAAATTTAAGCTTTAACCTTTAAATATATTTTATATATTAGAAAAATGATTTATTGAAATGCATCTGTAACCCACTCGGATCTCACAAATTTAAGCGAGACAGATGCAAAGACATATTGCTGCTCAAAATATTTAAACCCGTTGCGGGATGGTTTAGCAGACGAGTTTGACCGAGTTAACAATTTTATTTAAATTATCTGGTTCATGTAGTTTTTGTTTGTTGCGATATTTATCAGATTTGATAGTTCAAGATTTTATAAAAATCTAACAATCACTAATTTGGTTTACATTCTATCCAGATATGTCATCATGTCAATCTAAAACTTACGGTGACACGATTACTATTTTAAATTTTCATAACTTGATGAATTCAACCAATTTAAATTTAAATGTTATATTAAATAAAGATATTTACAAATGTAATAACTCAAATAAAAATTTCACTATGTGCAATAGCACGGGTTATTGCCTAGTTTATTTATAACAAAAAAAAAATAATTAAACCCGATCAATCTCAGTTGCATCTTCTTCCATTTTTTATTTTTTTGTCAAACCTTCATCTTCTTCATATGTACAACAAACTACCAACAAAGGCTCACCCAAGAATCTGTACTCATCATCAAGCTGGCTGTTTTTTTTTTTATGAATGTAAAATTATATTCACCAAAAAGAACTATTTTACAAAAGATGCAACTTTTAGCCAAAGTTTTTGAAAAGTTTAGTGAAAGAGATATAAAATTAAAAGGGAAAAGGACGATATTTGGGCTCATTCATTCACCTCTCATATTTAAGCCCATTAAATAATGTCATGTTATATTAAATTAGATAAATTAAATAGTTATTTTTAAAAATTATTAACAAAAAATAAAAAGTATTTTAAGTAGATTTCCTTGTCAAATAATTTCCGGAAATTTATTAATGTTCTATATTAAAGTAAAACTTCTTAGAGAGATAAATGTATTATTTATTTTTTTGTCAAAGATATGTTATGATTTTGGAAATTATGATATGTGGGATGCTTAATTAATAATGTTACAGCCCGCGCCCGGTGTCTGGCTTTTATGGATTACTTCCACAAAAGAAAAAAAGTAAGATCTATTCTTCAGTGCTATATATACGTAGAGGTTCATTGGCATCCTTGTCCATCATCTTCTCTTCTACTTCCAAAATTTCTAGTTTTTTCTCAAAAAATGGTGCATTCTTTTTCTTACTACATATTGAACAAAATCTCTCTCTCTCTTTTTTTTTTTCTTTTCTTGTTATAATGAATTTACTAAAGCTCCCTAATTATATTTGATTGTTTGTAGTCGACGAC
The DNA here is from genome assembly GCF_030686135.1 of Camelina sativa. Lineage (NCBI taxonomy): Eukaryota > Viridiplantae > Streptophyta > Magnoliopsida > Brassicales > Brassicaceae > Camelina > Camelina sativa. The sequence goes on from NC_141897.1 coordinate 15,587,472, forward strand.
AATTGTATTCAAGTATGCAGAGTGTCCCGAAAAAAAATGGAGGAAAGGATTCTATTGTTTGCTTTGTTTCCAAGGTACACCTACACACACCCATCGATTATATTGGAACCACTTTTTGTTGTTTATATAAATCGATTATTATATATATACATACATAATTTTACTTAGACTTGTGAATTTTAAACAATGTTAATGATTGTCACTTTTTTCTATTGTTAGGAGTTGAAACTGCATGTTGTGCTATCGTGCCAAACCATTTTGCAGTGAAGGGACAAAATATTGATCAAGAACAACTATTGAAGAAATTGAACAAGATCCTTGAAAATGTCGTAATCATTGATCATTCGGCATACCCTGCTGATCATTTTTTTCTGTCTTCCGAAGTCATCAATCAAAGTGCCAAAGTTGTTGTAACTCTTTAAACATATATATGGTTTTTTATTATGTTTCCGTATTATTCTATTATAAAAGTCTGGACTTTTGTGTAAGTCTTTAGACATATACTATATGGTGAAATTAAATTATATTATCCATTCTTATACTAATCCTTTTGCTTAAGAAGATTGATTTTTCCCTTCTTTTCTTATATATATATATATGCATCCAATATGGTCACTAGTGTTTGTTTTCTTGGTCGAAGTATACGTTTAGTTATGGAGTTATATACCTCAGAATGAGCTACTGAAAAGTTAAGTGCATCTAGGCGATATACATCCATATTGGTGTGACAATGGTCAGAGTCGGCCTAGTTCTTGTTCCTCTATATATCAATCAATTTTTTTGAAAAGAAACAAAGACATTGATGCAATATACATGCTTGCGTAAACAAAAAGCTCAAATAGAATTGTGAGAAGACGAGATGCAACTTATGAATTATGATAATACACTGTACATACACCATGATAACTTAATTCAAAAGACGTATATATTTATAACAAAAAAAAAAAAAAATAACCAACAATCTGACAATCTCAGCTTCATCTTCTTCATATGTACAACAAACAACCAACAAAGACTCACAACAGAATCTGTATTCATTAGCTATCTGTTTTTTTTTTGTATGAATGTAAAATTATATTCACCAAGATAACTATTTTACAAAAGTGCAACTTTTAGAGTTTCTGAAAATATTGAATTAGGCTAAAATATTGTTTTAGAATTAGTGAAAAAGATATAGAATTGAGGGAAAAATTTGTGATTTCGAATTTTAAGTTGGAAATCTAAGCTTTCAAACAGTAATTGTAAGCTTCTAAGGCGTTTTCAAAGTGAAATTAAATTATAGTATGATCCATTCTTATAAATCCTTTTGCTCAAGAAAAATAATTTTTCCTTGGATATGATGCACCTTTTCTTATATTAGCCACTCGTGTTTGTTTTCTTGGTCGGAGTACGTTTAATTTTGACGTTAAATGAGCTACTGAAACGTTAAGTGCAGATGGAGATATAAAGTTTTGTTCTTCATCCATATTGTTTTGCAGGTCAGAGTCGGCCTAGTTCTTCCTCTATATTATCAAATTAATTTTTTGAAAGAAACAAAGACACTGATACATACATACATGCTTGCGTAAACAAAAGCTCACATAAAATTGAGAGAAGACGAGTGGTCGTATATATAACTAATGATAACACACTGTACATACACCATCCTCAATTCAAAAGACGTATATTTATATAATGAAACATAAACTAAACCCGATCAATCTCAGCTCCATCTTCATATGTACAACAGTCTACAAACAAAAACTCACAACAGAATCTGGTTTTTTGGCTCGCCCTTGAACACTTCTGATAATTCTCCTCTTCTATTAAACTTTTCAAGTAGAGATTTCAGGTGGGTCTTTGATCAAGGTTTTATTCACTCCACCATGATGATCAGTTGCTGTCTCGGAGCTGATATCATAAGACGAAAGAAGCCGTCTCTGTTGTTTCGAAATTAACAATAGTTTTGAGGTTAGTTCTGAGTTAGGATTTCGAGTTATAACATGCCGATGTTTGTTAAGAGATACTTACGTGATCCTCAAAATCAGGGCTAGACAAGTTGATAGATAGATTTCTCATCAACAGTAGCACCTGCTTGGTGGGGGCACACAAAGGAGCAAAAAGTGATTAGTTTAACCATCTGTTCACCATTGGACCGACATGGTATCAATTAATATAAACGTAAAACTGAAAAGACAAGAAACGTACTGTTTCCACATCTATGGGGTCCATCTTCTTCAGCTTTTGTAGATGATTACTTGCATATGGGTCAAAAACACTTCCAATGAAGCTGTATACTTGGGCAAAGTCCGGTAAAACTGAAACAAATAAAAAGGATCTGTTTAGTAAAAATGGTAAATGTGGTACAAGTACAAATTAAAAGATAGATAGGTGACAATTACCTCTTAATGAATGGCCAACATTTCCCTGGTCACTTGTGTCCCTGTTTGATCGTGGTCTTGGAGTATTTTCAGAACTACTAGAACAGTTGTTATTCGCTCCTGCTCCGGCTGCTTCCATCAGAACAATATGCATGTTTAGTTAAATTTGATAAAGATCTTATAATATTCGGATAATAATGCATGCAAATGAGAAAAGAACCTTTTGTGAGGGGCGTGAAGCTAATTGTTTGCGCATTATTTGTCCATGGAGCCGCAGCAGCAGTGGTTGGAGAAGTCATCAGCATTGAAGAAGACTCGGGCCTAAACATAAAACTTGGGTCATTTGGTTCAGATGTTGACTTGAATGACCCTGGTAGTTGAGGTTGCACTGCACATTGCCATAAAAATGCATCAATATAGTTTTTTCAATAAGCAAACAACATTACAACTCCAAAGTGTTTTTTTTGCAGAAGTTATTACGTACCACTCTTGTGAGCTTTCTGAGGATATGGATGAGCGGCCTTTCTTTTAGGTCGAGGGGGAGGGAGATGTTCACCCGTCCCACTCTTTTGAACTTTAAGAAAATACTTCTGAGCATGACTTCGTATCTGCGTTTTTAAAGAAATCCGTATGAGAAGCCATAATAGACAGAGCTCAGCAATCTCACATTTCCAAATGCGAAAATATCTACAGATGATATTTCATTAAATCTCATGGTGATCAGCGACAAAAGCATGTGGCTCCTAATATATCAAAACAGTTCCAGACATATAAAGTTGTTTTAAAAGAACACTTTGTAGAGAGATATCAAATGAGAAGAAAAAACCTCAAACCAAAGTAACACCTGAGGGTCCATGAGAAAGGTGACATAATCAAACAACTAGAATAGGCGGAAAAACAAAAGTAATGCATTCCAGAAGATATTTCTTCTTTTTACTTTACCTGAATCACTGTCTTTGACCCAATAAAAGCTTCAATCTTCTTCCAGTCTCTATCAAACCTAAAAATGATAAAACACAAGCACAAGCGCTATATTAGATTCCTGATCATCCGATAAAATGTGACTACATAGACAAATCCATCTGCCCTGATTCCAACTCTCAATTCCAATTCCAATTCCAATTCCACTACTCAGCAAAGTACATTCAGAAAAACTACACAAAATTACAATAATCCCAAATTGAAACTCGACGAATGTTCACAGGATTCACCACAAACCCTAATCAACCAAAAATCGAAGCTAAATCTCGACGAATCAAACCTCCCAAAATGGTTAGGAACCTAAAAGCCATTAATCGGAGAAATGGTAAAAACTCACAATTGAAGAGCTTCGAGGAATTTATCATGCTCAGGCTCGGTCCAGCTCTCTCTGGACTTAGTAATAGTATAAGGCTTCCTAATCTTCTTACTCAAATCCTCCGACGAGGAAGAAACAGTCGCCGCCGCATCCGCAGCCACAGCTACGGCGGTAGAAGAAGAAGTCGTTGGTGAAGAAGAAGAAGAAGAAGAAACGGCGGCTGTAAAAGAAGGTCCAAGACCCGGAGGAACAGTAGTCATACCGGTCGGATCCAAAAAATACCCGTCTGAAGGATTCTGATTTCTAGAGACCATGAAATAGGCGAATTTTTGGGGATTTGCTTTTTTTTTTTTTTTTTTTTTTTTTTTTTGGGGGGGGGGGGGGGGGGGGGTTTTAAAGCTGTGCATAGAGAAGATACAAAAATGTGGCTAATGAGAGAAGAAGACGACGTGGTGACAGATTTAATAGATATATATACAAACTATATATTATAATATAAGCTATAGTTTTTATGTGTGTATGTGTGTGTGTATATACGCATTTGTGAAGGTCGGCAAAATAGCCTTGTGACCTAATAACGTGCCACGTATTTGGAACACTTTATAATAAAGTTTTTTCTTTTCCATTTATGTTTTGTATCGGTTTATACCATAAAAGGGTCTTCTTAGTAAAATAATGATTTTTTCCAACATTGTTTTTGTCTTATATGTACGTTGTTACTTACACCTTCTCTAATTGCCCAAATTTTATGTGTTGTGGAGGCTTTAAATTATTGTATGTCCATTATGCCCCATCCAACATCAAATTTTGAGAAAATGGGTATTTTTAGCCCATTATGAAACATCAAATTGTATGTCCAATATGCCCATCAAAGTTGGTTTTTTTTTCTTTTTAGTGTGCTGCTTAAGCGTGAGGTGCTCAATTCTCTTAATTAAACAAACCCTTATTTTGAAACTCAAGCAGCTACATGCCAAAATTGCCAAAGGCTTGTTTCTTTGCCAATGTATGTATGAAAGTAGTGATGAGTTAAATACATGCGATACTCTTTGTGATTCTGCTATCCGATTCGATTGATACCCGCTTTAAACACATGTGCAACGTGGAATACAAGAGATTTATATGAGGAATGAGTCTCCAGTTACGGATTTCTATTCTCATGGTCGTAGGACATAACATAACGTAGATAAAAGCGCTTGTGAGTAGCATGCAAATGACAATGAAGTTGATTCATGCTTTTCACAAAGAAAAATTATCAATAAATGTTAATTAAAGTTTATTAGCAAGCTGAAGCTGAAACTAACGTATTAACAACATCTATATTTTATAAATACAAAGAGCATGCATTTGAAAACATGGCAGCAGCCGAAGATAACATAAACTATTAGGATTATGACAACATCTTCTATATTAATTAGTATTTTCTCTATGTTTTTGTTAAATTTGTTTTTTTTTTGTTGTTGTTGTTGATAAAACTCTTGTTTAATTTGTTGGCAATCTTATTAGTTTTCACCTCCCTTTAAGTTTTTTTTTTAATTGTATCCATCTACTATTTATTATGTATGTTTAACGAAACAACATCTAAATCATGAATTTAAGTTTATTTGATAAATGATTACTATTTTCGACTAAGTTAAGAAGTTCTTTATTATGTATAACCTCATAGGTTCGATTAAATCGTTCTTATCGACGAGATAATAAAAGACAAACGATATCGCATATACACACAATTATAACATGGTATTAGTTGAAGCCACTAAAGTACTAAAACTAAAGAGGCACAGCCACACATTAATTCTAACAATCTATTATATAGTAAGACTCAAAACTTTTTTATTAATCCTGATTCAAGCGTAGCAAATAGACTATACTAATATTCATTTTCTAGCTTCGATGACTTCACTATACTCGTTTCCATATTCCCGAGCTCAAGACAAAATATATTATCTATATATACAGAGAAGCAAAGGTTTGTTATGAGCAGACTACGAGGTTGATTACATATTCCTTTACTTCATCTCTCTTCTTCAATCATCAAACTTTACATCGTTTTCCAAAAAATGCCGGTACGCATTATTTTATTTTATTTTAACCTTAAATTTTCAGAATAGTTTAAAAGAAAATCAAAATACCAGTAGCTTGAAATTTAATTCTTTGCAGGAGAAAGTTGTATTCAAGTTGGAAGTTTTTGAGGAAAGAATCAAACGGAGAGCTATGAAAGTTGTATGTGACATTCCAGGTATAGCAATATGTACAAATCAGTGTTTATATATATTAAGCTCTGATGGCCGCAAGTTATATCTAGTTTATATATACAACGTATAATTAAGTAATTTTAATCTGTTTAGTCTGACATAGTGTTAAGCAATAATGTTTGTTGTTTTAGGCGTTACTTTGATAGACGTGAAGGAAAAAGGCAAACTAAAGGTGATGGGAGAATTTGACAAGTTTGAAATGACGAAGAAACTGAAGAAGGTATATGAATTTGTTGACATTCTCGCGGTTGGACCGGATGGAGAACCGGCGCAAAATCAGCAACCGGTTAAAAGCCTGAACCAAAAGTGAAGAAAGCACCATCTTTCCGCGGTTGGAATTTGGGTTTCTTTAAGTAATTGGTTTGAAGTCGTGATCGGTTTGATTTCCATGGACTACTAGTGTATTCTAATAATATTTCATCTCATTTTCTAAAAATTTGTTTGTCCATCATTTGTAATAATAAATTACTGTGTGTTTATATTCATAATGGCCTTTCTACTACAGTAAAACCTCTATAAATTAATACTCTATAAATTAATAAACACTATAAATTAATAAATTTTGCTGGTCCCAAATCGGGCCAGTGTAAAAATTAACAATATTCGATAAGATAATAAGATAATAATTTTTTCGAAATCTCCTTATAAAATATGGTCCCAATAATATCATAAATTAATAATTATGTAAATTTATATATATATATATATACTGATATAATAGTGTATGTTTCTCCTAAAGCTCAATTCTATAGAACAATTGTAATGTTGTATTTTCAACCTATAATGATATCTCTAAAATATTTTATAACATGTCATACAAATAATTAAATTTAAAGTTTTCATTTTTAGATATGCATCATTTGCAATTTGATAATTTGACAGATTATTAAAATAGGAGAATTAATATTATTATTCATAGATTTGAATTTATGTGTCTCATGTGTATAAGTCAATTTGTCTATAATATTTGTAATTTATTGTAAATAGTGCTTTCTAAATATTACAAGTTCAATTCCTAAACCATAAAATTTATAACATCCGAAAGTTTAATCTTATTTTGCTATAGTTGTTCCAATTCATAATTTTTTAAAAAATAAACAATTAAAAATATATCTATAAATTAATAATTATTAATTTATAGATAAATTAATATTACTATAAATTAATAAAATGTCTTAGTCCCAACATTATTAATTTATAGAGGTTTTAGTGTATCTTTTTGTTAACCTTACTTAAGTATTGGTCATCCAATTGACAACCACGAAAACAAACCTTAAGTGATAGAGTCTCGTGCATCATCTCTTTTCATAAGCAACACTTTCCTTTATCATCACCAGCAGCAACTAGATGCGCAAATACTGGCCACCCATTCCCAAGTACCAAACGTTTCTACGTAGTTAAATTACATTTCCTTTCCCACATGTCTCATTAAATCTACAACATATTATGATTTAGTTAATTGAGCAATTTACGATGGAAATGTGAATTTTTTTATTTTTTATTTTTTTATGAATACCAATTGATATTCGTTGCAAATATCGTTACATGCGGAAACTTTTTTTGCAAGTATCAGATTGGAGTGTTAGGTTTTGAAAGTATGGATGTTTTGTAAGGGTAAGATTGGTCAAGTGCCATTTTCCAAGATATCGAAAGTGTTGAAAAAGTTAGTCAACCTATGATAAAATTATTGTTATCCAGCAACTTCGTTCCAAGATAACCACACTTATTCCATCTAATTCGTTTATAGTATATCGTCAATTATCTAACCACTAGCTTGAACTCATCATTGAGTCGTCGTATTAATATTATATCACAAGTCTTTCTTTTTAATAGATTTTCTTTTGCCCACATGCAATACAATTGATTAAGCCTTTTGTATATGTTTTTTATCCTTTTCGTTCTAGTGTTGGTAAATGAAAGAGTCCATGTCTGAAGACCATTATTGTCTGCTGCTGATGGACCGAACATTCAAAGCTTGTAAATGAAAGAGTCCGTGTGTGAAGAATATGTTCTTCACGAATACTCAAAAGCTTGTAAAATGTAGTATAAATTAAGATTCACTTACTGAAAAAGGAATTAGCTAGGTCTTATAATTTTTCTCTATTTTTTTTTCTTTTTAGTCGTGTATATATATCTATATCCATGAGAAATCTGAGCAATACAAGTATTTCGCAAATATTTATACGAATCCATTTGATCATAAATCAATTTATAGAATATTATATTCTCATGCTGTTTAAGCTCCTTGGCATTCCCTTAAATTTATTTTTCTCTATGAAAATTCCTTTATATATACAAACTGACAATACACATCTCTATGTTTTCATATTTCGTGAATTTAATTATGATTTTTTTTTTTTTATTAACTAGAAGAAGTTGGGGCCTGGACTTTAAACTTCAACCAATAAATTAAATTATGAAAAATTGGATATTGTATTTTCTAGCTTCGAAGAAATGTTAAAACATAGTACTACGTCTTATATATGTACTACGTCTTGAGTTTAACTTTAATAGTTCTTAATTATGTAGAGCTAACGAAGAAAAATAGAGAAAACACGTTATTAGTTGAAGCCACTATAGAGACCATGCCATGCACTTTCCATTTATTATTTAGAAATAATTTATTAAAAGATAATAGTACTAATATTCATTTAGAAAGACTTAACTAGATTCAACTTGTTTTTATTCTACCATCTTATTATAGGAAAAGACTCAAAACTGTTTGTATTGGTCTTGATGTATAAAATTGACTATTTTGGTTGGACCTAACTAATCATTACTATATTCGCTACTTACAAACAAAACATTGTATAAATAAACGAGGAAGCATAGGGATACTACTGTGCAAGCTTGCGAGTTTACAATCATATTTCTCCACTCTCCAATATTTTTGAACATTCCAAAAATGCAGGTTTGTTTGTTTTTTTTCACAATTTTCTTATTAGTTTTAAGTAATTAAATTCCAATGGTTTAATGTAAACTACGCTAGGAATTTTAATATATTTATTACTTATATATACAATGAACTTCTCAAATTTGCAGGAGGAGACAGTTGAATTCAAGATGGATGTTTCTGACGAAAACATCAAACGGGAAGCTATGAGAGTTGTCTGGATGGATTCAGGTACATCGCATAAAAATCTATGGTTAAATCAGTGAATACTGTAATCTATCTCAAGCTTGAAATATTAATTGAACCAACAATATTTGTTGCTATTAGGAGTTACTTTAGTAGACATCAAGGAAAAAGGTATACTAAAGGTGAAGGGGATATTTGGTAAGATTGAAATGGGGAGCAAACTATATGAGATAGATAATTCTGTTGACATAATCAACCCATTGAGAAAACCCGGGCCAAGTCGCATTCCGGGTTTAAGTACCGTCTACAACTATCTTACAACTCCCAAAATTCAGGTTCATTTTGCGAATATTCAGATTATTTTAATCAATTAAAGTTATCTACTATATGATTCTGTAGATATATATTAAATTTGTTACTTATACCATGAATTGCTAATTTGCAGGAGATAGTTGTATTCAAGTTTAAAGTTCTTGATGATAGCATGAAGCGTGATGCTATGAAAGCTATCTGGGAGTTTTCAGGTACACCGATACGAACCTATGGTTATACTTATACGAAACCAAAGGAATCAATTATAGATGGTTATTATGTTTACATAATTTTAAGTCTTTTAAAACAATGCACTATTGTTTTTATTTTTTTTCGTTAGGAATTACTTCGGTAGAGGTTAAGAAAGATAATCAAGTAGAGGTGAAGGGAGGAGAATTTAATAAAATATCAATGTCGACGAAACTAAGGGAAATAGATGAATATGTTAGCGTTACCATCAAGGCTGGACCAGAAGTTGGTGGGACAAAGATCAACAATCGGTTATATTTCAATACGCCGCCTACGCATGTACCTGTTCGTGCGCCTGTACCTGCGCCTACGCCTGTACCTGTGCCTGCCCCTGCTCCTAACCCCGATATACGGCGTATATCTTCTCATGCGCCTGCTCCTAACCCCAATATACGGCGTAGGCTTCATGTACCTGTTAAAACTTCAATTTGGACAAAGTGCTTTCGGTGTGATTGTCGATAAAATCTGTTCTGGAATGGCCGTATATTGGAGTAATTGAATTCGTTGTAATATTATGATAGTTTATTTACATGTCAAAGTTAAATTCAATAATATATGCATGTCCAACATGGCTGGATTGAAAATCACATACTAAAATAACAAAACAAAAAAAAAAATTGCACTAGTTTTATAGAGTGAATAACTCCCAACAACAAGATTCATTACAAAGTTTACGAGAAGGTCTCCAGCGGTACGGTGTGTTTACCCCTTAGGCCGATGCATCTGCTGGTCTTCAAGCGAAGTTACCTGATAAACTTTTTTACGCATATATAAGATTGTTATATTTCCATTAAAGTGCCCATAACTCTTGAACCACAGCTTTGATTGGCACTACATCACCACTATTAGAAATCTAACTCAATTTTCTTTAACTTTCATTACAGACGTTTCGACTGGTTCTGAGTAATCATTTTTTTTGTATTCAAATGGGTGGTGTCATCCATTATTTAAACCTGAATTTATCAAACTAAAAGACACACAAAGACACTACTTCTAAATTGCAAGTTTCCACTTAGACACAAAATGCAACAAAATACAACAAAAATGTATTTGCGCAAAAATTTATATGAGTCCATTTATCAAAATTGATTTAGAGAATATCCTATTTTTAATCTTCCACTACAAGAAAACACGTGCTTTGTGACGGAAACCTGCGACGGACAAATGCCCTCGCAAATTTGCGACGAATTTGCGGGTCATTTGCTATGAAGACGAGGACCTCGCAAATCTCTTGCAAATTTACGAGGGAAATGTCCCTCGAACATCCCTCGCAAATTTGCGAGGGAGTTGTGATTCATTTGCGAGGAAAAAGCTGACCCTCGCAAATCTATCGCAGATTTGCGACGAATTTGCTAGTCAAATAATCCGACAGATTTGTGAGGTCATTATAGGTTTAGGGGTTAGGGTTTAGGGTTTAGGGTTTAGGGTTTGAGCTTAGGGTTTGAGCTTAGGGTTTGAATTTTAGGTTTAATTCTGAAGTGAAGTTCCTAGTAAACATCAAGAGACAAAAAATATTTGAGATGAATAAACATGTGTGAAGAAAACATATAAGATATATATAAATCAAGGTGTGATTTACTTTCATTATGAACATAGATATGACCAAGTGTTAAAGTGTTTTGATCAACAATTGCAATGTAGAGTCCATAGTCCACTAATCACCAACTATATGAACAATGAACTTTCCAAAACATAGGAAAAACATGAAATTAATAGAGATTGTATCATTAAGAAAATAAAGTTGATGCAAAAGAATATATACACTTGCGAGGGATATGCGGTGGATGTGCGAGAAGACCCGCAAAACCCTCGCAGATCCCTCGCAATTTGCAAGGGATGTGCGATACACTGAGCTTATTCCTCGCGAAAGCCTCACGGTTCCCTCGCAAATTGATCTTTTACATGCAAATTAAAGAAGAGCATTACTAAACAACATTGCATCCAAAGCATAGGAAAATCTGAACTTAGTAAACTAATGTTATCTACTTTAATTTGAACCTACTTTAGTAACCAATATTTGATCTTTTACATGCAGATGTGAACCTACTTTAATTTTATCTACACATAGCAAACTATTTGTATATAATAATATTGGATTAGCAAACTAATAATATTGGATTAATAATTTTGAAAGCATAGGAAAACTTTCTTTAGCTTTTGATTGAGTACATTTTAATGAGGATGATCTTGGTATATAAAATGAATTTGATTATAAAGGTGCGAGGGATTTGTGACGAATTTCTTATTGGACCTTGCAAATCCATCACTAATCCCTCGCAAAGCTGGTGTATTTAATTGGTCAGTTTGTCGGCTGATTAATCTTTTTTGCGAGGGATGTGCGATGGAGCCACGCTAATCCCTCGCAAAATTGGTGTATTTTGATTGGTAAGTTTGTCGGTTGTTGCATCTTCTTTGCGAGGGATGTGCGATGGGGCCACGCTAATCCCTCGCAAAGTTGGTGTATTTTGATTGGTCAGTTTGTCGGTTCCTAGTTATTCCGTCGCAATATCTGCGAGGGAGTTACGAGGGCACAAAATATTTATATATACCATCGAGCTATGGTTTGAGCGAAGCTCAAACTCATTCACTGAAACCCTAATTTCTCTTCTTCATCCTCTCAGCCCCTAATCTCTCTTTCTTCTTCGTCTTCTCTGACAAACCGGAGCCACTCTTCTTCGTCTTCTCCGGTAAATCGTAGCCGTCTCCGTCAAACCTTAACCATCTCCGTCCAAGCGTACACGGACTCCAACCGGTTCTAATTCTCGTGTACCTGTCTGATCAAGGTGTACCTGCTCCCACCGGTTCTAACCGTACACGGACTCCAACCGGTTCTAATTCTCGTCGTTCAACCTCGCACCCACTACCTCAGACACCGTCTTATCATACTCCTTCTCTTTCACCCTCTAATGGGAATCATGGGAATCAAGAGGAGTCTCCACCCGCTCGTTCATCTTCTACAGGAGCTTCTACACGTCTCAACAATCTTACCCTCGAAGAGTTACTCGATAGTCCAGGGCGTGGAGGTTTACCGAAGCTAGACCCGCGTCGACCTCCAGGAACTTTCTGGTAAGAAAGTTTCATGAACCTTGTGTAATCATAGTTGCATCTTGAATCCGATCATTCACTCCTTTCATGTTGTAATTTGTTTGAAGGTTTGACCAAGATCCCTCTGTTGCTTCTACTGTACGAAGCATCTTTGAAAGAGATTTCAAAGAGCCTCATGCCAATTGGACACAAACACCGACTAAAGTGGTAGACCGTTGGTATGAATCTTTTGCGGTGAGTGTAATATGTCTTGCAATCACACAATATGTTTTGTTTGTCATTTTTAAACATATACTAATTTTTTTTTTTGGAAGCAACTATACAATTGGAACCGGTCCATCAATGATAGAGTTAGGAAGGAGTTTGTAGACAAGCTTAAGGATAGGATATGTGATCAAGTGTCGAGGTGGAAGTTAAAGTGGAAACTCAAAGGTGATGAGGCAAAGCCACGGTGGATTGATCCTGGAGTTTGGAGTGGTCTTGTTAAATATTGGCTTGATCCCAAATCAGAACTCAAGAGTACCAACAGTCGGAATGCTCGTTATCATGATCCTGTTGGCACCGGCATATATAAGCACCGATCAGGCCAAACCTCTTTTAAAGCCCGTGCTCGAAAACATGTAAGTGTTTAATCATCTCTCTTTTTCTTATTTTCATCTCTCTTTTTCATTTTAACTAATCATCTCTCTGTTTCTCTTTTTCGGTATGAGCTAACTGGTGAGTTAACTCCTGATTTTGTACGCATCCTAGAAGAGACTCATCGAAAGCCTGATGGGTCTTTTACGGATGGAAAGTCGGAGTCTCTGTTCAATGAGGTGTCGTCGAAGATCCAAGAGTTGGAATCTGAGCTTTGTACGAGGAAGAATGGAGAGAGCACTGCTTCTAGTGGGGTGCCAATTCATATCAAAAACAAAATTTACACATCGGTAAGTTGTCTGTTTTATATACTTTGAATGTCATTGTTTTTGTTTGAGTTTTGTGTTTGTATTCTTTGAAGTTCATTTGTGTTTTGTTGTTTTGTTGGTAGGTTGCTCCAAAGAAGAAAAACAGGATCTATGGGGTTGGTTCTTTGCAGTTTGAAGCATCCTCTAGCAGTACTGGTCCACCACCGTCGTCTTCTCCGGCTAATGATCCGGTTCTTTTAGCTCAGAAGCTAGCTGCAGCTGAAGAATGCATTCAAGTTCAGGCGACTCAAATCCAACAAAGTGCAGAGAGGATGCAAAGCTTTGCTATATACTTCGAGTATCTCGCTGAAAAGGATCCGGAATTTGCTGCTAGGTTCCGAAGCCCGACAACGACCAACCCAGACGCCGGAGAAGGGCGCAACACCGATGATACAGTTAACGCCGGTAGTGGAACCGGAACCAGAAACATCACCTCTCTCTCTGAAACTTTTTAAACTCTTTCTTGTAATGTATTTTTTTTAAGACATTAAAATTTCATTTAATTTCAATTTAATCTCAATTCTATTCCAATTCAAATTTAATTTAATTTCAATTCAATTCTATTATCAATTTCAATTCAATTCATTTTCAATCAAACTTTAATTTCAATTCAATTTGCGATGAATTCAGTTTCTCGCAAATTGCTTCAGAGTTGCGAGTAAATATGTTTCTCGCAAATTGCTTCAGAGTTGCGAGTAAATTGGTTTCTCGCAAATTGCTAGTTATTTGCGAGGAAATGTATACTCGCAAATTGCGAGGCATTTGCGAGGGACGAAATTTCCTTGCAAAACTTGCAAGGGATTTACGATGTTTGAAATTTGCGAGACGCGATTTGCGAGGAATCGTTGTATTTTGCAAATCCCTTGCGAATGTTGATTTGCGAGGGATTTGCGATGATTTCTTCCATCGTAAATCGTGTGTTTTCTTGTAGTGTTCTATGTATAATATGTATGTTATACTGTTAATTTTCTTGGGTATCCAATATCCTTTTCCACCTTCGATCATCTTTTTTAAAAAAACTAATCCATAATATTCACATAACATATCTATGCTTTTATCTTTTTACTTATAAAATTTAATTATGAAAACCTAGACATTTCATTTCCTAGCTTCTAAGAAACTGTGATGTTCTTTCATATATTCTTAACATCTTGACTTTAATTTTTTTTTTATTGAGAAAATGACAGAAAATTATAGTATAACACGGTGTTAGTTGAAGTCACTAAAGTAAGAGACCAAGACCAGGCCACCTTCTAATCATATCATCTTAAATTATATTTAAGAAAGACTAGTCTAGCTAGCCTGATCAACTTGTTTTGATTTTATTATATAGAAAGACTTCAACTTGTTTGCTATTATAGTTTTGATATACAAAATCAACTTGTGTTTCCTAATTTTAGTAATTCCCAATAGTTGAACTAACAAAATATATCGTATAAATATACGGGGAAGCAAAGGGTTATTGTCATACAAGCTGCGAGGTTGCAATCATATTCCTCTGCGTTTATCTCTTCTTTCTCTTCAAAATGCAGGTTCGTTTTATTTTTTTCTCTAGTTCTTCAGAATAGTTTTAACTCTTAAGCAATTATTTAAATTTCAAAGGTTTAATATACGGTTGGAAATCTACAGAAAATATATGTATATATATATCTAATAGAGTTAGATTCCTTATACAATGAACTCCTAACTTGCAGCATGAGGAGACAGTTGAGCTCAAGATGGATCTTTCAGATGAAAACATCAGACGAGAAGCTATGAGACTTGTCTGGATGGTTTCAGGTACACCAATACAAATATATGGTTAACCAATATGTGATTTAAGCTTGAAATATTGAAACAATAATATTTTGTTGGTTTTAGGAGTTACTTTCGTAGACATCAAGGAAAAAGGTATACTAAAGGTTAAGGGAGTATTTGATAAGATGGAATTGGGGAGAAAATTACAAGAAAATGATGATTCTGTTGACATAATCAATCCAATGGGAAACCCTGCGCAAAGTCGCATTCCCGGTTTAAGTACAGTCTACAGTTATCTAACCACTCCAAAAGTCCAGGTTCATTTTTACAAAATTTTCAGATTATAATGGCCCATTGTTATCTAGTATCTACCGTAGGAACTATAGATTATAGATTTAGTAAAATTATTTACTTATACCATAAATTGCTATTTTGCAGGAGATACTTGTATTCAAGTTTAAAGTTCTTAATAAAAGCATCATACCATATGTTATGGAAGTTATTTGGGAGTTTTCAGGTACACCAAACAAATCTATGGTTATGTCAAAACTTAGTACAAACATAAATCAATGACAATAGGATATTTAATTTTACATACTTAATCTGTTTAGGCTAGAAGAAGTAAAATATTAATGTATATTTTTTTGTTAGGTGTTACTTCGGTAGAGGTCAAGGGAGATGATCAGGTAGAGGTGAATGGAGAAGAATTTAGTAAAATTGCAATGGCTAAGAAACTAAAGGACATAGATGAATCTGTTAGCGTTATCATCAAGGCTGAACCAGGTGTACAGGCGGCACCTAATAACGGAACCTCATATGGTACAAAGATCACCAATGCGTTATCATCTTTCCGTATGCCGTCTGCGCCTGTGCGTGTGCCTCCGCCTGCACCTGTTCGTCCTCCTGCGCCTGTATATGCGGGTGGGCGTGGAAAAAGTTTTGACGATGGATTTAATAAACCAAATCAGCAGCCAATCCTCAATGCTGTTGCTGCGCGTGTACGTGACTTTGTGTATAAACCAAACGCGAATAAGTTCAAGCACTATGCTGAGATTATGGGTAGGAATAAGCCACAACCTCAAGTCAAGGATCAGGAGGAAGAAGGAGGAATGTTTGGATTCTTTGGTAAGAAGCAACAACCTGATCAAAAGGATAAATGTGCTCGTGAAATCCCAAAACCACAGGTTGTCAATAAGGAGCCGTCTGCTAGTACCTCAAAATCAGGAACATCAAAAAAAGGTACAAAACATAGAACTCATGTGCGTGTATATATGAACATACTTTTTTCTAGTTTATTAGATTTCTTTTAATGAGATGAATTTTGAGGACTAGAATGTCATCTCATCTTCTAAAATAAAGATTGTTTCATATTAGCATATTATGTTTTCTTAACCTTATATATTTGTGTTAAACCATCTGATGCAGAAGGAGAAACACAATATACTTGGGACCCCTCATCACTAGTTACGGGCTTAACCTCTATGAATCCCTTTCAAACGAAAAACACAAACAGTCAGATGACGTCCTCACAAACGAATGCATCCACGCAAAACCAACACTCAACACAAAAGAAATACCAATATAGAATGGAGTGAAGGACCGGTTATTCTCTAATCTTAATTCTTAAGTCGAAAGAACTGAGTGTGTGTCGAGTTTTTCTTTAGATGAGATTTTTCTTTAGGACTATTGTGCTCTATGGATCGGGAACTACCATGTTCTGGACTAGAATATCATCTCATCTTCTAAAATAAAGTGTGTGTTCTTTATCGTTTATGTTTTTTTTTTTAATTATTACATATCGGCATTATAAAGTGTATTGTGTTTTTGTTAATTACTCCTGAAATTTTATACTCCCATACTCCCAATTGTTTGTTTTTGAGATATCGTTTTTGTCAGAGCATAAAATCCAAATCCGAAAATCTGAACCGAAATAAGTGGATTAAAACTGAACCGAAATTAAAGAAATAACATATTGGTTTTTGGCTTCCATTATTTTAGATATTGGATATTATCCGATCCGAACCGATATTCAATAGATGTCCGAATATAACCGAACATATAAGAAACACTTTGATGTTCTGATAGATATGCGGCATATATTTTATGTATTTGTATGGTTCTACGATAATCTTATCATTTGCTTCCACAGAGAGAATTCTCTGAATCCTTCGGACACTAAAACCTTGAGCTTCGTATTCGTCATCTCCCATTCAGATCTATTCCAAGAGATAAAAAACCAATAGCTCTAATACCACTTGTTGTTTTCTAAAACGCCAAAAACCTAGATCTATTAAGATACGAATGATCGAACTCTCTCTCACTCACTCGTTTGTAAAGATAGAACAAGAAACGAAACGACACGAGGGAATTTTACGAGTTCGGATCCTTAGATAGGATCCTACGTCTCGCCAAAGGGATCTCCGGAATCCAGTAGAACAGTTGTTCTAAACCAAGCTTTTTTCTCTACAAACTTTTCGACTCTCTCTCTTCTTCTTATAGAAAAGTTGCAGAACTTGCAGGTTTTAAACGAACAAAAGATCAAGAATAAGAATTTCTCTCTTATTATTAACTTTAGAAAATCACTCAAAACTAAAGTTCTCTCACAATATCTCTCTCTCAAGATCTCAAGTCAATCTCACAAAAACTCTCTTATGTTTGCCATAACTCGACAAGCATATATATAGGAAAACCAAACCTATTCCTAATAGGAAAACACCAAAGTCTAGATAACTCCTAGACGTCACTTGAGCCTTACCTTCTTCCTAATCATAACTCGATTAGGACAAGGATTCCTTTCTTCCTTGAATTTGATCCTTCCAAGAGCTTTTGTCAAAACGTCTGCCTTCTGCTCACTTCCAGGAACATGCTATATCACTATTCTTTCATTCTCGACACACTCCCTTATGAAGTGAAACCGCATGTGGATGTGCTTGCTTCGCCCATGAAACACTGGATTTTTTGTCAATGCAATCGCAGATTGATTATCAACTCGTATTGTAACTTTCTCACAAGTAGCACCAGTGATCTCACAAAGTAATTCTTGCAGCCAGATAGCCTGTTTTGCTGCCTTTATTCCAGCCATAAACTCCACTTCACAAGAGGACAGAGCTACGACATCTTGCTTCTGCGAACACCACGTTATTGGACTTTCTCCTAGATAGAAGATGTGACCAGATGTACTTTTACCATCGTCTGGATCAAAGTTGTGACTGCTGTCACTGTAACCTATCAGCTTTGGTATCTTTGTTTTGTCATATGTCAATCCAAGATTCATCGTTCCTTTTAAATATCGAAAACAATGCTTCATAGCAGCTCCATGTGATTCTCTTGGACTCTGCATGAAGCTGCTTAAAACTCCTCCTGCAAAAGATAAATCTTGTCGTGTATGGAGCAAATAGCGAAGACATCCCACGTTTCTCCGATACACCGTTGCATCAATCTCTTTCTCTTCCTCTGCTTTTGACAATTTCAGACCACTCTCCATCGGTGTATGCACTAAATTGCAGTCTTTCATCCCTGCTTCTTCAAGAATCCTCTGCGCATACCGTGCTTGATTCAATGTTATTCCTTGTTGATGTTGTGTCACCTCAATTCCTAAATAATATGTCAGTTTGCCTAGATCACTCATCGAAAACCATGATGACATCTCGTTTTTAAACTCGTTGATCGCCATCATACTTGTCCCCATCATAAAGAGATCGTCGACGTACACACCAATAGCTAACAAGTGCTCTCTAAGCTTCTTTCGATACACTGAAGGTTCTTTAGAGCACTTAACGAACTGCAAACCCAACAAAATCGTGTTTAACTTATTATTCCATGCTCTAGGCGCTTGACGCAATCCATACAATGCTTTGTTGAGCTTGTAAACCTTTCCTTCACTTCCAAATTTCTGAAATCCTTCAGGTTGTGAGACATAAACTGTTTCTTTAAGCTCATCATGTAAGAAGGCTGTTTTAACATCAAGATGATGTATCTCCCATCCATGTGCTGCTGTAAGATCAACAAGTAGCCTAATAGTCTCAATCCTAGCTACTAGAGCAAAAACTTCCTCAAAGTCAACTCCATATTGTTGTACATAACCCTTGGCGACAAGTCTTGCTTTGTGTTTATTAATGCTGCCATCTGAATTCTTTTTTAGTTTAAATACCCACTTGAGTCCAATAGGTTTTGCTCCAACTGGTAAATCAACAAGATCCCATGTTTTCAATCTTTCAATAGAACCAACCTTTTCTTCACAAGCATGTATCCACTCTTTTGACTCATTTGCTTCCATAAAATTTCTTGGCTCATTGTTTAAACTCAACAATAACATCTCTCCTTGCTCTTCTGCTAACAGTACATAATCATCAAGATAATTAGGAGTATGTTTCTCTCTCTGTAATCTTCTCAGCATGACCGGTGACATGTTCGCAGGTACACATTCTTGATCATATATCTCTTCACTGTCTTCTTCATTCTCATTGTCTTCTGACATTCTACTATGTTCACCATTCTGCTCCGTCTCAATTCCTCTGCTTTCTTCGTGTAACCCATGATTTCCAAACCCATCAGACATGATTTTAAAGCTATCATTGCTGCTCGACGGAGTATTATTCACCTTCCAATCCCAACCTTTAGTTTCATCAAAGATAACATCTCTGCTAACGATAACCTTCTTCGTGTGAGGATCAAACAATCAGTAAGCTTTCGAGCCAGGTTCTGTTCCTAAGTGAACAAGTATGCGAGTTCTGTCGTCTAGCTTCTTTAAGAACGAAGAATCCACTTTTGCATAACCGATGCAACCAAAAACTCGAATGTGATCAACGTTTGGTATCTTATCTCTGAACAATTCGTACGGTGTTCTATCCTTAAGTGACTATGTTGCTACTTTGTTCAGAAGATATGTTGAATGTCTAACAGCTTCTCCCCACATGTAATTTGGCAAACCCATGTGTTTCATCATACTTCTCGTCATCTCCATTAAGGTTCTGTTTCGCCTCTCCAGTACACCGTTTTGTTGTGGTGTATACAGTGTTGTAAGGTGTCTTTGAATGCCATTCTCTTCACAAAAAGAACTGAATTTGAACGATACAAACTCTCCCCCTCTGTCTGTTCTCAAAGTTTGTATTTTGCTCTCAGTTTCTTTCTCTATCTTCATCTTGAAGTTTTTAAACTTCTGAAACGCATATCCCTTCTCCTTGAGCAATATTGTCCACATGTAGCGCGAATAATCGTCTATAAGAACAAAGACGTATCGATTTTTTGCACTTGTACATGGTGAGATTGGACCGCAGAGATCACCATGTATCAGCTCAAGCTTCTTTGTTGCTCTATAAGATGTTGCATGTGGAAAGACTCTCCGTGTTTGTTTGCCCAATAAACATGAACTACAAAGTTTCTTCTCAAGTGTAGTTGTTGGTGCTCCATGAACTAACTTTTTCGCAATCATAGAATTCAGAGTGTCAAAGTTCACATGACCCATCCTTGCATGCCACTTACTTGCTTCACTTATGACTGTTAGATATAGACATGTGTTATCCTTCAGTCCCATTCTAACCTTGTAGAGTCTGTTCGGTGACCTTATAGCTTTGACAAGTAGTTTTCCTTCACGATCTTTCATTGTTAGAAGTCCTTCTTTTAGTCTAATGTCGCATCCAGCTTCTGTAGCTATACCAAGACTAACTATGTTACTTTTCAAACCATGTCTGTAGTAAACATCAGTCATCTTTCTTGGTTTTCCATATAAATCAACAAATGCTATAGTTCCTTTTCCTTTGATATCAATGCGTGAGTCGTCTCCAAATCTAACTTTTCCTGTGACCATCAAATCAAGTGAGTCAAAGTATCTCCTATCTCTAGTCATGTGATTGCTAGCACTGTTATCAAGATACCAGACATTATCTCCTTCTGTATTTGTCTCAAACTTGCTTGGAACGCAACGTTCTTCGTTAAGAAAAACGACTTCATGCATTAAAAGTTCATCTGCGTTTTCTGTATCCTTCTCAACCTCTTGTCTTTCCTGCAGTTTGAGTAATCGATCTGGACAGCTGTTTGCATACTGACCCATCTTGTCACACCTAAAACATGTAATTTGTGAGGTATCTCTTCCTCCATTTCGTCCTCTTTCTCTTCCTCGATAAGAGAACCTTCCTCCTCTGCCTCTTCCTCTGTAGCTTCCATTGTACTCATGTTGATTCTGATTAGAGTACCTAGTTTGGTTAGTATCAACATGAGAAGCAGTGTTTGCATACATTAGTTTGCTTTGTTCTTCATGTGGTTCTTCATCATCAAAGATCCTTTCTTCATAGGCTTTTAGCCGTCCAACAATATCGACAAAGCGTGTTGTATTCAAATCCAGTACTTGTTCCAAAGAGGCGACAATATGAATGTACTTTCTTCGAGGAAGTGTTTTAAGAAATTTCTTAACCAATTTAGGTTCTTCGATTATTGCTCATAGTGCAGCTGATTTGGAAGAGATCTCAGATATCCTTCTAGAAAACTCATCAATAGTTTCTACATCCTTCATCTTTAACCTGTCAAACTCTGTCATCAATGTTTGTAACCTAGCTTCTCGGACCCGATCAGCTCCAACATGTCTGTTTTTGATTGCTAGCCAAATCTTCTTGGTTGTATCAAGTTCTCCTACTTGTAGAATGAGTGCCTCAGGAATTGATTGGAACAATAGTGCAATAGCCATGTCGTTCTTCTCTTCGTCAATGACCTCTGCATCAATTGCTTCCCAAGCCTTATTGACCCTAAGAACAAACTTCATCCTCATTGCCCAAACTGTGTAATTTGTGGAAGTTAGCATAGGACACGCGATAGAGGAAGGTCATCCTCCCTCTGTTGGTTTTGCAACGACGATTGCACCTTCGGGTTCTGTCATTATTTCTTGATAAGGCTCTGATACCAAATATAGAAAAGTTACAGAATTTCCAGGTTTTAAACGAACAAAAGATCAAGAATAAGAATTGCTCTCTTATTATTAACTTTAGAAAATCACTCAAAACTAAAGTTCTCTCACAATATCTCTCTCTCAAGATCTCAAGTCAATCTCACAAAAACTCTCTTATGTTTGCCATAACTCGACAAGCATATGTATAGGAAAACCAAACTTATTCCTAATAGGAAAACACCAAAGTCTAGATAACTCCTAGACGTGACTTGAGCCTTATTTTCTTCCTAATCATAACTCGATTAGGACTAGGATTCCTTTCTTCTTAAGCCTTTCTCAAGCTTAAACCAACACTTCTCTCTCTCGATCCTAACAGACTCGAACAGATACAAAGAAGAATAGAGAAGAAGAAGATATAACGAAGATAGACCCATTGACTTCCGTTAGCTGCGAGAGGCCTCGATCACTCCACGTGTCACAATCTAAACTGCTCAATGCCAAACAGAAGCAAACCTTCCTTTTCCAACAGAGTCTCACCTTCACTTAGAGAAATCCTAAGTATAAAGGTCAGGTTTCTCTAAACCTTAAGATTTTGTCCTCCCATTATATTGTGTTTAGTCGAGTGATATTGTTTTGTTAGTTGAGAATCTTGAGATTAATTAAAGATTTGTGTGCTTTTTTTTTGTTAGGTTATAAATATAAGTTGTCGTCCGAAGCTCATGACAGCACCACACCACACCATTGCTAGAGACGGTTACTCCTAACTCCCACGCCTGCGAAAGAGTCAATGTCCAATAGTAAAGAACAGATCTATATCTACGATCTTGAGTCAAACCTTGGTTTGATTAGAGAGGAAATACGAGATATGTGCTCCGTCAGTTTTGATAGGGAAGTAACATCGTTTGACCCTAAATTAGTTTGCTTCAGTTAAGCAAGTCCTGATCAGCGCCAATATTTCCCGAGTCCTGAGCAGCTTGCCAAGTTCATGGATTGGATAGTTCGTAATAGACGTTGTCCACTCAAACAACAGAGATTTTTCCAAGTTTGAACAAGGGTTGCGTAATTTGGTTTGGTTTGATTAAGTTCTACAAGTATTTTTTGTTTTTTCTAATTCTTTCCATTCAAAAACACTACTACCTATGGATTCTTTTCCATTCATATAAAGTACTACAAGTAATTTTGTTGTTAGATAACTTTTACATTCAGGCTCGATTATCAAAATCTGTTTACTGGAATTGACTGATGGGAAGAATCTTAAAGTGGACTTCAAACTAGAGCAAATTTAATTGGAAATAAATTAGTTGTTTCCTCACATCGAGACTCGATACGCAAAAACAAATTATAAATGCTTGCTAGGTTATGTGAACTTCTTGTAGCCATAACATTCGGAACAACGATCTAGTAAGAACCAAGAACTTTACATATGTCTCAAAAGAATCCGACCAGATCCTTTTCAACGTAACAACATGAAAACAAAAGCGGCTCAGTAATTGCCTGGAAACTAGGTAATTGAAAATATTATTCTTGGTTCACAATTATATCTACGCCTGGGAGACTTAATACAATAGAAGTCGCTGCAAATTTGTTGGTTTGTCCATCTTAGATTATTCAACAGGAATCTCGCTTTCGTGGACCAATTTAGGAATCTCAACCAAAATAAATACATGTTTCTAATTTAATTTCCAGTTTTAAAATAGGACTAGATTTTAAACAAATTTTTTTAATAATTATTAAAAATATACATATATGTTGTATTTTTTGCGTTTGATTTAATATGTTATGATTAATATTTAGATTTATTGTATTTTTTTGTGTTTGGTATCGGGTATGATTGACCTAACACCTCTCGTTAACTCATTTGATATCAGACTAAAATATTTTGTATATTATACCAACTGTAAAAAATTATATAATCATATTTATGTAAACTCTAATCTACTCCATAACATGATCCCCAATAAAAAAAAATTAGCAAGTTAAAAGTATCTAAAATATTTAAATTATGGCAACTAATTTATTTTAAAATTATTTTAAGTATTTTTTTGGATATGACAAATAATAACTTCAAGTTTTAATATTTATTCAAAAGGCAAGGTTTAATTGTGTAAATCTTACAAATAAAATGTTATTTCACCAAATGTACTTCCAAATTAATAATAGGGAGATATGTAAGCCTAATAAAATCTTTTAGGCTTTTTGTTCCAATATATAAGATCTTTTAGGCTTTTTTTGGTGTTCCATTTTATTATAAGTATTAATTGTATACGCCTGGAGAAATCACACCAATTAATACAAAAAACATAACGACATACTCGATTTTGTTTTTCTTTTTTTTTTTCTTCAATTTCAACGTTAATATAAAATGGACTAGTTTTCCTTGCCTTTCTTCCTTGAAAAAATATTTGTATTGCTATGAATGCAACTTGCAACTGCTACCGTGACTGAATAGGTTTGACTTTGTCTATTTAAAAACAAAAACAAAAACTTTCAACTGCTTATATAAAGGAGACTTCAAAGCTCATTAGTAATCCACGATACTTCAACATATTTCTCAAATCACACTAATTGGAGAAAGATGCAGGTTCGATATTTTTTTTTTGTTTTATTCTCATAATACATTTTTTTAACACTCCTTGATGATTCACACGAATCACACCTAAGAACCCCCCGACTAATGTTTCCGGGTTCAGTTTTTTGGCTTTCTCTAATTATTTTCAAATGTTTATCACCTTTCTTCATTACAAAACTATGTAATTATTTTTATTAATAAATTTATCATTTTCAGCAAGGCTTTCTCATATATGTTCAGATTTTTCCTGATTTTTTATTGGTTTTAGAAACTAGCAATATACTGTATCAAATGTCATAATGCTATCCTAATTAATTAGCTCTTTATCGTTTCTTTTTTTGTTGTTGTTGTTGTCAAACAAATACTTCATAATATTTAATATTTTCATGACAGGTTGTTGTACTAAAATTGGATTTTCATTGTGAAAGAATGAAACAAAAAGCTATGGCAACTGTCTGTCGTCTCTCCGGTACACAACCAACACTCATCAATTTCCTAATTTCTAGTTTTTTTTTTTAATTCTCCAATTAATTAATATTCTTAAACAATTGATTAAAGTCATAAGTATATTTTTGATTTGTGAATTTGTAATGAAGGTGTTAAATCGGTGGGCGTGAAAGACGATAAACTAACGGTGACCGGAGATATTGATACCTACATAATTGTGAAGAAATTGAAGAAAGTATGTTATACCGAGATTATCTCGGTTGGACCGGTTAAAGAACCAGAAAAGAAGCCTGATCCGAAGAAGCCATCTGAACCGCCAGAAGTGGTTTATTGGTATCCACCTCAAGTTCCACCGTATTACCAACATTTCAACGGATGTGTCTACGAAGATCCCAATACTTGCGTCATTTCTTGAAAATAATATTTTGGTCGTATCAGTTTTGTTCGCAATAGTGTCATCCATCATCACTCATCAGCTTCGCCGTAGTCATTGGTTTTGATTTTTTCAACTGGTCCGTTCTATACCATTTATACACTCTACATGATTGGACCAAGTTTGCCACTCCCAGGCCCAATGTATTATAAAACTCTCTATTAACGAGTAAGTCCGGGTTACTTACTACATGTCTAATTCGAATGATTTTTTTTTACATGTCTAGTTCGAATGATTTTGTTTATAAAAAATTTACTAAAATTTGATTGATGATTAGAAACAAAAAAAAATATATAGAAATGGTTTATAAAACAATAATCTAAATTCTAGTAAACTCCAAAAAATTAGTTATACAATTAAAGAAAGGTTTTAATTCGATTTCAGCTTTGGTTTCTATATCAAGGAAGGAACTTGCTTGAGAAGTTCTTATGACCGAAGGAGTCAATAGATGGGGTCAGTATAAATCAACGTTGTCCGGGTCGTCCACGCGGAATTCTGAATACTACACTTCCGTTTGCTTTCGTTTCACCGATATTATTAAATTTCAACTAAATCTTTTTAAAAAATACTAGGACATAAAAAAACAAACAAATTAATAAAGAATGACTACTTTAACCTTTTTTTATGGTCGTTGGCTTATTTAAAAAATACAAAAAAACTTTAACGTTGTGGGTCATGTATTGTGAATTGAATACTATAATAATAGTCGCAAATTCCTATGCAATTTCTATATAAACGGGCATTGGAGTGGACTTGCTATTGTCATCAAGAATCTTCAATATCTTAAACCATATCTCTCTTCTCTCTCTGTCT
Organism: Camelina sativa; assembly: GCF_030686135.1. Lineage (NCBI taxonomy): Eukaryota > Viridiplantae > Streptophyta > Magnoliopsida > Brassicales > Brassicaceae > Camelina > Camelina sativa. The sequence continues at coordinate 15,613,886 of NC_141897.1, forward strand.
CTCTCTCAAAAATAATTGAAAATTTCTGAAGATTTTTTCTATAGTTTTTTTCTCGAGCCATGCCTCCGATGGTACGCCCTAATTTCCTTTTTATCTCTAATTTATTATAAACATGCGTTGATTAATCGTTATAGGTACTAAATATATATATATATATATATTTAACTATAGTTATGTTAATTAGAATGAAAATATGCAATCAACGACCATACTGATCTCTGGTTTTGAAATAACAGAAAGCTGTGTTGCAATTGAGTATTCACGAGGAAAGAATCAGGAAGAAGGCGTTTGTCACCGTTTCTAGATATCCAGGTATTTTTTAAAAAAATTACATTTTCAAAATTTATAATATAATCTTGTCGTGGAAATGAACATTTTATTCATAAACTTTATTTTTGTTATTATAGGTGTTGCTTCGATATCATTGGATGACAAAACCGGGAAAATGACGATTGTTGGTGAAGTTGATGTATCGGCTATTGTGATGAAGCTAAGGAAGCTATGTAACACTGAGATTGTTTCGGTTGAAGTTGTTAAACCACCAGAGAAAAAGGCTGAACCGGAGAAAAAGCCTGAAGCTAAACCGGCTGAGAAACCTGAAGTTGTTGCCTGGCCGATTCCGATGAACTACCACCAGTACCAATACAATCCTGCCTACGCAAATTCTTACTATCAGCCACAGGGGAATTCTAGATTTGTAGGAGACGAGCCAGGTTGTGTGATTATGTGATTTTTCTAGAGTTATCTAAAATAATGTTAAGTTATTCAACACTTAGTTTTGATGGAAGAGTGTAATTCTTTTCGGGGCTACTACTTGTAATATACATTTCTCCTACGAGGTCATTATATTAATGTTTGATAAATTTGATCCTACGCTTTGTTAATCTATATATAATAACAATCCGAATAAATGCGACTAACAGTTGAATTTTTTAAATAGTACTATTTGGATATTTTCTGAAAAGTGGTGATGGTTAATTAAAACAGTTATTTATAAAAATTTACAATTGTTCAGTGTAGAGTTATATTTATTAGAACATTCGTATTCTTTGAAATCTCTATATATTTGTCTGTTTGAACTGTTTTCATTTTTTTGTCATAACACAAAATAATAGAAATTTTCAATCTCAACAGTTTTTACTGCTTTCAAAAAGTTTCTCTAGTATTCATTCTTTTAAAAGATTTAACAAAATATTTTTGGAATGATGAATCTAATTTACAACTTTTAGTTAATTTTAAATATAAAAATATAATAAAAATACCTAAAGTTTTTTTTCAACAGTTAGATGGATTATATAGTGAGTTTTTGAATTTGACATTTTCAATATGGTAATAAAGATGTCTTCTATTTAAAAGAAGTTTATATGGATTATTAGGTATATTTAAGTGCACACAGTTGCGATTTTTTGTAGTACCTTTTCGTAAATTTTTTGTTTTTATTTGTTTAAAAAAAAAAATTCAAACAGTTGTATCTGTTCATTGTAGAGTTGTGTCTTTTCACTATATTTTATTTATATTTTTTCATCACAACTTTCGTTCTAATAGGTGTATAACGTCATTGACGTGTATCTATTTAAATAGTCATGTCTTTGAACTCTCTTTATATTTGTCTCTTCATCAATAACCAACAAGTTCGTTAAAATAAAATTTCCATTTTATGTTGAATCTAAACAATTGAATATTAATATCAAAAATTCAACGTTATTCTATAATCTAATTAAAATTTTACAAATGATTATAGCAATAGAGAAATTTAATACAACTTAATTTATAATTTACAGTTGCGTCTATTTATCATAAACTTTCGTTAAAACAATATTTTAATATTTAATATTTAAAAGTAATAATAACAATCTGAATAAGTGCGAAAAATAGTTGCGACTTTTTAGTATTTTCTGAGAAAAAAATTGTTTTTTTTAAACTCAAACAGTTGTATATGTTCATTGTAGAGTTGTGTCTTTTCAATATATTTTATTCATATTTTTTCATCACAATTTTTCGTTATAATAGGTGTATCTATTTAAATAGTCATGTCTTTTGAACTTTCTATATAATTGTCTCTTCATCAATAACTAACAAATCATAATTCATTGAAACAGATTTCCTGTTTTATGTTGAATTTAAATAATTTGAATATTAATATCTAATATTCAATGTTATTCTATAATCTAACTAAAATTTTAGAAATGATTATAGCAATATAGAAATTTAATAAAACTTATTATAGAATTTACAGTTGGGTCTATTTATCATAACTTTTCGTTAAAAACTATTTTAATATTTAAATTTTATTTTATCATGTTTTTGAAAGTTGTGTATTTAATTTCAATTTTTCTTTGATATAGTTTCACTCATTACTAAATACATTTTTAATTATAATTATTTAATAAAAAAATACATTTACTCATTGCAACCATTCGTTCAATATTCTTAGTTAAGATCACTTTGTCATTATGATTTTTAAAATTGTAGCTCTTTACCATAATTCTTCATAAAATATCTTATATATTTATAATACTTTAAATATTCTATATAATATTTTCTGTTTATAAGTTTTCATTTCGATAGTTGTGTTTTTAGTAACAGTTTATGTTTAATGTTTATGTATTCAAACTATTCTATTACATTCAAATGAATTCATAATGTATAATTTTAAATTTTAAATTTATTTACTTTTTTTCTAAAATACTCCTTCGTGACATCGCGGAGGGTGTAAGTCCTAGTTCATCTAATAACAATCAGTCTTTTTCCTTGCGGTTTATTCAAGTGGACTTCTTTTTTTAGTCTTATGCTGAATATATTCTCTATACATTGTCTCTAGCTAGCTTACTAATAACATATATTGCGACGGACTGGTTGAATCGATGGATACAAATATACACACACATAATAGTAAGTCGCTCTCAACTTCGTTTTTAACATCAAGAATCAAGATAGTTCACGTAATACATTCCATTTTCTAAAATTTTAAAATAATTTTGAACTAAAGGAATGAGATATGAGATGGAGATAGTCAAGATTAGAAAGTCTCCTTTGATAATAAAACAAAACAAAACTTAGACAAAAACGGATATACTAGAAGATCCCCACATGTCGACATCGGAGGATCCACACATGGAACGAGGCTTCGAGGATAGTTCCATTATTGACTCTGATATTCAAGTCTTCTTACTATTTTGCTACTATAAATCACAAAATAATAAAGAATATTAAGTTTTGGATAATGAATGATATTGATTTTGAAATCGAACAAAACTTGTTGATATTACAAACTAAAGATCTTGACAAAAAAATTGAGGAGACTAAATTATTTTTAAGCTATAGATTATTGGGAGAGTGAGACTACAAGAGTCTCTTTTGGACTTGGTAGAAAGACTTAACAGAAAGAAGATTCTAAAAGGGAGTTGAAGTTGTAGTTTTCTCCTAAAGATAAGTAGATAACCATGATCAAGAGAAGTTGTAGTTTTTCTAAAATACTCCTTCGTGACATCGCGAAGTTGTGCATTAAAAGTTCATCTGCGTTTTCTGTATCCTTCTCAACCTCTTGTCTTTCCTGCAGTTTGAGTAATCGATCTGGACAGCTGTTTGCATACTGACCCATCTTGTCACACCTAAAACATGTAATTTGTGAGGTATCTCTTCCTCCATTTCGTCCTCTTTCTCTTCCTCGATAAGAGAACCTTCCTCCTCTGCCTCTTCCTCTGTAGCTTCCATTGTACTCATGTTGATTCTGATTAGAGTACCTAGTTTGGTTAGTATCAACATGAGAAGCAGTGTTTGCATACATTAGTTTGCTTTGTTCTTCATGTGGTTCTTCATCATCAAAGATCCTTTCTTCATAGGCTTTTAGCCGTCCAACAATATCGACAAAGCGTGTTGTATTCAAATCCAGTACTTGTTCCAAAGAGGCGACAATATGAATGTACTTTCTTCGAGGAAGTGTTTTAAGAAATTTCTTAACCAATTTAGGTTCTTCGATTATTGCTCATAGTGCAGCTGATTTGGAAGAGATCTCAGATATCCTTCTAGAAAACTCATCAATAGTTTCTACATCCTTCATCTTTAACCTGTCAAACTCTGTCATCAATGTTTGTAACCTAGCTTCTCGGACCCGATCAGCTCCAACATGTCTGTTTTTGATTGCTAGCCAAATCTTCTTGGTTGTATCAAGTTCTCCTACTTGTAGAATGAGTGCCTCAGGAATTGATTGGAACAATAGTGCAATAGCCATGTCGTTCTTCTCTTCGTCAATGACCTCTGCATCAATTGCTTCCCAAGCCTTATTGACCCTAAGAACAAACTTCATCCTCATTGCCCAAACTGTGTAATTTGTGGAAGTTAGCATAGGACACGCGATAGAGGAAGGTCATCCTCCCTCTGTTGGTTTTGCAACGACGATTGCACCTTCGGGTTCTGTCATTATTTCTTGATAAGGCTCTGATACCAAATATAGAAAAGTTACAGAATTTCCAGGTTTTAAACGAACAAAAGATCAAGAATAAGAATTGCTCTCTTATTATTAACTTTAGAAAATCACTCAAAACTAAAGTTCTCTCACAATATCTCTCTCTCAAGATCTCAAGTCAATCTCACAAAAACTCTCTTATGTTTGCCATAACTCGACAAGCATATGTATAGGAAAACCAAACTTATTCCTAATAGGAAAACACCAAAGTCTAGATAACTCCTAGACGTGACTTGAGCCTTATTTTCTTCCTAATCATAACTCGATTAGGACTAGGATTCCTTTCTTCTTAAGCCTTTCTCAAGCTTAAACCAACACTTCTCTCTCTCGATCCTAACAGACTCGAACAGATACAAAGAAGAATAGAGAAGAAGAAGATATAACGAAGATAGACCCATTGACTTCCGTTAGCTGCGAGAGGCCTCGATCACTCCACGTGTCACAATCTAAACTGCTCAATGCCAAACAGAAGCAAACCTTCCTTTTCCAACAGAGTCTCACCTTCACTTAGAGAAATCCTAAGTATAAAGGTCAGGTTTCTCTAAACCTTAAGATTTTGTCCTCCCATTATATTGTGTTTAGTCGAGTGATATTGTTTTGTTAGTTGAGAATCTTGAGATTAATTAAAGATTTGTGTGCTTTTTTTTTGTTAGGTTATAAATATAAGTTGTCGTCCGAAGCTCATGACAGCACCACACCACACCATTGCTAGAGACGGTTACTCCTAACTCCCACGCCTGCGAAAGAGTCAATGTCCAATAGTAAAGAACAGATCTATATCTACGATCTTGAGTCAAACCTTGGTTTGATTAGAGAGGAAATACGAGATATGTGCTCCGTCAGTTTTGATAGGGAAGTAACATCGTTTGACCCTAAATTAGTTTGCTTCAGTTAAGCAAGTCCTGATCAGCGCCAATATTTCCCGAGTCCTGAGCAGCTTGCCAAGTTCATGGATTGGATAGTTCGTAATAGACGTTGTCCACTCAAACAACAGAGATTTTTCCAAGTTTGAACAAGGGTTGCGTAATTTGGTTTGGTTTGATTAAGTTCTACAAGTATTTTTTGTTTTTTCTAATTCTTTCCATTCAAAAACACTACTACCTATGGATTCTTTTCCATTCATATAAAGTACTACAAGTAATTTTGTTGTTAGATAACTTTTACATTCAGGCTCGATTATCAAAATCTGTTTACTGGAATTGACTGATGGGAAGAATCTTAAAGTGGACTTCAAACTAGAGCAAATTTAATTGGAAATAAATTAGTTGTTTCCTCACATCGAGACTCGATACGCAAAAACAAATTATAAATGCTTGCTAGGTTATGTGAACTTCTTGTAGCCATAACATTCGGAACAACGATCTAGTAAGAACCAAGAACTTTACATATGTCTCAAAAGAATCCGACCAGATCCTTTTCAACGTAACAACATGAAAACAAAAGCGGCTCAGTAATTGCCTGGAAACTAGGTAATTGAAAATATTATTCTTGGTTCACAATTATATCTACGCCTGGGAGACTTAATACAATAGAAGTCGCTGCAAATTTGTTGGTTTGTCCATCTTAGATTATTCAACAGGAATCTCGCTTTCGTGGACCAATTTAGGAATCTCAACCAAAATAAATACATGTTTCTAATTTAATTTCCAGTTTTAAAATAGGACTAGATTTTAAACAAATTTTTTTAATAATTATTAAAAATATACATATATGTTGTATTTTTTGCGTTTGATTTAATATGTTATGATTAATATTTAGATTTATTGTATTTTTTTGTGTTTGGTATCGGGTATGATTGACCTAACACCTCTCGTTAACTCATTTGATATCAGACTAAAATATTTTGTATATTATACCAACTGTAAAAAATTATATAATCATATTTATGTAAACTCTAATCTACTCCATAACATGATCCCCAATAAAAAAAAATTAGCAAGTTAAAAGTATCTAAAATATTTAAATTATGGCAACTAATTTATTTTAAAATTATTTTAAGTATTTTTTTGGATATGACAAATAATAACTTCAAGTTTTAATATTTATTCAAAAGGCAAGGTTTAATTGTGTAAATCTTACAAATAAAATGTTATTTCACCAAATGTACTTCCAAATTAATAATAGGGAGATATGTAAGCCTAATAAAATCTTTTAGGCTTTTTGTTCCAATATATAAGATCTTTTAGGCTTTTTTTGGTGTTCCATTTTATTATAAGTATTAATTGTATACGCCTGGAGAAATCACACCAATTAATACAAAAAACATAACGACATACTCGATTTTGTTTTTCTTTTTTTTTTTCTTCAATTTCAACGTTAATATAAAATGGACTAGTTTTCCTTGCCTTTCTTCCTTGAAAAAATATTTGTATTGCTATGAATGCAACTTGCAACTGCTACCGTGACTGAATAGGTTTGACTTTGTCTATTTAAAAACAAAAACAAAAACTTTCAACTGCTTATATAAAGGAGACTTCAAAGCTCATTAGTAATCCACGATACTTCAACATATTTCTCAAATCACACTAATTGGAGAAAGATGCAGGTTCGATATTTTTTTTTTGTTTTATTCTCATAATACATTTTTTTAACACTCCTTGATGATTCACACGAATCACACCTAAGAACCCCCCGACTAATGTTTCCGGGTTCAGTTTTTTGGCTTTCTCTAATTATTTTCAAATGTTTATCACCTTTCTTCATTACAAAACTATGTAATTATTTTTATTAATAAATTTATCATTTTCAGCAAGGCTTTCTCATATATGTTCAGATTTTTCCTGATTTTTTATTGGTTTTAGAAACTAGCAATATACTGTATCAAATGTCATAATGCTATCCTAATTAATTAGCTCTTTATCGTTTCTTTTTTTGTTGTTGTTGTTGTCAAACAAATACTTCATAATATTTAATATTTTCATGACAGGTTGTTGTACTAAAATTGGATTTTCATTGTGAAAGAATGAAACAAAAAGCTATGGCAACTGTCTGTCGTCTCTCCGGTACACAACCAACACTCATCAATTTCCTAATTTCTAGTTTTTTTTTTTAATTCTCCAATTAATTAATATTCTTAAACAATTGATTAAAGTCATAAGTATATTTTTGATTTGTGAATTTGTAATGAAGGTGTTAAATCGGTGGGCGTGAAAGACGATAAACTAACGGTGACCGGAGATATTGATACCTACATAATTGTGAAGAAATTGAAGAAAGTATGTTATACCGAGATTATCTCGGTTGGACCGGTTAAAGAACCAGAAAAGAAGCCTGATCCGAAGAAGCCATCTGAACCGCCAGAAGTGGTTTATTGGTATCCACCTCAAGTTCCACCGTATTACCAACATTTCAACGGATGTGTCTACGAAGATCCCAATACTTGCGTCATTTCTTGAAAATAATATTTTGGTCGTATCAGTTTTGTTCGCAATAGTGTCATCCATCATCACTCATCAGCTTCGCCGTAGTCATTGGTTTTGATTTTTTCAACTGGTCCGTTCTATACCATTTATACACTCTACATGATTGGACCAAGTTTGCCACTCCCAGGCCCAATGTATTATAAAACTCTCTATTAACGAGTAAGTCCGGGTTACTTACTACATGTCTAATTCGAATGATTTTTTTTTACATGTCTAGTTCGAATGATTTTGTTTATAAAAAATTTACTAAAATTTGATTGATGATTAGAAACAAAAAAAAATATATAGAAATGGTTTATAAAACAATAATCTAAATTCTAGTAAACTCCAAAAAATTAGTTATACAATTAAAGAAAGGTTTTAATTCGATTTCAGCTTTGGTTTCTATATCAAGGAAGGAACTTGCTTGAGAAGTTCTTATGACCGAAGGAGTCAATAGATGGGGTCAGTATAAATCAACGTTGTCCGGGTCGTCCACGCGGAATTCTGAATACTACACTTCCGTTTGCTTTCGTTTCACCGATATTATTAAATTTCAACTAAATCTTTTTAAAAAATACTAGGACATAAAAAAACAAACAAATTAATAAAGAATGACTACTTTAACCTTTTTTTATGGTCGTTGGCTTATTTAAAAAATACAAAAAAACTTTAACGTTGTGGGTCATGTATTGTGAATTGAATACTATAATAATAGTCGCAAATTCCTATGCAATTTCTATATAAACGGGCATTGGAGTGGACTTGCTATTGTCATCAAGAATCTTCAATATCTTAAACCATATCTCTCTTCTCTCTCTGTCTCTCTCTCAAAAATAATTGAAAATTTCTGAAGATTTTTTCTATAGTTTTTTTCTCGAGCCATGCCTCCGATGGTACGCCCTAATTTCCTTTTTATCTCTAATTTATTATAAACATGCGTTGATTAATCGTTATAGGTACTAAATATATATATATATATATATTTAACTATAGTTATGTTAATTAGAATGAAAATATGCAATCAACGACCATACTGATCTCTGGTTTTGAAATAACAGAAAGCTGTGTTGCAATTGAGTATTCACGAGGAAAGAATCAGGAAGAAGGCGTTTGTCACCGTTTCTAGATATCCAGGTATTTTTTAAAAAAATTACATTTTCAAAATTTATAATATAATCTTGTCGTGGAAATGAACATTTTATTCATAAACTTTATTTTTGTTATTATAGGTGTTGCTTCGATATCATTGGATGACAAAACCGGGAAAATGACGATTGTTGGTGAAGTTGATGTATCGGCTATTGTGATGAAGCTAAGGAAGCTATGTAACACTGAGATTGTTTCGGTTGAAGTTGTTAAACCACCAGAGAAAAAGGCTGAACCGGAGAAAAAGCCTGAAGCTAAACCGGCTGAGAAACCTGAAGTTGTTGCCTGGCCGATTCCGATGAACTACCACCAGTACCAATACAATCCTGCCTACGCAAATTCTTACTATCAGCCACAGGGGAATTCTAGATTTGTAGGAGACGAGCCAGGTTGTGTGATTATGTGATTTTTCTAGAGTTATCTAAAATAATGTTAAGTTATTCAACACTTAGTTTTGATGGAAGAGTGTAATTCTTTTCGGGGCTACTACTTGTAATATACATTTCTCCTACGAGGTCATTATATTAATGTTTGATAAATTTGATCCTACGCTTTGTTAATCTATATATAATAACAATCCGAATAAATGCGACTAACAGTTGAATTTTTTAAATAGTACTATTTGGATATTTTCTGAAAAGTGGTGATGGTTAATTAAAACAGTTATTTATAAAAATTTACAATTGTTCAGTGTAGAGTTATATTTATTAGAACATTCGTATTCTTTGAAATCTCTATATATTTGTCTGTTTGAACTGTTTTCATTTTTTTGTCATAACACAAAATAATAGAAATTTTCAATCTCAACAGTTTTTACTGCTTTCAAAAAGTTTCTCTAGTATTCATTCTTTTAAAAGATTTAACAAAATATTTTTGGAATGATGAATCTAATTTACAACTTTTAGTTAATTTTAAATATAAAAATATAATAAAAATACCTAAAGTTTTTTTTCAACAGTTAGATGGATTATATAGTGAGTTTTTGAATTTGACATTTTCAATATGGTAATAAAGATGTCTTCTATTTAAAAGAAGTTTATATGGATTATTAGGTATATTTAAGTGCACACAGTTGCGATTTTTTGTAGTACCTTTTCGTAAATTTTTTGTTTTTATTTGTTTAAAAAAAAAAATTCAAACAGTTGTATCTGTTCATTGTAGAGTTGTGTCTTTTCACTATATTTTATTTATATTTTTTCATCACAACTTTCGTTCTAATAGGTGTATAACGTCATTGACGTGTATCTATTTAAATAGTCATGTCTTTGAACTCTCTTTATATTTGTCTCTTCATCAATAACCAACAAGTTCGTTAAAATAAAATTTCCATTTTATGTTGAATCTAAACAATTGAATATTAATATCAAAAATTCAACGTTATTCTATAATCTAATTAAAATTTTACAAATGATTATAGCAATAGAGAAATTTAATACAACTTAATTTATAATTTACAGTTGCGTCTATTTATCATAAACTTTCGTTAAAACAATATTTTAATATTTAATATTTAAAAGTAATAATAACAATCTGAATAAGTGCGAAAAATAGTTGCGACTTTTTAGTATTTTCTGAGAAAAAAATTGTTTTTTTTAAACTCAAACAGTTGTATATGTTCATTGTAGAGTTGTGTCTTTTCAATATATTTTATTCATATTTTTTCATCACAATTTTTCGTTATAATAGGTGTATCTATTTAAATAGTCATGTCTTTTGAACTTTCTATATAATTGTCTCTTCATCAATAACTAACAAATCATAATTCATTGAAACAGATTTCCTGTTTTATGTTGAATTTAAATAATTTGAATATTAATATCTAATATTCAATGTTATTCTATAATCTAACTAAAATTTTAGAAATGATTATAGCAATATAGAAATTTAATAAAACTTATTATAGAATTTACAGTTGGGTCTATTTATCATAACTTTTCGTTAAAAACTATTTTAATATTTAAATTTTATTTTATCATGTTTTTGAAAGTTGTGTATTTAATTTCAATTTTTCTTTGATATAGTTTCACTCATTACTAAATACATTTTTAATTATAATTATTTAATAAAAAAATACATTTACTCATTGCAACCATTCGTTCAATATTCTTAGTTAAGATCACTTTGTCATTATGATTTTTAAAATTGTAGCTCTTTACCATAATTCTTCATAAAATATCTTATATATTTATAATACTTTAAATATTCTATATAATATTTTCTGTTTATAAGTTTTCATTTCGATAGTTGTGTTTTTAGTAACAGTTTATGTTTAATGTTTATGTATTCAAACTATTCTATTACATTCAAATGAATTCATAATGTATAATTTTAAATTTTAAATTTATTTACTTTTTTTCTAAAATACTCCTTCGTGACATCGCGGAGGGTGTAAGTCCTAGTTCATCTAATAACAATCAGTCTTTTTCCTTGCGGTTTATTCAAGTGGACTTCTTTTTTTAGTCTTATGCTGAATATATTCTCTATACATTGTCTCTAGCTAGCTTACTAATAACATATATTGCGACGGACTGGTTGAATCGATGGATACAAATATACACACACATAATAGTAAGTCGCTCTCAACTTCGTTTTTAACATCAAGAATCAAGATAGTTCACGTAATACATTCCATTTTCTAAAATTTTAAAATAATTTTGAACTAAAGGAATGAGATATGAGATGGAGATAGTCAAGATTAGAAAGTCTCCTTTGATAATAAAACAAAACAAAACTTAGACAAAAACGGATATACTAGAAGATCCCCACATGTCGACATCGGAGGATCCACACATGGAACGAGGCTTCGAGGATAGTTCCATTATTGACTCTGATATTCAAGTCTTCTTACTATTTTGCTACTATAAATCACAAAATAATAAAGAATATTAAGTTTTGGATAATGAATGATATTGATTTTGAAATCGAACAAAACTTGTTGATATTACAAACTAAAGATCTTGACAAAAAAATTGAGGAGACTAAATTATTTTTAAGCTATAGATTATTGGGAGAGTGAGACTACAAGAGTCTCTTTTGGACTTGGTAGAAAGACTTAACAGAAAGAAGATTCTAAAAGGGAGTTGAAGTTGTAGTTTTCTCCTAAAGATAAGTAGATAACCTCTATAAATTAATACTCTTTAAATTAATACTCACTATAAATCAAAAAATTATTTCGGTCCCAAGTTGGGTCGGTGTAAAAAATGACACATTTCGATAAAATAATAAGATAATAAGTTTTTTGGAAATCTTATGTAAAATTATGTAACACATAATAGTAAATCTTATGTAACATATATTGCGACGGACTGGTTGAATCGATGGATACAAATATACACACACATAATAGTAAGTCGCTCTCAACTTCGTTTTTAACATCAAGAATCAAGATAGTTCACGTAATACATTCCATTTTCTAAAATTTTAAAATAATTTTGAACTAAAGGAATGAGATATGAGATGGAGATAGTCAAGATTAGAAAGTCTCCTTTGATAATAAAACAAAACAAAACTTAGACAAAAACGGATATACTAGAAGATCCCCACATGTCGACATCGGAGGATCCACACATGGAACGAGGCTTCGAGGATAGTTCCATTATTGACTCTGATATTCAAGTCTTCTTACTATTTTGCTACTATAAATCACAAAATAATAAAGAATATTAAGTTTTGGATAATGAATGATATTGATTTTGAAATCGAACAAAACTTGTTGATATTACAAACTAAAGATCTTGACAAAAAAATTGAGGAGACTAAATTATTTTTAAGCTATAGATTATTGGGAGAGTGAGACTACAAGAGTCTCTTTTGGACTTGGTAGAAAGACTTAACAGAAAGAAGATTCTAAAAGGGAGTTGAAGTTGTAGTTTTCTCCTGAGCTTGGTAAATCAAAACTTCAAAACTAACACCATGGAACAAACCAGATGATCACATTCTTACTAATATAAGTCCTATTTTGATCACATTCTATTAATAAAATAAAAAAAAAGAATTTGGTGGTACTTTACTTAACTTTGGCTTTATTTGGAAATTATATTCATAATACGGGTGAGTTAAAAAATTTCAGTTGAGTTACAATATTAACCGGCTGAATTTGGCTACCGTTTTTTGCTTTTTTTTTAATTATTGTAATAGTATTTCATGTTGCGAATGACTTACAGTTTTGTTTGATGACTGGTTTAATTAAACGAATTTACATGTTCCTTTGGTGGCTTACTTACCATTTCATCATTAAAAAATGACGTCGGATGCATCATTCCATGTCATCATCATCAAAGGAAATACGAAATGTTTTTTTTTCTATTCGTCTTGTTCTTCACCTTGTTCAAAAAGTATTTATATGTTCTTCACTTTATTTTCCACATCAACAAAGATATCCAAAACTTAAGTTTTGAACATCCAATTTGTCATTGTCTTCCTCACGTATTCTTCATTTCGTTCATCCTGCTCTAATATATGATAGATCCAGTTTTGGTAATTGTTGTTTTCGGTAATTATCTAAAAAACACAAAATGTATTTAACACCGATGACAGAGGGTGTAGAATTGTGTAGATAGATGTGAAAACTTGTCCGAAGTAATATTGTTGTAATACATTTGTTTACTTTCAATTTCTTTCTTGTAATAACTCGGTCGAGAAGCAATATAAATCATTTCTTTACTTTCAGTTTTTTTTCTTATAATACCTCAGCCACAAGCAATATAAATCAGCCGTCATATGAATTGATTCAACTTTTCATCTTCCGTGAAGTATTATAACTCAGCCGCGAAATAATATAAATCATCTTCATATGAATCTACGCAGCCTTTCGTTTTTCGCAAGATATTATACCTCAGCCGCAAATCAATATACAGTAGAACCTCTATAAATTAATACTCTTTAAATTAATACTCACTATAAATCAAAAAATTATTTCGGTCCCAAGTTGGGTCGGTGTAAAAAATGACATATTTCGATAAAATAATAAGATAATAAGTTTTTTGGAAATCTTATGTAAAATTATGGTCCCATCAATATTATAAATTAATAATAAAATAAACTAATATATATATATATACATATATAACTAAGAAAATCTAGTAAAATATGACTCTAGACATTCATCTTCTTACAATAGCCAATATTAAAAATTAAAAAATGAGAAAATCTCTTCATAAATTAAAACCTCTATAAATTAATAAAATTTCTTGATCCCGACTTTATTAATTTATAGAGGTTTTACTGTAAATCAGCCGAATCTAAGCAATCTTTCATCTTTTGTGAAGTATTATAACTGAGTCGTTTGATTATGTGGACTTCTTTAAATATTTTTGAAATTAAAAATGAGCAATTAACCTATAGTATTAATTATAATTATACCCAAAGCACTAAATATATAAGTAATTTTTTAAAAATGTATAATATACTAGTAATATTCTTTATTTTCTATAACATTGAGTAATGTTTTCAATATAATTTTAATCTTTTAATGTTAGAAGAATGAAGTCATGACATGTGGGTAGACGATTACAAAAAAACGAGGTTATTTAGCTAATTACTTATTTACTTAATCAGATAAGATAAGACACCTCTACCTGTATATTTGAACACTGACACATTCAACAAAAAATACAACTATTGCCCCCACAATTTGATTTAGTAATATTATGCATTTCTGTCGTGTTCTAAGTAATACTCACAGATATAGCAAACGAATAGAGTATAAGTGTATAACTTACGATATAGGTTCACAAACATTGTAATTGTAAAATAAATTTTTATTTATATAGTTTTTGAACAATTTCTTGATTTGTGTGTGGCATCCCTTAACATGCTAATTTCTCCTATATCGTTCGATAATTTTATTGGATGTAATTAAAACAGAAAAAAAAGCTTTATAATAAACATGTAATATTCCAATTTCCATCAAAAGCACAAAACCTAGAAGATCACGAAACTGCTAAATGTTCCTTTCTTCTTGAGTTATCAGATAATCTCATGGCTTTAAACTTTCCACTGGACAGCTTCGAAATCATTTTTGTTTGACTTAGTCAACACTGCTACCATATCTAGAGACAAGCGACAAGAACAATGAATGCTTCTCTTTCCCATCATATCTTCAACATCTTTAAAAGTTTATATAAGACCCGTTATGACTTAGCTTGTAACTCGGTTTTGATATCAGCTTTTGTTTCTATGTGGTTCAACTTTTCCAACACTCTAGAGAAATTGCCTAAAAAGTTGTAACGTGACCAAAGAGTCAATAAATGGCACCTGCCGTACACGCGGGATTCTAAATAGTACATTTCCGTATGATTTGGTTACACTGAAATTATATTTTAAACCAACTTACGAAAAATACTCAAAACTCTAAGTAGAGATTTACTACGTCACTCGTCTTTGTGGTCGTTGGCAATGCTATTGATATGGAAATATATAAAATGCTTGGGCGTCATATACTAAAAGTGTATGTAATACGCTAAGTTCTATTTAAATAGTTATCACTGAACTCATCAAGAAGCTTAATTCGATATCTTAATATATCCCTCCTCTCTTTCAAAAATTCTGAAGCTTTTAGTTTTATTGAGCCATGGCTATAAAACTATGGTTATGTCAAGTGAAGTGAAAATATGCAGTTAATTAGCCATAATATCTGCTTTGAAATGACAGGAAGCTGTGTTGCAATTGAGTATTCACGAGGAAAGAATCAGGAAGAAAGTGTTTGAGACCGTTTCTCAACTTACCGGTATCTTTGTAAATTAAATTATATTACTTAATTTGTAGTACGGTATTGTTGGGGAAATATGTACATATTTTATTCATGTATTTTACTATTTTAATATAGGTGTTACTTCGATGACAATGGATGACAAAGCCGGGAAACTAACGGTAGTTGGAAAAATTGACGTACCGGTTATCGTGATGAAGCTGAGAAAGATATGTAACGCAGACATTGTTTCGGTAGATGATGTTAAACCGCCTGAGGAAAAGCCTGAACCTAAAGTACCGACTGAATTTATTTCATATCCGGTTCTGATGAACTCCCCGTACCCATACAATCCTGCTTATGGCTATGCAGATCCTTACTATCAACCAAATGCTTGTGTGATTATATGATTTTTCTAGAGTTATTTCAATAATGTTAATATATATATATATGAACCCTTACATTGATACATATATAGCTAATTTTGATGGAAGAGTGTAATTTATATGAGAAAACAATATTAAGTTATGTTACCACGTACCAATTATTTTTTTATGTAAGGTCAAATGGATTGATAATCAAAAGAAAAAGTATGTATAAGGGATTTTGGAGAATTTTGATAATCTAGAGAGCTCACCATGTTCCTAACACGTACCGTTACAAATTTTCAATCCTACATATGCAAATTTTAATGTTAAAATTATTTCTCATAAGAGGTCATTTGAAATAAAAGAGCTAGAAAAAAAAATTATAACAGCATGACAAAGTTGATCTTAAATTGTTAACTTTTTTTTTGTTTCTTCTTAAGTGTTAACTTTACTTATAAATCATTATACTTTATTTCCCTGCGGATTCATTCATGCAGACTTTTCTCATATGCTGATATATTCTGTTTTTTTTTTTTTTTGTTGGACAAAGATGCTGATATGTTCTAAATAACTAATCACTATGTTGTGAGTTGAATCAATTTATTTAATTTGGATTATAAATCGATAAATATATACATACACTTAGTTAAGACGCTCTCAACTCCATAGAGAGCGCCAGGATGCAAGATCGGTCACGCAATAGTACATTATACATTTGATTGTCCAAAAGAGAAACCATATTGAAAAATAAGCGACAAGTGAGATAATAATGAAAACTAGATGGAGAGAGTCAAAATTCAAAAGTCTTCTTTAACAAAACAAAACAAAAAAACTTTTTAGAAATGTCGACTTGTGGGGATCCACATGATCGGATGAGGCTTACGAGGATATTTCGGTTCTTGACTCTATGATGATGGCAACTTCGTCAAGACTTCTTCTTCTTACCGTTTTACTAGTATGATGAGTCGCTAGAAATATTTGAAGAACTATCATTTTGGATTTATAAATTGAGTTTATTTTATTTAAGATTTCTAAATCCTAGCCTAAGTTATGTAGTTCCAACTTTTCACCTCTTATTTGGATTTCTGAACCATTTAAGATTAATGCCGTTGACCAAAAAAATATAAATATTAGCTAAAGCCTAAAGTATAATGCTATTCATTTTAATAATTTAAAAAATGCTACCCGGAAATTAGCAGAGAACTTATCTATGCGCAACTTCTTGTAAATTGTAATGTAGTTATGTGAACGGGTAGAAAAAAAATGCTGAACTTAGGAAACACTACTCTTCTAAAAGCGCAAATGGCCTCTTTCGATAATTAAAATATATCAATTAACATGATTATAAGCTTCTTTATATGTTTTAGATCTTTCATGTCCATTAACTCGTACATCTTCTTGGATTAGTACTAAAAGTTCAAATTCTCCTCCCATACACATAACAAATCTCAGGGAAGCAATCATTTTTGTTTATTAACGAACTGAAATGTATCTTGTTTGACATAAATATCAGCAATAATAACTAGATTAACACTTAATCTTAAAAGGAAGGTCAATTCTCGCATCATCTCAGAAAAAAAAAATTTGTTTCTAATTTAGCACATCATTTCCAAAGTTCTAAAAATAGCACTACCACTCAAAACTATATTTTAAATGTAAAAATAGATAATCAAAACCTACAAAAAAAATATAAAAGTTAATTTAAAATTATATATCAATGGACAATATTGTAGTCAATAAAAAAAATATGACATGTATTTCCATATTATTATTGAAAAGGTTAACATTTCTGTAAAATTACCTTATTTTATATAGGTAAAAAATTTATCGAATATGAAAAAGATCTTGTTCATCAAATTATAAGTTATTGGGGCTAATAACATCTTCGATATTTCAACCTTCTCGAGCCATGGCCGCGAAGGTACACCTCTTTATCTCTATTATAATAACTATGCGTTGATTAAGTCGATTAATTGAAAATATGCAAGTAGCCATACGTACTAATCTCTTGTTTGATATTACAGAAAGCTGTGTTGCAATTGAGTATTAATCCCGAGGAGAAACTCAGGATTAAAGTGTTTGCGACCGTTTCCAAAGTTAGAGGTATCTTTGTAAATGACTTTTTTTCTAAATTTGTAGTAATATGATATAGTTGGAGAAATACATATTATTATTTATTTTTATTTAAAATATAGGTGTTACTTCGATAACAATAGATCATAAAACCGGGAAACTGACGATACTTGGAGATGTTGATGTACCGACTATCGTGATGAAGCTAAGAAAAATATGTAACACAGAGATCGTTTCGGTTGAAGGTGTTAAACCACCAGAGAAAAAGCCTGAACCGGAGAAAAAGCCTAAACCTAAACCGGTTGAATTGATTTCGATGAATCCCCGTACAAATACGATCCTCCTGCCTATGCCTATGCAAATTCTTACCATCAATCAGATCCGTGTGTGGCTATGTGAGTTATTTTTAATAATGGTAATATATATGAACACATAATAGTTAATTTTTGAAGGAAGAGTGTAATTTATGAATGATAAAAAGTAATGTTAAGTTGTTAACCCATCCCATTGCAATTATGCCTATGCATTTTTTTTATGTTAAACTTCTCTGAAGAGGTTATGTGAAAGAAAACTAAAATCATCTAGTAGTAATTATTGTTTCCCTGCGGTTTCATTCACGTACGTACGTAGACTATAACATCTCTCTATATATGCTGAATTAGGAACGTGACTCTCCTCATCTAGTCTGCTGGATCATTCGCAAGCTTGTTATTATCAATAGATTTGTGGTAAATGGTAATAGTAGTAAGACTCTGGAACACGGTTCTTCAAAACCATTGCATGAAATGTTTTGTGTTCCTTGTTTTTCATACTCAGTGTTACCAAAACAATTCTTGTCAAATTAATTTGCTTGTCATATTAAAAACGCATCTATCAAACCTATATGAAATAGTATTAATTTTTTTTTTTAACAAAACATGACTAGGAAAAAAATGAAAAATCTTCAAAAAAATTGGGAGAAAACCAACATTGTTTCAAATGATAGATTTTTTTTTAATATGACGTAACCTCGTAAGTAATAATTTTACTTAATCTAAAGTTCTTATTGAACTGAATTTTATAAAGTTCTAATAGTTTTTCATGTCCATTTACATCTTCTTGGACCAGGGCATACAGTTCAAATGCTCCTCCCAAATAGGCAACATTCGATCTCAGGGAAGCAAATAAGTCACCAGACCAAACACCACTTCGTGTCACGATTCTAATTCAAACCAGACGTAAATATCAAAAAACAGATGACTAAAGATTAATTTATGTACCCACGCAAGTCCCAAGAGACAAAAAAAAAAGTTTTAAAAAAAATCAACATTAATATCATTAAGACATTACCATCACTAGTCTTCTTTCCACATCTCTACCCAATTCTCCTTTGCCTCTTTGAGTCCGAAAACAGAGTTAGTCTTGGTCGGGTCCAGGTTTGTGGACAAGCTTCCGTACGCAATCCCAAGAGCCGACGAACCAAAGGTCACGAGTGTGGTCAAGAATGGAACCCACAAAGGCACGTCCCAGACGTGTCTATCTTTCACAACCTCGAGTATTTTCAAGATTGCCACTCCCAGGCCCAAAGGTGTTCCCACAGACACCACAATCCTTCCCATCATCCTCTCGAACACTTCTTGAGGTATCGGCGGGTCGTCGTCTTCCGGGTCCGGGTCTGGTCGGCCGGGTTTTTCAGAGCTTTTAGTAGATTGAAACCCCTTGGGTCCAGCGTGGAGCTTGGATTCCCATCTTGGTCTGTTGTTAGATATTAGGGTTTTTGGATTCTGTGGTTTAGTGTTTAGAGTTGTTCTTGAGAGAGATGATAATGGTAGGAAATTGTGTGAGCACAAGAGAGCTCTCATTTTGTTTTTTTTTTCTTTCTTCTACAGATTTTCTTTATTTATCTTATCTACACATATCATATGGTTTAGTCTTTCGGGTGGCAGTTTGCCAAGAAAAAAAGAAAAAAAAAAAAAATATGTATCTTTTGTTTTTATCTTTGGGATATGTTCATAACCACACATTTTCATACTATTTTATCCTTCTTTATTTCTTTTTCTTCTTTTCATGAATATAATACCGCATGTTCTGGTTTTTTTAAGAACATGGAATGAGTCATCATAACATTATAAATTCATTTTTCTTCAATTTATAGCTTTTCATACGATTTCCTCGACACCTGCAAGGCAACAACGCAAACAAAAAGCAAAGAGGGGAAATTAACTTCTAGTGCAAGAAAAAACACTGTAAAGCAGTTTTCTTGAGGGATTACGTTACATACCCTACCAGGTGACAAATAGTAATAACGCTCGTTACTATGCGGAGAGAGCACGGGAGGAGGTTGTGACGGTGGAGAAGCGTGTAGTGCTGGCCGGAGAATCGGAGACTGACGGTAAGGTGAATTTATTGGTGACCGGAGCAGCTTAGAGATCATGATGCTCGGCGACAGAGGGCTTGAGCGATAGGGAGAGATAGGAGATGCCAGCTCCGAAGCCCAAGTGGCAGTTTCCGGCGAATTCCCCGATATTGGCATGTTTATTGTTATCCTATAGATGGAGAAAAATTCAAAGTCCAGTGAAAAAGACTGTAAATTGTAGTCTATTAATAAATGGTGATCATACCTTTTATGAAGTTCGATGTATTGGTCTGTCTCATCATATATTTCTTCCTTCAAGATTCATAAAATGGTTATTTCAGAAACATTCACAAATACAATATGTTAGTACTTCGTAAACTAATACTCATAATGATATGCTAATGACATCGATTACCTGTATCAGTTCCTCCATAACATCTTCCAGAGTTATAATCCCAATGACTTCTTCATTTTCATCAGCAATATTGTCAATGTATTGGACTGGACTTTGACAATTAGTTTCGCTGGAGTTCATCACAGGAACAACGTTGGCATCTTTATTAGGCGTTCCTGAAACAATACAAAAGAAGACATATGCATTCTCGTCTCAGTTCCTTTATATGATTTTAGATTTTATATAACTCTCTTTATATATAGAAGTCTCTTTACCATTGATGCTCTTGTCATGGACAGGAGTGTTAGTATTAGTATAGTTCTTGGTCCCAACAACAGCAGCCATGTGGCTTCGACCCGTTTGGAAGATGTTGAGGATGTCGTATAAAGGTAAATTCGAATTGACCCTGCTTGCAGATTTTGAAGAAAAATAAGCTTTGATCTACCTAGCTTCAAAAACAGTTTAGTTAGAGAGTATACCTGGGCATTCTTCTGATAGGGAGATCTCTGATCTGTGTCTCGTCTTCAGGACGGACTTTGATCAAGTTCTTGACCTATTCAAACCAAAAAAAAACTCATTTCAAAAATCATGTAAGTGTTTCTCAAGATTAATACCTGTAATAAATTTGTTGCACACTCACCAGAATATATCCGATGATAACACTACCATTGACAGAGTAAATTGGGATTCGGCTATGGCCTTCACTTGCTATCAATCCCATCGTCTTTCTATGAAGCCCAAAGAGAAGGATAAGAACAAAGAACTAAGTGGATATCTATTTCCAAAAAGCATAATTCCAAGAGAAGAACATACTCGTCGAGCCTAGAATTTATGTCGAGTGAGAATAACTCAGAGACCGGTGTCATTGCGTCTTTGGCACTCTTCTGAGACATGTCCAAAGCTCCTGATATGATTGTTGTTTCATCGTGAGTCAGTTCCCCGCCTTTTCCAGCCTAATTATCAGGAAAGGAACACAGAGAAAGTAGAAAAAAAAAGACATGGATTCACCTTACATATTGGCAGGACAATTAAAAGCATCTCAAGTTCTTGAAACAAACCTCGTTTCCGTGCATATAGACAAGTGACTTGAGCTCTGCTCGTCCTAAAAGTGTAGAATGTCTTTTTCCAAGCAGCAAATCGAGTAGCTGAGGCATTGAAAGAAGACAAATTTGAAGAATTCTTTTGCCTTACAAAATAATTACTGCTTAATCATAAACTCAATTGATCCACTAAAAGTTCCATTGATGTTAAGATGATTGAAGTACCTTGCTGATTGGATAAGATAATGGAAAGAAGATTATGATAATCAACCGAACCAAAACCGATAGCTTTGCACCGATACTCAGTCCGTACCGAGAGCATACAGCTTGAGGTATAATCTACAACAGTTGAAAATGAATAGTAAGCTATTGTGCAAGCGTTAAAGATGAGATCAGCAGAGAAAAGCTAATTCAAATTCTGTCCACCTCGCCAAATGCAAGTATGAGAGTCACAGATATCAGGACAGCACCCCAAGCTGGAAGCAGAGAGTCGACAAAGACTGGTAGAGCCTTTTAGAATTTATCATTAAAAAACATAGTCAGTAAATACTGACTCAGAACTTTTATAAAGGCAAAGTAGGCACAACACAAATAAGTTGTATCCACAGATATACACATAAGCAGCTTATTACCTCCATAGCCAAAGCATTGCCTATGAGGAGAGTACACAAGAGAAGGTGCTGGTTTTTAACGAGTGGAAGAATCTTTTCTGACCATTTTGTTGCAATTTTTTTTAAATGGTGTTAGTATAAAAATGAAGTAGAAAAGTATGAACAGGTCAATGGGTTTATGAAACTGACCAGCGTTTTTGCGCTCATGGGGTTCACCAGCTTTGATCATGACCTCGAGCTCGACAAGACTAAGGGACATGAGCCCAAGAGTCAATCCTGACATCAAACCTGCAAAAGCCACTAGAACAACACATACAAGTAGGTACACCCAGAACATGGTCTCACAGCAAGGGACATCATTCGCTGCCATTTCTTAAGTAATTTAGAAGGTAAAGACTAAACACTATGACCGTTGAGACTGAGAGAGAACGAGTTTGAGAATCATAGGAACTTAAATAGTAGCAGCGAATGACATAGTGTACCAACTGCTGCACTAGTAGAACAGAATCCAAGAACTACCATCCAAAATTTTATATCAAAGATATAATCTCATTCTGAAATCAGCTTTTAAATAAGGTGATGAAAACAAAATCCCTTTTTGTCACAACCTTTGCATTCACAATTAAATTTTTTGTCATCGGTCTCTAAAACGCAGTTTTGATGTCTAATGTCCACCCTTAATCTCCAGATCATTGTCAAATTATCATCCTCGAGTGACCTGATATCAAACAGAAATACAAGAAAGGCTAATGCACTGATGTTGGCCAAGACAGCAAGTAAAGCTCGGAATCAAGTTCAATGCTCAGCACATAGCTGGTGTGTCAGGATTAAGTTAAGACATCTTTTTTGGTAGAGTGTGAGACCATGTTGATTTGAGGGGGAACAACATGCAACTACTGGCATGCATTGTGAATTCACTGAGAGAGAGTGAAACTAGTGACGTCAGGAAACCTTTTTTAAGTTTCTCTTCAAAAACACCAATACAACAAAGTAAGTTCCAAAGGAGCAGGTGATAAAAGATCAAAAAAAGCCTTGATAACACCAACAAGAAAGCGAACGATTGACAAAAGAAAATAAGCAAACGACGGTTCAAAGGACAACAACAATAATAAATATCTGTGTAAGGGGTCAAGATAAGAAATGACCTCCACCAAAAGAATGCTTTAAAATAGTTCAGACCCAACAAAACTAAGAAGCTCTTTTTATAAATTAAAAAAAAAAATTGGCCAAACCCAAACAACTAATAGAAGCAAGACACAAAACTGCTTACATAATTCAAATTAGCTAAGCACATAATTGATTAATCAACATACTGTATAATAATTGATTATATTCTTGAGGTTTCTGCTAACAAATCCTCTATATATGAATTTGATGATCACTCTCCACTAGCAATTAATTTTATTCATTTGTCCCTTTCCATGGGACTTGCACAATGAAAACAAATCTTAGCAACACTAAAAATTTTGCTGAGCTATTTCATTTCATAGCAGAAATTTTTAAAATCTCATATGAAAAATCCCTGAAACGAAAGATTAAATCACTCAAAATTTTATATAAAAAAAACTCTGAACCTAGATCATACACATCGACGAGTTGCGAGAAAAATGTGTACCTTGGTTGTGAGATTTGACATATCTTTGGACTTCGCAATACGTGATTTTGGCGTGTAGACGACGAACACCAGACTAGATTAGATTGTGATGCAAAAAAAACTTTAGACCCCAAAACTTTTGTGCATCAACAATTCTAATTTTGGGTGTTTCTTTGATCTTCCAGAAAAAGCTTCCCGGCGACTGAGCCAGTAACGTCTCTACTAAAACCAAGAAAAGTAGAAAAAACTACAAGACATGTAAAAAGCCATTTTAAAACGGCAGAGTGTTTTTATCTCTAATTATTAAACAGGAGGCAGTGTTGTATTACCATCTCTTAAACATCAAGCCAGTAGTATCTAGACACGTGGATAAGACGACGACGCCGCCGCTTAAGTTTCACCTCGCCGTCGCCGTTGATTCTTTTTTTTTTTTTTTTGGTGAGCCAAAATTTTCAAATCCAATCGAAGGGGGAAATTAATGAAAAAAAAAATCTCAATTAGAATCTGTGTGAAACAAACAGTGAGAAGAAGATTTTGGAGAGAGGAGAAGAAATATGTCGAAGAAGAAACTTAGCGCGAACACCATGGATGATGTTGATCGATTGTTCCAGTGTTTCAAGTGTGGAATCTCTCCTCCTGGTAATGGGATTCATCTTCTTTGTTTGGTAAAATTGAATTGAAAAAATTTGGTTAACGCAATCGTCAATTGATACTTACCTTCTTCTCTACGATGACCTGTTTACTGAACATTTTGAGATCTTGTGGTAATATATCACCCAACGAGTGTATAGCAGCAATACATGAAGTTGCAATGTGAAAAAATTTTAATGGTTAAATGATGGAAATTTTTCAGCTTCTGCTATGAGAGAAAAGAAACGGAGCAAGAAAATGTTGAATCAAGAGAATGATGACTCTTCTCCTGGGACTTGTAAGAAGTTGCAGCTAAGTTCTTTGTCTAGAAAGCAACTGCAAAATCAGATTGATGGAGGTGTCAGTCTAGACGGCTCTGTTGTAAGTATAAATGAACCCACTTGTCGTGTTTTAAGTTGTTCTTGTGGAGTGAATTGTGAATATTTGTCATTGTCTCAGTCTGGTGGTTCTAAGAATGTGAAAAAGAGTGTTGGGAGGCAGTTTTCACCCATTGTATTTTACGGGTCTCCGAATGGTGTTCCTCCGAAAAGACCGTTGAGTTTGTTAAGGCTTTTGCGTGAGATTCGTATTGATCTTAGTGAAGAAAGGAAAGCTATCTCCAGGTGATCTATGATGAATAAGCTGGGTAGATCTTTATTTGGTCTTTTTAAAAGGTTTTAACTTTAGTGTATCATGGCATGGTCTTCACTTTTTCTTTAGGAAGGAGTTTGGGCTACATTTCCTAGGCAAGATGAAGCGATTAAGTTTGGGAAAAGACATGACAATGTGAGGATTTTTAGTTATCAAGATCATTTTAGTGGCCAAAGAAGGTTTCTTGTTTCATCATATGAAGAATTCTGGAAGAGGTTCCTTTTCTTTTACCTTCTTAACAAGCCAGGAAAACTTCTCTTAAGTGCTTTATTTATTTTGTTCTTTTACCTTTAGATACACATCTATGGATCCAAGGCACCGTCATCATTATGAAGTGATTCAAGAGGTATCTAGATCTCATTCTCCTGTGCTGCCATGAACTATTCTAATGTTTTCTGCATAGCTGCATTTAATTGCAATGGCTTTTTACTTCTCAGGGATTGCCATGCCATATGTACTTTGATTTGGAGTTTAGTCAAAAAGAAAATGAAGGTAAAGATGTCGATGAAATGGTTGATATCTTGATATCAGTCATTCTAGAAGCCTTGCATGAGAAATATGCTATCGAAGGACATGAGGACTGGATTGTAGAGCTTGACTCCTCAACTAAAGGTACAGTAATATATAAGCTCTCTCTCAGCTGCTAGTTGAGTATGTATTGTCCTTTTATACTTCTGTATGCAAAGGTTGGTTCTCTTGACTGTAGAGTACCTTAAACTTCTTATGCAGATAAGTTCTCTCGTCATTTAATTGTAATCATTCCAAAGGTTGCCTTTAAGGACAACATACACGTTGGTGCTTTTGTAGGAGAGGTATGCTTCAAAAGATATTTCACTTTTCTTTCCTGAAAAGAAGGTTTCCTAAGTTGCAAGTGGGAATTTCTGTGGGCCATGGCTCAT
The DNA here is from genome assembly GCF_030686135.1 of Camelina sativa. Taxonomy (NCBI): domain Eukaryota; kingdom Viridiplantae; phylum Streptophyta; class Magnoliopsida; order Brassicales; family Brassicaceae; genus Camelina; species Camelina sativa. The sequence continues at coordinate 15,640,184 of NC_141897.1, forward strand.
TGTCATCTTGATGTTTCTTCAGCTATGCACACGGATAGTAAATGCGAAGGAAAAAGATGAAAGGTTGCGCAAGTTATTTGTTCACAAAGAGGCTAATGATTCGGCATCCCTACTTTTTGTGGATACTGCTGTTTACTCTAGAAACCGTTGCTTTCGTCTTGCACAATCATCAAAAGCTGGAAAGACATCAGTTCTTCTACCTACAGGACGATTCAAATGTAAGAATATGGTAAGTCCACCTTCATGCAAGTCTCTCTGCTGTCCTCACCTTCTTTTCCATGTTTCTGTCTCAGCGCGACCTCTTGTTCTGCCTTGGAAGAGTTTATAGTAATTGCAGTATCTAACAAGATCACTGGTAAACAAACAGGGTGAAGAAGATATTTTCATGACATCCTTAATCTGCAACGTGGAATCAGATTGTGAGAAGCTTTTGGTTTGTAAGATGGAATCAGACTGTATGAAGACACTTTGCTTTGAAACAGAGGTAATTCTTTTCATCAGTTGCCTGACACTTGTGTTTTTGGCTTCCAATTGCATCTTCTTTCCACATATACTTGAGGGAAGATTTCACGAATGTTTATGCCTCTAAACTGTACTCTTTGGAGATGGCAGGTGAACAATAACAATCTTGTAAGAAACCTAAATGCTCAGAAAATTCAATTGGACGCTAGCACAAGTGACATGTCAACATCGTACTTCGGGGGCAAGTCCCCGTTCCCGCACCTGGACCAATTCATAGAATCCATTGCTTCCACAGGGGACGCATCAGGTTGAGTCTAATAATTGTGCAGCATGTTTGTGTTATGGAGAGATCACAGTGCTCATCTTCTTTAAAACATTTGCTGTGATATTTAGGTAAGATAAGATGCTGGTACTGGTTTTCAGAAGATAGCCTGATTGTATACAGCATGTTAAGAAACAGATATTGCGAACGAATTGGCAGGGAACATAAAAGCAATCATGGTACCATCTGCTCACAACCCATTTATACTATATATGAGTTCGTCTTTCTTTTCTTTTTTATTATCTCTCTGTGGACTGCTAATGTTTCTTCAAACAAACTTTCTTGTTTTAGTGATGTACATAGTTGATGTCAGAAGGGGAATCTATTATCAGAAATGCTACGATCCAGACTGCCGAGGTGTGTATACTCTATGTATTGGCAAATAAATATGAAAACAGAATCTTGTTCCTAAGATAAACCAACTTTGTCTGCAGATTATCGATCTCCGATACGTCCAGTTCCAGATAGTGTTCTTCCTGAAGATACGGTTTACCATCAAGAAGATACACAGACTCTTTGTAACAACCTTTACCCGGAAGGAGAATGTTACATTGATAACGAATGCGATCCAGATAGTGCTGCTAGCAGAAGCTCATGGTGGCTTGAAGCAGTTAAAGTTGCAGATGATCTTGAAAGTAAACCAAAAAAGACACTGGAACCTCATCCTTTGGTTAGTTGACTTCATGTTCTTGACTGAATGATCTGTCTAATTTCTCGAATATATTAAAAGAATAAGTTCTCTTCTTTTTTTTTTTGGCACACAGGAGAATTACGACGAAGATGATGATGAATGGTGGGTTGCTGCAGAAGAATCACTTAAACAAGTCCTTCCCCAAAATACCCTTTGATTTAGACATTCGCGAATCGCGACCTAACCAAAGTCAAGGCCAATCTGGGTTTGTCTTCTTCTTCCCTTGCCTCTCCTTAAAACCATTATCGTGTCCTGCCTGAAATCAACAGATCTCTCAAAATTCAATGGCTGCATTACCAGTTTTCATACCAGCCGAGTCTTTTCCATCGATCCTCTCACATGAAGCCTTGATCAATCATTTCCGGACCAATCTTCCCAAACATTCTTCAACAATCACAAGCCCTATCCGACAAAACTACACCGTTTCACCCCCTTCCTCACTCCTCCTCATGCCTTCTTGGTCATCTTCTCCTTCTCTCCCTTACATGGGCGTCAAGCTTGTGACCTACTTCCCTCATAACTCCTCACAGAACTTACCTGGGATTCATGGATCCTACACACTCTTCTGCTCCACTACAGGCCAAACCCTAGCTTCAATGGACGGTACTGTTTTAACCCTTTACCGTACTTCCTCTGTCTCAGGGTTAGGCTCCAAAATCCTTGCTAGAGACGATAGTCAGGTGTTGATCATGGTTGGTTCCGGTGCTCTCGCACCACACCTGATCAAATCCCATCTAGCGGCGAAACCAAGCTTGAGAAGAGTGATCATATGGAACAGAACTCACCAAAAGGCTAAGGATTTAGCTGAAACTCTCTCTAAGGATGCTCAACACAAGGAGGTCTCATTCGAGAGCCATGATTCGTTAGATGATATCATTCCTCTAGGAGATATAATAAGCTGTGCAACAAACTCAACTGTTCCATTGGTCAAAGGTGAGTTCTTGAAACCCGGAGCTCATCTTGACCTTGTTGGATCGTTTAGCCATGAAATGAGGGAATGTGACGACAATGCGATACAAAGAGGGAGTGTGTTTGTGGATAACGACACTGCGATGGTAGAAGCGGGAGAGCTCGTTGGAGCGTTTGAGAGAGGAGTGATAAAGAAAGAGGACATTTGTGGGGATTTGGTGGAATTGATCAAAGGTGACAAAGAAGGGAGAAAGAGTTCAACAGAAATAACGGTTTTTAAGTCAGTTGGTTCGGGTACTGTAGATCTCTTGACCGCGCAACTTGTTCACGAGACTTTTCTCAACCGTTGTTAAGTAGTGAATGAATCTCATTTGAACCTTGTGTTTTGTGTCAACTGATACATTGGCATCAGCCATTTGTTATATAGATGCAGTTTTGTTGTCAAATTATGGATTTGTTGAATTCTGATCGCAGGTGAAGCAAAGTGGACTTGTTGCTTTATGAACTCAGTTCACTAGTTCAGGTCTTCTCCATTTGCAACCACTTTAGCTGGTTTCCCCGGTTCAATAATAATCTGAATAAGACGTAATTCTTCATGGCTCAAGCTAGGGAAGTGTAAAAAAGCGTTTAAGCTCCGGTACATTTCCGGCTTGTAAGTTGTAACACATATAATTCGATGAGTCTACTGGCCATAGACCTATGGACCATGGTTCTAGGGTACCCATTTATTAATTAGATATATACTCCAATTATAGTTCCACTTTGTCCAATTTGACATCACATTTGTCGATCCCATCTTGTCTCTTACGTTTAGGAAAACTAAATGGTTATATATATATATATATATGTGTAACCATTTAGCTTTCCGACGAATAAAAGCTATAAAATACTTTTCTTGTTCAAGTCATTACCAAACCAGGGACTTTGGTTGATGATAGACTTGAACAGCCTCTCTAATCAGCTAAATTCAGTCCTAGGCTAGATACAGCGTAGACCTATAGGCTAAGAATTGAACTGCTGAAACTTTTTGAAGCTCTCATAAGTGTTGTTATTGGACTCGGGGTGACAGTGCAGGTAATTTCAAGTCTCTAGGGACAAAAAGGACTTTGCGTTCGCATCTGCGTGGCACCCAAATTGTCTAATCATCTTAGCAACTGGGAAACCAAGACACGATATGCTGTCTCTGAGACATTCGGAATCCATCAGAATCATATGCTGCCCAGAAAGGAAAACATGAGTCCTATCAGAGGACTGAAGTTCATCACCGGGAAGTATGGTGTGGTTTCTTGCCATGGCTGAGCCTTCTTTGACTCGGATTCCAGGTTTCTACAGTCCCAAGAGATTGATCTGTTTGGAGAATCGCTGGGATCTCGTTCAACACAGAGGCAGTATATGTTACCGCAATTGTGGAATCAATCAATTCTGAAAAGTTATTGGCCTACACGTTTGCTGTTTGATGATATTTTAGTTACATTTCTTCATATCTACTATAAACCCTTAGTGATTGATAAATGATAATGTAACCTATCTGGTTCAGACATTTCCAATGGTTTTGTTGTTGTGCACTATATTAAAACTATGAGATGCCAAAACGTTTACGAGATGATAATATACGGATTTGTACGTAATTTCTTCTCTGACGTGTAGGCTTCCGAATGCACAACAACTTTGATAACCAGTATTCTCAAGAGAACTTTAATAACCAGTGTACAGGCTTGAATGTGGTCCATCTTCTTGATTAGGCTTTTCCATCCTCAGGATCAACGAACGGCACTCACAGGTCAAGCGGGTAACGAAGTATCGCTCCGATCCCTTCAAGCCCTTTGCAAAACCGTTTCCCTTCAAGTGATTTGTCGTTTACAAATTCTAGCGCACAGCCAAAACGTGCGCATTCATTACGCAGCCAATCCAAAAGCGACATCTTCTCCTCCACATCTAATTCAATGTTGCCTTCATCTTCCTTGTTCAGGTGTTTGATCACAGTTTCACCCGTTTCACGGTTCTTCATCACATATCTGTTGATATCAAGATTTTCCCACAGAATAAGTGTCTCGACAGCACACGGCTTGGACTCCAGGGCCTTCAACGTATCATCAAGGCCATATAAATACTTGCCAGTTTCCTCGGTGATCTCGTCAAACACCTTGACAATTATACGCCTGTCTTTCGCCAGGACTTTAGATGTCTGGTGGATAGCAATATGGAAACCGCCTTCTCCTCCAATAGTAACATCCACCACATTCACCATCATCGCCGCAAGCTTGGGATCAAACTCATCTGACTTAGTCAATGTAGCCTTGTAATCCCCTCGGGTAGCAAGTATCAGCCCATCCACATTAGGCTCCATTGTTGAAGGATTAATGTAGTAGTGTGTGGCGAGCTCAGCAGATTTCCTCACATACGGAGAGGTTCAGCGTCCTGATCCTGCTTCATAATTTCGTACCATGGGGGGGGGGGGGGGGGGGGGGGGAACTCGGAATAATCATGGAAATCGTGAAGCACCTCACGGGTGTAACCACACAAAGTTCCAAGGAGAGTCTCGTGCCCGTCCATTACAATAATATACCCTAACTTCTCATTCATGATGTCTTCTCATTCATGATGTCTCCTCCAATTATAAGTATCTAGAGAGAATTGTTCATCAGCAAAAGCCACCAAGCTAGTTGAACTGAAACTGAAATCACCAACTTAATTTAAGTAACAGAGGATTCAAATTTTAAAAATAAACACAATACCCATAATAATCTAATGAACTAATATACATGCAATGCGTTCGTCAGTAATAAATCTTATAAAATAAAATTAGAATATCAGAGCAAAACATCTGTCCAATCATCCGCCTGCCGAAAACAAATTCTGGAACAATTACATTCAAGTTCCAACTCGAAAACCCTAGTTAGTTTCAATCAAATCAAAACAACTCATACTAAAAAAGAAAAAGAAAAAAATCATATCAGACGAGATCTGTTGAGAAAACAATAGGAATACAACCAAACGAAGAAAGAAAAAGAGCAAAAGATACATGAGAAGGTCGGAAAGAACGAACCTCTCTTTTGCTCTTTTTTTCTTTTTTTTTTTTTGTTGTTGTTGTTGTTGTAAATAAAGCCAGAATTGGTTCTGTTCCGTTTTTTTGTTTGGGCCTATATAAACCGACTCACCTTAACGGGCCTAATCATAATCTTTTTACCTCTAAGATTAAGATTACTATTTTTTCTTCTATTTACACGGGAATTCTATTTTTTTTACAAAGGATTCTTTTATAAATAGAGGAAATCTATTATAGAAGTAAGAATAGAGGTGGGTTGGAATAAAACTCACTTCTATTATAAAAGTCTTTATTATAAAGGAAAAAATAGGGAAAACTATTGAAGATGATCTAATATTATTTACCTATAACAAAAACAAAAAAAAAAACAAAAACAATTTTTGAAAAATTTACATAAACTATCGTTGTTCTAACATTTATATTTTCTAAATTTCATGATATTGGTATAAGAAATATCACGCTTCATCTTCCTAAATTATTAGTTTTGGAAACCACTATTATTAATTGGAATTGGTTCAACAAAAGCGTATGGTTCAGTACTAGCTATATCATTTAGGAAAAGTCGTGGTCGTTTTGGTCAGCAACGAAGGGGAAGTGATGGGGACTATCACCCCAAAGGCACTATTCTGACATCTGTCTTGAAAGAGTGGCCTCGTTGGGATCACTCCCTCTCGATGGAGTTTTTAGGCATAGGCAATGAAGATGGTCATCCATGGCAACTATCCCACAAGATGTGGGGAACCCCAGAATACGATTAAAGTTATGATATTGTTGGTTCAGTCTTTTATTGACCATATTATTTATATATACATTTTTCAAGTACATTTAGCAAATAAATCTTGAACTTGCCACCTATTTACAAGACTGTCATTGTATTAAATATTTTTAATTGTAATTTATAAATATGGATTGATTAGATTACTCTCTTTTATGTTTTTTGGCAAATTCCATATGATATAAGCTTCCCTATTTTTTTATACAATTAGTCTCCCCTTAATCGCAACTTTCCTAAACAATTAGAATCACTACCATTATCATTAAATATTTGATTCCTAATTAATTAAATCTATATATACATTCCCAAACAAAATTTTCCCACTACTCACATTTCCTAAACAACCTATTATAATTAATTTACTAATCTCATTTACCTATTAACAACAATATTTTCCCCATAATCCAGTTTCCAAAAAAAATAGGCCTACGCATTAAACGTTTTGATTTACCTTGGAGGAAGATCATAACCAAGATTTGTGATGTGGACGCATTGATTCCCGATCATATCCCAAGCATATTCCAAAAATAAACAGATTATATTTATTTTCTTCCTAATTACTTGCTTAATCAGTTTTTCTTTTTTTGTGTGTAAAGGTTTGTTGGGTCGACCTTATCGTCCCTATAAATATATACTACAACTAAACCTAGATTATACATCAACAATCACAACTACACAACTCTTGCAAGCTACTTTTGCATTCCTCAAATATGTTTCACCCTACCAAACAGCTTGGAGGGTTTGAATTTCATTTCTAAGACCATTCTCTGTTATTTTTTTCTTTTCCTGTTAAAAACTATTCTTTGTTATCTTGGTTGAATTATATTTCACTATACAATGTTATGAATAAGCAAATGAGAATTCTGCCTACTCTTTTCCTTAGTTATTCAATAAAGTTTCACCATCTTTTTTTCATCCTACTTATGCCTAGCTAATATGAACCACATAAGCTTAATAGTATACAATTACAATAAACTAACCTGTTGAGATGATGGTTGCTCTCATAGCAAATAAATTTTATTCCATCTTTTACTTCAATATAATAGAACGACTGTAAAATGAATCAGCTCATAAAAGTTTATTATGAGTTGATTCATTTTACAGGCATCATTGTAATGAATAAGAGTAGGCAGAATTCTCATTTGCTTATTCATAACATTGTATGACTTCTTCATTACAATGATGCTCTTTATTTGCTAATTAAAATTTATTTTTGCGTTTAAATCATTTGCAAAATATAAAAATAATAGGTTAGAAATTACTTATATATCAACTTATGGATGAAATCTTTAAAAATACAATAAATTAAATAATTTTAAGAATAAATAAAAATGTAACATCTAAAAGTACAAATTATCTTGTAGGTTACTACAGTAATTTAAGTAAATACTAAATTAAATGCTTCTGCCAAAAAATTGTTTTAGAAAAATTTTAGTTTTGAATATCACGTGACGGGGTTATATAGCAGGACGGATTTGGGTTGATATATATAAATAAAATACTATTAATTTATTTTTTATCTTATTATTATTTTATTAACACCATCAATCTTAGAATATTACAAATTTTAATTAAATTACGCTTATGTAAACAAAAATATCATGCAATATACCACAAATTATGAAACAACATTTTTTTTTAATTTACTAGTGGTCCCATATCCACTAACAACCTAGCAACAATCAACAACAGCGGATAACCAAAACAGCTCCAATAAACCAATAAAAATTCCAACATTAACAATCCAATGACCAACAAAACAATACTCCAAAACTAACAAAGAAATAACCAAGTTCCAACATCCTACAATGTTCTATCAGCTCAATTCTAGCAACCTAACAATGGCTAGACCACAATCAATCAAGCCTCTAAAACATCCTCCTCCTCATCGCCCTGATTTCACGATCACACTTTGCCTTTACCTGCACCACAAGCACATATTGAGATGCATGAGTATTATTAAAAATACACAATGAGGCAATCCTCCCATCTACTGGGATATACACACAAGCATTTGAGAATCTAATGTCAAACAATCATCAACAGTAACAATCAAACCCGGAAACAAGCAATCGTCGACCAACACCATACCAGTGTCGATCGACACTGACAACCTGGTGTCGACCGACACCTGCTTGACACCTCCCGAAAACCCTAGTTGTGTCGATCGACACCTCCACATGGTGTTGATCGACACTCCCAAAGATTCCCGAGCCGTTCTCGCGCAAGTGTCGACCGACACACCAAAGGTGTCGATCGACACTGATGCCGAGCATCGTCTTCCTCAACGCTCTCTCGCAGATCCCCGCTTCCCAAAGACTCCCATTCATCTCAAACTCATCCATAAGCCATATAAGGACGTAGAAACACCAAAACAACCACAAGCAAACAAGGAATCAATCAAACAACTCAAAATCACAAAGAAACATAGATTTCTCAAGCTTAGATAAGCCATGGTCATGCACTCACCTCTTTTGCATGAGAATCTACTCACCTCTTTTGCATGAGAATCTGACTCAAACACAGCTGTACCACACTCCTAGCAATCTTCTGATGCAATCCCAGCAATAGATCTCCCCATAAACCACCACAATCTCTTCATAACTCAATAAAACTCACAAATCTCCTTTTCTCTCTCTCAAACAATTTAGCGGCGACAAAAGATAACTTTTTTAAACCCTTTTCATCGACCCACCCTTAAATATGACGATTTAGGGATTTCAAATTGAACCAAACCGAACCAAACCACAATTAAATCAAACCGGTCAAAACCGAAAAAGATGGTGTCGATCAACAAACTCATGGTGTCGATCGACACTCAGACCAAAATTGCAGTTTCCGGTTCGCGGATGTTACAAATTAAATCCTAAAATTAACAATCTAAATACAATTATACAATTTCAAACACTAAACAAAATCAACAAACAATTATAACTTAAATTTTAAAAGTTTTAGTTTAAGAAAAAATTGTCCCGCGGTGTACCGCGGGTGAAAATCTAGTACTATTTTAAAAAAAGATCATCAATTTTTGTTTTTTACTTTCTTACTTTCTTATTAACATTAAAATATTGTTAGTTGTACAAGATCAGAACAACCATAAATTATTCCATTTTGACCCCAAAACTATTTTTATAAGAATTTATCATCTAGATATATATTACTCAGCCAAAATCTTCATCATACTCTTCAGTTTAGTGTACTTTGAATATCTAACACAAAATTCTATGAATATATTATAGTCTCATTTGATTCAAAACTATTCAGTTTCAACATAAACATAAATTTCTATTAGTCTTAAACTCGTAAGTAATAAAAAAAATACAAATATTAAGACATCTCCAATGGTTTTCCCTATTTTTTCCTCTAGAGATTTTTATAATAGAGGTGAGTTTTACTCCAACTCACCTCTATTCTCACCTCTATAATAGAGTTTCTCTATTTGTAGAGGAACCCTTTGTAAGAAAAAATAGAGTTCCTCTATAAATAGAGGAAAAAATAGCAATCTCTATTTTAGAAGTAAAAATAGAAGACCATTGGAGTAACATTTACCCCTATTATAGAGGATCTCTATTATAGAGAAAAAAAATAGAGGACCATTGGAGATGCTGTAATGGATTTAAATCGATTCATCATCGTATTACATAAAGAAGAAGAAAACTAATATCTTGAGTAGGAGAAGGCCTATGCCACGTGAGAAGGAAGTAAGTAAAGAAAATAATGACGTGGACCAGAAAAGAGGAAAGACTCTAATAGAGGAGGAAGCTTGGCCGTTACGGGATCATCTTAAAAGAGATGTGAAGCTCTTCTTGTTTGGGATGCTTATGGTTGTTGAATGTTAGCGATGTGTTAAGTGAGAGAGTGATGTTCTCTCTGATGGTTAATACGAGAGTGATGTGCTCTCGTCTCTGATCTTTGTTAGATGAAGAGCTTGTGATGTACTTGCCTTCGTTTATGGTGTGTTAGTGTTTGGGTTATCAATAAAGAGTTAGTTACAGAGGTTACGATATCACTAAATCTAACATTGATAACGATCAAACAGAAAGTTTAAATATATTTTAGTCTAAAACTAATTTGCTTTCCCTTACTTATATAGACATTTTCTGTTTTTGGCTTAAAAATTATACTTATAGGAAGGTCATCAAAGCCGTCTTAGCTCAGTGGTAGAGCGCGTGGCTTTTAACCACGTGGCCGTGGGTTCGATCCCCACAGACGGCGTTCAATCTTTTTTTTTCCTTTTCTTTTTTAACAAACGGTTTAGTAGTTTTAGGCCCATTCACTTGAAAAAGTTTCGGGTCGGGTCATAGAATATAAAAGACCTAATTGAGTTCCCCTCCTCCGTTCCTTCTTCTTCTCTCTTCTTCACTCAGACGGCAAAAGAAAGACCTAACTCACACAGGTCGGTCTTTTATTGCTGAACTCGTCGACGACGATGACCATGGATACGGTCGACGCAGGTATGGGGAAGACGGTGATGTGTCTGTTAACAGACCCAGAAGGAACTAATTTGGGTTCCGCCATGTATATCCCTCAAAATGCTGGTCCTTTGCAACTTACTCACCTCGTCAATAACTTCCTCAACAACGTAACCATCTCTTCTCTCTTCTTTAACTCAAATTTGGCTTAAAGAATTGATTTTTTCGTTTATGGGTAGTTTAGGTAGTGATGAACTTTATGCTAATTAATGTTAATGATGATTCAGGAGGAGATGTTACCTTATAGTTTCTATGTATCAGACGAAGAGCTTCTTGTACCTGTAGGAACTTACTTGGAGAAAAACAAAGGTTAAAAAGCACTCGTAAAGCATTTTGGTGTGTGTGTGTCTTATGGCTCTATGAAAATCTTATTAAAAGCTTCATGTAAAATTGTGGGTTTCAGTGTCTGTGGAGAAGGTTTTGACTATTGTTTATCAACAACAAGCTGTTTTTCGAATCCGTCCAGTTAACCGTTGCTCTCAAACTATTGCTGGTATGTCATAATACTGCTTTCCTCCGTTTCAGAGTTGTTTAATATTGGAGATTAACTAAGTGCCAATGGCTTACTTGAGTTTATTTGGTTTGTTTTCTATATTGTAGGTCACGAGGAAGCTGTGCTTTGTGTTTCATTTAGTCCTGACGGTAAGCAATTAGCTAGTGGTTCAGGTGACACCACTGTCAGGCTTTGGGATCTCTACACTGAAACTCCATTGTTTACTTGCAAAGGTTAGAACTTTCCCTCACCATCATCTCTCATTTTACTTCCCTTTTTAGATTCCTACTAATGGTTAAATCGCTAACCTTTTCAGGGCACAAGAATTGGGTTCTCACAGTTGCTTGGTCTCCGGATGGTAAGCATCTTGTGAGTGGTAGTAAATCCGGTGAAATCTGTTGTTGGAATCCAAAGAAAGGAGAACTAGAAGGCAGCCCACTTACAGTTAGTCCTATATATTTGATATTGGTTGATCTTTTCCATTGCTCTTTTGTTTTGGTTTGTTACTTATTACAGTTGCTTTTCAACTTTTTCTTAGGGTCACAAGAAATGGATTACTGGTATCTCGTGGGAACCAGTCCACCTTAGTTCTCCATGCCGTCGATTTGTAACTTCTAGTAAAGATGGGGATGCAAGGATTTGGGATATTACACTGAAAAAATCTATAATTTGTCTCAGTGGACACACGCTTGCTGTGACTTGTGTCAAATGGGGTGGAGATGGAATTATATATACAGGGTATGTTACTAATATGTGAAATGTTTCTTGTTGTCTTTTTAACTGTGGTGTCCAATTTGTGTTGACTAACATTTCATTGTAGTTTATAGTTAATAGCTTAGATCATTTCATTGTCTTTCATATTATATCTGATAACCAGATAATGAAATGAACTTAATTTGCAGTCTCTTTATCTTGTTAATCACTGAGTACTTGCCTCCATGTTTAAGTTCCATGATCACTTCTTCTTACATACATAACATTATCTTTTTCTCTTGCATTCTATATAAATATCTGTTTTGTGTTTGGCAGTTCCCAAGATTGCACGATAAAGATGTGGGAGACCACTCAGGGGAAGCTCATTCGTGAATTGAAGGTAAAGTTTTAGCCATGTTTTGAAATGTGTTCTGATCATCTTTCCATTGCACTAGTATCAGACACATTCCCCATCCTTCTTGTATCTTGAGAGATCGTATGCTGATAAATTGCTCTATGTGTTTCATGTTCTGAATGTGTGGTTCGTAGCTTGTTCAGATTCACCAAAGTATCACTTTTACCACCTCAATTTTCACTGTTACTTCAGGGGCATGGGCATTGGATTAACTCCCTAGCATTGAGCACAGAATATGTTCTCCGAACAGGAGCTTTTGACCACACTGGACGACAATACCCTCCAAATGAAGAAAAGCAAAAGGTAAGCTTCTCGCTCCATTCCACACTTGAGAATTGAGATCAGTTTTGTTCTTTTACCCTGATTTTCATCTCTCCCTTTGCAAAACTCGCTGGCTTCTTTATTATAGGCACTCCAAAGATACAACCAAGCAAAAGGGGATGCCCCTGAAAGATTAGTGTCTGGTTCTGATGATTTTACAATGTTCCTTTGGGAACCTTCTGTTAGCAAACAATCTAAAAAGCGTTTGACTGGTCATCAACAGGTACTTTCTTGAAAACTTCATTCTTTTCGCCGAGGTTTTTGGTTCTCTTTCTGATTGTTTACGTATAATTTGGTCAATTCAACAGCTTGTAAATCATGTCTATTTCTCACCTGATGGAAAATGGATTGCAAGTGCATCGTTTGATAAATCAGTTAGGCTATGGAATGGTGTTACAGGACAATTCGTTACAGCTTTCCGGGGCCATGTTGGACCTGTTTATCAGGTCAGCTGGTCCGCAGACAGTAGAATGCTTTTGAGTGGCAGTAAAGACTCTACTCTCAAGGTAAAAAACTTGCTTTTATATAATGATGTAACTCATGAAATGTCATTCCTACTCTTTACTGGAGATATCCCTCAGTTTCTAAATAAGAAAGTTTGGTACTCTCACAGATATGGGAAATTAGGACGAAAAAGTTAAAACAAGATCTTCCTGGGCATTCCGATGAGGTATAAACAGCTTCCAAGCTTAAAATTTTTACCCATATGTCAATCTCCTTCTTCTCATACTTTTGCAACCCTTTTGCGTTTTCTTGGTTGGTCATAGGTTTACGCTGTGGATTGGAGTCCAGATGGTGAGAAAGTAGTTTCTGGTGGTAAAGATAGAGTTTTGAAGCTATGGCAGGGTTAAGATGGAAGAGCATCGTGGAGCTTTTTGTTTAGTCTGCCAATTATTTACACATATTTTAGCTCTTTCAACTTGTTTGGTTTCTGCACTTCAATGCTTCTCTATGGGCTTTTTGATCTTATGCTTAGTAAAAAAACCTCTTTGTTCTTCCCTCTAAGTTATTACTTTTATATATGAAGGTAACATAAAAGCCTTTTTTACATTAGCTATTACATTATATCATGCACACATAGAGGTGTAGTGGCTATATAATAAAATAATTTTGCCCTAGGAGGCTAGGACTAATTGGACCAGTTCTGGCTTCTGAGTCAACCATTATTAAAATGACAATCAGAATGAGAAATCTCTCAACATACATTATTAATTTTGGACCATTTAATCACCATGGATTAGTTATATAGAGTATATATATATATAGACATGACATAATCATAACAACGGAAAAAATGTTACTTGGGGTTGATCTTGTATCGCTGTCATTTGCCAAACCAATGAAAAAAGAGAGCTAGGGGCCAGGTTTTCAGAAATGATCCTTGGCTCAGTCTCCTAATCAAACCAACCAAACCCACAAAAACCAAAACGTGGTCGTGGAAGATTTCACGATCAGTACCAAGTGATAGCGACCGTCACATCATTTTATTCTTATCTCTCCCTCTCTCTAATGGCCCCTCTTTGTAAGGACCAAAAGCTTTAGTCGGTTCTCTCTATCATCCCATCACCTCTACCGAAAGAAGAAAGAGATATCAGCGAATTCTTCTTATAGAGACAACCAAATTGATTCATGGAATGAGTTTTGGAATTTGATCATCAAAAGCTCTCTCTCTCTCTCTCTCTCTCTATCTTTGGCTTTGTATTGCCTTTTAGACATAAACCAAACTATTGAAATCAATATAGTCTAAAAAAGAAGTGAAAGGAACTGTAACCATTAAGCAAACATCTCTCTCATTTCATTCCCTTTGGATGTCTTTTCTTTAGGAAAAAAACAAAAATAAAATAAAGATGATACATCAAATATGAAATACATTATAGTGGATGTGGTCCAAAAATAATAAGATTTCATCTTTTTTTATTTCCTATCATAAATGATCATACATCCTTATATTGCCTAATTAAAACCACATATTTTCCATGTCTCCAACATTAGGCTCTCTTTTTTTTGTAAGTTCGATTTTTATTTTTATAAACAAACCAATGTGAATGTAGTGAGGATGTTAGGGTTTGATTCCTTGTTTTTTTTTTTTTTCTAGAAGCATATATCCCTCTTTCTCTCTCTTGTCTTTTGGTATTTTTTGAGAGAAAAAAAGGAAAGGTATATAAATTATGTGTGCTGAAGCCATATTCTTTTTGGTAATCATGAATGAGAGAAACCTTTTGTGCTCGTAAAGGGTTATATTCTCGATAGTTTGTTGCAAAATGAATAACTCATGGAATATTATTTTGGTACTATACCTTCTCTTTATTTTAATAAAGACATGCTTCAATATTGTCCAAGAATTTTTTGATTCCGACCCCTTGATGGGAAAAAACTAATGTTATATGTGTTATGATCGTAATTATCTCTTCTTCTTTTCTTCTTCTTCTAAACTTTTCAAATTACACGAATTTAACAGCTTTTATTTTCGAAATATTGTTACCTTATCTTTTAGTTACCTTTAAAATTATTGTCATTATAGTAGCAAACATAATAGGGTGTGTACTCTTAGTATAGACAGTGAATGTTATGATTATAGTGGGGATTAATGTAGTCATGTCTCGTAATAAGAATGATGCCTTTTTGCTTCAACTTTTTATATAAGAAGGTTGGGGTCATCTTTTCTGCAATTTGTCTATTTGGCCACCTTCCACTCTTGGATGTGCAAATTATAATTGCACCCTACAAAATGGTCACGTGACATGCGTTAGACGCACGTGTTTCCTGACACACGAACCCTATTGACTTGTGATTCTTTTTATTTTCTAAAAAAATAGTGAATGTTTGAGCTTTATGTAAAATGATTGGCAGCTTCTTATACTGTGATCTAACATGCAATTTTGCAAGCTCAGATTTTATGTTAAACCAAAACGTTCAGAGTAATTTGGTCAAAGTGGAATGACGCTTTCATGTTTTACACAATTTGGGATCAGAACTGATCGGATTCATAAAAAAAGCAATTGCTAAAATATGCATGGTTGGTTGTATCAGAACAACTCAATTAATTATGGCTTATGCTATCATATATGACGACTAACTAATAATTAGTTTGCAAGACTACATGACCTAGAACTTTTAAAATTAGGATACAACTTCGAAAAACTGGTACATACTTATGTAAACTAAATTGTAATCTTATGTTTTGGAGCATCAAAATTGTGATTTGAAAGGATTAATTATGTTCTGTTCGTGTGTTTTTCAAGGGAGGATAAAGGAGGAAGTAAGACAAGAAAGTCCCTTTTATGTTTTCTTATTGTTCGAAACTTCGAATTATTTTAAGGAATCAACATGAATCCGTATAAAACAAAACTTTGTAAGTCATATATAAATTATAAAAATGGACTAATTAATTAAGAAGATAATATTGGTAGTGATTGGGACTATATATATTGGAGAGGATTACTTCAGCTACGCATCTATAGTTGGAAACAAACAACATATTAATAGTCAGCAAAATTAGGGAGAAATTACGAAAGCAAGAGTGTTTAATTATGACCAACAAGAGTGAGAAAGGACTTGATCCAACTCGAGTCGTTGACTTAGTCAGATGAAATAAACCGGTTTCCCACTCAAATGACCAACACATGCATGTTTCAGCCTTCCATTGGCATTGGAGTACAAGAAGTGGGGGAGCATGTGACGTAAGACGGTCCTGCCTTCACCTGATTACACCAATAATCAAATTACATGATAGTATGATACAACGTACGTAACCGAGTTGATTTGAAACCATTAACAAACGGATATTTGAAATTAATTAAATCCATTTTGTTATGAATTAATTAGGATATTCAAATTAAATACAAAACATCATGCGTAAGCGTTTGGGTTGCCAAAAAATCGGCAGTTACAATCGTGTTTCTAGAAATAAGAAAGAAAGAGAAGAAGTAAATTTCTCTCTGTCAGTTTTGATATCGTTAAAAATCAGAAATTAGAAACAAAGCTAGAAGATGAATATCAAATTAAAGTTCTTTTACGATTTCTTACTTGATTGTTTCGTTGACGACTCGTTTACATTGTTTTTAAGAAAACAAGATCTATTGAATTAAAACTCATCACGTATAATTTTATTAATCACTCTTGGATTATAATCACGTATAAATTCACTTACCCAAGACCGAGAGAGTTTACTCTAATCATTACCTTGTGTGTGTTTTTTTTTTTTGGGCAAATCCTTACCTTGTGTAAGCAGTAAGCTTCACTATTTTCCCATACGTTTCGTTAACTCGTTACATTGTTTTCACTAAAATAACAAAACTAGTTCAACTTTTCATGGAGAACAAAAATGAACGTTGGAACAAAGATAAGGCTTGAGCAATCTAAACACGATGTCAAACCCTAGAATTTTCGTACCATGTTAAAATTGTGTAGTAAGAACTTGATATATTTATAATAACTGAACGTTTCTTATACATGCAATTAAGCGTCAGTAGACACGTAAGTCTATTAAGAAACTCTAACCAACACCAATTAGCCCCAAGAAAAATATAGTTCAAACACACCAGCAATTAGATCAAATTATTATATTCAATTTGATGAGAAAGATGGTTTACAACACAAATTTAGATCAACGAGCTTCCAGTTTAAGATCAACTTGCAAATAAGTAGAGTGATTTATGTTTTGTATACTACGTAAACTAAGTAATATATTAAAATTTTGATGTGGAACTTTTTTCGTATAATGATTTTTTAGTTCATTTAATCTGAGAACAGTTTAAATTCACATCAGTTGGTGCATTGTGATGTGTGTTATTATAGAATATATACAATTAACAAGTTTTCCATATATTCAACAATATTCTTATTAGTGTTCAAGTTATTTATAAAAAAGGTTCAAATGGATGATAAATAAAGCATATAAGAAAAAAATATCTCTTTAAGAAAAGCAAAGTTCCAACAGCCAAAAAAAGAAAGAAAAAAAAAGAGCAAGGAGTTGATGAAATTCCGAGTGATATTAATTCCAAATCTTAACTCAAAACATCTTAGGAAAATTTAAATGATAATTTTTAGGAATTAGAAACGAATCCATCACATGTTGTCGTTTACCTCACGTGTCATGTAATGGACCCATCCCTCCTCAATTTTATTGGTCTTTTTTAGTCGATTCCATAAATATCGATCTATCAAACCATAGTAATGGTGCATTGTGATGTGTTGTTGCTATAGAATATATATTGTACGAGAAGTAAGTAACACCCAATGACTAATTATTTCCTTTGAAAGTCACTAGTGATCTAATGGAGAAGCTTGTAACTTGCAATTGTCGTTTTTGTCATAAATTTTGGATTGTGTCATAATGCATGTTATATTTGATAAAGAAAATGTATATATAAATTGTCTAAAAATAGTGTTGATGTCACCAATAAATCTGATTCAGAAGTTACTTTAAATTTGATGTGCAAATTCTTTTTTTTTAATGAAATCCTCAAAACAATTCATAATCTTGTAAAAGTACATTCTTTGTTAGATTTATTTCAAACAAAAAAAAGTGTCAAATAATATAAAATTGTCGAATATATCTAAAGTACTGTCAAATTAAAATGAAATTAATAAATGGGATATATTGCTAACTTGTAGTGTCATTTGGCAAAAAAGCACTTTATATAAAGGGATAAATCTTTACATTGTTTTAACCCCTCCTTTTTTTTTTTTTTTTTTTTTTGGCAAACAGTTTTAACCCCTCCTAAAAGCTTTGTTTTATTTACAAAAGACAAGTTAAAGCGTTACAATTAGTGGCATCTTTAACACTAGATTGATGGACTAGAGATTTTCTTAATGCTTTTTAATGAAACGGTATGAGAGACGTGGCTGGGAAAAAGCTATTTTCGTTTTTGGATATCTATTTTTAGATCACAAACTTGTAATTCAATCAAACTTTTTAGATAGTATGCCGTTACCCATTACTTCACAGTTGACAAATATGTCTACAATACATGTAATTTTTTTTTTTTCAAGAAAACAAAATGAGTGAAGAACAGTGTAACTGGGTCCTTATGACAGATAATATTTTTTTTTCCACATTATAAAACTGACGTAAAATATAGCATTGAACTTTCGTAATCAACAACTAAGCTTGTAACTTGACAACAAAATCGACTTTATGGGGCCTACCGGACCGTTTCAGACAGGGATTCCGTTAACTGCAACAGCCTCCAATGCTTGCTCTGATGTTGGATGGGCTCTTCGACCTGCTCAATAGGCTCAAGCAGAAGAACTCCAAATCTATCTTACCTCATTCCATCTTCCGCTTGGTCCATCTCCGGATATTCATGTTTGGTGTATTGAATCAGAGGAGCTTGACCAGTTCTCAACCAAGAAGACTTGGAAGGCCCTGCGACAAAGATCGTCTCTACAACCGTGGACAGAGCACGTCTGGTTTAAAGGTCATATCCCCCGCCATGCTTTTATCATGTGGTTGATGCACTTGGACAGGTTACCAACAAGAGACAGGCTCGCAAGATGGGGAATGCAACTCGATCCATGCTGCTGCTTATGTGGATCGCATTTGGAATCAAGAGACCACATTTTCCTCCACTGCGAAATCAGCGAGGTCCTTTGGAGCAAAGTCACCCATCGGTTGGGCTATTCTGCGTTCTCCTTCCACATCTGGCTTGCGTTCTCAGTCTGGCATGATACCAAAGATTCCATCTCCCCCCTCAGCCTCCGTCGTCTTGCTGCTCAGGCCACCCTCTACTCTCTTTGGCAGGAACGAAACAACAGATATCACAACAACATCTCCATTGACGCTCTTGTTCTCTTCAAGAAGCTAGACCGCCAAATCCGAGATGCCCTCCTAGCAAAGCAACATTGGAAGCAGTTCACGCATCTTCTCCAAACCTGGCTGGATTATGACTAGTTCTCTACTCATTAATCGGTTTTGATTCGAATTCTCCTTGTTTTTTATTATTTTTGGGCAAGGATGGTTCGCTTGTGTATCACCTATCTGTATTTACTGCAGTCCTTCACCTAACGAAATTCACATGTTTTTCAAAAAAAAAAAAACTTGACAACAAAATTCTCACAATACATAGTTTATACTTTATATAGATTTCAAGTTCCAACAAATGAATAGGCATCTATAAGTTTTTGGAATTCTCGAGTCCCAAATACTCTTAAATTGTTGAAACATACTATGAAAAAATTTCTTGTAATATTTGAGAAATCTAAAAACAAAAAAAAAAATCAATTTAGTTTTCTTAACCAACAGATTTCACCAATCTATAATAAGAATACATCGAATAAATCGTACGGCCTTGACGAGCGTAAGAACAACGGACGAATCAGAAAGAAGGAAGTAAAATAAACACGGATGCACACAATCAAAGCCCAACATTGCATATGACTATTTTGCGCTTTTTGTACTGCTAGTGTGCGCCCAAACAAAACAATGGTGGTGGTCCCTAGCTTTGACTTGGTTTATAAAGTCAAAGTAAAAGCAACTTTTGTGGGATAAGATTTTGATTTTGATTTTGTAATAGAGAGAAAACAAGAATCTGTATCTTACTTCCACTTACGAAATTACAAGAACTCTTCTATTGTGTTCTGTCTGTAATAAGAGATAACAAAAATACAAAAAATTGGAAAACAAAAAAGAAGAAAGTAGAGAGAGTGACAAGTGAAGCGAGTGCTTTGTTTGGTTCGAATATTATTCGTACCATTGCCATATTTACGATTTTTTCTTTCTCTTTTTTTTTTTTTCTTTTTTAACTTATGATTTGAGAGGTGTGAAAAGAGTATTCGTGCTTTTCACCTTTTGTTTTTGTAAGATCTTGTGAGCATTTAAAATCATAAAAATATCTCTAAAATCAGAGATTCGTTTCTGAGGAAGAACTAGAAACTGATCTTGTTGTGTTAATGCATTTTTAAGCTGTTTCATTCTTGGATTCTTTTATATGAATGAACAATAATACTTACGTTACGTTCTTTTTCAACAATTTTTTATTATTTCTTTCTTCTTTGTGTGTTACCTCAACATTGACATTCACGCTTAAAGCAAAATTATTTGTTTGGATATGTTTTATTATAAAATTTTATTAAACCCCAAATTTTAAAACATTTTATCTATTTATCTTTTCAACTATATATTTTGTGGATTTAGTTTCTTTAAACAGCTAGTTTTTAATTCCTAGACTATTGAAACAAATTTTTTGATTGGTATCTCTTTATAGCTGAATATAATTATCAATTATGACCAATTCCAAAATTCAAATAATCTAATTTTTTTTGCCATATTACAAAAATTAATGTTTTCATATCATGACATTAGGCTTGTTCAGTTTTTCTCTTAAAAATTATAAATTCATATATGAAACAAAAACAGTTGGATTCAAAAAAATTTAGAGACAAATGATAGAAATGTATATTCAGTATAACCAAAAAAAAACTTCTAAAAACATGTTAGTGTTTCAATGCTTGTTGGGTGGATCTTAAGTTCATTTACAATGTTTGTTTGTTCGTAAATCATGAAAAATTTCCTCACCTATAAGAACGTTATTGTAAATTTGTCGTCTAGTAATAAAAACATGTTCTAAAATCAAAGACTGTCTTTTTAAATTTAATATCGATATAATAATTCGATACAATCTTTTATCACACGTTACAAAAATTTACTAGCCGAAATTTTGCCACACTCCAAAAAAATTCTTTTCATTTTCGGAAACAAACATTTCTCTCTAACATTATTTTATCACGCATCGAAAACAAATCATTGATATACATTATTTATTTTTACTTTTTTAAACGTTTCTAAAAATGAAAATATTACTTAGCCAATCTTATTATACTCTTTCAAATATTATCATATATGATGTAAGCCTACATCATAATATTATCTATTTGAGTATAAACATGTAAAAAGAGATAAGAAAAGAAGATATGAAAAGTGTAAACCCATCAAAAGTTAAAAAATTTGTTTTTTGTCAAATGTATAAATAATTGAAAAGAATGGCAAGTCAAGTGCTCTCTCTCCCACCCATCGATTCCTCTCGGACACTGCCCCAATCCCTCCATACTCCCTCTCTCTCTCTCTCACTCTTTCGACAAAGAAAAAGTCAGCGCCGTCCTTTACGCCATAGTTTGTCTCCTTCTCTCTCTCCTCACCATCAGAAGCAAAAAAGTAAACAAGCTTTTCCTAAAAAAAACCCAGGAATTCAAGATCACGGCCATGTCCTCCGAGGATTGGGATCTCTTCGCCGTCGTCAGAAGCTGCAGCTCCTCTGTTTCCACAGCTACTATAAACACCAACTCTTGTGTTGGTCATGAAGACGACGGAGGAAACTGTAAACAACAACAAGATCCTCCTCCTCCTCCTCTGTTCACACACATCCATGGAGACAGAGACTCTTCTTCTTCTTGCAACGAGCTACAAGAGTCTTGCAAACCTTTTTTACCCGTTACTACTACTACTACAACTTGGTCTCCTCCTCCTCTACTTCCACCTCCTCCTCCTATAGTTTCATCACCAGCTCCTAATGTCTCAATGAAACAAGAACAACTACTTCTCGAATCACAAGATCAGAAACCTCCTCTAGGTGTTAGGGTTTTCCCACCGCCCACTTCTTCTTCTGTCTTTGTTTTCAGAGGTCAACGCGACCAGCTTCTTCAACAACAATCTCAACCTCCTCTTCGATCTAGAAAAAGGTTGGTTTGGTTTCATCGATTAATAAACCCCATCTCTTACTATACAAAAGTTACTTTATTTAAACCTATGTTTTCTTTTGTTTTGTTGCTATAATTACACAGAAAGAATCAGCAAAAGAGAACCATATGTCATGTAACGCAAGAGAATCTCTCTTCTGATATGTGGGCTTGGCGTAAATACGGTCAAAAACCCATCAAAGGCTCTCCTTATCCAAGGTCCTTTTTCTTCTTTTTCTCAATTTTTTCTCGACAAAAAAAAAAGTTTAATTAATGTGTTATTACATAAAAACAGGAATTACTATAGATGCAGTAGCTCAAAAGGATGTTTAGCTCGAAAACAAGTTGAAAGAAGTAATTTAGATCCTAATATCTTCATAGTCACTTACACCGGAGAACACACTCATCCACGTCCAACTCACCGGAACTCTCTCGCGGGTAGTACTCGAAACAAATCTCAACCCGTTAACCCGATTCCTAAACCCGACTCGTCAGGTCAAACCGTTCTTGGGTCTAATGCGGTTAAAGAAGAGATACATCTTTCACCGACGACACCGTTGAAAGGAAACGACGACGTTCAAGGAACCAACGGAGATGAAGATATGATTAGTCAAGAAGTCAACATGGAAGACGAAGAGGAAGATGTAGAAGAAGTAGAAGAAGAAGATGATGAAGATGTTGGTGAAGATGATGACATGGATGATCTTTTGATACCTAATTTAGCGGTGAGAGATCGAGATGATTTGTTCTTCGCTGGTAATTTTTCCTCTTGGTCCGCCGGATCCGCCGGTGACGGTGGTGGATGATGGAAGACGAATAATCTCAATTTACAAAAAAAAAAAAAACAAAAAAAAAAGATAAAAGTCAGTTTTTAATTATTATTTTTATTTGTTAAAAATTTGACATTTATTGTGTTATTATAAAAATATATAGAGAGACAGAGAAAGAATGACTAGTCATAAATCATGTTTCTTCTTCGTTGAGTTTAGAGTTTAGACTAATACAGCTAAAGTTACAAAATTAGTTTTTGATTAATAATATGGTCCAAAGTGATATTGCATATACATACCAAAGCTTTTTCTTGTCTCCCAAATTTATAAATCAGTAATGATGAAAACTATGAATACCAAAAAGCAACAAATTTTTTGTCAAACTCTCTATATTTTAATTTTATAAAAATAAAATATGGGTTGACAAAAACAAAGGTAAAATACTGAAACAAACAAAATATAGGTTTAAATCTAAACCTTTTTTTTTAAAGCTACTTTAATGTGCCTAAAATAATAAAGTTGGCAGTGAGAAGTGAGAACAATGTTAAAAAATTCGAATCAATTAATGACGATAGTAATTATACAATTAAAACATCGGTTTAGTGTAATAATTGAGAAATAAAAATAATCATGTGGGAAGCTAGCTAGCTGCTAGACGACAGTTAATTCGGTTCAGACCGGGAACTAAAAGACTCCGGTTTTTGATATCACGAGACAAGACCCTAAATCTGGCGTCTTTAGTCCCACTTGTGGTGCCTTGTGCTTTGGCTTCTATTAAATGGTCAACCTTTTTTTATTACTATCAGCTTTTTTAAAAATACTACAATATGTTATTTTTGTCGTAATCCCAAGCGTCGGTCAAACATATTTTATTTCCTTATTTGTTCGTATTAGAAAAATCCTGCAATTAAACGTCTCTAGAATTAACTAAAGTAGGGTCGTTTTTGATATCATTTTAATAGAATAAGCCTATGACAAAATTACGGTTTTTCAAAAAAAAATTAGTATTGGTCTGTCCAGATTCTTATGACGAAAGATGGGCATGCAAGTTGTTGTTACCTCTCATCTTATCTTATACTAATTACTAAATATTTTTTTTTTGGAAGTGTTATCTTATTACTTTAGTGAACAAGCATTTAATGTAACCAAAAAAAATCAATACAAATTGAGGGAAAAAAAAGTTTCCTTTTTTAAAAAATATCTAACGTAAGAGTTGGCCATATTGTCTATGGTCCCCAACTCACGAATTAAAAAAAAAAACTAGATTTTTAAAATATAAAATAATCACCAATTGAACTAGAATTAATTACTAGGATGTTAAAAAAAAAAACAAGATAGGATTAATAATATGCTTAATGATGCGAATATGCGATGAACACAAAAGCCCAGTCATATGTATATTAGTATAACAGGCCCATTTAACTAAACATCGGCCCATAGCTTCTTTCGTTTCTTCGCCATCTGAAAAAGTGAGAGTTGACACTGTAAACAAACAACAACAAACATATCTGAGATTTCGCCGGAGCTGAGGAGTGAGAGAGGAGCAGCGATCCAACGGTTGAGATGTTTCTACGGGTAATCGGACGGCCATTATTGGCTAAAGTGAAGGAGACTACGGGGATCGTTGGGCTTGACGTTGTTCCGAACGCGAGAGTGGTGTTGATCGATCTCTATAACAAAACCCTAAAGGAGATCCAAGCCGTACCGGAGGATGAAGGATACCGTAAATCTGTGGAAGCATTCACGCGCCACCGTCTCAGTGTATGCAAGGAAGAAGAAGATTGGGAGGTGATTGAGAAACGGCTTGGTTGTGGTCAGGTTGAAGAGCTTATCGAAGAGGCACGCGATGAGCTCACCCTCATTGGGAAAATGATTGGTTCGTTCCCTCTTCGAATCTATGATTGATTTGATATTTTTGATTCGGTTTTGTGGATGAATCACTGAGGTTACCTTGTTAGGTCGCTGGTGATGTATAATGAAACATTTGGGATTTGATTTTACTCTGCATAGCTAGTTAGGGAACAAATTATGAACAATTGGACTAAAAGATTGATTTGTTTCAAGAAATGGGTTTGGAAAAATGAGAATATTAATTTTTTGAGGCTTTGTGGATGGGGCAATAGGTTAGCAGAAACTGAACACTGAGCATTGCATTGGTGAGTCTCTATGATGTAAAGGTTTATTGAAATTTCCAGCTGAAACTGAAATGCAAGTAACGGAATGCAAAAGTCGACCTTTTTATATTATTTGCTAACTCTGGCGTATGGGTGAAAGCTTGGTACGGTTTTTGCTTCAATGATACATAGGTGTGTGGCATGTATTAGTGTTCTTGCTTTGCAGTTATCTATACATTAGTGATAGTGCCTGTGAAAGCTCTCTTTCAGTGATCTTATTTCTTGGTTTTATGAAATGTTATTGTCTTTTATAGAAGTAGCTATTGTTTGAGCCTTGTAACATTCTTTGGTTGTAATATGCTACAGGGCAGACTTGCAGCGTTCTATAGTTTGGTTTGTTTATTCTGAGTTTGCCATTTACGATACTTTGTTCACCATGGAGTTGTAATACAATATGTTTGCTTGTGCAGAATGGGACCCTTGGGGTGTTCCAGATGACTACGAGTGTGAAGTAATTGAGAACGATGCACCGATTCCAAAGCACGTTCCTCAGCACCGACCTGGTCCTCTTCCTGCAGAGTTCTACAAAACGCTTGAAGGTCTACTTTCGGAATCCAAAACAGAAATCCCTGCTGCTACTAGCTCCAGCGACCCACAGTTGAAGGAGTAACTTCCAGTTTTACAAGTTGTGTGCTTGTTGCTTTTTTGTGGCTAGAGTTGTTCCCGAATTGGTGGTCAGCCTATGAATAAATTGCTTAATAACTTTCAAAACTATAACAATGTTGTACGCTTTTCACAAAAGTGTTTTATCATTCTTATTAAAAGCCTCATAGGAGAATACATATGTTGTTTCTTCCCTTTTGCAAGAACATTTGCCATTCTTAAAGATATGTACTTGATTCCCATCTCTAACAGTTATTTTCTTATCGACTAATCGGGTCAAGATAGATACAAAATCATGGCAGTCCTTACACAGGATTTTGTTCTTAACAACATGAACCGGAGCTTGTGGTGATGCATAGATAAAACCATATACAACAGCTTGTTTTGCACTGTGAAAGCTTGCGTTTTCATTACCTCGGTATGAAGAACCAAACCTTTTGATTTCTTCCTTTATCGATTCTATCTCTGCATAAATCCCACTCGTTTTTACCATTGTAGTAACATCCTCACTGACAAAGCTGTGAACTTTTCCTTGAACCTCCACAGAGCTTTGGCTTGGCTTCTTACCCAAACCCTTCTCACTCATTAAGTTTCTAGTCTTTTGGGCCAACTCTGGTTTTCCAGATTCTTCGTATAAGTCAGCCAAAAGAATGTAGAATGCTGGATCAGATGGTGCAAGTGCTAAGCCTTTGTTGGCCATATCTTCTCCTAAAGACAGATTCCCATGGTATCTAGAAGCTCTTAACAATGTTTTGAAGATCATAGCATTTGGTTTTAACTGCATTGTCTCTAGAACTCCTGTTGCTTCCTCTAGCCGTCCAGCACGACCTAAGATACCAACCAGATGAACATAGTGCTCTATCTGTGGCTCAATGTTATAAGTATCCTTCATTGATTGGAAATACTCAAGTCCCATCTCTGTTAATCTTCCGTTACTACAAGCAGAGAGCAATATCACGAACGTTACTGAATCGGGCTCGAATCCTTTCATCCTCATATCTTCAAATGCAGATAGAGCAGATGAAATACAACCGTTTGATGCCAAAGCAGATACCATCCCATTCCATGAAACCACATCAGGCATAGCTATTTCTTCGAAAACTTTCTTTGCATCTTCCAAGAGACCACATTTACCGTACATGTCAACAAGACTATTTGAAACCGAAACCGAGCTAGAAAACCCGGATTTTTCTGAGTAACAGTGAAGATGTTTCCCATTTAGAAGAGCGCCCAAGTTGGCTGACGCTGAGATAAACCCGGTTAAGCTAACAGGATCCATTCTGATTCCATCTGCAAACATATGACTGATGACACTTAGTGCCATTTCGTACTTTCCCAACTCATTAAACCTCGTTACCAAGCTCGTGTAAGTGATATCATCCCTCCTGTCCATCAGCCTAGTCGCTTTCCAGGCATAATCCACCTTATTCAAGCTGGCATATGCATCAACGAGTGAATTCCCTATTATTATTTCACCATCTACGTGTCTTCTGAGTAGATATCCATGGATCTCTAGTACCTGTCTTATAGACTTCAATTTGCTGCAGGCTCGGAGAACACCAGATAGAGTAACACCATTAGGTTCTACCCCTTGTGCTACCATCTCCATCAATAGTCCAAAACAATCTTGCTCAAACCCGTGATCAACAAGACCTAAGATTAATGTTGTCCAAGAGATGACGTTTGGTGAGGTCATTGCTGCGAAGACTCCCAAAGCTTCTACTTCTGATGCTGAGCACTTCATATACATATCTACAAGTGCATTCCCGACATCAGTGTTTCCCTCCAAGCCAACCTTAATCATTTGTGAGTGAATCTGCTTGCCTAACTCTAGCGACCGGATAGATGAACACAAGCTCAATATTGCAGAGTACGTGAAGTTATTGGGCTGCAAACCCAAATCTCGCATCTGAAGAAACGTACCAATAGCTTCTTTGGCTCTCAAGTTTCTTACAAACCCTGATACCACAGACGTCCAAAGAAACACATCCTGTTCTCCAGTCGAATTCAAAACCCTCAAAGAATCTTCCATCAGAGAGAATCTCGAGTAGAAATCAATAAGAGAAGTCTTCAATACAACATTCAGCGGAACTCCCCTAACGATTATGTTGCTATGAATCATTTTACCAAACTCCAAACCGAGAAAGGAAGAGGCACCTAAAAGCTTAACAAAGGTAAACTCATTAGGAGACACACCAACTTTAATCATGTCAAAATACAACTGCAACGCTTCTCTCCATTTACGAGCTTCAACTAAAGAAGATATCATCATAGTCCAAGAGATAGTATCCGCGTTCTGAAGAGAACTAAACAGTTCACGAGCTTCCTTAAGTTTCCCACACTTAGAATACAAATCAGTCAAGCTGCTTCCTATAACAGAGTTTCCCAAAAACCCTGTCTTTATAACAGAACCATGAACTCGAGCTCCATGACTGAGATCTCTTAAACCAGCACAAGATCTTATCACCGAGGAAAATGTGAATTCACTCGGGTGAGTTCCCGAAGCCATCATTTCCCCAAACAACGAAACCGCTGACACAAACTCTTTGCTCTTAGTATAAGCAGAGATCATCACTGTCCATGCAAAAACAGTTCTCTGCGGCATTTCATCGAACAGTTTACGTGCGTTCCATATACTATCGGTTTTTAAGTAAAGACTCAAAAGATTGTTGCATAAGTCGAGATTGTTTAAAAGACCAAACTTGATCACAGGGCAGTGGATGTGTAAACCAATGCGAGATGAATTCGATTCGCAAAAGGAGAGTATCCGAATACATGATTGTTGAAGAGTACCCAATTCGTTAGTGCGAGAGAGAAATGATGAAGCTGCTGCCGCTACTTTGTTCGTCATTCTCTGTTGCGTCAAAGTTTGAAGACGTAAAAAAGGTCGAAACTTTAAAATTTTCACATCGCTGTTGAGATTTGCCCTTAAACAAACTGATTTAGTTTGGAGGGAAACAACAAAGCACAAGTACTCAAAATATATGAAACATGATGACACAACAAAACAATAAATAACTATATTTAAAAATATTATGCATAAATGTCGACAAACAAAAAATATATATATATATATATAAGAAAAAACACTATATTTTAAAACAGTGCAACACTATCAACCAATAAATTATCATACAACTTATAATTGTTAACCTAATGCTTTCTTAATTGTGTGACTGATAACTTTATGAAAAAAAATACTAAAGATGTTATTTTTGGAAAAAAAAACTCATTTTAGTAGTATTTCTGAGAATTGCATTCCCTTGACTAATTCATTAAAAAATATATATATAATATTTATGTAAAATGGTTACTATTGGCTATCTTTAGCAATTTAAAAGTAGGAGAGAGAGAAAATTGATTTACGAACATTGGTCCAAAATTCCTTGGTTTTAACTTTGAATGAACCACAAAAGAGTTTTAAAAGTACATTATCATCACAACAAATAAAAAAAAACGGATGAGTTACACAAAAATAGCATCCATTTTTAATCGGTTAAAGTAATTGACCATGTTTGGATTCGTGTTGTTATATTTTTTAAATTGACCTAGTAAAGTTATTCAAAACTCGTTAATCAAACAATAACGACAAACAAAATCTTGTTTGGTAACAATGGGATTTAGGGAAAAGGCGTTCACGGGCCAGTAGACAAACGAACAAGTCCGTGAACACAATTTGTGATATTTATATGCATGAGTCTCTGTGTGTGTGTATATATATATATAATATATATATATATATATATATCAATGTTTGCATGTACATTTGTACTCATGACTGCTCTTCCACTTGGAACTAAATTTCAAGGAAACAAACAAGGACAAGGCAGCATTTCATTTTTGGGATGGCAACGTGACCAAAATGACAAATCTTTGCTTTTAGAATAACATATTTCGTTCACATCAGAATTCGAGTTTATATATAAATTAAGAAGATGGAGATCCGTGAAGACCACAGGTTTGTCTCCAAGCTTCAAGTAAACCAAAGTGACTCTTCTATGCCATGATCTATTTTTTCACCTAGTCCCCACCTAAATCTTAGCTTCAGCACATATTGAGTTGATTTAATTTCTCTATAAGGAAAAGTGTATATATACTATTTCTTCTAGTTACTTAGTTTTCGTAAACGAGTAGTTAGCCCATGGTTTTCAGTCTCCATATAAATTATATCTAGTGACAACCTATTACACATACCTTGAGAAAAAGTATAAATATTTCCTTTTTGATTACAACCATAACTTTATTTCGAACTAGTAATCACTAGTGTAGGTGGGTCGATCAATGGACCTAGGTATGGTACTTATTTCGTTTCTTTTTGTGATAGAGAGATTGAACCGTGTCCACATCATACTATTGTCGTTTTTCCCCTTATACTATAACAAATTTTTCACCTCTAGTTCCAAAATGTGACTGATGTTCATGTACATACATAATTATAAGTGAAAACTCGACGGCCAAGATCTTTCTTAAAGACTACTTAGAAAAATAATGCAACCGGACATGTCTAAAAAACGTTGAATATGACATCTCATATATCGTATGTGACATGTCTCCACATAGCATACACTTCGTTTACCACTGAAAAGTGATTAGAAAGAGGAATATGTTGAATAATTGATCCTGAATTCTCGAACGTCTACGAAAGATCTCATAACAGTATTAAGATCGATACCGAGATATTTGGTAAGTTAACTTAGAGTATGAAGAAATTAAAAAATTACAAAACGAAAATGTAATGAGGCAAAAAATAAAAAAGTTACCTGTTCGAACCTGAAACCCTTCTAAGGAGAACAAGAAAACACAACACACGATAAAGTACGAAGAACCCTAACAAAACATAAACATTAAACCACCTCTGTTTCTCATGAAGTGCTTTCTTATTCAACACGTCACCCCCAGTCACCACGCAGATCTTCGTTTGAGCTTCCTCCAACCAGACCAAACACTTAGAGGCCAAGCACGAGTACTCGTTTATCAGAAGTGCATCCAATGCATACTTATACATTGAGAAGAAGTACATAAAAAGCCAGTACTTTGGTAGACTTTCCTTGGAAATGAAGTAACCGGAGAACAAGAAGAAAGCCGCTAGAAGAATCGTCACGAGAGAGGTCCCCGCAATGTAATTTGGGGCAAGAGAGCTCAAGAAGAGAACAAAAGAGTTCGCCGTTAGCAGAATGATCCATATCACGAGAACAAAGTACCCAAAAGCTTGCCACGTGGGGCAGAGACCAATGAGGAAATAGACCGAAACAGAGTAAATGATTGAGATAACGAACAAGTACGGCAAGAAAACGAGTGTATTGGCGAGAATGTGAGAGGAGAGTCTGTAAACACCACTCGAAGTCTCTCTCAGAAGAATCGGACGCTCGTTGATGAAGATCGGGAGGGTTTCAGTTGTTGAAGAGAGGAGAAAAGTGAGCGTGAAAGCGAACATGCCGAATCTTTTCTCGATTCCTTCTTTACCGATTCCGATGTTGATGTAGATAGTTCCAAGGACAAGACCAACTACAAGGGCTTCTAATGCATTGGTTAGAAGTAGCTGTCTTGTCCTGGATATGATCTTCCAGAATCTTCTCGAGAGAAGGCTTACCTCGGTGATTCTTGATGTTCTATATCGAACAATACTCTGCTTTTCTCTCTGTTTCCGGTTATCAGTTAAAGGAAGAGTGATAACGTCGGTGTTTTCGTTGGATTCTCGGAGTTCTTGAAGTATCTCCATGGCGTATTCGAGAGAATTGAGCTGCGGAGGGACGGTGAATCCCTTGGAGAGCAAGGTACCTTCGAGGGAGTCAAGCCTTCCGTGGTATGCAACAGTTCCTTTCGAAAGAAGTAACAAGCGATCGATGATAGAAAGAATCTTGAAGCTAGGTTGGTGAATGGACAAGATCACGGTCCGTTGTCTTGAAACAGCAATGGATTTGAGAATGTGAATGACGTCAAAAGCGGATTTACTATCTAAACCGGAAGTGGGTTCGTCAAGGAGGAGAAAGCAAGGGTCATGAAGGAGGCTTAAACCTATAGAGACTCTTCTTCTTTCGCCACCGGATAAGCCCTGAGCGAGTCTTGTGTCTGAAAGATGTGTTAGGTTAAGTTCTGAGAGAAGAGAGGTTACGGTTTCAAAGACTTTTGATGGGTTTGGGAGCAAGAGACGAGCGGCGAAGGAGAAGGTTTCAGAGACGGTGAGGAGTGGGAAGAACGAGTCGTGTTGAGGAACATAAGAAGAGATTTTGCGATAAGAGGAAGGGTTAATGGGAATGGAGTTAAGGAGGATTGAGCCGGAGGTTGGGGAGGTTTTAGAGGCGAGAATGTCGAGGAGAGTTGATTTTCCGGCGCCGGAAGGACCAACGACGGCGAGGATCTCGGTGGGATGAGCGGTGAGAGTAATGTTGCGGAGGATAAAGGAGGGTGGCTCAGTCGCCGGGAAGCGTATGGGGGAGAAAGAGGTTTTGGGTTTGGTGTAGGAGATTGAAGAGGTGGTTAGTGTGTAGGCCGCCGTTTCCGGCGGATGCAGCGCAGAGTTTTCCATATGGTTTAAACTTGTAAGAGTGAAGAAGTTGATGAAAGAGTAGTGTAGTGAATTAGATTTTTATAATATGTTTTCTATATGGTCTTGTGATGATGTATTTTGGAGTTTAATGTTGTAAGCCAAAAAAGACTTTACATTTTTAGGTTTTTTTTTCTCTTTTCTTTAAACTGTTTGCTATTTTTTTTCCTTGAAGTACAGTTTTGGATTCTTGCATTCTTTTGTGTTTATGCTTCTTAGATGTATATGAAATTATGAATATTAAGTTTCATATATGCATATGGGAGCCTTTATTCTTATATCAAAAAATTTTAAAAACTTATAAACTTCGTGTGTGTCGGTCTTTCAGTACTCTTCAGAAATTTAAGCGATATATCCAAAGAATCGACAAGTATGAATAAGGCCAAGAACGAGTTAAAAAGTTAAAAACATGTGGACAAAAGAATTTAAGTAACACTACATTTTTCATATATACTCATATCATATGCTAGCAACCATAAATACCATTAAATAAGTATGAGTAATATATATATATATGCATGTGTGTATACAGAGATTAATGATGTGGAAACATATAGTATAAGAAAAATACAAAGGAGAACGGATTGTAATAAGGTCACGGGCCTACTGTTTTCTATCACAACATTTCTCCTCTATTATTTGTTTTTTACAATCCGTGAACTCCTGTCTTAATTTGGCTCGCACTTCTGAATATTTTGTTAAAAACATTTTAACTTACGGCTATTTTAACTAGATAAAATGAAAAGACATTTTCAAAACCAAACGATCCTTATGTATTCAGGCAAAATTGTGTGGTTTAGTGCATAACAATGTGATATTGTGTAAAAATAGCGTGTTATTGGACAAAGTAATGAACGTGTATTATGAACTAGTAAATGTGCAACATTCACATTAATTTTTTATTTTTTTGCCGTTCACAGTTGTTTGACCAAATAATGTGATATATCGGGTGAGAGAACATGTTACATTTTTTAAAAAATCACACTCAAAATCTTTAATAATTAGATAGTGACGATTTTGATATAAGCTTGTCGTTATGTTTTTCTAATTACCGATCTTTAAACTATACTACTAGGTAAAACCTTAAAGCGTACGAGAAATAATATATAGAAATACAAAACAAGATAGAAATTTTACTTAGGCCTTAAACATGATGGGCTTTCTAAAATTCATGTATATCCCCGTTGGTCATAGAACCACCTGGGTTTTATATTATTCGGATCCAGGTTGGAAAACTATAATACTTAAAGACATCCCCCTCGTACTAGTTTTTATGTCACAAATCAACCTAAATATTTCAGTTTTATCTATTTACCCCAGTCAAGAGAAGAGATATTTGGTTTGGAACAATTAGACTTCAGCTTGGGTTTACTACTTGTTTTTGATTAAGTTTTCTTATGTAGATTAATTAATGGTTTATAATATATTTTTATGTTTTAAAATGAAAAAAAAATTTAAACAAATGATAAAGTATAAATAAGACAGTAGAAATTTTATTTTACTATCATTTAACTCGTTTGTCATTAATTAACGTTGTTATTTAGCTATATGTTCATAATAAATCACCTTTTATAGCTTTTTTCTTCAAACAACTTTAATAATAATGTTTTCTTCTAAATGATTTAATGATATATCATATATCCCGTTTGAAACTTTATTTTTTCCACTAAAATTGTTAATTTTACAAGAACCTTCGTATCAACACAGAAACACTAGCCTTAAAGAAGAGAAAAGGTTTTGAAGAATGCGATTAGATGCTTAATTGAGTTTCTGACTTGAGAATTTGTCTATTACTTCATCGAGGACTGTTTTGTATGATGTTAAGGCATTTCTGCAATAAATGGAGAATATAGGGCGAAATAATAAAGCTATAATTGTTTACTTGGGCCTATACATGATGGGCTTTCTGAAACCTATTTATAGCCCGTAAATAAATAAACGAAAACAAAATTGGATGGACAAATATCACTTATCGAAATAATCATAGTATAGAATTATAGACTAGATGATGTATCGTTGACAAAAATGATGTTTCGTTGTAAGGAGACAAAAGCCAAATATTCAACTTTCTTAGTTTAGTTTATTGTATGAATTATATGATTCATTTATAACTGCAACCTCCGAGGTTTCCTTGAACATGGGTTCGATTAGTTTTATTTTATTTTAAGTATTATTCATTTCTACTTTGCAATCTCCGATTTCCATGGACATATGATTCCAAATGAATGATTTCATAAATTTATTATTCGTAGTAATCTAATTATATATATTCATAGTTCAACTTATTTTTGTTTGTCAATTGTTTCTGCTAAAGTATGAATATATTACTTTTCAACACACACATTAAGCAATTAGCAGTACACTCGCCATGAGTTGAAGTCATGACTCTAGCATTTCACTTACATTATGGACATTTTGACAAGCATTTTTTTATATATAGATGGACATAAATATGTGTTTTTAATCACCGAGACTTAAAGAATCCAAAAACACAAATCTTACAGCTTATTAGCCTTTGAACGTTCTGTAAAAAAGTGAGTGCGTACGTGTATATCTGAAGTCATGTTTACATATGGTAACGTCTCACAACCTCAAACATCTTTTTGTTGAGAAGCCTTTGATCTCATATATTGTAGCTCATGATTCATGAAGTCATACATGCAATATGCATTGCGACTCAAAGGATTCGTTCCCTACAGTTTTTTATCTTTAAAATACCGATCAAAGAGGATATTAAAACAGTAATTAAAATGGGTTTATTACACTAATTCCTCTTATATCAAATTAGTCAGTGATTAGATATAATAAAATATGCTCTTTTTAATCACACACAGTCACATGCAATGCATTCAAAATCCCATGATAAGCATAGGGACCTCGAGTAATGTAAAAGAACCTCAACTCAAACTACCATCTTCTTTTATTAATCATAACAATCGATCAAATATATGTCTAAGTACAGATCATCTATAAACACAGTATATGATGATTAGGCCATTGTGTTTATACATAAACAGACAGATTGACATTTTTTGCGGGACAAATAAAGTTGAAAACGTTAATAAGCTAAATTGGTCGGAGACATATTGGTCCTACATTAGCATCTAAAGAAGAATCTAAGAAGAGGGGACAACAAAATCTACTTCAAAAGTCTTAACGAAAACTAAAAACTCAAAAACTAAACAAGATTTATAGAAGTTCCTTTTTGTTCTATGTAGGTAAACGGTATCGTGTCGCTTCCAAGGTGCAACGTATTCTTCCTCTTGTGGGAATCTTGAGCCTTGGCCACGTGTATGGTTCACCGGCGTCGATTGCTCCTTGCTTCCTTATGAGGTGGATGTTCTCGACATGATATTGACAGTGTTCATTATTTATTTCTGTATTAATTGACATGATGTTGATGATTATTGTTTTGACAAATTAAAATGTACACTATACTAGAACAAAGAAGAAATCATGTGTTAGTTTTTTTGTTTTTGAGTTCCGAGCGGATCTTGTATCATGATTCTGCACAGAATGTTATGAGACTGATCCATTGCACGCATTGAATTTGTTTATATGCTGCTCACTATTACTTCGGAAGCATCTAAAATACATATAAACTCGTGTTATAACTACGAGTAATTAAATATAATTTTAAGTTCAAGTCTACTATACATTTCCATCTCGGTTGTTTGTTTCATTGTTTGTGTTGTTAGACTATCAGTATCACTGTATAATGCATTTTATGCAACATCCATTTGTAGACGTACGTAAAAGTCAATAAAAAGGTTTCGTTTTGCAAAACTATTATACAAAAATGTGAAAATGTATTTATTTCAAATATTGTAATTATTATCAAATTTCGATTCTATTTTAATGGAAACGTAAAAAAAAAACTAAAACTAAAACTAAACCATCAAGATTCAAGGCCTTTAGAATCTCTAGTATTCTAGTGATTTATTATAGTTTTATACGGTTAATTATGTAGATGGCTAAAAAGTAAAAACTAGTTCAGAATTGGTAAAACTTTAAATAAGGTTAATTTTTTTGGTGACATAAATTAACGAATAATGTGAATCATGTAAACATAATGTGTCATCTATTAATAGTAGTGTGTCATCTGAAAATAATGTATCAAATAAAAAATAGTGTGATAATGAGAAAATTAACATAAATTTTAAGAGAAAAACGTGTAAAAGTTTCACCCACTTGACAATGTTTTGAAAGGAAAAATACAGTCATTTTTTTGCCAGAATTGATCAAAATTTAAGTCATGTGTACTGCATATTTTGTTCATTTTGTATTCATTGAAATTATGATAAATTTTTACTCGGTTCATCTAATTAGCTTTTAGCTATGATAAGAAGGCATCTAATAACGAGAAAATTAACAGAAAATTTTAGGAGAAAAACACATAAAGGTTTTACCACTTGAGGGTGTTTTGAAAATATTTTTTTCTTTTCTTATGATGATATTGATGATACGAAGTTGATAATGTTGAAATTGATAGGTTAGTCCGTTAACTCATAAACCTATTATAACTAAACTCATTTGACTCATTAACTCATTTGATCATCAACTCATTTAATCCATCAAGTCATTATGGTTAAAATTTTCAATTAATTAGGATTTTTTATTTGAGTTGAACCATTAGTCTTGATCCATTTTGACACCCATAAGAAAAATACACTCATTTTTGTCAAAATTGATTAAAAATTTAGTCATGTACTGCATATTTTGTTAGTTGATTGAAGGTTTGATAGATTTTCACTCGGTTTATGTAATTAGTTTTTGGGAAGACATCTAATAGAGACTTTTAAACCAATACATTGTTTATGAGCTTATTGTTATAACTTCTTTCAATTTCATATTTAATTTTTAAGATG
This sequence comes from Camelina sativa, assembly GCF_030686135.1. Taxonomy (NCBI): domain Eukaryota; kingdom Viridiplantae; phylum Streptophyta; class Magnoliopsida; order Brassicales; family Brassicaceae; genus Camelina; species Camelina sativa. The sequence goes on from NC_141897.1 coordinate 15,677,417, forward strand.
GACCAACAGCCAGAGTAGACAATATTGGAACACTGGAGAACATGTTGCAAACATGTACTAGAATGAGACTCTATTAAAACAATACTTAACTATTTTGGTAAATTCATATACAGCAACTAATAAATAGCATCATGAGTTTACAAAAAGAATAGCTTCATGATGTTATCATAGTTTGTATGGTATTTTTTAAAACGTACACCTTTTCTTAATTTATTTCCACGATCAACTCTTATTAATCTTTTTATGTTGGAGACAATAATATGTTAAATAAGTTTCCTTGTTGCTAACTTAACTTATTTTTGATTTTTTTTTTTTTTTGGTTTGCTAGGTAAACCATCGGTTAAAATTGGGTCAAATATATAAATAAACATTATTATGAAGGCTAAAAAAGAAAAAAGAAAAGAAAAACAATTGTTCATTTTTCAAAGTAAATCATTGATGGTTGTTAAATTCGATTATTATTAGCCATATGTATATAACAACCATATTTAAAGGGTTAGTTATATATTTAAGCCATTCAACCATATACTATTCTTGTGTTTATTCATTTGAAATGTTTTTTTTCTATCTGTACCATTTATTATGCTGACCTGAATCAAACGAACTATGCACATGGTCTACAAATAATTTATAGGTTTCTATAAATTTTATATTAAGCATATATTTCAATATATTGAAAATAAATCTTAAGTTAAAGGCTACATTAAATACACATATTCAACAAAAATTATTGTATAATCGATGTGTTAGATACTTAGATAGGATCCTTAGAGCATTCCCATCAGTCTTATATTTTTTTAATAATTAAATGAATGAAAAATAATGTTTTAATCGGGAATTTCCAGAGACATGTGTCTCTGTCCAGAGTGTTTTAGATATTAAGAGACACCTAACGTGTCAAAATTTTATTGGTTTCAATTGTTTTTTTTTCTCTTCTCTTCATTTGATTCCCTCTCTCTCGACACAAACGAAACCAAACGAGAGTATGAATCGATTTTTCAAAATCGAGTAGAACAACCCAATCGAAGTCCTCATCGGTTTCCACACAAAATTGATCTCTGAATAAGAAGAAGGGGTGAAGCTTCACACTAGAATCCTCAAACCCAGAAATGAACAAGTAGCCAACGACAATGTATTGGTCCTCCCTTTCTCGCTTCTCAGTGGTTGTCAAGCTCTGCTCAAAGGCATAGCTTCTGAATTGGCGTCAAAGGGTTTCGAGGCTGTTACTTTCGATATTAGAGGTGATGGCAAATCCACGGGAAGAGCTACTCTTACCGGCTTTGCTGAGGTCAAGGATGTGGTTGCTGTTTGTCGGTGGCTTTGTGAGAATGTTGGTGTTCATAGGTGTTGGTTAAGCTTGAAGATAGCTTGGAGAGCAAGCTATCCTAATCCTACCAAGTTATGGAATAGGATTATTTCTATTTAGGAATCATCTAAATAATGTTAGTTTACCTATTGTGAAAAAAGAAATTAGTCTAGAGAGATCTCTATATAAAGAGTTGCCAAGGTGTGGTATACCTTTAAGAGTTTAAGAGAGAATAAGAGGGCTTTAGGTTTTTGAGAGATTTTTCCTAAAGATCAATAAAGAGAGTAATTCTTTACTTTTGTGTTCTTAATCTTGAAAGGTGTTCTTGATACAAATCCTATATTTGGTATCAGAGCAAAAGATCTGTGTTCTATTTATCCTCGGCGTGGTAAAGAAGAAGAAACTAGGGAGGAGAAGTCGTTGTGTGTAGCTAACATGGGTGATCTAATTCCTACAAACTATGCAACTACAACTAGCAAATCCAAGGAGAACGGTCCGTCTTCAATACAATGTCCTATGCTGAACTCTGATTATACGGTATGGTCGATGCGTATGACGGTGGCGCTAAAGGTTAACAAAGTGTGGGAGACCATCGAACCAGGGGAAGACGACATAGAGAAGAATGATATGGCTAGAGCTCTCCTGTTTCAATCGATCCAGAAGCCTAACTCCTGCAAGTTGGTAATATTAAAACCTCCAAGGCAGTTTGGGATGCAATAAAAACCACGCACATCCGTGCTGAGAGGGTTAAAGAAGCGAGACTTCAAACATTGATTGCTGAGTTTGATATGATTAAGATGAAAGAATCCGACACAATTGATGATTTTGTTGGAAGACTCTCTGAACTTTCTACAAAATCAGAATCTTTAGGAGAAGATATCGAAGAACCAAAGCTTGTTAAGAAGTTTCTTAACAGCTTGCCAAGGAGGAAATACAATCATATTGTTGCTGCTCTTGAACAAGTGCTCGATCTAAACACCACATCTTTCGAAGATATTGTTGGTCGTTTAAAGGCTTATGAAGAAATAATTAGTGGTGAAGAAGAAGCTCTACATGATGATCAAGGAAAGCTCATGTATGCAAATACAGATCATCAACCCTATCAAGAAAGCTATAATGCAGGAAGAGGTAGAGGCAGAGGTCAAGGTGGTAGATTTTATGGTCGCGGAGGACGTGGTCGCTATAATGATGGATATAGACAAGAAAGGGATACATCTAAAGTAATCTGCTATCGTTGTGATAAAGTAGGATACTATACGTCTAATTTTCCGGATAGGCTACTCAAGTTGCAGGAGACACATGAGAATGAGGAAGAGGACACACAAACCGCTAACGCATTAATGATGCACGAAGTAGTTTATCTTAATGAGCGTAATATGAAACCAAACAAGTTTGAAATAGGTATTGATGGTGATAATGTGTGGCACTTAGACAATGGGCAAGTAACCACATGATTGGTAATCGGTCATACTTCTCAAAGCATGATGAGACAGTCACAGGTAAGGTCAGGTTTGGAGACGACTCACGCATAAATATAAAAGGCAAAGGATCAATTCTCTTTATTACTAAGAATGGGGATCGTAAGGTTTTAGCTGATGTCTACTTCATACCTGACTTAAGAAGCAATATTATAAGCCTTGGACAGGTTGCTGAGTCCGGGTGTGATGTTCGAATGCGTGGTGACGTGTTGACATTGCATGATCAGGATGGTCGACTGTTGGTAAAAGCTGCAAGGTCTAGAAATCGGTTGTACAAGGTGCCTATGGAAGCAGAGAACCCCAAGTGTTTACAGCTTATATCTTCGGGTAATTCAAGCAAGTGGCATTCACGATTAGGACATATTGGAAGTGAGAGTATGAAGACAATGATAAAGCATAAACTTGTCTTAGGAATGCCAAACCTTGAGGTCGAGAAGGAGGTTTGTGCATCATGTTTACTTGGTAAACAGGTGAGAAGAGTTTTTCCACAGTCAACATCGTTTCGAGCAACACATGTGCTAGAGCTTATCCATGGGGATCTTTGTGGTCCTATTACTCCATCTACACTGTCTAGAAACCGGTATGTCTTTGTTCTGATAGATGATTGCTACATGTGGACGCTTCTCTTGAAGGAAAAAAGCGAAGCTTTTAGCAAGTATAAATCCTTCAAAGCAACAGTTGAACAAGAGACGGGCAGGACAATTAAAAAGTTTCGAACTGATCGAGGTGGTGAGTTCCTATCACAAGAGTTTCAACGTTTTTTTGAAGAAACTGGGATCAAAAGGCAGTTAACCGCACCTTATACACCTCAGCAGAACGGTGTAGTAGAACGACGAAATCGAACAATGATGGAGATGACCAGGAGCCTCTTAAAGCATATGAACATGCCTAATTATCTATGGGGAAAAGCTATTAGACATACTACATATCTAATAAACAGAGTGGCTACCAGAGCACTTGTTAATCAAACCCCATACGAAGCATTTAAGGGGAAGAAGCCGAATGTGGAGCACCTCCGAGTATTCGGATGTATAATCTATGCAAAGACTGAAGTTCAACACCTGAAGAAGCTTGATGATAGAACTAGAATGCTTGTGCACCTGGGAACTGAGCCAGGATTGAAGGCTTATCGTTTGTTGGATCCTGCAAGCCGAAGAATAACAGTGAGTAGAGATGTAGTTTTTGATGAACAAAAGAGCTGGAGATGGTGTAATACAGGTAATGAAGATGTTGATGGTTCAGGAACCTTCATTCTTACTTTTGGAGCCTTTGGTAATAACGGTTTAAGAGAAGAAGGGAGTTACGGAGAAACAGAGGACACGCGTGAACAGACTCGCGAACAGAGTCGTGAGCAGAGTCACAGTTTTGATAGAGATATAGAAGAAGATGAGTTTTCTGAAACTGAAAACGATCAAGATCAAGGTGATCATGAGGAGGACGAGGATCAGAATCAAGAAGTACAAGAATTGCGAAGGTCAGCTAGAGTAACAAGGAAACCAAGCTATCTGCAGGAATATATACTTTTTGCAGAAGCAGAGGTCGAACGTCTGCTGTTTGCACTCAATGAAGAGCCATGGGATTTTAATAAAGCTAAGAGTGAGAAAGTTTGGCTACAAGCGTGTCAAGAAGAATTGTCCTCAATTATCAAGAATAATACATGTAATCTGGTTGATCTTCCTCTTGGAGCTAAACCTATCAGTGTAAAGTGGGTATTTAAGATTAAACGCAATTCTGATGGAAGCATAAATAAGTAGAAGGCACGACTTGTGGCTAAAGGTTATGTGCAGCGTCATGGGATTGATTTTGATGAGGTGTTTGCCCTTGTAGCACGCATTGAAACAATTCGCTTTATCATCACTCTAGTAGCCTCTAACGGATGGGAGATACATCATCTTGATGTAAAAGCTGTGTTTCTTCATGGGGAGCTGAAGGAGGATGTTTATGATAATCAGCCAGAAGTTTTTGTTATTCTAGGAAGTGAGGATAAGGTCTACAAGCTATACAAGGCCTCATACGGACTTCGGCAAGCACCTAGAGCTTGGAACAATAAGCTGAAGCAGATTCTCAAGGAGCTTAACTTGGTGAAGTGTTCTAAGGAACCCTCTATGTTTCATAAGCAAGAGAAGGAGCATCGTCTTATTGTGGTTGTGTATGTTGATGACCTTCTTGTCACAGGTTCGAGCCTTGAAGTAATCCTGGACTTTAAAAGGCGAATGGCGTTGAAATTTGATATGAGTGACCTCGGTAAGCTTACGTACTACATCGGCATTGAAGTTTCTCAATCTGACTTTGGTATTATTCTTAAACAAGAAAGATATGCTGATAAGATCCTGAGTGAAACTGGTATGGGAGAGTGTAATGCAGTTCATGGACTTTGGTGTTAAGTTCTCTAAAGATCAAACTGAGAAGAGTATTGATGTCAAGAAGTATCGGAGGACGATTGGATGCCTTCGTTACTTGATTCAGACTTCCTGATCTTGCGTACTTTGTTGGTGTTCTAAGTCGTTACATGCATGATCCCAAGGAGTCTCACGGTGCGGCGTTAAAACATATACTGAGGTATTTGCAGGGAACTCGTTCTTATGGCCTTGTTTATAAGCGAGAGAAGAATGCTCAACTGGTCGGTTTCAGTGACAGTAGTCACAATGTGGACGAAGATAATGGTAGAAGTACGAGTGGTCATGTTTTCTATTTGAATGAGTGTCCTATTACTTGGTGTTCTCAGAAGCTTGATACGGTGGCTTTATCATCGTGTGAAGCTGAATTTATGGCTGCCACGGAGGCGACAAAGCAAGCAATCTGGTTACAAGAGATTCTAGGTGAAGTTACCGGAGAACCTTGTGAGAAGGTCTCGATTCTGCTAGATAACAAGTCGACGATAACACTCACTAAGAATCCTGTTTTCCATGGTCGCAGCAAGCACATTCACAAGAGATATCATTTTATACGTGAGTGTGTAGAGAATGAACAGGTGGAGGTGGAGCACATTTCTGGTGAAGAACAGAAAGCTGATATCCTAACCAAAGCTCTTGGTAGGATTAAATTTAAGGAGATGAGAGATCTTATAGGAGTTCAAGATGTGTCAAAATGTGATTTCAAGCTTAAAGGGGAGAATGTTGGTTAAGCTTGAAGATAGCTTGGAGTGCAAGCTATCCTAATCCTATCAAGTTATGGAATATGATTATTTCTATTTAGGAGTCATCTAAATAATGTTAGTTTACCTATTGTGAAAAATGAAATTAGTCTAGAGAGATCTCTATATAAAGAGTTGCCAAGGTGTGGTATACCTTTAAGAGTTTAAGAGAGAACAAGAGGGCTTTAGGTTTTTGAGAGATTTTTCCTAAAGATCAATAAAGAGAGTAATTCTTTTACTTTTGTGTTCTTAAGCTTGAAAGGTGTTCTTGATACAAATTCTATAATAGGATCCTTCTCGTGGGTTCTTCTGCTGGTAAGCTTTCATTTTTTTTGGTTTGTTTCCCCTTTGGTGATAATTGTTGATCTGGGTTTTAGTTTGAATTTTGATTGGTAGTTAAAAATATGATGCTCTCGTTTGTGTTTCTGATTTTCGTGTTGGATCTGGTAATGGTTTTTTACAAGTTCATCTGTAACAATTGAGTTCGAATTCATTGTATACTGATTGAGGGCATTTGATCTGTTGGTTTTTGTGATGTAGTTAACTCAATGTGTGACCCTTTTGCTACTACTTATTTAGTTCTCATTAGCCTTACCATGTATTGATGACAGAATAATTGGTTATAGGTTATGTGGCAATTGATGAGGAGTTTGCTTATTTATTTGATATTATCAGCTGAGATAACTTTGTTCCGGTTTGGTGTTAGTCATGTTACTATTATTGGGATTAAGTTCCATTTTCTCTCTTGTGTATTTCTATGTGGTTTTAGTTGATGTAATTTTGTGTCATGTGTAGCATCTTTTCTTGTTCCTATTTGGTGTGTTCTATGTTTGAGTATAGATGATGACTTTAGAGGATGTGACTGCAATAAGAAAGTTCAATCTACTGTGGAGAAGAAAATCAGCGTTGTTTTAACTTTGAACAGATTCAATTTAGAGTGTCTAGGTGATTTTGGGGTAGACTTTATCAGATATTACAGTTTCCTTCTCTTTGTTGGAAACTGCAGGATTTGGCACCGGAGAGAGCTTTTGCTGATTTGTTCTCTGCAACTCAGTCCTCCACTTGGTGACCATCAACTTCTTAAGGTGTTTCACTCTCCTATCTACAACTGGCTTTTGTGTCTTCATGTACTGGAGCTTTTAGGTGTCATTTGGAATCAAAACTCTATTAGAATCAAAACTCTAGTTTGAGATTTTTTTTGCTTGTTGTCAAAGAATCAACAATGTAATATATTTGTGTTCTTTCATTCTTAAGACATTCATATGTAAAAGATGACCAATGGAGGAGAAAAAAATAAATAGAAGTTAGTGGGAGATTTTAGATAAGATTATTATTAATTAATATTTAAGACACTTATTAGAGGATGACTGATGGCATGCCCTTATGCTTCTGCTGCAATTGTACATGTTTGAATAGAACTGATTTTTTTTTTAATTATTATTATAAGCTAAATTTCCCTTTTTTGGTCTTGTAATATATTCAGGGCAAGCTTTATTATTGTGTCGAGAAGATCAGTGAATTGTCTCTTCTGGTAACTGAATAAGTTGATTTTTATGGTTAGTCTATCAATCAGAGACACTTGAGAACCCCAAAAGATGATGTGAACAATGGATTTGAAAATTTTCCACTATACTCATTCTTTCTTTCTTGATTGTTCTTTTTTTCCTCAATACGAAATTGAGGATGAATTTGTATGATGGAAAGGAAAAAAGTAGCACAAGAGAGAAGAAGTAAGGTCAAATTTTCATTTGAGTGGTTATCATCTTGACCTAGACTTTAGACCCAATACTTTTTCAGTCGGGCTACTTCTTAGGTCAACATTTTCGCACCATCTCTCTCTGTCCTCTTTTATTTTTGAAAAAGATAGTGATACATAACATACGTTTAAATAAATGAAAGAGAAACTAAATTGACACTAACGTAAATAATTATTGACATGTTTCTCAAGTTAGTATGGTCCATATACATGAAGGAAGTTTTCTTGTAACTTGAACGAAGATAAAAGTATAAAACCCCTCCCCCAAAAAATGAGATTAAAGTAACGAGGCGAAAAGGAAAAAAAATACTAATAATATGAGTGGAAGAAGAAGAGGACACGATGGTCAGAGCTTGTAACGAACGCCATATTGATATTGTAGTGGAGAAGTTGCAACAATTTATAAAACGCGTAAAGATGTTATTGTGTAATGGTGTGTTCACTTCGCCACAAGCATCTCTCTCCCTATCTCACACACAACCCAAAAACCAAACTGTCATAACTCTTTCTTGAATATTCAAATCTACATTTATTATCCACCAAATTGTTACAAACTTATTAGTTCATATACTAGCTAGTATGAAAATATAAATCTGATCAAGATTCAAGACCTGCTCGGTCTTTTTAACTTTGACCGGTTCGGGTTGTTCAGTTCCGTGTAAGAAAGCAGATGGCTCTTGTCTCGTGGCTCTACTCCTTTCTCTGCGAGCTTTCTTGCACTTTTCTTTTGAGCCTGTGTTTCGAAGACCACGTGGTCTGGTCTCTGTTAAAGACATAAAGGCCATTCTATTCTATTTTTATTTGTTGTTTTTCTCTGAATGAGTAACTTTAATACAGTATATTATTGTTAATCATATAATTTAGGAAAAATATCGATACGAGTGTGTGATTCTTTTGCGAATGTCACTATGTTGAGCTAAAGATTTTGTTCGATATATATTTTTTTCAATTATAAAAGTTTAGCAATTAGACACATTTGTCAAACCTCATAAATTGTTGTCGTCTTATGTTCTCTATTTTACACCCATATTAAATGGGTAACTATTTTTTACTCTCTTGTTTACGTTTGAAGAAGAAAGTAGAAATTACGATTTTTGAACTTCTTTTTAATGTTTGTGTTCGAACTTTTGTTAGGTGACTCTAGTCGGTTGTTGTGGTGGGATCCAAAACTCTCACTTGCAAGATTTGTCTAATAACCTTAAAATAAATACTTATGTCACTCGTTTTGGTCGTTTGCTAACGCATGCATTAAATCCAAAAAAATAAATAGTTCTAAGTCAAGAATGGATTGCATTCGCTAACACAATTTTATAACGAGTACAGTAATAAAATATTCAGTTGACTTTAGTACTCAAAAAAGTTTATTTTCATAGTTGATTTTTATAGTTCACACAGACAAAAATATTCATAAATTGATCAAACATATATTGGAAAAAAAAACATTCAACGTGCTGGCCATTATTGCCGTCCAAAATCTGAAACTTACAAGTTACAAGTGGAGCAAAATTTTGGATATATATAGTGTAAATTGTGTTTTTAATCCGATTTTTGTTTGAGGTTGTAGCCTTGTAGGTGACAAAATAAATTTGAACATAGATTCAAAAGATTAGATTATGTGAAATAATGAGAATCTGAAAAAGTTAAAAGTAATCTGATAGGCTGATAGATACTATATACACATAGATAAATAAATAAAAATAGGTCAGCATGATGAATTAGTACTGTCAGATTTCATGTATATATATTTTCTTGGAAAGTGAAATAGCAGAAAGAAAAGTAGTGAAAATGAGAAAAAAAAATAATGGACCCAGTGACTGTCAAGTCACTTCCAAATGCGAAAGTGAGAAAAGAATTCCAAAATATTTAAAGTTTGAACTTTTATTTTTATTAACATTTTCGCCAGGGTAAGAAAATTACATACAATCTGAAAAGTTTACTTTAGTTTTGATTTTATTTCTGATAAATCTTGAGTTTTCATATAGTTTGATAGTTGATATTAGATTTAATATCAAATCAACATATCATAATTTTTTTCTACTACCCACCTCCTAGGCTCCTATCCTAATGAAGTGATATGATCAATACACCAAAGTAAATCTAATTTGATGGTGTTCGCTTTCAGTAGTTGGCAAAACTAAACAGCTACGTAAAATAATGAAATGGATTAAATAACTTCAGCTATTTCTTTGATTATAGAGTCATCAATTTGATACATTTACTCCTTGTCATAATTCTTAAAATCATGTTTTGCATAAACGAATTCAATAATTTTTATTTGTTTCATATAGTATTGTGGTACAAAGGTTAAGCCAAAAATTACAGTATCGTTTGGTTTATAATATTTGCATTAACAACATTTTATTTTTTACTGAACGCATTTTACTGTTCTCGTTCTCTAAACATTCCTTAATCAAAAGCTCAAAGCTACAATTTCTTCACTAGAAAATATTCTTAAGGTTTTTTTTTTTCTAGTAAGGGTGACACAATACATTGAGAGGTGTGTGACAAACGAAGACGACATAGATATGTAATAAATATATATTTACCATATATAATAAGATTTTTTCAATTCTGAAGTGTCAGGATTCACATAATGATACATCACTATACAAAAGGCAGATAAAACAACACCCTTCACTAATATGGGACTCTGCCACAAGATTTATCTGTTTTTGTCATCATCATCATCATCATCATCATCATCACCATCTTCATTTTTAAAACTAATTTTACAAAATAACTAAAAATCCTGCAAACTAATCTAATTTCATACTATATATTTTTACAAAATTAAAACCCTAATCGCAAATCTTCTCCCGTTGTTCCTTAATTGAACTCAAGCTATCCATTGATTTCTCCGACATTGTATCACTTCCAATCCTTGGAAACAAATACGAATCTACAAAAACAACAAAAAATTTAATTAGCATTTTTATCTTTCATAATCACACTTCAAACCTTATAATATTATCATCAAAATTACAAGTTTTTTTTTTAGTTTAATTACCTTCAGAAGACGAAGTACTTAGTTTCTCTTGTGAAGAAGATTCACTAGTAGATCTTGATAACAAAGAAGATTCTGAAAAAGTAAACAAAAATAAAAATTATTAACCAAAATAATCAAATTAAAAAAATTACAGAGAAATTAATTACTCTGTTTTTATTAACATACCTCTTGAGCCATGAAACGATTTTTTGCAATGAAGGATGGCACTTTGAATCCCATCTTGTTGAACTTGAAAAGACTCATCGACGACTCTGTTAGCCGGAGACATCCCTCCTATAGCCGCAGAAGCTGACCGGCTTTTCCCAAGCTGTCTCCTCACACTTCTTATCCCCGATGGAAGATTACTCCTCTGTTTCTCCCTCGCCGCCGGTGAAGACGTCGGAGAAGTAATCGAGGAAGATACACCGCTGCCACTGCTCTGTTTCTTCGTCGTTTTAGTGTATAGAGGCTTTATGAGACTGAAGAATCTCTTGGACGAAGAAGAAGAAGATGACGAAACAGGGGAAACAGAGCCGTCGAACATCGTGTCGTCTAGTTGTTGTAGCCTCCCAATGCTTGCCGTTTTTCTGAAACTCGTCATTGTTTCGTCGTCGGTTCTGAACCTCATGTTTAGGCTTCTGTTGTTTTCTTCTTTCTTCTTCGTCGTCGTTGACTTCTTGAACGAGAAAGCTCGAAACTTTGGGCCGGATTTAAGGAGAGTGGTCGGAGACTGCTGTGGTTTCGTGGTGGCGATGTCGACGAAAGGGAGGATTTTGCTTTTGTTGGAAACAGAGAACGTGGTGGTTGTTTCGAGTCTCTCTGTTTTGAAATCGGAGAGAGAGATCTCGAGCTCGAAGAATGAGTCGTCTCCTTCGCCGCAGAGGTCAAGTTCGGGACTTTCTGGTGCGGTGGTGGAATTGACGGCGGACTCTGAGATTCTGGTTTCACGGCGGGGTTTGATGGTTGTGTTGGTGGTTGTTAACCAGAACTTCATAAAGCTTAGAGCTTCCATTGAGAGAGAGAGAGAGAGACTAATGGTGAAAGAGAGAGAGAGAGAGTAAAGAGTTTGGCTTTGTCAACGGATATGGAGAGGTAAAGGATTTATATATATAGAAAGGAAGAAGAAAGAGAAGAGAAGGTGAGCTTTTTCGAAATGGGTTTTAATCTTTTTTTTTCTTGGAAAGGAAGAAGAAAAGATAAATGAAAATGGCATTTTTTTTTGTAGAGGAGAGAGATTTTTTTCTTTTTAATATATTTTTTGGTTTTGGAGCTTTTTTTTTTTTTTTTTTTGTTCCTTTTTCTTTTTCTTTTACTTTGCTCTTTTTTTTTTTGGCACAGGTTAAACAATTTGTTCTATCTGTTGTGTTTCTATGCCATTGACACATATGGTAGTAGCTTTCTCTTTAAGCTAAAGTGCTTTTTATTTTTTAATTTTTGATTTTTTAAAATAGGCTGTTTATATTTTTAGACATTCATAGATATATTTTTGTATTTAATTTTCTAAAATCTAACACTCATCAGGTTATAAAACACGTAATATTATGTCTTTATTATATATAATGAATTTACTAAATTAATAAAAAAGTTCACAGAAAAAAAACTAAATTAATAAAAATTGCATATTATTTAAGGCATATAATTTTAAGGCATAATATTATATATTAGAGTAAATTAAGAAGATTGTCTATTTAATTATTTTGTATGTCAAACTTAATAAAATAAAATTAAAGAGCAACAAAGAGAAGTATGAAAGGACTGAGGAGAGAAACTGAGGAAGCATAATGGAAGAACAAGAAACTCCTGTAACCTACATTCTAATTGCACCTTTGGTAAAATGAGAACTGCACACACTCAACCGGAAGCGAAAGGTAAAGAGTGTGACTCGTGGTTTGGCCTCATCAACATGATCGTCCTCCTCAACATGACTCGTGGGTTAGGCTACATTTGGATTTGGTAAAAGAACGCATGTATTTTGCTACATGTTTTAGGTCTAACCAAATTGCTAACCAAAATTTATAATTTCGGTTATGTGGCCAAGCAACTTTACAGTAGTACAATATGGTTGATACATTTTTATAGGATTGCGTGTATGTTTGCATACTCAACTTAAATATTTTTATGTCTTACGTGATATATATATTAACAAAAAGCAACATAAAACTAGTATATTCAACAACATTTACCATAGTATCATGTAAACTTTCAGTTAATGTTATATAACCTTAATAAATCTATTTCCCACATATATTTCAACAAATCGATAAAACAAACATATCTTTGCAATAATGCTCTTATATTTTTAAACTGTTGTTAAGAAACCTCAAATTGACTCTTACGAATAAATAACCTAATAAGATAGAAAGAAAAACAAGACAAGATGTAAAACACATAAATACAATAAAGAAGAATGACAAAAAGAAACATTTACTACATAGAAAAGAAAAAAAAAGAAGAAAGAAGAGTTTAGCTCTCTGACGGTCTGAACTCTGACCTTAGTAGTGTTTAAAGATATAACTCGGGGTTCTTTCCATGACAAAAGTATTGTTGGTCCATTGCATACTTCAATTTTTCCTTTTGTCTCTACTCTTAAAGAATAAGTTGTTTATACTTGTTATAAATTTATTATGTATATATATATATATATATATATATATCTGAGTATATCAATGGTTTTTAACCTCAAAAGCTTTGACTTGAAAAGCTCTTTCGTTCATGAAGTTCAAAATTTTACACCTCTTTCACTTTAAACTTTAAAGAAGAGTTTGCTTTTACATTCTTTTTTTTTCTTTTGTTAAACACTTTGTTTTATAACTTTAACACAAGCGAGAATTTTTACTTTTTAATATGTTACTCATTGGCCTAACTTTATTTCTTACTTTTTATAATTTCTTCCCAACTTTGTTTTTCTGTATGTCGATTTGATCTTAAGCTTCTAAAACTGTTATGGTATTGTTGCGTTCAATGCAGCAAACCTATGAACCAAGTAACCAACAAACCAAAATAATCAAGTTCCCTTGGTTACTTAATTACATTTAGATTGCTTTTTGTTACTATAGTTCAAATTTTTTTTTTTCTAAAATCTGGATTATATTTGGCTGTAGTTAAACTATTTTCAATTGTAGGTGACAAAAAAGAAGAAAATGAGGACTAATAGTTTTCTACGGGTAGCATGGAGCTATGCCGACTAAAGTGCGTATAACAGTTAGACCTAAATATGACTTGTAGAATAATACAAAAGCTATGCCCACTCATATGTAATACGTTAGTATTAGTAACTTAACTACATCCACGAAATTGTCATGGAATGTGTCATGTGTGTATGCATCATAACATCTATCTAGTATTGTTTATTCGGAGTAGAACGAACTTTTATGTTTTGGCCTATAAAAAGTTAGGTGATTATGTATATACTTTAAGTCTTTAACAACATAAAGAAAACTTGAAGATATAATTCAATATTAGCTCTTATCTTGACAAAAATGTGCTTCATTAGAAAAACAAAAAACACCAATGTAAATGCGTTCCACGACTTTTTATCATTATATGTACACAATAAACATTGACATTGTGTATTTCTTACCCATTGGCTTACTCAACTTCTCCTCACTGTTTTTAAAACAGAGATCAGGCGAGGAGATTAATTAATCAATTCCACTTCAATCCCTTTAAATGTCTTTCCAATTTTTTTTCTTTTCAATTCTATAGTTCCTTGAGTCACCTATTCGAAACATAATAGCTTGGAGATCTTAGTTTAAAGAACATGACACTCAAATTAGCCATAGGTGCGAAGACACATTTGGGGGACAAGCCTAATTAGGTGAAGACAAACTTTTATTTGTACACAACTATGTATATGAATGTGTATATATGAGTAACAAAGTTTACATTGAAAGGACGTTTTGGTTAAGCTACGAAATCAGTGTAGTGTAGGATAAGACCATAGTCCAGGAACGGCTTCATCATCTGATTCACTTTCATCAGAAGAACTCGCTACCCCCAGTAAATAGTTGACAACCTGTAAAGAAAAAAAAACCCCACCAAAAACAGAGAAATAACTTGCTCAAAAAGTAACAGAAACGCGACAAAAGAAGTGACCATGGCGCACTGAAAGAGGAAAAGCTTACTTGGTGAGTTGATATGAGGTCGACCGGCTTGTTGCCTGATTTCAACTGACATTGTTTGTTCGGACATCTCAAGTTGTTGTGCCAAACAATAGAGTCACAGTAACTACAGTATCCTCGGCCAGATCTTAACGCCTTCAATGAATTAGCCGCTGCAAGTATACTTTAGAAATTACACAGAGAAAGCTTGGTTTCTGAAAGGGAGAAAGATAAAAACCATGGACAAAAATCCTAACCGATATATGCTTTCTTAAAGGCTTCTCTCCAATCAATACTGGAATGAATACGAATCACACGTTTGTGATAGAAGTGAACTTCAAATAATGATTGCCACAGAGAGTCATCATGCGTAGCTTGGTTCCATGAGCTATACAAACAGACAAAACAAAACAGATGTAGAAGGGAAAAAAAGAAGAAGCAAAAGACTCTGCAATGTGGAAAATATAGAGGAGCTACCGAGACACTTGAGCTGAGGAAAGTAAGGACGATACATCGAGGAAACTGAAGATGTGAATAAGGATATCTTGTGGAAGTGAAGGTATATCTGAAACAAAAAGAGGATTCGCACGTGGTGAAGTATTATCTCACGATAGTAAAGAAGAGGTTTCAAGAAAGATAACAAAATACACATACATATATCTTCCTCAGGGCTCTTACTGCGTCTCTTCAGTGCTACTTTTGCCTGCTTGAATTCTACAATAGCCAAGTTCTTCTTCTGTTTGGGCAGCACGGCTTCCACGCTCTTCAGGAGAAGGTTAGCAGCTGAAACAGCAGCTGATGTGTTCACGCTAAATGAAAACAATAAAAATAAAGAATCTGAAATATTAGTCTTAACAGTCATTTAGAAGTAGAAACATAGAAATTGCAGAAACAAAGAGACCATACAAATCTAAGAGACATATGCACAATAGGACTTGAGTAGCCTTTACTTATCAGTGATAAGTTGTCACACTAAGGGAAAACAGAACAATCTAGCTTTTAACATATGATCTTTGGTAATTGAAAACGTAAATACGAAAAGCCCTTGGTTCGAAGTTTCAGGACTTTTCATCAACAGATACATATGAACCATAACATTGAATTATATTCAAGAAAGGCACAACAACATTCTACATTTTCTAATTTGTTTCCAAATTGTATAAGCAAACACAAAGAATCAAAAGCTAATTTGATAGACAAAAAAAGTAGTAAAGCCATTCAAAGATCGTATCACCTCTGCTTCATTGTTAAATGAAAAAGTTCCCAACTTTATTGATTTTTTAGACTTACCAACCTTAAGAATTCAGCTACAGCATATAGATGGACGAAATCTCAACACAGATTAACCCTAAATTAGAGCACAATAGAACCCTAAATACGCAATTTTGAGATGATGAAGTTCGTAACTTACTCAGGAAGAAGACGAAAAGCGGAGAGGGTATCTCGAAAGATCAAAGCTTTGACATCTTTGGGTAATCGAGAGTAAGCAAGACTCAAAACGGAACTGAGTTCATTGCAAGCAAATGGGTATAGATTGTTTTTGGACAGGGCTTCTCCTACCTTTAGATTTTCGTATCTCTTCATTTTCTCTCTTTTTCTGGGTTCATACAAATCATTGATCATCGTCTTTCTCTTTTCATTGTATCGGTTTGTGTCAATTTAAATTACTTCCAATTCAAACCGGAACCGGTACAGATTTCGTTTGGTTAAGTTTTGGTTTTCCATTTTTTTTTGGGTCAATTTAAATTACTTCCAATCCTTGGTTAATTCACTTATCTATATAAATTGTATTGAGTTCCTAGTTCCTAAATCTCAACAAATACAAGCAAATATTTATATAAATATGTTTACTACATTTAACTAAAAATTCACAATGACATAAATATGAACATATAAGAAAAAAATGACAGTTTTGAGAAGAAAAAAAACTAAGAATCCAAAAAGAAAGAGAATAAGAGGAACCTAAAAAGTTATCCGCAAAATGGAATGGCCTAAGAAATAATTAAAGACTCTTTCTTTGTGATGTGCCGGATCTGTTTGTTACATGTATATCTTGTGTATCAAGAAACATACATTTTACATTTTTTTTGCAATTTTTCAGAGGAAGTAAGTGAGTTGTTCTTTTTTCCTTGAGCCTCCTTCTCCATACAAATCATTCCATTGTTTCAGCTCATTCATTCCTGCTCCTTCTGATGCAAAACTCGCAGCTACCTGTAAAACACACACATAACAACAAATCTTAGTTATTTTTACAATCTCATGTCTTTTTCTTTTCAAAATGAGATAAAGATGTTAGACCTGATTTTTAGCTTTTCTCATGTCTTCCATGTTCAATGGTCTCAATGTAATAACTCTCTCCTCAGACTCAGAAGCTCCTGCTGCTTCTTCTTTTGATTTTTCCGTGCTTTTTCCTGCTTCTTCTTCTTTTGATTCTTCCGTGCTTTTTCCTGCTTCTTCTTTCTTCTTCCTCTCCTAAACAAACAAGAGAGATTTCAATATCCGCAGAGAATTTGATCTATAAAGAGTGCACAAGAGGTTCCTTTTAGTTCTTTTACCTGATCTTTTAATCTTTCCTGCTGAATCAGCTCTCTAACTGGTCTATAAGCAGCTGTGATGCATAAATTCTGTTCGTACAAAAAGTAAAAAAGTTTAACAAACACTCAGTTTCCACTGATTTTACAAAAACTTATTTAGGTTCTGTTTAGAGATGATAAAAAAAAACCTTAAGATCACTTCCACTGTAGCCGTCTGTCATCTGTGCAATCTCATGGAAATCAAGATTCTCTGTTTTCTCTTTTGACAACAAAGTTCTCAAGATCTTCTCCCTGCTCTCAATCGAAGGAAGTCCCACCATTATTCTGTTTTGTTCACAACACAAACACACAAAAATCAGTCACCGTTATTTTAAGATTGATTAGAACTTTTGTATTTTACCAAACTGTGCTTAGTACCTCCTCTCAAACCTCCTAATGATAGCTTCATCAAGATCAAACGGTCTGTTTGTAGCTGCAAGAACGAGAATCCTTTCACCAGGTTTCGTCATTAGCCCATCCCAATGCGTCATAAACTCATTCTTAATCTTCCTCATAGCTTCATGCTCTCCAACTCTTGTCCTTTGTCCCAACATACTATCAACTTCATCCACAAATATAATCGTTGGAGATACTTTAGCTGCTAAAGTAAACAAAGCTCTCACGTTCTTCTCGTCTTCTCCAAACCATTTCGAAGTGATTGTAGACATGGAAACATTGATGAAACTAGCTCCAGCTTCATTTGCAATTGCTTTCGCAAGCATTGTTTTGCCAGTACCAGGTGGACCGAACAATAGGATTCCTCTACATGGCTTGAGAAGACCGCCTTGGAAAAGATCTGGTCTTCGAAGTGGAAGCATTACAAGTTCTTGAAGCGAGTCTTTTGTTTCGTCTAGTGAACCAATATCTGCAAATGTCACACCAATCTCATCTGCTGGTATAACTTCTGGTCTTATACGCTTCTCGAACTCATTATCAGGAACAACCTCAGGCGCTTTTGGAGGCAATGGATTGTCATTCTTGTTTGAAGGAAGTGATTTTTCTGACTCGTTTTTGTTCTCAGAACCAGATTTTGACTCGCTCTTTGAACTCACTTCTCCTTCTTTACGCTTAGAGTCAGTGTTTGTGTCGAGCTTCATGGAGTCTTCGAATGATTTGTTTCCTCCCTCTTGGAATATACTTAGTCCATGAGACAAACTGTTTGCAAGTTCATGAATCAGTTGATTAGTTGAAATAATCAGTTAGGGAATGAATAAACAGATTCTTGAACTCACCTTTTGGAAGATATCACAAGCTTTCCGTTTCTGTATTCAGGTTCTTTGGTGTGTATCAAATGATAAGTGATAGCAGAAACAACAATTTCCTCAATGTGGTTACTCAAACACATTGTATCTGCGTGGCATATTGAAGCTAAGTCATCGCATTGGATATCATTAGCAGCAAGAACCTCTGCAATGTGGTTCTTGTTGTCCTGAAACTGAATCATTTTCATGTCATCTTCTAACCGAGATTTCCAGCTCATGAGCTGAGATTCATCTTCCGGCGGTCTGATTTCGATGTTGTAAGGAAACAGCGCGGAGACACCTTCGCCTACTTCTTGGAAATCATCTTCGGGTTCTAATACTCTTGAGCCAAGAAGTAAGACAGGACCAGAGAGCTTGTTCAAGAGCCGTTGGAACAACTTGTAGAATCTTTCTGATTCAAGAAGCTTCTCAACATCTCTGAGGTATATTATTAACGGACTTGTTTCCGATACAGTAACCAAGACCTGCAGAAAAAGACTACAATTGTGAAAACTCCATTCAAGAAAAATAATTTAGCAAATTTGTGTATTGGTACCTTGTAAAGTGACTGCAGGAAAAGTTTCTCATCGAAACATAGATTTGTACTGCGTTTGCTGGAAGCTAAAAGGCATAAGAAAGCATAGATTAACACAACTATACGTACGAGCCTGAAGTTATATGCAATGTATAAAGAAGATAGAACAATAAGTTGCTAAACCTGAAACAGAACTTGAAGAGCGGGAAGATATGCTACTGATATCAGAAGCAGCAGAAGCATTTCTTTTGTGTCTTGGAAGACGATTAGAGCTCTCCATACTCCTGAATTTGAAAGGAGCTAGTGAGCTCACAGAGACAAAAACCTATAAAACTAACTTGCAGGAAAAACAAAGGCAAACCTTGAGTTAAGATCATTTCCACTGATTGGTCGACGCAATGTCCCTGCATTTTACAAGAATTGCTAACTCTTTAGTTTATGTTTGAAAGTAGTAAAAGAAGAAAATAAGGTAAGAGTTTGTATTGTTTTAAACCTCTTGGTTCAACTTCACGTTGAGAGAGCATAGAGAAGGAACCCATAAAACTCGACATTTTGTCCAATGTAAACTCAGAAATAGACCTCTTGTGAAACTACAAGACCAATAAAGATAAGAAAACAAGAATCATTTCTCTGAAGTCATCAGCATAAAGAAAAGAAAATAACGCAGGACAAGTAGTAACTTACAGGTTCTCTCTTGGTGCATCCATATTTACTCTGTATCTGTTGTTTCCAAAAGAGTAGAATGCTTAGGAGCTATTCTGTTTTTACTATGGGAAAACATGCATTAACTGATTTACCTTGATAGAGAAGTCAGTTATATCTAACAGCAATAGCTTTGATTCAAAGTAATGAGACAAAGCTTTAGCAAGCATTTGCTGATAAAACTCTGCAGGACCAGAGAGTAAAATGGCTTTACTTGCAGGTGCAAGATTCCGAGTGTGCTTCGATATATCACACTCTTTTAGATGAACATATGCGGCACTTGTCAACAATACTCTAGTTCTCTTGCTGCCATTAAACAATCATATGATTGAGTTAAAAATTGTCAAGAACATTAAAATAGTACAGACTGGATTCAATAGTATCCGAAACAAACAAAGAAGCAGAAAAATACACGAAATAATGAAAGGGATGAAACTAAACAAGTAGAATCACATGTGAGAATCTTTCTATTTCTCTTTCTCATTGTCTTGACTCCTATTTGCCAAATCATCCACATGCTTATTGTGCAACTAACCTACCCCACTTTCCCATCATTCTCTTTCATTAACTCCCTTTTCTGAATATTTTCTTGGCCCAAAAAAAATAAAAAATAAAGCAAACTTTTTCATTTACTATCTTTATCATTCTCTAAAAACCCAAATATACTCATAGATTCTAAGATTCTTTCACCACCAAACAATACAAAGAGAAATCAAAATTCTCAAAAAATTTAGTGAAAACATAACAAACTTTTCAAGTTTTTTCCAAAGATTTAATATTTTTTGACAGCTGGAAGATGTAAATATTTCATAACCAACTTGCCAAGTTGGTATTATTTGATTATTTCAATCAAACACAATCTTATCTAAAATACAGAGATCTGAAAAAAAAAAAAAACATTGAATCTTTGATTGAGTTTTTAAGTTGAGAGTATCATAATAAATCTGAAAAGACAAAGAACAGAGCTTTAGTTTTTGTTTGCTGAGTTACCTTAAGAAATACGGAAACTCATCGAAGGTGACACTACTCTCTCTGCCATCAATGATTTGTCTCAACAACTCTTGCTCAATCTGTTCTCCGGTGAGTCCATCTTCTATAGAGCCTGACCCGTTTGCCCATCTACCCAAACTTTGACCAGATGCTAACCCGATTCCTAACCCAACACCAACACCTAAAGCTGATAACAATACGCTCTTCTGCTCCATTTTGCACCAACAGCAACAAAGAAAAAGATTTTGAGAAATCAGAAGAGAACCCTCGATTCTAAATCACACGATCTAGGAAGGGTTCAACGAGCATTCCTTGGAAAAGAAGAAAAAATCGAGACTTTTATTGTCTCAAAATATCTTTTTTTTTTCTTCTCTGTTTCTGTAAAGGAAGAGTTTTTATCTTCTTCTTTTTTTTTGGTTTTTGAGGGTAAAATAAGATTTAAGGTGGAGAAGAAGATGGGTTTGACGGGTGTAGAGAAGATGGATCTCTCTCTCTATTTATAGCAAACCTTTGGGTTAGTCTTACGGTTCCTTAACCCTTTCCCGGGAAAAAGCCACTTTAATGGTAACATGTATAAAAATTAAGATTTACTTTTTTAACTACTTAATTTTTTTGGACATAAAAGAAGTTTTTTTATTTCATTTTATTTAAGTTTTTTTTTGTTAGTAAATAAATATATTTATGGGTGATATTAGTTGCTGATGTGGCAAATCCACAATTTACCTCAAATTTTATTTCTATAATATCCAAACACTTCTGATTTTGCTACCCTTATTCTTAATTATTTTCAATAATATTGAATATACTTACCATATATAAATAATCAAACACATATGTAAATATTGAATATACTTACCATATATAAATATTTCAAATATTTAATCTTATGCATAAATATTTTTTGAAATAAATGTATTTTATTTTTTTTTCAATTGGAAAATATTATATTTCTTAAATTATAAAAAATCAAAACTTATGAATATAAAAAATTAATGTGACCTAGAATTTATGCAAAAATTTCCTATAAATAGAGAACCTACTATGTGAAGTAACAAAATAGAGAGAACTTAACTTATAATATATATATATATACATCCAATAATGTCACAAAATATAAATAACATATTGTGCAATTGCTACAAACAAAACACAAAAAATTAAACATAACTTATTTATATACAATTTTTGGTAACTATACACATATTTGCATAAAGTTATCAATATACATATATATGTGATTAATAGAAGATATTTATTATGGAAATTATATATATATAATATGTGTATATATATTTTATAATTTATGTTAAAAACTGTAAGTCATCGATACACATTTAAACAAATTAGACTCACAGACCCAGTACTAATGCGCCATATTTAGCTTTCATGATATATTTATGAATTGTGTTTAAAACTATATTATAATTTTATATACAGTGAACTAGTCAAATGTAGTGAGAAAAATAATAAATTAATTAAATTTATAAATTTTACGAATATGACTATTTACAAAACTACATAAAATGATATTCGTCTGTATATAGCATGAACTCTTTACCTACAAATAAAATAAACTGAAATGAAAGAAATATGAGCTTTCTTTAACTGGAACTGGATATTTCGGTTTTCTAATATATTCATATTTTTTTCTTGAGCTTTTTGGTTTTTTTCTCTTTCAAAATTTATCCTTTTTGGTCGGTCTACCTTTTTCTTAAGTAATAGGTTTGGTAGGGTTTTAAATTACTCCCGATTATCAATCCCTCAAAATTGCCTTTTCTTATTCTTTTTGTTTTTATTTTTATATAGATTTCTTTATTATTATTGTCTTATTGAAAGTCCATAACTATGGACAATAGGTCTAACGTATGGAAAAGATATGTGTGTGTGTGTGGTCCAAGGATGAGAAAGATGTAGCCATACTTGTGTTGTGTGGTGAATTAGTATTATACATGTGAGGCTAAAACACACACATTTATTGGGTGACAAAATCTTGTGAAAAGTACTATTTTTTTTTTTTTTTTGCATGCAAATGTACTACAATGCACATTTCTCAACAAGCGTGAAGGATCAAAATCATCTTACAAAGTTTTAATAGAACGAAAGGGAATGGTCCTAGTTAAGTCTGGAACTTCTGATAGTTTACTTATCAATCTCTCATTTTGTGAATATTTTTTGTACCATGTAAATCAACGTCTATAATATCCAAAATAAGATGTATTTGAAACTGTTTATTTTTTTTTACCCATAAACGTGGCTTATACGGGAGGACTTGGTGTTCGACTACACGGGTCTTTTCTATGGACTTTGAAGTCAAATTTCTTGGTTAATCTGTATGATTATTTGAACATTCTTTTGTGAAGCGAATCTTTTCTTTTGTGGAATCTATCATTTCATTGGCATGTGATTTCGAGGTACCTTTTCATAATTAGTTTCCTTAGTCTCTAACGCAAACGGCTCTGTCTTTTTCAAGCATAACTTCTTTACTCTTTTTTTTTGTCATCTTATAGTAATTGAAAGGTAAAAAATTTTAAAAAGTCATAAACCAAACACTTTCTTTTCCAATAAAATAACCTTCTTACTTGGTTACAATTACAAATGTCTACATAACGGGGAACTCTTCATCCATTTATTTTATTTACAGTTCACAGTCTTTGTTTAACTAAAGATTCGCAATGATTTGGATTTGACAACCAATTGATACCAGTGTGAATTAGTTTAACTAATATTTTTTACCATTCTTTTCAAACTCTGCTAATCCATTACTGACCAAAATAGCTAGCAAGATCGATGAATTCTTTTTTATTCAGCTGATCATCAATATCTAATATATATATATATATATATATCACTTTTATGTAAAATTTGTAAATTATGGTTTAATTTTATCAATAATTAGAAACGGAATTTGTTTTGAACAATTAATATTATTTCATCACTAATCTATTGCAAACATATAACTAATTGAATGACGTATATCACACCGATACTTTTTTAATTTTTGTGATGAACAATTTGACAACAAGTAAATTTGGGATGATGTACTTTGCTACCTATCTTGACAAGAGGCAAAGTATTGTGTACCTTTTTTATTAAATTGTGTAGTGTTTTTTTTTATAAATAATATTATTAATTACTTTTACTTTATACTTTTAAAACTATTTTACTATTTAAACAATTCATTTGTTATCAACATTACTATTATTTCTCATTTGTTTCTAATCGCACCATCTTCCTTTAACTAAAGTATCTTTTACCGCATAACTAGGCCTGGACATAAAAATCATACCCGAATACCCAACTCGGAATCCGACCCGAAAAACCGGGTTTGGGTTTGCCTATAAAACCCTATTGGGTCCTATTTTCTAATACCCGTGGGTTCGGGTAATACCCGGTACCCGTTTGGGTACCCATAAAATCCGAACATATAAGCATATTTATAATATTTATCATTAACATAATGAAATTATCCCAAAATATGATTATAGTTTTGAATATTTCATTTATTTTTATACCTAAATATCAAATATAATCAAAATATTTAAAATATTTTGTCACATAAGTTAAAATTAAACAAAATTTATTTAAATTCAATTAATTTTAATTATATTTTTTCGGGTACCCGGTAGTTCGGGTACTAATTAGGTTCTAAAATTTGTACCCCAAACCGACCCGAATTCGATAATACCCAAACCGAATCGAACCCATATATCTAAAAATACCCAATTAATTCTATTTTTCTAAACTCGTTTACCCAAACCCGAATGAGTAATACCTAAACCCGAACAGGTTACCCGAATGGCGAACCGTACACATAACCTATAACTTAATCATCCATCATCGTCACAACTCATTACATAACGATGATGATCGTTTCGTTGAAAATAGTATTTTTGCACACAAATAGAGATGCATATCTATAGAATATTCGTGTGTAGTTGCTTTAGAAGGCAGCACATGGATGGAGATTGAGTTGTAACAAAAGACTAAATTAATTGTTGGTTAATTCCACTTTGCATTTTTTGTTGTTTCCTTGAAAAACTACTAACAAAATGTATCACTTTACACGCCATTTTTCATCTTCTTTAGAGGCGGCTTTTAAGTTATAAAATTTTAAAAAAATTAAAGAGTCAAATGAAAAAGTATATATATAATAATACCATATGCTTTATATATAATATATTTAAAAATCTTGTGACAAATTACAGCACTAAGACTCAGAGCATACAAATGATGCCAAATCATTACTCTCTAAGAACAAACTTTTATTATATACTAATATTAAATAATATAAATGCCCAACAAAATATTAAACTAACAGCCACAACTTATTCATGTATATTGAATAGTATGTTTGAAATTTTACCGTGTTAGGTTTAGATTATAATTATATTTGAAGTAATAATCAATTTTGAAACCCATATGTTTACACTGGAAACAACATGTGTATCTGTCACTTGTCTGTTTCTAATGTGATTGAATTACCCTTTTGCATGCGGTTAATTGTGTTTAAGGAAAGTGCAAAGTTGTTTTATAGACAATGATGATTCAGATTTTAGATCACAATCAAGAAGAAAATGTGTATTTCGAGTGAGTAGCTATATAATGGATATTCAACTTTATCTTACATCATCTTAACCCATCCGTACATAAAATTAGATACATGGAATTGCAGATCTTATAATATAAGTCTCTTATGTTATCATACAAAAAAAACTGAATTATAAATGTACATTTAATTATTTTGGAAGACTAAATAAAGTTAATGTTGCATTTGCATAGGTCAGGAGTTTTGTGCCAAATTGGGTGGAAATTTTAAGAGCCATTGATTTTGTCTGTGCTGTATTATTATGTGCTTTACACATATATAATGTCATATAATATTTGTGTGGCCAATACGAAAACTAGCATTGACCTGGATGACAATTGGCATGTTTCTTGGTGTTTTAGTCTAATTCAAAGCATCAATAAGAGTATATATAATTTTCAAATTAAAATATAAAAAATGTATATATCAAAAAAGTGATCAGCCAATCCTAAAATTATATATCATAATAATCCAAAAGAGTTTATTTCATAGTTTTTGTTTTTTTTGGTTTTTGTTCTTTGTTTAGTGTAGAAGTTTTAACTCAAAACCAAATGAAAATGAAGCTATAATTTTGTTAATAAAAAAACTCTCGATATTCTCTCCTAGGCGAAGTTATCGAGGCAACCTCCAGTCTAAACCGTTCCGGCGCCGGTGGAGCTTTCGCTCGCCGACGACGGGATAAAACCATCTGTTTGCTCTGCCATCTCGAGTTCTTGCTAATGTTTTCCCTTTTTTTAGTTATTTTCTCCTTTTATATCTATGTTTTTCAAAATCTCCAAAACCTTTTGAACCTTATAATTTCTTGCGGCGTTTTATCAATTATCAGTGAAGGGAAGCAGTTTTCGGTGAACCTCCTCCCTCATCCCTTGTCTGCTTCGCCAAATCAGAAGCATCCGAAAGCCCTCGTGTTTTTAAAAAATTAGATCTGGTTTTGGATCTGAAATTTTCTCGAACTGGTTTTCACTTCACCCATGAAGATCCCTCACCCTCGGCTTCGTTGTTGGCAGGAGCTTTCTCTCTTGGACCGGCAGATGCGCCATGCACAGGGGAGACGTCGACGGCGCACGACGATTCTCTTCTGAGGGCAACTTGTTTTAAATCTGGAAAGAGTAAGTCTTCTTGCCTCCCTGCCTTAACATCGGACCAAACTTATCCTGAATCACTATTGCACCACCCTCTACTGATGAGTCGGAGTTCAAGGCCAACCCTCCCACTTCCTCCGGGCAGCCGCCATGGTCGCAATCCGTACATAGCCATCATTCACTTAGGTTTCCTCTTAATGGATCCTAAAGTTGGTTTTGGCCCATTAAAGCTTCCACTGCCCAAGCCCATAAGGTGTACTTCAATTTTATATCCCTTAAAATCCAGGTCAGATTTCTTATGCCGATTGCCAAACCATAGTCGTAGGTGTGATCAAGATTACAATCTCTATGGTAGAAGACTCCATCTGAGAAGTAATGCATCATCGGTACTATGGCTTGGTTTTAATCATCCGAGAATCCTGGTAGGTATAGCCCTTACGACTTTGTCTTATGAACCTCCTAGCTTGTCGTGTAATGGTATAAGGATCCCGATTCCAGTTTGTCAGAGCTTTGAGTATGGCTATGATTTATCTAAGCTTTTATCTCACTTTACGACACCACTAACACATGCCTTCAAGCACCATAGCATAACCACCATTGCTCAAACCATTGTCAAAGTCCTACTTTATGTAGATATTCTCATACCGGTGAGATCCACGGCTCTGACCCCTTCCTCAACGTCACTTTGTCATGAGACAGTGGCTTTATGTTCCTCCATTGACCTGCTCATAGAAGAAATGTCGATGATCCCTGACCTCACATGTACCAAAAGACTAGCTTGCCTTTGGCTCAAAGCTCTCAAGGAACCATTATTGACTAATCCTATCTATCTATTTCTATATCTTTATAAGGCATTGGGGAATGCCCTTTGTTGTTGTAGTGTTTTACTCTTTGGATTCTCAGAATCTTTAACTCTATGTACTTGGTTTCTATCGTAATGAAATGAAAATAAGTGGTGTTTCAAAAAAAAAAAAAAATGAAAATGACGTGATTGACCTTTTTTTGTTGTCAAACAAGTGATCAACCAATTCCAATTATATAAATTTAAAGTATAGAAAACTCAAATTTGCATTTTTTGATCCAAAATAAATAAATATTAATCACAACCAAATATATTTTCAATTTTGCGGTGGGTTTATCGAACTAGTTTAAACATTAGGCAAATTTAGCAGAATGTTCAGTTGAATAAGCGTTGGCTTTATTCGGCCTAATCAACAAAAGTATTGAAAGTTTCATTTATTTCAAAATATTTGGACTATTCAATTTTGAACGTGAGTTGATCGGTTTGGATCATAGTCAACTGTCAAAAATAACGCTGACGGAACATGATTAAAATGCTAACGAGACATATTATAATTATGAAAACTACTCTTAACAAAATTTGTATTATCTTCATAACCATATAATATTATTTAGGTAAAACAATTTTAAAAATATATTTTAAATCATAAAATCAATAATTTATCAATCTATTGCATAATTAATTTCAGTGAATATTTTCTAATTACAGTTATTACATTATTGATTTTTGTAAAACAAAATAGTATTATTTGGATAAAATAATTACAAAAAAAAAACTTTTCTTAATACACGAAATCAATGATTTATCATCCTATTGATTAATTAATTTCAAAAACATTTCTTAATCAAAACACATAGTCAATGATTTTTTTTAATAATTTCTGATAAGTTTGATACCATTTATCAACTAGTTAAGGAATATTTTTAAAAAATCCTTGATGTAATAACTAATAAAAATCGAAATTAAAAAATATTCTTTTGAAGTTATGGAGGTTGATGGAATATCCGGACTCACTGTTTGCTAGGGTTTTTAAGAGTAGGTATTACCGAAACTCAAACCCTATGGAACCAACACAGTCATATTCTCCTTTTTATGGGTGTAGGAGCATTGTTTCAGCTAGATCTCTGGTAAATAAAGGGCTTGTTAAAAGGGTCGGTTCTGAGGACTCCATTTCAATATGGCAGGATCCCTGGATTCCAGCTCAATTCCCGAGACCAGATTTAAGTAACGATCCTTTTCAGGATCCAGATCTTCGATTGACTCATTTGATCAATCGTCAAACGAATACTTGGCAATGAGATTTGCTCTTTGAGCATTTGGACCCCGTGGACGCAACTCTGATCGAAGCCTTGCCTTTAAGTAATTGTTCGAAAGCAGATTACTTCGGTTGGCATTTTACTAAACATGGAAAATATACGGTTAAATCAGGGTATGAGGTGGCGCGTTTCGGGATTCCGAATACGTTTCAGGCTTTTGGGGCTGGCCCAGATTTTACTTCTCTTCTGGCCAAGGTTTGGCAGGTGCAGTGTCCCCCAAAATAACAGCATTTTATGTTGCAAGTTTTGACGGGCTGTATTTCGGTATTTGCTAATTTGAGGCGACGAGGGATAGCTTGTGATGTAGCCTGTACAAGGTGTAGGGCAGATGTGGAGAATATAAATCATGCCATTTTCTTGTGTCCGCCGGCCCGACAGATTTGGGCTTTAGCTCATGTTCCGGTAGGGCCACAGCTCTTCCCTACGAAGTCTGTGTATGCTAATATGGATCATTTTTTGGGAGCTACAAATCCGGGTTCACAGATTGCAGCTTTTCCTTGGATAATGTGGTATATCTGGAAGGCACAGAATGCTTGGGTTTTTGAAAACCAGGTGGAACGACCTGATGAGGTTGTCCGAGTGGCGATAGGTGAAGGGCAGACTTGGCATCAGGCACATGTGTAGGAGGAGTCAGACGACTTTCTCTTATCCACTAGTGTTAGGGTTACTCGGGCTCAGGGCTTCAATGCTCCCCTTCCATCGGTTTTTTCTGGACATCAGTGCTTTGTGGATGGATCTTGGAAAGGGACTGATGTTTTTGCAGGTGCAGGATGGGTTTGTACTTCCTCACAAGGATCTCCACCAATTCACGGTGCGACCAATTACCGGCGTAGTCTGTCTCCGTTACATGCAAAAGTAGAAGCTTTCATCTGGGCGATGCGATGCATGATTGGACATGATTTCCGGGAAGTGGTTTTTATTACGGACTGCTCCGATTTGGTGAAGATGGTGTCTTCGCCTCAGTATTGGCCCGCCTTCGCAACATACCTAGACGATATCAAGATTGACAGGGAGGAGTTTTCTTTTTTTTTCTTTGGTTCAGGTTTCTAGAAATGCTAATGTTTGTGCGGATTCTTTGGCACGCCGAGCGCGTCTCTCTCTGCATCATATTTTGTTTGTAAACAATTTCCCCACAAATTGGCTCATTTGAGTTGATTTTTTTTTGTTGACAAAAAAAAAAATTTTGAAATTAATTATGCAATAGGTTGAAAAAATCATTGATTGAGTTTGTAAAAATATTTTGTGAAATTTTAAGTATATTAATTTTGGTAAGAGTAATTATTGTAATTATAATTTTCATGTCGTGTCTCGTAAGTGTCTAAGTCGTCCATCTTGAGCGTCTACATCATGCATTGTCGGCATTTTTACAGTTGACTAATATTTAAACTAGTCAATGCAGATTTTGACACTATTAATAAGAGTTTAGGTTGTTTATTTAAATTTTGTTAATGGTTCATGTTGAAAAATACACTTTCTTATTGTATGGATAGAAAAATAAAATTTCGAAATTATTTGAGTTGAAATATACCTTTTTCCCTGCTTCCAATATACATGGGTTAAGTTTTAATGAAAAAATGAGAAATAATTTTACAAAGTAAACACAATAGGCTGCAGTGATTATCCATCTTAAAAACCTGTTTCTGGTTCGAAAATGGGTACAAGTGGGATACACATTGTATGGTCAAAGTGATTTTTTATTTCCAAGTCATATTAATTTGTCTGTTGTGACAAGTGGGATACACACTTTGCTTTCAGTTATATTAACATTTTTCATTGGTAAAGTATTATGTGTTACATCCTTTAAAATTTTAAACATGTAAAAAGTTGGGATTGTGTGTGTGTGTGTGGGGATCTTTAACTTTAAAATAAGATCACATGCCAAAAAGCTGTTGAAAATAAGAACAAAAAAAAAAGGTTCAACAAAATATACTCTTTTCCCCTCTCCTAATTCATATTGGATCTGGTATGGTCTTATTGGTTTCTTTTGAGAAATAGAGATTTTATATGAAGATAAAATAATAAATTCTTGAACAAGTATAACAACCCTTGAATCCTCTGACACACAAACTTGTTGTTAAACATCATGTCTTGCAAAAATATACAAAGTCTTGGATTTGAGGCTTCTCTTGCTCTTACTAACCTCTAGAAATGTATATTACGAATTGAGTAGCTAGTTGGTTCATTTTGTACATTCCTAGAAGTTACCTTTTCTTAAAAATTTAGAACATCTCTTTCTAGCGTTTATGGCATAATTTCCCAAGTCAGCATCACATGCTTTTGCTATAAAACCAACTTCTTTTGGGGAAAATGTGATCTAAACATGTCAGATACGAACAGTAAAAATGTATTCTAACTTTTGATGACACGCAATACGACCCAACCTTTCTATTTCGCCACTAAGTCATTGTCTCCCTTCGGTAAAAGCAACTCTTTGATCTTTCTTCCACACGTTATTTTCTTTTGTACAAAGTTTTGTGTGTACAATTATCTTTCTTTTGCTCTCTACTAAATTGATCAATAAACTTGTAAAAGATATAAAAGAACTTGATTAAAAGAATAACTCTCTTT
Organism: Camelina sativa; assembly: GCF_030686135.1. Classification (NCBI taxonomy): domain Eukaryota; kingdom Viridiplantae; phylum Streptophyta; class Magnoliopsida; order Brassicales; family Brassicaceae; genus Camelina; species Camelina sativa. The sequence goes on from NC_141897.1 coordinate 15,708,570, forward strand.
TACTTATGTTTAGAAAATCTCCTCTCAAAACTAAACACTTCCAAAGCTCTCTCTTTTCTCATATCAATGTCACAACTCAACAATTGATATATATAGAGGCTTTCTTATTCCTATTCTTATTAGGACTATAGAACTAGATAACTCCTAATTCTATTCAAGTCTATCTTAATCTTTTCTCTTATTTTTATCTTTCTTTTGTAAGAATAACTTGGGCCTTAAGCTTCAAAGCTTATCCAACAATCTCCCTCTTAAGCTTTGAATCTCCTTTTGTAACATCATGAACTCCTAGCAAGCTTCTCATTTCCACAAACTGAATTCTTGCCAACGCCTTTGTCAAAATGTCTGCTCTCTGATCAACTCCAGGAATGTGATCAACATAAATGAGCTCTCTCTCAACACATTCACGAATGAAGTGAAATCTCTTGTGAATATGTTTACTCCTGCCGTGAAATACAAGGTTTCTCGCGAGAGCAATAGCTGCTTTGTTGTCAACATACAATATGATCTGCTTGCTTCTCCATCCTGTAACTTCACTCAAGAGGTCCTGAAGCCAAATCGCTTGCTTAGCTCCCTCTGTCGCAGCCATAAAATCGGCCTCACATGATGACATTGCGACTGTGTCATGTTTCTACGAGCACCAAGTAACCGGTGTGTCACCAAAGAAGAACATGTGACCAGTTGTACTCCTTCCATCGTCTTGGTCAACATTGTGACTACTGTCACTAAACCCGACAAGTTATTTTGATCCTCCTCGCTTATACTTTAGTCCATATGGAGTTGTTCCTCTTAGATAACGCAAAACTTGCTTTACAATCTCACCATGTGTCTTGCGTGGACTCTGCATATACCTGCTAATTATGCCAACAGCGAATGCAAGGTCGGGGCGTGTGTGTAACAGGTACCTTAAGCAGCCTACAAACCTCCGATATCGAGTAGGATCTATCTCTGCATCACCAAGAGCTTTTGATACCTGCAGTCTGAACTCCATTGGTATCAAGGTCGGATTGCAGCTTTCTAATCCAGCCTCCACCAATATCCTTTTTGCATAACCTTCTTGTTTGATAGTGATCCCATCCTTCTCTTGACTCACTTTAATACCAACGTAATAAGTGAGTTTACCAAGGTCTGTAATCTCAAACTTTGCAGACATTCCTTTCTTGAATTCGATTATAGCCATAAGATTGTTTCCTGTAACCAACAAATCGTCAACGTAAACCGCAACTAAGAGCAGCTCTTTGTCTTTTGTTTTCCGATACACAGAGGCTTCTTTAACACACCTTTTGAAACCCATCTCTTTCAAGATTTGGTCCAGCTTTGTATTCCAAGCTCGTGGAGCCTGTCTCAAACCATACAAAGCTTTTGACAACTTATAAAGTTTGTGCTCCTCACCTTTGATCTCGAAACCCTCTGGTTGATCAACGTACACGTCCTCCTTTAACTCACCGTGTAAGAAAGTTGTCTTCACATCTAAATGATGGATTTCCCATCCATCTGTTGCAGCTAAAGCAATCAAAAGTCGAATAGTCTCTAAGTGTGCCACTGGAGCGAATGCTTCACCAAAATCTACACCACTCTCTTGTACATAACCCTTTGCCACAAGCCTGGCTTTATACTTACTTATAGAACCATCAGCATTCCTTTTAATTTTAAATACCCACTTAAGACCTATTACCTTCACATCTCTTGGTCTATCAACAAGGTTCCATGTCTTATTTTTGTTGATGGATTCTATTTCTTCTCTGCACGCAAGTCTCCAAACAAGTTGACTCTTAGCTTCCTCGTAAAATCTTGGTTCATTATTTATTAGTAACAAAAGTGTCTCACTCTCAATTGTTGCTATCAACACATAATCTTCGAATCGCTTTGTCTTATGAATCTCACGAGTAGTCCTTCTTAATGGCTGTTGCTGTTGAATGTCTTGTGTAACAACACCCTCGTTGTCTTATGTATTTTCTTGTGATGAAACACTCTTTGTTTCATCTCCCACTGTATCCTCTGCATTATTTTCTGTCACGACTGGGCCTTCTCCTACATCTTCAATGTCTCCCCATCGCATGTGAAACATACCAGGCTCCCTATTAGTACTATCTTTCGATGAACTCCATGACCACTTGTCTTTTTCACTGAAAACCCCATCTAGACTAACAGTGATTCTTCGAGTAGTAGGATTAAACAACCTGTAAGCCTTCGATCCGGGCTCAATTGCGAGATGTAACAGTGGCTGTGACCTATCATCAAGCTTCTTAAGAAGTGCATTATCCACCTTTGCATATGCTACACAGCCAAAAACCCTTAAATGCTCGATGTTTGGCTTTCTTCCTCGCAAGCTCTCATAAGGTGTCATGTTATTTAGTGCCTTGGTAGGCACCCTATTTATCAAATAGGTGGCATGACGAACTCCTTCTCCCCATAGATAATTTAGAACTTCCATTCCTTTAAGGAGACTTCTTGTCATCTCTATTAGAGTTCTGTTCCTTCTCTCAACAACTCCATTTTGTTGAGGAGTATAAGGAGCTGTTAGATGTCTTGTGATCCCAGCAGATTCACAAAACTCATGAAACTCTCTTGAAGTGAACTCTCCACCTCTATCAGTCCTAAGAGTCTTGATAACACTGCCAATATCCTTTTCTACAACACTTTTGAACCCTTTGAAGCTTCCAAAAGCTTCACTCTTCTCCTTTATCAAAATGGACCACATGTATCTTGAAAAATCATCAATAATCACAAATATGTACCTGTTATTTGTGTTTGTTGCTAGAGATATGAGATCACACATGTCCGCATGAAGCAGCTCCAATGGTTTAGATGCTCGAAACAGGGCAGTTTTTAGGAACACCTGTCGAGTCTGCTTACCAACCAAACAAGATTGACATAACAGTTTTTCATCTCTTACATCAGTTAATCCGTGAACCATATTCTGCAAAAACATTGCTTTGATCGTTTTGAAACTGATGTGTCCAAGCCTAGCGTGCCACTTCCAGGTGTTGTCATCAAGACGTGATAGCAACGAAGTCGGTCTTTCTATTTTGAGATTGATTTTATAAAGACGATTTGCAGAACGCAAGACTCTTACCAAAAGTCTCTCTCTTGGATCATGAACCGTAAGGTAATCACGTCTCATACGAACATCACAACCTACCTCTGTTGCTTGTCCCAAGCTTAGTATATTACTTTTGAGATCAGGAATATAATAGATTCAGACACAAGAATCTGTTCTCCATTCTTGCTCTCAAACAGTATCGAACCTTTGCCAAAAATCTCAACACACGAACCATCTCCAAACTTGAATTTACCTCTTATGTTCCTATTAAGCTCAGAAAAATAAGTTTCTTGTCCTGTCATATGATTACTTGCCCCATTGTCTAGATACCACATGCCCTCTTCTTTGATGTAGTTCTTAGGGATAAGTTTGTCTTCATTCAAAAACACAATTTCATGCATGTAGAGAGTTTGATCCACCTTCTCTGTTTCTTCTGCTTCAACCTTGTTTGATTCTTGCAATTTTTGTGTTTTCTCGGGACAAGAAGAAGCGTAATGACCAATCTTGTCACATCTAAAACAGGTTATAACCTTCTCTTTCTTTTCCTGAGTTTGATTTTGATTTGTGTGAAACTCGGTTCGATCCTGTCCATTGTATCTTCCTCTGCCTCGTCCTCTGCCACGTCCTCTATAGCCCCTGCCACCACGACCACGACCTCTGCCTCGGAAGTTGTTAAAACTCTGAGTATAGTTTGTCTGTGTTTGATAATCGGAACCAGTAAACAGAAGCTTTCCTTGTGTGTCTTCTTGTTTATCTTTTGTATTCTCTCCTCAAAGGCTTTGAGTCTTCCAACTATCTCTTGGAAGCTTGTAGTATTTAGATCCAATACTTGTTCTATAGAGGCAACAAGATGGATAAACTTGTTCCTAGGCACACTGTTTAGCAATTTCTTTACCATCCTGGGTTCATCAATAGTTTGTCCGAGTGATGTTGCCTGTGTTGCGATTTCAGATAGCTTTCCTGCAAAAACATCAACTCTATTCGAGTCAGCCATTCGTAGTTTCTCAAAATCAGACATTAAAGTCTGTAATCGAGCTTCCTTAACACGGTCAGCTCCCATGTTTCTAGATTTAATCGAATCCCAAATATCTTTAGGTGTAGCTAGATCACCAACTTGTAGAATAAGAGATTCTGGGATCGATTGGAACAGCAAGGCTGTAGCTACATCATTCTTATCTCCATCTGTTGAACCTGGTTCAATAGTCTCCCAAACCTTTTGAATTCGCAATATCACCTTCATCTTCATAGACCAAATTGTATAGTTTGTAGAGGTGAGTTGAGGGCATTGAATCGAGACCGACTTGTCCATGTCCTTCAGATGAGTTCCGGTTGCTAGTTCGCTCATTGTTTAGAATCAAGTCCGATCATTTGGATTGATTAAACCTAAGCTCTTATACCAAATAAAAGATATAAAAGAACTTGATTAAAAGAATAACTCTCTTTTATTTATGTTTAGAAAATCTCCTCTCAAAACTAAACACTTCCAAGCTCTCTCTTTTCTCATATCAATGTCACAACTCAACAATTGATATATATAGAGGCTTTCTTATTCTTATTCTTATTAGGACTATAGAACTAGATAACTCCTAATTCTATTCAAGTCTATCTTAATTTTCTCTCTTATTCTTATCTTTCTTTTGTAAGAATAACTTGGACCTAAAGCTTCAAAGCTTATCCAACAACTTGGAATGTTTATTGTCTAAACCACAGATACTTACGTTTGATTTTTATGTTTAGAGTCGATTTCTTTGTCATATATCCTTATGAAAATCGGTTTGAGATCATGAATTATAGTTTTAATAATCTGCATGTAAACTTCTATAACAAATGAACCAATTTTGACATATGTTTTCAGTGGTTAGAACTAATTAGAAGTAAATATTATGAGCAATATATAATGGTGTAAATTTTTTTTTATGGTGGTCTCTAGTGGTTGATAAAATTTATTATGGCGTTAAGAAACAATAATTTGAGTAAACTCTTCTACAATTGCATTGAGACCTACAAAGATTACTTTGGAATCATTTCGGGTGTTTATCAAAATATCAAAGTCAACAATTTGTATGGATTGCACGAAACATATATAGTCTTCATATATATATTGATAGATATTGACGCCTATATAGTCCACTAGGAATTGTTGTTGTTGTATCCAGTAAAAAGTTAGGCCATCATCTCCTTTTTCGCATTTGTCCATATTACGTCTACTGAATTTTATTTTTGTAAAATGTATTCTTCAGTCAAAATCCAAAATGACTAGTAAATTAAAATAAATATTTTATATATGAATTAGAATGATCTATCAAAATCTAATTTTCTAGACATCCGTGAATCAAAAAAGGTAAAGCATATAGAAACGAATTGGTGATATATAGCCTGATAGGATTCTTATAATAGTGCTCAACAAAAAATGAAGACTGACGCAGTAACGTACGAGAGTGTGGGAGACGAAAGCCAGTTTTATGGACCCCTCTTGCTTTGGAATCCCCAACTTCTCTGTCACAGACTCACACATCACATACCATGCATGCATTTAGCTATAGTTCCCCATTTTATTTTTGTCACATATATACTTGTCAACAAATTAAATCAAAATCAACAGGCTTAAAACTATTTCGAATTGTGAAACTTACAAATGAGAAGTTTTAATCCCAATAGAGGTCGTAATTTTACCTAATCATTTGTTTTGTTTTTTTTTTCAAATTTAAGCCTTGGAGAATCTTGCCTAAAATTATCTTACATGTAGTAATTGTGTATGACATGTTTGCTCTTTAGGAAGCTTACCGATCTACCGTGAGTTCCTCAAACCAGTAAAATTTAGATTAAGTTGATCCATAGATAATTCGTTCAAAGATTAAGATAAAATTAATTAAAGAAACAATTTGATAACTTATTTGGTCCCACGGTTTTTTCCTCTGACATGTACATTTTTGGCATGTCAGTGAATATTTTTCTGAACACGATCAACCATTTTGTTTATATTTTTTCAAGTGCTTTTATAATTTTTAAAAAGTAAAAAGTATATATACATCCAAATGAAACTATTGAGTTTGTGATGGGACAAAGAAAGAATGAGACGAATACCAAACCACGTTTCAAGGAAACAATACACTTTTTCTCGTAACATTAACCTTTGAGTACCATCAAAGGGCCAAACCAGTAAGAACTCACACTTTGAGATCTCATTTCTTTTTTGGATACGTCTTTGCCTTTGTCTTTGTCTTTGTCTTCGTCTTTGTCTCAACATTACCTGGTTTTGGACCTACTATCATTTAATTTCATTGGTTTCTCTTTGTTCTGTTTTAAGCAGTTTTATTTCTATGTTATGCTTTTACAAAAGGCGACAAGTACTATTGGGATCCACTAGAAAAATTAATAAGATACGAATCTTAGATCTATATCAATAACAAGGAGAGAAGACAAATATAACTCTGTGAAAAAAAATTATAGCTATTGATGATAAATATTTCTGAAGATTAATTAGCCAGAATACTTGTCTTATGTATTCAGCAACAACTAACTCGGATGTTTACATTCGTATCGTAGTAAAAAAAACTTGCCAGAGACTTAACTGTAAAAGAACTCATTGGCTTACGTGAACAAGTTTCCAGGCACCTTCATGGTGATAAATTGGTAAAAATCGTAACTACAATGCTCATCTTTTTGAGAGTAGCTGATCTGATCAAATAAGCAAATACTGTTTTTCAAGTTGTTAGTCTTTTCAAAGCAAATGCTATATGTTTACAACAATCATAAACGCATAACCTACCTAACTCCATCAGGGATTCAAGGGAGTTATAACTACAGTGCTCAAGAGGATTCAGTCCCTTAACTAAACTGAAATGCTTCTCTTTCCTAACCAACAAGTATGTCTTTTGACAACCCAAACGCTTAACTATCTACCTGCTGTGATAGTTTCACAGTACCATGACCAATACCATTTCATTTTCTTGTTATTGTTAAAAATTAAAATGTCTGATACCATTTCTGCTAGTCGTAGAGCTTAAAACAAAATCAAATAACCGAGAATGATCATGATGAGGTTCTTGAGAAAGGTTTCAGAACAACAGGATAAATCTTATTTATCATGAGGTTTTAGAACATCAGGCTGCAAAGTACAGAGTTTTGTAATCCGAAACAGATCCTATCACTGGCCTCTCACAGGCACTATGATCAGTAAAAAGACAAGTTCAAGTTTTGTGATTATTCTAAAAGCTGAAAATTTACTATTACCCCCATACAATACAAAATGCTCAGTTTTATGCTCAATTCCAAAATATTCGACATGATATTAGAAATGGATCATTTAATCAAAAAACTTGTTCATTTCATTCAGATTTTGCATCAGTATATCGTCTTCTCTTCCTGAACATGGGAATGTGAGAGAACCACCAAAGTTGCTTAACCATAAGGGGAAACATAAAGGCAAAAAAAAATTAGCCTAGTATTTTTTTTTTTTTCTTCGGCAAAAGCCAAAAAACCAAAATGCCACAAATGAGAGAAGGGAGCCGCCTACTAAGCGTTTTCTACTAACTATTCTAACCAAAAGGAGGGGAACAAAATAACTGTTCAGTTCTCAATAATACCAACCGCTTCTTTGATGTTGCATCCACTTTTTCAAGAATCATTATCATCTACTTTTGTTGTTGCCTCAGGGAAACCACTCTCTGCAGCTGCATTAGGTTCTTCCGGTTCTTTTGCTGTTTCTTCTCTTCCATCAAACTCATTCGTCAAGAACCCACTCTTTGATGAAGCAATCTGATCAGGTTTTGCTTCAGTAGCAATGGATGAAGCACTCATCTTCTTGTGGCCAAGCTCTAGCTGAAGCTCTTCTGGCACATCATCAACAGTAGAAGCCGGTTTTTCCTCCACTCCACGAGGTTCAGCATCTGCCGGAGATTTCTCATCCTCTGTTCCCGATCGATTAGTTTCATTCTGAAAGAGTTCAAGGTTCAGTGTAGAGCTGGATGCCATGGCCTGCTTTCGCAACGTTTCAGGTGCTGAAAAGAAATCAACCAAAGTAGTAGAGCCTTTAGCTATTGAATCTTTAGGTGAAGTAGTAGTGACTGTAACTGCTTCCTTACTTGCTGGACAAGCTTCAGAACTCAGGACAGTATGATCCTCTTTGGGTGCATCATCACTAGCAAACTGTGGCATCAGAGAGAGGGTTTGGCCTTCAGGTTCAGTGAGTTTCTTCTCTGCAGAAGAGCCATCAACATCTTTCATCAGTGTGTCAATAGGATCATTCCTCTTACCGATAGCCGCAGAACCAGCAACCCCATCACTCATTGGAAAACTATCGAGCAGCGATGTGGTGCAAGTAGCAGATTGGTTTTTAGCAGCAGGCAAGGCATTGGTTTGAGGCTCAGAGCCAAGGTCATCAGTTTGATTCCCCGCATTTTTCTTCCCCTGAAGTGGTGCTTGCTGGTTTAGCGAGGGAATTGGGATATCTGCTCTTCCGTACATCTTAGCTTGGGGAAACAAATCAGTAGCTGGGGTAACTGGAGTGACTTTCTCTGGTAAGAAAACGATGCCTTTCAATTGCTTTTCCGTGTCAGCAACCTTAACATTGAGAAAATAGCCTGCCTCGAAAGAACCTTCAACGACACCAGAAACAACTTGACCTATCAGACTGTCATCCATAGTAGTATTAACAGGTTGGTTCACTGGTTGCTGAGTCTGGCAATCGTCTCTGCGGGGACGACCTCTTTTTCGCTTATTTGAAAGAGATGAGCTCGAGCCTTGATTCAGTTGGTCCATCTTCTCTGAAATATCCATGATCTTTCAGCTTTAAAATCTTCTATGTCAAAAAAAAACAAAACAAAGTATTATCTCTTAGTTTCATCAGTGTGCTCATAGTTACCATTATTTACAGAACATAACAGAAAGCCAAAAACTTCAACCGTTATCTTATCTGGACAAAACACCTACTGGTGAATCTTCAGAACAATCAAACAAGAAGCAACGACAATTCACATAACACCAAGTGATGGAAACAAGATCATATTAGCCTAACAAATGGGATGCAAAACGGACAAAAACGGCCTCTAATTCAACTATTAGCTTGACAATTCACTAACTTTATTATGCTCAAAGACAGATGAGAATGCAACAACGCCTGTGGAATGAGTTTTAATGCTAAAAAGCAACAATGTTGTTAACCAACAACCCTTCACTTAAAAGGAACCACCAAGTTGCCATTTTAGCTCAATCATATATAACAACAGTAAATGCCCAAATAGTGTTAACCTATAAAAGACACGCAACCTTCCTCACAAGACATACCACAAAAACTCACATAAGTTCAATAAAAGCAAGACAACGACTGAAATTACTGTTTTTAACCGCTTGAACAGTTAAAAAGATCCAATTTTTTTCTTTATTTTCTAGGGAGTGTCAAATAGTTTATACGCCACGGAAAACAACAACAACAAAAAAAAATAATAGACCAAGAACGATTACAACGAAAGGGGTGATAATAAACCTAGATTTCCCAACAATAACCTAAAAATTCCTTAATCAACCAATAAAAATGGAAACTTTCCCGAGAAAACGGAAACTTTTTACCGGGGAATAAAGAAACCCTCACCGCTTAGGTTTTCGCGACGAAGGCGAATTCACTTTTTCTCTAACGTTAAGCTGAGAGAGAAATGAGAACAAAATACACGAGACGAGAGTATACGTATCCCGTGTCTTAGATTCTCTCTCCTTCGTTTGGTCCGTTCGTCTCTTTCTCGTCGTCGCTTCGCCTTCTTCCTCTGTTCCTCTCTTCTTCCTCGGCGTTAGGGAAATGTGGAAAAAAAAAAAGAAAAGAAATTAATTAATATTTTTTTGAAATTTTTGGAGTTATATGGGCCACAAATGGTTTCCTTATTAAGCCCAATAAACTCTATCCATTACATTAATTAGATTTGTTATCAGAAAAGCCAACTAATATAAGTCATCCAATTACGCTATAAACATCTGCTCAAACTTATAAAATTTCAGTTAGTGAATCACTGAATCATAATTTTAATATTAGATGTAGAAGTTGGATGTCAAAAAATAAAATAAAATTAGATGTAGTCATTATAAAAAATAATCAACTAATGGATATAATATTTAAAGAAGACAACCATTGACATAAAAAAAAACAAAAAATTTACAACACCACTCACTATACAAGCAAACAATTATATTATTTTGTCTCAATCTATCTACTTAGTTCTCACATTTTGTTTTTCAATTTTCATTAAAATATGAGAAATATTGGGTGTCACATCCTTGTCTATGTTCCGTTGAAGAATTGGTGTGGATGATGCTAGGTGATTACAAGAAAAGTCCGGGAAAAAAAATGAACGAAATTATGTAATTTTGTCATGGGAGAATATATATGCCAAAAACTAATTAATATCTTATCCACATCCCTCCTTTCAAACGATTCCCTTGGGCTACATTTTTCTTTTGGCACATTATTAGTAAATTATAAACCTATATATAAATATATATATATATATATATTGAACATTGATAAAGCAATATATACTGAAATCATGAATCATGTAATAATTTGTATAAAACAAAATATATATATATATATATATATGCTTAATCGAATAACATGAGTCATATGACTAGTTAACGAATTGATTCTCTTCCGACAAAAGGCATGAGTTAAGATAATGGTTTCGTTGGCTTATTATATGAATCTAATCAAATATTATTTTGGCCAAAATTAGTTAGTAAATCGTGACTTGACCAGTAAGCAACATAAACCTTGCATCATTTTCTTTGGTCGTTTCATATTTACATAATAAACTATTTTTTGGTCAGCAATTTTTTTTTTCTTAAGTACAATGACGTGATTAATCATGATCTAGCTAGTTCTAGTGTTTCCTTGTCGGGATTTATCGGTATATAATTATAACTACAGATACATTTTGGTTCCTTCTCAAATTGATCTTTTGTTGTTGTTGTTGTTGTTGTTCTGTCGAAAGATATGTTAATGATCTAAGTTCATCTAGAATTCAACGTCGATCAGAATTTATCACATGTGTTCCTGATGAGTGACGACTATAGCATTTGTTTATTGGCTACAAGATTGCGAAGATCCGAATCAAGAACATCTTATGACTGTTTTATATATTTAAATTGAACACCCTTCTTCCTTAATAGGTCCGCCGGCCAGTGTATATATATAGTATTGTACTATGAAAAGTCATTTACCTAATGATATGGACGACGTGTGGCTAGTGTTATAGATGTTACTTTTTGTCTGATTTAATTTTACAAGGAATAAAAAAAAATGTTGTTCTGAGACAGTATTCATTGGTGATCATGGGACTTGATTAGCTGTGATGTTCCTTCTCGTCATGTACCATTTCATGACCATTAACGTCTGCTTTGAATCTGGTTCTGGTTCTGGTTCAATTCTCTGTAATGTATCATCAAAAGGTTTTTGTTTCTTCAATCATTATGTTTTCTTCCATTTCGAAAATTAAACATATGGAAAATAGACTAATTTATTTTAACTTTTCATCCTACAACTTGCACACGTATTATATAATTTAAGTTTTTTTTAAATGCAAATGTATTTAAATGAAAACATCATAATATAGCAAAATTAAATGATTAATTATGAATCAGAATTCCACTCGAACGTCGTGTGATATGAAGTAATAGTATTTTCATAGAATTTATTATTGTACAGTGGTGTTTGGGAACACATGCATGTTGGCATAAGGTTGATAGATAGCAGAAGTACAATATATAAGTTACGTGCAAACAAAAAATATTTCAGACATCGGGTAGTCCAACTTCGATTAAGATAGGAATGCAACTTAAACATTGCACAGTAACGAGAAGTTCAAAGTTAAAGTGGCAGGAGTTACGTCAAGTCTTGAGCTCGAGCATCGGCTGCGACAAAAATAAATGAAATTATGGTCTTTGTCTTTGATATGAGGAAATAGGGTTTTTCCGAAATTTCTCGAAAGAAAAGAAAGAATAGGGAGTACGCCTCGTGATCATCACTAATATGGTCGACCAATAAATTCTTTATCTTTGGCCATCTTATGACCAGTCAAAAGTATGATCTTAAGATTTTGGTATATGTCGACAGTCGCGACCCAAGTCTATTGTGACCTAAACTGTTTTGATATATCGAACTAATTGTTCTTTCACATTCATCAAAAACGAGTTATCTCTCTTTGAACTTTAGACACCTGCTAGATTTATAAATATATGATCTAAATTTTATTGTGAAGTGTCTCTTACCAAACTAATAATAAATCCATGAAAACTTCCAGCATGTCATATATGATTTCATGGCAATCATCGGATTTAAGGTTCAGAAAAACCGTAAAAAGAAAAGAAACACACACACACCCACTAGATAGATAATTCGATTGATATGATCATATTTCTTGAATCGTCAAAGATAATTTTTCTTTGAATCAACAAACCAATACACACGTAAAGAAAGTTCACATATATACATCTTGATCTATATGAACAAAACAAGCGTCGAAATTGACGACTGATACCGAAAACATAGATAGATACATGCATGAATCTAGTTTATATCGCTCTCTCGCGATAGATTATGGCAAATGAAAAATGACCATATAATACTGTATATGTTCTTTTTTTGGTCCCCCAAGAAGAAGAAGATGAAATAAGAAAGAAGGTGAAAAAGAAATGAAGGTAGGAGATAGAAACAGTGTCACGAGGAATGCTTTGGATCTTCTCGGAACATATCTTGTCTATATGTCTCCTTGTTTTGTCTCACCAGCACGTGAGAACTAGAGTTTCTTCCCAATTATATCTTCTCTCATTTTGTCAAAAAAACTTTTGTTTCACTATTCAAGCGGCTTAATTAATCCGAATGAAGCTTCGGTTTTTGTTGCATAACATTTCTCTATTTGTATTTTGTCGGTTATAATTCGGTATAGGGATAAGAGATCCTAGGTGATGTTTAATTAGAACATCTTGAGTTTGAATTTGTCTCCATTATGGTGTGTGGTTTAAATTGACGAGAAAGATATTTTTGTTTGCCCCTTTGTTCACATATATCTCTAGAATGTCACATTTAGATTTTCCAACAGTTTATGATGGCTCTAGCTGACTTGTACATGTTTCCTCTGTAAACTTCTAATTTATAAAATTAATAAGCACTTGCCAAATGACTTAAAAACAAAATTATGGCAAAAACTAATACCAATCAAATGAATTACTTATAACCAATATGTGCATTATTGATATATTTAACCAATAAATTGGTGGGTTTCCATTAAAACCAAAGTGGTTAATGGTATGCATTTCATGTTTTGAAAACGAAATTTGCCTCTGAAATACCATTACTAGATTTTCTTTTTTCTTTTTCTTGTAATGATAACACGTAAAAGTTTAACAAGTGATATTTTTATTCATTTATTATGTTTTAAAATTATAATTCACGTAAAGAAAATTGTAATTATTTATTAAGTAAAAAAAGTATTTAATTAGTAGTTTTTAACGTTGTAAACAAATAATTAACCTTTTTCTTATTTTACCATTAAAATTAATTGTATTGGATTAACTTTAGGAAAAAATGGTTGTAATTACTATAAATTTCATGACTTCATATCTATCGAATGTCTCAAATTCAAGATGATGACTTTGATTGGACGGATGAACAAATGGTAGCAATTACTATGAATTTTGATAAACTTTCGTCTTTTGAAAGTCCCGAATTCATAGTTCTGGTTTTTCTAAACTATTTGTCCTGCTTTACAAGCTTTAAAATATCTTTTAAAAGTAAATATTTTTTGTTTGGAATCCATCTTGTCCTTAATGTTATAGGGTCTGTTAATATTTATATATGGATGGCAAAATCTTCTGCTACAAAGTTGCTGCAAAGATATGGGCAATTTTGTTTTTCTAAAAGTGAATTACTTTAAATCGGTCCTTAGTCTATATATTCGACCTTGATACTACTACGCTTTCTTATATTCCGATTAAATCAATACCATAGGCTTGTCCCCTTCCACATTATAGACTACATTTATGCAGCTTTAAATTGTAATGCGATACAAAACCGCTAATCTTTAATTATTTCTTTTCGCTTTTCTCCCAGGCATTTCTTCCAGGTACGGTAATCGAGGATCCTTCACTGCAATTCTCCTCTAACGCCAGCGAAGGAAAACTTTGCCGGCGTCGGGACTTAACCCAAATCTCTCCTCATTGTTTTCGCTCTCGTAGTTTAGTTTCTCTTTCGTTTTTGTTTAAGCTTTTTCTCCCCTTTTACCCCCTTTTACCCCCTTTTACCCCCTTTTAATCCTTCCCACCCCCATGCCTCCATTAGCCGATCTGCATTCCAAAGAGGACAGCCGCTGGCCGGAGTTTCCCAGCTCCTTGCTGCTCCAACACTCTTTCTCGGAGATACAATCTAAAGACCCAATTTTTGTCAGATCTGGATTTCGGAGCCACCAAGAGGAGAGCTTAAACCAGGTTTCTTTGATGGCAGGAATAGATCCGCTAGAACCATCAGATGAGCCTTGCCTGGTGGAGTTGTCGACGGCGCACGACGGTCTCCTCTCCTTGGTACCGATTTCCAGTACCAGAGATCTAAAGCTCTTAGGATGCCCTCCTGATGCCTCAAGCCACCTTCCCTCCCTTCACCAGAGATGCTCAAGACCCTGAATCTGACATCTGCTCAACCTAGCCGTTGCGTTAACCCTCCCCTGCCCCCGACCGCGAAACGAGGCTTTCCGTTGTTGGGTCCAACTTTCCTCGGCCCGTTAAGATTCTTGAGCCCATTACCAAAAGATGTTTTTATCGATCTACTCCTGCTGTTATCCAGGTTTGAGCAGAATTCTAATCCTCTCCACCATTGATGCTAGTTTGGCTAAGGATTATTGTAGGAAACCTGTTTTTAGATCCACATAATGATTCTGCTCTTGAGGTTAGAGGCATGAATGAACTTGGCATTATGATCCAGACCTTATGGCGTTGGGATTACCGATGTATCTTCAGGCCCCCTCTGTTATCATCTCATATACCTTTAGAGACCTATAATCCGTTTAATTACCTTGATTTCCTGCTACCGAATCCTGTTTGGTCGTTGTTGTATGTGCGTGTGAACTTGCTGACCCACCTTCGACAATGTATGACTAGAGTTAGAAGTTCTCTACCTAGATCTGTTATTGAGTACTTTAAGTCAAGTTCAATCTCTTTAGTAGTACCTGTTTTTTCTGCTTAGTTAAGACGAGGTTTCCTCGGTAGCAGAACATTGGTTTCTTCAGAGTTACTTGCCAGATTTATTTGTCGAGGTCAGTGTTTTAACTCTGTCCGGATGCTTGCCTCGTATAACCATAACTATGAATATGATCCGACAGCTTGCTTGAACCCTACTCCTAAACCCTCTGACCCCTTGTACCATCTACAGCCATTAGATCGAATGCTTGGGTCTGTTGACTTTTTTAGGACCAAACTGATGACAAGCTTTGTGTGGAATTCATTTACCTCCATTGCCATGTGAGGGATGAGCCACCTGCTTTGTTACGGCTTGACTCCCATTCCCTACGACTCCCGGTTATAGTTTCATCTAGAATCCTGAGATTTGTTCCTAAAAGCTTAAAAGACTTTGATCTCATGCTCTTGATCCCTCTCATGTTGGCGACAAACCCCATAAGCGTTCCTCCCGTGGAACAACCTTTCACTAGCTCAAACGCGTTATCCGCTAGAACCACTTATGATCACCCGTTGGTCTAGGAGTTCGTGAAGACTCACTTCGAATACAAATCCATCTTGGATCCAATAGACTTTTCAAAGATTGTAAAACTTTGCCAGTTTGAAAATCCCTTTGTTAAGCTCATGAGCCTCAATACACCCTTTGTTGGGTTTTAGTTTGAACGAAAGTATCTTGTTTGCCAAAAAAAAATAATAATAATAAATTGTAATGCGATACAGCGATAGAAATATGTTGCATCATAACATGCAAATCCACTGCGATTCAATACACCGAGTTTCTCGGAGTTTAAGTTAGTGTATGGGTCTAACTGTATTTAATTCTTATACACGTTTTGGTTTGCCAACACGTCTTGACCAATTATAATGAAGTTTATTTTTGTTCACAAATGTGTATGTAATCTTCGATTTATATAATCAACATGGATTAATAGACAACAGATATCTATATATATACATTTTTAAAAATATTTAACAAATAAATCCCGAAATTATAATCTATTTACAAGCATACAGATTTTATTTCTTTACTATTTTATAATGAGGTAAATGAAAAAGTTCACCCATAAAAACAAACCCGTGAAACCCAAATATTGTTTTTTACTTGATAAAATTTTGAAAAATCGATTTGATAAAAAGTGACTTTTAGCCTCACATACTATATTCTACTTTCACGGATTTTGTATGATGAGTTTTTACAGATTAAAAATCTTTAAACATGTTGTGTGATCTGCCTAGCATGACGGATTTGGAGTATAGATCAAAACTAAAACTATTAGTTTATTTCATATACTATAGATTTGTAGTCATAGTTTGAAAAATTAACTTATAAATTATTTAGTATATGAACTACAAAATTTTTACACATACTTCTTAATATTCCAAAAAATAAAAAAATTGTATACATGTAAAAATATGCACTAACATAACATATAGACATATACCTCTGTTTAATTACAGAAAACAAAAGTAAGTGTTTTAAAATTTTATATTATATCTAATAACAAATATAATGTAATTAGGTTCTAAATTGTATAAAATATAATAAGAAGAAAAAAAATTATAAACAAAATTCTAAATTAATTAGATAAAAGTTAATTAATTGAGAATTAGTAAACTAAATATATCAAAAATTATTATTTAAACTACAATAATTTATAATTTAGTCTCGCGGTACACCGCGGATGAAAACCTAATATAATACTAGTTGCCAACCAAAAAAGAAGAATATATATGATGATAAATGTGTTGACAGCAAAAACGATACATGTCTCGTTAGGTTTCTATTTTAAATTGATGGAAAGTAACTATTAAAACATTAAAATGGATAAACCAAGGTTAAAGGCGATCTAAAAATTAAAATATAGATTTCAAATATATTTTTTGCACAAAAAAAAAAGTTTATAAATATTTAAAAGTAAACTATTAGTAAAATGCTCACATGAATGTATAGAGAATTAAACTCGACTAGAAACGTACAAGTTCTTACAATTTAAATTTAGTGATCTAATTAAACAAGTAGAGAATGTTGTTGGGGTTTAATATCATTCTTAAAAGTTGCATAAATCTCTTACGCCATGGGTACTTAATATTTAGGCGAATCTTGTATTGTACCAAATACCTTAACCTAAGCGAATCATATTAATACCATTGTTTTAACTTAACTCTTGGTCATATTAATATATTTGATTTGATTCTACAAAAGTTCCGATAATTCGATGAGTAAGACTCCATTCTACTTGAACCATGCATTGACATACTAGATAAATAAATAAAACACTTGCATACATGGATCTCTTTTTTTTTTTTGACAAAACATACATGGATCATGAGACCAAAAAAGACGCCAGTTTTTTTCTAAGCCATTTGTCTGATTCCTGATCAAAAAGAGCAATTGTCATAAATACCACTAAAATAGTTATATAAAAAAATTAAGTATCATACAAAAATGGTTATACATCCGCCCACATATATTACATATAAATAAAAAAATAAAAATAAAAATTTGTAATGCACATAGATCAACGATAGTACGATAAAATCCGCATTATACGACGTCGTCACGTAACCGTGATGTAACCCTGAATTTTGCAGTACGTTTGGGTAGATTAATTTTAAACCATAGATTTAGGTGTCACAATTCTTTTATTTTTTATTTTTTGAATAAAATGTAAAATTTATTCGAAAAAATACGTTTTTACATCGAGTGTGCAGCATGGTTTTAAAGAGTTTAAAGATTAATACATTGTATAAACTTCTAGCCTATTTTGATGCAAACCAATCTAACATGCCTTTGTCATATCTTGTATCACCTTGTTCCCGGATAGAGGTTAGACGATTGCATACTACCTTATCCAGCTCTCGAACCAGTTGTGCTGAAGGAGTCGGTGCTCCACCATGGCGGCGATTGTTGCGCTCTGTCCAGAGGGAGTGAACTGTGAGCTGAAAAGCGTATCTAAGCAGAAAGAGGCCTTCGTTGCCAATGGACTTTTCTGTGAGGAGAGTAAGCAGAGTTTCCCAGTTTGTGGAATATCGCTGAGAGAGGAGTTTACTAACTAAAGCCGACCAAATCTCTGCAGAATAAGGGCATTGAAAAAACAAATGATTACGGCTCTCTTCTGAGGCATGACAAAGAACGCATGATGGATCCACCGCGACGTTCCAACTTGTCATTCTATCACCAGTTGACAAACGGTTTTTAATTGCAAGCCAAACGAGGAATGTGTATTTTGGTGCAGAATGCCATAAAAATCGATATATCAAAAAAATCAAAATGGTAAATGATGACTCACACAGGATTCTTTCATTTTTGGACTTAACACCAAAATGGTAAATGATGACTCACACAGGATTAAAATTGTATGTCGTCGTATATTTCCAAATATTCTCACTTTAAATTATAGATCATATAGGTACCTAATAAGTATCATATAGTAGTGTATTTATACATGTGATAGAATGTAGATTGTCCGGTGTTTAACTAATCCTACAGAAAATGATAAAGCTTTATATAAATGACAAACACAATCATACAAAACGAAAGAATATGTAGATCACGATATCCACCTACTTATAATATCTTGTACCAGTATGCTATAATGGTCAATCAGAATTATAATTCGCTAAATTAGTGGTTTGGGAAAACCAAATTTGACCCAACAAGAACCTCTATAGTACAATAAATTAGTTATTTTTATTTAGTTTTGAATGTGTTATATGTTTGAATGTAATTCATTTTTAAATATCAGTCATAATCTAGTAGTTTGTGTTAGTGTTGTTGCGTCACAATCTAAATTTGACACTCATAATACATGTCGTGGAACCAAAATAATCAGTAAAAGTGAAATGGAAAAAGCACTAATGTTTTTAGTTTTTGTTCCCAAGGAAAGTATTTTGTCTATCTAAACAAATAATATATATGGATATAGTTTCACTACAACCAACCTTTTAGAACCACTATATGAAACTGTCTTCACTTGGTTATGAATTATATTGATATAGTTTTGGATAGTTTTTTTTTTATCTATTTTATATTTGGGAAGACCATACTTCTTTTGAACTCCATTTAATTATTTGAGTTACAATTATGATAAGAAAAGAGTTCAATCATGCATGATGACATCTCCGTATGATCTCTAAGACAAGAAAAGACAAAAATTGCACAAAAAGTAAGAATATTCAGACACAATTGGACCCAAGAAAAAGTACACATGGGTAGGCAGTCACTTATAGTTTTACATGACATATAAAAAGAAACTATTTAACTTACATGGCTCTCAAATATATGGAGAAAAAAATAGCCAAGAAAATCTGAAAATATTTTCTTGATTCTGCTTGCAGCCCCATATATATTTCTATAAATGTGCCCACTCATGTAAAAAAACAAAAACATTCTTGATCCACATCAGATGACACATTCACATGGATCATTCACATCAATCTCTTTAATTCAAGAGAGAGAAACAACAAAAAGACACATCACAAGTTGCTCTCTCTCTTTCTCCCACTCCATGTGTAACGTGTTAATGCAATTTGCTTATTCTCTTAAGCTTAATATTCTCCATCTCTACTACTTCTACCTGCTCCTCCTCCATGTATTCTTCTCATTTCTCTGTTTAAAATTAACACAAAAATAGATTAACAACTAATCCAAAAAATTTACAAGATTATGCACAAAAAATGTTAAATATGTGGATAACGTACCGAATGATTTCTTGCAATGAAGAACAGCTTCGTAAATAGAGCTTTCAGAGTCACAAGACCTTCTCCAGTAATAGTCATCGGCTACACTTATTCTCGCTGACGATGTGGTCTCATCAGAATAAACTTTGCTCCTAGACGAGGTCGTTACACGGATCCTCGAATCCATACCGATACCTCCGGTTATTCCAGCGGATCTACATCTCTTTAACCTTCTACACAATGGCGTCAAGAAATCAAGATACTTCAACAAAACCCATCTGGATACGCTCCTCAGCTTTCTACAAGACGTAGTAGGAGATGACTTGCTCTTAACTCCACGTGTCTCAATCTTCCCCGTGGTTGTTGTATCCAACGGTTCAAATTCTTCCTCGGTAACCACTGACGTGGCTTTTAATCGATAAGGCACGACGTAGCCGTCGCGGAAAAGCTCGTCGGCGTGAACCAAAGAGTGATCTTCGTCGGAGAAAGAGACGAAGTTATCGAACTTGAAACTACTTTCATGGGAAGTTTTGATGAAGAATCTTCTTGAAGGAGGCAATCTTGGATCCATCTCGATGAAAGAAGATGAAGAAGAAGAATCTTCGTAGGTTTGATGATGATCATCAATGGAAGGTTCTAAAGAAGGATAATTAACTAACCAGCTGTAAGAGAAGCTGTCTATCGGAACTAGTGGCATTGAAGCTTCTTGTTTATCTTCTTCCATGGCTGCTTCTTTTGTTTTTTTTAAGCTAATAGCTTTTTTTTCTGTTATTGAGATATGCTTGTTGAGTGTGTTCAGAGAAATTTGTTTGAGACAAAACAATGTTTGGATTGGGAACATATGTTTCAGTGTAATATATAGAGAGAGGGACATGCATACACACATAATTTTATTCTATTTTTTTTTTATAACGGTAGTATATAAATATTTATGTGGTTAGTTTGGTAAGAAACAATAGATATTTAATAATTGGAAAAGGAAAAAAAGAAAAGAAAAGAAACATAAGAGTTTGTGAGCCCATACTAACCTCTCATTATGTGCTGTTGCCTTCACTCTTTTTCTTTTTTTCTATTATTGTTTTAATATTCTCTTTTTTTTCGTATATATAAGATTATTTTAATTATTCCCGGTGGCAAGAAGATGATAAAAATGACGTTATCTCCTCTCCTAAAGCATGATTATTTTAATTTGTTTGAGGTTATCCGTAACTCATAAAAGAAAAAAAGAGGATGCATGTTGTATATTGACATATATCTCATGAAACTAATTGTTTTGGAAGACAAACAAAATACTACTATGGAACAAATATAAATAGGAGCCTATAAGAAACAAAAATAGCTGTATAGCGCTTTAAGATGAATATTTCCAGAGCATTAATACAAACGAAGAAGGACCACGAGTTACAAAATAGGAGAAGGGAAAACTAAAATAAAAGTCATATTTGTGAATAAGAAAGAAAAAAAGTTAAAAGAATAGAGAAATGAGAGAGGAGAGGTGAAGGGAGAGACAGAGGTCACGGGAAGTGTCGGGGTGCGAGACGAATGTTGTCGAAAGATTAGGGGACAAAAGCCGTAAACAGAAAATGACGTGGAGACTCATCAAAGTCTTATCTATGGGGCCATTTTTTGCATGGTCTTGTTATGGGTTACGTTTGAGAGACTCGAAACAAGGTTTTAATTAGTACTAGTAGTAGTAGTATTTTTGAGAAGTGCATTTAATGATACGAATCTCTCAAATCTCGAAGGGAATGTTTTGTTGTTGGTCGTCTTTTGATAACACAAGGTATGATGATGATGAGTAATTAATAACCTCTTCTCTTGAGAGACATAAATATCTCTCCCTACTTTTTTAGATAGGTTTCTTAAAATTATGGTTTCTACATACTACTGTAGAAGTTTTGGTCGTTGATTAAATTTCTTACACATGTTTTCCAAGTTCGAAAACCAATATTAATATCCACAGGAAATCAAGTGAAGAGTATTCAGTAGTATAATACATAAAATTTTGTTAGTAGACAAGGTTTTTTGGTTGAGTAAATTTAACATTCATTTAAAATAAAAATAAAAAAAATATTTGCAAGTAAGAAGTTATATTGTGAAGTAATTTTCTTAGCACGTACGCTTAAGTGAAAGCAAAAGAGACAAAAGAAAAGTTGATTTGGTTTGCATTCCGATCGATTTATATTATAATTTTTCGGAAAAACTAACAGACAAAACTAAGCAGGTGAAAACATAGGTGAAATTTCCTTATTAACAAACAAACAAAACAGGAGGAGAAAAACAATATCTAGGAGACTTCAAGTGTTTGCCCCAAAAAAAAAAAAGGAGACTTCAAGTAAATATTAATCGACTTTTCTATTTTTTAATTTAAATTTTGTATTTGAATCGATCAAATGTCTACAAATTAAATAGTGTGAGTCAATGTGTATGTTATTATGAATCACAGTCCAATACTCCAATATATAGACATATCCAATGCTATGAGCCTATATATTGACCAAATTTGGATAGAAATAAAGACTAATAGTAAAAGAAAGTTTGATAGTGAAAAGAAAAAAGAGAGACTGAAGTTTGAATCATTACAGTCAAAGATGGAATATTTAGTCTTTTTTTGTAAGATAAAATGATTTGGATTGCAGTAAAGATTTGCATTTGTGGCCAGTAAATTTCATCTTTTCCTTTTTATTCACACGCCAAATGAAAAAAACAAAAAAAAAACACTAAATAAAAGCAGTTAATATAAACAGCTTTTTTTATAATTGTAACCAGAAAACAAAAACAGCTTTTTATAAAATCCATCGAAAAAGTGGTTATTAGCTTGACCACAATCAAGTACTATATGAAGTATGAACGTATACGTTGCATCTTCGACTAGGAAAGAACTTGCCAACCAACCAGTTCTTTGGAGAAAGTAAAAACAAGTCAGAATATGAAGAAACAAAAAGTCAAAACATAAGCAAGAAGAAAAACCAGAAGAACACATCAGTAAGTAGATGTTGAGAAGTGCACTTAATGATATGATGAATCTCTCAAATCTCGAAGGTAATGTGTGTTGTTGGATGTCTTTCGATATTAAGAGCACGAAGTACCTCCATTGGAATCTCAAACTTGGGACTCCAATTAAGAATAACTCAAAATAAATACCTACATAGTTATTTACTAAAATCCCTATAATAGCATGTTCATTGTAGAGGTTTCTTAGACCATTCTCACTGATGATTTTTAATGGGTATCATAACTATCAATTAATAATAAAACTAATACACAAAGGACATATATTTTTTTCTAGATGCATCGTCTTTGGAACCCATTGTGTATAGGCCTAACCTGTCGGAGTCAGTTTGGGAGAAGAAGGAAACATTGGATGGTTCGTCAATATTTTTGAGTGACGGGTCTTGCGTGATGACCTATGGCCTCACAGGGTCAATGAGTAACATTTTGTATTTCTGAGTCTGTCATATCAATGGGAGAGATCCCACCAATGATTATTGTTCTTCCAAATGGTTATAAGATTATACAAAAAGTTAAATATGTCTATAACGTACTCTTGCAATAAAGAATGATTTCGTAAATAGAACTCTTGAAGTCACAGGTCCTTCTCCAGTAATAGTCAGCGGCTACACTTACTCTTGGCGAAGACGTCGTTTCATCAGAATAAACCATGCTCCTAAACAACATCGTTACACGGATCCTCAAATGTATACCGATACTTCCGGTTGTTCCAGCGGATTTACATCTCCTTAATCTTCTGCACAATGGCATCAAGAAATCAAGATACTTCAACAAAACACATTTCGAAACTCTCCTAAGCTTTCGACAAGACTTAATAGGAAATGACTTGTATAACCAAATTTAGATACAAATAAAAAATAAAAACTGATAATAAAAAAGAAAAGAAAGCCTGATAGTGAAAAAAAAACTAAAGTTTGAATCATTACAATCAAAGATGGAATATTTAGTCTATTTTTTTGTAAGATAAAGTATTTGGATAATTGGATTGCATTAAAGTTGCATTTATGTCCAGTAAATTTATTATTTTCTTTTTTATTCACACGCCATATGAAAAAAACAAAAATGACACTAAATAAAAGCAGTTTGAAAGGAGAGATGTGTGGATAAGATTAATAAGTTTTTGGCATATATTCTCCCATGACAAAAAAAAATTACATAATTTCGCTCATTTTTTTTCCCCGGACTTTTCTTGTAATCACCAAGCATCATCCACACCAATTCTTCAACGGAACATAGACAAGCAGGATGTGACACCCAATATAGGAAAATGTTTTTAAACTGGGAAAATCCCAAAAAAAAACTCCAAAGTGATGACACCAATTCCCAGTTTAAACTTGAAGGTTTTGCACTTCCACTTTCATACTCCAAATTGGTTTAATTTTGTTAGCAGAACAGTTAACAATAATTAATGTCGTTTGTTTCTTTAGCATGTGTACTTGCGCAGGTGCTTTGGTGAAAACTAAGCCTCGAAACAGAGAACTGCACCACCCATACAAAAACACATGAGCTAATTCTTCTAGGCTAAGCATCATATTTAGGCTGAGCAAATTCTTCTACGCTAAGCACCATATTTAGGCTGAGTAAAGGAGTAGCCAAATGTGACTCTCAGGTCATGTGGTGAGATATATGACCTGAGAGGAGTAGTCAAATGTGACTCAATATATAGTCCGACCTCTTAATTCGTAACATTTCGATCGTTTGAATAGTAATGTAGATTTTAAATATAATGTCGACGTAGATTGTACTCATGTCTTCGTGGTACAGTCTATAATCATATCCTTTATACATTATGTGTGTTGTTTTTCAATAAACAAAATAAATAATGATAATACAAAATCCTATTAAAGCAAATTTGCTTTCAAGTAGGTTAGGGGCAATTACGTTGGTAGCTATTTCAGTACGTCGAAAGTAATGAACTTGAAGAGGTGGTAAATAACAATTCAATAATCTTATTAACAAAAAAAAATTATTTAAGACTCATATGATATGATGCATGAACCATTTCTTCAATAATCTTAAAACTCATGCATGAACCATTTTTCCAAGCATATGTATGTATTCTTAAGTATTCTTAAGTAACGGCATAATTTTTTTGCCAAAACGAAACTCTAAAGTCTAAAGTAAAACAAAATCATATGGGGGAAAGCAATGTTACTGAAGAAATTATAAACCACATGTTACTAGTTTTCGTCTGTTCTGTAATTTATTAAACGGGCTTAATTGTTTTATACGTCTGGCCCGTTTAAGTCCATCACAACAACCCTAACTCTCAACATAGCTTCCCTTGCATCTCTTTCTCTCTTGATCCTAGCGAGCTCTCTTGTCCTCCAAACTTCGTACTCTTCAGCTTCATTGGTTTCATCATCAGTTTCCACATCTTCCTCCAGTAACATGTTGTTTAGTATCTCTTCATCTTTCCAAATTTCCTCAACTACTATTTGCTTCGTCTCTATCTTTCTTAGCTCAAGTTTTTTCTTTGCTAGTTCCTTAAAAGCTTCTACTTCAGCCTCAATCCGCGTACGCTCAGCTATTGTATCTCTCGCAGCTTTTCGTACATAAAAAGGCTTGATCATGGCAACATGCATCGTCTCTTCTTCTGAATCATCAGTCTCGTATTCGTCTTCATCTTCATCTTGTAGCTCTTCTTCTTCTTGTACATCCTCCTCTTGCTTTCTTTCAAGATTCTCTTCTTTAATTCTTCTTCTTCGTTCCTCATCTTCTTCCTCGTCTCTAGTCTCTTGGTTCCTCAATTCCTCCCCTTCTTGATCTGTAGATATAATCTCAGCCTGTCTAATTCACCGATGATCAGCTATAACTTGTTCACGGTTTTCAGTTCTTGCCTGAGCTAAACGTCGCAGCCTCGGATCATCCTTCCAATCCAAAACAACAACCTTGTGTATCGCAACATCTTCTTCTTTTTCTTCCTCTGCCCACTCGGGAGCTTTTCCAGACCAATATCTTTTTACTTTTGTCCGTCCAATCTTACCACGTAGCTTTTCCCTTATAGTGATTATGGTATCACTCACTCCTGCCGTGACTGACATCTTTGCAGAATGAGAGGAGCCAGAGGGTTTATAGATTTGACGTGCGAAAGAAACCCTAGAAATCGTGGTGCGACAGAGGAGAAGAAGACGATCTGTATACAGAGATTAGGTTTTGAGTTAAAAAGTTTGTTTCGTGTTTTATAGGGGATTCATAATTGTGATTCGTATAAGGATTCGGTATTTGTATATGGTCAATCTATTTTTTTTCCACACAAGCCATCAAAAAACCATGATAAAAATAGTTTTTTTTTGTTTTTAATTGCGACATAGAAACAAAACAGCTTTTAAAAAGGAAAACACAGCAAAACCATCATCGTTGTTATCTTCTGCTTTGTGCAGTGTAGTTTGAATCATTGGACTATGAGTGTCTCCTAACAAATCTGAACCAATTGAACCAGACACTAGAACAATAAACCAAAATTTCCTCAAAAAATTACAGAGGCTGGTATGTTCTTTTCTAATTTTCTATACATTGTCACTACTTAACAGTAAAGGTTTATTTCATATGGATTTGTTTTCCCTACAGATGTTACCTGAAACAAAATAAGATGGGAGCCTTGTTTTCATCAGTCATCCTCATCAAGTACCATCTTCATTTTCCTCCTACTAAGCGGGCTTTGAGTGAGGGAGGCACCACCAGCTGCAGAGTCATCACCGGAATCTGCTAACTCATCATCCTCCAGTTCATGATCTGATGAAACATTTGGATCTTCTGGAGATGGAGTAGAAGGAGCATTGTAACTGATGTGAACATCTGTTTCAGATTCTCTACTTTCCCGGGAGATGAAGTCTTGATCATTGTTCTCTTCTTCATCAGTGGCAGGCACATGTGGACTAGTTTCATTCCTAATTTGAAAAAGTGTGATATTTGTGAGACTTACTCGTGAGACCAAGCTCAGAAGTTCGTTTTAATCCTGAGTTAATCCCCGATGCGAAGACAAAATGAGTGGAGGGTTTTACCTTTTTGTGTTGTCTTCAGAACCACCTAAAGTGATCTCATCGCTTGAAGTTGTGTGCTGCTTGTTCTTCTGATTTTTTGTGCTCTTCCTGCAGAAGAAGACAACACTCTCAGGCATCAATTCACAGTGTTCAAGAAACCAAGTTTGATCTTGAGGGGAGTCATAAGCAAATCTTGTTATAACATTTAGTTACCTGTTCTTGAAGGCTAGTATTGTTTCATTGTCGGATTCATCTGCTGAAGATTCATCATGGTCGTCTTTCAGCTTCATACCAGCTTCAGACTTCTTACCACGAGGAAGACGGAGACCAAGTTGCTTTAATTTACGTGAAACCTGGGCAGTAGTATATGTTTTTTCAGACCCTAATTCATTGGCAATCAAATAACAACAGCGCTTTTGGTCCTTGAACCTGCACATAGACAACAATAGGAAAACAACAGAGTCAATAAAACTGTTGCAAAGAAAGAGATTTATGCAGAGGCAAAATTTGACACTCACTTCTCGTATAGTTCCTTAATACGTGTTTCTTGTTCTTTACTAAAGGAACTCGCTCTCTTTCTGGTGATTCTGGTTCAAAAGCAGTAGAGAAGAGCCGTTATAATCCAAATCTAGATGTGTTTAAGTCTCGAAATTCCATCAACTCTAAGAGATACTCACGAAGGTCGTTGAAATGATGTTGCATCCAGTTGATCTGGATCATCATTTCCATTTGTGCCTTCATTTGCTTGGATAGAGCTATCACCACGCCGAAGCCTTTTCCTTATTTCTAGACCTAGCAGTTTAAGCTTGTTGGTTACTTGTGCAGCAGTAATTCCACCATCAGGATCCAAATTTTCAGCAATTAGGCGGCTGCAATTTTTATCATCTTTGAACCTACAACAAATCAATTAAGCAGCCAATTAAACCAAACTGTAGCACATGTTGGCTTATATGTAGCAATCTGAGTCCAATACTCGTGAAATCAAAGCCATGAATCAATGCTTATAACTAAATTAGAAGTGTACTTTATAGAGAATGATTTCTGTTCAGCAACTACTCCTCTCGTCAAACAAAACATACCTTTCGTATAGGTCTTTAATTTTTATTTCCATATCACCATCAAGAACAAGTCTTCGCTTTCTTTTAGATGGTCCTGCAGATTCATCTTCCACCATATGATCATCTTCACTGCAGCATGAAAAAGTCACATGCGTTAGCAAATAAAAATGAACAGTATACTCAGCTAACAAGAAACATAAGGCACAAACACTAATATCATAAGGAGTTTCTGTTCTACAGGATGGAACACTTTCTTACTTTTGAAATCCTTGATCATAAGAAATCACGACATCAGCTTCATCATCACCTAGAGCATCTGCTAAGCTTCGGCGAGTCCATCCTTTCTCTGATGGTGTACCATTTTCCTCGGTTCCTGAGACCTTTTCTTGATTTCCCATTTGTTTTCTTAGATGGCCAAGCTCATGCAACATATATTCCGCATTTATGTAATGACATTCTTTGCGAGTCTTTGAGAAGAGAATTTCCACAAAGAGAAGAGGCTGTGACTTCATTTTCTTCAACATATTTCTAACCAGATCTGTCAGGAAGGTAACTATATTTTCATAGTCTTTGCAGGGACAAGCTTTCTGCTCATCAAGGATCTTATGGAATGTTATTAGCAATGAAAGCTGCGAAATGAACCCAATAAAGTAGTGAAGAAGATGCAAAAAGTTTAATAAGAAATGTATCAATCTGGGATATGATTGAAAAGACTGACCTGATACAACATGGGAGAGAGCTCCAAGTCTTCTGTAATCCTCCGCAGTATACTTATTATGTGGTGATTCGTCTGTTTTGGGTTGGTTTTGTAAAACTTAAGCAACCAGCATAGGTTTTGAATGATGCTGTTGCTGGCAAAAGCAGAAATAAATGTGGAAACCTTAAAATCAACTTCATCTGTTGCTGTTTGCTCTTCGCCGTCAGAAGAATCGTCACTGCCGCAAGACAGATCATCGACCACATGATTTGACTTAGGGCTGTGCGTTTGTTGAGTTTCATCAGCTTCAGTCCTTAGGTTTGATGCCCCTGGATTATTGGGAGGCACATCCATTGGTCCATCCTCCGTTGAAACTGTTGAATCAACCATCGGTATGCTTTTTGCGGCGCTAGCTTCATTTGAAGTACCTGGATGATTTTCAGACAGGTCATGCACTGTGGCCTCCTTATTTCCCATGGGTTTTTTCTTTCTTGCCTTCCTTGATTTTTTTGAAACCTGGGGCATGAAACAGACATTTGGTTGAAATATTGCGTGTATTCCCTTAACGCATGTTTAATAAAGCTTTGTATCTAATCTAATCAGAGTTTCATATCCACGCAGTTACATACCCTCAAAGTTCCACGCCCTTGAAGGTTTTCCATAAGGCCTACTATTACATGGATGCTTTCCACCAGATCTCCAAGCTCACTGGCAAAAAATAAAAGTAACCACAAGCAAGTTAAATTTACAATAAAGAACATACACGTCCTGTCATTAAAATGAGTTTTTCAGTTAAACATTTAACAAGTCAAACAAGAACATATGCGCTCTGTGTGTCACGATTATGTTATATGTTCCAAGATTCACAAATTATATGTATCACGCTACAAGAATTGACAAATCACTTGTTGCAAGATCCTACATGACCGCAAGATTTTGGATATATAAGTAACAGAAGCAGAGGCCAACCTTTTAGGTTGCTTGTGCGTGTCAAAACTTCTCACCAGATTCAGGATGAACTGACACATCCCTTGATCAGTTTGGTCATAAAACAACTTATAAAGCAAGATGCGGACAGTAAAAGCTTCTCTAGAGTCTTCAGGTAGCAATCTAATTACCAGATCTAATAAGCAAAGCTGCATTGAATAAACAGGTGAACAGTGCACATCATGAGTATTGGCTATTAATTGGTAAACAAAATGCAGAAGCAACAAGAGATTAATGCATGCATATTGCATACCATGGTTTTCATAAGAGAACCTGCTGCAGATAAAAACTTAAATTCTTTAGTTTCCTTCAGACCATCAAATGCACTGCGCCATTTTGAAATGACAAGTAAAAACATTCTGTCATTAATTGTTGCTGCAATTGGAGCACAAATGTCATTCTTAGAACAGTTTACTCCAGCATTCTGATTGGTAGAGAGTTCAGAAGTTTCTTCCGATCCTGTTGCTGGCTGTAAAAGACATAAAGCCTTGTAGTAAGGAAAGAAATTAAATGCATAGCAACTTAGAAATGAGAGGGAGATAAAATCAAAGTACGTAGCTCAATTACTCACATTAGAAGCCGAGGACTTGTGAAATTGAAAAGAGGTGACGGACTGTGCAACTTGAAAGAAAGTAATGATGTCGCTATTTTGAATGGAGGGATGCTCCTTTTCAATATCTTCACATAATGACTGCATCAGAACTAATAGATTTGGTACACTGGTATCAGCATCAGGGGTGTTTGAAACAAAGTACAAGCAAAATATCACTGTTCTTTTGTGCCACATACCATTATATCCTCCTGACATAAATTGATTGATGAAATCATGCAGCAACTTCAAAACATTGTCATTTGTCACAGACATTGGTACATGTTCCCAGACAATCTTTTCTGCAGCTCCACGACCTTGCTGAGGCTTTAGCATTGTGCTCTCCGCACTAGAATGTATTCCCTTTAGAACAGCTTTACTGCCATCCTATAAAAAGAAATCTCATTTAAACTACCAACTTTTACACAGCATAAACTTTTAAGAATCATTGCACAAATCATTACCATGGTAACCCGGGTGAATGTCCCACCAAATTTTGAATGACGCTGACTCATATTGTTGAGTCTTGCAAGCTTTCTTTTCACTTCCTCCTCTTTCATCAATGTCTTCAAACTATCAACAGAAGCTTTCTTCCCTTGATCCAACTGGCAAAATAAGTCATGATGATCGACATCGTCATCAATACCAACAAAAAAAAACATGTTCCAATCTTATAAATCTTATTGATCTAGTTGAAACACTAACCTTCTCAGGAGCTTTTGCAACGAGCTCCATGTCTTGACCCAAGAGAATATAATGATAAATTTCAAGGAGAAGTAGGTTGTCATGCCTCAACAAACTATCAAAACCTTCAATCGTCTGAGTTATCACAATAAATATATCCATCACATTCTCACGAGACAAAAGTTCAAGAAACTGATCCCTCAGCGACAAAAAGTAACAAGTCGATTCACCAGCTTTCTGAATCGGAGAAATCTCATGAATAGCCAGCAAATTCCTGAATAAAGTAAGCACAAGCTGAACCAATTTCCAATCTTCCTCATTGAACACATCTCTGAAAAACATAAGCATCAAGTTCAGAAAGGGTTCGTACTCACTCAGCAAGTACTTAAAAACACAACAACGAGTTATAAAAACTTACAATTCCAAGCTCTCGAGAGGAGCTTCAAGCAAAGACACAATCACTGGAACAATGTTACTAAAAGTAATCGCAGACTTCAAACCCCATAAATACTCTAACTGCTGAGGGATATCATCTGAAGAAGTCTCTATAGGCATCGTAAGAAACACCAACACCTTAACTGAATCCACAACAAATCTCATCAGCAAAAAAAATTACAAAGCATCAAACTTTATTATTTTAAAAGGATACCAAAAAAAAAAAAAAGTACCTGCATTTAAAACTAAGTTATGCTCATCTTGGTAATGCTCAATGATCGGAATCAAATCTTTAGCGACTATATTCCAAGAACAGACTTGTTTGAAAACTTGTCTGCTCTGAGGATCGTCGCGTCTCAGAAATCTAAGTAAATCTTTCAAATTATCGAGACAGTAATCACTTTTAGAGTACCCAATTCGTCTTCTATCGCCGTCTTCCTCAGGTACTCCTAGATCGCTGCAGATTACTGATAACCCTTCCAAATCCATTTTTTTCTTCGTTGAGATTCTCTCCTCCACATCCATCTTCTTCTTCCTCAGATTACGAAATTGAAATCAAAAATTGCTTTGCGAAATTAACCAGAGATTGTATCGAATCGAATCATAAACATCGAACAGACGAAAAAAAAAACAAAAATGGCTCAGCTTCTCAGTGATTAGGGCTCTTTTGTGAGCGCGAATAGCTACAGACATTTTCCCGCCATTTCGCTATCCTCATAAAGTCAAAAAGTCAAAAACAAAAATATCAAAATTTGGCCCACATGGTCTTAATGGGCTTATAAATTGGCCCAATTAATACGTTGTCGTTTGAGTTTTGTCTTTTTTTTTTTCCTAATTAAAATTTTCCAACTACTTAAATGATTTGTCACGTTTCGATACGAACTAAGCATTTTCTTCTTCTTCTTCTTCGTCTTCGTAAGTTCCGCCGGAAAGAACCAAATCCTTCGCTACTCTCTCTCTCTCTCTCTCTCTCTCTCTCTCTCTCTCTCTCTCTCTCTCTCTCTCTCTCTCTCTCTCGTTCTTTTACAACTCTTTCAACTTATCGAATTCATTGATCGTTCTTCTCTTCGGAAACAGAAATGGCTCAAGTGGTTGCTACCAGGTCGATTCAAGGATCTATCTTGTGTTCCAACAACGGTGGATCTGTGTCTACAAGATCCGAGAAGCTTTTGAAGCCGGCGAGTTTTGCAGTGAAGGTTCTTGGAAACGAAGCTAAGAGAAGTGGAAGAGTCTCTGTGAGAAGCAGAAGAGTGGTTGATACCACTGTGAGATCTGCTCGTGTTGAGACTGAAGTGATTCCTGTTTCTCCGGAAGATGTGCCTAACGTATGTGTAATAAGCCTTATATGCTTCTTCTTTTTTTTTTTTTTTTGTATTTTTTAAATGGTTCTTGAATGCGGCTATGTGTTTTGTCTTTCTGGGTGTTGGGTTTTGTCTTTCTATTTGATCTTTTTTTTTTTTTCATTAATAACTATCCATTTCGAATTGATGTTGGATGTGACAGCTTTAAAGTCTATGGTTTAGGTTTTACTGAGAATGTTTTGATGCTTTTATGTGCATTGATTATTTTGTGAGCTGATTATATGTTTTTTTCCCTTTTTTTTGTTTTGGGTTCAATGTGGATTTAGAGAGAAGAGCAGCTTGAGAGGTTGTTGGAGATACAGCAGTTTGGTGACACATCGGTAGGGATGTGGTCGAAGCCGACAGTAAGGAGGAAGACAAAGATTGTTTGCACCGTTGGTCCTTCTACCAACACAAGAGAGATGATATGGAAATTGGCTGAAGCTGGGATGAATGTTGCTAGGATGAACATGTCTCATGGTGATCATGCTTCACATAAGAAGGTTATTGATTTGGTTAAAGAATACAATGCACAGACAAAGGACAACACCATTGCTATCATGCTTGACACCAAGGTTTGGTTTTTTGTTTCCCAATTTTATCTCAGAGTCATTTTGATCTATTTGCTTGGCAGGTTTTTGTGTTCTTGTATCTTGTTTGACGATTAGGTTTCATTGTTCCATAGGGTCCAGAAGTTAGGAGTGGAGATTTACCGCAACCAATTATGTTAGATCCAGGTCAAGAGTTTACTTTTACTATTGAGAGAGGTGTCAGCACACCAAGTTGTGTCAGTGTTAACTATGATGACTTCGTCAACGATGTGGAAGCCGGTGACATGCTCCTTGTTGATGGTATGTAGATCTTTGTATTTGGTGTAAAAGGGTTTTAGATTTCCTTTGACATGCCCCGTTGATGAAAATGTACTTGTTTTAGTTTTGATGGCTCTATTACTATGGTCCAGGTGGTATGATGTCGTTTATGGTGAAGTCTAAGACCAAAGACTCTGTGAAATGTGAAGTTGTTGATGGTGGAGAACTTAAGTCAAGGAGACACTTGAATGTCCGAGGAAAGAGTGCAACATTACCTTCAATCACTGGTTCGAATTTCTGTGTTAACTCTCTTTTTCACTTATTCTTGTTGCTGTGATTGACCTGTTGCATATTTTTATGTCTGAAAGATCTTATTCTGAGTCGCTGATGCTTATTTTTTGTGTAATTGTTTTCTTCTCGCAGAGAAGGATTGGGAGGATATTAAATTTGGAGTGGAGAACAAAGTTGACTTTTATGCGGTGTCCTTTGTCAAAGATGCTCAAGTGGTACACGAATTGAAGAAATATCTTCAAAGTAAATATGTGGAATCAATCCTATCCTAAGTGAATGATTTGCCTATGATTTTTTCATTTTTGTTCTAATCTTGAGATTGATTGTTACAATTATTTTCAGATTGTGGTGCCGATATACACGTGATAGTGAAGATTGAAAGTGCTGACTCCATACCTAACTTGCACTCCATTATCACAGCATCAGATGGGGTGATCTTTTCTGTCAACCTTCTCTAGTTTGTTCTTTTTACCTTAATATGTATTACAGTACATAATCTCCTTATTTGAGAGCAACTGGTTGGATATTGTTTTAAAAAACAATATATATTCTGGTTGGAATGGCCCTTGTGCATGTGATTGTCTAATTAGATTTTGTGTATGTCTTCCAGGCAATGGTTGCTAGAGGTGATCTTGGTGCAGAGCTTCC
Source organism: Camelina sativa (assembly GCF_030686135.1). NCBI lineage: Eukaryota > Viridiplantae > Streptophyta > Magnoliopsida > Brassicales > Brassicaceae > Camelina > Camelina sativa. The sequence goes on from NC_141897.1 coordinate 15,743,030, forward strand.
AATTGAAGAAGTCCCCATTCTTCAGGTTAGCACTTGCCTCTTATTTAAGATAAACCAAAGAACAAGTTTTGCAATTTCCTCAGATATAGAACATGCGGCAAATTTTCTTGCAGTTAAATCTCTGCTTTGATTTTGAAAATACAGGAGAAGATCATTAACCTATGCCGTAGCATGGGAAAAGCTGTTATTGTTGCGACTAACATGCTTGAGAGTATGATAGTTCATCCAACTCCAACCCGGGCAGAGGTCTCAGACATTGCTATCGCTGTTAGAGAAGGTGCTGATGCAGTAATGCTTTCTGGAGAAACTGCTCACGGAAAGTAAGTGGCAGATTTTTTTCAGCTAATCTACTGATTTAGTGTAAATGCACAAATCTAAACTTTACTTGGTATCAGGTTCCCATTGAAAGCTGCTGGAGTGATGCACACGGTTGCATTGCGAACAGAAGCGACCATTACTAGCAGTGAAATGCCACCTAATCTTGGTCAAGCCTTCAAGGTAAGCCGCGCCTGACTCTCTACTCTTGAAACTCTGCACCATTGAGTATTTATGTAGGGAAGTCTATCTGCTATCTAATCTGTACTAACAAGAACATGTTTTTTAATCTCTGTAGAACCATATGAGTGAGATGTTTGCATACCATGCATCCATGATGTCCAACACGCTTGGCACTTCAACTGTTGTCTTCACCAGAACTGGTTTCATGGCTATATTGCTAAGTCACTATCGTCCTTCCGGCACAATCTATGCCTTCACAAATGAGTAAGTATTCCATCTTTTAGAACATTGACTACTTTGACAAGTGTTTTGTTTTAGAAACTCACAGTAGAGGTTTTGCTCTGCAGGAAAAAAATACAGCAAAGATTAGCTTTGTATCAAGGCGTATGCCCCATATATATGGAGTTCGCAGATGATGCAGAAGAAACTTTTGCTAATGCTTTGACTACACTACTGGTAAAATCCATTTCCCCCAACTAGATATATCGTTTAGTGTTTTATTGGGACTGAAGAGTTGAATTTTGGATGAAACAGAAACAAGGAATGGTGAAGAAGGGAGAGCAAATAGCAATCGTACAGAGTGGAACACAGCCAATCTGGAGATCTCAATCGACACATAACATCCAAGTCCGCAAGGTCTAAAAGCTTCTTTTAAGATCGGTGTCCTTAATATGTAGAACCGGGTTTTTGGGTAATTTTCGTTTCATGCCTCTTGTACTCTAAGAACTTGTTGTTTGCTGTATCTTCTTCAGTTTTTTGTTTTCTGTTTTTTGTTTTTTCTACGATTATGTGTTTTTGCAGACACTCTTAGCTCATTAGTTGTTAGTATGAATTATATTCAACTGATGATCAAAATAAAGCAAGTTATAAACTTGTACTTAATATTATATATGCCAGTCAAGAAGATACCAAATGAAGTAGTACGTGTAACTTGTGACTAAAAAAAATACATGTAATCTCTACTAGTCCTGTTTCTTCAACTCAAAATAACATCGTGGACTTCAAAACAAGATGAGTCTACCTTCCCATAATACCATTTTTCTCAAAGTAACACAAAACCGTTGTTGTGTGATGAAACATTAAGGCCTCTGACTAGTCAACCTTCTTACGATATGAGCATACATAGTGGAATGCTGTCTCATTGTCTTCAAGGAAAAGAAAAACCTAGCAAGATCATACTGTATATACATCTGACCAGACTGTATTTGAGATACAACAGCTGCTAAAACCAATTCTTAACACAAAAAGTGTCAAGTAAAACGCCAACCTCCTCATTGTATTCAATCGATGATACTTTTATAAATAAAGTCCATTAGCTGAAATCGAATCTTGTTTACTAGTTCCTCGTGAGAATTTAGCCATTTTCCTCAATAAAACCGTTTACAAATTACGGGTATGGATTTTAACAACCACACATGTTCACACAATACCAACTAACATGATACTATAACCATCACATTGCAGTACACCGCTCATTAAAATCCGACAATGTCCAATGTCCAACGCTAACCAAAAAAACGATTTAAATTATTTTTTTCGTCATAAGTTTATTTTAAAAAGGTGAAGTTTTATTTCAGTCTTTTAAAAAAACGATGTACTGTATGTAATTTCAGTTTTTTTTTAATAAACTGAAAATGTAAAGTTTAATTTAAAATAATTTAACTAAAAGAAATGTTTTTATTTTACCAAAACTAAAACCTAGAGACCTCTCTATGGAAAAGAGCTACTTTACCTGAGGTACAGGTTTTTTATATTGGTTGTAGCTGTTGTATGTGTTTTGTAACTTGAGAATTAATACTTTACTGTTTACAACACATTATATAGCTGATGACCTGTTTAATTCTAAAGAAATGTGTCTATATAACCGAAAGATTCCCCAAGGAAAAAGAAGCAACCGATTTATACTTGTGGTTTTGAATGTGAGGAGGCAGAGGGAAACAATGAAAAAAACCATTTTCGCAAGGGGTTTAATTCTAAACTTACTAGGGATGAACTCAAGAATGCGTTGAGTAACCATTTCGGGTCATGTAGAGAGATCACAAGGGTTTTTGTTCCCATAGAGTGTGAAACCGGTGTTTCCATAGGGTTTGCGACTTTCTTCCTCCAATTTTTTTATTTGCGACAATGAACTCAAGTTATATGTAAACAAAATAACTGATATTTTCTTGTTACAGATTTGCTTTAATTTCATGAATTTTTAAAAAGGCAAAAAGAAGGCGTTAGCACTCAGTGGAAGTTACTTGGGAGGAATTAAGGAAGCTTGAGGTGATGTTTGCTAAATTTACAGATGAATACCACGGCTATACTAATTTTGGTGGGTGTGATCGTTGTATAAGAGCTATTACCCGTTGTTGGGGTGGCAGTAAAAGTGACTTCTCATCACTGCCTTTTCGCAGTCCATAGCGACCAGCCACATCTAATATTGGTCATTTTACCGGTGTTGATATTTGTTTCTTAACTGTTACGTTAAACATAGTTTTGACCAAACTTATTTTATTTTTATTGTCTAGATTAGATAAATATCATAGAACACTAGAATGAGGTAACTCGCGGACCATACAAGAACCATCAGACCTACCATTCCAACTCCAATATAGCGGCTACAACCATGGGGGTAGGGGTAGGGACTTGTACGTGGTAAACCACGCAAGAGAAGGACACAATCCCAGACCAAATTATCGATAACATACCGTATGTCAAACTTATTTTTACACATTTTTCTAGTGTTATTGGCTTAACTATTATTACTCTATATGTCAACGAGAAAACGAAATATTCTACCAAATGTTGTAACAACTAAATATTAATACGTACGTAAAGATATATAAATATAAAAAACAAATGACTGAAGAAGAAGAATCATCCTCGTTTGAAACTTGGCAAGAACCATCGAGCTCTGGAACAGGGAAAAAAAGAGCAAACAAACCGGTGCGGTAGTTCGACCTCGTTTGAATCGAGGTCCACTACGAAGATTTAGGTTTTGTCATATTGATCTTCAAAATAGGGAGTAGCTTTGAAGAAGTAGATGGAATTGCTCTTGATTCCTTGCATGTCCTTAGCAAGCACTGTGATACCCAAATCCAAAAGCATTGCCTCGTCTCCCAAAGAAAAAACTTCCTCCCACTCGTTGTTCCCTAACATCTTGTAGATTTCAAATTCCCATATCTCGGAAAAACTTGGACGATGGCACGTAACGATTAAGACATCTCCGGCTAGCGTGACTACCAAGTTTTCCTTAAAGTGAGCCGCCTGGTCCTTCCATGGGATTCCGGGAAGTCTCATGCAAAAACCTCCTGGTTGTTTTAAGCACCCACTTACGCTAGTTTTGAAAACTCTAACCGGAGTGTTGTCTCCAGAAAAATCGAAGATCTTGAGTTTATGATAGTAGAGACAGTAGAGCTTGTGATCCTTGAACACCATGCTAAAACACTCTTCGATACCTGACAAGGTTGGGATCTGTTTCCACGAGCTATCTCCTCTCTTGAAAGAAATGGCATAGTCTTCATCAGCCGTTCCAATAACTAAGTAGTCTTTTGTTTTCTCATCGATCCATAATATAGGACAGGTGAGTCCATACTCTGTTTCAAAAGTGGGTAGATTGATTCTCTCGCCGGTTAAAAGATCTAGAATATAAAGATTAAACCAATGGTCGTCCATGTATTTATACTGTGGTTGCATGAGAAGCCAGCTTTTGTAAGTTGCCACACAAAAGCTCTTGGCGAAATCGTTGCCTAGGTTTGGAGTTTTGTACATGTTGTATTTTTCTTCAGGGTTGAAAAGGAGACAGTAATTGTTGTGGTCGGGATCGTTGCCCTTAGGGAATCGAATCATCCAAGGGATTTGGTTATTTGGTTGAGAGTTTCTCGAAACTGATTGCCAAGAGGAACAGGCTGATTTAGCTCGTTGGAAATCTGAGAAACCAAGGCGGTCAAAGACCAATTGTAGGAGATCTGAAGGAAGCTTGGACCAGGAATGGGAATGGGGATTTCTTTTTCTCTGCACCAACGGCAGAAGAAGACCATCATCCGTGAGTGGACCAGATCCATGGGGTTCAAGGGGTAGCGGAGAGGCCATATTATGGAATTTTAGAGCCCTTCTCAATGAAAAGGGAGAAAGAGAGAAACGATCGATTCTTTGAGGGTATTGGCTTTGCACTGTGACGATGGTAAAAAGTTTTAAAAGTCTTCACAGATTTTTTACCAATGAAGTTTTTCTTTTTCGTTTTATTTAATTTGTTGTTGTAAGAGTATCTCCATCAAAGGTCATTAGCAATATCTCAAGAGTTGCTTAGGTTTAAAAATAAATCATATTAATGGAAAAATAGCAAATTTACCTAGTGATCGATCCTTATGTTAGATGTTTAAGATTAGCTCCATCAAAGAATATAATGAAATTATCTTAAAACAGATTTTATTCTTAATTTTGAATAAAAGTGAAATTAAGAACTTCTTAATAAACTTTAATATTTCATAGATCCATTAAAAGGTTGTTAAATTTGAGGTTCTTAAAAAAAATATGATGAACTAAACAGAGAATGATCTGAAGAGGTTGTTACCATGGTGATGAAGATTGGCTGATATCGAGCCCATTGCGAGTGAGTATCATTCCCTAAACTCAAAGGAGATATTCCTGTTCAAAAATTAGTTGGGATCATCTCAACTGGTCAGTCAAAACCTAGATACCATGTTCTTTTCACATGTAAAATAACTATTTGTAAAACCCAAAAAGATCATGTTACATACACGTAAAGTATACTTGTGGATCTCATTAACACTAGTGAAATCATACTCAAAACGTTTAGCAGGTCCATCAGCACTACCAAAAAAAAAAAAGAAGCTAAATCACATTAGAGAGAGACCATTGTGATTTATCTTCTTTTTCAGTAGTTTTTAAAGCTCCGTAAACGTCACTTTAAAAATAGAACAAAAATAACAGCCATCACTTTTTTCACTTTTTTTCTTCCCCATATATATAAAATTTCTTATTACATTTACTGATGAATCAGTTTAAACAAATTTAAACTAATTGACTGATTTTTTTCCAGTTATTTTAAGATTCAATTCTCTATAGAAAATAGTAAAAAAAAAAATTGAAAGTTGATGTCAAGATGAAAAGATATGATAGACATGCAATATTCATGCATAATTTGTTGTTATATCATCGTCTGAATTTAATTTCTATGTAATCTAATATTGAAGTCACAGTTTGTATTAGTCAAGCATGTACCCATCTTCATTCAACAACTTTTCATAGATGACTTCAACATAAACTAAAACTAAAATATATTTTAATATATAGAATTTATGAAAATTTATAAAGAAATAGCTGAATACATATTTCATTTTAAGGGAGAACAAAATGTATATTTAAAATTACAATTTGATTAGCTTGAAGTTCCTGTCATATATTTATATTTATAGTAATTTCAAATTTTTATATTCAAACCAAAAATCAGTTCATTATTCACAATAAATTTATTTTTATGATTTTTTCACATATTTTATAAACTTACATATTCTATCAAATATTTTATAACTCTCATATTTAAAATCATATTCATATTTTAAGGCACTAAAATTTAATTAATTGTAATTAATTATTTGTGTTTATGCTATTTTTTTCACCTCCATAGTATATATAGCATTCTAATGAATGTAATATATTAATATTTAATTATTGCTCAATCTCAGTCTAAGTCTCAGTCTCAGTCTCTGGCGGTGGTGACGGTGACGTTTTAGCTTGGTTCGTGTTCGAAGCTCGTATTGCTTTCTTCCTTTCATTCTTCTTCCTAACAACTCCTGCATGCTTTTTTTGCCCCTTAATCAGAGATCTTCTAGCCTCAGCATCATCCATCTCTTTCTTCTCGGTGATGGTGATGGGGCCGTTGAAAAACTCTCTCCTCTTCTTCTTTTGATTGCTCATGAGACTCTCGTTCTTCTTGTTGTTTCCAGAACTGTCTCCTCAGATGCTCAAACTCTTTCAAGAGATGCTTAGGCTTTCCATAGCCTCTAATGTAGTGAAATTGGGTAGGCTCCACCCAAAACTCATGTTTCTCCTTCTTCAAAGACACCACAATCCTTGAATCTTCATTATCTACCTCCACAACTTCAGTCTTCACTTCTGCAGTTGGATCCTCCCCTTGGATCTTCAAGGCTACCTTCTTAGCTCCAAGAAGGCAGAGCTTCTTCCACTCAGTTAAATCTTGTGTTGCATTTTTCATCTCTTTTTAAAATAGAGTTAACAAATGTTTTGAAAACTGCTTTGAAAGAAACCATTTTGACAAATGAAAGAAGAATGAGTACTCAATCTCCGTATTTATGTGTATACTCAACATGAAGAATAAGGTATGGAGATTGAGACAAAATCTGACTACAAAGAGTTTAATATTTCTATGTAAATATTTTGTACAAAACGAGTGAGAAAAATAGGATGAGGAGAAAAAAAAGGTTAAAGAAGATGAGAAAACAGTAAATTAATTGAGTAAATACCATTTTGAAAGCTTTATTTTCATAAATTGGGACATTTATTTCATGATAAATTATTTTGTGCTTTAAACATTTTCCTTCATTAAAGGGATTTTTTTGTGTGTGTGTACTACATGGCATATAATATATCCCTCCATATCGAAAACAAAACATATGAACATAAGTAGGTTGTTAAAACTTGAATTTGAAATGTAATGAGAGTTATGATTTCTCAAATATAGTGTCAATGTTAACATAGATATATATAGTCAATGTTACATATATATATATATATATATATAATAAATGAAAGTTTTTCTATTGTATAGAAATTTACAATACTTCAATAAAAGTACTAAAGAGACCAATGAACAAAAGAACAACACTTTCATATTACATATATCTATCTTGAAAGGATTACAATTAAAAATATACATACTAACATAGGTTTAGTAATGTTATTGATTAAAGAAATAGAGGTCATTCATGGGAACTAATTATAATAACTTAATTTTGTTGTTGTTGTTGTTGTTGCTGCTAAACAATGTGACTAGGCATCTGGTAGAGAGTTAATTATTGCCTTAGTGTTTTCGTTTAATATGATAAATGTTGATATGATCATAAATTTAGTTGTTTTAGCTAATTCTAATCTTTGTAGCAAACAGTAGTTAGTTGTTTACATTGGCCGTGTGATTTATATTGTACTTGATTGACATCGATATAAGAAAATGGACAAAATTTTACTTTACATATAGTGATAAAAGGTTTAATATTCCTGAAATATTTTCGGGATACTATAACTAATAATTAAAAATATATATATACATGTAGAGGGAATGCTATATATAGTTCTTCATGTTTTTCTATATAATGTTTAGTTTTGCTTAGAGCCGAGAAAAAAATAATATGATTTTTATATTTATATATGAACCTACAAATGACGGTGAAATGTATTAACATATATACAGTATTAATTAATGAATTTGGATAAAATGAGAAAAAAAAAAGAGAATTATGCCTAAAAATATTAGATTCAGCAAACATGGATGAATATTTTGCAAGTGATATAGATATATGAAAGATATATAGTACAAGGAAATAATAATAATAATACAAAAACAAAAATCACACATTTATCTAATACGGATCGGTGTACTAATTACCCTTCCTCATGTAATAAAGAAGCCAACACATTTACTCCAATCTACTTGTTTCTCTTTCTCCATTTGCCTAGAGCGAGCGAGAATATTAGACATATTAAAAATTTATACGTTAGAGAATATTAGATAAAACTTAAGAGGGGGTATTACCGTATTAAACATGGATTTGGTGGAATTCTTATTTTTTTGTTAGTAAAAAAGAAAAAAACAGTTTGTGATTTTGTGAGATTTTAAAAGAATAATAACAGTAATTATGGGAGATTTCTAAAACAAAAAAAAAAAAAAAAATTGGATTTCAAATAGAATTGGGACGAGCTTTGTTAGGAGAAAATGGCTCAGCTAACATACTCAGTTACTCACTACTCATGCTCGGATGCTCCCACCACCACCTGCCTCCTTTGAGAATCTCACATCGTTTTCATCGCGAGGATGAAAACTTTTTTGTAAGTGCAGCATCTAGTTCTACTAATTCAAGCCACTTCAATTAACATTAAAAATGTTAATTTGTTTGAAAAAAGAGTTGCACATATCATGATGATACACAGAAACAGAAAAGACTAGAAGAGATTTTTCGAGAAACGCAATGATGTTAAAACAGCACCAAAGCCGCCAAAAACAAATGAGACGAACTTTGCAGTAATGGAGATGATAGGTGAGGGGAGTTGTTTTAAAAATTCAGATGGAGCTGAGTTACTTAATATTGCGGAGTATTTTCAGCTTAATGTTGCTGAATTGAGCTTTAAAGGACTTTGGGGAATTATTTAAGGCAAAAATATCTTGCGTTTGAGTGATAATTATATAAATAAATAAACATAATAATGTGGAGATGGAAAGCTTGGTGGTGGCCAAGGCCATTCCTATGTGTATTAATATAATGGAGGGGTTTTTTTAAGTGTAGAAGATGACATACCTGCTGTATTCAATTAGGGGTTTCTTGCTTTTTTCCATTAAGAAGAACATGTCTCTGCTTCTCAGCCGCCTTGGGAAACGTCCTCCGTCTCTTCTTCTTCCTCTTATTCTTTCTAATGGCTTCTCAACTTCCTCAAAGCAGCAAACTCCTCCTTGTTCCATCATCGGCGCTGTTCCTTGTGGAGCGGATATCGGAAAACTCGTCATTTTGAATGCTACCGGGGAGCTCAACTATTTGGATAAGAAGGTGCCACTGGAGTTGATGAGGGAAATGGGAACCATCGGCTCATCTCATGGATGGGTAGCAACTTTGAAGGACGACGGAATAGTGCGTCTCCAAGACGATTTAAACCCGGCTGCATCGTATACACATCCCAAACGCATTCCTCTCCCTCCTCTTGTGACTCTGCCTCATTGCCAAACACAACTTTGTTGTGGCTGCCATGTCATCCTCTTGTTGTTGTTGCACACCAGCTCAAGCTAACTCCGAGTAGTTCAACATCAAAATCGAAACCCCCTGTTTCTACTCCTCCCCTATTATGTATTCCAAGATAGATGGCATGTTTCGCATTCCGGGGTCTGGAGGCCACCTCATCGGATCATGGGATCCCCACAACAACAACAAGAATAAACCCAAGATTCAGAGGCTGCGGTTTAAAAACCTTCCGGAGCTCACCAAGACCAAAAGGGAGCTTCTGCATTCGTGTTGCGCAAGCGAACACTTGGTGGAGTCAAGAACCACAGGTGAGACTTTCTTGGTTAAGTGGTATAGGAAGGCCACCTCCGGTGGAGTTTTGAAAATGAATACAAAAGCTTTAATGGTCTTCAAGCTAGACGAACAAGGGAGCGCCGTTTACACATCGGAGATCTCGTCATTTTCCTCTCAAAGTCGGAACCTTTCTGTGTCAATGGTAGCTCCTTTCGTGGCCTGTGCTCTAACCAAGTCCACACCTTGGATATCGACGAAAGCGCACTTGTAGATCTGGAGGATTCCTCCATCATTAGTTGCGTTTCTGCATTCGGGTCCCCTTACTATATTCCACCTCAAAATATTGACTCCTAGGTTGGAAATGAGTACTAGTCTCAGACTGTCTTTCTCTTAAGCCTTTAAAATATCAAATCTATTTTTTTTTATGTACTGTATTCTCTATTAGATTGAGATGCATATGCTCTTGGATATACCACCTTTTGTCACATTTGATAATATTTGTTATGACTCGGCCTCTTCTTTTTTTTTTTTTTTGACGACAACATACAAGATTGACTCAAACAAGCCAATGCGCAGGAATATTATTTACATAGGTAACTAATTGCGGTACTGAACGAACTCGTCGTGCTAAATTATCTGCTTTACCATTCTGAGAGCGAGGAACATGTATCAATGAGAAAGAAGCAAACTCCTCCTTATCCGCCTATATGTCCTCCAAATAAGGCGTAAAAGCTGGCCACTCAGCAGGCGAAGACACCATCTTCACCAAATCAGAGCAGTCGGTAAGAAAAAGACATATTGGTTATCCACCCCAATCATACAACGCATTGCCCAAATAAGAGCTTCAAGCTCAGCATGAAGAGGTGATAAACTGCAGCGATGATTCGATGCTCCCATAGAAGGGCCGTCTCCTGAAGGCGGAATGCAGAACCATCCTCGGCCAGCATAGTGATCCGTCGCTTTCCAAGAACCATCAACATAACAGAGATAACACTGCCCAGCAAGAGGGGCCCCAATTCGACCCGTAGAGACTATCGAATAGCCAGGAACCATATCGGGTGGCCTATCCTCAACTTGAGCTATGATCCAGGCCTTGGCCTCATCCTCCGCTATACGTAGGATCGCAAGGGGATTCGAATCCAAATTACTAAATAGTTTATCATTACGGGCCTTCCAAATATACCATAGTTACCATGGGAACAACTCCTGTGAAGGGACAGCGGAAAACCACCTAAAAAGGAAATCCATATTCGTGAAAACCGACGCCGTCGGGAAAAGTCCCAAGGCCGTCGGGAACTGGGACAAAGCCCAAACTTGCCTAGCTGGTGGACACTCAAAAAGAGTATGATTAATCGTCTCTTCCGGGAAGCCACAGAGACCACACGTAGCATCACAACTCAGCCCCCGTTTTTGTAGACTAGTTGTAACCGCAACACAACCTGAAAGGACCTGCCACATAAAATGGCGTAGCTTCGGGGGACACCGAATCTGCCACACATGTTTCTGCAAAGGGACCAAATCCGGGCCAAATGGCATTGCCACCGACTTAGTAAAATTGGACCGAAGTATGTGATACCCAGACTTTACCGAATAATTACCAGACTTGGTAAAATGCCACCCTAACAAATCCGGTTTATCCGGCTGTCGTAACAGTAATGCAGAAATAATAGCCACATCCTCCGGTACAAACGTAGCCGTAAGCTGGGCCAAATCCCAGGAGTTAGAAGTCCTGTCAATAAGATTATGAACTCGAAGCAAAGGGTCAAAAGGCAACCCTATGCCTATTGCTGGTCTCGGGGGTTAAGCAGGGATCCAAGGGTCATTCCATACAGAAATGGAAACCCCAGATCCTACCCGTTTAATAAGTCCTTCATTAACCAGAGAGCGAGCAGAAACTATACTCCGCCACCCATAAGATGGGGAGTACGATTTAATTGGATCCAGAGGATCCGAATGCCTATAATATCGGCCCTTAAACACACACGCAAATAAAGAATCTGGGACGATTATCAAACGCCAGAGCTGTTTCACTAGCAAGGCTGTATTATAATCATCCAGACACCGAAAATCCAAACCTCCTGCATCTTTCCCCCGATATAATTTATCCCATGCCATCCAATGTAACCCACTGGATAGTCCATATGAGTTCCACCAAAAATTAGAAATTGCACTAGTCAACTTCCTCGTAACCGTCTTTGGTATACGAAAACATAACATCACAAAGGTTGGGACAGCCATAGCAACCGACTTTATCATTACCTCTTTACCACCTTTCGATAAAAATTTAGCTGGCCACCCACAAACCCGTGACTGCAATCGATCCCGAACAAATGAGAAAATTTTCGATCCCGTGACTCGGCCTCTTCATGATCAAATAAGTATGATGAAGTAGAACTCTGCTCTTTTGAAAAACAATATTATTTTCCTACCTTTGATGCAGTGGAGAACAACGTTGACTTTTTCATACAGTTTCCTTTGTCAAAGATGCACATGAATAAGTAATAGGGAACACAAATTGAAGCACCAGTTGCTTTGCCAAGAATCCTTCGTGTCCTGATAAGTAGACTTAACTTATATCTCCGAAACACAACCAATGTCCTTTGTTTGCAATAGGGAACACACAAACTAAAGCACTCATTCTTGTATTAATCTGTATATGATTCTTAGTAAATACAATGAGATTCCATCTGCACTAATTCTAACAAAGAACATCCCTGTTCCACTTTAACTCTACTTATTCCATTTTCTCATTTTTAGCTTTATTTCTTTGTAAGTGGGACTTCAACGTTGTCTTTATCTCTAGCTCCGAGTCTTTTCTTTAAACGGGGAGAGAAAGTTCACCTAAGAAGAATCATCCTGAAACAAAGCCTTTGGTACTGAACTACGAGGCAGAGTCTCACACTCGTTGTCATCTTTGTTACCAGTTCGTGTTCGTTTGGTCTCTGTTGTTGTCATTGGTGTCTCACATACCCTATCATATTCCACTGATCTTTGCTCTTTCTTCCTTTTGGCCATTCTCTGTTGCTGGCCCGCTTTGCCTTTAGAGTTCTTCGTTTGTTTTGGTGCCCAGACTCTACAAAGATCAGGCATCCAACTTGTGAAACTCGAGAATCTTCTTGCCCTCTCCCTCATTTCTTGTGCTTCAACCTCTTTCTTAGCTTCTACGCACTCCTCACTGTTTCCCTGCTTACTCGTACCAGGGACATCTTTATTTCTTTGAATATGATGATGACTCTTGAGATTGCTATGGTAATTTTCTCTCCCTGATTGACTACTCTCTTCATTGTTCATAAAACTATCTTCAAGATCCTCATCACTGAACATGAGCAGATCCATCTCTGTATATATTATATTGACAGCTTCTCCAAGAATATGATGGTACCTGAGAAGGGGCATAACTCGATGATGCATTAGCATGAATACACATAAGACCAAATGTTACAATATATAGATTCTGAGAATGGCATTACATACCTGGCTTTTATAGTTTTGTCAACATACTTATCAAGGCTCCATTCACCAAAGAATCCGCCATCTAACTTGCACTGAATGCACTCAAGGAACATGCAAATCTGTTTTGCAAACTTCTGTGTCACAGATTCCTCACTTCCCAAACCTATCTGACATCTTAGAATCTCCATTCGGAAAAGAATCTGCAGCTCGTATCTTAATATAGCTAATTAAAGAAAACAGAACAAGGATGCCGAACAATTAATTCAGCTTAGATAAATGAACGAAACAGAAAGCATCAAACAGAAAATAAAAGGATACTCTCTAACGATGCTACTAGGTGCAGCTTCATCAGACTTCTGCTCACTTGCCGTGGATAATGAATCTTTCTTTTTGAACTTGGCAACTATATCTTTCGGTTCTCTCAGTAATATCTTGGTTAGCTCCTCAGCGACCAACAAGAGGGTTCCACTCTCACAGCTATAGTCCTTCTCAACTCTTTGAGAACAGTAGAAGACACAGGACTTGACAAGCCCCTCGGCCAGAGCTGACAAGTCTATCTCCTCAGACTCAATCCCTTGTTTGATTTTACTAGGAAGACTAGCGAAGAAATTCTCTGATGACTCTGATGCTGCATGAACAGATGCATCATTTTCCTGCTTTCCAGATATACGATTTCCACTCAAAGCAATGTCCTCTTCAGCTACAGGTAAAGAAGAGTTTGCCTTTTCTGTCTCTTCAGAGGAGTTGTTCTTTTCCTCAATTGGATTTGCGTCCACATCCTCCAATGCATTGCAATTATTAGTCACGGATAAGCTGGATAAGCTGCAACCTCTGGGTTTACTGATCTGTTTCATCCAACATTTCAAAAACTTAAATTTCTTTGACTTGCTAAACTTGGAGAAATATACATCTTCTAGATCTATTTGACCATAATCTTTTACTGATCTGCAGAACTCCTCCCAGGTAATGTCATTAAGAGTACCGTTTCTTAGTTTTCTTTTATTTTCGCTACAACTGACTTTCTTCCTGCTATCTTCATGATCCACAGTTAGTGGAGACACTCCGTTGTCAAAAACACAGATTAAAGCCGAGGAAAAAGTGAAGGGTTTGAGGATTCCAGTCCGCAAACTACCATTGCTATTCGAAAGAGATATCAATGCTGAGTAATCTTCCCTATAAAGATAACTTAACAAGATCTGCCATATGGGGGATGATCTTTTCGCTACTTTCTCACCCGTCACCTCAACTAATATCTGAAAAACCCGGTCTGCCCAAAACCCACTCTCCTGCTCCTGATCTTGATCAGATTCTTGAGATACTTCATGAACAACAAAAGTCTCACAAGTATACCTCTCAAGTTCGATAAGATCATCATCACACATCCTCAAGGGTTTAATACTGAGTTTGGTAATCCCATCACAAAATTGTTCAGCTAGAGAGTCCTGATTGACTGGCTCAGCCCCACTAGCTAAGCTGATAAACTCACCACAACTCTTCCCATTACCAATCTCAGAAGAAGAAAACTCTAGCTCACCGCACTTGCATTCCATAGGTTTGCCGTTAATATCTGCAATCTCAAGACTGGCCTGAACTGTAAATCTCTGGCTAGTAGATAGCTTCGTAAAAACACCAATTGTTGGATAGATTAAACCAAAGGGTACAACTGAAGAACCAAAAACAATTGAATCCGTAGAACAATGTCCCCAACCCAATTCTCTAATCCCACTATCGAAAAACCCAGACTTCAATCCCAATTCACATCCTTCACGAGATTTAACATCAATCCAGCTTAATTGAATATCCCTATCATCAAACAACTCATTCACACAGTCAAAAATCTCACCTAACTTTGACTTGAACAAATCCAAGTCGCTAAGACACTCATCACCAGCCTTAACATCGAGAAACTCAGAAACCCAATCTAAATCCCTAGAAACTGGGGATAACATCACCACCAAATTCGACCTAACTACATCGAACCCACCACCATCCGTAAATCCAGGAATCATACCTCGAACCACCGGCTCCCAAGCGTAATCATAAACGATCTGTCGCAAATTCGCCGCGACATTAACCCCACGAGGCGATGCCGCCACCGCCGTAGAACTAGATCGAAGCTCGCATCTTCTAACCGCGTCGATGGCTTGTCTGAGAGAGACAAGTGTAGGACTAGGGAGGTCAAATGAAAGCGAAGAAGATGAAATTGGGAGTGCAGCAGAGAGCTTCGAGGAGGACAAAAGAGAAGACAGAGAAGAGAAAAAGAATTTGAAAGAGAAGAGAGAAGCAGAGAGAGGAGGAAACGAGAGAAGCTTCTCGGCGGCGGAGATCACGACGGCTAGGTACTGCTCCGTGTCTGGTTTGACCAGTAACGGATTAAGATCTATCAAAAGCACGAAACGCTGCGTTTTGGCGTAGAACAAATCTCCAGCCATTGAAATGTTAACAAACAGAGTAGGAAAAAAAAAATCGATTTTGGGGTTGAAGAAGAGATAGAGGAGGGAGTGTGAGCCAACGAGGGTTATGTATTTGGCGGGAAACAAAATCTAGCTACGATATTTATTGGGCTTTAGTCTTTTAGATTAAAAGCCCATTTACAATTGAAACTGAAAGGGCCCAAAATGATGACGTGGCGAAATTGAAGATAGAAGAAGCAGATGACGAAACACTTCATCTGCTTCAGATTCTCTTCTTCTCGATCGACTTTGCCTAGAATTTTCCCGGGAAAATCAGAAATTTTCTCGGAGAAAATTGGTTTCGTTATCATGAACTGTGTCTCTACTTCATTCAAATTGATTCCTTTTCCAATTACACAATCATCAATCGCTCCGAAATTTCTTCACATTCCGAGCTCGAAAGCTTCAATTTTTTCTCCCAGATGTCGTAGTTTCGCTTCTTCTTCTTTCACAATCCGGAGGAAACATCTGACTCTAGTTTATTCGAAATCTTCAGACGCGGAGGAGGTGTCGGAAACGGAGGACGAATGGCTGAAGAAGCTACCGGAGAAGAACAAGCCACTGTATTCGCATAGCTTACCTTGCATAGAGGCGTGGCTGAGAAAATTAGGGTTTTACCAAAGCAAAGACGACAGAGCTGTTTGGTTGATTCAGAAACCTGATTGGCACGCTCAGTTATCTCTTGACGTCACAGATCTCTGCATAAGGTATTATAAATAAATAAATAAGTACTGAAATTTGCAATTTTGGTCCTAAGTTGGATTCTTGTATTCGATTTTATGTTGAAAGTTCGATTCTTTTATAGTCTGGAAAGGCCTAGAGTTCTCTCAGTTTAGTGAATGTGTTAGTTTTGAAACCAAAGCTAGTTGTGATATTGATTCTGGACACTGTTGTGAAGAAGAGGTTTTGTTTTTTTAACCTGGATAAGTGTATATGTATTGCCAGATAGTGTGATGAATTAACCTCTTGAATCGATTGTTATGCGGTGTTTGCATTCGCTGTTGGTGCTATCTAAAACTCGATGTTGTGGGAAGTAGTTGAGTAATTAGAAGCTAATTTTATGTCTCTGCATCTCTCTATCCAACAGACCAAACAAGTCGATGTATTGACATGTTCTCTTTATCACTTTCCCTTTGGCGTTTCTGTGTGTAATCTGCCTATTTTGGACTAACTATAGATTGCTTGTAATGTAGGTACTTGAAAAGCGGGCCGGGAAATCTAGAGAGGGACATGGAAAGAAGGTTTAGCTATGCGTTGAGTAGAGAAGATACAGAGAATGCCATACTTGGAGGACCTTAAAAGAATAAAGAGTTTGTTGAGTATCTTTGTTATAATTAAACTTTGCTTATGCTGCTATTTCTGTAGTTTTCCATTATATTCATATGGTGCATTTGCTTGTTTGTATCATAGATTCTTTAGAAGGAGGTACTATTCCATAAACTTTAAGAACCAATACGTAGATAATCTTTACTTATTGAAATATTTTGTAAAAAAAATTATCTGTCCCTACGAAATACACAGATTTTTAGTTGCAACTTGCTGCAACTGGACAGTTTCAATCAGTACTTATATTATCTGAAAACAAACGAAATAGAAACTGGAGTGTACATGGAATTGAAACAGAAATGATTGTAAGAAAATGAATTTAGCCTAATAAATTTGCAGTTTGTTATTGTACCAGTCCACCATAAGACCTTAACCTGGTTAGGCTACGGCTATCTTAAGTGGTGTTGTTTAGAGTCGAAACCAAACTCAAGTTTAACAAGTGGGGTGGGGGTCGAATGAGAATTATTAGTTTCACATCTTCGGTTTCAAAACTTAAACAAGAAAACACTACATTTACACAAGTCAACTCCAGTTAATGTAATAAAAAAAATAATACATGCATAAAACTTAAGACATGAGTTACATGTTGAAATACAATTTAAATCTGATGTTACTCTTCTATTTATCAAATAAAATCTTGTTTCATAGTCCTATAAATTCTAGGTTTCTTGCAATGTCAAAAACCATCCCAAGCATCCAAATCAAAAACAAAACCAAAAAGAAAGAAAAGGAAAGGTAGAAAAAAGGATTAACAAGAAAGATGGCAAGCAAAACTGTTCTCTCAATCTTTTTTATTGTTTCCCTTTGTGCTGCCACTTTTGTCACTCAAGGAGTAGCTCAAATGCTTCCAGGACTTTTCGCACCCGGCTCACCTATTGATCTTGTAAAATGTTGGTCGTCTCTCTTCAGTGTTGAAGGATGTGTGCTCGAAATCGCCAAATCAATTTTCTCTGGAAAATTCGAAAATGTTGAAGCCGCATGCTGCAAGGCGTTCTCAACCTTAGATGCTAATTGTTGGCCTCATATGTTTCCATTGAACCCGTTTTTCCCTCCTCTCCTCAAGGATAACTGCGCTCGCATTGTTCCCAACTCCCCTCCACACAACTAAGAGCAAGAATGATTGATTGGTCTACACTTTTAAATTAGTTGGTAGCTCCAAATTAAAGTCTAATAAGTTTCAATGTTATTTTTTATTAGCAAACTCAAAATGTGAACGCTTATCTTAGGTAAGCTCTCTATAGGTTTCTCGATAAAGTAATTTTTTTTTTAGCAAAATCCATTCAAAAGTTTCCTATTTATCACTCTTGTTGTCAATGTATCTTTGGTCACACAACTCACAAAATTCAATAACCTAATGAAACCAACTCCCATGGATCCCAAACATTGGTTATTTCCGGTTTAATATGTTAAATAGTCAGCGAGCGTTTTAACGTTATCCAGAACGAAGCAGAGTAATGAAGTAGAAAGCTTTTGCTAGAGAGTCATGGCGATGCTTTTTCTACCTCCTTCTACACAATGTAGAAGCTTCTCTCCTACTGTATTCAACCACATCTCCGGAGAAATTTCACCGTCGTCTCGTCTCTCATTAAAACCCTCCGGCGTCGAAAACTGGGTTTCACGTTTCCGGTCGAAATCTCTGAGTTTGATGTTCTCTGGAGCTCTCGCTCTCGGTTTATCTCTATCAGGTACGTTTCTTTGTCCCCTTCTCACCAAGATCATTTCTTGTAGACTCCAAATTGAACAACAAGTTCTTTGATTTCAATAACAATATCGATATGTTACTGAAACAATCTTAAAAAGTCAAAAGTTAGGAGCTTTTTGTACTCATCAATCTCAAGCTTGTGACTTTATGAAGTATGAACAATGCAGATGAAATTTTCAGATTCCAAATTAACTTTGAATCTCTTTTTGCAGGTGTTGGATATGCAGAGGCAAAAGTTGGGGTTAACAAACCAGAATTGCTTCCTAAAGAGTTCACTTCTGTTATAGATGTTGCTGATTTCCTCTCTAATGGTCAGGTATGCCTCTATCAGCATCCATGTTTTGGGATTTGATTTAAGCATTTTGTTCTTGTTTATGTCATGTGGATCTAATGGCTTATTCTGTGGTTATTGTTAATGCTGTTGCTCTTTGAGACTTACAGGAGAAAAGGATTGCTAAAGAAATAGCTGATCTTGAGAAAGATACAGGATTTAAGTTGAGAGTATTGGCTCAGAACTATCCTGTTACACCTGGTATGATGATATATGTTTCGAAAGCAACATATGTACTTTCTTGATCTCTATATAGTTTTTTTACTTGATGACATTGTTGTGTGTATTTGAAACAGGACTAGCAATCAAAGACTTCTGGCAGGTGGATGATAGCACAATTGTGTTTGTTGCTGACCCGACTTTTGGTAACTAACATCTCAAACCTCATTGTTATGTTCTTGGAAGTGTCTGAATGGGAAACTGATCTTGACAACCGGATTTGGGACAGGTAACATATTGAATTTCAATGTTGGTGCGACGGTTGATTTAGACATACCACGTAGCTTCTGGAGTCGATTGGCTGGGAAATACGGCAACATGTTTTACTGGAAAGAGAAGGCAAGAAGGCTATCTCGAATTCAAATCGATGATTGTGTACTTTGTTTTTTTTTTGTTTTTTTTCTTATGTATAAACTGTTTACGTTTATGTCTTGAAACCAGGGAGAAGATGCATCCATTGAAGCTGCAGTGATGGCGATATCAAGTTGCTTACGAGAACCAGTTGGTCCAACTAACTGTGCAGAGATCAAATGAAGTATATGACCCCTGTAAAGTGTATCTGTTATTAACATTGTATAGAATTGGCATCAAAGAGATACAGATCTTGTAAGAATGAATCCACATCTTGTAACCGCTCTATATTTCTCAGCTTCACCTCCTTAAACGACCACTGTTTCCTTATGATCTTCTGAGACTGAACATGATGGCGGAAGTGGTATGAGCTAAGAATCTGCATTGTTTTCTGTTTCTCTAGCTGTTGTTCCAAGTGAGATGAACACAAACGTTTTTAGAAGCCACAGAAGAACGTCCAAACTATGCTTGTTTTATCCGCCTTTAGGTTCATCATTCATGTAAGGGAAAGGAAAGATAACACATAACTTCAAATTTATTTAAACAAAACTATAAACTCTGTGTTTCTTTCTTGTCATATGATTACAAAAAATTCCCAAATCAGACTGGTATGATCATATCACGTACGTATCAAAGCTAAACTCTCTACAAATCTCTCTCTCTCTTTTCTCAGTAGGAACAGAACGCAAAACAAAGTTCTCTATTGATTCTTCTTAGTAGTAGTGGGAGTGAATGATGGAGAGCTCTGAGTGAACGATTTAGAGTTCTGAATCTGATCATCTCTAGACGCTTTGATTATAAACAGAAGAGTTTCCACAAGCATCGCCAAGACTAGTCCAAGAATCCCACCAGCAGCACTCTGAAAGGAAGAAAACAGAAGGAAATCCAAAACACCGCTGATTTTTAAAAAGATTCGCTTTAACCGCAAGGAGTTTCCTGAAAATTGGACAAGATGAGAGCAGAGAAGCACAAAACAATACCAGAGCAGGGTTGCGGTTAAATAAAGCTCTGAAAGAAGCGTATCCAACCAAATATCCAGTGAACATGGTAAGACCCACATGTAAACCTATTAAGAAGTAAAACCAAAATCTTCAGTGACCTTTATGTATAACAAGAAAAAGGTAATCCGGGAATCGAAAATGCTTACCGAAACCGAGCTGGTCTTTGTAAGAGGAGAAAGGCTCTTCAACTTGTTTCTTAGGTGTAATATCTTTAACAAGCTCAGCATATTCCTTCCTCTCTGCTATTTCTTTTAGCTTCAGTAACCTCAGTTTCAGTTCTTCACTCTACCAATAGAAAAAAACCAGACCAAATTAAACATAAGCACGCAAGGATTTGGCGAGACGAAGCATCCTTTTCTCGATTCTCTGCTCGACCATTCCAATTAACCAAACAGGATTTTGCACATTTGCATCTGAATATGAATCAAACAAAACTACATGAACACAAATTTGTGCTGCTCACTTATCTTCCATAAATTCCTCTAAACTACCAAAAGACTATCTCTTTTGTTGCTGAATTGTTAAAGCACGATCAGTATCATCTACATAATATCCTTCAGAGCAGAAACAGAATCTAACTAGGTCAAATTTCTCCGCATTCTAGATTGAAATACGAATTCGAAAATCCCAGAAAGATGGTGAAACTGAAAGAGGATTTTGATGTAAAAAAATTGGAGGTTTGTGTGTAACCTTCTCTCTGGGTTTGGGACTGTTGAAGACGAATTCGGAGCCGGAGAAAAGCCCCAACAAATCCGGTCTGGTCGACGGATCGGATCCGGTCCATATAGCTCGGAGCAATTTGTACGGAACGGTGTTCTTCGACCTAAGATCGGAAGCGATTCCTCTGAGTTCTTCAGAGAGACGAAGATCACCGGAGGCGATGGCGAGAAACGACCGCATCGGTTCAGTCGCGGAGATAACCAATCCAGAGCCATTCTTCAGGTCGGGTTGATCCATCTTTGATCGGGTCCAACAACACTTTGTAGTTTGAACAACGCAATGTTTTTTTATTTAAACGACGTCCCAAAAACTATATTAGCACTATGTCCCTCATCTTTTCAAGAATATCGAAACATGTCCTATATTTTATTACATAACACTCCCCCAAGTTTTAAACCTGCTTCACGATCGCTTAATATAATATACGTTTTTTAAGGTGGGTAATTTGAAATAACAAATTTCAAAAACTATACAGTAAAATACATATATATTTTGTTGGAAATACAGTAAAAATATTAAAAATAAAGGACTGTTAGTCCGACGGTGGTTATAATTGCTACGTGGCATTACCCTAGCACGTGGTGAATTACTCGAATCACGGATAACTGTGGGGGTATTAATGTAAATATACAATGGTGGTTTCAGTGTATACACAGTAGTTCCATTGGGCTAGGCTGTATATCTGATATATCTATCTTTTTTATAGTTTCGTCTTCTCCAATAATGGATCAACATTTCTGTTATTTCCCCTAGAAAATTCCGCAAACCCTAGAAAGAGACCATTGAAACAGATCAGATTGGGCAAGAGGAAGGAGGGGAAAGAGATATCAGAGAAGAAGAATCATCTCCTCTCTCTCTGATCAGCATTTCCCTAATGAAATAAACCTAAACGATCTCTGTTTTTTTTTTTTTTTTTTTTTTTCTTCTCCATTGATACAAAAAAAAAAAAAAGGAAAAGGATGATTTCGAATCCGAGTTTATTGTCATACACTTGCATTGCGAAAGGAACCGTAGTCCTCGCCGAGTTCATCTCAAAAGAAGAGCCAGGAATCGAAGCCGTAGCATTACGATGCATCGAGAACACGCCTCCACATCATTCGATGTTCTCACACACTGTTCGCAAGAAGACGTACACGTTCGCGATCGACGAAGATTCGTTTGTTTATTTCGCGATTCTGGACGAAAATATGGAGAATTCCGAATCGTTCTGGGTTTTGAATCGTTTGAGATCGGTTATGGAGGATCTGATCAGAGTCGGTGGATCTGATGCGGAGACGGTTGTTAATAACCCGGTTTCGCTTTGTCTTCAATCGAAGCTGGATCCAGTTTTCGCGGAAATCGTTGGTGTTGGTGTTGGTGTTGGTGTTGGTGTTGATGTTGATTTGGAATTGGATATGGATTTGGTTGGATCGCCGAGGAGCGTAGCGAGAGAGAGTCGGAATCCGAGTATTGATTCGTCTAAAGGGAGAAGAGCTGCTTTGATGCCGCTTTTGGGGAAGCCGTTGAAGGCGTTGAAGAAGAAGAAGAAGAGGTTGCTTAATAATCATAACGAAGCGGAAGGGGAAGATGATTCTTGCGATGGTGTTGGCTCGATGGAGGAGATATCTGAGAAGAAGGTTGATCTATGTGGGAATGGTAACAATGGAGTCTTACGCAAGGAAGTGAGAAATGGTTTGTTTAGTGATCATCATCATAGACAAAAGGCTAAACAGATTTGGAAGAAACATGTTTGGGTTGTGTTGATGTTTGATTTCTGCATCTGTGCTATATTATTCGGAATCTGGCTTTGGATTTGTGAAGGGTTTCAATGCATTCAAGGGTAACAAAATTCATCATCAGTTTTCTCACTCACTTGTGTACATCTCCAAATTCATATTATTGTTTCAATCTTCATTGACATCTTCTTCTTTTTTTTCTTTTTTTCTGAGTATTCGTTTTTTTTTTTTGGATCGAAGAATCTGATCCTTTTTTATTTGTCCACGTTCTTGTTTTTCATCTTCTTTATTTTTTTGAAGTCACAAAAAAGTGTTGTTTCCAGGAGGAAACTAGGGTATAGGTTGAATCCTGGTTTACATTGTTAGTGTGATATGTTCATTGTACTTTGGAAGTTTAATCATTCACAAGCAAAATGTGTGTGTTTTGTATTATCTCTTTTCTTTTTTTTATCTTTCTCGTTTTTCTTTTGCTGTTTGATTCCATAAATGGTGCTTTTGATTGAACGTGGGTCACACAATAATGGAGGACTAAAAAAAAAGATGGGTCTCACTCAGATCCAGTCACACGTTAATATTTTGCTAAATCTGTCGGATACAGTGCATCTTTTAGTCGGCGTATTTAAAAATAATATTCCAAGAAAAAAATACGAAAATGAAAGTAGTTAAAAATTATGCAGTAAATCTGTAACAGTTTCAAGGTTTCAAGAGTATAAAAGATGGATTACATTACAGACAACAAAAGTGAACGAAGAGGTTTTGTGAAATAAGAAATAAAAAGAGGGGAGAAAGTGTTAAATATGTGTGTGTCTCGGTCTAAAACTCAATCTCTCAGCCGCAAGGTGTGAGTTTCTTGTTACCTGCACCACGAGGATTATCGTCCTTCCAATCATCGAAAGCTCTAGCTTTCATCACGGCTTCTTCGTCTTCATCATCCTCTTCTTCGTCTTCTTCCTTTCTTCTCAGAGGTTTATCGTTATACCATGAGGTGGTTGCTTCTTCGATGGCTTTTTTCGTCTGCTCTTGCCAATCATTCATTATATTCATCTCTGTTAACCCAGCATCCTCTATGCACATTGTTGGCATCCTATAAACTCAAAATTAATCAACTAAATCTCAAAACGGATTAAGATTTTGTGACTGATGAGTGATGAGCATAGTTCTGTGTTTACCTGTGACTTGGTTGGAAAACCTGAGCTATCATCCTCTCTCTGTTGGTAGATAGCGGTCCACCCACGATGCTTGCTGGACCGAATATAAGAGGTTGGTGCTTGTGTTCGTGACCTTGTGATACCGAAGCTCTTCCTTCTAATACATCTTGCGCAAATGTGGCACAAGTGATGGGTTGTGCCGGATTAGAGTACTGTACCCTCGCAGCAGCGTTTCTGTGCCATGTTTCAGCTTTCTTTGTACGATCATCAAGAGCATCCCGGGAAAACCCATCCTCTCCATCCTGATCAAAAGATTATAATAATTTTCTTCGTTTAAACGTTTATCAAATCGTTTTGTTAACACCTAAAAAAAAAACAAACACAAAGGTAAGCTACCTTCAACTGCCTTTCCTTTATTGCAGAGAGCATTTCCTCTTCTCTCTTTAGCATTTCCAACAGATCAATAGCCTGTAGCAAAGGTCAATCATAAGATCAAGCCTCAACTCGTGACACATTATAGGATTCCAATAATGATTTTTAGACAAACCTTACAAACAGCCAAGTTGATTGATGATAGCCAGGCCTGCAGAGAAAAGTCATAAGACCAGGCTTAGAAGAAAATCAAATTAAAGAAAGCACCAAAAACAAGAAGTGGGACAAACCTCTCTCTCTTCTTCGCTGTCATCATCTGGAATATCATCTTCGCCAGCTTCCACAGGAGTTGACAAGGCAGCTGCTTTAGTTGAACGTCCGCGTCGCTCCTTCCTCTCTTTAATTTCAAGAAGCTTTGCCTCTGCCGCCTTTTGACGTTTGAATCGAGCTATCTACAACGTATCATAGTTATGAAGACATAAAATCCAATAACATTAAATATTCATTCTCGTGATTATACAAAAGAAACAGGGCTGTATCTACCTTCAGAGCCCTTCGATCAGCAGGTGCACCAGAACCTCCTCGTGAAGAAGCCTCCAACTCTTCATCCGGAACAAGTTCCATTGCCTCACAGAACGAAAAGAACTCCTAGACACAATAACAAGAAGATACATCAGTCTCAAAGAATCCAAACAAAATGCTCATTCATTCCCACTAGCACACTATGATCAAAGGGATGCAATAATAACCAGCAAACACTCAACACAAAACTCACTTTCAACTTCGCATACGATGCCTTGACAACCTGAATCCGATCGTCCTGTATGATTCTCTCCGTCAACTCCGCAAGATAGTAAGGCACCTACAATCACAATAAAATATTTATATCCCTCGTCTCTTTAAACATTACAACTCAAAACACACACAATCTTATGATCTAACCACAGAGTAACTTGTAATTTCAAGCTCCACATTTGATAGTTCTACAATTTCAGCTATAAAAGAGTAGAAGTAACAGGACCAGCCAAAGTTGTTCAATTTCTGCTATTTCTACAACAAAACTAAATAACAAAACTAGAATACAAACAGACCACTAAAACCCCAAAACTCGAAAGCAAGAGAAATTTACCAAAAGATACTTGAGATTGTTGGTGCTTATATCTTCTTTAGTCTCATTAGAGGAGAACAAGCCCAGTTTCCCGATCATGTCTTCGCACTTCTGAAACATCTCACATCCTTTCTTTACAACATCCTAATAAAAGAAAAAACCTTTTTGAAAAAAAAGCTCGCGATTCGAAATACTCATTTCAGATAAAAACAAAAAAAACCCTAATCGAATTCGAATTCGAATACAAAAAGGTAAGAAGGTTCAACCTGATCAACACCAGACTCTGAAGCAGCGAGATGAATTTTCCTAGCTTGCTCGAACAGTGCCGATAAAGGCATTTCCTCCATAGCTAAACCACCCATCACACGCAAATGAAAACGAATTCAAAATATCACAGAGAAAAATATCTACGGATTCGAGAAATGGATGAATTTGTTTTCTTAGGGTTCCCCAAATCGAAATCTGACGAATTTTACCAGAGAGAGTTTTAGATGAAACTGTTAACTGTGCGATGGAGCTTTATAAGATTTTGCGGTTGAGATTATGCCGCGTCAAGTGAAGATGATAGTTGTAATTTGTAAAACAATATAAGCCGTTAGATCTCTCTATAGACAAAAACTCAAACCGACTCGGTTTGTAAAAATCAAAGTCAAAAGATCAGGTGCGGCCGGGTGTACTGTTAAAACCCACACGTTACATCTTACAACGGATATGGTATGAATGTTTTGTAGTAATAGATTTTGGTTTTTGTGTGTATGAGTAATAATAAACTAGTAGTAACCCACCCAAGGTCTAGCCGGTTTAAAATGTCGTAGTGCTCTATCTATAGCGGTAAACCACCTAGGAGGAGGAGGAGGAATGGTGTATTTTGATATAGGAGCCACCTGAAAATTCTCATAGAAATCGAGAGCGAGAGGAAGAAATAACAAATTGCTATGAATCAGCTGGATCAAAAGATTTAGGAACATCCAATAGCTCGTGAAACGAAAATGAAGAGACAAATTGATTGAACAGAACTTATATATATGTATGACTCTCACCCAATTTCACTCTACATAGCTTGAAGAGGAAATGAACTGATTGAACAGTACTTAAAAAGATTTCATCACTCTACATAGCTTGAAGAGGAAATGAATTTGACTGAATTAACTGGACTGTGATATGTACACAGTACAATAATTCCCATTAATGAATATCTCCCACGCACACCCACGCAGAGAACAACAGCCTCCTAAGCGACCAAAGCTACAAGGATGCTTCAAAAGTTGACCTGAAATGAAAATTGTAAGTTACAGTATTATTCTAAGATAAGATATTCATGCGTGGTTCATTAGAAGATTAGGAAGTAGTGAAAGATTCTTACGGTAGTTGGGCCTATATGGCAAGACAAATCTCAGTTACGGTAGTATTGGTTTGCTGGGTAAGGGAAACGAGTGGCAACTTGGCTGTAAAAAAGTTCAAATATAATGAGAATAACGTGAAAGGTAAAGATAATATAAACTAATTGAGGATCTCTATGAGCAGAACCTGAGCAATCCCAAAAGACTTGTCGTCACCCATTTTTTCATGTCAAGCTTGACTGAAGAAATGAACATGCCTGCGAACTCCATTATGATTATCTGACAAAGAAGGCACAAAAAGAGAGTATATATAGTTTAGGGATATATAAGAAAAGCAACAAAAGGATAAAAGTTGGTGTTCACCTTGTACAGAGGACTTACCTGAGATATAACACTTGAGGTTATTGTAACGAGAAACATATTCTCTCTAAGGACTTCTTTCAAGGTTTGGTCTATGCTTTGGATTTCAAATTCATTAAACATCTGCGTTATTTTAAAAAGACATAGAGATTATCAACATATTCGCATATAAACCCTGATTAAACGAATGGGAAAAATCGGACATTACCAGGCAGAAGACAAAGGAATTGAATATAAACGTGTTCATCACTTTTTCAGCATTGCTGGTAGGACCATGCTTCAGCTTCAGTAGCTTCTCAGAATTTATGAGTACCAGCGACAGCACTAGGTAAAATACCTGGAGGTAAGGTATTTCATGAGTCATGACAGAAGCATTATTTAGAGGTCTCCAAGTCAGTGTGTGTGTGTCTCTACTCTATATAGTAATCATGTTTTTGTCTCAATCTCATATAGTTAATTAGTTATGACCAAGGAATTGCATTTTAAACTATGAAGGAGTAAAAGAATTTATCGGACATACCTGTGTTATCAACTTGGACCACATAGTCTTGGTTATAAGAGGGTCTCTGAAAAAAAGAGACGGACAAAGGCATACATATGTATGATCAGTTTGCTTATATTCACGTACAACAGATAGTGTGTTTTAATCAGAACAGCAAACTCAACAATTTCTTCCAAATTTGCGGCACCAAAACTGTAATTTCTCTTTCCAAAGACAACTATATACTAACTTATTAATCAAATCAAAACCTTAATCCTCTTCAGATTTTTATACCTTATACCAACCGGTGGTTTTCCCATTAGGTGGCGATCAGCTCTTGGTCGGTATGCCAATGCAAATGCTCCTAAGATGTCGATAATAAGATTAAGCAACAGAAGCTGCATCAGGGAAAAGCAAAAAATGGGTTAGGGAAAAAGGTTTCAAATCGTGGTAAAGCTGGATTACAAGATGATGAAGTAACAAAGGGATAACATTTTTTAACCTGCACGGCGTTAAGTGGAAATGCATCATAAAACACAACCTCAACCACACAGAGAGTTAATGCTGATACACTGACAGTGAGCCGGAATAGGATAGATCTCTGGATATTGGTGTATAGCGATCGAGACCATACAATACACTGCATTATCCAAACAAGCCTCTAATATCTTATCAGAAAGATTTAAACGAAATTTCACTGCCAAAAAGGTCATTGTTGTATGCATTCTATAAGCCGCTACTGCCCAAGTTTATCATTTCAACCAAGCATATAATAAACCAACCTTGACAATCGTAGCAAAATAATCGTCCAGTATAATGATATCGGAATTCTCTTTTGCTGCTGTGGTTCCTCCAATTCCCATAGCAAGGCTAACATCCGCCTGTGCAAGGAAAAGTGATGATGGACATGTCTTTCTGTTTAGAATTCATGTTCTCTTTGAAATAGTGTGATTAGTTTTTGAGTTTAAATATTGATAATTACAGACCGCGAGTAGTGTCTTTGAATCATGTATTCCCATCCCAGTGGCTGCAACCACATGCCCTATTCTCGTCAGTGCTTCGACAAGCAGAAGGTTGTCGCTAGGAGAAGATTCAGCAAGAACCTACACATAGAGTAGTGTGTCAGTTTCTAACTCAATCATGTTCTTGAACCAGTCGGCTAATATAGACCTATTAAAAATTATTTCACTCAGCAAGGTGTGACAATAGATACCGAACCCAACTATCTTATCTCATGATTCCAGTCATCGATGTTTCATGATGTGCAAAGATGAATATATACGTTAAACAATAAATATAGAAGAATGGATTCATACTAAGATCTCTCCGGCGATCTGCTCTCTCTCTAGATCGGAAAGGTCACGAAATCGGGCTCCTGTCCTTATATTACGGCCAGATACATCCCTCAATATCCCACATTCCATTGCTTTCGCTTGTGCAGTCCAAACGTCTTCGTCTGTCACCATGCAAACCTGAAATCAACAGCTTCCACTTAAAACGTAGACGAATATTAAAGGTGTCACTGCATAAGATAAAGTACCTAATAGTCGGTTTAAATATTACTATGCCAGGCCCAAACTCAGTGAGAGATAGCAAACTGTTCGAGTAGGAAATCATTCTCTACTAATCAAAGTTTAGAAACTTCAAGTTTCATGCATGAGGCATAATAGTTATACAGCCAGTAACAGAACCAAAAAAAATATAATCATGGCACCTTAACACCTCCGGAATTGCACAGTTGAATCGCATCCCTTGTGTCTGTCCGGCAAGGATCCTGCATGTTATTCAAAACGTTGGATAAGTAATGTTAGTAGTGAGACTTCATAGGCTTTGATGAAAATGGAATCAGGTACCAATTCTCATTGATACTAATTTAAGATTTAGAATGAGTGCTGAAAATGTTACCTTGATACCAATAATAGCCAACAAAACAAGGTCTTGAGGTATTAGAGAAAGTTCCTCATTGGTTGGAAGACTTCCTAGGTCATAGGGTTGATAAGCTAGTGCAGCACAACGCAGTCCTTCCTTACACATGTTTTCAATTGTTCCTTCAAAGAACTTAAGAGAGAACGGACTCTTACATAAAACTCCGAACACGAAATAATAGTGCATTTTTCTAGGTTCATATACAAACCTTTCGTTTCTGTTCATCAATAGTTCTGTGGTTTTTGGCCCCATCCATATACCATTCGCATTTACTCAAAATTACTTTTGCAAATCCTTTCCAATGAACGTGGGCTCGGGTACCAAGCTAGAAATGAATAATAATATAAGGATCAAATATAGCATAAAATATGCACGCAGATTTACAGTCAAGCAATTCCAGATTCTAACAAAGCTGCAACAAAGTATCTGTGTCAAGTTAAAACAAGTATATATGTGTGTGCGCACGGGTATATATCTGCTCAACAACAATATAGACAAGGTTATGTTACCTGTAGTGCCACGCCTCCATATTTCTTCTTTGGATTGAATGGTATAGTATGATGGACTAATGAAGCTGACCTAACATCATCAAATTTCATTCCCAACTACAAAATAGTAACTAACAGTCAGTAGTAATAAGCATAATAGCTATAGCAAATAGTAATGTTAAATTAGAAAGAAAAAAAACCTTATTCCCCAAGCGAAGAATGGCCTGTTCTGTCGGTGATCCATAAACCTCTGGTACAATGGCTCCCTATAATTAAGTATGAACTTACTAAGAATAATTCATATTACAGTTTATATCCAAATCAACGCTGTAATCCAGGACACTTACCGTTTCAGTAACAACACTGCCATTTGTATTTTGGGCAATGCCTTCAATGATTAGTTCTCTAAGAAACGTGGGAAACTGTGAAACATCATCCATATCTTGCATTCTTCTTCCTCCAGCCCAGACATCGACCACC